>NC_089509.1:24563716-25997003 GCF_036850995.1 Saccopteryx leptura | reverse complement strand
CTAGAACCGTTATGGCAAACCTTTTTATAAAAACCACCCATTTTTGCAGTGCCAGGTTTGCAGTGCCAGGTTTCATGGTGGGTGGTAGCAGAGCAACCAAATGGCGCCTCGATTGGCCCACCCTGAAAGCTGGAATGCCCACTAGTGGGTGGGAGGGACCAGGTTGACCAGCACTGCAAAAGTGGGCGGTTTTTATAAAAAGGTTTGCCATCACAGTTTTAGAACATAATTACTCTTCTCCCGGAACAACTTGATCTCTCTTCCTTTTAAAACCTTTTGGTGTGAAAGCCCTCTCCCAACACATATTAACATAATCATGCCCATCCCAAGCAACTCATATTATCACCTGGGCAACGGGCTTCCACGTGGGCAGCACCATCTTTAACAAAGTGAACATAATATATTTTATCTGCCCAACATTTACAAATTGTTTTATTTCAGAACATCAGGGAATATTCAGATTCAATACCTAAATGTTTGTGGCATTCTGGATGATGTCCTTGAAAGTACTGAAAATGTTTAATTAAAGCGCATTTTCTGCATCTGACCTCAGGCATATTTTCTGCTTTCTCTACCTTTTGGCAGTTGCAGAGAATTGGTCGGGTAGGAATATGGGCAGGAAAAGAAGAACTTGTTCTCTTAATTTTCTGATGTTGTTAGAAGACTATGAATGTGAGCAAGATTTTCTCAAGCTTATCTTTGTTCTTCCCAAGCATTAAGAAAAAGAGAAACTAGACAAGCAAAAGTATTAGACTTTGCTGCTTCATTTTCAGAGGAGACTTGTAAGAAGGAAAAGTGACACCATCTGATTTATTCTCATGACAAGATTGTAAAGAGAATAAGAAGTACAAAAACTTAGCCTGTTGTTACATTATTTACATTTGTACATGATGTCTTCTTTATTGTGAATGTCATATTTGTGCACTTTAAAACGGGAATGTAGAGATTTAGAGGGTCAACTTCCACAAAGTAACTTCTTCATTTAGTGTTAATTATATGGTTTTAAAGTTTACTTGTTTTTGCAGTTTATTTTCTCAATTGATTGCTCATGTATGCTAATAGTAAATCATTTTGCTGTCCTCAAAATACATACAGGTTTACTTATGTTTTGAAATGTGATCTATTTAGCTCTATATTTAGTGCCTTTAAAATTGGAAGGCAGCAGATATGATTTTCCAAATACTTTTTAAAATTAGTAACCTATTTTGAAAATGCTAATTGTTAATCCAAAAAGTATGTTAACTCAAACTGTTGTTTCTCTTTTTCTTGTACATGGTACAATGTAAACTAAGATGCAGTGCATTCTTTGCAATTACTAATCAAGTCTTTCTCATGTTTGAAATGGCTTGAAAGCATTTGATTGAAACATTATGGATTTTTAAAGGAAGAAAGAGCTTTAAAAATAAATTGTTTGCACTGATAATTTTTCAAACAGGTATGCTTGAAGTTTTTTCTGATGAAATGGACCCTCCTTGACATTATGCATAGAGATCATTTCTTTCCTCAAAGTGTTACATTCTATTAGAGGACTGTCAGCAATAGAAATCCCAGCTTTGTACAAGGCAAAATAGATACAGAAGGATTCTTTGGAAAAGTAATTTTAACTTGTAATAAAAATCATAGCAAACTGTGGACGGGTGTAGTCTGTCTAATGGCCTGTCAAAACATGCAAATAAGTTATAAGGATCAATAACTGTATAGTCACATCATCAGAATTTTTAAAAAGAGAAATTTCCTTTTGTTATTCTGTGTAACTTTGTAAGGCCTCTGTGAAATACATAATGCAGTGCTAAAACTTTTAAGAGCAAATGATATTATAAAAATATTTAGTTCAATAGCCAGAAATTGGAGACTGTAGTCTATGGTCAGGGACATGAGGCCTGTGGTTTATTTCTTAGAACAAATGAATTATACCATAAAGTTAAATGGTTACAGGCATTATTAATATCGCACTGGAAAATCAGATTTGGTATAGGAACCCCTGCTGAGTACATTATTTTGCAAACATGAGAATAATGGAAATAATGGCTTTGCTTTGTTTCCCATATTACGTCTTAGGATGTTCTACTTTTCTTGTGTCTTACTTTAAACTCATTTTCTTTCTTTACTTATAAAAGGGAAGAGATTATTTTCTGGGTAAACACTCTCTGTTATCTAGTCCTAATGTGTCACAAGACAATGTTAGGTTCTTTGATTCATCTGTCGCTTTCCCACAGAATTGGGAAATTTCTCCTTTATTATCCTTGGCGTAAAATATAGTTGACAATGCCCTGCCTTCTGATGCGGGACAGCGTGGCCAGGGCTAAATGAAACAAGTCTGTAGAATTCCGTGAACTTTTTTAAAAAGGGTTATGAGAATAATACAAGTGCTATTTCTTTGGATTTAGAAGGAGTAAGTCTGGCAGAGAAGAGACGGCTGAGAGGACTAAGACCTGGCACGGACACTGCGTTCCCATCCGTCACCGTGGCTTCCACAGTGGCTGCTGAGGGCCTATTCACCAGGCATGGACGGGGCCTACCCGCTCATTTCATACTGGACCCTGACTGATCTTGCAATAATAGTCTCTTTCTTTTTCTGGAGGTTAGATTTCAATCCAGAGATGCCACATGCCACAATATTGTAATAAATCTCTGAATTTTCTAATCAAATAAAAAATGAAGATGTACCAGTACATATATTAAATAGTAAATGTTAGTATTAGCTGAACTTTTTTCCAATTAAAATAATACATTGAAAGAGACATTTTCTGATTTCAAAAGTAGTTAATTGAAAAATTGAGTAAACTTAAAAGCCACTAAAGTTTAGTTTAATACCTGGAGATAGTATTTAACTAAAACCTGTAAACTCCCTATGAATGCTCTCATAATATTTAGGTCATTGCTTACCTCTGACTCATTTCTATGGTCACCTCAGTAGTTGCTTTCTTCTTATATATAATGAAACTAAAATTTTAACTAAAGGACGTACCCACACATACATACATATGCTGTGGCTAAATGGCTATTTACACAAACTAAACTAGAATGTTTAAGTACTTAACGAATATCAGGGAACTATAAATCATGGAGTCTGTCAAATTACCCCTCTAAAATCAATTTACCCTACAGTAATGGTATATCTCAGGTTTTTATTAAGGGACTTTTAAAAATTATGAGGTGCTAAAGAGTATGTTATAACATAATACATGTTTGGTAACTTATACCCCTATGGATTGCTTCACATCTTGCAAAAAACATATATACAACTCATTGCAAATAGGTTCTAAAATATATGGGTCCATCTGCTTATTTTTAAAAAAGACTATATATGCTTAGTGCACACATTTTTTTTTTTTTTTGTTCTCTCTGAACAGGAAAGTCAGGAAAGTGTTTTTCCATTTTAGTCATCATTTTGCAGCTTGACCTTAACATATTGCTTATCTCATCATAGTACCTAAAGTGTGGGTAACTGGGTCAATTCACATAAATGCTGCAAATCTCCCCCGTACTTTAGCAGCATTTAGGGATATGTGAAGTGGAAGAAACATGGCATCCAATGAAATCTTTATTAACTTTTCTTCTGGAACTATTCTCCCCTGTTTTCAATTATCCTTTCAGTTATCAGACACAAAATCCTAGCACTGGAAAATAACTTATTCATTATAAAGTAAATTATTACCAACATACTTATTATAAAATAATCAAATATATTTAGTTACATATATACTTAGTTATTAATGTACATTAAGACTTATCCACACTTAAAGAATTTTTAAATTTATAATAGATTAACTAATAATATTGTAGCCTAAAATAAGCATGTTGAATGAGATATTTTGAATTGTAGCCTAAAATAAGCATGTTGAATGAGATATTTTGAATCTACTTTCTGTGCCTGTTGGACTGATTTTTTTTTGTAAACAACAGTGTTGCTTAAGTTCAATTTAAGGTTTAAAGTATTTTATAACTGCACAAGATCACGTGTTGTTGATACTGTTGACCTTTAATATTCTGTGTCCTTCTTCAACTTGAGTTTATCTTTGGGGTCCAAATGAAGCTTGGCTGAATGTTGAACTTCAAAGATGTAGTCATAATCGGTAAACACCAGCACAACAAAAAAGTATGAAAAGAAGTTTAAATCATTACCTAAACTTCTTTAAAAATTGCAAAAGGAGAGTTGCCTTGCCTGCACCATATCTTCTTGAGAGTGACTTTTAAATTCCTCTTGATCTATTTGTAAAAATGGATCACTTGTATCACACCAGCTCTATAATTTTCCTTTCTTGTGGTAAACTCTCCAAACTATTTCTATCTTTAACCCAGCCAACATGCAGGTTCAGTTATTCCACACATCCCTGTACTGTCCACACACATCAAATGCCAAAACACCTTCCTGGACATTTGCTTTACTCCCTCTCCTCGTTCTTCTATTTGTTGACTGGCTTGCCTTTTTGACTTTTCTAGTTGTATGGTTCACACATTTAATGGATATGTGATATGAACTATGAGAAGAGGGGTACATTTTTAACTCTATATTATATTTTACCTATTACATTTATTCTGTGGGTTTTTTCAAGAAGTTCTTGCTCTTAAAAAGGGAATAATCTACCCTAACCATCCATTAACTGCATCCATTAATTGTTCAATCACAGTTGGATGAAAGATGATTTTATGTAATAGTCTTTGCAAGGTATTATTTCATACATTTTGGGGTCAGTAAAACTGATCCCATGCTTGAGGCAATGAATAAGCTGCTCATGAAAGATGAAAGAAAGGAGGAAGATAAGTTAACTTTTTTTTATGAAACTCATGGTTGACTAGAAAAGATAAGACTTAAAAGATAAGACTTATAATAAAATTAGCAATAATATGAATTTTAATTACTATAGAAAAGTGTAGGCAGTGATAAAATGAAGAGGGCATTCACAGCAATTCTGATTTGGATAAGGAAAAAGTTTGAGTTATACCTTAGGGAATATGAAACTGTAAGACAGAGTATTTGTAAGTGATGAGAAAAGCGAAGTGCAATTCTGTGGATGGGAAAGCACAAATGGTCTCTATGTAAATGACCTCTACTCTTTTATATGATTTTAGATTATTAGAATTTAGTAGCATTATACTTAACTTTACAACTGTATTTTCTCATACCTGTTTTTAAAAATAAATGTTGAAAATGTATTATGATGACTTTATTAAAATCATTTATGTTCAGAAATAAGAAAAACTAAATGTAATTAGTTAAATTAGAAATTGCTGTTAAATACTTGTTTTAGTGAGAAACTTACCAATATTTATCATCTTATATGTACAGAACTATACATATCAGATTTTCCTTCTTGTATTTATGTCCACCACATCTATTATTTCTGAAAAGTCATTTACTTAAGAAATATTTCCTGACAAAGTTTTGGTCTTTAAAAACAGCATTGAAAGTATTATCTAAGGATATATCATGAAATAACAGAGTAAGCAAATAGATACCATGCATGATTTATGGGATACTAAAATGTCAAAATAAAATCAAAAGACTGAAAATGTAAAAACACTTTTTAAAAAAGTATTTCAGTTTAGTTACCAGCCAGAAAGTAGTTATTTTTTAGACAATTACTAAGGAGTTTTTAAGTAACAACCAGTATATCCTGGGCAGTTTCTCATAAGACAAGAGATTCAAAGATTAGCTATTCACAACAGAAAATTTTACTTGAAATGTCATATGCCAAGGATAAATCAAGACAGCTGGAAGAAATCAGTCTAGAGATGTCGTGGGGATCAGTGATGACCCACATTCATTTTACTCAGTTTCTCTGCCCCTCTCAGTATTGGTTTTCATGTTGCTTACTCTCTGCTGCGGCAGATGGGTGTCACAGTGCTAGATATCCTCTGTATCAAAGCTGGAATTGAGGAAGAAGAATGGCAAAAGGAATTTCTAAGAGTGCCTTTCATCTTCTCTTAATGAAAAAAAGAAGTTCTAGAATTTTCCTAGCAGTCTTCTGCTGGAACATTTTAGTGGTCAAAATTAGGCCACGTGCTCATTCCTAGCTTCAAGAGAGGTTGGAAAGAGAGTTTCTGGAAAGGTGGAATGTGCTAGTCATGACTTGCTTATACCCATTGCAGTCCATCCTTTTGGACTTGATGCATTATCTTCCTGAACAAAAAGTTTTTTTTTTTTTTTTTTTTTTTTTTTTTTGTTTTTTTTTTTAAATAAATTTTTATTGATGTTAATGGGATGACATTAATAATTCAGGGTACATATATTCAAAGAAAACATATCTAGGTTATTTTGTCATTAAATTATGTTGCATACCCCTCACCCAGAGTCAGATTGTCCTCCGTCATCCTCTGTCTAGTTTTCTCTGTGCCCCTCCCCCTCCCCCTAACTCTCCCTCCCTCCCTCCTGCGTCCTCCCTCCCCCCACCCCTGGTTACCACCACTCTCTTGTCCATGTCTCTTAGTCTCGTTTTTATGTTCCACCAATGTATGGAATCATGTAGTTCTTGTTTTTTTCTGATTTACTTATTTCACTCCGTATAATGTTATCAAGATCCCACCATTTTGCTGTAAATGATCTGATGTCATCATTTCTTATGGCTGAGTAGTATTCCATAGTGTATATGTGCCACATCTTCTTTATCCAGTCTTCTATTGAAGGGCTTTTTGGTTGTTTCCATGTCTTGGCCACTGTGAACAGTGCTGCAATGAACATGGGGCTACATGTGTCTTTACGTATCAATGATTCTGAGGTTTTGGGGTATATACCCAGTAGAGGGATTGCTGGGTCATAAGGTAGTTCTATTTGCAGTTTTTTGAGGAACCACCATACTTTCCTCCATAATGGTTGTACTACTTTACAGTCCCACCAACAGTGTATGAGGGCTGAACAAAAAGTTTTAATTTAAAGGAAAATATGTCTTAGATGGGCACTGGTGGCATGGAATGAAGCAGTGAATTGACCAATGGCCAGTGTCTTTTATATAGAGATAGAAATGTAACCGTGTTCTTATAGTTATATTGCAGAATTAGGTCCTAAATCCACACCTTTAGACGCAAGTCCAAAAACTCTTTCCATACCATGTAAGAGGTTTTGAAGAAGCATCAATTTTAGCTCTCAGTTAACTTCCATAGATCATAAACAAATAAACTCAACCTTATTCTTTATTATATGAGAGGTATAAAAAGAGAAGAAAAGGATTCAGATGGACCACTCATCACACCTATTACATTGTAAAATGGTGACCGTGTTTTTCCAACTTCATTTTAAACACTTTGGCTATAAAATGGAAAGACTTTTGTCAAAGTCTGAAAATAGAAATGTTAGATACATATGAAATGACATATTTCATTTTTGAAATAAACAGTCTTATTCAGTTATTTGCTTAAAGAACAAGTAATTACAGAAGTTACTTCAGGTAATGAAGGCAGATTTTATCAGCATCATGGTTAATAAAAAAATTAAATAAAACCAATGGGAGAAATATTCAAGGAAATTCATATAGAATTTTTGGCCTTATCTAAGATGAAGTTATTATAATTATAACTTATCATTAAAGGAGACCTGCTAAAATAAAGTTGAAATTATTATTTTTAAATGAAAAAGGTATTATATTAGTTAAAATTTAGTGTATCCTGATATTTCCCTCTCTTCAAGTATTGGTCATTTTGCACATAAATGAACTGTAGTAGTATAAACCATATATCCACTTAAATTCTTGAAAGGAGAGATTTTATATGATAAAATTCCCCTAGTGTCTAAGAATAAATTAGGAACAAGAATACCAAGTCGATAGTACTTTGTATTGCTAGTTCATTTTTCATTAAGTTAACTTGCATATTCAAGTTTCAGTTTCATATGATTCATATAAACAATTAACATACTTGGTTCAAAATGTGGAAATAATGGTAGGAGATTATTTGGAGTATTTTGTTTCCAGCGTTGACTCTGTGTAATTATTTTCATGTCTGTACCCACAATGTTTTCTGGGATTTACAATGGGAGAACCAGCATGATAGAGGGGAGACTATGGGGTTTGAGTGGAAATGTCCTTGTTTGGGGATACAAATCTGAGCCTGCTTTTTCACCCGTGAAATGATAGTGATGGTGGCTCAGTTACTAGGCTGTTGTGAGGATTAGGTGTAACACAGGTAAAGAATATATTTCTGATTCTTATAACAACTTAAAATTGAGATATTATCACCATTATTTACAGGTCAGAGAACTGAGGCTCAGAACTGTATATATATAAATGTTATATTTAAACCATAATTTGGCTCAAGGCACTTATAAATAACATTTTTAACTTTGCCTTGTTTCTGACAAAAATAAACTTTTTGAATAAGTGCTTAATAAAACCATGCTTCAATTGCTCTTAATATAATACAAAATAGAAATTGTTCACATTTGCATATTTTCTCATTATCCATATAGATGGAAAATACATCTAATACTTTACTTTTTTTTGAGATCATATCTCACAGATAAAGATCTTAGATATTTGCTGAATGCAGTCATGTAATATGAAGCTTAAGAGCACACCTGACTGTTACAGATATGAGAAAAAAATAAAACCAATTACCAGTACAAGAACCAATTACCACAACAAAACCCATCACAAAACCAAACCCATCTTCCTAAAAATAGAGGTGATAAATATATATAAACCTTAATATATAATACTGATCAGTCATTTCATAAATAGCTGAGTTTAAAAAATGTATTCTTGACTATATACATATATTTTTTTTACCATGTTTAATTGGGGTTAAAATTTGCTCTTTCAATTATTACAGTGAAATTTAAATTTATGCATGGATAATTTTTATTCAAGCCCCATTTCTTTCCTTATCTTGGACCATAATTGTCCATGAACTATTTACTCATGTCACATGGTTCTCTTTTCTCTCCGAAGCATTTGAAATGTGAGGCCTGGCCTGAAGATGGAAGCGTAGGGCCTGTCTTTATATACCAATCTTTCAAAACTCATCGAAACATGAAATATTTTTCACAGAGCCGTTTCCAATTCTTATAAATTTTTATAGTCTTTTGTTTCTCTTCAGTGGCAAGACATTTTCGATCTATGCATTTCATTTTCATGTTTTATAGTTATGTCTGTCTTATGAATAAATTTACAAACATTTTGAGTACATGCCATATTTTATAATTTTCTGTATGCTTCACAGTGTATCAAAAATATTATAGATCCTCAATAAATAACTGCAGAAAGAGCTAAAAATTAATCTATATTTATTACATAACTAATGCTTATATCTTCTTGGCACAAATTTTTTTCTTTAAAAGAATATAAGTGTCATGCTTTGAGAATTTTTTTCTGTTGTACTGTTTTGCTTACTAGTGTATTCCCAGTGCCCAGTGGGACATAGTAGATCCTCAATATTTCTTGACTCTAATCTTGAACTTAAGGGTATAAGTCAAATAAGCATTAAACAAATTTTCTATTGAAATTATTTCATTAAAAACTGACATTTTAGTAATGCTAATAAGACATTATTATTGAGAAGCTGTTTTGCCATCTGTGACTAACAATTTTTATGGGGTTTTCAGGACTTTTGATGTGAAAGAATATTAAAAACAAACCAAAACAACTAACGGCTGAAATCTTATCTAAATCTAAGCATCTGTGGTGTGATTGAATTATTCTTCACTCTGCCTCAGCCGGTTGAGTTTTCACTCAAATCTATAGCTTATGTTAGTCGTCATAGTTATTCTATTTCCTCAGAAACTGTTTACAATGTAAAACTCATCACAAGTCAGACAATGTAATGAAACCAACTACTAGTGTTTATAGACCAAACGCAATTGGGAAGATTTATTTAGGACTGATTGTAGAGACAAAGATAGATATTTAATCTAACTGTGGCTTTTTTTTTGGTGTAGGAGTCCTCGCCTTACCTTTCAAATATCAAGTAGGCTAAATAATATCCTTGGTGCAAAATTTGAAAGTAGGCAGTGATTAATTTCATGCTATGGAATAACTGTATAAAATACCTTAATTAGAAATTTTAAGGCACTGTATGTATCAGAACTGGAAGGAAAGCAGCAGGAAATCTTTTGGTGAATATTTTTGATATATGAATAATTGCTAATTTGTATGTTGTGTACAATTTGATTTGGGGGTGTATGAACATATTTAATGTGCACCTATATTCTTTAAACAGGATGAGAGGAAAATAAATTAATTTCTGAGTATTTAATTTTAAAACTAATTTGTGAAAAATCATTTCCAGCAGGAAGAGAGAGTGTTCCTGTAAAGTACAGCTTGCTATCTGTATGTTAATTGAGCTATCTCTTGTTCCAAACAGAATTTTCTGTTCTTAGGCTTAAGAAAAGCTGCTGTATTCTGTGCAGTGGTATTTACAAAAGATCTAACTTGGTAGATACTTTATCTTTCTCTGTGGTTCCTTGTCTTTGTTAGGCAGAAAAGAATTACATGGTATTATTATTCTTAATGTTCTAAAAAGGTTTGATGTTTTACTAATGAAATGAAGATGGTTGCTGGAATATGTTAACGTGCTAATAAGTGGCAGAAACTCAGGGAGAAAGCACCCTCTGAGTTTTGTTCTTATAATTTTTCTTTGGAGATCTTCTGAAATAGCTTGCCCTTCGTTGTAATTCATGGAAGTAATCTTCAGTAAGACACGTCAAGCCTTCAGAATCCTAAGTATATATGCAGTTCAGATAAAATAAAGGGTAGTTTACTGAAAATAACATAAAATAGAAGATTATTTAAATTGTTTTCTCCCTCCAAGCCTGCCATTTTCCCCCTGCCCCAGATCCTTAAGAAGATGGTATCTGAGATAATGGGTTAATTATCATAAAGTCCTTCAATCACCAGGGAATAAACATTCTGAACACTTTAAAACCAAAATAGAAAGCTATAGGGCTTCATATTACTCTTTCATTCTTGACTATCCTTATAGAAATGAGATAGTTATTATTATATAAAAAGGAAATCAGTTTTGATAACCAAGCTAATGAGAAGTCAACACTTTCCTGAATTTTAGAATTTCATAGAAGAGTAATTAATCTGATTGGGCAAAATGGGAAGAAAAAAAATGGAAAAAATATACACATGTATACATTACACAAAGGCAACAAAAGGATGCACACTGGTGTGAGAGAAAATTGCTTTTTTAATTTTTATTTTTTGTATTTTTCCAAAGTTAGAAGCAAGAGACAGTCAGACTCCCACATGCGCTTAACCAAGATCCAGCTGACATGCCCACTAGGGGGCGATGCTCTGCCCATCAGGGACATTGTGCCGTTGCAGCTGGAGCCATTCTAGCACCTGAGGCAGAGGCCATGGGGCCATCCTCAGTACCTGGGCCAACTTTGCTCCAATGGAGCTTTGGCTGCGGGAGGGGAAGAGAGAGAGAAGAAGGAGAGGGGGAGGGGTGGAGAAGCAGATGGGATCTTCTCCTGTGTGCCCTGACCAGGAATCAAACCTGGGACTTCCACATGCTGGGCAAATGCTCTACCACTGAGCCAACCTGCCAGGGCCGAAAATTGCTTTCTTTTTTTTTTTTTGTATCTTTCTGAAGCTGGAAACTGGGATCTTTCTGAAGCTAGAAACTGGGATCCACCTGGCACGCCCACCAGGGGGCGATGCTCTGCCCCTCTGTGATGCTGCTCTGTCGCAACCAGAGCCACTCTAGCGCCTGGGGCAGAGGCCAAGGAGCCATCCCCAGTGCCCGGGCCATCTTTTGCTCCAATGGAGCCTTGGCTGCAGGAGGGGAAGAGAGAGACAGAGAGGAAGGAGAAGGGGAGGGTGGAGAAGCAGATGGGTGCCTCTCCTGTGTGCCTTGGCCAGGAATCGAACCCGGGACTTCCGCACGCCAGGCCGATGCTCTACCACTGGCCAGGGCCGAAAATTGCTTTCTTGATTGTTTTAAACTTTGTTACATAAATATGATGTTGTATGCAATTTTGTCTACACTACACAGAATGTAGGGTTAACAGATAGAATATAGGGCACCTATTTATTTCAGATAATGTAATTGTTGTTTATCTGTAGTTCCCATTTAACTGGGAGTCTGTATTTTAATGCAGAAATCATATCTGGAGTCACACTGGGTTTTTTTTTTGTTTGTTTATTTTTGTATTTTTATAAAGTTAGATGTGAGGATGCAGTCAGACAGACTCCCGCACACTCCTGATGGATCCACCTGGCATGCCCACCAGGGGGCGATGCTCTGCCCATCTAGAGCATTGCTCCATTGTGCCCAGAGCCTTGGCTGCGGGAGGGCAAGAGAGAGATAGAGAAGAAAGAGAGGGGAGACAGTGGAGAAGCAGATAGGCGCTTCTCCAGTGTGCCCTGACTGGGAATCGAACCGGGATTTTCATGGGAGGGGGGTCGATGATCTACTGCTGAGCCAACCAGCCAGGGCCGGGAGTCACATTGTTTTTTAAAGATTAACTCTGCTGGAAGTGTTCTCTTCCTGATGTTTTCTGTATAACACCACAGCCAGGGGAAATATGCCACTGGTGGATCCATTTCTAAGGACCTAAATTGGGTCTATTTCCAAAGGCTATCATTTCTTTTAGATATATACTATATGAAAAGGTTAAATTTTCACCCTTAGAAAATGACACATTCTGGACCTATGCTGGCGCGGTGGACAAAGCATCAACCTGTAACGCTGAGGTCACCCATTCAAAACCCTGGGCTTGCCGGGTCAAGGCACATATGGGAGTTGATGCTTCCTACCCTCCCTCTCCCCCCCCTCTCATTTTCTCTCTCTCTCTAAAATGAACAAAGTCTTAAAACTTTTTTTAAAAAAAGAAAATGACACCTTCTGGCTCTTGCTGAGGTACTTCTGGACACAGAAAGTGCATTATTAGTTATATAAGAGATTCTATTTTCATGTAACTTTTTATTTCTTTAGTATTTGAGTCACCTGTGATAGATTAAATTATAACTAATTGTATAATCAGTGGGTGAGGGCTGGCAGAAAACACTCGATCAAGCAGTGGCTTCAGCCCTGTATTGGATATAACTGATTGCATTGTACCCTTAACATTTGTATAGTACTATATTTACATAGTTAAAAGGCACTCAAAATTTGAGGGATTGAATGTATGAGTTAAATCAGTAACAAAAGTGAAATTAAATTGGGGATTGCAACAACCCCACTTACAGCCCCAGTGCATATGGGCAAGCTGTCACAAAGAAACACACAGAGACAGACTTTCTACCTGGTAACTTTATCAACAAAAAAGTGTATAAATAATAACATAATCCACAAGAGATAAATATGTAGCATAAAACAGAGAAATTTATTTTTATTTAATATGTGCCTTATATTTGTATGTAATAATTCCATGCATAGAAGAGGAAGATACTTGGTTAACATTTTTTTTAAGCATCTAATTCAGTTCCTGGCACTTATAGGTACTTATGAATAGACACATCTCCTACTTCCATTCACAGTACAGTGGTGTAGACAGATTTGGAAAGGTACAAAAATAGTCTAGTATTGCTGGTGTCCTGATAGAGATCATCACATGCTAATTGGAAGAAGGGAGGAGGCATCATGTGTGAGCCAGTAGGCACCCTGAGAAGGCAGACCTTTCCAGGGAGCTGAGTTATCCAAGGAAAACTAGGGGAAAAGATGGAAAGGATAAAGAGAGAGTTTTGAGCACAGGATTAGATGTGAGAAGCCCTATAAATGTTGTGAACTTCACAAAAGTAAGTACCTCTGAGATATAAATTTTAGTGAAGGGAGAACACAGAACTGAAGCTGAAAACTTGGATGGACTTATTTTATGTTAGATGACAGAGTTTGGACTTTATTCTGTAAACCACTGGGAACCATTGATAGATTTTAAGTAGGGCCTTAAAAGGTCAGATATTGTAGTTTAAGTGGAACATTTTGCCAATTATGTGGAGAATGGATCTGAAAGGGGCAGAATTGCAGGCAAGAAGATGCATTAGGTATCAATGAGAGTAGTGCAAAGATAAAATGACAAGGATAGATAGGTTATGGATGAAAGTGCCTGGGGGTGGGAGGTTCTTGGAAAGCTAAGGTGGAAGAATTATTAGAGAGGTAAAACAAAAAGGGCTTAGTTAGATGTATGAACAAGGAATGTAGAAATGTCTAGCAGCAAGGTGGGGATTTGAGTGTGAACATGTGACGAGAAGTCTAAGTTGGAACTGAATTAAGTATCATCAACTCAGCCTGACCAGGTGGTGGCGCAATGGATACAGCATCAGACTGGGATACGGAGCACCCAGGTTCATAACCCCGAGGTTGCCAGTTTGAGCGCAGGCTTATCTGGCTTGAGTGAGGGGTCACTGACTTGAGCGTGGGATCGTAGACATGACTCCATGGTCACTGGCTTGAGCCCAAAGGTCACTAGCTTGAAGCCCAAGGTCACCGGCTAGAGCCCAAGGTAGCTGCCGTAAGCAAGGGGTCACTTGCTCTGCTGTAGCCCCCCAATCGAGGCACATATGAGAAAGCAATCAATGAACAATTAAAGAGTTGCAACGAAGAATTGATGTTTCTCATCTCTCTCCCTTCCTGTCTGTCTGTCCCTCTCTGTTCCTGTCACTCTCTCTGTCTCTGTCACAAAAAAAGGGGTTCATCAACTTAGAGGTAAAATCTTGCATGTAGATGTGATTACTTTGAAGAGTCTGAACAAGTATGCAAAGCTAGCAAGAAAAGGGAATTCTAGAGAATGTCAAAATTGAAGTTCAGGTGGGGTAAGATGTGAAGGAAGAGGAGGAGGAGAAGCCAGTAATGATCGTAGGGGAGAGGGGAAACAGAATGGTGTGAATCATGAAAAAACAAGAGAAAATTAAAACAGAAACAAGAATAATAGTGCCAAATAGAACAAAGAGGTTCAGCAGACGTATTTCCATCTGAATATTTTTTAGAATATCTTTTATAACAAAGCCAAAGCAAATATCTAGGAAATTTCATAGCAAACTGATTAGAATTTAAATACCTATTTTAGAACTACTTTACATACTGCATATATTTATAGGATAGATTATTCAAGTTCTTAGGTCTACCAGGAAATTAATTTTTAGTCTAAAATGAACTAAGTATATACTGTCTGCTTCTAAATTCCTCCAAAGAGAAATTATATTTTATGAAACATAAAATACATGTTTAAATATTATGTTTATCTATATACAATAACCTCCAAGAGCCTCCTCAGAGGCATTATGGGATATTCATTACATACAATAAAATGTCCTGATTTCCTCCAAAAGAGAATACATCTTTCTAATTTCTAACTTTAGAAGTTGCATTAGAGACTGTACATGCAAGGACCAGTAACTGAGAAGACAAATTCATTGGGAAATAAGCTGAGGAAATCAGGAGAGCTGGGTATAAGGAAGGGTCAGAAATATAAGCAGCACTAATGCTGCAAGAGTTGGGAGTACTAAGGCTGAAAGAGAAGATTCTACTCAATTTATTTATATAGATACATAAACCCCTTGGCTACTTGGGTTCTCAGAAATCTTGCTGGGTAGGTCCTTTATAGCTAAGTTTACTACATTCTGAATGGGTTAATGAACCCCTACCTGAATCTCTCCATTCTTAACTGCTAAATGAACATCAGTATTGACATCCTAATTTATTTCCTTCAATATTTCTTTTCTTTTTTTTTTTTTTTTAAGTGAGGGGGGAGAGATAGATAGACTCCTACATGTGCCTCAACCAGGATCCACCCAGCAACCCCTGTCTGGGGCTGATGCTCACATCAACTGAGCTATCCTTAGCGCCTGAGGTCAACACTCAGACAAATTGAGCCCCTGGCTGCGAGAGAGGAAGAGAGAGAAGCAGGTGGTCACTTCTCATGTGTGCCCTGACCTTGGATTGAACCAGGGACATCCGCAGGCCGAGCCAACACCATTCACTGAGCCAACTGTCCAGAACTTTTTTGGTCTTTCTTGAAAAAGGCATTATTGCCCATGGACAATGTAAAATACCTAAACTATCAGGCTTTATACTTATAAAATATATTTTAATAAATTTCAAGGTTATTTCAGGTAGTAAAAATGTTTATATAAGCAGTTGACCATCAGAATTTCAACGAAGCAACATCACATGGTGGTGAACAGCAAGAACTCTGATGCCACATTAGCCTACGTGTGTATCGTGGTTCGTCCACTTACTAGCTGCACTCTTAGGAAAGTTAGGTAACTTCTCTTGGTCTCAGTTGTTCTCCTCTGTAAAATAGGCATGATACTACTACTAACTCACAATGTGGTAACAAGGATTAAATAGGTTCAGTTCCAAAAAATACTATGTATAACCATATGTCATGTCAGATAAAAATAAATAATATCCTGTCATTCATAACTGTAAATTTAAATTAAACTATTTTCTAAGTTTTCCTTATTCCCTCTCCCAAGGGAGATTATCATTCTTTCTTTTATGTTTCATTCATACCCTTTATTCCACCTCTCTGCTGGTCTCTATTATACTCAGGGGCTTGATTTGTTTACATGATGGTTTCTACCACTGGACTACAAGATCTTTGAGAGTATAAATTGCTGTGATCACATTTTTAACTCCAGGGGCTTGTAACACCTCTGAATGATGAAGTTCTATATTGGATTGAATAATTATCACCCTTTTTTTAACCTAGTATAGAAATATTGTTATTGATTTATTTTATTGGTATTCCACAAAATCTATTTTTGCCCTCTTCCTGGAGCTTACTGGTTATTCTTCTTCTTCCCCTCATTTTGTTGCCAGTGGCAATAGGACTTTTCCATGGAGTCACAAGAAAAATGTTTCAGGGACCACACCTAGGAAGATGAGGTGTAATGCTTAGGTTTATTTGGAAAAAAACTAAAGGACTGTCCCTAGGTTCCGGGTATATTATCCATGACCAGATGGGTCAGCTCCCTCCCACAGTAAAGGAAGTCTTAGGCCTGTTGAAATTAAGTGCCCACTAAGTGGGTCAGGATCCAGAAATGTAATGCCATCATCTTGGGCTCCAGTAGTCCAGGATAGCCTCTGCTTTTGGCCGCTGTCCAGCTGGCAGTGGTCCCACCAGGCCCTCGCTTGGGCCCACGCTTAGAGCCCTGTGCTCCTATGGAGAATGTGTGCCACCAGAGGGACTTTAATTAAGCTTTGGTTATAGTACCTAGGCTTGGGGGAGAGCAGGCTCTTTTTCAAACTGAAAAATCTCTTTCCTAATCCTTCACATGGGCTTGTGCTGTGTCCGCCCCCTGTCCAAGCTGCTCTTTCTCCCAGGTTCCCAGGCTGAACTCCGTCCCTTCATGTCACCATGTTGGCTCCTGTTGCACATTCCTCAAAGTTTCGCTGCATCACTTGGTTCCTGCTGTGCATGTGCCATCTTCACTTCTACTGAACATGCACCCAGCGAAGAAATCACCCATGCTGTTTTCATTCCTCCCTCAGTAATCCTAGCTAATGACCAGTAACTAATCCTTCCTGGCCATTTGGGAGACTGAGAAGTCCCCTCATAGAAGGGTATGGCTGTCTTCTGGGGAGCCTGTGGATTTTGTGGCTTCCTAGTAAAATCAGACTTCATGTCTGATTTCTTTGCTCCCTTACTTAAATCGCTAGCTACTTATGCTACCAGTTTCTCAAGCTAATATAAAAATAAAAATCTTTATATTTTTGTTGTTGTTAAAAATTTGTAACTCATTTTATTGTATTACAGTAATTTTTCCATAGCCTTTTATTATTATTTTTTTTAAGAGAAAGGAAGGGAGAGAGATGAGAAGCATCAACTTGTAATTGGGGCACTTTAGTTGTTCATTGATTGCTTGTCATGTGACTTGACTGGGCGACTCCAGCTGAGCCAGTGACCCCTTGCTCAAACCAATGACCTTGGTCTTCAAGCCAGCAGCCATGGGATCTTTTCAATCCCATGCTCAAGCTGATGATCTCACACTCAAGGTAATGAGCTGGCATTCAAGCTGGATGAGCCTGTGCTCAAGCCAGAAATTTTGGGGTTTCGAACCTGGGACTTCAGCATCCCAAGCTGATGCTCTATCCACCACTATTCAGGCTTCCATGGACTTTTGTATTTATAATTTCAATTGAATTCCATAACCTATTAATTTAGGCTGTATTGGTAGTAAGGAAATTGAAAGAAGAAAATTGTTAAAAAATTTATTAAGATCTCTCAGAGGAGAAATCATGTTTCCTAACTTTGAATCCAGTATTTTCCTATCAATCCTCCCTTCTTCCTTTCTTCCTTTCTCTCAAGAAATTATATTAGAAGTAGCCATTTGAGAACTGAGTAAGAGCTTTAAGCACAGAAAGGCAATGGTAGTTTACCTAAAAGCTATGGAACTTTAAAGAACATATATATTAGGTTTGAGAAAGAAAGGCATTATTGTTTTAGCTGAGGTAAGTATAAAGTCTACAAATTTTTGGTGGGTAAAGTCAGATTCAGAAGGAACAAGAAAAGAGGAGGAGTCAGTGCCCCATTGAAAATACAGAATTCTCAGCAATGCATTATTAAGGCATGTTTTTCATGAATTTGGTAGTGCAAAGCTGGGAGAAAGTTGTGACTGCAGAGTAAACATTGTACGTGAAGCGTTCAGATAGGTGATTACTTTTCACAAAGTTGGGCTGACTCATTTCAGTGCCCTTAATTTAAGTTCAAAACAGATTATTTACAAACGCAACCAGTTTGCTATTTCCATTTCTTAATGCTTGATTAGCAAGAAAGCAATCATTTAAAGACAACAACTGAAATGTGAATAAAAATCCGTAAAGCCACAATTTCCACTAGTTTACCATAGAAATGTAGGAAACCATGACCTTAAGTCTCAGCTGTATTTTCTGCTGGATCATTTATAGTGAACTTATGTGTTCCCAAACACACTTGAACACAGTGAAGAGGCTTTTCACTTAATAGCAACTTTTATTTCAGAGAAAGGACATGACAGATTTAATACTGTAGTTAAACCACGAATATAATCTGGAAGATATGTAGCAGTTTTCAAGACCGAATCTTTATGTGACATGCATGGATCTGGTTGTGAATTTTATTTGTTGTTCTCTATCCCTAGTAGTTTGAGGGGAGCCACCAAGATGCAATGAAGCCTAACATGGCTTTGTCCAAAATGTAGGGAATAAGCCTAAATCTTTTCATTATATGCAAGTAAATCAAAGTTAAAAATAGTATATATAGAAAATAGTAGGTTTTGAATACAGTACTTGGATATTTCAAAAGCTGACAACATGTTAGTTGAAATTTGAAATACCAAGGTAAATAAAGAAGTTTTGCTTTGTTAGTAGTAATTATGTTTCTAATGTATATTTATATCTGTAGATAGTTCCATAATATAAGAAAAAGTAACATTAGGAAGATATCTACAACACAACTGATACAGTAGATGTATTTGCGTATGGAAAAAAAATCATCCTTTTTTGCTCCCCTCTAGTTCCTGTGAAAAATGCATCTGTCTCAAATACCCTTGATAGTGTAGTTCCAGTCCAACAGTTAGTCTCTGCTTATGGCTATAAAAACTAGTATTTAGTAGTAATTTTTATTTTATGAAAAATAATTTAAATGTGATGGTATTTTTATTTTAAATTATGTCAAAATAATTCCAGGTTTGGTGGAATGCATATATTAAAGTGGAATTAAGAACAGGTAGTATTGAAAAGTATTGCAATTTATTTAGTCATATAGCTATTTACTATATAGATTGTAAACTCTATAGAGTATATTATTCTCTGGCATTTTGATCACAACTATACAGGAAGTATATAAATGCTGCTACAAAGACACTACACCCTTTATGCTATTATATATCTATTATCTAGATTATAAAAATCTATCATTAAACCCCAATTATTTATAATATTAATTACTACTAATATTTACTTATGATGCATAATGCTGACATTACAAAGGAAGAGATTTCTAAAAGACTTTCTATATTTTTGAGCAAATAAATGAGACTTAAAAAAATGTAACAGCAATAGAGCACCGACTCTTCTAGATACGCCGCAATGGTTTCTCGGTCAAAGCTACTGTATGGTAGATATTGCTGTGATCACTGTACAGGAGAGGGAACTGAGGAAGAGAGGTTGGAATATTTAATAAGATTATACAATTATTAAGATCAAAATTTGAATTACAAATTCGACCTCAAATCTAGTGCAGACGATATTCCAATATGTTGTTTTATTGATTGATTAAAAAAATTGTGGTCTCCAGCTGTTAGGAAAGACTTATTTGAATACATTTAACAGGAAATGAGCTGGCCCTGGCTGGTTGGCTCAGTGGTAGAGCATCAGCCTGGCATGCAAGAGTCCCGGGTTCGATTTCCGCCTCTCCCCCTCTCCTTCCTCTCTGTCTCTCTCTTCCCCTCCGTAGCCAAGGCTCCATTGGAGCAAAGATGGCCCGGGCGCTGAGGATGGCTCTATGGCCTCTGCTTCAGGCACTAGAATGGCTCTGGTTGCAATGAAGGGAGGCCCCAGATTAGCAGAGCATCGCCCCCTGGTCGGCATGCCTGGTGGATCCCGGTCGAGTGCATGCAGAGTCTGTCTGACTGCCTCCCCATTTCCAACTTCAGAAAAAAAAAGAAAAAGAAAGAAATGAGCTTTGAAAAATAGCAATGGCTTAAAAAGTAGGGTGTGAGGATGTCTTGAGCAAGAAATGCAGCATAAACAAAAGCAAGGAAATAGTCAACCATGAAACAGTGGCTAAGGCATTTTGAGTGTGGTGGCGTTTTTCCAAAGGAAGGAAGGAAAGAAAGTGTAGGTTTCAGTCAGCTTGCAGAGGACCTTGAGCACCAGACTGAATCTATAATGAACCTGATGCATGCCTACGCCATGGCACATAAACATGGAGTAGATGGGGAGCAGAGTGCAGGATGTGTTTTGATTACATGTTGTAAAAATAAAGGATGTTTAGCGTTGCTTCTGTGGGTGGGAGCACTGCAGAGGAGATAAAGTGTTTCAGGCCACAGTGAGCACTGTGTGTGTCTCTGGGGTGATTTTCAATTTTCAATTCAAAGTATTACTCAAAGCAGTAGATAATTATGTTATTTAAATATTCAAGTAATATGGTTCTGTAAAGGGGCTTTTGGGCAAACATATTTTAATTTTATCATTAAACTAAATCAGTTGTTCTAGAATGTATGACCTACCACCAGCATCAGAGCATTTCTAAGGCCTTCTGGGCAGATGTAATAGACTAGAGATTGCTGAAGACAAATTCCTTGCAGAGAAAGATTTGTGAAATCCCGCAGGGAACCAAGGAAATGATACTCCCAAACACTCTCCCCTGCAGAGAAGTCTTTATCATTGACTGTCTTTTAGCACTTCAAAAAAAAAACTTTGAACTTGTAAGTGGTAACCACTGTTACCTTAAATTATAAATCCCCACAGAAAATAAAATAAATATTAATGGTTATTCTACACTGTAAGTGCAGGTTCTAATCTTAATTATAGACATTTTGTGTTCACAGACATAACCTTTTTCTCTTAATCTACAAGAGAAATATGTATTGGCAAGTATAAATACAGTTTAAAAAATCAATTTGTTTTTGTACAGTTGTTGAATACATGGTCGCCTCCCCAGCTGTGCTAGATTTTCACTTTATAAACTTAAATAAGACCTGGTCCCTGCCTAAGAATATTCATCAGTGAATGAATGATTTGTTCAACTTCTCTGTTATTTTCAGAAAATACTTGAATTCTAACTCCTTGCAAGAATATATCTAGGTGGTCTCTCAGTCACTCCTAGATCAAATTAATTTTAAGATACACCAGGCTAACAGCTGAGCAGATTCCCATGTTCTCGGTCAACATGAAGCCATTGCATGATGGACTTGTCAAGTGACTCTGGAGTGCAGATATAAATTATGCCATATATGATCTTAGATTTTTAAATGTGTAAGTGTGAGTAAGGTGTGTGCTGGGTAAGCTGTTATAAAACTCCTCATTTTATTCCGTGCCGCATCATTTTTTTCTGTTTATAATATGTCATCTCAAATGATGTCATATGAACATGCTTAAAAGCTACTTGCACAGATACATATTTTAGGGAAATTCCTAATACCCAAAACTGTTGCATTTTATGCTCACAGCCTGATAATTTTTATTTTTGCCTTTAGAAACACATTTGGAAATTATAAATATTAAGAGAAAAATGGTAAAGAGACCCTCTAAAGATTCATCTTTGGGAAATCCTAAGTCCCCTTGAATAGCACCTGTGTGATGAGGTACAACAAAACTCCCACTACTGAATATTCTCTTGTTGTGCTTTAAAGAAGAAGCTATTTCAGAACTAGTTTTCTGGGACACTTTCTCATCTTCCTTTGATTGGGAACTTTGTGTTCCTCTGTGATTTTTAATACACACTTGAATGCTTCATAAAGCATTAGATGGATGAATTAAAGCAATATTGAGAAAATAGATTCTACTTAAAGGCATTTTCTTTTATGTTGCTTTTTCTTCAAAACACCCATAGCAAGTAATATTAAGATTCAGGTATTCCAAATTCATGGATGCTTCTACAAGCATATAGATATTATTTCTATTGTAAATAGATGTTTAGTGTTCCCTTTGAGGCTGTTCCTTAAAAAAAAAAAAAAGCAGCAGCAGCGTGATCTATTATTATTTTTATAATGTAGAGAGGGTTAGAGTAAATTTCCCTCATTTGGAACATATTGTGGTTCATATCCTCCACAAAATTAAATTGTTTATGCTATTTTAATTCATTAAGTGAATATATATCTTCCTATTAAGAAAATGGTTTGTCAGATGTCGTAAAACATTTTTTAACAGTAAAGGTCACATTTTATTGCAAAAGTCTGTCAATGCTTTATGTCCAACCAGTGAAATGTTACTGCTTTAGGGTGATTATGTGGAAGGGGGCTGTGGTTAGGAATGCCTTTCTGTGGCCAGCTATGATTTACAGCAGCGAATAGAGAATTAAACCCTTAATTGAAGCCTACAGAGCAGTACCTAGGGGCTAGATTCAGCCTGAAATTTGATTCAGACAATTTTCTTAGTCAAGCCCCTATGGGCTTACCAGCTGATTCTCATGAGTTTTGATTGTGATTGAAAAGACAAGCTGTTTTCTGCTTTGCCCTGAACTTCCCTAAGGTAAATCTTCAGTTTTAGTAAGCTTCTTGATTAATGTGAAGGGAGACATTATGGGAAAGAGAGAGCACTGGATTTTAACTATTTCCCCAAGTCCCCAAATAAAAGTGTCTTAGCATATCTGATATTTCCTAGAGGAAATCCACACTTAGGAAACTCATAAATGTGCCCTTCCTGAAATTACATTGGAACAGTAGCTGAGGCTGCATGTACTTGCCCTGTGCCTCTCTGAAAGAGAGGGTGGGGGTCATTGGTCACAGGTACTTTATATTTGTTTAGGTTACATCAAGTATCAGAACTGGGTAGGTGAATTTGATGTGACATAAATGTCAGTCCAGAGATCACATGATTCTGAATGTCTTTTCATTCCCTTCTATTTATAAGCCATACTCTTGTTTGGTCCATCTCATGTGTGTTACATGCTATTGAAGTCTTCCACTACAGTTGACCCTAAGAATAGGTGATGTCGACAATGTGCTGTTCTTTTTCTGTGTGTGAGAGAGGAGGGGTGATAGTGAGACAGACTGTCGCATGTGCCAGAACTGGGATCTACCTGGCAACCCCATCTGGAGCTGATGCTCAAATCAACTTAGCTATCATCAGCGCCTGAGGCCATTGCTCTGACCAACCAAGCTATCTTCAGCGCCACGGGTTGACACTTAAACCAAGCAAACCTCAGATTGCAGGAGGGGAAGAGAGAGAGAAGGAAGGAAAGGAGGGGAAGAGAAGCAGATGGTCACTTCTCATGTGTGCCCTGACCAGGGATTGAACCCGGGATGTCTTCCTGAATACCAGGCCAATAATCTATCCACTGAGCCAAGTGGATATGGCCCACAATGGGCTGTTCATAACAGCCCAGCTCAGCTACTGGACACATGCCTATGGCTTCTTTTATGGAATCAACCCATCTCATATTTGATTTTCCTTTTTTCCTCGTGTCTTCTAGTTTTCCCAGCGTTATTTTTTTCCCCCAAAGAAAACCTGCTTTCTTGTGAAGCACCTGAAATAGGAGAGCTTTAGCTTTGTCATTTTTGCCTCTAGTTTCAGGCTTAAGTTTCAGGCTTAATTTTCTCTAGGCCACCTATCCATTTCTCTAGTGGTCCAGAGCATCTACAGACTCTCCTCCAACACCATATTTTAGGTAAATCAATATTTTTTTTCCTAAGAGGCTTCTTCACTGTTTAAGTTTTACATCCATACATAGTTATTTGGAATATGGTCAGCAAACTGTGGCTTCTGAGCCACATGCGGCTCTTTGGCCCCTTGAGTGTGGCTCTTCCACAAAATACCACGTGCGGGTGCTACCTTGATAAGAAATGTACCTACCTATATACTTTACGCTTAAAAAAATTGGCCCTCAAAAGAAATTTCTATCGTTGTACTGTTGATATTTGACACTGTTGACTAATGAATTTGCCAACCACTGGTCATAGAACCATGTGGATGACCTTAGCCTTGTAATGTAATGACTCATCTTTGCTCTTAATCATCCTTCCTAATTCTTCTATTGCTGACCTCCCTAGACTCAACCTTCTCTTGATTTCTCGGTTGTCGTCACCCTTTGAATGGAAGACTACTGAAGCAAGATAGCAAAATCTTTAAGTTTTAATGTTTTCATTGTTGTTAAAACTTCATCACATTTTCTATTTATTTTCTTGCTGATGTCTTACATGCTACTAAATTATTTACCCTATAAACAAGATGTATTAAAGGCTGCCTTTGTCTCACATACTGCTTGTTTCTTGATTACTTTATTTAACATATTTTATTAATTTTGCCTATATCTCTTAAGCCTAACTTATCATCTATTCCTAATACTTAAGATTATCAGCCACCCTATTGTTTTCTTGTTCTCCTTAGCAGAGTTGAATATTTTCAGATATTTCAACAAACTTACATTAAGTATTGAATGCCTAAGATATGCAAGGTATTATGGGTGTTAGTGATATGAAAAAGATAAAATATAATCTATTTAAATTTATGAAGTAATGGAGGAACTATGTTACTTAACTAAAGTTACAATGTCAAGAAGATAGAAATTTCTGTGGAATTGGCACTGACATGGAAAGAATTGTGATTTATGAAAATAAATCTGAAAGTGGTATAATATGGGTCATAGGAAGAAAGGTTAGAAGAATGTGGCCACTCCAGTGGTCGAAGAAAGTAATAATGTTTAGGAAATATTGTAGTGGTTATGAGATAACAGAGAAATGATTGAAAAATTATATTTTGGAGTAAAAATTAAGATAATTTGACAACATACTGAATATAGTTTGTTGAGGAGCAGGGGAAAGGATGTCCACATAACCTCAAGCCATTGGGCCTGGGTAGAGAGGAGGATGGCTACTGAACAAATACACACAGAAGCATAGGGATGGAGCCAGCTGAGGCAAAACATGGTTTCCCAGATGGAAGCATGTGCTATGTGATATTCCCACAGGACAGCTGCAAAGAGAAGTAAGGCAGATGGGAAATTCCAAATTAGAACTTACGACTAGAAATAAAATTTTAAAACCATTTCAATATAAGGTAATGTTCAGCCAATGGATTTATTTCTATCTTCAAGGGAAAGAATATGGAGATAAAAGAGAGAACATGATGGAACTTTGATAATTAGCAACACCTTAGTGTGGAGGAAAGAAAGGGAAATAGAGAGGAAGACTGAGAAAAACCCCGATTTTTAGAGGTAGAAGGAAATTTTAGAGTAAGAGTGGGGAAAGGCCATTGGGAAA
This sequence comes from Saccopteryx leptura, assembly GCF_036850995.1. Taxonomy (NCBI): domain Eukaryota; kingdom Metazoa; phylum Chordata; class Mammalia; order Chiroptera; family Emballonuridae; genus Saccopteryx; species Saccopteryx leptura. The sequence goes on along the minus strand of NC_089509.1, from coordinate 25,971,216 downwards.
AATAGGAGAATTAGAAGACAGAAAAAAGGTAATTAGACTTAGTTATCAATGGTTTTGGGGAGAGGGATTTCTGTTAAATAATGGGTCAATAAATTGCATTTTGAGTTACTTATGAGTAAGATATTTTAAAGTGGAAGCAGAGAAAATAACCCTTCCCTATTGAAACTTTGCTAGTAGAAGAAAGACACAAGAGAGTAGCCAGAATGAAGAAAAGAGTTGGATTAAATTGTTTTATGTTATCGGAGCTTCAGGCATGCCTATGGACTGAATGTATTGCTGCAAGGAAGATAGAGGGTGTAAAGCAGTAAAGCTATAACTGATAGAAACCGGCTATAGGAAGCAAGGAGGTTGGGGTCAAGAAAATAGAGAGTGAAGGATGTCTCTTTGTGTTCTATTAGAAAATAAAATTTTGCTGGATGAGTCTGAGGCCCTCCACCATTTCTTGTCTTGTCCCTCTGTGAATAACCTGTATTCTTACCAGCCAAATTTAAAGAGATCTGATTTGGATATTCAGATAATTGATTTATTTTTACCATTATCATCCAAAACTGCTCTAAAATGTCCTTTTCTGTCTTGTATATATACTAATAAATAGCGGAGGTTTTCGTTCTCCTTAATGTTAATAACACATAAAATAATTTACATGTAACAGATAGATATGGTCAACATGAATGTGAATATTAAAGAGCAAGACAATCTCAAGTAAAGGAACAGTTATTCTTTTGGTCAACAAGTAAATTTGGTGACAGGACATGAAGAAATTAAAAATATAGTTGTTGGATCATCTGGTTTTAGACAATCGATATGGGCAGTTCATGATGTAATTTAATATTTTATTAAAAGGACTCCCAGCATGTAAGGTAGTAATTAAAAGAATTTTGCTCACATTATTTTATTGTTCAAAGTTTCACACTTGGTATCTACAGTTTATAAGACTTGTGTCGCTTGAGCGCAGGCTCATCTGGTTTGAGCAAAAATCACTGGCTTGGACCCAAGGTTACTGGGTTGAGCAAGGGGTTACTCGCTTTGCTGTAACCGCTGGTCAAGGCACATATGAAAAAGCAATCAATGAACAACTAAGTGCCACAACGAAAAACTGATGATTGATGCTTCTCATCTCTCTCTGTTCCTGTCTGTATGTCCCTGTCTATACCTCTCTCTGACTCTCGCTCCTCTCTGTGACTCTCGCTCTGTCTCTGTAAAAAAATAAAGACTTGTTCTCACTAGTACACCTAGATTCTGACTGAGCATGTACATCTTATCAAATCCCAGTGAAAAAGAGATTATATTTCTAAGGACCCAAGCTATTGATTGCCCTTTATTATATAATATTATCTATATTGGAGTATAGCCATATTAATGCTTATTTTATAAAAATCATGGTAAAATATATTAGTCTAATGATAGTGATGGCAAATTAATTGTAAGTGGTGCTGAAATTGTAGATGATTCCTAGGGAAATAATGATATTTTCTAACTGTGACAAAAATTAGCCTTATTAGCACTGCTGAATAATCTTCTAGCAAATTTTAATAGACAAAATAACAGCAAAATCGTTTTCCAAAACTTTTCTTCCTAAAAGAATAATTTAAGACACAGAGATTTAATTTTGTTTTCGAAGATTTATTTTGACCACGATTATTTTGGCATATTGTCAAATTTTCACTCAATTCTGTTCAATAAAAATTCATTTCAAACTTATGCTCTATGATAAAGATATCAGACTTTGCTCTCACAGGATCATATAGTCCAGTGTGGTAAATTTCAAAGGAGAATAGGAAATACTTAGAGCACAAAAAACAATAATTTAAGTCTTGATAGACAGCATTTGTTAGATTTCTAGATTGGTTCTTTGAGTAGTGTGCGGTGCATTCTTTTTTTTATTTTTTCATTTTTTTTTATTTATTCATTATAGAGAGAGGAGAGAGAGAGAGAGAGAGAGAGAGAGAGAGAGAAGGGGGGAGGAGCAGAAAGCATCAACTCCCATATGTGCCTTGACCAGGTAAGCCCAGGGTTTTGAACCGGCAACCTCAGCATTTCCAGGTTGACACTTTATCCACTGCGCCACCACAGGTCAGGCATGTGGTACATTCTTATCAAAAAGTAAGTTTTAAGAGAGCGTAGCTTATTCAAAAACCTGTGTATAAATTAAAGAGTGGGGGGGTATATAAAATGGTGACCATAGTGTGGAAATTATACTAAGGGAAATAAGGAATTACTGAAAGGTTTTAAACAAAGCAGTGATATGATTAAAATTTCAATTTGCAAAGATATGGTGAGTAAGCATAATAAATCAGATGGAGCAAGCCTAGAGTAAGAAATTTTTATAGGCCAACAACTGAATTAATGTAGGTGTTAGTAGCCTAACCTAGACTGACCTGTGCAATTAGAAAGTAGCTTTCCCTGGCCAGATAGCTTGGTTGGTTGGAGCATCTTTCCAGAGCATGGAGGTTGCCAGTTCGATTCCCCAGTCAGGGCACATACAGAAGCAGCTTGATGTTCCTGTCCTCTCTCTCTACCTTTCTCAAGAAAAAGAAGACGAATAACATAGCTTTAAGGGATACCTGTAATATGAAGTTTAGTTCCTGGCACTTATGGTGGTTGACAGAAGGAGAGGGAAAAAGAATCAAGGATGTCTAGGTGTCTGATTTGGTTGATTGAATGGACTGTGGGGATTTTCTCTGAACTTTTAATCACATTAAGATGATCTAGTTGGAGGGAAGAAGAAAATGAGTTCCATTCTAGGCATGCCTGGTTTAGAAAGAAGTCTCTTGAACCATCCTCATGAGAGGAGCCATCTGATTGACCATCGTTTCTATGGGCCTGAGGCTCTGGAGAGAGAAGGTGAACATCTGTCACACAGTACCCTATGAAAATACCTACGGTGGAAGCACTTGCTCTGGGAACATGTAGCGGGAGAAGAGAACCTCAGACAGGGTCTATAGATGTGTTTTGTAAGGAGCGGGTTAGTAAATATTTCGGCGTTTGTGAGCCAAATATCACAAGTACTCAGCTCTACACTTGTGGCAATGAGACGGCCACAGACAACACACAAGTAAGTGCATGTGGCTGTGATACATTAAAAGCTTATGGAAGCCAAAATTTGAATTTCATATAATTGTCACATATTACTAAATTTTTCTTCCTTTGATCTTTAAATTGTTTTCAACCCTTTAATAGCACACAGATCTATTCTTAGTTTGTGGACCATATTTTAAAAAAAAAGCAGTAGTCCAGTTATTGCCTGGGCCACAGTTTACAGATCCCTAGCCTAGAATATTATGCTTTGGTTAAAAGAAAACCAAAATGGAAATGACACTCATGGGTCAGAAAGGTAGGAGAAAAATTAAGAATATAATGTGTATGGCCCTGGCCGGTTGGCTCAGCGGTAGAGCGTCGGCCTGGCGTTCGGGAGTCCCGGGTTCGGTTCCCGGCCAGGGCACACAGGAGAGGTGCCCATCTGCTTCTCCACCCCTCCCGCTCTGCTTCCTCTCTGTCTCTCTCTTCCCCTCCCGCAGCGAGGCTCCATTGGAGCAAAGATGGCCCGGGCGCTGGGGATGGGTCTGTGGCCTCTGCCTCAGGCGCTAGAATGGTTCTGGATGCGACAGAGGTATGCCCTGGAGGGGCAGAGCATCGCCCCCTGGTGGGCATGCCGGGTGGATCCTGGTCAGGTGCATGTGGGAGTCTGTCTGACTGTCTCCCTGTTTCCAGCTTCGGAAAAATGAAAAAAAAAAGAAAAGAATATAATGTGTGTGTGTGTGTGTGTGTGAGAGAGAGAGAGAGAGAGGGAGAGAGAGGGAGAGAGAGAGAGAGAGAGAGAGAGATTTTGAGTTAGCCATAGCATGACTAGGATTTACAGGTAGTGGAAAGGGGAAAGGCAGGGATTTTAATAAAGATACTTCATTTACAATCATGAAAAGAATAACTGTAGCTGTGCTTGAAGAGAAAAGGCAGCCCTCCCGGTCCACTGTGCCCTCCTGTCACCACTCCCAGTCCCCCAGAGCGTGAGCTTAAATGTCCTAGAAACCTGAGTTTTATTCTTGACTGTCTCATAATAACCAGTTAATAAAATCCTCTAGTCTCAGTTTACTTTTATGTAAAATACAGATAATTTGTTAGAAAAGGTGAGAGAACAGAAAGACACACATAAGCTGGAGGTTGAGTTCACAGAGTTTGTAGTAAATTAAAATGTTGTCTTATATGAAAACAATTTCTAAGGTATATAAAATATACTTAAATGCTTTTTAAACATTCTTTTTTTCCTTCCCAAATATTTGAAATATAAGGTCCTATATGGTTATAATCTTTTTCTTTTTTTTTTTTTTTTTTTTATATAGTTTTATTTTTTTAATGGGGTGACATCAATAAATCAGGATACATATATTCAAAGATAACAAGTCCAGGTTATCTTGTCGTTCAATTATGTTGCATACCCACCACCCAAAGTCAGATTGTCCTCTGTCACCTTCTATCTTGTTTTCTTTGTGCCCCTCCCCACCCCCTATCCCTCTCCCATTCCCCCCTCCCCCCCCGTAACCACCACACTCTTATAAATGTCTCTTAGTTTCACTATTATGTCCCACCTACGTATGGAATAATACAGTTCCTGGTTTTTTCTGATTTACTTATTTCGCTTCGTATCATGTTATCAAGATCCCACCATTTTGCTGTAAATGTTCCGATGTCATCATTTCTTATGGCTGAGTAGTATTCCATAGTGTATATGTGCCACATCTTCTTTATCCAGTCATCTATTGATGGGCTTTTTGGTTGTTTCCATGTCCTGGCCACTGTGAACAATGCTGCAATAAACATGGGGCTGCATGTGTCTTTACGTATCAATGTTTCTGAGTTTTTGGGATATATACCCAGTAGAGGGATTGCTGGGTCATAAGGAAGTTCTATTTTCAGTTTTTTGAGGAACCACCATACTTTCTTCCATAATGGTTGTACTACTTTACATTCCCACCAACAGTGTATGAGGGTTCCTTTTTCTCCACAGCCTCTCCAACATTTGCTGTTACTTGACTTGCTAATAACAGCTAATCGAACAGGTGTGAGGTGGTATCTCATTGCCGTTTTGATTTGCATTTCTCTAATAGCTAAAGAAGATGAGCATCTTTTCATATATCTGTTGGCCATTTGTATTTCTTCCTGGGAGAAGTGTCTATTCATATCCTCTTCCCATTTTTTTATTGGATTGTTTGTTTGTTTGTTGTTGAGTTTTATGAGTTCTTTGTATATTTTGGATATTAGGCCCTTATCTGAGCTGTCGTTTGAAAAAATCATTTCCCATTTAGTTGGCTTTCTGTTTATTTTGTTATCAGTTTCTCTTGCTGAGCAAAAACTTCTTAGTCTGATGTAGTCCCATTCATTAATTTTTGCCTTCACTTCTCTTGCCATTGGAGTCAAATTCATAAAATGCTCTTTAAAACCCAGGTCCCTGAGTTGAGTACCTATGTCTTCTTCTATGTACTTAATTGTTTCAGGTCTTATGTTTATATCTTTGATCCATTTTGAGTTAATTTTTGTACAGGGGGAGAGACTGTAGTCCAGTTTCATTCTTTTGCATGTGGCTTTCCAGTTTTCCCAGCACCATTTATTGAAGAGGCTTTCTTTTCTCCATTGTGTGTTGTTGGCCCCTTTATCAAAAATTATTTGACTATATATATGTGGTTTTATTTCTGGACTTTCTATTCTGTTCCATTGGTCTGAGTGTCTATTTTTCTGCCAATACCATGCTGTTTTGATTGTCGTGGCCCTATAATAGAGTTTGAAGTCAGGTATTGAAATGCCCCCAGCTTCATTCTTTTTCTTTAGGATTGCTTTGGCTATTCGGGGTTTTTTATAGTTCCATATAAATCTGATGATTTTTTGCTCTATTTCTTTAAAAAATGTCATTGGAAGTTTGATGGGAATTGCATTAAATTTGTATATTGCTTTGGGTAATATAGCCATCTTGATTATATTTATTCTTCCTAGCCAAGAACAAGGTATATTCTTCCATCTCATTATATCTTTTTCGATTTCCCTTAACAATGGTTTATAGTTTTCATTATATAAGTCCTTTACATTCTTTGTTATGTTTATTCCTAAGTATTTTATTTTTTTTGTTGCAATCGTGAAGGGGATTGTTCTTTTGAGTTCCTTCTCAGTTGTTTCATTGTTGGCATATAGAAAGGCTATTGACTTCTGTATGTTAATTTTGTATCCTGCGACCTTACTGTATTGGCTTATTGTTTCTAGTAGTCTTTTTGTGGATTCTTTGGGGTTTTCGATGTATAGTATCATATCATCTGCAAAAAGTGATACCTTTACTTCTTCTTTTCCGATATGGATGCCTTTTATTTCTTTGTCTTGTCTGATTGCTCTGGCTAGAACCTCTAGTACCACATTAAATAACAGTGGAGAGAGTGGACAACCCTGTCTTGTTCCTGATTTAAGGGGGAAAGCCTTCAGTTTAGTGCCATTTAATATGATGTTAGCTGATGGTTTATCATATATGGCCTTTATCATGTTAAGATATTTTCCTTCTATACCCATTTTGTTGAGAGTCTTAAACATAAAATTGTGTTGTATTTTATCGAAAGCCTTTTCTGCGTCTATTGATAAGATCATGTGGTTTTTGTTCTTTGTTTTGTTGATATGGTGTATTACATTAACCGTTTTACGTATGTTGAACCATCCTTGAGATTCTGGGATGAATCCCACTTGATCATGATGTATTATTTTTTTAATATGTTGTTGTATTCGATTTGCTAGTATTTTGTTTAGTATTTTAACATCTGTATTCATTAGAGATATTGGTCTGTAGTTTTCTTTTTTTGTGCCATCCTTGCCTGGTTTTGGTATGAGGGTTATGTTGGCTTCGTAAAATGTGTTTGGAAGTATTGCTTCTTCTTCAATTTTTTGGAAGACTTTGAGTAGAATAGGAACCAAGTCTTCTTTGAATGTTTGATAAAATTCGCTGGTATAGCCGTCAGGGCCTGGACTTTTATTTTTGGGGAGGTTTTTAATGGTTTTTTCTATTTCTTCTCTACTGATAGGTCTGTTTAGGCTTTCTGCTTCTTCTTGACTCAGTCTAGGAAGGTTGTATTTTTCTAGGAATTTATCCATTTCTTCTAGGTTGTTGAATTTAGTAGCATAAAGTTTTTCATAGTATTCTACAATAATTCTTTGTATATCTACAGTGTCCGTGGTGATTTCTCCTCTTTCATTTTGGATTTTGTTTATATGAGTTCTTTCTCTTTTTTCCTTGGTAAGTCTTGCCAAGGGTTTGTCAATTTTGTTGATCTTTTCAAAGAACCAGCTCCTTGTTCTATTAATTTTTTCTATAGTTTTTCTGTTCTCTAATTCATTTATTTCTGCTCTGATTTTTATTATCTCCTTTCTTCGGCTGGTTTTGGGTTGTCTTTGTTCTTCTTTTTCTAGTTCCTTAAGGTGGGAAGTTAAGTGGTTCACTTGGGCTCTCTCTTGTTTGTTCATATATGCCTGAAGTGATATGAACTTCCCTCTTATCACTGCTTTTGCTGCATCCCATAGATTCTGATATGTCGTATTGTCATTTTCATTAGTCTGTATATATCTTTTGATCTCTGCACTTATTTCTTCTTTGACCCATTCATTTTTTAAAAGTATGTTGTTTAGTTTCCACATTTTTGTGGGATTTTTTTCCTCTTTTTTGCAGTTGAATTCTAGTTTCAAGGCTTTATGATCAGAAAATATGCTTGGTACAACTTCAATTTTTCTGAATTTGCTGATGTTGTTTTTGTGGCCCAACATATGGTCAATTCTTGAGAATGATCCATGTACACTGGAGAAAAATGTATACTCAGTCACTTTGGGATGAAATGTCCTGTAGATGTCTATCATATCCAGGTGCTCTAGTGTTTTGTTTAAGGCCACTATGTCTTTGTTGATTCTCTGTTTGGATGACCGATCTAGAGCCGTCAGCGGTGTATTGAGGTCTCCAAGTATGATTGTGTTTTTGTCAGTTTTTGTTTTAAGATCAATAAGTAGCTGTCTTATATATTTTGGTGCTCCTTGGTTTGGTGCATATATATTAAGAATTGTTATGTCTTCTTGATTCAGTGTCCCCTTAGCCATTATGAAATGGCCATTTTTGTCTCTGAGTACTTTTCCTGTCTTGTAGTCAGCATTATCCGATATGAGTATTGCTACACCTGCTTTTTTTTGGATGTTATTTGCTTGGAGTATTGTTTTCCAGCCTTTCACTTTGAATTTGTTTTTATCCTTGTTACTTAGATGAGTTTCCTGTAGGCAGCATACAGTTGGATTTTCTTTTTTAATCCATTCTGCTACTCTGTGCCTTTTTATTGGTGAGTTTAATCCGTTTACATTTAGTGTAATTATTGATACTTGTGGGTTCCCTATTGCCATTTTATATCTTGCTTTCTGTTAGTTTTGTGTCTTGTTTGATCCTTCTCTTTTGTTTTTCTATCTTTTGTTTTTATTTGGTTGTATTCCATACATCTTTCCACTGTTGCTATCTTTTTTATCTCATGTGCTTCTGTGGTGGTTTTTTCAATGGTGGTTACCTTTGAATAATGAAAAGGGTCCCTACCCTGTTCATTGTAGCGAACTATTTTGTGAGTACTTTTGCACTCCATCGTCCTTTGCTACTGTTAATCTCCATCTTCTCCCCCTCTTTCTTTTTGTTGTTGTCACAGTTTAAATTTGGTTTTATTGTGTTCTTCTTGGAGCTTTTACTTGTGGCTCTGTTTTTTTTTGTTCTTTGTATCTGATTGGAGAACCCCCTTTAGTAATTCCTGGAGTGGGGGTTTTCTGATGATAAATTCCCTCATCTTTTCTGTATCTGTGAATGTTTTTATTTCTCCTTCATATTTGAAGGATAGCTTTGATGGGTATAGTATTCGTGGCTGAAAGTTCCTCTCTTTCAGGACTTTAAATATTGGGGTCCACTCTCTTCTAGCTTGTAGAGTTTCTGCTGAGAAATCTGATGATAATCTAATGGGCCTTCCTTTATATGTTGTATTCTTCTTTTCCCTGGCTGCCTTGAGAATTTTTTCTTTGCTGTTGGTTTGTGTCAATTTCATTATGATATGCCTTGGAGTAGGTTTGTTGGGGTTAAGAAAACTCGGAGTTCTGTTTGCTTCTTGAACTTGAGGCTTTAGTTCTTTCCACAGGCTTGGGAAGTTCTCATCTATTATTTGTTTGAGTATGTTCTCCATTCCATTTTCTCTCTCTTCTCCCTCTGATATACCTATTATTCTTATGTTATTCTTTTTGATGGAGTCAGATAATTCTTGTAGGGCTATCTCATTTTTTTAAATTTTTGAGTCTCTTTCTTCTTCTCTCTGTTGTGCCTCAAGTTGCTTGTCTTCTATTTCACTAATCCTCTCTTCTATCTGACCTGTTCTATTAGCTAAGCTTGTTACTTCGTTTTTCAGCTCGTGAATTGAGTTTTTCATCTCTGTTTGATTTGTTTTTATAGTTTCAATTTCCTTGGACATATATTCTTTGTGTTCATTGAGTTGTTTTCTGAGCTCCCTAAATTGCCTTTCTGTGTTTTCTTGTATATCTCGGAGGATTTTTAGGATTTCTATCTTGAATTCTCTGTCATTTAGCTCCAAGGTTTCCAATATATTAAATTTTTTCTCCATAGATTTTTCCTCATCTAGCTGTGTTACCTCTCTTTCTTTTGTATCCATGATATTCGATTTTCTCTTCCTTAATGGCATCTGAAGGTGGTTTTGTTGATAGTATTAATGAGATTTAATAAAGAATAAAAAGTTTAAAAAAATAATAAAAAAAAAATCGAAAAAAGTTTTTTTTAAAAAAAATTAATAATGTAATAAAGAAAAATAAAATAAAATAAAAATTTAAAAAAAAAAAAAAAGGAAATTATTCCCCCCCCTCCTTTTTTCCTTTCCTCTCCTCTCCCCTCTTTCTTGATAAAATCTTGTGGTGGACTGTGAATTATAACAAACAATGCCTGTGATGGAGGGCCTGAATTGGGGAAAAGTAATAAAGGGGCAAAAAAAAAAAAAAAAAAAAAAAAAAGAGCGTATGGACCCACAAAAAGCAAATAAGGAAAAAATTTGGGTCAAGAATAAAATGATTTGCTTTTAGGTGTTGGTTTTCTAAGAGTTATGATGAGAGGATTAAGAGGAAAACGGAAAAACGGGGGGACAAATTAAAAAATTACTATTGTATTTAGTGGAACAAGAACTAGATAATATGGAGAGCCAGGGATGGGAGCACTGCTAGTGAGTTAAAAAGGTGAAGTAAAAACCCCCCAGAATGCCACAAACATAAGTTTGAGTCCCAGATAAGATAATTTGTTTGTTATTGAGGTTTGAGTGAGAGGAGATATAAAGGAGAAAGGAAGAAACTAATATAGAGGGAGAAAAGAAAGAGAGAGAGAGAAAAAAAAGAGGGAACCACTAAAAGAAGAAAAAAGAAAGGAGAGAGAGAGAGAGAGTTAAGGGTTTTGGAGTGCAACCCTCATAGAGAGAAAGGAAGAGAAGAGAAAAGATAATGGGAGATGTAACACTTATGGGTAGTGTAGTTTAAGGAGAGGAGAGAGTAAGACCGGTAGAGAGTTAATCGGCCAAATTGGAGGAGGAAAAAAAAAGTATCAAGAATGAAGATAAGAGAAATAAACGAACAAATATAATAAAATGGGATAGGTTATAAAGTCTGCAGATTATTCTTGATTTTGAGAGGTTATCTTCTTGCTTTTTCTTTTCTCTCCCTCTTCCTGGTCGGTGACTCTGTACCCCGGGTTTTGCCCCTTTGCCACGCTCAGGTGGAGGTTTGCAGTTGATAAGTCTCTATGGCAATGTCATGTATTGTGCTTTAGTCTCGTTGGCAGTCTAGGCTATTAGCATTTATAGGCTCCGACAGTGAGAGAGTCCGTGTTCCTAGAGCCTTTCTCCTAGTCTTTCCTTCCTCAATTAGCAGCCTGATAATCCAGCTATGGGGTTGCTGCTGCCTCTGCCTGGATAGTAAGAGGCTCAAAGAGCTGGCAACTCCCCACTCTATTTCCACTCAGCACAGGGCTCTGGGTAAGGCTCAGTCAGTCAGAGCTGCTAGCATAATCAGGTGGGCTTTCCGGCCATTCAAAGACCTCTGGCTCTGCCACTCTGTCCGGTAACACAAGCGGGTGCCCACTTCCGGGGCGCTTGGAGGAAACTCTCACTCACTGGCTGCGCGCGCAGACCAGGATATCCGGCCAGCAGTCTCACGCTCTGAGTGAAACCCCCAACCGCAGGGAAAAGTTGCAGCGTTGGAATTGAGTCTCGCTCCGTCCCCGTGCGCGGCTTTTGCAAGGCGCTGGGGCGGCCCGAGATTCCGCTTTGGCCCACACAAAGGCCCCTGACTCTGCTCCTCTGTGCGATGACACGGGTGCGCACTGCCGAGGCACTCAGAGGAATCGCTCACTCCTTATCTGCGCGCGCAAACCAGGATATGAGGCCGGCCGCTTTCCCTCTGAGTGAAACACCCTCCGGCACGGAAAATCTCCACCGTTGGAATTAGTTCTCACTCCCTCCCGTGCGTGGCTTTCCCAGGGCGCTGGGGCTGCCCAGAGACTCTGCCCTCGGCCCACAGAAAGGCCTCTGACCCTGCCTCTCCGTGGGGCAACACGGGCACTGACTCCCGGGGCCTAGGAAGAAATCTCTCGCCCACTAACTGCGCACCAACCAGGAGACCGGGTAAAATGGCCGCGCCGCTTGTCTTTCTTTGTTTGGGTTTGGCGCGAGTGTTAGCTTGTATTGCCCGGGTTGCCACAGGATCAGATTTTCCTCGGCTTGGATCTCCGTGCCACAGCCTGGTTCGGCCGTTTGTATTCACCCCCTTTGCCCGCCTCAGTTTCTATATTCACAGTTACCAGAGAAAGCCGCCCTGTTTAGGTTAGTGAGGAAGGCGGAGCATTTCTTACTCCCTAATTCCTTCAGGGTTTGGTTATATATTTAGCCAATTTTTCACTCAATCATACCTTTGGGTGTATTGCGAAGCATCTGGAAGCTCCAAGTATAGGTTTTTCTGTTTCTGGTTGAAGATCTTGTTGAGTTTTGGGGGAGATTTATCGGTATTGCTTCCTACCCCGCCATTACTCTGACGTCATCCGGTTATAATCTTTTTCAAGGAAATAACCTGTTTTTCTGATTTCAGATAAGAATATATGAATTACTCAAATAATATCTGTGGATTAAAAAATTGAAGGATCCTTTTAAAATGTGCATATCTGTGCAGAGACTATAAAAAGATGCTTGACTCTAATGAGTTGCAATAATTGCAGTTTTTTGTGTGTGATGATGATACTCCTGGCCATTGTAGAATTGAGGCAAAGTGTGGGGTGGATTTGTGTGTTTGCACAACTCAGTAGAAATGTAAGAAAATCTGAGATACAATTTTGGGGAGAGATATAAGTGATTTGTGTTAGAACCCAACCCTGCCATTTATTTGACAAAGAAAAATGAGCTTGGGACAAGTTATTGAACCTCCTCACCGAGCCTCAGTTTCATTACCTATAAGATGTAGATCAACAGCCTCTTGGTGGGTTATAGTGTAATTTAAATGAGAAGACATAAGATATCAAGCACAGTGGCTGACTTACAGTAAATGCTAATGTAAAGATTAGTTTCTCTCTTTCTATTCCCTCTCATAAGAAAATTAGTTTTGCCCTTTTCTTTATTTCTTTTTGCTGTGCACCGTTTGCCTTAAAGAACAAACCTAATGGAAGAGAGGAGTTTTAATGATGTGCTTGCAAATGGGTTGATGTAGAATCTGTTACATTTGAAGTACATAAACTCCATTGTAATATGAGCCTCATGCAAAGCTAACAAGAGGTCTATAATTCATTTTATTTAAAACATTAAATTATGACGGCTCACTTAATAATTCCAAACTACTAAGCTAAACTACATTTTTGTTCAGCAGTCATAAAGACTCCTGTTAGACATTTAATTACTGCACAAATTGTTTTAGAAAGCACTCTAAAACAAACATGTTGACTAGCAAAAAAATAGAGAAATGGTTACAAAAACACTAATCTTTTAAAATATATAAATTTAACTACAAGCAAGTATCCTATCATACAGAACTCTGTACCCCTTAAAGGAATGTTATTCTTTATAAACCTGTTCATTTTTAAAGGTAAAATTTTACATGCAGATTTGTTTCAGATATGCAAATTGAATAGATTTATTGGGTTCTTAAGAAAAATATATTGTATTTTTTAAATGGAAATATTAATATTTATGAACATGAAGTTATAGAATCAAACTTGCAAAAATAAGGTAAAATCAATGCTTGAGTAAATCATGAAATCAGTGTAAGGAGATGACAACAGTTACTAAGGCTCAGCATGGGAGTGGGGACAGAGAAGTAGTATGGGATCTCTTCAGACAAACCAATTATGAAGTCATCACTCAAAGTTCGTCAAATCTAAGGCAGAGGAACTGTCTTTCCAAGAGTATTAATGTGATCTTCATCAATGTTTTGTTTGTTTTTTCTTCTTTTCAAAGTGAGAGGAGGAGAGATAGACTGACTCCCACATGTGCCCCAAACAAGATCCACCTGGCAACCCCCATCTGGGACTGGTGCTCTACCCACCTGGGGCCATGCTCACAAATGAGCTATTTTTAGCACCTGAGGTAGAGGCTCCACGGAGCCATCCTCAGCATAGGAGGCTGATACACTCGAACCAATTGAGCCATAAGAGGAGAAGAGAGAAAGAAAGAAGGGGGAAGGGTGGGGAAGCAGATGGTTGCTTTTCCTGTGTGCCCTAACTGCAGATTGAACCTGCAAGATCCACATACCTGGCTGACACTCCACCACTGAGCCAACTGGACAAGGCCTGCTTTTTTTTGTTTCTATTTTTTTTATGAAGATGCAAGTTTTAAATTCAAATTAGGATGGCTGTACTGTGGCTTGAATTCTACCAGAGGAGAATGTATAGTGGAAAAGATTATTTTTAGTTACGCCTTTTGGAATTACAGCATACTATTGGCAAGATCACTTAGAGTTGTACCTGGTATCCATCCAATACATTAAATATAATTTCACACAAATACAGAAAAATTAATAATTATATGAAATTGATACACATCAAATATAATCTCATGATTTTTACATAATAATAAAATATTTACATGCATGAAAGAGAGAGGAGAAGGATGAGGGGAGAAAGGAGAAGAAGGTAAGAATGGAACCATTTTCTCATGAATATACTTATTCAACAAGCATTTCTTCAGCAACATTCTATTATTCAGGCATTGTAGTTGCAAGGATAAATTACAATTCTCATATATAAAACATTGTTTTAATAGGATAGTAAGGGGTATAAATAATTTAAATAAATTTTAATCAGAGTTAAATATAATCACTGATAGACCACTGACTCACTTTGGAAAACGGAAAGAGGACGAGGCTTCCAGAGCAAAATAACATTGTTTAGTGCCTTTGGTGCTTCTGCGGGCCTCATTCAGCAATGGGCATGACTCTTCTGGGCAGGGAGTAGTGCGGTGTGGCCCTTGTCCTCTGGGACCTTGCATGTAGCATCATTTTGAGAAAACTGTCAAGTGATGCAAAGAAGAGGGATAAACTTAGGAAAGTTGTGAAAAATTGTATTAATATCATAAGGAGATGGACAAGACAATAATGGCAAATATAGAGGAGCAGCTAAACCACACATAGGTTGTCACTATTAAAAAATCCCATAGGAATGGAAAGAATCCTGGCTTATAAAATGGATCCGCTTTAAAGTGATAAAACCATCTCTTCCAAGATTTTCTGGTCCTGTTTCAGACTCAGTAACTTTCCTGTTTATTACTCTTATGCTGGCAAAAATACAGACCAGTAAAGGAACACCAAGTCATTCCTATTCTATTAAATTTACAAAATTCAGACCAAAAAAAATGAAGTACATATAAAAGCATATATGGCAGCTACGCTAATTTTGAAGTGACTACCATCATTAGATTTTACTGTATTTCATAAAGTAATACTTAGATGGACACCAAACTTCTGAGATTCTCTTTCACTAATCTAGGGAAAGGATTGGAAAAAATCTTTCCATGAGAGGCTAATGATCAGTCAAGAGTGGAAACAGGCCCTGGCCGGTTGGCTCAGCGGTAGAGAGTCGGCCTGGCGATTCCCGGCCAGGGCACATAGGAGAAGCGCCCATTTGCTTCTCCACCCCCCACCCTTCCTCTCTGTCTCTCTCTTCCCCTCCCGCAGCCAAGGCTCCATTGGAGCAAAGATGGCCCGGGCGCTGGGGATGGCTCCTTGGCCTCTGCCCAGGCGCTAGAGTGGCTCTGGTCGCGGCAGAGCGACGCCCCGGAGGGGCAGAGCATCGCCCCTGGTGGGCGTGCCGGGTGGATCCCAGTCGGACGCATACAGGAGTCTGTCTGACTGTCTTTCCCCATTTCCAGCTTAAGAAAAATACAAAAAAAAAAAAAAAAAAAAAAAGAGTGGAAACATTATCCTAGATACAATCTTTGAGAAACCAACTTCTGGACTACTAATAAGCAGAATATTTTTATTTCTATTGATTTCATGTTCTTCCTCTACTCTATAGGTGATTCTATATTATATGCAAAAATTATGATAACAGTAAATAGTTACTTCACTTTTTCAGATCTGAACTAAAGCACATAGCACTTACTTATCTACACTTTGCTTCATTTTAAAAGAACACGCTGTTCTTCACATGGAGATAAGTACGTAAAGTAGAAAAATTACTGAATTTGGGAAATCTAACTTTTGAATAAATCTCAACCTATTTATTAAAAACATTATCTATGCTTATGATTGGCAGAATAAAGGGTTCACCCAAAGATGTCCATGTCCCAGACCCAGATAAATGTGAATTACATGTCTTCATGGCAAAAAAAAACAAAACAACTTTGCAGATATGATCAAGTTAAGTACTCCAAAACAGGGAGATTATTTTGGATCATCTGGGTGTTGTCAATGTAATCACCAAGGTCCTTAAAGATGAAGAGAGAGGCAGAAGAGTCAGAGGTAGGAACAGAAACAGTTTGGTTCATGTAATGCAGTGGTCCCCAACCCCCAGGCTGCGGACCAGTACTGGTCCGTGGGCCATTTGGTACCAGTCCGCAGAGAAAGAATAAATAACTTACATTATTTCTGTTTTATTTATATTTAAGTCTGAACGATGTTTTATTTTTAAAAAATGACCAGATTCCTTCTGTTACATTCGTCTAAGACTCACTCTTGAAACTTGTCTCATAAGTTCGACAATTATATTTAAAAATACCACAGTTTTTACGCTGGTTGCATAATTTTATTTTGTGCATTTATTCATCCCACCCTAAAGGCCAGTCCGTGAAAATATTTTCTGACATTAAACCGGTCCATGGCCCAAAAATGTTTGGGGGCCACTGATGTAATGTAAGAAAGACTCAATCCTGGCTTTGGCTATGGAAGAGGTCCATGAACCAAGAAATGTGTCCTGTTTCTAGAAGCTGGAGACATAAGGACAGGGTTTTTCCCTTGAGAGTACCATTAGGAACACGATCATTCCAACACCTTGACCTTAGCCAAGAGAGACCCATGCCAAACTTCTGATCAGCTAAAATGTAAAATAAGAAATTATTGATTTACAAATTTAAATGTTTAAAATAATAAATTTCTAAGCCATCGATTTTTGGTAATTTGTTCCAGCAGCAATAGGAACCTAATACAACAGACTTCAGTGCCTAGAAATAGCATATTATTATGACAAGTACCTAAAAATGTAGAAGAGACTTTAGAAATAGGCAAAGGCAGAAACTGGGAAAATTTTAAAAAGCATGTTTAAAGAAAGGACTAGATTATATTCAAAAGGTGATATAAATATGGGTGTTAATGACTCTGCTAGGAAGGGTTCATAATAAAGTAAAATGCATAATAGAGAAAACATTTATCTCTTTAGTGCCTCAATCATTGGAAATGCACTATTAGAACGAATGCAAACCTTAAAGGTATTGCTTGTGAAGGAACAAAGGAAATGAAGTTCATGTTACTGAAAACAAAAGAAAAGGGAATCCTTGTTTTATAATTGCAGAAATTTAGAAGAATTATATTCTGTAGTTATGTGGAAAGCAAAATTTGTAAGTGATAAACTTGGGTATTTGATGAAACTTCCAAGTAAAGAGTTGAATGCATGGCCTGATTTTCTTCTTGCTTATAGCTAAACTGTGAGAGGAGAGAGATAAACTAAGCAAAGAACTGTTACATAGAAAACAAAACTAAACAATAAAAAGTAAGGTTTAATGATTTTGCTCATCCTTCGCCTACCCTAAAGCAAAGGATGTAAAAGTTAAGAGAGTCACTTGAAAGAAATCATGGTCTTGAGAAAAAGCCTGTAGTGTGTCTGGGCAACTTTCTGCTAATGTATCAGAAAAATCAAAAGATCACAAAGTCGGTCAGATAAAGGGCTTTTTGAAGATATTAAGTTTGTGACTCAGAGATCCCCTCACCTATCCCAAGAGAAGTCCAAAAAAGACATTTATTTAGGAAAAATTTCTGTGGAGTAGTCTCTTTAGTAGATTGAATCCTATGACACACATAGGCAACTCCAAGGTTCTTGATAATTTAATGCCAGCAGAAAAACTGTCAGCCTAGATTAGAAAAGACAGAGAGTATACAAAATGACATGGCTGTTGGACCATCAATATACTATAGGTAGGAAATAGGCAGATCATGCTACTCAGCTGCAAACCTCTGTTACCTTTTGTTGGGCAAATGAGTTTGTAAAATTTGTATTTTTTTAGTTTGTTCACTTGTATTGTTACAAATGGTGCTGGGCAGCCACATGTGTGCTTGCCCTCAGAGCAGGGCAGTTAATTGCAAATTGCAGATTGCATTCCTGCTTGGGAGGGGCCACTGTTTTGCTTATGTTTGATGGAGGTGAGGTATTCTTGCCAGAAAGTTATGAAAAGAAAGAGGAGAAGGAGAAGAGGGAGAGAGAAGCCATGTTGACAGAGAAAGAGTAATAAGCCATGTGTGCAGAATGAGAGCAGAGAGAATGCAGAGTGCTGAAAGAGAAGCCAGTTTGTGCAGAGAGAGAGAAGGTGTGCAGATGCGGAACCAGAGCTGAGGGGCTTTTGCGAGCCACACTGAGACTGGTGGGGTGTTTGATTCTAGGAGACACCAGAGAAGATATTTCTGGTTGTGGAACTGGAGCATGTGTCTGTGGCTTTGGGAGCCCTGAGTAAAGGGGAAGTGTTTTTCCTGTGTGTGTTTGCTCATCCGCTGGTGCGAGACCTGGGTAAAGGAATGACCCACTATTTTTTTTGGCTCCACTGTTTCTTTACTGTCTGTCCGAATTCAATGAGAGCCTGCATGTGTATGACCACAACAGCGGTGACTACTGGCCATACACCTTTCATGAAGAATAAAGGATGAGGCCCTGGCCAGTTGGCTCAGCGGTAGAGCGTCGGCCTGGCGTGCGGGGGACCTGGGTTCGATTCCCGGCCAGGGCACATAGGAGAAGCGCCCATTTGCTTCTCCATCCCCCCCCCCCCTTCCTCTCTGTTTCTCTCCTCCCCTCCCGGAGCCAAGGCTCCATTGGAGCTAAGATGGCCCGGGTGCTGGGGATGGCTCCTTGGCCTCTGCCCCAGGCGCTAGAGTGGCTCTGGTCTAGGCAGAGCGATGCCCTGGAGGGGCAGAGCATCGTCCCCTGGTGGGCAGAGCGTCACCCCTGGTGGGCGTGCCGGGTGGATCCCGGCCGGCGCATGCGGGAGTCTGACTGTCTCCCCATTTCCGGCTTCAGGAAAAAAAAAAAAAAAGAATAAAGGATGACTTTGAGGAGGAAGACCAGGAGGTGGAGCTACGAGCCACAAAAGGTAATTCTTAAAATTTAAAGGCAAATGGAGATTTCCTGGATGGATTTTAAAATTGCTTTACACTAGTGACTTTTTTCTTCTATTTTCATTCATTTTTAACTATAATATCTATAATTATCATCCTAAAGCTGTACCACCATTATAATTTGAGGGCAAATGACTTGCTTTTTGAGTTTTATAAACCTGGGGAAAGAAATTTTGCCCCAGGATTAATTTTACCCAGAGTCTTACACATACCTAATTTAGATAATTTTTTTTATTATTTTTTTATTTTTCTGAAGCTGGAAACAGGGAGAGATAGTCAGACAGACTCCCGCATGCGCCCGACGGGATCCACCTGACATGCCCACCAGGGGGCGACCCTCTGCCCACCAGGGGGCGTTGCTCTGTTGCGACCAGAGCCACTCTAGTGCCTGGGGCAGAGGCTAAGGAGCCATCCCCAGCGCCTGGGCCATCTTTGCTCCAATGGAGCCTTGGCTGCGGGAGGGGAAGAGAGAGACAGAGAGGAAGGAGAGGGGGAGGGGTGGAGAAGCAGATGGGCGCTTCCCCTGTGTGCCCTGGCCGGGAATCGAACCCGGGACTTCTGCACGCCAGGCCGACACTCTACCCCTGAGCCAACCGGCCAGGGCCTAATTTAGATAATTTTAATTAGACTTTTGAGTTAATCATATTTAGATAAGATTTTGGACTTTGAGTTACTGGCTCAAACATTAATGGCTTGAACATTTGAGCAACTTTGGATGAATGAGTGTATTTTGCATTTGCAATTAATATGAATCTTTGGGACCCAAAGGGTAGAGTGTGGTACATAGAATAATGACACCTTCACCAAACTTGTACACATCCTAATCCCTAGAATTATAAAAATTTTATGTTACATAGCAAAAGGGGATTAAAGTGGAAGATAGAATTATGATTGCTAATTATCTAACCTTAAAAGAAAGAAATTTCCTGGAATACAAGGATGACCCAATGAAATCATACGTGTATTTAAAAGTGGAAGATGGAAGCAGAAGTGTCAGAAGGAAATGTGACCATAGATGATAAGTGAGAAGGAGTCAACTAGCCCTTTCTGCCTTTGAAGCTGGAGGAAAGGGACTGTGAGCAAATGAAAGTGAGCACTTCAAAAAGCTGGAATAGAAGAAAAAAAAATACTTTCCTCTAGAGTCTCCAGAAATAAATATACCCTGTTGACAACTTAATCTTAACCCAGTAAGATCACATCAGATTTCTGATCCATAGAACTATAGATTATACATTTTGTTGAGCCCGAGTTTGTGGTAATTTGATAGAACAGTATAGGAAACTAATACAATGCCGTTGTGTAATGGCTCACATAAAGACATTAATGGATGAGGAAAGTCACATTTGTAGTCACAGATTTATATTCCTCAACAAATATTTTTTTTTCTCAACAAATATTTTATTGATTAAATGTCTCAGGATTGTTCTTTCCATTGGTGCTGTGATATACATCCATTTTCTTTACTTGACTTATATATTTTTTCACTCTTTTCTTTATTAAGACAAGCCCTAAACTCTATTGCTCCTGTAACTGGCTGAAGATTTCTCTCTAGGTATGTGGAAATTATGAATGGAAAAGTAAGGCAGTGCTGCCCTATGTCAACATTTCTTTTTTCTTTATATAAACACTTTTTGGATAAATGCTTTTCCTATTTCAACACTCAGTTCAAGTTATCATGTGATCTGAATACTAGAAAGTGAATACAAATAGTGTTTTGGTGTATGTGCATGTGTGTGCATTCATAAAGCACACATTTTGTTAGTATATATTAAGAAAACAAGACACATGCAATTTGTAATGTCAAGTCTCAACTATAGAAGTCAAATGTTGCATGGAATATTTCTAGAATACCGTCATCAGTCAAGGAAGGACAGAAAAAGTGTGCATGATGTTACATAATTCCTCTTTCCTTGTATTGCTGAATACTGGAATTAGAGAGTCAAAACACAGACTCACTGTTATGCCTTCCAATTAAACAGCTAATGAGCTAGAATAATGACCCTTTCTCCTAACTGGTTGTAAGAATAATTAGATTTAAAAATACTTCACACATGAATGAAATCACGGTGTTGCCAGTCAGAGTAAGTGAAGACAGAGTACCATACTTAATTTTGCTCACTCTGATAAAGCCATTTTACTTTATTGGTAATAAACAGTTACAAAGTTAATTTTTGTCCACATTCACTAAGCTCTTGAAAAACAGATTACTGATAGCTAGACTAGTAGTAGGATTATGTAAAATATCTCTCTCTATATTACTAAATATTACAATGTTTTGCTAGAATAAATCTCTAAAAAATATAGTTTGACTTTCAGGTTCTCATCATTTGACTACACTGAGACTTAGGAAGAAAACATTTTATTTAAAGCATTCTTGCCAGGGTCTTTCTAATTATACAAAACTTCAGTGATAATCAAAAATCTTGGGCCTGACCAGGCAGTGGTGCAGTGGATAGAGCATCATACTGGGACACAGAAGACCCAAGTTTGAAACCCCTAGGTTGTGGCTTGAGTGTGGGCTCATCTGGTTGAGCAAGGCTCACCAGTTTGAGCCCAAACCCAAGTTCGCTGGCTTGAGCAAGGGGTTACTTGGTCTGCTATAGCCTCCTCCACCCCCGTCAAGGCACACAGGAGAAAGCAATCAAGGAACAACTAAGGTGCTGCAACAAAGAATTGATCTTCTCATCTCTCTCCCTTTCTGTCTGTCTGTCCCTATCTGTTCCTCTCTCTGTCTCTCTCCCTCTGGCACCAAAAAAAAAAAAAAAAAAAAAAAAAGTCTTGGAGTGCCTCAAGAATCATTTCTGGGTATGAGTCTTAATCATACATTATTGACCCTAAGGACCTTATAAAAAGTAGGTATGTATGTTTATTAATTTTAGGAAATACCTGTAAGATGAAAAGACAGGTTTCAAGATTATATTGTGTGTGTGTGTTTTATTTGAAATCCTATATACTTTCCTATGATGCTACCTACATTGATATGGTTAACTGAAATCCTTGAAATTTTAACAGCAATTCTCTAATTTTAGATGATTGATACGTTAATGTTTATTTCCTGTTATCTAGAAATGTTGATTTCCTCAAAGGATAGGTTTTGAATTAATATTAATTAGCAAGTACTTTAAAGAGATTAAAGATCAAGAGAATACATTTTTGTTGCATATTTAGCTAGGTTCACAATTATTTGTTAAATAGGAAGATTCCTTATAAGTTAAGTACAGTCACTGGTGCAATCACAGTTGAAGCCTGGTAGGGGAAGACATGTTTCTGATTAATCACGATTTTGTTGTTGTTGTTATTTCTTAAAAAAAAAAAAAAAAAAAAAAGGCCAAAGCTTGACACTAATTATGCTCATCAGTTTCAAAGTCACTAATTAATATTTTCAACATTGAGAACTTAACTTTGTCAGGGTATTTTCAATGTAAATGCTATTTTTTTAATAATCTCTGCCTTATTTATCTTTAGTTATTTTTTTAGTGAGAGAGACAGAGAAAGACAGAAAGAGAGACAGACAGGAAGGAAGTGAAATGAGAAGCATCAATTCTTTGTTGCGGTACCTTAATTGTTCATTGATTGCTTTCTCATATGTGCCTTGACCAGGGGGGCTGCAGCAGAGCAAGTGACTCCTTGCTCAAGCCAGCAACATTATGCTCAAGCCAGTGACCTTGGACTTCAAGCCAGTGACCATGGGCTCATGTCTGTGATCTCATGCTCAAGCCAGTGACCCCATGCTCAAGCTGGTGAGCCTGCACTCAAACCGGATGAGCCCACACTCAAGCCAGTGACCTCGGGGTTTTGAACCTAGGTCCTCTGCATCCCAATTTGATGCTCTATTCACTGCACCACTTCCTGGTCAGGCATCTGTCTTATATGTCTATTAGCTTTTCAACCACATCCATCTGTCTAAGAGGAATTAAGGTGAATAGTACAGCTCTATCCATTACAAATTCAAGGCAATTACCTTAAACTTTATACTGAGAAATGGGGAAAATTAACTTTGTGTTCAATTTTCTGTTTTATTATCATCTAATAAATAAGGACAATAATGAACAAATGACATAACACAAATACATAACAAGTTAGTACATGGAATATGTGAGAGGAATATTTATTGAGTGGAATATTCATTGTTACCTTTAGTATTTTTTTCAAAGCAAGATTTTTTTCTCCCACATATGCCTCTATATACTAGATAGAGATAATATTTTCTAATTTTTATTCAACATAATGATTTTAGTCCCTAAAAAAAGATCAACAAAATATAAATTGAAAATATTTAATAGTTTCCATAATCACCAAAGAATAGTCTTATACTGAGATTATCTGGGTATATACTTTTAAATCATAATTTTTTAATACCCCTGTAAAGATTTGTCAAAGGACAGAAATACTACTAGTAAGTTATGTCTTATTCTCATCAAAGTCCTGATTTTCTTCTTATTATAAATGAAAACATTTGTTTTATCCAACACATTTCTTTGGTTGCTTCAAATTTAGTTGTCAAAATTTTGACATAGTAATTGTCATTTCTTAGTTCACAGGGGCCCAAATGCTGTGTCATTCCTGATAAATCATGCTGCTGTAAAGTAACATTAATTATTTCTCCATCTAGTAGACATCAACATCAAAATTTTTCTCAGCTTTCATCTTGAGGTTGAAGTAAGCCCATTCATCATCTTTTAAGAAGTGAGTGGGATTAGATCAAGAAATATTTTGATGGTTGGTAGGCTTCATGGTGGATGTGAATAGGTAGTGGTCATTAATGACCTTGCAGATTTATTTTTTTGTCGTGGTCCTGCCTCCAATAACTCACTTCTTCACTGTTTCTGTGCTGCTACTTTTAGAGGTCAGGATGTGAGCAGCAGCAATCTCAATTTCTACGTCATCTTCTCCATAGGTCTTTTTTCTTCTTCTTTTTTTTTTCCTGAGCATATAGAGGAGACACCTCTAGAGACATAAAAACAGTATCAACCACTTGACTAACCACCAGTACTCTGTAGCCATTGAAGTTGGCCCAGGGTCATAGCTAATGTGTAGTGAAACTTGTAAAAGTTTACATGTGAAAAGATGGCTTCTGGAGTAGACTATTTATCTTTGGGAATCACTCCAGCAGATTCTTAACTAATCTTCAAAGATTAATTCCTGGGTAGTAGAAGCAGCCTTTCATCAAGAATTCCTCAGTCTCTGTGCAAGAGGCATTCACCAAGGTAAAAGTTGATTAAAATAGGGAGTAATTTCAGAACTCCATATATAAGTGTCTTCCACAGATTAACCTGAAATTCCCTGTTCTGAAACTATAAGAATGAAATTTTTTGTGAGAGTATAGATATCAGCCTAAATGAATTTTAGTGTTGGTAGAAGCTTCTAGTCTGAACTCTGTGTATCATTAAACTCATAACACTGATGATCTTCAGTCCTCAAAGTTTAAGTAAACAATGAAGAAGATGTATAGTCAGTCCTGAACTTTTGAATTGATTAATTTTTGATGCCTATCTTAATATAATAGTCACTTAATTTGATTATATTAGTGCAAAATGTTTCACAGAGGGAACCCGGAAATGTTTTGCATAAATTGAGTGTTTCCCATGTGAATGTTACTATTATTGCACAGATGTTTTCAACCTGTAGGCTTGTTAATGTTCTTTCCCCTGCTTGCTGAACAATGTCTTGTGCTATATTCTTTGGTGAACACTAAATGGAGTATATGATTTATTATAGGCATAATACTTCATCATATCTCCTAGAAAGCATTTTTCATCCTAGTACTAATGAACTATAAGAGCAGTGAATTTAAGTAGAGACCTGAATGTTCTATCAGTTGTATGTATTTCCAGGGTAAGAATGATCAGCAAGTGAATTTTGCTTGACTCCTCACCAGATGGTGTTCTTTTATTCCAAAATTTAAATTAAAATACATATTAATTGTCGTTATAAGTTCACCAGGCATATTTGATATGCCTGGTGAACTTACCCACATAAGCACTCTGAGCATTGCTTTGCTAGTTGTTTTGAGTTATTCTTCAAGTTATTTTTTTCAATGTAATATCTAAAAAATAAAGTATTTCTTAGAAAATGTAATTGAGTCCAAGTGAATTGAATAATGACATCTACTGGACAAAATCTAATTTTCGATATTGGTGTCATGCTATTCCTCTCCTTTGATATAATCCTCCTTTTGTTTATCTAAAACCTTTTATACCTTAAATTCTAACTTTATTCCTGTTCCCTTAAAAGTTCAAGGGTAGTACCTCCTGTTTGTCCATGAACTCTAGTTAAAGTTTTGTTAGGATCATGCCTTGTTATTCTTTTATGTTGTATATTTCTCAAAGTGCTCATCTGAATAAGTGCTCAATAAATATTTATTGACAAATTAATTTTTCTATTTAATATTTTAAACTGATTTTACACATTGGAAATTGTTGTACATGTTATGGTGTAGTTTGGTGACTGCCAGAGGGACAGTGATTATCTCTAAATATGTCTTCTATTAAAATGTAGAGACTTTTTCCTGGAATAAATGCAAAAATACAAATTTCCCCAATTCTAACAATCACAGTATGTTGTCCAGCCAAATTTATATACCATTACCCTCAAGGAGATAGGAGACAGCAATGTTACCATTTTTCTTTTGTTAAACAATGAAAAATAACCCTTAATAATCCAGAAGTAAATACAACCTGTACTAGGTTTTAAAATTCTTGACGTACCCATCTGCCTCTTAATGGATTTTTCTAACTTTCAAAGTAATAGGGAGGATCAGCTGAGACAAACTTGCCTGAGTGGTAAGATATAATACTCCTTGACAACAGAATTTCTGCAGTCTCCTCTTTGAAAGCCTTTGAGGTTCTTGCATTTAACCTTTTCAGCAGCCGCACAACTCTGATGGAGCCCCTCTGACATCCAGCAACTCACAAAAGCATGCAGGCTTGAAAACTCCCTGATCTGGCAGTGCGTGCCACAATTTACGATCTGGAGTGAAGTCCCTATCACAAAGAGGGAAGAAACACTATTCATCTCAAACATATGCAGCTCAAACCATCATTTCTCTTTCCTTAATCTCTTTGCAGAGAATGTCTTCTTTGGGACTTTGAATTTAGATGTTGAATAGAAAAATGTTAGAAGAATTTTAAATGCATTCTGTTATTCTGACCGGAGCTCCTGCAGTTTTCACCTTCTGTTTAAATTACCTTTTTCTGTTTAAATTAACTTCTCTAAGAAAAGATAAAATATCAAAAAAATGATATAGAAAAGTGAATACTTTATAAGTGTGGGTAAGGCATTCAGTATTTCTGTAAATAAGATTTGAATCAACTATATTCTTAATACACAAAGAAATATTTTGGTGATTTAAAGAAATAGTTAAAATGATCCCGATACTTTTATTTTCAGGATCATTTCCCTTAGCTTTTAAGAGATGTGTTCTATGATGCTTCTAAAGTGGTGTCCATAAATTATGGAGAAAATTGATCTCTAACACCTATATTTATTTCTGACTCAGAAATAAACACAAAGCAGACAAAGAGAAGGAAGAAAGGAGAGAAGGAAGAAAGAACAGATTGAAGAAGGAAGGGAGGGAGGAGGGAGGGAGGGAGGGAGGGAGGGAGGAAGGAAGGAAGGAAGGAAGGAAGGAAGGAAGGAAGGAAGGAAGGAAGGAAGGAATAAAGGAAGGAAATATTTCTTGGCAAGAAAAAAAATATTTACAATTAATGTATAATTGGATAATGGTTTCTCTTTACCATATGCAGAGAACAACTGCTATCAAATTATGACTAGCAACTCTTTTTTGTTATTGTCAACTATCTCAAAAACAAGCAACTGAAATATTTTCTTTGCATGATTAGATAAGGGTTTTAGCTCCATTTTTTCTTCTATATCATCTATATTAAGTACCTCCCTAGACAGCAACTCATTTATCATTTAGCATGATCACTTAAACATAAACTTCCTGTTTTTTTAGAGTGAGGTGGTGAGGATAGAATAAACAGTATATACTTTGGCTCAGATAGACCTAATTTGAATTCTAGTATTATTATTACTATTTTAATTAACAGTTTTATTGAAGTATAATTGTCATACTATAAAATTCACCTATTTTCATATTAGAATTTATTAATTTTTATATTTACAGTGTGGTATAACTCTCACCACAATCTAATTTGAAGACATTCCCGGCCCTGGCCGGTTGGCTCAGCGGTAGAGCGTCGGCCTAGCGTGCGGAGGACCCGGGTTCGATTCCCGGCCAGGGCACACAGGAGAAGCGCCCATTTGCTTCTCCACACCTCCGCCATGCTTTCCTCTCTGTCTCTCTCTTCCCCTCCCGCAGCCGAGGCTCCACTGGAGCAAAGATGGCCCGGGCGCTGGGGATGGCTCTGTGGCCTCTGCCTCAGGCGCTAGAGTGGCTCTGGTCGCAACATGGCAACGCCCAGGATGGGCAGAGCATCGCCCCCTGGTGGGCAGAGCGTCGCCCCATGGTGGGCGTGCCGGGTGGATCCCGGTCGGGCGCATGTGGGAGTCTGTCTGACTGTCTCTCCCTATTTCCAGCTTCAGAAAAATGAAAAAAAAAAAAAAAAAAAAGGCAACCACTAATCATCTTATGTTTCTATGATTTCTAGTATTAACAACTCTCAAAGACATGTACATTTTCATTCAAAGAAGTGAAGCAGTCTTGCCAAGAGCAAATATCTGATAGGTCCATATTTTATATGTAGGTATGCTGTGGCAACTTACCTAAAACATTTCCTGCTATTTTTCCATTTTACAAATGAGGAAAATGTAATACAGAAAAGTGAAGTGACTTTGCCAAAATTACACATTTAGAAAATAATGATTTCAAGAAATAGTTAAGATATGTCAGAGGAGAGGGGTTTCATGTTGTGAGAGTTCTCTATCCTTTAACAATTTATTTTTACAATATGTTTGGCAAATGAGTTTGTAAAATCTGTATTTTTTGAATTTGCGTACTTTTTTTGTTAAAAATGGTGCTGGGTAGCTCCAGGTACGTGATCTGTGAAATTGCAAATTACCTTCCTGCTTGAGAAGGGCCATTGTCTTGCTAATGTGTGCTGGAGGAGATTTTGCAGTGTTTGTGCAGAAAGTTTGAAGAAGGAGAGAGGGAACAAAGGTGAGGGGCTTTTAGGAGCACTCCAGCACTCCGTGAGACTGGTGGGGCCTTTGACTCTAAGAGAAACCGAGAAGATTCTCCTGGCTGTGGAACCAGAGAATGTGTCAGGGCTTTGTGAGCTCTGAATGAATGAAAGAGCAGTGTTTTTTCCCTGTGTGTTTGCTGGCTGGCTGGTGTGAGCCTTGAGTAAAGGAATGGCCCACCACTTTTTGGATACACTGTTTCATTACTGTCTGCCCAAATTCAGTGAGAACCTGCATGTGAATGACCACGATGGTGACGGCTGCAACTGCTGTCAATACACAGTAAATATAGTCTGAGCATCAATTATATATAAAGCATTATGCTAGAAATGGGAGAGAAATAAGAGTAAAATGCTCTTAGAGATTTCCCATCAGAGAAATCAGCAGGATAACCACTTAATGGGATGGGTGAAGATGGAGTCAGGAACAGGGTACGTGATGTACTGTGTGTGTGGGATTAGTAGAGGCAGTTATAGCAAATACCAATTCAAGTTCAAATCCCAGTAGCACCTGCTATTGAAAAGCTTATATTTATATGTGAAGTGGGATAGCTGCCCACCTATGGTTACTAACAGTAGAGAAAGTAGTTGTAAATATTTTAAACATCCCAACGAAGTGATGGAATAACAACTTCTAAACTTATATTAAAAAGGGACATAGTGCATTGGGACATGCTAAAGGGCATTTTAATCCCAATTTCTGCATTTTAAATACACTGAATTGTCTCATTTGTCAGTTTGGCAAATATCCTTTCCTTTAGCAGACATGCATTGGCCAGCTTTGACTAAAAACAGGTTAAGATGCATATTTTGCCCATAGCAAGGCTTCAAGTGTAAGTAATCCTTATACTCCCTGTAGAAAGTTGAATAGACAGAGATATGCTAGACAAGGCTTCTTCAGTTCTGTAGTAGTTTTAAGTAGATAAAAATTCTCAAAAAAGAATTTATTTGAGCTTAATTTATAAGGTCAATAAAACAGGAAAATCCAGACAAATTTATAACTTCATGACCCATTTTCTAATTTCATCTATTATGAGATAATATCCTATAGCCTGGAAAGTTTATAAAATATTATTTTGAAGGTTTAGTAAAAGTAGTGTAGGAGTATACTAGGGACCAAAGCGCAAGATCCTAGTTACACTTATTTACTTCAAATTAATCAACAGTTTTGAAATTAGCACCGTTTCCCATTTTCCCCAGCAGTATTCAGTATCATTAGACTTCAGCATGGATGCGCGCGCTTGGAAGAAATATTAGACAGTCTATCCCCCCTCCATCGCCTCCCCACTCCTTTCCTTGCGCGTAGGAGAATTTGCATTTTCATTGCCATACAACTTGGGTTTTTCAGGTCACTGAGAAACACTCTACTGATTTCATGGCCCTGATCTCTGATTGCTTGGGCACGGCGCTGCCTTCTTGTACAAGTGAAACAAGAAATGGTTATTCCCATCCAGGCTTTTAAAATCAGACCTAGAAATAGGGATTGGGGTAATTAAGGTGTAATGTTCAAAGTAAAGAACTATATGAGGCAATAAGTAGTGGTTGAGGTTGGTTAAATGCCAAAATGAAGCAGCGATGTTTGATAACCACTAAAGCTATTTATGGTAAATATACTCCTAAACCATGAACATTAGTCCCATTAGATGACAGGACTTAAAAAGCAATAAGAAACCATAAAAAGTAAAACCTGCAATTTTCTTTCTTTGTGAGGGATATGAAAATGCTGAGTAGTATATTTTTCCCTTTGAGAATGCATTTAGCACATCATTTAGTTGAAAGATAATACAGTATATGCAAAAATATTTACTGGCAATAAAAAGATATTAAATATAAAATAGATTGCTGGGCCTGAAATTATTAGAACTAGAGCAAGGGAGGTACATTGGGAAGAAAGAAAGAAAATATGCAAAAAGTCTAAATTTTCCTCATATTAATTTTTATACAATCAAATAACTCCTAATTATAACAATCACATGCAGTTTGCCTTCCTAAAGGACCGTAAAGTCTTATTAAGGACAAGCATACAGGTTATCTCGATGCCTGGAATTTATTTTATCAATTTTTTCTGATACATATAAAGGAGATATTTAGGCAATATTTTTGTTTGTTGTTTTTGTTGTGTTTGTTTCCTACTCTACCCCTCCCCTATCCAGAAAAACATTTCAATGCCTTCATGTTACATTCAGACATCTCCACAGTTTGCTTAAACTTTTCTAATATTGATACATTATAGTCATTCATATTTTATCACCCATATTCTTTCCAAATTTTAATGCTGAAAAATTTTACAAATTAGTATGATGGGTGTGACTCACTGTATAATCAGAGAACAATTATTTTATCTGGAATCTTTACTGCCTAAAATCTTCTGGTTTCCTTTTCAAACCCCAGTGTCCCCCCCCCCCCCCCCCCCCCCCCCCCCCCCCCCCCCCCCGTCCTTTCTGTCAGTTACATTGTATCAGAGAGAGGAAAACCATTTGGATTCTCTAACATACACAAAATAAAAGGTCCAAGTGCTGTTTTCATGTAAGAAATTGTTACACCCAATCGCGCAAAGACAAATGCTGGAGTCCCTTGGATAGTTCAAAAATTTATTGGCCAAAAATGCAAACCTGCGCAGGGGTGAGCTCGCAGTGGTGGTCACTACGAGTCACACCCTTTGCTTACAAACTAGGGGTTTTTATAGCAAAGCAAGCAGGCGACTCGGTACAGAAGCTGAGTGTGGCGTTTAGCGATTGGCTAAAACATGGGGTGATTATAGTCACATGCCTTGGTAACTAAGGGTTCAAACTAGGGGTACAGTGGAAAATTTTTAAAACTGCAAAAATGCTGCTGTCAACAGAGGCTGCAAAACAACTTCAGGATGTGGGGTGCCTTGGTTGCTTCAACCAGGGCTCCTGACTTGTCTGCGGTTTCTTAGTTCCTGAATATACTTCCGCCTTAAGGAGCTTTTGCAATTCTGGAGTTTAGATACTTTTTCTTATAAAATTTCCATTAGGGTGCCACATTTCCTCCTCTTCTAATACATAGTTAAATCTTTAACTATAACTGGGATTCTTCTACTGTACTAAGACGGTGGTATTCTATGGGGTTTTGGGAGACAGGCCCAACGTTGTTTTAAACCCCCCGTATTTAATTGACTCTGGGTTCCTCTTGTCTATTTTCCCTCTCTTATGAGTGCACCTGTCTTTGGATCCCTTTTCTCTGGTATCCACCATGTGTAAGTAAGGTAGGCTACCTTGTCGGTGCAGTCTATTGATCGTGTCCATTGTTCAGGTGGCTTATATGGTAAATCACTTATGCCACCTCTGCATTCGCATGGGGGCCCGTATAATGTTCTGAGAAGTGTTTCTGCATCTACAGGAGGTTCGAACCCACCGTGAGCAAAATTAAATAGTACTGTTAGGGCACAGATGAGAATTTTAACCTTAAAGGGTCCTTGGGGTCTGTATGTACTTTCCATTGCTTAGGGTCAGTCTCTTGCCTACTAGGCGTAGCGGGCTTCACGTGGGAAAGGTGAATCCAATAAGGCTTCTCAGCTATTCTTACTGCCGTGGGCGTGCTGAACAATACCTGGAACGGTCCTTGCCACCGAGTATCAAGATTCCCGCGTCGGTGGTTAAGAATCTATACCCATTGTCCCGGTTCCGGCGGAGGGGGTAATGGGGCTCCTTTGTGAGCGTCCTTCTGTTGGTCCCTGAGGGCTCGCACTTCAGCACGTACCAACTGCAATGCCTGTAAAGACTTCAGAAAATTCTGATTAGAGACCTCAATTTCTTCTCTTGTTAGTTGAGGGACCAAGGGGGTTGGTTGACCAAACATTAACTCATAAGGGGTCCATTTCCCTGTATAGGGGGTGTTCCGGACCCGAAATAGGGCAAAAGGGAGTAACTCTACCCAATTTTCGCCAGTCTCCTCCCTTAACTTTATTAAAGTTTCCTTTAGGGTCCTGTTCATTCTCTTAACTTGCCCTGAGCTTTGAGGCCGATAAATACAATGTAATTTCCAATTGATCCCTAGTTTTAAGGCTAATTCTTGTGAAATCTTGGATACAAATGCAGGTCTATTGTCAGATCCTATAGCCATAGGAATTTCATATCTGGGAATTATTTCTCTTAGAAGTATTTTACATACTGTTGTAGCAGTTTCTCCTTTTGTTGGGAAGGCTTCAGTCCATCCTGTAAAAGTATTAACTAAAACAAGTAAGTATTTGTAACCTAATTTTCCAGGAGTTATTTTAGTAAAGTCAATTTCCTATAATTCTCCGGGAGTTTTTCCTCGGTACCGGAAAAGAGGAGGGAGCTTCTTGTTGATTGCGTTGACGTTGTGCCGACGTTCCTTTAGGCAATGCCTTTTTCTATAAGACCTGGTCCTGAGTAGTAACAGCTGCCCCCGCAAACCTCTGTCCGTCCCGTACATAACTGCTCCCATCTGTGAACAAGGTCAGGTCTGCCTTTTCATAGGCTTGGTCCTGCAAGTCAGGTCGGGTACCAGTGATAGTGTCCAAAGTCAGTTTGCAGTCATGGAGTACCGTTGAGTCTGGTACCGGGAGTAAGGTGGCGGGGTTTAGGGCCGTGGTCTTAAGGAATTGCACAGCTGGGGGGTTCAAGAGCTGAGCTTGGTACTGGGTCAATCGGGCTTTTGAGATCCACCAATTAGGAGGTGCCCGTAGCACTTGTTCTAAATAGTGCTCTCCAATGACCTGAATGTCTTGACCCAGAGTCAGTTTACTGGCCTCCTTAACAAGGATGGAGGTAGCAGCAAGTGCTCTCAAACAATTTGGCCAACCTGATGACACAGGATCTAGTCTTCTGGACAGATAGGCTATTGGTCTTTTCCAAGGTCCCAGTTCTTGACAGAGGACCCCTAGAGCAATGCCCTTCTTCTCAGTCACAAATAGTTGAAAAGACTTAGACAAGTCTGGCAGGGTTAATGCCGGGGCTGCAACTAGGGCCTCCTTAAGTTTTTGAAAAGACTCTCGTGCCTCTTCTGTCTATACAAATTGTTCTTCTTTTCCCCGTGTTAACTCATGCAAAGGTTTGGCCAGCTCTGTAAATCCTAGTATCTAAAGTCTGTAATATCCTACGGCACCTAAAAATTCTCGTACTTGCCTCTTACTTACAGGCTCAGGAATCTGTAATATAGTCTGAATTCTTTGGCTAGACAAACTACGTTGTCCTTCCCTCAAGTCATACCCCAAGTAACTCACGGTTTGGGTGACAATTTGGGCCTTCTTAGCAGATACTCGATAGCCCAGCCGTTGCAGTTCTTGGAGTAGTTCCAATGTAGCTTCTTGGCAACTCTCCTGGTTTGGGGCTACGATTAGGAGATCGTCCACATACTGCAGCAGCACAATTGAAGGGTGGCTGGCTCGAAACTCCTGTAAGTCTTTGCACAAAGCCTCATTAAATATGGTTGGTGAATTCTTAAAACCCCGAGGGAGCCTGGTCCAAGTGTATTGGCCTGAAATTTTTGTAGCAGGTCCCGTCCTAGGAGTAGGTAAGGACAATCTGGAATAACTAGGAACGAGTGAGTGACAGTCCCACGAGCCAAATCAGTAATTCTTGCCTGGGTGCGGGAGTAAGAAGTAACTTTGCCAGTGACCCCTACTATTTGGGTTGTTCTTTTTTGTGGAGTTCCAATTGGTGCCTTAAGAACTGAATGAGCGGCCCCCGTGTCAACTAGGAAGGTAGTAGGCTTACCCTCGATTGACAGTGTGACCATAGGCTCCTGGGGGCCAACAGGGATGGAGCCTTGACCCCGTCAATCTAGTTGAAGCAAAACCTGGGACTCGTTGCTTTGTGCCTCTGTAATTTGGGGCAGTCCTTCTTCCAATGACTTTTCTCCTTGCAATAGGCACATTGATCCTTATCCAGCTGTCTGGACGTAAAGGTTTTCTTTTGGCCTTTTGAGAATTGCTTCTTTCCCTTATTCTTTCCTGAGTTTTGGGCGGCCAAAAGTACTTTGACAGCTGCTCGTCCTAATTCAGGATCATCTCTGTTTTGGAAAACCTTCTGAGCTATTTCTAATAATTTGCTCCTATTCTCGCCCTCAAAACCTTCTATTTTCTGGAGTTTCTTCCTAATATCTGAGGCTGCTTGAGTAACAAAAGTAATATTTACTAACCTGCGGTTTTCTTCTGCCTCAGGGTCTAATGGGGTATAAACCCGGTAGGCCTCCATAAGCCGCTCCAAAAATGCGGCAGGAGATTCGTCCCTCCCTTGGAGCACCTCACTTACCTTGCTAAAGTTGGTGGGCTTCCTAGCGGCTGCCTTTAACCCCCGTAATAGAGCCCGGCGATATTGGATGAGCGCTTCCCTTCCCCCTGTTACATTTGGATCCCAATTAGGGGGAGTCTCTGGGAGGACCTCAGCCAACTCTCGCTCGGAACCACCATCTTCTCGAAAGGCTTTCTTTGCCTCCTGGTTCACTCTGTTTCTTTCTTCTGTGGTAAGTAAAGTCTGCAGCAATTGCTGACAATCGTCCTAAGTTGGCTGATGGGTCCTAAACACGGTCTCAAGCAAAGATATTAATCCCTGTGGTTTCTCAGAAAAAGGAGGATTCTGATGCTTCCAATTATACAAATCACTAGTAGAAAAAGGAACATAAACCATTCTGGAAGGGGCCCGAGGCCCCTCATCTAAGGGCGGCAAAATTTCCCTAAGGGGCAACAACGGGGCAGCCCCCGAGTAGGGAGGTTGCACATAAGGAGTTCCTCCCCAGGTGTGGGGAGGACTTTGAATACTCTCAGGGACAGTGGTATTAGGTTCCCTTGACTTTCGATAAGGAGGGGGATGGTTAACAGGGTCTAGGATTTCCTCAGGGGTTTCCTGAATGACTGGATACAGCTTAGGGGGGGCTTCCTTCTTGGGTGCACTAGGGGTTGCCCCCCGGCGCTGTGTGGCCGGGTTGTCATTTACACAAATGGGCCTTACACAAAGGTACCTTATAGCCCTCTGGTGGGATCTTTGACACTTCTTAATATAGCCAGGTTTATCAGTGGCAATGTCTATCTACACATCAATATAGACGTATTGATCTGGGTGGGGAACTTTATATATAATAGCTCTCACAGCATAAACCCTGAGGACATCAAAGGTCCCTTCCGTAGGCCATCCTATGTTAAAGGTGGGCCATTCTAACTGACAAAGAGTACGGAGGGTCTCTAGATTTGGCACTGGTCCCCCATAGTTTACAGCTCGCTTCTGGAAATCTGAAAAGTTAGCCAAGATACAACCTAAGGGGGAATTCAAAGTTGATTCCTTTTGACCCATCTTGCGGTAGCCGTTCTTCTCCGCTAGATGTCCTTCAAGTCCTATGAAGACAACACACAAAATTCCCCAACCAACCAGTAGGGCAATCCAAATGGGAGAACGTTGATCACACTTACCGGCAACCAAATTAACACAACACACAGTATGACAGCAAAGCCAAGGAGGGCAATACACAAAATTTCCCACACGGACATTCAAACACGACAAATATTCAAACAGCAGCGCGGCGCGGCGCGAGTGAGCTCAATAATTTGAAATGGTCAATCAAGTTCAAACAGAAACAAAACCTCGGCTGGCAGCGTCCTGCCCTTTGCCCGAGGGTCTGAGCGAGTCTTTGACAGCGTCCCGTCTATCGCCTCAGACTGCAATTGTACCGGTACCAAGATCACAAAGTGAAACAAAGTGACTAAGAGTGGAATTCCAATACTCACCAGCTCGAGCTGTTCCTCCGGGCTTACCAGCCAAATTCCCACTTGGGGAGATCACGTCGGGGTCACCAAATGTTACACCCAATCGCGCAAAGACAAATGCTGGAGTCCCTTGGATAGTTCAAAAATTTATTGGCCAAAAATGCAAACCTGCGCAGGGGTGAGCTCGCAGTGGTGGTCACTACGAGTCACACCCTTTGCTTACAAACTAGGGGTTTTTATAGCAAAGCAAGCAGGCGACTCGGTACAGAAGCTGAGTGTGGCGTTTAGCGATTGGCTAAAACATGGGGTGATTATAGTCACATGCCTTGGTAACTAAGGGTTCAAACTAGGGGTACAGTGGAAAATTTTTAAAACTGCAAAAATGCTGCTGTCAACAGAGGCTGCAAAACAACTTCAGGATGTGGGGTGCCTTGGTTGCTTCAACCAGGGCTCCTGACTTGTCTGCGGTTTCTTAGTTCCTGAATATACTTCCGCCTTAAGGAGCTTTTGCAATTCTAGAGTTTAGATACTTTTTCTTATAAAATTTCCATTAGGGTGCCACAGAAATAAGGGCATAAAAACCGCTATTCCTCTATTTTAAGTACCTCAAAAAAAATAGGAAATGCTATTTCATAAAAGTCACTCCGAATCTTTTTGCAAATCTTGTAGCAAAGTCTTGCGGTACTAGGAGCCACCATTTTCAGCCAACCATAGGTGGTAGTGAAATGTGAAGTGAGCTGATTGAGTGCTTGTTGGACATTGTGGATAATGATGTGAGTAATGTGTCATTTATGTCCACAGTTGGAGAATGGTCACAATTGTTCTTAGGATCCAGTGCAATGGTACAAACATGGGCAGTTTTTGAAGACCCTTGAGATTTGAAACAATCTTGTGCAATAGTTGAAGGAGCTGGAAAAAAAGGATGTAGTTAAGGCTCAAATATCTATTTGGATTAATTAAATAATCAAGTATAACTCCAGGAGTTCCCATACCTTCTGCTAATTTTTTTAATATTTACATGACACATGTGTATTTGTCCTTAATATTTATCTTTTTACATCAATAATTTTCTGAAATATATAAACCATAGGATGATCTCATCCATATGCTATATGAGTTCTCAAATTACAATGCTGTTCAGGTATCAATTTAAATTTTCTTACCAAACAGGGGTGTTCTATTCTTCTGTACAAAGTTCTCCCTGCCTGCTCTCTATTTGTATCATATTACTATGGCTATGTGTGAATATGTCTATAATCCCTTCCCTTTTTGCCTCTAGACTCAACTCTGCAATGGAAACTCTTCTGTCTCCTTCGCTGTTATATCCCTAGCACTCAGGATGGTTACTGATGCACACGAGTGGCATAATGTGAATTTGGTGAGCTCAAGATGGAATGAATGATGTTTTCTCCCATACAATGAGCTTGTCTTTATGGCTCACTAACTCTAGAGATAAGATTTGAGTTACTTGTAAAATTCACTGTTGTGAAACATGGTATTTCTTAAACAAGATTATATAAAATATTCTAAATTTTAAGGAGAGCTGACCTTTAAAAATCCATATGCCATTTTTGGGTAAGTGGTTTCAGGGAGAAAAACTGGTCACACACTCTCAAATTTGAGTTAGAATAAAGAGTTATTTTACCAGATGCATATTGATTTAGTTCAATTTAATCCATTTTGTGTGTGTGTGTGTGTGTGTGTGTTTCCGAAGTTAGAAGCTGGGAGGCAGTCAGACAGACTCCCACATGTGCCTGACAGGGATCCTCCCAGCATGCCCACCTGGGGGTGATGCTCTTCCCATCTGGGGCATTGTTCCACTGCAGCTGGAGCCATTCTAGCACCTGAGGTGGAGGCTGTGGAGCCATCCTCAGCACCCAGGCCAACTTTGCTCCAATGGAGCCTTGGCTGCTGGAGGGGAAGAGAGAGATAGAAAGGATAGAGGGAAGGGTGGAGAAGCAGATAGTCACTTCTCCTCTGTGCACTGACCAGGAATTGAACCTGGGACTTCCACATGCTGGGCTGACGCTCTACTGCTGAGCCAACCGGCCAGGGCCAATCCATTTTTATTCCAAACATTAAATGTTGTGTCTGTGTTGCATAGGTGAAGACAAAGCTCACTTGCTGTAGGAGCTCCCATTCAGGTGAGGAAAGCTAACTTTTACATAAATAAAACAATATTGTGTAAGCCAGAATTTGACTATATGTCATCAGAAATGTCTAAGATATATAATCATGTGATCAGGAGTATAAGGGAAGTCACCAAGGAAATGGGCCTTACAGAATAAGAAAGGTATTGACAGAGGGAAGGCCATAGCACATGTAAAAAAATGGAAAAGTCAGAAGTATTCAGAGGAGAGAATATAGAAGAGTTTTCTTAGGATTTATGGCATTTTTAGGGAACTATTGAAGAAATAAGACTAGAAGTGGGGTAGGACACCCTGGGGGAGAATCTTAAATTCTCAAGACGGATGTTCTTCCTCTATATCTAGTACTCTATCCACTCTGTAAGATACCCATTGTTGTAATTTTATTTTATTCTGTGTTTTTTTTGGGGGGAGGACATATTAATGTAAACATTTGTGTCTAAATGAATTTTAAATTGGTATACACCAATATGTTATTTCCTTATAAAAATTATTTCTCATGAGATAATGACCTGAATTTTAATATCTTCTCCTGTATTAAAAGACATATTTGCCTTCATAAGAAAAATCTATAGAAAGAAGAATATCTAATGCTCCAACCATTAGCTTAAACCGTGATCCAGTGTTTTGTTCCTGAATGAACTCTTGGCCATCCATCAATTATCAGCTCAAATATAGTTACCTGGATTGCTCCTTCTGATGTACCTACTGTCCAGCAGAGCTCCTGATTAGGTATACTCTTACCTCTGGTATATTAAGGCATCTTGTCACATTTGGAATTGCACTTACAAATCCTAACTTACTCACTAAATGATAATTGTTGTGAGTGGACCCTCTTACAAGATACCCAGCAACTAATCCAGACTGTGTTACCAAAAACATGTTAATAATTATTTACAGAATTAATAAGTGACCAGTGGGGTTTTTATAACAATTTTAAAGATAAGACTTTTCAAAATTATGAATATATTCCATGTACTAATATAGTTATATTTTTGTGCATCAAAAGATTTTGCATGCAGATCTGCAGTTGTAGTATACATATTGAGTATTCCAGCTCAAAGAGGGGTAATAAATGCTGTGCTTGCAGATTTTTGGCTTCCCATTTTATATTTATAATCTTCATTTAGCTTTGGAGATAAAAACAGAAGAAAGACCTGCTTTTGAACAGTGGAGTCTAGGAGTGTTATCTCTTATAGCAGTGATACTTTGAATTAATTCTGCTCTGCTGTTTCATTCCTAATGACTATGAAAGAAATAGTTATGTGTGCTTTAAGAACGCTGAACCAAACAAAATAAACAACTTTTTTAAAAGAAAATTGCTAATTACCACAGTGGTGTTATCTGTTTTCTATATTTTATAGGCCCAAATGGCTAAATAAATATGAGAGTCCTCTTTGAAAATAATGCTACTTATTAGTTTCTGATGCCTGTACTTTCAGACATTGTAATCAGCATAACTGTTTTCACTGTGAAAGAAACAGGAAATTCTATTTATTTTTGTTGGTCTTTATCCTGCAGACGAGAGCACTTTTCCTTTTGATTTATGCGATATATCTGAGCAACTATCAAGGCAGTTGGATTTAAGATTTAAGGAAGTTCTAAATTTGATTCCTTTTGTGTATTCATTAACTTCATGCAGACAAAGCAGATGGTCACTGGTATAATTGCTTATGTGTTTATAAAGAAAATCAATTAGCACGGCCCTTGCGGAGTTCTTACCTTTTTCTTCCTTAAATTCTCATCAACAAATGTATTGATAGAGTCAGCTTTTGTCAC
Organism: Saccopteryx leptura; assembly: GCF_036850995.1. NCBI lineage: Eukaryota > Metazoa > Chordata > Mammalia > Chiroptera > Emballonuridae > Saccopteryx > Saccopteryx leptura. Next base: position 25,931,596 of record NC_089509.1, on the reverse strand, counting down.
ATGGAAATTCCCCTTCTTGTGAGTGAGCCAGGGATCCTCACACATGTTAAGGAGGCTTGAAAAGAATCTTAAGAAGCACAAGGTAGACAGAAAAAGAACAGAAAGAATGTTAGTGATTGATAACCTTAAGGGATCAGAGCATTATCCTGCAAGCACACTTGGAAATCTTCCATGAAATTGCAGGGAGTAACACTATTACAGTAGTTTCCAAGAAGCCTTTAGAAAAGGGTTATTTGCTGAACTGCACCTGGTGCATTTAAAAAGATAGGAGAGGCCCTTTCTGGGTAGCTCAGTTGGTTAAGAGTGTCAGCCGATTTGCCAAGGTTGCAGGTTTGATTCCTGGTCAGAACACATTTAAGAAATAACCAATAAATGCATAGATAAGTGGAATAACAAATCAGTGCTTCTCTTTCTCCCTTCCTCTCTCTCTAAAAATGAATAAATAAAAAAATTGTTAAAAAGATAGGAGAATAGTGCACTCAAAATACTGAAGCTTTATGAGGATAACTGAGGCACATGGAGAAGATTGTAGTTTAGAGAAGCTGGTCACTCATCAGGCTGTTTGAGTCAAGGAGAATGGGAGCAGGTTCTTCCTTCTGGTTTTCCTGTACAGTTTGTTTATGACCCAAACCGGCCTGCCACTCGGAGCCAAGAGCCTGCCTGGCTCTTTGAGATGTGCTGTGGCTCTGGGACCACAAGGAGAAATGTTTACAGGGAATTAAAATTTGATATTTGATATTCATTTATTATTTTATTTAGGCTTATAATTATGAGGAACTTTGAGGTATTTCTTTACCCAAGGATTAAAAATAAAACATTTAATTTCTAAGAAACTTCTTGATTATTTTAATTGCTTGGTATTTTTTCCTGCTAAAATGTAAAATCAAGGGAAAGGGATTTTCACCTAAAATAAAAGTCCTGATCATTTGCATAGGTTTACTATTTAAGAATCCTGAGAAAACCAAGGAGAAGTTTATCACAACTGGTGGTTCAGTTCTCTCCGCTGTAAGAATAAGAAGAATAGATATCTTATTCTCACAGTTCCATCATTAGTTAGCTGTTTGCTGGTATGTTAGCAATTCAATTATGGCTTCAACAGCACTTCTATTTCCATAATTTTGAAGTCTTTTGACCAACATAACATTATTGAGAACATGTAACCTCTGTCTATTTGGTTTTACAATATTTCTAGATCTGTAAGCTTTGCCAGAAAAGTGATATTAGGCTGAGTGATATCTGCTTTTCAAAACTCCTCATGTGAAATTGGATAAAACTGCAAATTTCTCATTCTACTTTATGTTGGTCTTAAAAGCAATTGTTTTCTTTTCAACCTTGCCATTTTTATAGCAAACAGTATTTTGATATTAAAAAGTACCTCCAACAAAATAGAACTCTATTAAGTAAGCAGTATTAACTTTGTACATATTCTTTCTTTGTTTATATGTGTAATAACACAGACTTACATATTTGCACATAGTCTGGATCATACCACACATCTTATTCTACAGCTTAAATGTTTTACTCAATGGTATTCTTGAATACTTTTTCTCTCTCTAAATCCAGAGACCTAACATGACTTTTTGAGGGCTAAATAGTATTCTAAAGTTTGAATGCATTTTTAATTATTCTTGTATTTATGGTCAGTTAGAATTTTCTCCATTACTCCACATGTTGGACTTAAGTATTATATTTTTGAATGTTTGCATATTGTCATACTCTAGATTCCAAAAGTAAAACTGGGTAAGTACTGTGAGTAGCCAAGTGCACCACTGGAACTCAACTGCCAAGTTGTTTAGTTTCTACATTTAAAAATTTGGTCAGTCTTAACCAAATTACTCTCCAGAAATATTGTATTGATTTGTAAATTCACCAATATCATATATGACTGTCCTTTTCCTGCACTGTCACCAATAACGTACGTTAGAAAGGATCTTTATACTTAAACTGCATTAAAGTCACTACTTCACACTCCCCTTTTTCACTACCCATGCTCTCTCCATATGTTCATATCCACACACATGTTCTTAGTCACAGAAACTGAACTCAATTTCTCTTCCCTGTTTTATTTTCTTCCTCCTGCTTATCCCAATGATGGTTTTGCTGACAAATTTAACTTAGGGCCATTAAGTTTTGTTAGTATTGTTCTTCCTCCTGGGATTTTGACTTGAGAATAATCTTACATATTTTTGGTATATTATATTTTATGGCTTTTGTGGAGTTAACCATCAGAGTAAAAAATATACTTAATATGAATAAAGTGAAATTTTGGGGTGTCTAATTTCCTATATAAGCATATATTTTGGAAAAGAGTTCCTGGGAAGATGGCTGTCTCAGAGCAAGGGGTAAGCATTCTTTACAGTAGTGTCCTCAATATCTTTTATGTGTATGCTTGGGGAGTGAAGGGAGTCTTTCCTACATATGGGCTAACTTATTCAACCATTTCTTTAGCACATTCCTTTTTTTTTTTTTTTATGTGCACACATGTGAGAGATACACAGACAAAAAGGGAGAGAAATGAGAAGCATCAATTCATAGTTGCTGCACTTTAGTTGTTCATTGATGGCTTGCACATGTACCTTGACCAGAGTCTCCAGCCAAGCCAGTGACCCCTTGCTCAAGCCAGTGACCTTTGGGCTTAAGCCATAGACCATGGGGTCATGTCTATGATGCCATACTCAAACTTGTGGCATTGGGATTTAGAACCTGGGTCCTCAGTGTCCCAGGTTGATGCTCTATATCACTTGCCACCACCTGGCCAGTGGCATATATTTTCTTTAAGCAGAAATTGAATTGTAGGAATTGTCATCATACTTTAGTCTCATCTCCTACTTAGTTTGGCAATTCTTATCTTCTGTTTAAAAATAGAGGAATATTTATTACATAATGGCAGATGTCAAACAAATGTTTTCCATAATTTTTTTATGACCTACATGCAAGTTTGAAGGTACAATTGTATCTCTACATTGAAATTATTAGGGGTTTCTTATGATAATATACTTATTACAGAACCAGGATTTATTATTGTTACTTAAAACTAGTGAGAAATGCAACATTCTTAGCAATTAATTGGCAATTGTACATGAACATATTTATGTTATACATACACATATGTGAACAAACACATGGTAAAAGTATATTTAATTATATAGTTCAATAGCAAATAATTATCAGGACACTGAAACATGTGAGCAGTCTAATTGAAAAAATATGTTAAAAAGCTTTGAAGTCCACACTGAAAAAGGAGACTAAATATTCCTCATAGACCATATAACTTTATACCTTTGGAGTTTCCAATTCTTTCAGTGATAAACCTTAGTTGTAGAACAGACATTGGCAGCCGTGAGTTAGGTGGGCTTATTGACTGTACCGTACAAGATACTTTATCCACACATCCACACAAACACACACACACACACACACACACACACAAGAACGAAAACTAGACTAGCCATCCTTATCTGTTTATTTTCCTCTCTGTACTAGTAAAAAGAAAAGTTGCCATGATTATTTCCTATTCTTACCTGATAGAAGATAGAATGGATTTTAGATCGTCTTAAATCAATCAATGTTTCAATAAATGCCTGCTGCTTATCTGTCTTCCAAATATTTAATGTCAACAGAGTAGACAGGGAGAGAGAGGTCTCCTCTAGCAGTAGATTAAATCTCTTCAAGATAATTTAGCAATTGTGAGAATTTTGAAGTGTTGTAATGGAATGAAAGAAGAGAAACCATGTCAGCAGCAAGGGCCACCAAATACTTACATGGCCAAATAATGTAAGAGCCCTAAGAGAACCCAGTACAGTGGTACCTTGAGATACGAATTTAATTCGTTCTGTAACGGAGCTCATAAGTCAGTCAACTCGTGTATCAAACTGCCAATACTGGACCCATGCTGCACCAACTAGCGGCAGCTTCCTGAATCACGTCTCATATCTCGGAGTTTTGCTTGGATCTCGAACAGAAATACGGACCGAGTTACAGCTCGTACCTTAAAAAAATTTGTTTGTTGGTATGTTCATATCTCACAGTACCACTGTATTGGCAGATGCTATAGTATATAGCATTTTCATCCTTGCCACCACCATCTTTTGTCTTGAATATGTAGGTATCCTTTCCTGAGCTGATGTATATATTGAGGTTCTTTGATATTATTATAAAAGTTGGAACAAATCTATGGCAGGATGGGTATATAAAAGATATACCTACAAATAGTGTAAGGAAGAGAACATACTTTAGAGAAAAATATGTTTCCATTTTTCAAAAAAAAATTTCTGTGCTAGTAGAAAAGTTTATTATTTGCATATAATAACATATAAGTTTAAGATTTTCTGGTAATTGCCATGTTGACTTTCATTTTTTTCTTTATTTGTTGTTCATATATTTAGTACAAGATGTTTTATTAGGAAAAAGTCATTTTTTTAAAAAGCAACACTTTCTAGATTTCTTAAATATAGCATCCTCATAAGTTTAATAAAATAATCTTTGGTCAAGTATATGCCATTAGAATTGCATCAGTCTTTTAAGATATTTAGAAATATTGATTTCAACAAATTATTCTTACCTTAAAATATTTCCACATTTTAGTAGAGAATTAGCTACATTAAGTATTTTGTTTTTAAACATGTATTTCTCAGGTCTAATATTTACAGTTTGGGGTTTTTTAATAAAGGCAGGGAATTTTCTCTTTACCGGCCCATTGCACATATACTCCTCTGCTGAGTGTGCTGTTTTCATTGCTCAACACTGACTCAGCAAAGACAAGAAGGTTCTTCTCCATCTCCTTCGGTGTCACATCCTCTGCCCGGAAAATGGAGGATGTTGGAGGGACTTTCCATAATACCAGCCTTTAGGAAAAGTCATTTTTAACTGGACTATGAGTAGCAATGACATATGCATTGGGTTGGTATCAAATGTAAATAAACAGTTCAATATTTTATTGGTTATATTTGTGCCAAAATACTTTATAAATGGTAAAAAAACAAAACAAACAAACAAAAAAAAACAACCATTGACTATACCCAATAATATTTCAGGTGTTTAGAAATCATTTACATAACAGAGTTTCATCCTTTTTTTTCCCCAAAGGAGAACACTCGCAAAAACTATACATTTAGCAGTTGCTGAGGCTGCAGAAGTAGACTAAGTAAAGGTCAGTTAGTAAGTTGTGCTTCAGTCCTTGTCAGTGGAATTGGGGTGCTTCAGCATCTGGAACACCTTAGGTAATATTTTTACAACAGTAGTCAACAGTGTACAGAACGATCATTCATGATAGCAGGATACTGGCACAGTGGACGTTCTGGACTTCATCTGCTATTTTAATAATAGGTGGTAAAACGTACCTCATATTTGCATAGGCCTTTGATTATACAGAGTAGGAAATTGCTATTATAATTTCAGTAGCTTGGTACAACAAATATGTATTTATTTATTGTCTAATCAGCTCAGTGTATACCTTGGATGTGCCAGGGACTTCTATTGGCTCTATTCTCCCCTAGGGCCTTGGCATAGTCCTAGCCTTTCTGCAGTAGATGAAGGAAGGAACAGTATGTTTTAATGGACCCTTTTTAGAGTTGTCTTTCATCACTTCTACTCACAATTCATATGCTAGAACTCAGATTGCCACACCTCAATAGGAAAATCTGGGAGATACAATGTAGTTTTTTTGCCCAGAAAGAGAGGGAAAATAGTTTGTAAATATCTAACTAGTCTGTGTCACTGTTTTTATAGTTTAGGAGGTCATTCCATGTCATTGTATCTTGAAAACCACCTCAGAACATCCCTAAGTTGGTTTTTTTACTCCTAAGAGTAGATGAATGTTACACACAGTAACAGAATTACTCACAAGCCAAACTGGAAACCACCATAGATCTTCTAAATGAGTCTTTTATTCATCAAAAAATCCAGCATAATTTTATTGATATATGTGGACTACTACCTTCTATAGCAGAATTTTGTCTTTATTTTATGTGACAACATGTAGAATAGGAATAGGAAGTTTGTTCACATATTGGCAGTTCTAAAGTCAGAGACTCCATGTACAATTCTGGGGAGCCCATTTTCATAGAGAGTGTAAATGACAACTCCCAAGCTTTGGGCTTTGCAATCTCCATAACTGTAAGGCTGCTTTGACCAAAGCACAGCATTTTCACAATTAATTTTTGACCAAAAATATTAATCTTTATACCAAACTTAATATTGGAGGTATTGTAGAGAATGAAGAGAGCCTTACTTTAGTTTAAGACACTTGGGTTTGCATCCCTGCTCTGTCAACTACTAACTGTGATGCTAAGCATTTTAGTTAACACACAACACCTTCACTTTTTTCATCTGAAATCTAGGGTGTATAAAATGGCATATTCTCAATGCCTAGAAATGAATGTTCAATAATTGCCAAATCCCTTTCCCTAACAAGCAAAACAAAAAAAACAAAACAAAACTTTACAGATAATGCCTACTTTTGTAAGATAAATGCAAAGGAAAATTTACATGTGTTCTGGTAGGACATCAGGGGTGCTTAAGATAACAGAAACTGAAAATAGTGGAATATAGATTAAAAAACCATTTCATGGCTCTAGCCCAGGGGTCCCCAAACTATGGCCCATGGGCTACATGCGGCCCCCTGAGGCCATTTATCCGGCCCCATCCGCACTTCCGGAAGGGGCACCTCTTTCACTGGTGGTCAGTGAGAGGAGCACATTGACCATCTCATTAGCCAAAAGCAGGCCCATAGTTCCCATTGAAATACTGGTCAGTTTGTTGATTTAAATTTACTTGTTCTTTATTTTAAATATTGTATTTGTTCCCATTTTGTTTTTTTACTTTAAAATAAGATATGTGCAGTGTGCATAGGGATTTGTTCATAGTTTTTTTTTTATAGACCGGCCCTCCAACGGTCTGAGGGACAGTGAACTGGCCCCCTGTGTAAAATGTATGGGGACCCCTGATCTAGTTGGTCAGTTCAGTCAGTTAAGAGAGTCATCCTAAAACAACAAGGTTGCAGGTTCGATCCCCAGTTAGGGCACACATGGGAAGCAACCAACAAATGCACAACTGAGTAGCACAACAAATGAATGCTTTCCTTCCCATCCCCTCTCTCTCCTTTCCTCTCTCTCTCTCTCTGAAAATTAATAATAATTTGGCTCTAGATGGATACCTCAGTTAGAGCCTCATCCTGGTGCATGGAGGTTGCCCATTCAACTCCCTGGTCAGAGCACATATAGGAGCAGTTCGATGTTCCTGTCTCCCCCTCCCTGCCTCTCTCTCAGAAAACAAAAAAACAAACACACATAAAAACACTCCATTATATTGATACAATTTTTTTTTTTTTTTTTTTACAGAGACAGAGAGTCAGAGAGAGGGACAGATAGGGACAAATAGAAAGAGAGAGAGATAAGAAGCATTAATTATTCTTTGTGGCACCTTAGTTGTTCAGTGATTGCTTTCTCATATGTACCTTGATGGAAAGACTACATCAGATCGAGTGACCTTGGGCTTAGGCCAGTGACCTTGGGCTCAGGCTAGTAACCTTGGGCTTCAAGCCAGAGACCTTTGGGCTCAAACTAGCGACCATGGGTCATGTCTATGATCCCATACTTAAGCTCACGACCCCACGCTAAGCTGGTGAACCCATGCTCAAGCTGGTGACCTTGGAGTTTTGAACCTGGGTCTTCTGTGTCCCAGTGTGACACTCCATTCACTGTGCCACTGCCTGGTCAGGCTACTGATACATTATTTAATTCAATGGTCACAAAATTTTGAGTGCTCATAATATGCTGAGAATTTTTTAGGACACCTTGACATATTTTCTCTTTATTATACGCAGAAAATTACATGTAATTATTGTATTGTTATCCCTCCCTCACTTCAAATTTATTTAGAATGTATAAAGATCACTCTGTGTGGACTAAAAGCTCCACTTCCATCTGTGGGCATGGTGCCCCTAAAGAGCCCAATGGATTGTGTCATTTGCCAGTTTAAACCTCTTTTATAAATTTTTATTTTTATTTTATTTTTTTTTATAAAATTTTTTTTTTTTTGTATTTTTCTGAAGCTGGAAACGGGGAGAGACAGTCAGACAGACTCCCGCATGCGCCCAACCTGGATCCACCCGGCACGCCCACCAGGGGCAATGCTCTGCCCACCAGGGGGTGATGCTCTGCCCCTCCAGGGCGTCGCTCTGCCGCGACCAGAGCCACTCTAGCGCCTGGGGCAGAGGCCAAGGAGCCATCCCCAACCCCCAGGCCATCTTTGCTCCAATGGAGCCTTGGCTGCGGGAGGGGAAGAGAGAGACAGAGAGGAAGGAGGGGGGTGGTGGAGAAGCAAATGGGCGCTTCTCCTATGTGCCCTGGCCGGGAATCAAACCCGGGTCCCCTGCACGCCAGGCCGATGCTCTACCGCTGAGCCAACCGGCCAGGGCCTAAACCACTTTTAGTAGTATGTGTCATAGTGCTGGCACTATAGTCTTTTGTTTCTAGTCCTGAATTCCTGATTGCCCAAGTGTTGAAACTGGAAAGCCAGAGTACAACACAGGAGGTCCAGACCCGGAAAATCAGTCTGGTGGTGTTGCAGGATCCCAAAGAAACCCCAAGGAGGGCAATATGGAGCAGACATAGCCTTTATTACTTACATACAGAGGCAGCACCCACGGTGGCAGGTCAGTGAAAGCCCCGCACCCCGATGAAGGGGGCTGTGGTTTTTATAGCTAAGACCTGGGCATTTGCTTAAGTGAAATTCTTTGTTTATGAGCAGACAAGCAGAGAGTTGGGGAGTGGGGAGGAAGCGAATATGCTGTTCTGTGCTGTTTCTCTTTGATAATATCTGATGACTCTCCCTTTGTCCTTAGTAAAATCTCAGGTGCATTTTATTACTCTCGCTCCCATATCTCATATCCAGGATCCATGACCATGGAGCCAGGGACTGGGCAGGCGGAAGGGCCATATCCAGCATTGACCCTGAAGTTCTTTTGTGCTTTTCTTTGTCATCATTTGGCTAAGTATAGCCCCATGATTTATTTAATTTGTCTTATAGAAACTGCCCACCAACCGGAAAAAAAGAAACCCAATCAGTGTCTACACATATTAATTCTCCTTGGCAGTGACTGAAGAGGCAGGGAAAAGGGAATTGTGTAATAGAGCTCTGTGAACAACATGCACACTTTTTTCTCTCTTTCCTTGACTGATATAGCTTTCTAGAAATATTTTGTGCAACATTTCACTGCTGTTGTTGAGATTTAACAATACAAGTTACATTTGTCTTATTTCCTTAATAATATATGCAAGAGAAAGTGAGATCAGAAGTCAGTACTACTTTTATTTTTATTAATTATGGCTCTGCTTTAGAACTTGTTTGCTTAAGAAAGGCATTGTAGGCCCTGGCCAGGTAGCTTAGTTGGTTACAGTGTTGTTCCAATATACCAAGGTTGAGGGTTTGATATCAGTCAGGGAACATACAAGAACCCACCAATTAATGCATAAATAAGTGAAACAACAAATTGATGTTTCATTTTCTCCCTTCCTCTCTCATTAAAATAAATTAAAAATATTTTTAAATAAATACTTTGTGAAATTGAAACATATAATTTCATCAGTACCCTAGATAGTGGACTTTAGTTTTATCCATATTTCAATGCAGACAATGTGTTCTATTAATATTCCTATAATGAATGTCAGCATGTGTTCCACACTTTTAATTTTCTTTCCTCAAGTGAGCTTTGTTACCAAAGAGATGAAGCCTCAAATCCCAGGTTTGACATTTACTGACAGGGGCTTTACGCAAGTGGCCGAATGTCTCTGAAAACCTGTTAACTCTTTTTTAGAATGAGTACAGCTAGATCATATTATGGATTGTTTAAAAGTTAGAGATGATATATAGTAATCAAGAAATATGTTAAGCATGCTCTATTAGATCATTCAATGTTATTCTTGTCAGAAATTGATTATTGTAATTGTTTCCAAATAAATTGTAAGTCAAGTTAGTTGATTCATACATTGACCAAATCAAGCAAACATAAGGCAGAACTTAGTTGATTATCAATTGCATACATAATCTTTTTTCTTTAACAATATATACAAAGTAAAGGGAAAATATCGACTATAAATTTGTTCATTCTATTTGAAGAAAAAATTATAACCTGAATTGATAAAAGAAATCATTTTGTCACATGCAGTTAGACTAAAATGGTTTCTTTGAAAAGTAATCAGGGTACTGATGTGGGAAGTACAGTTTTTAAAATGAAAAAATTAATATTCAAATTGTCACTCGCAACAATATTATAGGAATAGGAGTAGAAATTTAAAGGACAATCATCAAGTACTGTGAGAATGGCAGAATACTGGGGCTTTTATTCCTGCTTACTTCCTCAAAGACACTTCCTTTTCTTGTTGTTTTCTCCATCTTGGGTAGTATTGTAATGTAGAAAAAATATATTTGCATTTACCGAATGTGATCTTGAAAGCTAAAATGTCTGGTCTTATATGCATGGTCTCAAAGAGAAAATTACATTGAAAGATAAGGTAAATTTTTTTTTTATAAAAGTCAATGTAATAGAGATGAAGAAACTAAAGTCTGAGTATAGAAAATGGGGCTCCATCCAGCTATTCTCAGGTATTTTTATATTTAGCATAGATATATATATTTGCATATATCTATCTGCCCAAAAAAGAAGTAAAATGGGTCAAATCTTAAAAAATTTATCAACCCTAACTCTTCTTCTTGTTAACTGTTACATTTTCATAATGATTATGGATGTTTCTGTGTTAGGATGACCCTTGATATCAATTCATTAATTAGAGTACAAGAGGAAATGGTCATGAGAAAAAAACAGATTTGATACATGTCCCTGAGGCTTTAGTTTTTGTAATCAGCAAAACAAACCAACACATCAAAAAAATTCCCCAGAACTTGTGTGTTGAAAAATTGCTCTGTTAAAGTTGGGTTTATGTTACATAAAATATATAGTTAAAATTACTGGCAAATATGTGTTTACAAAATGACTTTGTACGTACCTGTTTTATTATTCTCAGACCTTTTTCAAAAGCCTACTGTGTGGACATTTCTCTGATGTGCAGGAGGAACATGCAATGATCAGACGAAGTTCTGAAATAGATCATTGTATTGAACTATATGGATGAATTGGCAGCCCAAACAAGCAGTAACAGGCCAGTTTACTTTGGATTATGCTACGTGGACCAACTCAAATTTTGCTTTGCTATGTGAACTGATTATATTGCCTGTTTTCTTTGTTAAGCCTAATCCAGTGAGACCCAAAACATTGAAGACATGAACAAAGTCCGCCAATTACATATCAAAGCTTTATTGTCTAGCTTGGACAAGCGGCGGCAACTCCGACAGAGGTCTGAGGGAGAGCGCGCCAGCCCTTTGTTCTACCTAGTTTTTATAGTTTTGTAAGTGGGAAGTACAGAAGCAAAAATTGTAATTAAGAGCCCCTTACCACTATTGGTTATAGTCACATGTTCTTTAACATGATAGGACCATGTTCAATTTGCAAGCCATATATTGGAGAAAACAAAATTTACAAATCAACACAATGGTAGAAAGATGTCTCTTTACCTATTAAAAGGCATTCCTATATTTTCTAGTGTTTATCTGCCATCTCTCTGTCCAGATTCACACGTATTAACCACATGCATTTACATAGGAGAGGTAGTTTTCATGGGGACAAATGCCCGCAAATGGTTCATTGCTATAAGAAAAGGTTTGTTTTGGCTTTTCTCTTCCTGCACCTGGCTAGCCATTTCACTCCTTTCCCCACAGGTTTGGTGGAATGTCTGGGGATCCATGTTTTCCTCCCCTTTGCATTTACAATACAATGCCAAGGGCCATCCTGGTCATGCCAATCACACAGTACAGAGACTATTTCTCACAATTTCTCTGCACACCTTAACCTAAATTAATAAAATGTTCTTCAAGCCTCCCAAAATATTAATATTAATTCTGTAGCTTTTGGTACCTTACAACACCTCTGGGTGAGGTGGTGCCGTGGCTCCTCTTCCCCCTTCTAAATGGGAGGATAAGACGCAGTATCTACCGAGAGGAGAGGCTGGTAGGTAGGCGGAAACGTAGGTCGACGGACCAGGAGGTTGGCGGCCCCTAGCTGGCGTTTGACCAGAGTGGGATAAGCAATAATCAGGTATTGCTTTTTGTTAACTGGGCAGGAGAGATGGGTGGTTAGGCCCAGCACCTGTCCCCTGGATATAAAAAAAAAACACCTGGTTTATATTTCGGTCTCCAACAGATATTAAAATTTCAAATTTGTGTGTTGTGATTCTTACTGATCTGAATTCCCATGTTCAGATTTGGAGGCAGACCAGAAAAATATAAAATAAACAACAATATTAAAACAGCCAATGCTAACAGATATTATAACAAGTGTTCTAATACAGTGAAGTGATTAAAACCTATTAGATTACTAAGCAGTCTTAACTAATACAACAGAATTTAAAATAAAATTTTTAGTCTTAAATGTCCTTAACATGTTAATGTAATTTCACCAAGTTCATGTTGACACCATTACCGCTTCATATTATTTGTAAATGTAACCCAACTCCACTTCAGTTTGAGAAGTGTCCCAAGGAGCAGGAGTCACACACATTCAGGAAAAGTTCACAAGGCACTGGAGTTGTGGTCACATTTCCATGCTTTGCAGCTAGAGTCTGAGTCCCAATGACCACTGCTTCTAGCTGGTAACAATTCAGGTAGACTGGAAAAGCCATCTGCAGCATGTATGGAGAAGGAGCTTCTGTTTTCTTTAAACTGGAGAGGTAAACCCAGGGTGCCTTTCCCTGGAGCTCTGCAACCATGGTGTGGTGAAGAGAACCTGGGAATACACTATGCTGGGTAGCAGAGGTAAATTTGTCTAAATTAGGAGTAAGTCCCAGCCTAAAATAGGCATGGGACATTGAGGCAAGAGAAATAAAGAAAACACTATATATTAAACAAAGCAGCAGAAAATAAGGCTATCAACACCCACAACAGAGATCTTTGAGGGATGAATAAAAAAAAACCCTGAATATTCAGGCAAGACATAATAAGTGGCCCTTGTGTCCATAAGAAAGGAGATCAGTTTACCTGCTACTTGGAAGAAATACCCTAGGCTCGTCCACAGCGACGTGAGATGGGGCCGATGGCCCTGGGCACCTTTAGTCTTCAGTGGCAAGCCTCAGTAGGCTGGCAAGGTCAGGTCACAGGTAGCCGGAGCAGGGCTAGAAGAGACTGAACCCTCCCTTGGAGGAGTGAGGGGGCAGCGTACCTTCTAGTGTCCCTTTTTCCCATAGTCAAGGCATGTCCCTGGTGGGGGCCGAGAAGCCTGCCAGGCTTTAGCTTAATGACCTTCCTTTCTACTCTTGAAGCAGGGCCCTGATGGAGTCCTATGAAGTCTCTCAGGGGCGTTGGAGCCTTTATGGGTGTATGCCAAGAGCTGGTATTTTGCCTGATCTCTTTTTGGGCTCTGTCTGCCTTTTCTGTTCCTCTTTAGGTCATTATAGACCTTAAATGCCATGCTCAGAAGATCTTGTTGAGGGGTTTGAGGGTCCCCATCTGCCTATATAAACTTTTCCATATACCTAGAGCTGATTGGAAAAAGACAAAACAGCATTATCAGCTGGATTAAATAAAAGAGGGTAGAAGTTTGCAGGAAGAGAAAAGTTTGGCATCTCTTGTAGAATTTCAGTGTCTCTCAGTTGCTGAATAAACCTGTACATTAGTATTTAAAAGAAAAAAAATTTTTTTAAAGTCCAAAACATGAAGTTTTATTGAAAACAATAAAATACAGAAACAGCAGATTCTCATTTTAAAGTAAAACTGACATTTCCCAGAACTTTCCTAGTACCGCACCATTCTGATCACTATTAAAAAACAAAACAAAGTCCCAATTCCAAAATAATTAGCAAACTTACTGGTAAACATTCTTCTCATGGTTCTAGTTATTTTTCTAAATTTTACATTTGCACCTTTCCAAGAATAAGAGTTTCTTGTAAACTTAACTGATTAACATTTGTGTGAACTGGACTTTCTTCATATTTTTTTTTTTAAAAAAAACACCCACACACCTTACTCAAACTAAGAGAAAATATACGTTTGTTCATTAAAGCACACCTGCTTTAGATAATTTTTTTTTCTTCTTCACACATTAGCATAGAAAGCCAATGTTTGATTCATGCTGAAAATCTATACAGAACGAAAAGACCTGCTATTCCAGGGAAACCTTAGGGCAAAAGCAAAGGCCTTATGCTACAAAAGAAAAACAGAGCAGAGGCATGGGGACTGTGAAGTCGGCTCAGATGAATAAGCAGCACAGGCCCTGGCCGGTTGGCTCAGCGGTAGAGCGTCGGCCTAGCGTGCGGAGGACCCGGGTTCGATTCCCAGCCAGGGCACACAGGAGAAGCGCCCATTTGCTTCTCCACCCCTCCGCCGCCGCTTTCCTCTCTGTCTCTCTCTTCCCCTCCTGCAGCCAAGGCTCCATTGGAGCAAAGATGGCCCGGGCGCTGGGGATGGCTCTGTGGCCTCTGCCTCAGGCGCTAGAGTGGCTCTGGTCGCAACATGGCGATGCCCAGGATGGGCAGAGCATCGCCCCCTGGTGGGCAGAGCATCGCCCCTGGTGGGCGTGCCGGGTGGATCCCGGTCGGGCGCATGTGGGAGTCTGTCTGACTGTCTCTCCCTGTTTCCAGCTTCAGAAAAATGAAAAGAAAAAAAAAAAAAAAAAAAAAAAAAAAAAAAAAAAGCAGCACAAGGATGAAGACAATTTTTGTACAAACATATGCAAGAAGTTTTAAAAGGTGCATTCAACATCCATTTTCCTGAAGAAATAATTGTCATGTCAGACAGCTTAACTCCTGAAACAAGTTTAGATTTTAAGAGAATCTTAATTCTCTCCTATATTTACCAATGGAATTGAGCCTTGCTTGCGGTGGCTCTTCTTTCCCCTTTGTCACCACACAGACTTTTAAGCATTTGTTGAGTACACTCTATAATACCTTTACTTCAAAATTGTAAGAAATACTTGTCTTTATGTTAACTTAACAAAACATAGTAAATGCATTTTCAAGTAACATTTCCAAACTTATTAAAACATTTCTATCCCATTAATTAACAGGCAAATTAAAGTGCACAAAAAAGCTGGAAAATTCCAGTGTGGCTTTATTTTCCTATATTATTAATGAAAATTTACACCTTTGTTAGATAAATCTATTCTGCTTCAAGCTTTGCAGCTTTCAGTGGCAGCCTGAAGTTTGAAGCAGTTTAGCCAAAATTAGCAAGATTTTAGGAGTCACATTCTATTCTATTTAAATTTAAATAAGCACGCTATATTTACTCCAATTAAAATTAGAAATTTGTAGGGATGATATCATCTTATTTTTCAGTATTAAAGCCGGCATTTCTAATCTTGCATACAAAGACCAAACACAAACAAGGATCAGACAAGGTAGACAAATCAGAGAGAAACCCAGGATTTTAGAGATTAGAATGTGGCCTGCTTGGTTCTTATGCAGGGCTATTATGATAGGAACAAAGGACAGAAACTAAACAGAACTCTCTCGAAAAGTTTCGAAAACGGCCGTTTATGAGATTCCGTTTAGCCACATCCAAACAGGCATTCCCTTCGCTCTCATTTCAGGCATAGAACAGTAAAGAAATAGAATGAGTTTAGAGAAAGAGAATAACTGGAAAAATCTGTATTTTCCCCAAACTCTTAAGTATTTCTACTTACTAAAGAGAATCAGATAATAACAGAACTTTAAAAAGCATCTTAGTCTTCTAATCAATCATAAATTCTAAGAGCTGCAACAACCAGCAGCCGAAATCCGTTTCAACCCCTGCTGACCTGGGAAGTAACCGCCTCTGCCTCCACTGCCACACACTGGTGTTACCCGGAACGTGCCCCCGTGGGCCCCCTCCTCGTCTGCAGGCCACAAGGGCAGCGCGTGCGCCAGGGGAAAGGAGAGCGAGCGGGTGCTGGGAGCGCTGGGAGGAGGCAGCCGGACTGAGCTGGGGGAAGCCGCTGCCCACCCCCTTTGCCTTCCTTTCTCTCCCACACTGTACTTAAAAGCTTCACTCTCTAAAAGCTTTGACGAATGCAGTGACAAAAACAGATAGACAAACAACAACAAAAAAAAACACACAGCAAAAACAGACAAACAGGCGCCACTCTTCCCTTGAGCTTGGAATATCTAAACTCAAACGGGGTTCCCTAAAAGCGGGATGCCCTCCCAAATCTCCCAACCTCACGTCCGAGGGGAGATGGCCACCGGCCCCTTCCCGGCTCATCAGCCACAGCTCGCGTGGCAACCGAACAATCACGACCTTGTTCTACTTACCTGGGGTTGGACAAGAAAGCTCCGGTGTGCAGATCGACGGCAGTCCTTCGATCCTGGATGAGCCCCCAAGATGTTAATCCTAATCCAGAGGGACCCAAAACATTGAAGACACAAACAAGGTCCGTCGATTACACACCAAAGTTTTATTGTCTAGCTTGGCCAAGCAGCGGCAACTCTGACAGAGGTCTGAGGGAGAGCACGCCGGCCCTTTGTTCTACTTAGTTTTTATAGTTTTGTAGGTGGGAAGTACAGAAGCAAAAATTGTAATTAGGAGCCCTTTACCACTATTGGTTATAGTCATATGTCCTTTAACATGATAGGATCATGTTCAATTTGCAAGCCATATATCATTTTGGAGAAAACAAAATTTACAAATCAACACAATGGTAGAAAGATGTCTCTTTACATATTAAAAAGCATTCCTATATTTTCTAGTGTTCATCCACCAACTCTCTGTCCAGAGTCACACGTGTTAACCACATGCATTTACATAGGAGAGGTAGTTTTCGTGGGGACAAATGCCCGCAAATGGTTCATTGCTATAAGAAAAGGTTTGTTTTGGCTTTTCTCTTTCTGCACCTGGCTAGCCATTCACCCCTTTCCCCACAGGCATGGTGGAATGTCTGGAAATCCATGTTTTCCTCCCCTTTGCATTTACAATACAATGCCAAGGGCCATCCTGGTCATGCCAATCACACAGTACAGAGACTATTTCTCACAATTTTTCTGCACACCTTAACCTAAATTAATAAAATGTTCTTCAAGCCTCCCAAAATATTAATATTAATTCTGTAGCTTTTGGTACTTTACAACACCTGCGGGTGAGGTGGTGCAGTGGCTCCTCACCCTGATCTGTGATTTAGAAATAGCCATATGGAAACTCATACATAGATGGGAAAATTAACTTTTTCCTTTCATGTATATCCAAAGGAACAAGTTGTGTTTTTTGTGTTTTTTTAAAATGTCTTAAGTGAGAAGTGAGGAGTCAGACAGACTCCCGCATGCACCGAAACAAGATGCTCTGCCTGTCTGGGGCTGTTGCTCTGTTGCTGGGCAACCTATTTTTAGCACCTGAGGTGAGGCTATGAAGCCATCCTTAGCACCTGGGGCCAACTTGCTCCAACAAAGGCATGGCTGCAGTAGGGGAAGAGAGAGATAGAAAGAAAGTAGAGGGGAAGAGGTAGAGAAGCAGATGGTCGCTTCTCCTGTGTGCCCTGATCAGGTATTGAATCTGGCACTTCCAAATAGTTGGCCAATGCTCTATCACAGAGCCAACTGGCCAGGGTAAGTTGTGTTTTATAGTACCAGAGAAAAAAGACTAAAGGAACAGATGTCAAGATCTGAATAATGAACCCAAATATAATGATAAAAATTATGTCTAACTTTTTTCTCTTGACAGTAAAAAAGTAAAACTGTTAGACACATATAAAATATAAGGTCTACCGGAAAGTTCTGTCCATTTTTGGAATAAAACAAAATACAAATTTTTCTTACTGCCAATAAACTTTATTAAATAATATAATTGCCATTATTATTAATGATTTCTTGCCAGTGTGAGGGCAATTTTTACATCCCATTTTTGAAAAATGTTTTATCTTTTGATGCGAAAAATTGAACCAGTGCTTGTTTGATATATTCTTCATTTTTGAATTTTTTGCCCTTCAAAAAATTTTGTAAGGACAAAAACAAGTGATAGTCAGAGGGTTGCTAAGTCCGGGGAATATGGTGGATGCGACAGACATGCTTCTGTAGCATTTCTTCCTTGTTGAAATTAGTATACAATACAGTGGCGTAAATGAACTTTATCAGTAGCCATGGGTACACTATCGCTTCACATATAAAACTAACGTGAATCAACTTTATTTTAGTTAATTTGCTACGTCAGTATGTATACATTAAGTGATAAAAATAGAGAGGCACACATGTGCCAAATAAACATGTGCTTACATTTGGAAACTTGTTACGATAGACATGGACAGAACTTTCTGGCAGACCTTATATAATGACAGATAAATATAATATGAAAGGTTGAAAGTATAGCTTATATAAGGATACATATTTGGGGTATATTTTAGGGTTATTGTTGAGCTAGTTAAATCACAACTATTCCAGACTGAAAAAAACTATAATTATAATTTATTTATTCAAAATATTTGTTATGTATCTATTGCAGGGGTAATCAACCTTTTTATACCTACTGTGCACTTTTGTATCTCTGTTACTAGTAAAATTTTCTAACCACCCACTGGTTCCACAGTAATGGTGATTTATAAAGTAGAGAAGTATTTATAAATACTTTTTAAGTATTTATAAAATTTATAAAGCAGAGTTACAGCAAGTTAAAGCATATAATAATAATTACTTACCAAGTACTTTATGTTGGATTTTTGCTAAGTTTGGCAAAATAAATGTTTATAAAACAACTTACTATAGTTAAATCTATCTTTTTATTTACACTTTGGTTGCTCTGCTACCACCCACCATGAAAGCTAGAATGTCCATTAGTGGGCAGTAGGGACCAGGTTGACTACCACTGATCTATTGTATACCAGGCTTGTTTAGTCTAAATTCCACTCTTTCTTTTCCAAACAGCAGAATAGTAAAATATGATATTGTAAAATTACTCCTTTTCTTCATTTAAGTGCCAATATTAGAGCTTAAAAGAATAAAAAAGTTGCCTGACTTGTGGTGGCACAGTGGATAAAGCACTGACCTGGAACGCTGAGGTCACATGTTTGAAACCCTGGGTTTGCCAGGTCAAGGTATATATGAGAGTTGATGCTTCTTGCTCCTAACTACCTTCTCTCTCTCTCTTTTTTCTTTCTAAAATTAATAAATAAATAAAAGAATGAAAAAGCTATTGTTTGAGCAAAAGGATCTTTGCTAGTGAATAGCTGTGGACCTGTATACTACTATTTCTTACTTTCTGAAGAAAAAGACTTAAAGTCATTGAGTTGTTGAAAAATTGAATTGACAGCTGACTTTTAGGAGAGAAAAATATAGTTGATCTATGAAACAGTTAATGATTTTGGGTTGACATAGTGCCACATAAACTGACAATATAAGTTCTCTTTCACTTACTTGTTGTCTAGTAACTGTCCAGCTGACAGCCAATATATAATCACTTAGTTTTCTCCTTATTTAAATTAATCAAATATATTTTGCTATTCTAAAAAAAAGGGAAGCATTTATAGTATTTTTCTATATAAAACTGTCAGTTTTGAGTAAACATTCAAATTACCATTTAGTTCTAAAAGATGATGGCTATCTGTGGACATTGTTATCACACTATAGGAAATATAAAGAATTTATCTTAATAGTGAACTTGAAAAAGTGGGAATTATTAAGTGCATTACAAATTTGAACACAGTGCAATCATTACAACACTAATGAATAAAGAGAATTCATATTGACTGTGTTTTAACATATAGTAAGTCTGGCTCTTGAAAGACATTTTTTCTCCATCAATTTTGTTAATTTGCTTAGCTAAGGAATTTCATGCACATTAAATCCAATGAACCCAGATTATTTAGCATCTGGGAGCATTGAAAATAGGATTTTCAAGTAGATTAAAATTAGAGAGAGGTAAACAAAACTTACATTATTACTAGATCAATGTTCCCCAATTTGGGTTCCATATGACATTAGTGTCCCTAAGAGACACTCAGGGAGATAGGTGATAAAGTTAGTCGATATGTGTACTGACTTATATCATCTCTTCTTTGAAACATAACACTTTATAGAAAAATGAATAAAGAATCTTAGAATGAAGGCCCTTGCTTGATTTGGTTAATGCACCATTAAATAAAGGCACAACAACCACTTTCTTTGTGTTTACATGAAAAGAAAAAAGGAACTAGGTTTTTCTTTCTCTGGTTGAATTTCCACACAACTAATTTCAAATTATAGGGCTTTGGGTAAGATTCAGATTGTTAGACCAATACATTCCAATACAGTTTGGCAGTGAACACTTTTTTATAGATGTAAATTGAGAAAGGCTGTTCTGAACCAAGTATATAGCTAAAGTAAACTTTTCCAGGAAGGTTAAAAAAAATGTCTAATTTTTATTGTTGCTAGTAATAAATATTTAAATTAAGAAAAAGGTATAATTTAGAACCACCTAGGACAGTAAGAGTCAAATGGTATGTAGATAAAAATATGGAATCATTGAATATATTATTGCTTTAAGAGAATATAAATCTGAATTTACTTATATTCCAGGCCAGTCAACTTGGAACATTCAGAAAAGAGAAAATGTAGTTGAATTTCCTATTCCAATTATCTCATCTTTCAACAATGAATACAAATATTTTAGAGGTCATTATTATTCTTACCTACATTTTTATAGCACAGCGACCTATGTGATACTTAAGTTCTGGGGTTTTAATTTCATCATCATTATTGTAGCTTTCAAAATGCCACTGTGTGTAGATTACTGCCAAGTGAGTCTTATTATCAGCAGGCTAGAGTTATGATGCACTAGAACAGTAGCATTCAGTTAAGGCCAAAGTCATTCATTTTATGTGGCTAGCTTACAGCACACATTATGCAGGAGAAACTATTGACAAAAGTACAGAAAAAAAAATGCACAAGTACAATATTCTTTTCAGCACTTACTTCAAAGTTGCATCCTCAGATTTAACACATCCATTTATTTTAACATAATAAAATTTAGCCATCCTTTCTCCCATAAGGAGGAACTATATAAACATATAGACTAATTTTAATTTAGGTTCATGCCATCTATAATATTAAAGTATGCATAATATAAAAAATAAATTTTATAATTGTGCTAAGAAAATATATATAGTATAAAATCTACATTATATAATTACAACAGTAAACTCTTGGGCTTTATGTCTTGCACTGAATTTCAGGTTTTGTCTTCCCGTTCCCCAGTGAGCTGTGTAACTGAAAATAAAAATAATTACCATTTGAGCCAGCATAATAAAAGTTAATTCTTGATTGGATAAAAAGATGAGTTACTTATATACTATGGAATACTACCCAGCTATGGAAAGATGGAATACTGGCACTTGCGACAATATGGACGGATCTTGAAAATGTCATGCTGAGCAAAATATGTCAGATAGAAAACGTCAAGAACCATACGATTTCACTCATATGTGGGATATAAAAATGAATGCAATAAGTGAACAAACAAGATAAACACAAACTCATAAACACAGACAACAGTATGGTGGTTACCAGAGAGAAGTGGTGTAGTAAAGGGTGTCAAATATATGGTGATAGAAGAAAATTTGTCTTTGAATGGTAAACATATAATGTAACATACAAATGATATATTATAGAATTGTACATTTGAAACCTATATTTTATTAACCAATGTCACCCCAATAAATTCAATTAAAAATAAAAATTAATTTAAAAGATATTTATTATAAAACAGATTATCCTGAAAAATTTAAAAGTTCAAGTCTTTTAGGGTTTATTTCTTGAGAGCCAAAATATTTGTTAAACAAATAGTTTTTTGTTTTCAGAACTAGTCAAATGGAAGAATAAAACAACAAAAGGACTTTGTTTTGTTTTGTATACCTAGTGTTTAGTTCTCTATTCAAAGATAGTTTTCAAAAGTTATTACTTCCGCCAACATCATTGCCTGTTTTGTTATTTTCATATAATAGACTTACACTTTTTATATAACTGCTTTTCTTTTTTTCTTTTCAAAATTTTCTTAAGTGAAAAGCAAGAAGGCAGAGAGATAGACACCCACATGCACCCGGCCAGGATCTACTGAGCAAGCCCCCTAGGGGGCGATGCTCTGTTCATCTAGGGCTATTGCTCTGTTGCTTAGCAACCAAGCTATTTTAGCACCTGAGGTGAGGTCATGGAGCCATCCTCAGGGCCTGGGGCCAACATGCTCCAAATGACATGGCTATGGGAGAGGAAGAAAGATATACGAAGAGAGAAGGGGAAGGGAAAAGGGTGGAAAAGAAGATGGTCACTTCTCCTGTGTGCCCTGACTAGGAATCAAACCTAGGACACTCACATGCTGGGCGATGCTCTACCACTGACCCAACTGGCCAGGGCCCATAAATGGTTTTCTTTCTACCTCATATCTATGTTTATTCCAATGAAAAGTTGTGTTGGTTACATAAATTCAGTTCCAGCTTCTAACACAGCTAATTAGTCAAATATAGCTATGCCTTTGAGTGACCAACTACACCTCTGAGCTTTTCTATAATAACTATGTTCTCGTCACTGTCAGATCTCTGGGACCTACTACCAAAGGCACGTTACAAATCTTCTTGTCCCTTTCAAAGATGCAGTTTTAACTAAAAGCATGAGGACTCAACTACAAAAATAAATTTGGGGGTAGGAAAAAAATAAATAAATAAAAATGTTGTCGTTGGTTTCATGATATTTACAACTATATTTTCACAGGCTAAGGAAATAGTAGGTAAAAGTGCTCATCAAATAGCTGAAACTAGAATTTGAGGATGTGTCTCACTGGGCTCTACATAAATAATGGTGCCAAGAGAGTAGACAGTGTTGCTTAAGGTTGTTGCTACTCACTAAAATCTTTGGATTCAAGTCTGCAGTTACTAAATATTCCTCTAGTTTGTCATATGTGTCTTGACTGTCAATCAGCTAAAATGCAAGTCGATCTGTTTTGAAAAGAAAGAAAAAAAATAGATGTACTGTAACTCATTTGATTGCCAGGCTAAATAGAGCAATTTACCATTTTCTTTGAAAGTGTGATTGGCATTTTAATAGATATGATCACTCCAAAACATAGGCTATTTAATAAAAACGTTATTTGTTGATTTTTTAGTCTTGTTTTAAGACCAAACTAAACTTGTTTGGTCATTAAAAACAACATCTTCAGTAGAGCTTTTTATGTGCTTTTTAAAGACTGGATTCTAAACTGCTTCCCTTTAATTTCATGGCATAATGCATACATTTTTGGTATATTTTGCTTTCATTCAAGAAGAATACATTTTCAAATGGTGAAGGCAGAACAACCACTCATGAAGAAATTGAACTACAAAAGAGATAAGAAGTTACATGAAAACACTGTTTCTCTAACTGCTTTCAAGCCTCTTCTTTAGAATAAAGTTAGCTTACAGAACTTACAAATATTATTTCATAACCCTTTGTTCTTTGATGAATGATAAGCAAGATTTAAAGGAAGACTAGAAACAGAAATATCCTGATTTAAAAAAATAAAAACATATTTTAAACAGTATTATTCAGATTCTTAAACAGATAACTTATACATTATTAAAAAATGTCAGTCACTGGAAACCAAATTATGTTCACCAAACATGTAAACAAATATATTCTAAAATAATTTTATTTTTTATGGTATTAGAGCATTCAGGGGAGGAGAATTAAATTGGGAAAATACACCATATCACTTGCATTTATTTTTGTATTAGCAATTAATTTAATGGTTCCCAACAGCCCAAATGTAGAAACTATCAGGAATAGAATTCGCTGAGTTTTGTAACTAGTTGAATAAAATTTCTTGGAAAGTGCTGTTTACTTGACTGATGAAACTCTCTAGGATTCTCCAATATCCTCTACTTTAGTAAAGCACTTTCTAAAAATTTTATATAAAAAACTTTTTGACATTGCTAGACTAAACAAAACAGTAGGGGATAGTGAATACAATGAATGACAGAAGCAAATTCAAATATGAAATAGCTAATTTCAAAAGAAAAATTAGCTAATTTCAGATTTATAAAACACACTTTCATATTAGCTCCTCTACATTTCCCTGACCACTAGCCATCACCAAATCTAACTACTCTCACATATGCACTCAGACATGCCTCGCCACACATACATACCAGCTCCCCACTGCTCCAGAAATGCTGTTTGTTTTGTGATTGAGTAAAGGTTCCACTTACTGTCCTTTTAATTTGAGCATTGTAAGGAAACTGTTCTTTCTTGGCTCCTATTCATTCCTTTTTTCAGAACCAGAATCATATTACTTTTTCCAGTACCCCTGGTCTTTCACCACATACATACATACATAATGTATTTCCTATAAGGTTTTAACAAAATATATGGATGACAGAGGTTGGTGTGGCTCCCAGGAGGAGGGTTTTACTGGTATCCTGATGCTAATTTGCAATATGGAGGAGAGGTCCATGGCTGTCTCCAGCCTGGCTCACTGAGGTCCTCTTCTTACTAAAGCTATTTAACATGGAAAACTTCCAAATGATTGCATCTTTTTAAACCATTCCCAGCTAAATTTTCTCTTGCCATGATAAAACCCACTTTTCATGGTAAACTGTAAAAACAGGATAGAGAGGAAAGAAAGTATGCCTACCAGTCATTGGTTGCATTGAAATGTTGGTGCATGGGAGTCTTCAGATATAAATTATTACTTCTTATAGGCTTTGTTATATTGTGACACAAAGCCTACACATGAGCAAAAAAAAAAAGAGCAATGAATAGACTTCCTTAACATCTTGATTCCAAGGCTACACTTGAGTCTTTTCTTCTGTCCTGAATGGATATATCCAGATGAATATCAAAACTTAAAAGAAAAATAAGCCACGTCTCACCTAAGTGAAAGGTGAAGACCTATAGCCAGAGAAGAAGACATGGGATATCGCTGGGTGGTTTGCCTAATTGAAAGGGGCACAAAGGAAGATCTATGGTTTTGATAGGCCTAAACCTTTAGCTCAGAGGGACAAAAATGCTGTCTAAAGTGAATTTAACTCCAGATTTGCCTTCATGCAGAGCAAAGAACTGCTTCACCAAGAAGCAACCCTTCCACAGTAAGTTAGAATGATCTGTTTTATCAAGTGGTCAGTTTCCCTTCATGGTGTAACTAATGAAAAGAACTTGATACAGTGTCTGACTCTATAAACTGGTTATTATTGCTATTGTTTGGTGTTTTTGTTTTGTTTTTGTATAATCATTGTCAGTTCTTGAGACTTGCATGCATTAAGTATCAGCAATTAATGCAACTTATATACTTTCCTTTGAGTTTATTAGCAGCTGTACTTAGAAGCTAAAGTCCTTGTGCCTTCCTTGACGCTAATCATATGGAATTATTTAAAATCTGAGGCTTCTGTCTCAATCATTGCATTTAGAGTATTATCATTTAAAACAGTTATCAACAGTTTGAGCCTGTTTAGAAGTCAGCAATCCTTTCTCTTCTCAAGTTCCTAAATCAGGTAAATTAGCAATAGCAGAAAGAAACCAGAATTCTCATAACCTAGTTGAGATAAAACTAAGGGAGATAAAAAAAATGCTGCTATAAATATTTGAAACGAAAACTATTTATTTTCTATTATTTTGTGGATAGAACCGGATCTAGGCTAAGAAAAACTGCAAGAAGATGAGTATCAGTTAAACATAAGAGCGCTCCAGATGTGGAGTAGCTGCCTCATTAGGCGGCGCCTGCCCTCGCTCACGCGGAATAGTCTTGAGATCAGGCTACTCCCAGGAATGCTGCACAGGATATTGATGGCCACTGTAGGTTTCAGCGACAAGCCTGTGGTTATTATCTAATAAATGTATACGTATATAGCTCTTTAAAAATGTTTATACTTAGAATTTTTAAACATTTAGTACTATAGAAAATACATAATTAAAATTTCTAATCTGCCATGTTAAGAGTGAGACCAGTAGAGGTTAAGCTGCTTCCTTAAAGTCACATACACATCAGTGACTGGGCTGGAACCCAAGCAATCAGAATGCGGTGTTATTTTCCCTGTACCAGATTTCTCCACCTTTTATAATTTTTTTAATTTTTCTTTTATTTTTCCGAAGCTGGAAACGGGGAGGCAGTCAGACAGACTCCCGCGTGCGCCCTACCGGGATCCACCCGGCACGCCCACCAGGGGGCGATGCTCTGCCCATCTTGGGACGTCGCTCTGCCGCAATCAGAGCCATTCTAACACCTGAGGCAGAGGCCATGGAACCATCTTCATCGCCCGGGCAAACTTTGCTCCAGTGGAGCTTTGGCTGCGGGAGGGGAAGAGAGAGACAGAGAGGAAGGAGAGTGGGAGGGGTGGAGAAGCAGATGGGTGCCTCTCCAGTGTGCCCTGGCCGGGAATCGAACCCGGGACTCCTGCACGCCAGGCCGACGCTCTACCACTGAGCCAACCGGCCAGGGCCTCTCCACCTTTTAATTATAAGTAACATCCTACAGATCCTGCTTTTTCCAGTCAGAGGATTTCAAAGCAGAATTTCAGTATTGTGTTTCTTTTACCCTTTCAGGCTATTTGTCACTCCAGGGTTTCACCTCAGATTCTGAACTTTTTCTCTCCTCTAAACTTGTTATCCTGCTACTTTTCATTATCTCTTAAGTGATTCGCTACCTGCTGGGTATCTGCAGCTGTGCTCCTGTCCTTATTTAGTTCTCAGCCAGACTTACAAACAGCGCAATGTGCATGGTGTTTGGTCTCTGTAATTCATTTCCCAGTATTCCCTGGAGGATATGGTAGTGGCCAAAAGCACTAAGCAGGATGAACTTGGAAAGCTAGGCTTTTCTGAAAGAAAAAGCTGTATGGAAGTGAATCCAGAATAAATCTCCCTTTTGTCATTTTTCTTCAGGAAGACAGAATTTAAAATAGGCTGTGCTTTTGTTCCTGTGTTTGTTTTGAGCACGCCTACATTTCAGGCACTTGTGAACACAAACAAAGTAAAAAAAAAAAGTGATACTTATCAGCATCAATGAGTTTCTTTCTTTTCATGTCATAGTTATGAATAATGTTCTATGTGGCCCAACATCAGTGCCCAGTTAGCAAATCTAGCTTGCGAGTATAAGTAGATTCTTTTTTGTTTTGTTTCCTTTTGTTTGCATGTTGTCTGAATCTGTTGAGTTAGATAGTGCCAATCTGTATTGTGGAACACACTATGGAAATATCACAGTGGGTTAGGAATCTTTATCTTTGACTTTTTATTAAGAAAATATGACTGTATTTAATACTTAGTGAATTCAATACTTTTGAATCTGTGTGATAAAAACATATATCAAGGACTTGGCCAAAGTAGTTGGGAGATGTATATTGATTCTGTGAAAATTTATGCATCAAAGTTAACCCATGAAAGCAGTTGTGTCCATTTTGGATTTAGTTGTTACTACTTTAGTGAAAGAAATTTCAGTGTAGAAATTGTGCAACAGATTTTAATTTATAAGAAATTGTAGGACAAACGTTACTTTTCCAACAGTTTTTGTCAGGGATAGTTTTGAGAATTTTAGACTGTATACATTTTTGCACCTTTTAGACTTTACACCATCTTGCCATTGAGCATAACAATAACAGAAATTAGGCATTCAAAATGGTGGGTAATGAGAAATGAATAAATCTAGTATTAAGAAATCAAATGTCAAAGGAGAAGTAGAAATATGTATGTAATACTTCAAATATGTCATAAGATTGAACCTCTAGACTAGATCTATCCTTATTAACTGAAAATTATGTTTTAAAATGTCAATGGTCGACATGACTTTCTCTTTCTTAAATTGGCCATGAAATGCTTTGGTTTTTCTCTATCTGATGACAGGTCAGATCAATTAGTTTCTGAGCAAGAAAATATCAGGTTTTGAAGTCTTGTATGCTATCTTTGCTTCTGACCAGGTTAGACTAGAAAGGGATATTATCAAGGGATGGTCTAGGACAGAAGTCCTGGGATGTGATATGTTATCTGGGAAGTATTTGGGGATCTAATGGTCTGTGGTTGCAGAGCCAGGAGTTAAAGGAAATTTAAAAGACCAACCCCAATAGGAAATTATCACCAAAACAACTAGACCTTACTGTGAATTACAGAAGTAAAACCATAGCAGGGAAGCTTAACTGGACTCCATAAAAAGGTTAAAGAAAGGTGACTTCAAAAGGCAGGTCAGGATGTAAAAAGGTTCAGCAGTATAGTGGATCTCCACTCTAATTGCTCATTAGATCATCTGTGGAGATTAGAAAAATAGAAATCATAGGCTCTATTCCTGAAGGATGCTGAAACTAGTTTCTCTTGATAATTAGGGCCCAGGCACCTGTATTTCTGTAGAGCTCCACCAGAGATTTTGTTGAACAGCCAAGTTTAAGAGCCACCTGTGCTGGTAAAATTTTCTTGAAGTAGCTGGAGTATTACCATGGTAGTTCTCAGTTGAGCACCTGCCCCATTACCAACAGATGAGGAAGAAGACATTAAGGGTGTCCTGCCATGGTATAAAAAGAAACTGATTCAATTCAGCATCCAAGTGCTTGTGACTAATATGTAACTGGGATTTTTTTTTTGTGGGAAAACAAACCAAAGAAAATGGACATAAAAAGAAATGTTGAATATTATTTGACCACTTGTTATTGGTGCATAGATGGCATTAATTATATCACTAAAAAGCATTAATTAGTATAGTTCACCCTATACATTTTAAATAATTGTTAAATGAATGGAATAGATTATAGATCTGTATTGAATCATGATTATTTAATTGTGTTTCTATGTTAAATATCCTGATCCTCCCAATAAGTTATTTATTTTATAATTTTATAGCTATTAGAAAATGTGATATATTTTAAATATGAATCTGGAAGAATTCATTTACAAGTTATTGAAGGGCTACCATCTGCTAGACAGTGCTAGGTTTATAATTATCATGATAATATGACATATTCCCTATCCTAGTAGTATAATAGTTTAGGCAGCTACCCATTAGGGATATTATTGATTAATTTTATCATATATTCACTTATGATTTCTTAGATTTCTGAATTTAATGATTTATTATTTTTATTTGAATAATGAAGATCCCAGTATCTACTTAGGAGTTAAGAGCAAAGTTGTTCAAGCTATCCAGTAAAATAATTAATCATTTAAGTACTAATGATACAAATAATACATAATATATTTGCACTAATAACTAAATAATGCTTCCCCAAAGAATGATAAATTCCAAGTGTAGGGAGTGAGTTTCAAAATATTTACCACCAGAAGAGACACTACTAAAAGTGACTTTTGTCAGCTCAGTAAGAAAAGAACGGTGCGCTATGTAGAGGAAACAGTACAAAGGTCAGCATATTTGTTTTCACAACATATTGAGATGTCAGTAGACAGCTATAGCTAGGGTACATGTAAACATGATTAGAGATTAAGCAAAAAAGGCAGGCACATAAGCAAATGGGGCATTACAGCATTAAGAATTTATTCTAAAAATCAGCATAAAATGATAAAAACATTCTTTACAAAGGTATTGAAAACTGTTTATGTTTTAGAAGCACAGTTGTGAAAATGGTACATGGAACATTAGATAAGAAATGACTGGGTGGCAAGGAGACATCAATATTTTACGTAAGAAGACTGTGGGAAGAAAGGCAGATCTAAGGGATGGTGTGCGTGTGCAATCATGAGGACAGTGCCCACCTAGGAGATACAATGTCAAGGAGGTAGAGACGATTCCATGTTCCTGACCTGGATTGGTGGACGTAATAGGCTGTAATGTCAAGACACAAACCAAACTCATTCAAAAGATAAGGTTGAGTTTATAGAACAAAATTAGTTCTCTTTTGAACACGTTGAGGTATTTGTGATGTATCTGAATCAAACTGAAAAGTGAATATTTGAAAATATAAGTCTTAAACTTAAGCCAGAGCATCCTAATTGAGCAGTAACTTTTGGCTACTAGCGACAGATAACCCAGAAAAAGTAGTTTTAACCATAGAGAGAGTAATTATTATAGAACAAGATCAGTACCAGGTTCCTATAATTCTACTCGCCATTTGTCTTAATTGTGACAGCTTCTTCAGGATCCTCCAAAGGAAATCTCATCTCAGTGATAATGACTGAGACACATATCCTTATCAAAAGGAGAATGAACAACCAGGATTGGTTTAGATTATGCTCCACCCACAGGACTGGGAGTAAGTCCATTTTCTCAGCCATTTAAATTCTTGAATAAGGACCAACACTCCAACCAATAGCCATTTTGATAACAAATGAAGTGTGTGAGGATGAGGAAATGGGAAAGAGTCAAGCAATGTATCGTACAAAAGAAGTTACAGTTATATGAATATTAATATGTGTCTAAAAGTAGATGAGAAAGTTCATAGAAAGGGAAAAGTTTGTATGAAATTTAAGAGTAGGATTAAAAGGATTGATAATATTTTAAGATAGAAATTTGGGGTCAGAAGTCAGGCAAATATTCCATTTCTGGAGAAGTAGAATTTAAACAATTCTGTTAAATATTATAATATGTTACATTTCAAAACAAATCATTGTCATACAAATTATAGGAATTAAATTGGGCAGCATCAGGATATCTGGGAATAATAAAAA
The DNA here is from genome assembly GCF_036850995.1 of Saccopteryx leptura. Lineage (NCBI taxonomy): Eukaryota > Metazoa > Chordata > Mammalia > Chiroptera > Emballonuridae > Saccopteryx > Saccopteryx leptura. Next base: position 25,901,006 of record NC_089509.1, on the reverse strand, counting down.
TGCTCAATAGGTTGAAGATGGTGACAGAATCTCATATATGGGAAAACTGAGAGATTTTTATATTCACTTAAGAAATACTGAAAAATATTGATGTAAAGGTGAGGAAGAGAAAAATAATTTAAAAAGTGGTACAGACATTAGAGAGGAGAATCTCAGGCAAGTAGTATTATGGAAGCCAGAGAAGAAGATTTTTTTCACAAGGAATAATAAAAGTTATATGCAAAACAGTACTAGATTTTAACAAGTCTGCCATCAGGCAGCCAGCAACTGAGAGAATGAGAAGGAAAGAGGATGGCATGTCTTAGTCTTCTTTTTTTTTTTTTTTTGTATTTATGCAGCCTGTATCTTATCTTTGTTGATCTGATTAAGGAGATGACTCAAGATGGACCCTAAAGCATGAAATGAAACAGCTTCAGTGTCCTTCACAAAGGAGAGCCCTGGGCAGAAGGTTCTAAATCTCTGTATATAGCTGTAAATTTTTTTAAAAGGAAAGACAGAAAGATAAAAGAAAAAAAGAGAGATATAAGGCAGCCAAAAAAATTAAAAAGAGTAAGAAGATGGTTAATATTTTTCTGTACTAGATAATTATGTGGCTGCTGATGCTTAGGAAATACTTCCCATAGGTAAGAAGGATGAAGACCAGATATCATTAAAAGGTTAAGAAAGAAGCAACAGCAAATCTTGGTCACTCTCTCCAGTTTTTAAATAGACAAACACCTGACCATGGTCGTGGGCTGAGGGGTAGGATTTTCCAAGATTAAGAGTTTGGTGTTATACAATTCAGAAATGGGAATAGAATTATGAGAGAAGATGAGATCAGGAGCACTGGTGGAGAGGTTTGCACGGGATAGAAGGATTGCCATGTGAAAAGGAAGGAAGGAAGGAAGGAAGGGAGGGAGGGAGGGAGGGAGGGAGGGAGGGAGGGAGGGAGGGAGGGAGGGAGGCGGAAGGAAGGAAGGAAGGAAGGAGGGAAGGAAGGATGGAGGGAGGCGGAAGGAAGGAAGGAGGGAAGGAAGGAAGGAGGGAAGGAAGGAAGGAGGGAAGGAAGGAGGGAAGGAAGGAGAGAAGGAAGAAAGGGAGGGAGGGAGGAAGGGAGGGAGGAAGGGAGGGAGGGAGAGAATGAGTTAGTTTTTCTGGTTGACTTCCAAATCTTGGTTTGATCCTCTGTTGGTTTGCTAGTGTTGCTGTAACAAAGTACCACACACTAAATGGCTTAAATAACAAAAATTTACTCTAAATCTGGAGGCTAGAGGGCTAAGATTAAGGTATTACATCCATGCTCCCTTTGAAAGTGTTAAGGAAGGATCTGGTTTGGGCCTTCTCCTAGCTTCTGGCAGTTCTTTGGCTTGTGATTGGGCAATTTCAGTCTTATGAGTCCTTCACGCAATATGCATGTGTGCCCCTTCATATGACATTATTTTTATAAGGGCACAAGTCATACTGAAATAAAGGCCCAACCTTATCCAGTATGACATTATGTTAACTAATTACATCTGCAATGACTTATTTTCAAATAAGATCAAAATGAGCTATTGAGGATTTAGCACTTAAACATGAATTTTGGGGCACAATAACCTGTAACTGGTATTGAGTAATGGAAAAAGGGAAATTTGAAAAAGCAATTGTTGGACTGGGAGAGCATTTGATAGAAATTTTCCTCTAGAAAGCAAATACATTAAGTGAATTTCAACAAAGAATAAGGAAAATCAGCTTTTCTCCAACTATATCCATTTTGCCAGATATATTTAGTTTGGAATAGCATGAAAATCAACTTATTTTAGTGATTTGCTGATATGTTTATCTACCTAGAATATGTACATTTTTCTCACTCTACGCACAGAAGTCATTATCATATAATGGGTAAAATTAACACAGAAACAGAATAACTAAAGGGCTGATGCACAGTCTTGTAAAGGACATATAAGACAAACAGTTAAAGTATATGATTCAGAGTAAAAACACATGTGGTGGTATGAGAAAAAAACATGAAAACCTTGAAATTATGCTGCAACCTTAAAAAAAATGTCTATGACAGGTCTATAGGAACAAAATTGCAACATCAGCTGTGATAAAAAATAGGTTTGAGCAAGACAGAGAAACATTTGGATTTCAAATGTCTAATAAAGTCTGGCTGGGCAAAGCTAAAGTATGTATTTCAATGACACTGCTTGGTACTAAATATTTAGAACAACCAGAACCAGTTTCAAAATAACTAACATCACCAAGGCCTGCTCTTACCATCAAGTGATTTCCTTCTAGGTTATAAATCCCAGGTGCTAATTCTAATCCGGAGGGACCCGAAACATTGAAGACACGAACAAGGTCCGTCGGTTACACATCAAAGCTTTATTGTCTAGCTTGGCCAAACAGTGGGAACTCTGACAGAAATCTGAAGGAGAGCGTGCCGGCCCTTTGTTCTACTTAGTTTTTATAGTTTTGTAAGTGGGAAGTACAGAAGCAAAAATTGTAATTAGGAGCCTCTTACCACTATTGGTTATAGTCATATGTCCTTTAACATGATAGGACCATGTTCAATTTGCAAGCCATACATCCTTTTGGGGAAAACAAAATTTACAAGCCAACACAATGGTAGAAAGATGTCTCTTTACATATTAAAAGGCATTCCTATATTATCTAGTGTTTATCTGCCAGCTCTCTGTCCAGAGTCACACGTGTTAACCACACACATTTACATAGGAGAGGTAGTTTCCGTGGGGACAAATGCCCGCAAATGGTTCATTGCTATAAGAAAAGGTTTATTTTGGCTTTTCTCTCCCTGTAACTGGTTAGCCATTCACCCTTTTCCCCACAGGCATGGTGGAATGTCTGGGGATCCATGTTTTCAATACAATGCCAAGGGCCATCCTGGTTATGCCAATCACACAGTACAGAGATTATTCTCACAATTTCTCTGCACACCTTAACCCAAATTAATAAAATGTTCTTCAAGCCTCCCAAAATATTAATATTAATTCTGTAGCTTTTGGTACTTTACAACACCTGTGGGTGAAGTGGCTCAGTGGCTCCTCACCAGTTTTATCACTTCTGATAAAAATCTTGCACAAATCGCTTTCTTATTCTTGCCTTATACCCTACTCCATTCTCAACACAAACCTATCCTATTCCATTATTAGTTTGGGCCCCTGGTTTTAATATATACCCTAAGTTTAAATTTAGTAACTCAATATTTAAATTGCCTTATACTACTAAAATTTATGTTTCTATTCAGAATATTCCTTCATAATATTCTGGCTCCCAAACATCAGCCATCTTATTTTCATCATTTTCTCAGTATCAACTTAATTCTGAAAATACTCCAGACATTTCAAACATTGTATAATAAACAAAGGATGACAATTCTGATTTAATATGTAAGCCCTCCAATTGTCTAGACCATAAATTTACTTAAATTACAACCATCAATTACAAACCATCAATTACAAACCATCAATATGTTTCAGAGTAAATTTTCAATTCACATTTGCCTTAATGAACATGAGAAGTAAATTTGACTGCTATTTAATATGACTTATTCTTTTATAGTCATCTTAAGAATTCTGACCAGAAGCACAATTGCAACTGATTTTATATAAAATGCCCTTTACCCAGTTACCACCTTTTAGAAACTTACCATTTAAGAAGTGCACATAGACTCTGGATGATAGGCTCAGTGGTAGAGCATTAGCCCGGCATGTGGAGGTCCTGGGTTCAATTCCCGGCCAGGGCACACAGGAGAAGCACCCATCTGCTTCTCCACTCTTCCCCCTCTCCTTTCTCTCAATCTCTCTCTTTCCCTCCCACAGCCAAAGCTCCATTGGAGCAAAATTGGCCTGGGCACTGAGGATGGCTCCATGTCCTCTGCCTCAGGTGCTAGAATGGCTCCGGTTGCAAGGAAGCAACCCCACAAATGGGCAGAGCATCGCCCCCTACTGGGCTTGCTGGGTGGATCCAGGTCGGGTGCATGCAGGAGTCTGTCTCTCTGTCTCCCTGCTTCTCCAGGAAAACAAAAAAAAAGGCTGTGGGAATCCCTGCCTTGGTAGCTCAGTTGGTTAAGTGCATGGAACAGTAAATTGATGTATCTCTCTCTCTCTCTCTCTCTCTCTCTCTCTCTCTTTCTCTTGCTCTCTTACTCTCCTCTCTCTTTCTTTCTCCCCCTTCCTCTCTCTCTCCCCCTTCCTTTCTTTCAAATCAATAAATAAAATTTCAAAATGATGCTGTGAGAGAAAAATATATTGAAGAAAAATAGGATGGGCTTCCGAGAGATTCAAATATGCTGAAATGATGTCAAGGGCTGGGGTTTTGAAAATGAGAGGCATTTCCAGAATAACTTGTGGACTGTTTACTTGAGCTGTTTACTAAATTCTAGGACAGAGAATCCAGGATGGGACACTTAAAAAAGTAATATTTCATTACCTGTTTGGTTTTATTTTTGCTTTTGTAACAAAATATAAATATTTTGATCTAAAGAAAGAGAGAGACAGGTTTTCATTCTTGCCCCTGCCCCTTAATTGAATGCTTTTTCTCTTGAAGCTTTTTCTCACCTCTCTGGACTCAAGTTTGTTTGCTATGAAAATAAATAGAGTAAATGTATTATATCTTGGCATCTCTATTATTGTATAACTAGATAATTCTAAGAGTGGGATGAAACATATCATCACTAAGTTTTGAGGTGCATAAAATCAGCAAGACCTCACCATTTATTCTCTTACACCTTTCAACTTCTAGCAAAGCTTCTCTACATCCTTGCCAGAACTTGACATTGTCATTATTTTTTATTTTTTAATTTATCTGTTCTCTTAGGAAATTAGATCTCTTGGTGATCTTAATTTGTATTTCAACATTGGGATATTTATTAAATTTCTGAGATTTACCATCTAAGATTCTGATTCAGTTATTCTGGGATAGGGCCCCAAATTCTGCATACTTCCAAGCTCTATGGTCCTGGGCACATTACTTAGCCTGTGTGCCCCTCCCTGTTTTTGAATCTAAGCAGTGATAATAATATTACCTATTTCAGTGGATTATTGCAAAGAATAATTGGGTAAATGGCCTGACCAGGTGGTGGTGCAGTGGATAGAACATGGACCTGGGACATAGAGGACCCAGGTTTGAAACCCTGAGGTCACCGGCTTGAGTGTGAGCTCATCTGACTTGAGCTCAGGCTCACCAGCTTGAGGGCAGGGTCTCTGGTTTGAGCATGGGATCACAGACATGACCCCATGGTCACTGGCTTGAAGCCCAAGGTCTCTGGCTTGAGTAAGCAGCCACTTGCTCTGCTGTAGCCCCCTAGTCAAGGCATGTTTGAGAAAGCAATAAATGAATAACTAAGATGCCACAACGAAGAACTGATGCTTCTCCTCACTCTCCCTTTCAGTCTGTGTGTCTCTATCTGTCCCTCCTCTCTGTCTCTCTTGCAAAAAAAAACCCCCAAAACAAAAAAACAAACAAACATAAACAAAAGAGCGTAAATGTATGTGAAGGACTTAGAACAGGACCAGCACATAACAAGCACTTGATGAAGGTCAGCTACTATTAGCCTGTTTTTCACAGTGTACTGGACATGCCATTCATATATTTTTGTCTCATGCTCTTTGTGTGTGTGTGTGTGTGTGTGTGTGTGTGTGTGTGTGTGTGTGTGTGTGTGTGTGTGACAGAGACAGAGAGAGGGACAGATAGGGACAAACAGGAAGGGAGAGAGATGAGAAGCATCAGTTCTTAATTGCGGCACCTTAGTTGTTCAATGATTGCTTTCTCATAATGCCTTGACTGGGGACTACAGCAGATCAAGTGACTCTGTGCTCAAACCAGCGACCTTGGGCTCAACCTGGTGAGCTGTGCTCAGGCTGGTGACCTCGGGGTTTTGTACCTGGGTCTTCCACATCCCAGTCCAATGTTGTATCCATTGTGCAACCACCTGGTCAGCCCTGTCTCATGCTCTTAATTGGCAGAATTGGAATTATGTTCACCCTGTTATATTTACATAGTAATCTCTGTATTTATAGGCTATAAAAATGTCTATAATTTGAGTGTGAAATGAAAAGACCAAAATATAAATTTTGGGAATCCTGGATTCTAATATTTGCCTTGTTCACTATTTCCAGAATAGTGTTTGGAAAAGAAATAACCTCCAAAAATTGGAATTTCTTCATTTAAAAATGAAAGGATTGGACTAGACAGTCTGTTGGGTCTTTTTAATTCAGGATTCTTAGATATGCATCAACAATGAATGCATAAAGCAGTCAAACCATTCTCTGTTGGAAACAGTCTTCACATGATCAGATATATGTTACTCATACTCTGTATACAAAGCATATGTAAATTCCCCTCATCTTTTTCATCTGAGTAAGGGTGACCTTTCACAATCTGGTATGCATTACAAAATCTTGTCTAGCTGCTATGAGTGAATAGATTATATTCTTGTAGCACCCACAAAGTCATACTTGCTGTCAAGTTGAGAAATTCTGGCTGAGTGCTCATGTTTATCTTTCTCTGTCAAAGGAGAAAGGCAGTTCTTCTTACCAGGAGGACAAGATATACCATCAAGAAATATCATGAAAAACTACCCACTTCCGGCTCCAACAGCTCCAGAAGCAAGATATTTACAAACAAAAAATTTTGTATATTTATGTAAATTGTCAAACTACGTATTTTAATCTTCTTTGCAATGTTGATTTTTTTTATTTAGACAATTTTAACAGTGTGACATTGATCGATTAGAGTACATAGATTTAGAGAAAACAACTCCAGATTATTTTGACATTTGTTTATGTTTCATATCCATCACCCAAAGTCAAATTGTCTTCTGTCTCCTTCTATTTGGTTTTTTTATGCCCGTCCCCTCCCCCACTCCCTCCCACTCCTCCCTTCCCCTCCCTCTGGTAACCACCTCACTTTTATCTATGTCCATGAGTCTCAATTTTGTGTCCCACCTATGAATTGGATCATACAGTTCTTAGTTTTTTTCTGATTTACTTATTTCACTAATTATAATGTTATCAAAGTCAATCCATGTTGTCGTAAATAATCCTATGTCATCATTTCTTATGGCTGAGTAGTATTCCATAGTATATATGTACCACATCTTCCTTATCCAGTCATCTATTGAAGGGCTTTTTGGTTGTTTCCATGTCTTGGCCACTGTGAACAATGCTGCAATGAACATGGGGCTGCATGTGTCTTTATGTACCAATACTTTTTAGTTTGGGGGGTATATACCCAGTAGAGAGATTGCTGGGACATATGGTAGTTCTATCCTTAATTTTTTGAGGAACCACCATACTTTCTTCCATAATGGTTGTACTACTTTATATTCCCACCAACAGAGAATGAGGGTTCCTTTTTCTCCACAGCCTCTCCAACACTTGTTATTACCTGTCCTGTTGATAATAGCTAATTTAACAGGTGTGAGGTGGCATCTCATTGTAGCTTTGATTTGCATTTAATAGCTAGTGAAGATGAGCATCTTTTCACATATCTATTGGCCATTTATATTTCTTCCTGGGAGAAGTGTCTTTTCATGTCCTCTACCCATTTTTTATTGGATTGTTTGTTTGTTTGTTGTTGAGTTTTGTGAGTTCTTTATATATTTTGGATATTAGGTCCTTATCTGTGCTGTTTTTTGAAAATATCTTCTCCCATTTAGTTGGCTGTCTGTCTGTTTTGTTGTCATTTTCTTTTGCTGTGCAGAAGATTCTTAGTCTGATGTGGTCCCAATTATTTATCTTTGCCTTCACTTCCCTTGCCTTTGGAGTCAAACTCATAAAATGCTCTTTATGGCCAAGGTCCATGAGTTCAGTACCTATGTTTCCTTCTATGTAATTTATTGTTTCAAGTCTTATATTTAGGTCTTTGATCCATTTTGAACTAATTTTGGTACAAGGGGATAAACTGTTGTCAAGTTTCATTTTTTTGCACAAGGCTCTCAAGTTTTCCCAGCACCATTTATTGAAGAAGCTTTCTTTTCTCCATTGTGTGATTTTGGCTCGTTTATCAAAGATGATTTGACCATATATATGTGTTTTTATTTCTGGGCTTTCTATTCTGGTCCACTGGTCTGAATACCTATTTTTCTGCCAATACCATGCTGTTTTGATTATCGTGGTTCTATAATATAATTTGAAGTCAGATATTGTAATGGCCCCAGCTTCATTCTTTTTTCTTAGGATTACTTTGGCTATTTAGGTTTTTTTAATAGTTCCATATATCTGATGATTTTTTGTTCCATTTCTTTAAAAAATGACATTGGAATTTTGATGAGAATTGCATTAAATTTGTATAGTACTTTGGGTAATATGGTCATTTTGACTATATTTATTCTTCCTATCCAAGAACAAATAATATTTTTCTATTTCATTGTATCATTTTTGATTTCCCTTAACAAAGCTTTGTAGTTTTCATTATATAGGTCAGGGGTCCCCAAACTTTTTACACATGGGGCCAGTTCACTGTCCCTCAGACAGTTGGAGGGCCACCACATACAGTGCTCCTTTCACTGACCACTAATGAAAGAGGTGCCCCTTCTGGAAGTGCAGCAAGGGGCCAGATAAGTGGCCTCAGGGGGCCACAGTTTGGGGATGCCTGATAGGTCCTTACATTCTTTGTTATGTTTATTCCTAGGTATTTTAATTTTTTGCAACCATAAAAGGGATTATTATTTTGAGTTTGTTTTCTGATGTTTCATTATTGGAAATATAGGAAGGCTATAGACTTCTGTATATTAATTTTGTATCCTAAGACCTTACTATATTGGTTTATTGTTTCTAATAGTCTTTCTGTGGAGTCTTTGGGGTTTTCGATGTACAGGATCATATCATCTGCAAAAAGTGAAACCTTTACCTCTTCTTTCCAAATATGAATGCCTTTTATTTCTTTCTCTTGTCTGATTGCTCTGGCTAGAACTTCCAGCACTATGTTGAGTAAGAGTAGAGATAGTTGGCAACCTTGTCTTGTTCCTGATTTTAGAGGAAAAGTCCTCAGTTTTATGCCATTTAATATGATGTTAGCTGTAGGTTTGTCATAAATAGCCTTTATTATGTTGAGATATTTTTCTTCTATACCCATTTTGTTGAGTGTTTTAAACAAAATGATGTTGTATTTTTTTGAATACCTTTTCTGCATCTATTGATAAGATTATATGGCTTTTGTTCTTTGTTTTTGTTGATATGGTATATTATGATCACTGTTTTACGTATGTTGAACCATTCTTATGATTCTAGGATGAATCCCACTTGATCATGATGAATTATTTTTTTAATGTGTTGTATTCAATTTGCTAATATTTTGTTTAGGATTTTAGCATTTGTAGTCATTAGAGATATTGGAGTGTAGTTTTCTTTTATTGTGTTGTTCTTGCCAGGTTTTGGTATCAGGATTATGTTGGCCTCATAAAATGTGTTTGGAATAATTGCTTCTTCTTCAATTTTTGGAAGACTTTGAGTAGAATAGGAACTGAGTCTTCTTTGAATGTTTGAGAAAATTCACTAGTATACCATCTGACCCTGGACTTTTATTTTTTAGGAGGTTTTTGATAGTTGTTTCTATTTCCTCCCTGCTTATGTGTCTATTTAGGCTATCTACTTCTTTATGATTCAGTCTAGGAAGATTGTATTGTTCTAGGAATTTATCCATTTCTTCTAGATTGTTAAATTTGGTGGCATATAGCTTTTCATAGTATTCTATGATAATTCTTTGTATATCTATGATATCTGTGGTAATTTCTCCTCTTTCATTTTGGATTTTGTTTCTATAAGTCCTTTCTTTTTTTTTCCTTACTGAGTCTTGCCAAGGGTTTGTCAATTTTGTTGATCTTTTCAAAGAACCAGCTTGTTGTTTTATTGATTTTTTCTATTGTTTTTCTCTTCTCTATTTCATTTATTTCTGATCTGATTTTATTATTTCCTTTCCTCTGCTGGTTTTGAGTTGCCTTTGTTCTTTTTTTTCTAGTTCCTTAAGATGTGAAATTATGTTGTTTACTTGGGCTCTCTCTTCTTTGTTCATATAGGCCTGTAGTGATATGAACTTCCCTCTTTTTACTGCTTTTGCTGCATCCCAGAGATTCTGATATGTCATATTGTCATTTTCGTTTGTCTGTATGTATCTTTTGATCTCTGCTTTTATTTCTTCTTTGACCCACTCCTTTTTTAGAAGTATGTTGTTTAATTTCCACATTTTTGTGGATTTGTTTACTTCATTTTTGCTGTTAAATTCTAGTTTCAAAGCTTTATGGTCAAATAATATGCTTGGTATAATTTCAGTCTTTCTGAATTTGTTCATTTAGTTTTGTGTCCCAATATATGGTCAATTCTTGAGAATATTCCATGTATACTGGAGAAAAATGTGTACTCTGGTGTTTTGGGATGAAATGTCCTATAGATGTATACCATATCAAATAGTTCTAGTGTTTTCTTTAAGCCTTATATTTCTTTATTGATTTTCTGTTTGGATGAATGACCTAGAGCCATCAGTGGTGTATTGAGGTCTCCAAGTATGACTGTATTTTTGTAGGTTTTTATTTTTAGATCAGTCAGTAGAAGTCTTATATATTTTAGTGCTCCTTGGTTTGGTGCATATATATTAAGAAGTGTTATGTTTTCTTGATTCAGTATTCCCTTTATTATTATGAAATGACCATCTTTGTCTCTGATTACTTTGCTGTCTTGCAGTCTGCATTGTTATGTATGAGTATGGCTACACCTGCTTTTCTTTGGATGTTATTTGCTTGGAGAATCATTTTATAACCTTTCACTTTGAATTTGTTTTATTCTTATAGCTTAGATGTGTTTCTTGAAGGCAGCATACAGTTGGATTTTTATTTTTGATCCACTCTGCTACTCTGTGTCTTTTTATTGGTGAGTTCAATCTGCTTACATTTAGTGTAATTATTGACACCTGAGGGTTTCCTATTGCCTTTTTATATATTGCTTTCTGATAGCTCTGTAGCTTGTTTGGTTCTCCTCTTTTGTTTTTCTGTCACTTGTTTTTGTTTGGTTGTATTCCATACTTCTTTCCTCTGTTTCTTCTTTTTTTAAGCCATATGTTTCTATAGTGGAATTTTTAGGGGTGGTTACCATTGAGTAATAAAAAGTATATATACCTTATTCATTGTAGTACATTATCTAATGAGTGCTTCTGCAGTCAATCCTTATTTGCTACTGTTAATCTTTGTCCTCTCCCCTTTTTTGTGTTTGTTGTCACAGATTAATCTTGTTTTTATTGTGATCTGGATGGAGCTTTTACTTGTATTTTTTTTTTGTATCTGGTCGAATAACCTCCTTTAGTATTTCCTGAAGTGGGGATTTTCTGGTGATAATTTCCCTCATCCTTTTTATATTTGTGAATGTTTTCATTTCCCCTTTGTATTTGAAGGATAGCTTTGATGGATATAGTATTCTTGGCTGAAAGTTCCTCTTTTTCAGTACATTAAATATTGGAGTCTACTTTCTTCTGGCTTGTAGAGTTTCTACTGAGAAATCTGATGATCACCTAATGAACCTTCCTTTATATGTTGTATTCTTCTTTTCCCTGGCTGCCTTGAGGATATTTTCTTTGTCATTTTTCATAACGGTGTGTCTTGCAGTACGTCTTTGATTTTTTCATTACAATATGTCTTGGAGTAGGTCTGCTGGGTTAAGGTAACTTAATGTTCTGTTTGTTTCTTGAATTCAAGGCTCTAATTCTTTCCACAGGCTTGGGAAGTTCTTTTCTATTATTTGTTTGAATATGTTCTCTATTCCATTTTCTCTCTCTTCTCCTGATATACCCATTATTCTTATGTTGCTTTTTCTGATAGAGTCAGACAATTACTGTAGGGCTTTCTCATTTTTTAAATTTGTGAGTCTCTCTCTTCTTCTCTCTGTAGTGTCTCTAGTTGCCTGTCTTCTATGTCACTAATTCTCTCCTCTATCTGGCCTGTTTTATTAGCTAAGCTTGTTACTTTGTTTTTCAGTTCATGTATTAAGGTTTTCATCTCTGTTTGATTCTTTTTCATAGTTTTAATTTCCTTGGTGATGTATTCTTTCTGTTCATTGAATTGTTTTTTGAGCTCTCTAAACTGCCTTTTTGTGCTTTCTTGTATTTCCCTGAGTATTTTTAGGACTTCAGTTTTTACTTCTCTGTCATTTAACTCCAAGGTTTCCAAGTAATTGAATTTTTTTTTCTAGAGATTTTTCATCATCTATCTGAGCTACATCTCTGTCTTTTGTATCCATGACATTTGATTTCTTTTTTCTTAATGGCATTTCAGAGTGGTATTGTTAATAACACTAATAAGAGATGATTAAAAAATAAAATAAAAATTGAAATAATACAGTGAAATAATGAAAATTCTATTATGCTAAGTGGAACAAAAATGACATAGAACGGGGATCCAAAGCTGGGGATAATGATAGATAAAAAATAAAGTAAAAAACACACAAAATGCCACAAAGAATAATATGAATCCAGAATAAAATAATTTGTTGTTAAATGATGATGGAATGAGGAACAAAGAAAAAGAGAGAAAAAGAAAAAAGTTAAGGTTTTTGAAATGTAACCCTGATAGAAAGAAGATGAAATAAAAATTTAACACCTATGGATTATGAAATTCAAAAGGAAAAGGAAAGACTAAGACAGAAAGAAGATAAAATGACTGAAGTGGAAAAAAAAGATTAGAAAAAAATGAAAAAAGTTATAAAAAATGTAACTTTTCTGGTTTTAAGAGGTAGCTTCTTTTTTTAATTTTTCTTTTCAGCAGGTGAAACTGTACTATAGGTTTTGCCCCTGTGTTGCTCTTGAGTAAAGATTTGCTGATGTGTTGCTATGGCAATGACATAGGCTGGGCCTCAGTCCCGTTGGTAGGTGGGGCTTGTTAGGGTTTGCAGGCTTTGACAATGGGAGGGTCGTTTTTTAGGTGCGTCTCCCATGTCTCTCCTGAGCTAGCAGCCTAGGGACTTAGCTTTAAAATTGCCCCAGCCACTGCCTGCAGAGCAAGAGGATCTAAGAGCTGCCAAGTCCTTCCTTCAGCACCACTCAAAGCACAGTTCTGGGTAAGGCTGTGCCAAACAGAGCCACCAGCGAAAGCAGACAGGGCAGGGAGCCAGTTGCTGACAGGGCACCTTTCTAAGGGACCCCGGTCATGTCTAGTATGCCTCAGTGCTCCCTGGGTCTAATCTCCACAGGCTTTTCTCCCTTGTGCCTGTTTGGAAGCTCACAGCCCAGCCCCCATGACTTCCGCAGTGCACTTGGAGGTCTGCTCCGCAGAAATGCACTTTGTGACCTGTATGGGCTTGCAGAGGCTCCTTGACCGGACAGGTTCAGGCCTAGGAATTCCAGCCCTTGCACACTTCCCATGCTGTTGGTCGGGGAGCCGGGACCACACAGAAACACGGGCTATAGCACATGCAGAAGTCCACTGCTAACAATCTAGGCCCCTTCGCCCGTGAATGCGTGTGCCCATGCCAGAAGCGCCAGGTGGAGCCACTCACATACCACCTGCAATTGTGGATCAGGAGTGCACAAAGCCCAAAGACCTCCATTGGAGTCTGCCACCATGCTAGCCCCGCATCTGCGATCTCAGGACAAACTGGCACACTCTCTCCTCTGCTTGATCATCCGCCCTAGCCCAACCTCTTCCTTCTGCCCCAATCCTCCTTTCTCTTTGTTCCAGGTGAAAGTGGCCGTTCCTCAGATCAGTGAGGAAAGTGGAATAGTCTGTTCTCTGTCTTTTTTCCTTCTGAGTGGATTATATATTCAGCCACCTTTCCGCCCAATCGTACCTTTGTCTGGTGTGTGTATATTTCAGATGCTCCTGAGATTGTTTCTCTGTCTCTAGTTGTTGAATTTGTTGAAATTTCAGGGGGAGATATTTGGAGCACCCCTCATGGCACCATTTCTCTGATGTCAGTGCAATATTGATATTTAAGACAAGATAGGGCTATACCCTTCAGGAAATGCCCTCTCCTCATTCCTATCAAAACAAATATTATATGGTCTGACTTATTTGTGGAATCTAATGAACAAGGTGAACTGAGAAACGGAATAGAGGCAGAGGTGGGGCCACAGGGACCAGAGGGACAGCTGTCAGAGGGAAGAGGGATGAGGGGATGGAATCAGAGCAGGTGAAGGAATTAGTGAAATTATATATACATGACACATAGGTACAGATAACAGAATAGCAAGTCCCAGAGGGGGCGGCGGGGGAGGGGAGGGAGTTAGGGGAAGAGGACAAAGGGTATAATGGGGAACTTGAGAGTGGGGTGTGAGGCAGTTATATTAAGTGAGACACTTGAATCCATTATAACACAATAAAATAAAATTAATAAAAATTTTAAAAATAAAGACACTATTAAAACATGTATAACTTCACCATCTGGGGAAAAGGATCTTAGGTTAGCTTCTAAGTAAATATAGTTAATTGAATATAGTTTATTGAATTCAGTCACTAAAGTTTTGTTGGGATAAAAGAAAAGTGTATGTGTGTGTGTGTTTATTCCAAGTATGACTCATAAGAAATGATGATTTGGAAAGATTCAAGGTGTTATTTATTGCATAGATCCTTCTTTTGGGAATATGACCATTAGGACATGACAGGGAAGACTGGGCCACAGGAACTATCCCTCAAAACAATGAACAGGCTTTATTTCTCCAGCTGTCTCAACATGCTTATGTATGAAAACTGAGAGAGAAAAATAGTGCAACTTGATTGAAGCACTGGCATCAAACTCATACTTTAATAGATGTGTTATTTAAGTTTAAGATGAAGGTTATAAAAATGTGAATCAACTTCTATCAAAGTTTGCATAGCTGTCACAATATTTTAAAAGTGACAATATCTTGATAATTTCCAAGAAAAGGGCAAAAATAAAATGTGTGTCTTTTGTTTTATTGGACAACGTTTTGAAATGTTTCTCTTCTTTATTTTTTAGTATATTCTAGGGGCCAAGTAAATATCATATTTAGTTCATGTCTCTTTTGCCTTTCTCTTCTGACCCTTGAGAGAGTTGGTTTTAATATTTTTTGTTTTTTATTATCTCTCTTCCCAACTAGAATATAAACCTTATTAGAGAAGCAATACTACTTGTGTTCTTTTTAGCTCCACTTAGTAGGTGCTTAATAAATAGCTGTTGAATACTTAATGGGAGATTGAAACATCCAAATTTGAATTCAGGAGGTAGGTATAAATTTTATGAAGACATGCCAGCAGAAGAATTACAGCTAAGTAAATAGAAAGCACTTTATAGAACAGCAGTGAAAACATGAAAAATTCAATTAACATGAGTTTGTAGAGAGTCAAGAAAATATTATTTTTTAGTATTTCTCTGTTAAATCCTGTAGCTGAAGAGCAAAAAAAAAAAAAAAAACCCCACAAAAATAGGAGTTTAGATGACTATTGACATGACATCACAGAAGTTAAGTGAAAAATGTTAGAGAAACTCTTCCTTAGGGCAGTTGTTTCTCAAATGTGATCCCTGCAAAGCAGCATCCAAATCACTTGGGAATAATGGGACTCCATCATTGTGGAGGGACTTCACCCAAGATCTACTGAATCAGTAACTGAGGTAAGGCTAGCCACCTGTACTTTAACCAGTCCTCCTGTTGCTTCTGATGCAAGATTAAGATCCAATAACTAAATTGTTGAGATCACTTGTGTGTGAAACTTCACTAAAAAAGGATTTAGGGTAACACCTGAAGAGAGGGCTGTCAGACCACTGCCATGTGCTGGAAAGCCTTATTGATGGACACATCTGATGTTGTCGCAGTGATTAGAAAGTCCAAGGGTTATGGTTGTGCTGCTGGTAAATTGTGGGGTAAGAGGGGATTATAAGGCACTCTCACTCTGGGTTCTGTTCTTTCCCAATAATCAGAATAGATGAAGTAATTAATTCCAATAGATAATAAATTAATTGCACCAGATAAAGTCAGCAAGGTATATTTGTCTTATGGTCAAGTACTAGGAAAGTATGAATGTTTTCTCAATTCTCAATTATAATAATGAAAATGATAATAAACTGAGGAGTAGTTCAGTTTATTTCAGGAAATATGCACTGGTTAGAAATATTTTTTGTGTGTTTGTGCATGTGTAAGAGTATACAGGTAGTGTTGGGGTGATATGCAGTTCGTTGGGCACCAGAATTACCCAATAGGCTGTGTGCTTATGTTTAGGTCCATTTCAGGTAATCTACTGTATCACTAATATTTTTATTGCCATTTATGGAAAGAAGTTATTGTGCATTTAGTAGTCTCATGTTAAAATGTGAATAATTCTGGAAGAAGTAATATCTTTTCTGTATACTCAGTCATTGGCCCTGTATCATGACTTAACTTATATTACCTTGGGAGGTGAGTATTCTTATAAAATGGACCAAAGAGCAGGTTTACCACATTCTAAAGTGAAAGGGCTTTTGGTAAGTACATGACTTTATTGAGATCTTCACTCCAGACATCAAGTAGAAGTTGAGTTACCAAGTCGCTGTAAGACACTGAAATGAAAAATGAATGCCAAGAAGTGAGGAATTATGCTGAAAGTAGTCATAGGTTAGGTGGGGACACTGACATTGGATAAGAGAGGAGACAATTATTTATTGAGTCAACTAATTATGTATAATAAATTTATAATAAAATCAAAAGCTATGGAAAATTCCAGTTCAAGTCTGACACTGGAGGTAAGAGTAAGAGGTTAAAGAAGGACACAGAATGAGCATAAATTCAGTTGATTCAGATACAGCCCTTCTGGTAAGATATGCTGTATTTTTGCATGGTTGCAGAGCTTGGCCTCCACACATCTTTAGACATGATCTTCTAGACACAGCATCATAAATTTGTGAAATTTGGTTAAAAATGCTTTTAAACAGGATTTTATGGACATTGAATAGAATTAACTACAGCCTGTGATACTAGTCTAAAGAATATACTTGTAATGTCACACACGTAAATTAGTTTAGACCTAGAAAGTTCCTTTTTGTATGTACTATTAACAACAAAATTCACCTCTTAAACAAACTACTCATCTTTTAACACAAAGCAAAACAAATAGTAACATGCAGGTGTTTCAAATTCATATAACTCACTCTTCAAGTGTAAATACAGCAGAAATTATGCTATCCATTTTTAATTGAAAAGTATTTCGTTGTTGATTTTTTTGACATTGTGTTTTATAGAGCTCATTTAGAGTGGTTTTTTTCTTATGTTGGTAAAACAAAGCAAGATGATTTATTTGGTCTAGGACTAGGCTGATATTCTTAAAAGTATGAAATATCTAGTGAAATTTCATTATATTTCCATAAAAATAATAATCAAAATATACCCTTCTGATCTGACATTCACAAATCCTAATGTAAGAATAAGAATCTAGTTTTATGCTCCTAGTGTTCTAAGAGTGTAAATCACTTTTATGCAAATTTACATTTTTATGAAGTAGAAATTCTGAATATTTTTAGCCTTGAAATGGCTTTAAAATGCAATAATCTTTTGGCACCAGAGCTTAACAAGGACAAATATCATGCAATAAAACAAAAGGTCAACTGATTGAGAATATTTAAGTATGTTCTCCATTCTTATGCAAAAAATTGGTAGTATGTTTTTTGTTTTATCTTATATGAAGTAAAAGTTAGGAAGCTTTGTTTATTTTTAGTGTATTATTATTTTTCTGTTAAATATCATTGCAACATTACACAGTGCTGCTAGATTTTTATGAGTAAATTATATATCACCAGAGGTTCTTTATAGAAATTTATACTCTAATTGGGATTAGCACCAAACCATAAGTATCAAATTAAAATACATAAAATATCCGTTTGGAGCAGGAGGTTAAACTTGCCTGTGTTTTTCTTATAAAGACCATTTTGCTACTGTGGTATTTGTGAGATTACTAATATGTGCTTTTATTAGCATCAATATTTGAAGCAAGTATGAAAAAATTAATTTATTTTAACAATTTTTTTCTCATCAATAAAATCCTGATTTGCTCTATGAAGTTTAATACAGGCTTAAAAAGTCAAATAAAACTGTAAATGGGTTCGTTTTTCAGTGTGACACAGAATACATTTTTAAAAAAGTCCTAAAAGCTATTCAAGACTTACTTTACATAAAGTAAATAAACGAGCGTATTTGAAAGTTTCATTTATAATAATTCTTCATCGTGAATCATTGCATCTTGACAATGAAAGTTCCGTATAAGAATTCTAAAAAGTAGAGACTTATAAAGGAGAACATGTGTTTTCTGTATTGCCAAAGTTTTGTTAGTTTCTTTTTATATCTAATTATAAGGTTATCACTTATGATGATATTAATATCAGTCACTTTTATATAGGAATGAAATGAGAAAGCTCTATTTGTGAGGCTAAATGTACTTATCACTCTCGGACATAGATTTTGCGACTTTGCAATCAATCAGTATCTAGAGCAGTGGTTCTCAAAGTGTGCGCCCTAAAAGATTTCCAGGTGTGTCCTATGGTATTCCAGAGAAATATGTGCCTGTTGGGGACCAAAAAAACAACACAGTTTTTGGAGTTTAGATTTTGGGGGGACAGAGATGTGAGGAATTGGCTGTAAACTGACAGTCTGCCCAACCCCCGCCCCCCCTCCTCACTTGCCTGATTAGGTTGCAAAAGGCTGTTAAGCTGTGGTGCTGGATTGTTTACACTAACCCCCATGTTCCCCTGAGAGACTGAAGGCAAGTTTCTTTTATCCTTTGTTTGGTGTAAAGTTAAGATGATATGTATGGTGGGGGTTTTCTGCACTCAACACAATTAAGAGTAAAAAGAGAGGAGTTCTTCAATTTTTTTTTTTTTTTTTTTTTTTGGACAAGGAAATGAGAATTTGCCTTTCAAATAATGCCTAAACATTGAAGAAATTGCTAGGACACATCAGGCTCATGTTTCTCATAAAGATGAGAATGAAAAAACTTAACATATTTGTACCAAGACTTGCCAAATTTACTAAATCTTACTAAGAATGTATCTATCTATAAAAAAGATTACTTTTTTGTTATTTTTTTATTTTTTTAACCCCTCTTTTCTATGAATTCTAAAAAGTATAACAAAAAATGTAACATAAAAATGTTTTTTAATGTCAGAATAAATTTAACTTTATCGTATTTTTTTTTAATTACCATAAAAGCATGTTTGGACTTTATATTTTTTCTTTAACATTTGACTTAATTATTATAATATATTTCTCAGAAATTTGTATATAGTGTGCCTACAATTATTTGTAGGATTTTATTTATTTTTTTTTTTTTATTTATTTATTTTTTTTTATATAATTTTATTTTTTTAATGGGGTGACATCAATAAATCAGGATACATATATTCAAAGATAACAAGTCCAGGTTATCTTGTCGTTCAATTATGTTGCATACCCACCACCCAAAGTCAGATTGTCCTCTGTCACCTTCTATCTTGTTTTCTTTGTGCCCCTCCCCACCCCCTATCCCTCTCCCATTCCCCCCTCCCCCCCGTAACCACCACACTCTTATCAATGTCTCTTAGTTTCACTATTATGTCCCACCTACGTATGGAATAATACAGTTCCTGGTTTTTTCTGATTTACTTATTTCGCTTCGTATCATGTTATCAAGATCCCACCATTTTGCTGTAAATGTTCCGATGTCATCATTTCTTATGGCTGAGTAGTATTCCATAGTGTATATGTGCCACATCTTCTTTATCCAGTCATCTATTGATGGGCTTTTTGGTTGTTTCCATGTCCTGGCCACTGTGAACAATGCTGCAATAAACATGGGGCTGCATGTGTCTTTACGTATCAATGTTTCTGAGTTTTTGGGATATATACCCAGTAGAGGGATTGCTGGGTCATAAGGTAGTTCTATTTGCAGTTTTTTGAGGAACCACCATACTTTCTTCCATAATGGTTGTACTACTTTACATTCCCACCAACAGTGTATGAGGGTTCCTTTTTCTCCACAGCCTCTCCAACATTTGCTGTTACCTGACTTGCTAATAACAGCTAATCGAACAGGTGTGAGGTGGTATCTCATTGCCGTTTTGATTTGCATTTCTCTAATAGCTAAAGAAGATGAGCATCTTTTCATATATCTGTTGGCCATTTGTATTTCTTCCTGGGAGAAGTGTCTATTCATATCCTCTTCCCATTTTTTTATTGGATTGTTTGTTTGTTTGTTGTTGAGTTTTATGAGTTCTTTGTATATTTTGGATATTAGGCCCTTATCTGAGCTGTCGTTTGAAAAAATCATTTCCCATTTAGTTGGCTTTCTGTTTATTTTGTTATCAGTTTCTCTTGCTGAGCAAAAACTTCTTAGTCTGATGTAGTCCCATTCATTAATTTTTGCCTTCACTTCTCTTGCCATTGGAGTCAAATTCATAAAATGCTCTTTAAAACCCAGGTCCCTGAGTTGAGTACCTATGTCTTCTTCTATGTACTTAATTGTTTCAGGTCTTATGTTTAGATCTTTGATCCATTTTGAGTTAATTTTTGTACAGGGGGAGAGACTGTAGTCCAGTTTCATTCTTTTGCATGTGGCTTTCCAGTTTTCCCAGCACCATTTATTGAAGAGGCTTTCTTTTCTCCATTGTGTGTTGTTGGCCCCTTTATCAAAAATTATTTGACTATATATATGTGGTTTTATTTCTGGACTTTCTATTCTGTTCCATTGGTCTGAGTGTCTATTTTTCTGCCAATACCATGCTGTTTTGATTGTCGTGGCCCTATAATAGAGTTTGAAGTCAGGTATTGAAATGCCCCCAGCTTCATTCTTTTTCTTTAGGATTGCTTTGGCTATTCGGGGTTTTTTATAGTTCCATATAAATCTGATGATTTTTTGCTCTATTTCTTTAAAAAATGTCATTGGAAGTTTGATGGGAATTGCATTAAATTTGTATATTGCTTTGGGTAATATAGCCATCTTGATTATATTTATTCTTCCTAGCCAAGAACAAGGTATATTCTTCCATCTCATTATATCTTTTTCGATTTCCTTAACAATGGTTTATAGTTTTCATTATATAAGTCCTTTACATTCTTTGTTATGTTTATTCCTAAGTATTTTATTTTTTTTGTTGCAATCGTGAAGGGGATTATTCTTCTGAGTTCCTTCTCAGTTGTTTCATTGTTGGCATATAGAAAGGCTATTGACTTCTGTATGTTAATTTTGTATCCTGCGACCTTACTGTATTGGCTTATTGTTTCTAGTAGTCTTTTTGTGGATTCTTTGGGGTTTTCGATGTATAGTATCATATCATCTGCAAAAAGTGATACCTTTACTTCTTCTTTTCCGATATGGATGCCTTTTATTTCTTTGTCTTGTCTGATTGCTCTGGCTAGAACCTCTAGTACCACATTAAATAAGAGTGGAGAGAGTGGACAACCCTGTCTTGTTCCTGATTTAAGGGGGAAAGCCTTCAGTTTAGTGCCATTTAAAATGATGTTAGCTGATGGTTTATCATATATGGCCTTTATCATGTTGAGATATTTTCCTTCTATACCCATTTTGTTGAGAGTCTTAAACATAAAAATTGTGTTGTATTTTATCGAAAGCCTTTTCTGCGTCTATTGATAAGATCATGTGGTTTTTGTTCTTTGTTTTGTTGATATGGTGTATTACATTAACCGTTTTACGTATGTTGAACCATCCTTGAGATTCTGGGATGAATCCCACTTGATCATGATGTATTATTTTTTTAATATGTTGTTGTATTCGATTTGCTAGTATTTTGTTTAGTATTTTAGCATCTGTATTCATTAGAGATATTGGTCTGTAGTTTTCTTTTTTTGTGCCATCCTTGCCTGGTTTTGGTATGAGGGTTATGTTGGCTTCGTAAAATGTGTTTGGAAGTATTGCTTCTTCTTCAATTTTTTAGAAGACTTTGAGTAGAATAGGAACCAAGTCTTCTTTGAATGTTTGATAAAATTCGCTGGTATAGCTGTCAGGGCCTGGACTTTTATTTTTGGGGAGGTTTTTAATGGTTTTTTCTATTTCTTCTCTACTAATAGGTCTGTTTAGGCTTTCTGCTTCTTCTTGACTCAGTCTAGGAAGGTTGTATTTTTCTAGGAATTTATCCATTTCTTCTAGGTTGTTGAATTTAGTGGCATAAAGTTTTTCATAGTATTCTACAATAATTCTTTGTATATCTACGGTGTCCGTGGTGATTTCTCCTCTTTCATTTTGGATTTTGTTTATATGAGTTCTTTCTCTTTTTTCCTTGGTAAGTCTTGCCAAGGGTTTGTCAATTTTGTTGATCTTTTCAAAGAACCAGCTCCTTGTTCTATTAATTTTTTCTATAGTTTTTCTGTTCTCTAATTCATTTATTTCTGCTCTGATTTTTATTATCTCCTTTCTTCGGCTGGTTTTGGGTTGTCTTTGTTCTTCTTTTTCTAGTTCCTTAAGGTGGGAAGTTAAGTGGTTCACTTGGGCTCTCTCTTGTTTGTTCATATATGCCTGAAGTGATATGAACTTCCCTCTTATCACTGCTTTTGCTGCATCCCATAGATTCTGATATGTCGTATTGTCATTTTCATTAGTCTGTATATATCTTTTGATCTCTGCACTTATTTCTTCTTTGACCCATTCATTTTTTAAAAGTATGTTGTTTAGTTTCCCACATTTTTGTGGGATTTTTTTCCTCTTTTTTGCAGTTGAATTCTAGTTTCAAGGCTTTATGATCAGAAAATATGCTTGGTACAACTTCAATTTTTCTGAATTTGCTGATGTTGTTTTTGTGGCCCAACATATGGTCAATTCTTGAGAATGATCCATGTACACTGGAGAAAAATGTATACTCAGTCACTTTGGGATGAAATGTCCTGTAGATGTCTATCATATCCAGGTGCTCTAGTGTTTTGTTTAAGGCCACTATGTCTTTGTTGATTCTCTGTCTGGATGACCGATCTAGAGCCGTCAGCGGTGTATTGAGGTCTCCAAGTATGATTGTGTTTTTGTCAGTTTTTGTTTTAAGATCAATAAGTAGCTGTCTTATATATTTTGGTGCTCCTTGGTTTGGTGCATATATATTAAGAATTGTTATGTCTTCTTGATTCAGTGTCCCCTTAGCCATTATGAAATGGCCATTTTTGTCTCTGAGTACTTTTCCTGTCTTGTAGTCAGCATTATCCGATATGAGTATTGCTACACCTGCTTTTTTTTGGATGTTATTTGCTTGGAGTATTGTTTTCCAGCCTTTCACTTTGAATTTGTTTTTATCCTTGTTACTTAGATGAGTTTCCTGTAGGCAGCATACAGTTGGATTTTCTTTTTTAATCCATTCTGCTACTCTGTGTCTTTTTATTGGTGAGTTTAATCCGTTTACATTTAGTGTAATTATTGATACTTGTGGGTTCCCTATTGCCATTTTATATCTTGCTTTCTGTTAGTTTTGTGTCTTGTTTGATCCTTCTCTTTTGTTTTTCTATCTTTTGTTTTTATTTGGTTGTATTCCATACATCTTTCCACTGTTGCTATCTTTTTTATCTCATGTGCTTCTGTGGTGGTTTTTTCAATGGTGGTTACCTTTGAATAATGAAAAGGGTCCCTACCCTGTTCATTGTAGCGAACTATTTTGTGAGTACTTTTGCACTCCATCGTCCTTTGCTACTGTTAATCTCCATCTTCTCCCCCTCTTTCTTTTTGTTGTTGTCACAGTTTAAATTTGGTTTTATTGTGTTCTTCTTGGAGCTTTTACTTGTGGCTCTGTTTTTTTTTGTTCTTTGTATCTGATTGGAGAACCCCCTTTAGTAATTCCTGGAGTGGGGGTTTTCTGATGATAAATTCCCTCATCTTTTCTGTATCTGTGAATGTTTTTATTTCTCCTTCATATTTGAAGGATAGCTTTGATGGGTATAGTATTCGTGGCTGAAAGTTCCTCTCTTTCAGGACTTTAAATATTGGGGTCCACTCTCTTCTAGCTTGTAGAGTTTCTGCTGAGAAATCTGATGATAATCTAATGGGCCTTCCTTTATATGTTGTATTCTTCTTTTCCCTGGCTGCCTTGAGAATTTTTTCTTTGCTGTTGGTTTGTGTCAATTTCATTATGATATGCCTTGGAGTAGGTTTGTTGGGGTTAAGAAAACTTGGAGTTCTGTTTGCTTCTTGAACTTGAGGCTTTAGTTCTTTCCACAGGCTTGGGAAGTTCTCATCTATTATTTGTTTGAGTATGTTCTCATTCCATTTTCTCTCTCTTCTCCCTCTGATATACCTATTATTCTTATGTTATTCTTTTTGATGGAGTCAGATAATTCTTGTAGGGCTATCTCATTTTTTTTAATTTTTGAGTCTCTTTCTTCTTCTCTCTGTTGTGCCTCAAGTTGCTTGTCTTCTATTTCACTAATCCTCTCTTCTATCTGACCTGTTCTATTAGCTAAGCTTGTTACTTCGTTTTTCAGCTCGTGAATTGAGTTTTTCATCTCTGTTTTGATTTGTTTTTATAGTTTCAATTTCCTTGGACATATATTCTTTGTGTTCATTGAGTTGTTTTCTGAGCTCCCTAAATTGCCTTTCTGTGTTTTCTTGTATATCTCGGAGGATTTTTAGGATTTCCTATCTTGAATTCTCTGTCATTTAGCTCCAAGGTTTCCAATATATTAAATTTTTTCTCCATAGATTTTTCCTCATCTAGCTGTGTTACCTCTCTTTCTTTTGTATCCATGATATTCGATTTTCTCTTCCTTAATGGCATCTGAGGGTGGTTTTGTTGATAGTATTAATGAGATTTAATAAAGAATAAAAAGTTTAAAAAAATAATAAAAAAAAATCGAAAAAAGTTGTTTTTTTAAAAAAAAATTAATAATGTAATAAAGAAAAATAAAATAAAATAAAAATTAAAAAAAAAAAAAAAAAGGAAATTATTCCCCCCCTCCTTTTTTCCTCTCCTCTCCTCTCCCCTCTTTCTTGATAAAATCTTGTGGTGGACTGTGAATTATAACAAACAATGCCTGTGATGGAGGGCCTGAATTGGGGAAAAGTAATAAAGGGGCAAAAAAAAAAAAAAAAAAAAAGAAGAAGAAAAAAGAAGAAAAAAAAAAAAGAGCGTATGGACCCACAAAAAGCAAATAAGGAAAAAATTTGGGTCAAGAATAAATGATTTGCTTTTAGGTGTTGGTTGTCTAAGAGTTATGATGAGAGGATTAAGAGGAAAACGGAAAAACGGGGGGACAAATTAAAAAATTACTATTGTATTTAGTGGAACAAGAACTAGATAATATGGAGAGCCAGGGATGGGAGCACTGCTAGTGAGTTAAAAAGGTGAAGTCAAAACCCCCCAGAATGCCACAAACATAAGTTTGAGTCCCAGATAAGATAATTTGTTTGTTATTGAGGTTTGAGTGAGAGGAGATGTAAAGGAGAAAGGAAGAAACTAATATAGAGGGAGAAAAGAAAGAGAGAGAGAGAAAAAAAAGAGGGAACCACTAAAAGAAGAAAAAAGAAAGGAGAGAGAGAGAGAGAGTTAAGGGTTTTGGAGTGCAACCCTCATAGAGAGAAAGGAAGAGAAGAGAAAAGATAATGGGAGATGTAACACTTATGGGTAGTGTAGTTCAAGGAGAGGAGAGAGTAAGACCGGTAGAGAGTTAATCGGCCAAATTGGAGGAGGAAAAAAAAAAGTATCAAGAATGAAGATAAGAGAAACAAACGAACAAATATAATAAAATGGGATAGGTTATAAAGTCTGCAGATTATTCTTGATTTTGAGAGGTTATCTTCTTGGTTTTCTTTTCTCTCCCTCTTCCTGGTCGGTGACTCTGTACCCGGGTTTTGCCCCTTTGCCACGCTCAGGTGGAGGTTTGCAGTTGATAAGTCTCTATGGCAATGTCATGTATTGTGCTTTAGTCTCGTTGGCAGTCTAGGCTATTAGCATTTATAGGCTCCGACAGTGAGAGAGTCCGTGTTCCTGGAGCCTTTCTCCTAGTCTTTCCTTCCTCAATTAGTAGCCTGATAATCCAGCTATGGGGTTGCTGCTGCCTCTGCCTGGATAGTAAGAGGCTCAAGAGCTGGCAACTCCCCACTCTATTTCCACTCAGCACAGGGCTCTGGGTAAGGCTCAGTCAGTCAGAGCTGCTAACATAATCAGGTGGGCTTTCCGGCCATTCAAAGACCTCTGGCTCTGCCACTCTGTCCGGTAACACAAGCAGGTGCCCACTTCCGGGGCGCTTGGAGGAAACTCTCACTCACTGGCTGCAACCAGGATATCCGGCCAGCAGTCTCACGCTCTGAGTGAAACCCCCAACCGCAGGGAAAAGTTGCAGCGTTGGAATTGAGTCTCGCTCCGTCCCCGTGCGCGGCTTTTGCAAGGCGCTGGGGCGGCCCGAGATTCCGCTTTGGCCCACACAAAGGCCCCTGACTCTGCCCCTCTGTGCGATGACACAGGCGCGCACTGCCGAGGCACTCGGAGGAATCGCTCACTCCTTATCTGCGCGCGCAAACCCGGATATGAGGCCGGCCGCGTTTCCCTCTGAGTGAAACACCCTCGGCAAGGAAAATCTCCACCGTTGGAATTAGTTCTCACTCCCTCCCGTGCGTGGCTTTCCCAGGGCGCTGGGGCTGCCCAGAGACTCTGCCCTCGGCCCACAGAAAGGCCTCTGACCCTGCCTCTCCGTGAGGCAACACGGGCACCCACTCTCGGGGCCTAGGAAGAAATCTCTCGCCCACTAACTGCGCACCAGCCAGGAGACCGGGTAAAATGGCCGCGCCGCTTGTCTTTCTTTCTTTGGGTTTGGCGCGAGTGTTAGCTTTTATTGCCCGGGTTGCCACAGGATCAGATTTTCCTCGGCTTGGATCTCCGTGCCACAGCCTGGTTCGGCCGTTTGTTTCGCGGCCTGGATGTATTCACCCCCTTTGCCCGCCTCAGTTTCTATATTCACAGTTACCAGAGAAAGCCGCCCTGTTTAGGTTAGTGAGGAAGGCGGAGCATTTCTTACTCCCTAATTCCTTCGGGGTTTGGTTATATATTTAGCCAATTTTTCACTCAATCATACCTTTGGGTGTATTGCGAAGCATCTGGAAGCTCCAAGTATAGGTTTTTCTGTTTCTGGTTGAAGATCTTGTTGAGTTTTGGGGGAGATTTATCGGTATCGCTTCCTACCCCGCCATTACTCTGACGTCATCTCTCTGTAGGATTTTAAATGTGCCTGGACTTCAAAAAGTTTGGGAACCACTGCTCTAGAGTGAACACTTGCTATCTGCTTTGCTCTTCTATCAAAATCAAGAGACTGAGAAAGTAAAATTGACCTGAACTTGTAGGAGAATTCATATGCTAAATCCTAAAATTAATTAGAAGTTGTATGATCATCCTTGATCTTGATTCTAATCCAATTCTAATTAAACCTACAAAATAAACCAAGAATTTACATAATGGGATGGCCTATTTTTTTTTATTGTATTTTTTTGTCACTATATAATACATAGGACTAGAATGAGTTCTAGTTAGCTGAGTTACTCACTGAATATTCTCTGTGGTTAGAATAAGAAAGTTAAAGTTCAGCCAGCATGTGGCTGGAAAGCTGAAAACATCATTCAGAATCTAGAAATGGATGGGTAACCCTTTTGCAGCACAGTTTTATTCTGAAGAGTTTTACCAGTTTAGTAGCCTGGACATACTAGTATACTATTCCTTGGACTATCACAAGGAAACAAATTAAAACTTAAAAAAAATTAAATATGATGTATATCTTCCTTATCCTTGGCATTCAGACCTTTCATTAAATGCTCCCAATATGTCTCTGTCCTCTTCCTGAACTCCCCTGTGGGTATTCCAAGCTCTTGAGGAAAGAGACATTTCTGAACATACTCCAGGTCTCCCATTCCTCTCTCTGTACTTTCCCAACGTCCTTTAGGGTCCATGTCAAATCTTGCCTAATTTTTGGCCCACTTCTTTTAAATTTCTGTGACCACTTACTTCTGTGAATCACCATAGCCCTTCTATTGTACCTACCTTGTTCTCTGATGGCCTATTTGTCAAATACTTTTGCAGGTTCTTGTGACACATCAGTGAGCAAAGCAAACAAAAACAATTGTTCTTTTACAGCTAACATTCTAATGTGGTTAGACAGACAATAAACATAATATTATGTTTATTGTCTGTCTAAATTATATAACTTATAAATTATATAAGTTATATAATTTAGAAAAGGGTAACAGATATCAGAATAGTAAAGCAGAGGGAAAGGAGTGGAGATTTGGGCAATGGATGTAATTGCAATTTTTTTGAATTTATATTTCAAGGAATGCCTCAATTAAGGGTGACAATTGAGCAAGGACTTGAAGATTTGGGGATATTTGGAAAGGATCACTTGAAGTAAGGGTATCCAGGGTGAGGTCTTCTGGTGGGAGTTTGGATGGGGTAGAGTGATCCGTGAGAGGAATAAGTTGGAGGCAGGGAGTTCTTCTGAGTCAGATGTTATACGACTTTGTTGGCAAAAGCAAGTAAGGTGGGAGCCATTAGAGAGTTTGGAGTAGAGGAGCACTAAGACCTGAATTTGGTTACTAAGGCATCACTCTGGATGCTGTTTGAAAATAGATAATAGTTGATAGGTGTAGAAACATGTCTAATTGTAATCTACTATATTATAAGGAGAGAATTAGTTACTTGAACTGAGTAAGTAGCATTGAAGGTGATAAGAAGCAGTCACTTTCTGGGTAACAACTGAGAATAAGACAGTATAGTTTCTGACAGATTGTATGTGTAGTGTATGTGAAAATGAAGAGTCAAACAACATCCCCAAGGTCATTCTGTATTATAATTAGCAAACTTACCCTTATTTTTTCTTCCACCGCTAAGCTATTGAACTAGCATGTGTGCTTATACATATAGTCATAAACTTGCATTTCTCTTCAATAATTTAGACTAATTGATAGCCAACACAATATACTTAATCTCTGTGGATTATGGAAATCGAAAATGAAATAAGGTTTAGTAGCAGTTAAAAGATTGGAGAGGCCTGGAATTTTTTATTTTAATTTTGAATTTGATGCAGTTTTGCTTCAGGCTAGCTGGAAGAGTTCTGTGACAATTTAAACAAATTAATCTTACTTTTAAGCCTTTTTAATAACGCTTTTCTATGAGACACTGGAAAGCTAGCAGTAGGAGGGCCGTAATGTTCCAAGGAATATATAATCTGAAACTATAACTTGCTGTAAATTTTACTGTGCCTTTTAATTAAATCCCAAGTCTTTACAGACATTTAGTGTACATGCATTAAACATATCTATGTAGAAAGTAATGTGAAGTAGAGAATTTTGGCATTTCTTTGGATAGTAAAAGCTCCTAATCTGGCCTCTAAAGAAAAAAGTTAGGGTTGGAATTTCATTAGATATAAATACACAGATATTCAATTCTGTATCTGACTTAATTATACAACATGAGGCAAAAGTAGGTTTATAGTTGTAAATGAAACAGTTTATTCTTGTATTATTATTTATTGTATTGTTTTCCATATGAACAACTGTAAACCTTCTTTTGCTCCATCCTGTATGGACATGGTCACATTTATGAGAAGAATAAAAATCTAATTAATGCAAAGTTTGAATCTAAAAAAGGATAAGTATTGGGTGTTAGGATTGATGCAATTTTTTAAATTTAAGATAAAATTAAGCAAAAATAAAAAAAGGATTAGATTTTCTTCTTAGAATAGCAATTTAAAAATAAAAATATAATATGAGAAAAATGAAAATTATAAAAAGAGAACCACAGAATAATTCTACTTTAATATATTATTTTTTATTGTTTTAAATAAAATTATATTTCATAAAGAGAGTTATTCCAAATAGATTGACTGCAATTCTCATTTTCATCATATGCTATAAAGTTGAAAATCTGGGTGTCTATAATCCTAATATGGCTGACTTTTGATTATTCATTTCCACCTGAAGGGAGATAATTTATTTTGAAAATGGCATGGCCATTCCAGGAAAAGGTGACAGCATGATTTAAATATCAACAGCAACTTAAGAAGAATGATGACAATAATGTTATTATAGGCACATTTAATCAGAGAAAGTGACAAACAATTTGTTGTAAACCACATAAATACTAGTTGATAAGTCATTCTAGCCACATAAAGGGCATTAACTTTTTCACACCAAGGCAGAGAAAATGTAATGTATAGCACATAATTATTTAGACTATAAATGTTAGACCATTGAAATGCAAGACCCTGCTATCATGCGTTCATGCTTTGAAGGCAAATAGGATAATTAGAGAAACACTAAAAAGAATGACAAAAACTTATAAGTAAATAGATGAGCACAAATAGAAAAAATATTGCTTCACATTGAACAATTTATAAATACGTTCTATAATTCAACACAACATGTACTAAGCCCACCATGTGCCAGGCTGTTACAAGATGTGGAACTTAAAAGATTGAACAATGACAAGCATAGCTAGGAATTACCACATTAAGAAATCAGGCAAATCTAGAATGCAATATGTACTATAATATTTGGAGGGAATGGTTTATTATTTAATATATCTTTAATTACAATTATGTATTTTACATATTTTCATAACTAAACATTTATTTCTCACTTTAAGTAATATTCACAATTCATGTTCTAATATTTTTGTGTGAATATTAAATAAAGGGAAAACTAAATTATAGCATCAATTTCATCAAATTCCTGCTTCAGAGGATTAAGTGCCAATCATTCTAAAGCTAATATTTCTATCGTTTCTCTTCATATTACTCCTTCTTATTCTTTAAATATCTACATCTAGTTATCTTATTTTAAATGTTTAATAATTTCTCTTCTTTTTCTTTTCCATTTCAAAAACCTTTTGAGTAACCCCTCACTTAATCTAGATATTGTCTTCTCGCATTCATGTCTGCAATTACTCTTTTATTTTCTTTCTTTCTTTTCCAAGTGAGAGGAGGGGAGATGGAGAGACAGACTCCTGCATGGACCCCAACCAAGATCCACCTGGTGACCCCTGTCTAGGGCGATGCTCTGCCATCTGAGGTCATGCTTGTAATAGAGCTATTTTTAGTGCCAGGGGCTGATGCTTCAGGAAGCTATCCTCAGTGCCCAGGCCAATGCACTCGAACCAATCGAGCCATGTCAGCAAGAAAGAAAGGTGGAGGGGGAGAAGGAGGAGTAGAGAAGATAATCATTGCTTCTCCTGTGTGCCCTGGCCAGACATCAGATCCAGGGAATCCACATACCAAGCCAAAGCTCTACTATTGAGCCAACTGGTCAGGGCTCACAATTACTCTTTAAAGAAATATTCTCCTTGAATCAATATAATCTTAGGATTTCATTGACTGGTAATATTTATAAAAGAAAATATGGCCCTGGCCAGTTGGCACAGTGGCAGAACATTAGCTGGTTTGTGGAAGTCCTGGGTTTTATTCCCAGCCAGGGCACACAGGAGAAGCACCCATCTGCTTCTCCACCTTTCCCCCTCTCTCTGTTTTCTCTCTCTCTTCCCCTCCTGCCTCCAAGGCTCCATTGGAGCAAAATTGGCCTGTATGCTGAGGATGGCTCCATGGTTTTACACCTAAATTTGACATTTACAGTTTCTGACTTGATATATACCCTCTCTCTACAAGGTATTAATATTCAGAGTTTTGCCCTGGCCAGTTGGCTAAGTGATAGAGCATCAGCCGATGTATAGGTGTCTGGGTTTGATTTCAGGTCAGGGCACACAGGAGAAGTGACCATCTTCTACTCCACTGCTCCCCTTTCTCTCTCTCTTCTCTCTTTCTCTCTCTGTTCCCCTCCTGCAGCCATGGCTTGATTGGAACGAATTGGCCTCAGACACTGAGGATGGCTCCATGACCACTGCCTTAGGCACTAAGAAGAGCTCAGTTGCTGAGCAATGGAGCAATGCCCCAGCTGGGTAGAGCATCACCCCCTAGCGGGCTTGCTGGATGGATCCAGGTTGGGGCACATGCAGGAGGGAGTCTGTCTCTCTGCCTCCCCTCCTCTCACTGAATGATAATAATATTAAAAATTCTGAGTTTCTACTGTAGTAGTTCCTCTTATCCACCAGTTCCTCTTAAGACCTCTAGTGAATGCCTAAAATCATGGATAGTACTCAACCCTATACATACAAAAATATTTTTTTCTATACATTAGGCACAATGATAAATTAACAACAATAACTAATGGAACAATTATAACAACATACTGTAATAAAAGTTACATGACTGTGGTCCTTCTCTATTGAAATATCTTATTTTATTATACTTGTTTTTCTTCCTCTTGTGATGTTAGATGAGACAGTGCCTCCATTATGAAATTAGGTAAGGTAACGATGTAAGCATTGTGGCATAGAATTAGGCTACTGTTAACCTTCTGATCACTTTTGAACATCTTTGAGTTGTGGTGATGTCATTGGTTGCATGTCAGGAGCACACAGTGTCACTTGTTGGGAATCCTTGATAATTGACGGTTTTTAATTATCATGGAGCACAGGTAACTAAAGCTACAGATAAAGGAGAAGTGTATTATTCTTATAAGATTTATTCTAACACATGCATTTTCAACCATAATTTTTCCTATACAGGTAATTGTTTATGACTAAGTAGTTCATGTCTAAATAACATGCTACTTAATGGATGTGAATTAGAATTCCAGTAACAAAGCCTTCAGAACTAAAAACATATTCCATTATCTTTTATCTTTCTGCTCTCTATCATACAGGCAAGATTCTTTTACTCATCTTTTATTTTATATTTCATTTACTATTTATAAAACAATCCATTCACATGATAAATAATAATTTCTGAGACCATGCTTTCTTATTAGCTAGTCATCAAATTATCTTCCTTCAAAAGTTCTCACAACTCTTTTTTTTCCTTCACTTTTAAGCCATATGTTGAGTGATAGGGTAAGTGATTTAATTTTTTGTAAATGGGTAAATGGGTTTAATGTTGTAAAGTTTGTACTAAATGTCTGTGAAGTTCTTATTGATCAATACATGTTAGTTTTCTCTCTATCCTGACTCTAAGCTAATCTATCGAAAAATTCTATTTTCCCCTGTCAGTAAAGTGACATTTTTTTTTAGATTTAATTCTCTCCTCCGAATAATCTTCTTATACTAATGTACCTCTAAGAGCTCCTTTTTTTTTTTAAACTTGTCTTTATGTTTTTTTATTGCCACTTTTAAGGGCTTCCGCACTATACTTCTTTAATCCCCTTTTCCAGTCTTATTTTAGTTTTATCGTATTAAAAATGTATATACATAATAATGATTTTAAATCCTATTTTACCCACACAAGTTAAATTAATTGAATAAGATATTTTAGTACACAAAGCCTTAGTGTTCTTATCCCCATCACAGGCACAATGATGGGCACATAATAGACATCTAATAAAATGTATATTATGTATTTATTCTGTTTTCTTTTACTTAAATCTGTATAGTGTTTCCCAACCTCTGCACCTTTTCTAATGCTTCTCTCTCTGCAGAAGTGCTAACCACATTATAGTTATTGTGTTATATAATTCTCCCCAAATTTTGCTCCATTTTTACAGGACAGAGGTTGAAGCCTTAGAAAAGTTAAGTTAAAGACCTGACAGATTAAAGACCTTGTTGAATGCTACTCAGAAAATGTGAGAACCTATATTGTAGACAGTCTACTACTCTTACCTGTCTTTGTAAAATCTGAACATTCTATTTTGGCCAGTAAACCAGACTTCACTAAGTTTTTTACTAAATAACTATATGATCCAGATATATCTCTTAGTATCTTGGGGCATTCTTCTTCCTTTTTGTTAAATGATGGAGCTGAAGCTGGTAAATGATAAATCTCCCTATGCTCTAAATATTGTGATTGTAATTATCATAGTCTGCTATGGGATAAATTGCAAGTCAATTTCTTCATAAAACCCAGAGAGAATCTATGTTTGACCTATCATTATAATTTGGTCCTGAGTGAAGAATCAAGTACTAAGAATAGATTTTATGAGATGAGGAATATAATCTTCCTGACAAAATGAGAATCCTAAGTAAAAATTGATTTGATTTAGTATACTCAAACATCTGGATATGTGACTAAATTTTTCAGTTTCCATATGGATGTCTGACTTTGTGAATATCAAATATTTTTAAAAATTTGAACTAAATTCATATCAAAATAATCAGGCTTACCTAAATTTTAAAAAGTAGCTACAAAATTTGATTAATTTATCATTATCTATAAAGACAATATACATTTTGACTTTAAACATTTTTCTATTATTTCATAGTTTTTAACAAAATATGCAGATACTTTTAGAAGAATGAATAATTCTGTATAAAATGCAATTCCCTCTGGGTTTTTCTTTGTTTGTTTCCATTATTTCTAACTAATTTGCTAAATCTTGTACTGTCCACCTTTTCTTGGATTATGACCTTTTCCACTGACAAACTCTCATCTAAAAGCAAAAAAAAAACAACCCAAAACTCCCTGAAATTAAAAAATTATTAAATGTCACAAAATATCAAGTGAGTAACAAAGACAAGAATGCCAAAAATATTTATATATTTCCTGATTGATAATAATTTATATTTCACTAATGAAGAAAAAGAGTAACCCAGAATTTCATTTCAGGGTTTGTAGAATGGAGGAGTGAAGTTTCAGATGTCCAGAATATCATTATGGTTTAAGTATTGATTACAGCAAAAATTAATTTTAAGTCACAATAGCAGCCCTTTAAACTATTTAGCAGAAAGAATGCAGTCTGCAATGGTGCAAATTTAATTAAAAGTCTGTAGTCTGGGATTGTGGAAACTCTTTTGTTACCTGAAGCACATTTCTTGTAATTATCTTCTAGGCTTTAAGTTAGATCACCATTAACCTCAGAAAAATAAAAGGGTTACTATGCTTTCTGGTGTGAGAAAATTATATCATCATGTATACTAAACCCCATTTGACAGTCAAATTATATTTGGGAAATGATTTGAGTATTAAACCAACTCATGTATATTATCAAATGACAGAAAGTCTGAGAGCACCAGGTGAAAAGATTCCCTTCTTTTGAAAGATTTTGAGATTCCTTATGTGCGCAGAATATGATTTTAAGCATACCTCAGAGAAATAAAATTGAAGCAATAGAATGAAAACTCAAGGGTATTTTTAGCCTTTCCCCAAAGATTTCTTTTCAGCTCTCAGACAGTACAAAATGAGTCAACACTTAAGTAAGCCAGAAATTATATAACAAGTCCGCTAAATTACAGCAACCTCAGGCTCAGATCTTTAATCAAGTAATGGTTAAAGGTTCACTAGAAGGAGGAACAAGTGTGTTCTCAAATGAATTTGTTTAATATTTTTAACCTTATTGTCAAAAGAAGTCATAATTAAGATAGCACCATGCATGGCCCCCAGCCCGCTGGCTCCATGATAGAGCATTGGCATGGTGTGTGGATGTCCCAGGTTCGATTCCTGGCCAGGGAACACAGGAGATGTAAGGTATTTTTCCCCGCCGAGAAGCAAGGAAGGGGCCGGATCCATGAAGTGTGGAATAACCAAAGGCTTTATTGAGTACAGCACATCCCACCCAGTGAGGTTCCCTGGCCCTGAAGAAAGAAAGATGGAGGCCAGGGAAGTCACAAGGGGTGGCCAGTGTGGGAAATATTTAAAGGGTCCCTAGGGTGGTCGAGCTAATATGACGTGGTGAAATTTCACTGGCTGGCAGACAGTCGCTTTTTTTCCAAAGGGTTCCTGGGAAGTTTCTTTTGGCTCGCTTGGTTGTGGGTGGTCCTAGCCAAAGTCCACAGGTCTGACCTTTTTCATTAGCCACTGACCTTACAGGAGAAGTGACCATCTGCTTCTCCACTCTTCCCCTCTCTTTTCTATCTCTCTCTCTTCCCCTCCTGCAGCCAAGACTTCATTGGAGCAAAGTTGGCCCAGGCACTGAGGATGGCTCCCTGGCCTCCGCCACAGGCGCTAGAATGGCTCCAGTTGCAAGTGAGCAACTTCCCAGATGGGCAGAGCATTGCCCCCTAGTGGGTATGCCAGGTAGATCCTGGACTGGCACATGGAAGAGTCTGTCTCTTTGCCTCCCTGCTTCTCACTTCAGAAAAATACAAAAAAGAAAAAAGAAAAGATAGCGCCATGTACGAAGCAGAGAGCAGCACCACGAGTGCATCTTCCTGATGATTATTGTTTATTCCTGAGGTGGCCTCAAAAAAACCCACGTAACCTTCTATCCCTGCATAAGATGTTCCCTAATGCCAAATAATCAACTACTGTCATTCCTGGATGATGCTGAGCTGAATACTAGTTGTGAAAAGTAGTGTTAGTTGTTATAAGTGATTCTCAATTGCAAGCATAATGCAGCCTATAACCACATGTGTATTGTCATACTAACCTTCTGAAGGACCTGGAGGAACACCGGAGGGTATTCTATTGTGCTAATATCTGCGAGAAAACCGTAAGGCAGGGTTTTTCAAACTTGACATCACTCTTTGGCTAGATACCTATTTGTTGTGGGAGCTCTCTCCGGTGTAATTAGCATGTTTTGCAGTATCCCTGGACTCTACTCAATAGATACCAGTAGCATCCCCTCAGCATCTGTGGTGACAAGTACAAATGTCTTGACATTGCCAAAATGTTCACTGGAAGGCAAATTGAGAACTACTGGTGTAAGTTTTTTGGAAATATTATGCAGCATAGATTTTACCTAGATGCATATATCTATATAAATACATGCAGACATACATACCTGCACTTAAAAACACACACACACACATATTTACTCATACCTCTATTTATACACATCCATATGTGTTCATATAATATACATATATCTGTATACACATATATGCTTGTATACCTCCCACATATATGTACCCACATGTATGCATGTATATTCAATCACATATGTATTATACTTACAATACATTTATAAATACCCATTATATAAATAGACATACATGTATACAAACAATATATTGCTTCATATTCATTTTGAAATATTCCCTACTTTTTGTGAACAGTATATTTATATAATATACCCTATAATACACGTTTGTGTGTGTATGTATGTACCATAAAACCAAAGTTACAAAACATAAATATTTTAATGTTTTTACAGATCAAAGATGCCTTTTACAATATTAGTTATATTTGCATGTATTTCCAGCTTTTATTATAGACTCTTTTTAGATGTGAAGTTTTGTAGGATGAGCAGAACTGAGTGAGGGGGTTGCATTCAGGGCATTCAAAGGCCTTGAGCCTTGGAGAGAAACTGTGATTGTCTATGCAGGTCAGTGCATCAGGAGATTGGGAGGCGTGCAAAGGCCCAGTGTAAGAAGTTGCTCCATAATGGGCAAGAGCCAACACACGTTACCACAGAAACCTCAGCACAGATTGAGAGACAGGTAGAATGGGTTATGTTCTTGGTTGCGTGTGGAAATAAAAGCGAACAAATCAGACCAAAGAACCCTCAATAATTGGCTCAGGTATCACTCTCCATTTTGACTTTATTATCTAATCTATCCTTATTTTCACGTTTTGTCATTGAGCTACCTTCTCATTCAGTTGCTTTATTTTCAGGTATCGGGGACATTTTCTTGTGTGCCGTGACATGAGAGATGCAGAGAATAAATGTCTTTCCAAACAAAGCTAAAAAATATGTAGTCTGCAACAGTTTCTAATATTACTTTTTTGCATTGAGTGTTTGTTGGGTAAACAAATGTTTTTTAGGTTTGCTCGCTTGTATTGAGGCAACGCCATGTGTGTATGGTCTGTGGCAGGCTGCGGTGCTTGCCCTCAGGGCGGTAGATTGCAAATTGCAGTTTACCCTCCTTCTTGGGAAGGGCCATTGTTTGCTGCTGTTTGCTGGAGAAGGGGTTTTTGCCCTAACCTGTTTTGCTGGGGAGTACAGAGGGAGAGAGCACGCTGAAGGCCTCGGAAGCCCTGCTGAGGCTAGTGGGAGCCTGTGAGTCCAGGAGAGTTTGGAGAGTCAGGGCTTTGGGAGCCTTGAGTGAGAAGGGAGCTGTCTTTCCTGCTCTTTGCTCCTCTGCCATTATGAGACTTTAATAAATGGAATGGCCCACCATTTTCTGGCTCCACGGTTTTTACTGTCTGCCCAAATTCAATGCAAATCTGCATGGCCATGGCAATGGTCCCCTGCCTTACAGTATTCTTTAAGTTAAAAAACTTAGTGTTGGGCCCTGGCTGGTTGGCTCAGAGTAGAGTGTCAGCCCTGGGGTGTGGATGTCCCAGGTTTAATTCCTGGTCGGGGCACAAGGACAAGTGCCTACCTGCTTCTCCACCCCTCCCCTTCTCCCTTCTCTCTTGCTCTCTCTTCCCCTTCTGCAGCCATGGCTCCATTAGAGTGAATTGGCCCTAGGCACTCAGGATGGCTCCAGGGCCTTTATCTCAGGCACTAAAAAATGTCTCTGTTTGCAACAGAGCAAGGTCCCCAGATGGGCAGAAGAGCATCATCCCCTAGTGGGCTTGCTGGGTGGATCCTAGTCTAGGCCCATGCAGGAGTCTGTCTCTGCCTCTCCTCCTTTCACTAAATAAAAAAAATAAAATAAAAAAGAGAGAGAGAGAGAGAGAGAAATAATTTAGGCTCCAGAATTGCTCTTTAATTCGAGAGTACCCCTTGGCTGAATAGCTCTCAATCCTTCAAAGCTCTGTCTCTCTGATCTTCAGTCGCTAACAGGAATCTAGGCGGTAGGGTTTGGAACAGGTGAAACTGCAATGGCGAGCAAGATAAGTAGATTTGGAATGTGGAATTCTGCCCTTTGGTGCATGGAGATCAAGAAAACAAAATATATTAATTATTAATCCTTTGAGTAGTTATTTTCATGTTCACTGACCCCTGGGAGTGAGTTTTTTTAAAAAAAATAAAATTAGTTCCAGGTAAAGTTTTATTAATTTAAAATCATGTTTATTTTATAACAAATTTATGAAAACAAGAACATACATTTGCCTTATTTTGGGGGGGGCATGGGTTTTATTTTATTTTTTATTAAATTTTATTTATTGTGTTAACATGGATTCATGTGTCCCACTCAATATAACTCCCTCACCCCCACCCCCTTGTCTCCCATTACTCCCCCTTTACCCCCTCCCCCAACTCCCTCCACCCTTCCCTCTGGGATTTGCTGTCCTGTTATCTGTATCTATGTGCTATGTATATATAATTTCACTAATCCATTCACCTTCTCTGATTCCACATTTGCCTTTTTTTTAATGTTGTCTTACACATGTGCCATCATATTCTGGATGGTCAGGAGGCACGAGGACATACATGAACATTTGTACTACTCAAAGGGTTAAATGCCTATTTTGTACCAGGAAATTCACAAATACAATGTGGGCAGGGTTCTGTTGTATAAATATTGAGATTCGGGTACACCAGGGTATGGCCATTTCTGACTCCCCGCCCTTCCTCATCAATTCTTCAGAGCACTGTGGGGAAAAAAAGATATCTTCATAGTGATAGAGTCACATATTTGGTCAAAACAGAGCCACTAACAATTTCCAATTTTATTTTTTGAGTGTGAATTCATTGAAAACAATTCAAAATTTTTAATAATTGGAGTTTGGGGATAGAGATAATGGAAGCCAGGTGGCAGTGAGAGACAAAAAGTCCCCTGAAGTAAAGAAAAAGAGGTCATTGTGTCTAAATATAACAGTTGGCTGAATGAGCTGAAACTCTGCACTTTGACCCAGATATCCAAAGAAATTAGTAGAGGTTTTATTTAATGTGAAGCTACATTTGCATCTACACTTACATAGTACATCCTGTCCAGTGGGAAGGAGAGGTTCAAGCTGTGAGGCAAAGCTGACAGATGGTGCCACCAGGCCCTCCTGTCCAACTAGTCTGGGTTCTCACCACTGAGAGCTCTCTGTCCAGGAACAGGACTCCATTTCCCGAAAAGTTCTGGAGGAACACAGACAGCCAAGTTGTAGAAGACAAAGATCATAGTTCAATAGTAATATACAA
This sequence comes from Saccopteryx leptura, assembly GCF_036850995.1. Taxonomy (NCBI): domain Eukaryota; kingdom Metazoa; phylum Chordata; class Mammalia; order Chiroptera; family Emballonuridae; genus Saccopteryx; species Saccopteryx leptura. The sequence continues at coordinate 25,861,177 of NC_089509.1, read as the reverse complement.
CTCCAAGTCCAAAGTCAGGTCCATGCCAGACTTGGGTGACCTTACAAGGACCATTAGCAGTGGAGTTTACTAGTTACTAGTAAACATTACTAATGACATTAAAGTCCTGTTCATGAATTAATACCTCTCCTGATTTCATGTTCGTATTTCCTCTAGGATATAGGAACAGGAGCTACTGTCATGTCCAATGGCTCTTAAAGGAAAATGATCTAGTAAACTGTGGGCAAACTTGGGTTTAGACTAGTTGTGATCATACTTGGGTTTAGACTAGATTATAGAAATTTAATTTTACTTAATTCTCTCCCACAATCTACTGATGTAGGAATCACTGTGCTTATTTATAAATGTGATGCAGAAGTTAGACTTAGAGAGGCCAAATAATTTATGTTTGGAGAACCAGTAAGTGATAATAGTGGGAATCATGCCCTTGTCTGATAGCAAAACTGTTACTTAATTCTGACTTACAGTAGAATTTTTCCATCTGTTTATTGAAGAGCAAGAAGCTAACATTATTTTTCCAGATGGATTATTAAAAGAAAAGGTAGAAGTTAATTATAGAAAATTTTATTTTGATTTGGCCCTTCTTGGGACCCTTTCATACCTGAAAGTAAACATGCCAGATATAAATTGTTAGTTGTCAGAAAAAAAAAAAATAGTATCTTTCTCTTCTGGTTGACTTCAAGTATTGATAGGTAATGTAAACTTTGTAACAGTTTGTATTTTATGGCTGAATGTACCTTCTTTTTGCTTGTCAAATATTAATCACAAGATAAGCAAGCCCTTCTGTCAAGATCGATATATCTATACAAATACTCATTAACATAGAATTCTTGTTATTTTCTCATCAATTGTACTCATCTAGGACTTTGACACTAAATTTTAACAGAAAGTACAATATTTGATCTGTAGCAATAGAAACTTTCTTAAAAGAGGGAGTTGCAACATTTTGCTTCTAATTATAAAATGAACAGAGAACTAACTAGAACTTTCAGAACTAAGAGGAAAGAAGGTGCCTTAACTTTTCTCCTAAATTTAAAATTACATTAGTTTTAATGTTCTGATCTTAATTATTTAGGCTTGATTTCTTGAGTTGAGATATTACTATTAGAGAATGAAAAATCAAATCTGGAGGCAGACATGTTGTTTTATAGAGGTGCTATAGGACAATTTTTCTTATATTTTGACAACGATAAGTATCTGAACAATCCAGAAAATATAGGTGTTTAGATTCCAGTAGTGAACACTTTTATAAATAGTTTTTAAGACACATTTTGGCATCATATTGTAAAGTGATTCTCTACCTCCATTTGTATCGAGAAGAAAAAATACATTGAAAAAACTGTCTAGAATTCTATGTTTTCCACCATAAACTCAATAAAAAACATCGCACTGCAGGAAGACCAGTAGTCTCCTTTGGGAAGTGCATCAATATACATTCTTCTATGTTTTTAAACAGGAAATTAAAAAAAAAACCAAAAAAAAAACCACTAACGCTTTTTAAAAAATACTCTCAAGCAATTATAGAAACTATAATTTAACTAAACATTTAGCCCTCTGCCAAATTACTGCATGTTGATGGCAACGTCTGCCAGGGATGCCAGCCTTCCACTTCATTTAGGGCACAGAATGGGTAATCAGACGTATGAATGCATTAAAGGAGAAGGTGCAAGAAGTTTCATGTTAACCGGTAAAAGCATTAAAATGTAAAGTACATCACATTGATGTGAATTGCATATGAATGCAATTAATTTGTACATGAAGAGAAGATTTTTAGTATACTCTTAGCTTCATAACAGCCTAAATTGTACAAGAAGCCAATCATTAGCTTGCCAGAAATATGACAAACTGCTTGTTACACATTTCTTTGAAGACTTAATGGATTGATGTTGTTTTCCAGAATGTTTCGATTAACCCTTCTGTTTCATATTTGTAATTAGTGTAAAATTAATGTTAATTAAAAAACTTTATTGGATCACAAATGGCATAGCAAGAATGTGAGTAATTTTAGTGTATCTAGACCCAGAAATTTATGAAATGCAAGATCAAAAGCAATAAATGCTATATTTTCTAACAATGAAAATTTTTTTTACTAATGTCTGCATTCAATTTTTCTTTGTTGATTGAAGTATTTAAGAAGTTGGATGGAGAGAAAGAAAGATTTCAAACAGTTTTTATAATGGAAATTTCTCCCCAATCTTCAGAAGGTAATGTCATTATTGCCAATTATAAAAATTTGCTTAGCATTTGTTTTTTCTTTTTGTTTACTTGAGAAAACTCTTATGTATTGTGGTGCTATAAATGTCCATTCTTTTCATGAGGTGAAAAAGAAAAAGAAAAAAAAAAGAAATAGGAGCTAGATCTCAAAATTCTAAAGCATCTTTTCTGCTTTGGTGCATTGAATTTGGGATCTATTTTGTCACGTATGTGCCAAAACCAGACTGAGAAAGATGGATACTTTTAGAAATTAAATGAGTCTTCACTTGTTGAAAGGGTTTTGCAAGGTTGAGAAGTTACTTTTAGTAAAATTCTTTATAAAAACAAATGAGGTATAGCATTACAATTGCCATAACTTAATCAGTAATGCCGGTTTATATTTTTTCTTAGTTTTCTTTCATTCATCACTACATAAATAACATAATTATTAATGACTTTTTTTTCAAAATAACTGGACCTGCAATACACATTGTAAAATCAGACGGTTCATTTGAAAACCGGGATGCCTCCTTCATCATTCATATATTAGGAATGCTGCCACTAAAACTAGAATAACTTGAAACTATCAACTGGTGATAGAACACAATATGTAGGGCTTAAGAAAAAACTTTCTGTCATTTAATAACCCAATATTTGCCTCCAGAAAAATGCCCAGAATGTTACAAATCTAGTGCTAGTCCATTTTTTTTATTTTTTAAGTGGCTAAATTGTTAGCTTCTTATATTATTTGAAAATATAATTGTCATTGCTAATTTATTTTATAGCATTGTGACCTTTGAATTTAGTCAGCTGAGCAAAATCTTATATTGTATATATAATATATATGTGTATACCATGCATATATTTTTCCCCCTTAGTCATTTTACATCTACCTTCTCTTCTATGCTAACCTTGTTAACATTTCTCATAACAGTGGCCATTTTATCTCATGTTACTCTAGAATTAAAATCATGGAACTGTCTTTGATTAATCTTTGTTCTCAGACTGTTAACTGGTGAAACAATGAGACCTCAATTCTTGTCTTCTTAAAATAAATAATTTAGTCAAGAGATAAAGTGCAACAAGTAAAGCAAGAATTTATTGGCCATGCAGAAGTATACTGAGAAGGGACTGAGTGGGCATAGAAAAGGGGCCTTGGAGACAAGTTCAGGGGGTTTGTCTGGGACGAGCTGCCACTGCCCATTGCTCACTGGTTGCAAGTCTTCTGGGGTCCTTAGAGCTTAGGGGAAAGAGAGAGACAAGGAACACATGCCTGAGGGAAATAAAAGGGAGAGGAGGAGGAAGAGGAAAACTTCAGAAGGGAGATCTCACTGGGTTCTCCATCTTAAGGTCCTAAGGGCTTTTAAGGGTGGAGATTTTAGGGGAGGTCCCAGGAGAGGGTCTCAATAGAATATTCATCAGCTTTCCAAGTGTGTCCTTTTAGGGTCCTGGTCTCCGTGATTGGTCAGCACCAGAGGGTCATTAGTCAATGCAGCTGGTCCTGATGTCAGCCATGGTATCACTTATCTGATTTTGCTGCTCTTCTGGTCCTGGAGCTGAAACACAACTGAGGCCTAGATGTATCTGATGTGGGTCAGAACTTCATTGTCCTGGGGGCTTAATGCTTAAGGGCTATTCTCCAGCCTTCTTGTTTGTTCCTCTTCTAAGGGGCTCTAACTCACAGGAGTTATAACATGCTAGCAGAGGAAAGGTCAGGGATTCTGATCCAGGTGACCAGAGACAGGAAAGGTCAGGGGAGGGGTGTCTAAACTACATTACCAGCCATATGCTAGGGGAGGAAAGGTCACCCTGGGGCGGAGATTCATGTTTTTCCAGTTTTCCCCATTGCTAGGCACCTGGGGCTTTTCCTTCGGGTGACCTTCTGTACCTGGCCCATCTTCCATGCTCTGCTGATGGCTAACTGCCCTCCACAAGACCTCACACATCTTTATTCACTTGCTTCTGTTTCACCAGACTTCTAGTTCCATGGCATTTGTATCAGTTATTGAGTCCTATAAATTTTTTCCCCACTTTCTTATCTCTAAAGGACATAAGTTTTTATCTATCTATCTATCTATCACCTATCTATCTATCTATCTATCTATCTATCTATCTATCTATCTATCTATCTATTTAGTGAGAGGAGGAGAGGCAGAGACAGACTTCTGCATATGCTGTGACTGGAATCCACCTGGAAAGCCCACTAGGGGGTGATGCTCTGCCCATCTGGGACTACTGCTCTATTGTGACCAGAGCCGATTTTTAGAGCCTAAGGTGGAGGCCATTGTGGAACCTTCCTCATGGCCTGAGCACAACTCACTTGAGTCAATTTACCCATGGCTGTGGGAGGGGAAGAGAGGAAGACGGAGAGAGAGAAGGGAAAGGAATAGAGAAGCAGATAATTGCTTATCCTGTGTGCCCTGACCAGGAATCAGACCCAGGACATCCACTCAACAGACCGATGTTCTACCACTGAGCCAACAGGCCAGGGCCTGAGGGATATAAATTTAAAATTTGTGTCCTCTCACTTAATAGCCATATAACCTTGGAAAATAACAGCTATTATTAAATAGTTTTTTTGTTTTTGTATGCCAGATAAGTGTGCTAATCACTTTGCATTCCTTATATCATGAATTCCTTGTAGCAATTTAGTGCTTGTTATATGCTATGACCTTTATTTACAAGCAGAGAAAACCGAGGCTCTAAAACGTGAAAACGACATAAAATTTGGCAGAAGAGGAGTTTGGGCTAACCCTTCTTTTTCCTGAGCCCATGTTCATAAATAAACTAGATCATGAAACTGCCATTTCCATACCTGCAAATAAGAGCTTAAAGAACATCTGTGCCTTGCAAGTGCCAAATTGTGGAAGCCCATAGTCATGATTAGATTACTTATCTACTCTTACTCTAACATTACACCCTGCCTACATTTTATTGTTTTGCCATGTTTATTTTTGTTGCCATTGCAGACATACTTTTGGAATGCAGTTTTAGTCTGCTTCTCCCTAGCTAGTCTCTCGCTCTACTTACACGACGCCCAGGGTGATTGCTTATGATTGTACAGCAGTGGCCAGCAGATGGAATGAATAGCAGTTGTGTCACTAAGTCCTGTCCCCTGCAACAGGGCTACATCTACTCCGTGGATGGTTTCCTTTTCTATTTGACAGAAAACCACTGTTCTATCCTCAAGCCTTCAGCCCACAAGACTGTGTATCCTCTATAGGAAGTGCTTTTTTCTGATGTGCACAAAACTACCTCATGGCCCACTTAGTTTTGTCTCACCTGATTGCTAACAAATTATTTTTTATCGCTTGTAACAAGTTATGACAAATTTAGCTATCCAAAATAATACATATTTATAACTCACATTTTCCTGTGGGTATTTTGGGCACCAATTTGTTGGATGTTATGCTCAGGGTCTGACAAGCTGTAATCAAGATGTTGGCCAGTCTGTATTCTCCTAGAGGCTTCTGATTCCAACCTCTCTCAGGCTGTTGGCAGAATTTATTTCCTTGCAGCTATACATTTCATGGAATCTTGCTTCTTCAGACTCAGCCTTGTAGATGTAATCTCTGCTGCTTCAAATCTCTCACTCAAAGACCTGTATAAAAGGGCTCAACTGATTTGGTTTAGCCCACTTAGGACACTATCCCCTTTGAGTAACATTAACTTTAATTCACCTAATAAATGGCTTTAATTATATGGACAAAAATCCCTTCACCTTTGCTGTATTCTATGAATTAGAATTAAGTTATCTATTTTGTACACACAATAAGGAAGGGGATTATACAAGGTCATTGATCCATGTAGGTCATCTTATTTCTCTCTAGCATAACTACTTTTTACTCTTTTTGCCCAGATATTGATCCTCTGTTCTGGAATTGCTACACATTCTTTATTTGTCCTTTCACAATCATGTGTCATGCAATGAACAATTATTTTTACTATTGGATCCTTCCTTTAACGATGCCTGTCCTGCTCTCCTGTTTTTTTTTTTTGTTTTTTTTTTTCTGTAACTCTCATCACATGCTATATCATTGATTGTCTTATTACGTTTAGTGTGCATGGTCTATCTGTCCTAAACTGAAGCTCTTCAAGAAAGCTTTGTTTCGCTCACTGATGTATTCCTATTCTTGGAAGAGTGTCTGATGCAGTGCAGACTGTGAATAAGTGTTAAATATATACTATGTATATAATGTGCTAATTTTTCCTTGTGTATTTCCTCTAATTAGTTCCTTATTGTCAGAATAGCATTCTATATAGACTAGTTCAACTACATCAAAACATTTTTATTGTGAACGATATTATTCAAGTAGTAATAATTATGAGTATATACCTCAATGTAGTCATACTAAATTCCAAATAATGTAAGTACATTAGGTATACTGATATTATGAGAATTATAAAACCAAGAAAATACAAATGTTAAAAGGATAAAATTTATTTTATTCTAAATTGAAAATTCTAGTATTGTCTCACATTCCTACCTTTTGTCTCCTGCATGATTTTTTTCTCATATTAGAGAAGTAGTGTAGCTTTTCAGCAACACAGTTTTGGACCATTGATTTTTTTATTATGATTGTATTGAAACTACACATAGATGCTGGCTGAGAGAGTTAAAAAAATTGGGTCAAGTACTCCTTAAATTTTTTATTCTATTATTATATTTTGCAAAATGACTAACTGGTTGCCTCAGGATTGGAACAAATGTTGCCTAGAGCTGAAAGGAAGAAGAGAGATAGAACATAGCCAAGTAGTTAAGCATGTAGCCTTTGGAAGCAGATGGCCAGAGTTGAAATTTTCACCCCAGCACTTTTTAGCTATGGGTATGTAGACAAGTAACTTCTGTATTTTAATCACTTGTCTGTACTTGAACATAATAATACCACTTAGAATTATTGGAAAGATTTAAATGAATTTAAGCATTTATAGCCTAGCAGAAAGTAAGATTTGATAGTTTAACTTTTCATAGCTTTAGTTTCCTTAGTTTTTAATACATAGATAACAATAACTACTTAGAGGACAGTTATATGCTGACCGCAGTACCTTGTAGAAATGAACAATTAATTATACAAGGCCAGAGTGAAAAAGTCATTGTATGTTTAAAATGATGCAACGAGAAGACAGGATATAACCTACAAATACATTGAAATATAAATTTCAAATTATCATTTTGAAAAAAAAAAATTGAACCAATTTAAGGAATCAATATTTCAAGTTCTGGTAGGGTTTATTGCTGTATCAAAGAGTTTAAGCAACTAATCTGTGACACGTGTGACTCTATATTAAAACTATAAAATAAGGCCCTGGCCAGTTGGCTCAGTGGTAGAGCGTCGGCCTGGTGTGCAGAAGTCCCGGGTTCGATTCCCGGCCAGGGCACACAGGAGAGGCGCCCATCTGCTTCTCCACCCCTCCCCCTCTCCTTTCTCTCTGTCTCTCTCTTCCCCTCCCACAGCCGAGGCTCCACTGGAGCAAGGATGGCCCGGGCACTGGGGATGGTTCCTCAGCCTCTGCCCCAGGTGCTAGAGTGGCTCTGGTCGCAACAGAGTGACGCCTCAGAGGGGCAGAGCATCGCCCCCTGGTGGGCGTGCCGGGTGGATCCCGGTCGGGCGCATGCGGGAGTCTGTCTGACCATCTCTCCCAGTTTCTGGCTTCAGAAAAATACAGAAAAAAAAAAAACAAACTATAAAATAATCAACTCTAAGTAATCATAAACATTAACATCTGTTTCACTAGAACATATTTTAAGTAATTAACAAAAATTAAAAGAGAAAACTAAAGATTTCTGATTACTGTAACTGATCAGCTTATTGGTATGTATCACAGAGTCAATTGTGGTTTAAGAGACTATTTGGTAAAGTGATCCACAAATTTAATTCAAGATTCAGCTTGAGTAGGCTAAATCACGAATGCTAAGTCTCAATTCCTGTGTGAGGAATTAAGTTCTGAAAAAGAAAGATGCAAACCTGAAAAAGAAATCTTCCCTTACAAACCTTACATGCCACTTAGGAAATTGATGCAGGGAAACTAGCTATTGGCTGGATCTTTCTTTAAACTGTTCTCAGTACAAGTCCCCTTATTTCATTTTTATTTATTCTAGAAGGGAGCAAAGGAAATAGTATTCTAAAAAGTGTTTCATAGAAAACATTTGAGGTCTCAGTCTCCTAAACTGCAGTTAGCTCACAGATCATCTTCAATATTTTTCAAAATGTTTTTGTCACAAAGATACTTCGACAACTTATTCTCTGCAATAAAGATTCTATGGCTAACTATTCTAGAGGTGACACTACAATTCTATACTTTCCTCTTGCAGATTTACAGTGAATATTAGCTTATTAAAAGCTCTAGATGGGTTAGGGTTAGGACAAAAAAGAAAAAACTCATGAACACAGACAACACAATCACCACCATGCTGGTGGTGATTGGGGGGAGATGCTAGAGGATGGTGTAAGGGGAGAGAAATGGTTATGAGCATAGACTTGAATGGGAGGGGTGAACACAGCGCAGTGTACAGAGATTGTTGTAGAACTGGGCACTTGAAACCTGTATAATTATGTTATCCACTATCACCTCAATAAGTTCAATTTAAAAAATAAGAAAAAAATAAAAAGTCTGACCAGGTGGTGGCAGAGTGGACAGTGTGTCGACCTGGGACACTGAGGGCCCAGGTTTGAAAACTAAGGCTGCTGGTTTGAGCACAGGCTCACTAGCTTGAGTGCAGGGTCACTGGCTTGAGCATTGGATAATTGACATGACCCTAAAGGTCGTTGGCTTGAGCCCAAGGTTGCTGGCTTGAGCAAAGGGTCACTGGGTCAGCTGGAGACACCCCCCCCCCCCAGCCCCATCAAGGCATGTATGAGAAATAATCAGTGAACAACTAAAGTGCCTGACCATATGGTGGTGCAGTGGATAGAGCATCAGAATGTGACACGGAGGACCCAGGTTTGAAATCCCGAGGTCACCGGCTTAAACGTCAGCTCATCTAGTTTGAGCAAGGCTCACCAGCTTGAGCCCAAGATCACTGGCTTGAGCAAGGGGTCACTCAGTCTGCTGTAGCTTCCTGGTCAAGGCACATATGAGAAAGCAATCAATGAACAACTAAGGTGCCACAGCGAAGAACTGATGCTTTTCATCTTTCTCCCTTTCTGTCTGTCTGTCCCTATCTGTTCCTCTCTCTGTCTCTTTGTCTCTGTCACAAAAAACAAACAGCTAAAGTGACACTACTACGAGGTGATGCTTCTCATCTCTCTATCTCTGTCTCACTCTACAAATAAATAAAGAAAAAGAGAAGGGGAAAAAAGGCTGTTGGATGCTAAAAAGAAAAAAAATTGACGAACATTTTACATTTCAAACATATTTGAACATAGTAGTGTTTATTTTATTTAGCTTTAGAAATAAATTTATTGTAAGAAAGTAGAATGTAAAAGTGCTCACCAAACAAACAACAAAAAGAATAAATATGTGAGGTTATGGAACTCGACGGGGGGAAATCTTTCATAATGTATGCAAATATCAAATCATCACGAGGTACACTTTAAATGTCATACAGTTTTGGCCCTGGCCTGTTGGCTCAGTGGTAGAGCGTTGGCCTGGCATGCAGAGGTCCCGGGTTAGATTCCCGGCCAGGGCACACAGGAGAGGCGCCCATCTACTTCTCCACCCCTACCCCTCTCCTTCCTCTCTGTCTCTCTCTTCCCCTCCTGCAACCGAGGCTCCATTGGAGCAAAAGATGGCCCGGGCGCTGGGGATGGCTCCTTGGCCTCTGCCCCAGGCGCTAGAGTGGCTCTGGTTGTGACAGAGTGACGCCCTGGATGGGCAGAGCATCGCCCCCCCCCCCTGGTGGGCATGGCGGGTGGATCCTGGTCGGGCGCATGCGGGAGTCTGTCTGACTGCCTCCCTGTTTCCAGCTTCAGGAAAAAAAAAATGTCATACAGTTTTATTAATTATAAGATCAGTAAAGCTGAAAAATAAATAAATGTATATATTTATTTTAGCTGTTTATATTATGGCAAAACACATTAAAAAATTAGTGTTTCTTGGAACACTCAGATAACTATGACAATAATAATATTAATTGCTACAGGTGAATTTCTTGGTACCTGGTCCTTTGTATTAAACAACTCAATTAGTTCTCATAACAATCTAATGATGTAGGAACAATTATTGCCTTCCCCATTTTTATTTTTATTTTATTTTTTTTTATTCATTTTAGAGAGGAGAGGGAGAGACAGAGAGAGAGAGAGAGAGAGAGAGAGAAGGGGGGAGGAGCTGGAAGCATCAACTCCCATATGTGCCTTGATCAGGCAAGCCCAGGGTTTCGAACCGGCGACCTCAGCATTTCCAGGTCAATGCTTTATCCACTGCGCCACCACAGGTCAGGCCCCATTTTTCTTAATAGGTGAGAAACTGAGGTTTCATGGACTAAATCACTTGCCAACAGCCATAACCTTATAAGTCATTATATCTCAAATTTGGTAATACTGATATTTTTAAAATATAAGCAAACTGAGACCCCCAAAAAGTATTGATAGCTTGTCCAAATTAATATTGTTGCTTAGAGGCAGAATAGGGATTACTTAGTTTTGCTCATTACCGTAACGTTAACTGGTTCTCTTGCAGCATACCATGCTGGTTCAGTTTTATTTTTTTCAGTTATTTTTTTCTAAATGACCCTTGCATAGGTGTAGGCATCACCCATATACATTTCTGTCTAGTTTTTGGAAGCACAGGGTTAGAATGTAGTATATTAACAACTACTACCTCTGTATATGAAACAATTTATACTGCACTCTTTGTAGAGGGCCTTGCATGCTTTCCAGAGTCTAAGGCCTGGTGCATGTTAGATGTCCATAAAGTGATAAAGCCTGTTAGTATTTTTATTGTTGTAAATATGCATGATACCCTTTAATATGCTCTATAATCTTCTAAATTTTTAATAACTAGAAGATGTTTATCACTTGCTTCCAAAAGAAAAGTGCTGTAAGGACTTGTGAATTAAAATATTTAAGCTTGGAAACATCCTCATTAGAGAGGGCAACTAAAGTGCAAAGACATGATCGTTTCTCTAAGTGTCAAGGTAAAATTCAGAGGGAGAGATTGCGCTGCCTCCTGACAAGGAGTGGCGGGAAGAACATCTGTTCCCTACTACCCATGCCATTTCTCTCTCTCTCCCTCTCCCTCTCCCCCTCTCTCTCTCTCTCTCTCTCTCTCTCTCTCTCTCTGTCTCACCCCTGCTTGTTCTGAGCATTGCGATGTATATGTATCTTTTGAAAGATTTTTTACAAAAGTTACATGGCAAATGGAACTCTTACTAGCACTATAATCACTGGCTTTTGCAGGTCTTATAGTTGTTAAAAGGAGTTTAGAAAATTCCTGCCTGAATGTTATCTTAATATTTTGACATTTGTATTGTAGTTGTACATGGCAAGGCAAATTTTAAAAATCTGACTGGCCGTAATGAATTATGTGATACATACTATTTATACACACAACTATCCTATACTAAACAGACTTTAAATTGATGGTATCACACCAAGCAGTGAAATAAAAGAGCTACCAGCATTTATCCTGTTAGGCTGCAAGTGATTTTACAAATCATTAATCTGGAGATGTGGCCCTACCCATTTTTGAAACCCATGTGAGGTTAACATATTTTGTCTGTGATATGATGTTAATTGTTTTTGAGAAAAGAGGCCCTCCAATGAGGTCAAACTCTTTCAATTTTGTTCTACTGGGGTTTCAATAATGTAATTAGTATGGTTATGAGTAATTAGAATTCTTGATTGTTAAAGAATAAAGAATGATAGGTTCATAGATCAATACTGGTTATTTAATGTCCTGAAGGACACTGCTATTTGAATCATGACACATGTACTATAGAAATAAAATTTTAAACATCTTATTTTTAAATGTTGCTTCCTATTTATTTTACTAAAATACAAGCACTAGAAGTTAAGTAAAGTGTAGATCATCATTTTGGCTAAAGTTAAGTAAGAATGTCCCCTTTTTAGTTTAATCAATGTTCCCTTTCCTTTGGTAGACACAATTGGGTAAGTGTTCTGTAATGATTTCTCTGTACAACTACCACTAAAATAAACATGTACTGCATGGCTAAATTAGAGCATGTTGCTTTAAAAATGTACCCCACTATTTTCAGGACATTGAACTGTCAGAACCTGATAAAATTGTGCTCACATTCCTAATTTGAGAGTGTGTTTGTAGTGCACTATATCCTTTAATCCAAAGTTAGTATAAAATTTAAATGCTAGCATAACATGATTAGAAAGTCGTCTATAGTACAAGAAGTCAATGTGCATTTTAGACATAGTCATAAAAGCATCAAGGTTTAATATATTGAGATTATTGAATAGGTTGCAGAATGTGTCCAGAGTACTTTACTGAATTTCAAGAAAAAAAACCTGAGCTTATTTCACCATTTTTGTCTTTATTAATGTGTGCAGCAGTGTATCCTTACTATTTTTTTTTTGCATTTGCAAGGGTGTTTTGCCATCCATTCATTGAGTCGCATGCTTACTAATCAATTAACAAATAATTACTAAGCAGGAACCATGAAGCAAAGCATAGTGCTGGCCTTCTCCCTACACTTTGTGAAACTCTCTATTTGACACTCTGATGCTCAGCAAATATTTACTACTTGGCTTTTTTTTTTTTTAATTGAAAAACAGGATTGCTAACAAGTAGGCAGCAGCCATACTGTACAATGATATGGAGCTGTGTGGCAGATGAATCCAACAGAGACAGTTAATATCGTCAAAACCATGGCCATCGAAACTAATCCAAATTCAGATCCAATTCTGATTTTTTTCACTAACATTTGGGTTATCATGGACTAGTTTCTTAACCTCTCTCTACCTCAATTTCTTCAATGTAAAATAGGAATACTAGTAGAATATACTACAGAATTATTTTATGATGCTTAAATGAATTAATGTAAAGTACGGAGCTTAATACTGTTCATGGATAAATGTAGGTACAGTTAATGTGGTTAGATGTTATTGGTAATAACACTAGCACAGGGCTGGTTTGGGATACGAATCATGTTTTAATTCTCCTAATTATTAGCTTTTCAATATTGCACATATTAATCTAAGGTACTGCATCTGATCCATTATTAGTATCTTTTTCTATTTGCTTTTCCACAAAACTGGAGCCTTTTAAAACTACATTTTAGACATTTTAGTGAATCCCCAAAAGAAAATGATAACATTTCTTTTTTAATTTCAATTAATTATATTCTAAAGAATAAAAGTTTTAATTATCCCAAGTCTTAATATTTATAAACTTTAAATATTTACACCAATAAAACCTAGAATATTATTTTCTCTCCTACAAAATGAAGCTACCACTTCCTTCCTATAGGGATTTTATGACAAGCAAGTGAAACTATGAGGACATTTATATGTATTACTACCTTCACTAAAATGGCAGGCAGCATAATAACCTCTCCAAAATGGCCATGTTCTAATCCCAAAAAGCTTATCAATATGTCAGTTAAAAGGCTAAGGGGATTACTAAGGCAGATGAAATAAATTGGCCAATCAGCTGACTTTTCAATAGGGACATTTTCCTGGATGGTACAGGTGCACCCATTGGAATATCAAGGGGCCCTAAAAGTAGAAGGAGGAGGAGTCAAAGTTAGGGAAATGTGCCTAACAAAGAGGTCAGAGACATACTAAGTGAGGACTCAACTAGCCCTGTCTGCTTCTCCGATGGAGGATGGCAGCCTGAACTGAGCAGAGGAAAAGTAGAAAGCCTGTAGAATTTGACAAAGGTGAGGAGACAGATTTTCCCCTAGAGCGTGATGGTGAACCTATGACACACATGTCAGCACTGACATGTGTAGCCATTTTTTATGACACGCAGCCGCATGTGACCGCATACCAGAGAAATATGGGGCCGCATGCTGAGAAGGATGTTTCATCCTCGGCTCCTGCACACCGAGGATAAAACATTTGCTGTAGTGTAGACACTCTGTGCCGGAGGTCTGTAGGCCAAAACAACAGAACTCAGGCACAGAGCGTCTAGTTCTGGGACTTCCGGTTAGGCCATTAGGGGACCTTTGACCTCACTTCCAGCTGGCGGAGCAGGGAGCAGCGGAATGCGCGGGAGACGCATCTCTGGGGGCCCTGTGATCGCCATTACCAGCAACCACATAACCACAGCAACCATCATCTACCATTCTGGGGTGTCCTGGATTTCTAATTGACCATCATTACTGAGATAAGTGAGGGGGAGGCTGGGAGAGGCGAGGGCCTGTGCTATGGGTGCCATTTCCCGCCATTAGAAATAGCGGCAGCCATCTTAATTTACATAAGATGCAACTTGCAGAATTTCAAGACAACATCTGGGATCAGGTGTTTGTCGACTTGAGGTCAAAGCTTGCGAATCTGGAAAGGTGCTGCTTGGAGAATCAAGAGGAGTGCCACTACGAACAGGAAATCTGGAGTGCCTAGAACTGATTACCAGACACTTTTAGCACCCTGAAAAATAGAGCAATGGCTTTACTCACAATTTTTGCCTCTATGTACTTTTATGAGACCTAATTCTCAGCATTAAATAATATCAAAACCAACAAAAGAAACAGATTGACAGATGAAGTTAGTAGTACTTGCTTGGGCTTGAAGTGTACAAAGTACCAGCCTTCAATTGAAGATTTAGCCAATGAAATTCAGCAACAGAAAAGTCACTAATAGGCAGGTTAGTTAAAGAATTCTCCCTCCCCCTCACTTATCTTAGTTCACGGCACCCCACACAAGTTAAATAATATCAAGACCAACAAAAGAAACTGACTGACAGATGAACAAAGAAGTCACTAAGCAGGTAAGTTAAATAATTAGTTTTTAGTTTATTAAATACAGTTACATATTACAATTATACATTTTTGTTATTTAAACTATAAATATCATGAAATTATGGTTTTTTTCTTGAAGTGACACACCAGCCGAGTTATGCTGGGTTTTTTGGCGAATTTTGACACAACAAGCTCAAAAGATTGTCCATCACTGCCCTAGAGCTTCCAGAGGGCCTAGCCCTGCAACTATCTTAATTTTGGCCCAGTGAGATCCGGGTCAGACTTACGACCTACCAAATTATAACAAAATATATTTGTGTTGTTTTAAGCTACTGTTTTTGTGGTGAGATTTACAGTAGCAATAGAAAACTAACCAACTATCATTGTTATATAAATTTTATTTCTTTATGCTTCCCCAAGTTATAAATTCACAATAATTTTTAAAAAAAATATGGATTCCTAGAGATTTGGGTTTTGTCCCAGTTCAGTTACTAATTAGCTGTTATTCTGGCCCACATGATTCTGTGCCTCAGTGCCATAGACATACATGTATATATAATAACACCCTTTCACCTGCTCTAAGAGCATGACAAGGACAACTTCGAGATGTTAGGAAAATTTAATCTCCATCATATGCATGTGGGAAAATTATTTTATGCACTAAGTCAGTAAATGTAAGACAATAAAAATATAAAGCAGGAAGAATTTTAGAAATAAGACGTAAAAGTGGTATGTGGACATTTAATTGTACTAGGTCATAGCATTCTACTGTAGGGCAGTAGAGGGATGGATCGGTTTCCTTGATGATATCATTTGATTTAGGGCAATTAAAATTTTTCAGTATTTTCTGAGCAGCAGCGGATGCTCTCCACTCCACTTCTAACACACAAAATATATGTTATATGATATCTATGTGTGTATATCTGTTACATACATGTATATATACACACATATATATACATATTTATTTAATATAAGATCTAAACACAAGGCACAGCGATAGTTGTGTGATTCCCTCATTCTGTAACTTTGTTTTAATAATCCAAAAAGCATAGTAGAATTTTGTATACTTGCAAGAGGCCATGATTATGTTCATAAAGAGAAATAATGTATTATTCTCTTTATGTAAAATTATGGAATAATTTTTATTATGAGATGAATCATTCACAATTTACATCAGGTCACTCACAGAACTAGGCTCCTGTTGCTAGCTGGCCAATATTACATTGCATCTCAGTCACCTGGAGTGTACTTAGCAAACCACCACAACTCTGAACAACAAAGAAAAACAGAATAGACAAGTCTCTGAACACTTACACTGATATATTACACTTTACTCATGGGCTAAACCTCCTACCCAAGGTTCCACTTAGATTTCTTTGTAAAATCTGATTTGAGAATTTTTGATTATCTTGGTTTCTGATACATAAAAATCAATGTAAAAATATTAGAAGCAGTAAGAATATTATCAAATCAGTGTACCCTGAAAAGTGCATGAACTTGTTGATTATTTGTCAGCAAGAATAAAACAAAACAAAAACAGAGAACATTAACATTAAAATTATAGCAATAGGGCTGGTTTTAGCTCAGCAGTTCCCTCGCATCAAGTTCACCTGTTAAGACTATAGCAATAGTGGGAGAAGTATTATTCTGTACCTCAAAAGTCATTAACGGCAATGGTCCCATGTAAACATTGACGTTCTAAAGTTAACCTTGAGTCATCAAGAAAAAGTTAAATTATATTTTGTCCTTTGTTTCAGAAGGCAATAAATATAAAATGATTTTAGAAAGACCTTTACCTATGGTATTTACATTTCTTGTGTATCCATATAATGGGCAAAACACTGGCAAAAGCACTTTGGGATTATCATCTCAATGAATCAATGGTAGAAAAATATAATTATAAAAATATAAAAATGGTCCTGAGACATTTCTTTTTTCTCTCAGCTCTATATTTCCCCTTAAAATTGACAACTACATTCTCCAGTATGATTTTCTAGTTTCCTGATAGGCACTGCCAGTTGGAGCCACTGCTGGGTAATTGGAAGATGAAGGAAGAAGAAAACCTTTTCATTTATTTTTTTCTGCTCCTAGTGGCAACTTCAGGAATAGCAGACAATAAAAAGCAACTGGATATGGTTGTAGAACATCAGTGAGGTCCAGATAGTCTCGGCACACTCCAAGGGAATGGGGGCTCCTGAGTTCCTGTCTGTGGACCCCTGTATTCCCAAAGGCCAAAGGCAGAGCAGCTCCTATAATTCCAGGTTGACAGGAAATCCTGGCTCTGGCGCAGGGGCAGTAGCAGACTCCTGGTCCTTGAGTCACCCATTCTGGTTTTCCTATTGTACTCTGACCCCTTTCCATTTGTTCTTCTTATTCTTTTGCTTTTAAAACACTTTTTAAACTAATTACCTATTAAAACCCTCTCCACTTGAATTTCTAGCATACTTTCTTTTATCTGACAGCACACCAATGCATTAAAATACACACAAATACATAAAACTCTATAATTTTCAATTATTCTTATTAAAATAAAAATATTAAAATATAAATTATGATTTAAATTTTTATTTTTTACAGTATTAAATGTCCTTTATTTATTGATTGATTTTAATTTATTGTATTTATTATACATAGATTTTAGTGTTGCTCCAAATGCATCTGCCCCTCCCCTAAATTCCCCTCAACATCTCCCTTGCCCCCCTCCCCATAGCACCCTCCCCCCTTCCCTTCAGGTTTATCCCATCCTATCAACCCCCTTCCCCTGTCCTCCCTCCTCGGGTCCCTTTGATCTCTCCTCTGTCTCAATTGCGTTCCTCAGTTCACATTGTTCATTGGATTTTATCAAATGAGTGAGATTATATGATATTTTTTTTTCTGCTTGGCTTATTTCACTTAGCATGATAGTTTCCAGGTCCATCCATGTTGTCGCAAAGGGTAAGATTTCCTTCTTCCTCCTGGCCATGTAGTATTCCATTGTATATATGTACCATCACTTTTTTTTTTTTTTTTTTTTTTTTACAGAGACAGCGAGAGAGTCAGAGAGAGGGATAGATAGGGACAGACAGACAGGAATGGAGAGAGGTGAGAAGCATCAATCATCAGTTTTTAGTTGTGACACCTTAGTTGTTGATTGCTTTCTCATATGTGCCTTGACCGTGGGCCTTCAGCAGATTGAGTAACCCCTTGCTTGAGCCAGCGACTTTGGGTCCAAGCTGGTGAGCTTTTGCTAAAACCAGATGAGCCTGTGCTCAAGTTGATGACCTAGGGGTTTCAAACTTGGGTCCTCTGCATCCCAGTCTGACACTCTACCCATTGTGCCACCGCAAAGTAGGGGAAACATGTTTTGCAAATTATTATTTATTTAGTATTAATAAAACAAAGTGACTGCTAATGGGTGAAATTCTGTTTTTGTGGGTAAAATATAAATACTTAACACAGATTTTATACATATTTATTTAAGGATTCTAATAGAAATATTTATGCAGTAGACACTCATGTTAGATAATTATAAAACTGTTAATAATAATAATATGAGAAAGTGCCCCAAAGTGGGAGAACAGTGTGGAGATGAATGAATAAAGTCTCAGAATTTGAGAGCTCTTTTGGAAATGAGTAATTTTAAAAGGCTACCTTATGTGCCTGACCTGTGGTGGCACAGTGGATAAAGCGTCGACCTGGAAATGCTGAGGTCGCCGGTTCGAAACCCTGGGCTTGCCTAGTCAAGGCACATATGGGGTTTGATGCTTCCAGCTCCTCCCCCACTTCTCTCTCTCTGTCTCTCCTCTCTCTCTCTGTCTCCCCCCCCTCTCTAAAATGAATAAATTAAAAAAAATTTAATAAAAGGCTACCTTATGTTAATATAGTTTGGTGAATTTACCTGATTATAATCAAGTGGAAATGAGCTGCTATGACCATGGTTCACCAATTGAGGAAGAGCAGAGCCCATTGCAGATACTGTCAAATTTATATAAAACTACGGGAGCTTTCCTGGGAGATAAGGCAAGGCAGTTTAAAAGTAGAGGAACTCTTAAGCCAGGAGAAGCAATTCATTAGGGCACATAGGAAATCTGTGGTGAGACGAAAACATAACCCAAAGCAAGTTACGTACTTGTAAAATTAGAACTACTTGGACCATTTCTACAAACTCCAATATTGCCACAGAATAATGCACATAAGGATGCTTAGTATATGTTTCTAAAGAAAATAGATTCTGGTTTTTATATTACATAGAATTTAACTTATGAACAAATAGTCACTGCTAAATATAAGTTGCCAAGTACTGATTTTACCTATTCCTCAGACAGTGATCTAATAAAGAGAATAAGTGAAACATGCAAGCAACCAATAATGCATTAGCAAGCGGAGCACAGTTTCTTGTTAGATATAGTCTATTTTTATATCTTCAAATTCACCTTACATTTAATAACTGTATTCTTCATTTATAACATTAGAATTTGGCAGAACTAATATGTTTTATCACGTTTTTATTTTCTGTATAGTTAAATTTCAAGAGCAGGGTCTTTAATGTGATATCTATTATAGAATGGGTTATTGATTCTACAGCCTTAAGCTTTTTGAGGTATAGGAATAATTGATTGATGACATTTAAGTGATTGACTCTGGGTCAGATGATCAACAAAGCAATAAGAAAGTTAACGACTGAAAACTAATAGTACTTTTTGTGTATAGGCCACTCATTTAACATGCACATTTGATTAACGATGAAATCATTACTTTGCATGCAAATAATTTTTTCTGTAATCAAAAACAAAGGTATTATATTTACTTTGCCTGAAATTAATAGTAGTGCTAATCACACAGTAGCAGTGAATCTAAAAATCATTAACATACAATTCAGAAAACAGAGGAATGATGATTATTGTTTTTTTCAGAGCTTTATAAAATTATAAGGAAAATAAATCTTATGTACATCCATTGGACTGTGGAGGGTATATTAAAAGAAAAAGAAATCCCTGCTGGCTGAAGTTCTTCCGAAACCCTAAGCTCTACAGACACAGAGAAAGAAATGGAAAAAATAAAAAGGGGGGAAAAAGGGGGTTTAAATCAGCCTCACACCAGTTTTTAGTAAGGTTAATTGTTGCTAATTACAATGTGCCTCAGCCAAAGACACACTTTGTTAGAGATAGTACAGCGGGAGGAATAGGGAGAAAAGAGAATTGTGGAATTTGAACTTTTAGAACTTACTCTTTACTGTGCTTTAGATGCATGAAAAGGCAACACAATAATAGAAGCACACATCCTGATACTAGTTGCAAATAATTTTAACTCTCCAGTAATTATATCTATGTACAGTTAACCCAGTAAAATATGGCAATACTTTATTTATTTGATCAGCGTAAGATCAAATTCTATTAATTCAGTCTCCTGAATTTATTTTGAGGGTAATAGACTCTAACAGATTTTTCACACTGGTGCTGTGTAATAGTGAAAAATAACATTTATAAGAGTTAATGATGCCTGACCTTTGGTGGCACAGTGGATAAAGCATCGACCTGGAATGCTGAGGTCGCCGGTTCAAAACCCTGGGCTTGCCTGGTCAAGACACATATGGAAGTTGATGCCTCCTGTTCCCCCCGCCCCTCTCTCTACTCTCTAAAATGAATAAATAAAATCTAAAAAAAAAAGAGCTCATGATGTATCAAACATTGTTCAAAGATAGCGCAAACTCATTTAATCTCCTCCAAAATAGTGAAGTAATTAATGCCATTATCCCTATTGCTAGTTGTCCAGTTTGACCTACATGATTATTCAGAATAATTTTAGGAAAATAAATTCAGAAAGTAACTCACTTTTTCAATCCAGTTTTATTTGTATATTCATAATTTAAAAGATATGTATATTTCAAAAAGCCCAGCATACATCCCTATTTAGAAATATCCATAACTCTTACTAGACAAAGCAAATGAGTCCATTTAAGACCTCAGGGAGTTAGCATCAAATTTTAGATATAAGCATTTATTTTCATTTCCCTGAGGAAGAAGAAACCTGAATTATTTATGTCTACATAATCTCCATTGTTTTCTAATATTCCTACTATGTGGCCATTTATCCTTTACAAATAAAAAATAAAATATTTCTCTAGTGTTTTTCTATTTTTATAATTGTAAAATGCTTCTGGAACTTCACATCAAAGCTCTATTCATTTCAATTTGGAAAAAGCAATTCTAATTTGTTAGAGTTTCAAAGCATTTGGGGAATTTATTGACATAAAACATTTTCTGCATCCAGGAAATTATCAATTTTACTGTGACTGAGTATAATACAAAAGAAAGCTGATTTTTAAAAATATTATGATTTTAAAAATATATTTTAAAAATATATGTAATATACAGTGTGTCCATAAAGTCATGGTGCACTTTTGACCGGTCACAGGAAAGCAACAAAAGACAATAGAAATGTGAAATCTGCACCAAATAAAAGGAAACCCTCCCAGTTTCTGTAGGATGATGTGGCAGCATTGTGCGCATGCGCAGATGATGACATAACACCGTGTCTACAGCGGAGCAGCCCACGGCCATGCCAGGCGTGATGTGGATGGTACAGAGGAAAGTTCAGTGTGTTCTGTGGCTTGCTAAATTCATATCCGTGACCAAAGTGTAACATGAATATCGGTGCATTTATAATGAAGCGCCACCACATAGGAATAACATTACTCGGTGGGATAAGCAGTTGAAGGAAACTGACAGCTTGGTGGAGAAACCCCGTTCTGGTAGGCCATCAGTCAGTGACGAGTCTGTAGAAGCTATACGGGACAGCTACCTAAGGAGCCCTAAAAAATCTGTGCATGAGCCCACATGGAACTGCACTGAATAGGTATGAAACTGGGAGAGTTTCCTTTTATTTGGTGCAGATTTCACATCTCTATTGTCTTTTGTTGCTTTCCTGTGACCGGTCAAAAGTACACCATGACTTTACGGACACACTGTATTTTTTAAATTTATTGATTTTAGAAGAGAAGAGGGGAGAAAGGGAGAAACACTGATTTGCTGTTCCACTTATTTACTCATTTATTGGTTTGTTGTTCTATGTGCCCTGACTGGTGAAGAAACCCACAATTTTGGCATATCGGGATGATGCCTTAAATGAGCTACCCAGCCAGGGCTATGTTGTATATTTTAGACAATCTTAAACTCTTGCTTAGTTTCTTTCATTTGAAAAACTAAAGCATAGCCTGACCAGGCGGTGGTGCAGTGGATAGAGTGTTGGACTGGGATGTGGAAGGACCCAGGTTCGAGATCCCAAGGTCGCCAGCTTGAGCGCGGGCTCATCTGCTGTGAGCAAAAAGCTCACCAGCTTGGACCCAAGGTCGTGAGCAAGGGGTTACTCAGTCTGCTGAAAGCCCATGGTCAAGGCACATATGAGAAAGCAATCAATGAACAACTAAGGTGTTGCAATGAAAAAACTGATGATTGATGCTTCTCATCTCTTTCCATTCCTGTCTGTCTGTCCCTATCTATCCCTCTCTCTGACTCTCCCTCTGTCTCTGAAATAAATAAATAAATTTAAAAAAATTAAAAAGGCCCTGGCCGGTTGGCTCAGTGGTAGAACGTCGGCCTGGCGTGTGGGGGACCCGGGTTCGATTCCCGGCCAGGGCACATAGGAGAGGCGCCCATTTGCTTCTCCACCCTCCTCCCCTCCTTCCTCTCTGTCTCTCTCTTCCCCTCCCGCAGCCAAGGCTCCATTGGAGCAAAGATGGCCCGGGCGCTGGGGATGGCTCCTTGGCCTCTGCCCCAGGCGTTAGAGTGGCTCTGGTCATGGCAGAGTGATGCCCCAGAGGGGCAGAGCATCGCCCCCTGGTGGGCAGAGCGTTGCCCCTGGTGGGCGTGCCGGGTGGATCCCGGTAGGGCGCATGCAGGAGTCTGTCTGACTGTCTCTCCCCGTTTCCAGCTTCAGAAAAATACAAAAAAAAAAATTAAAAAACAAACAAACAAAAACAAAACTAAAGCATATTGGCAGTATCTAATGAATTGAATGGTAATGACAACATTTTATATAGGTAAATATTATGTCAAGATATAGGAAGCTAAAGTTCTCATTAAATTTCTACTGTCTGTTCTGACTTACAAAAATTTATTTGAAGAATCCTGTTATTGCAGCAATTTTCAACCTTTTTTATCTCATGGCACACTAACTAATTACTAAAATTCTGCAGCACACCAAAAATATATTTTTTGTCTAACTCACACAGAAAAAAAGTTATAATTTTGACTCATTCACACCAGATAGTTATTGTTGTGTTAGCTGTTGTCATTTTTTTTTTTAAATTTGACAATCTAAGGGAAAAGAAGTCAGCATTCCTGATTAAATAGCCAGGTATTGCATGTTCTGAAAATTGTTGCTGCACACCAGTAAGCCTCTTGAGACACATCGTTGAAAATTGCTACATTAGAGCCTCTTGCAAATGTTCTTTATAAAGTAATTTAAAAGCAAATGTATTGAAATTACATTAGTGTTGCTAAACCAGACTATGAAATTGTAATACCTTTGATAGTTATGTCTTGGCACAAAACTGCAAGGTTTTTAATCTCTTCTGCATCTTTGAAATGAAAATAAGCTTTTTGTTGATATTCATATTGCCAAAACTCAAACTGTTAACCTAATTTGCTATTTGTTGGGACATTAAAAACTATTTCAAAGTCTTTAAGTCACATACCATCTTGGAATTTTTAAATAAGGAGCATTTTATTCCTCCAACATGGCCCTCAACTTCCCTTCAGGCATTGCCAAGTCTATCATTATTTCAGATTTGAATTACATTTGAGCCTTAGAGTAAAACTGTCTTTGTTCTGGTTTTTGTTAATGTATGGGTATGGGTCAAGACTAGACTGTTCATTCACACTTAAAGTAGTAATAGTAGTTTCATTTTTCAAATATTTTTCTAAAGAGAATCTGGCACTAATGCTCAGCAAAACATCCATATGTGTCCAGAAACAAGGACCTAACAGTGTTTAGTAAGTTTTTGTACCATATGTAATAAAGCCAGTATTCTTAGACCTCAACAGGAAGCCTGCTTTAGATTTATGGCCAATATTCCCCCAGATAATGTATTTATAAATTAAATAATGGCATCTACTTCTTGTGTGTGTACTGAAGTGAATACTTAAGATAAATGTGAATATGCTTTTAAAATTACACTCTGTTGAGCTTGTGCTTTAAGACTTTTTATCAAAAACAAAACCTGACAGGCTTATTAAAAAAATACTACCATCGTAAAGTCCCCAAACAGTCATAAAGGCCAAACAGTGATACAGGAAAGATAGAATCAAAAGATAATTTTTTTGTCATTTTTGTTAATGTTTTCTTTCTTGGTTACACTTTCTTCATGTATTTATTTTGAATTGGCATTACAATACTTTTTTGCCAGCATAATGTAATTGATTTTTCTTTCTTGAGCTGGTCCTTTCAAAAAATCTTGCTCCTGCAAAACTCTGAGACTCACATCCAGAAACTCAGGTTTCTTGGTACTCCCAACCATATTCTTTTTTATTTTTTAAATCTTCCAGTTTTTCCTCTGTGTCATTGTTCGTCTAAATAGCATTTGGTAAAAATCCAAAACTCATTTGATGCTACTCTTTCAGTGCCTCCTTGTGCACATCCCACCCACCACTCCAGCAGGCGTGGCTCAGTGGTCATGTGCAAGTTTTTATTGTTGTTGTCCCATTACGTATGTTTAGTAAGTCACTCCTTCTACATATCTGGCATTAAATGCCAACAAGTATGTTTTAAATATTTTTTAATGTATTACTTTATAAAATAAAAGCCTCTTGGGAGAGTTATTTTATTCATCTATTTACTGTAGTAACTCATTTCTACTTTAGGATACTTAGGTACTAATTCTGACAATAGGTAGTGGTTGCCGAGAATATATTGTTTTATAGTAACTGAGTTAGTGCCTGAGGACTCAATAGGAAAGAATGTTATAATCAGTTGTGGTGTCTGCCAGTGAAATGGAAGAGAGGAAAGGTGGAATGCATGGAATGAATGACTTGATAGAATAGTTCGATTAGATCGTGTATTGGTAGTGATAATGGGAGGGTGACATGAATGGAAGAGAATGGGAATCCATAGAGCAGAAGAGTGAAAACCAGTGAAGGACCTTGGGCATACAATAAATGAGGTGTGTGTGTGTGTGTGTGTGTGTGTGTGTGTGTGTGTGTGTGTGTGTGTGTGTGTGAGAGAGAGAGAGAGAGGGAGGGAGGGAGGGAGAGAGAGAGAGAGAGAGAGAGAGAGAGAGAGAAGGAGGGAATTGAAAGGAGAAAGGGAAATAGCAAAGTACCTACAAGAAAACTAGCTATTTCTCAATTTTGGTGACATATGTTTTCCAATCTCTATCTGTTATTGGGTTGCATGTGTAACTATCTCAACTAAAACTTTCTCCCACAGTTGTTCTGTGATCTACAAAATCTTCTACATTATATTGCTGAAAATCATTGTCTTTTCTACTCCTTATTCTAAAACACCACTGTTTTCATTTTTTCCTCTCAAACCGGCTACATTTATTCTTAAATGTGAATGAAATTAGTCATAACATTGGGTCTCTTAACATATAATCTTGCTTAAATGTGGCAGAAATTCAAATGAAATGCAAAGCTTGTTTAGCATAAAAGAAAATGATTCTTCTTTTTAAATACTGTGTTGTTCTAAATATAAACCCATTGTTCATAAATCTTCTCAAACTAAGTTTTAAAGCCATGTTGTCTTATATGTAGGTTGACTTTATATTTAGGGAAACAGGATTCTGTTATGTGAATAACAAAGGTGAGAGAGTAATAGAGTGAGTACAAGTTTTGATGATTATTCAAGCAATTTAATACAAATTGAAGTACAAGTGTTTGTTTTCTCAGATTACAAATTCATAATAGTAGACGAATATTTTCTATTGCATTTTTCTATAGGATTATAATAACAGCTGTTTATATAAAAATAAAAGTTAGCTGTAATTTTAGTGTTTAAATATAATTAAGAATGAATATATTTCAAGTAGCCAGTATTGTTTGCACTGATAGAGATCTCATTGTCTGAATTTATCTGAAGTATTACTTAAATACTTCTTCCTCAAAGAAAACAGTAGATAAAGGTAATTTCTTGTTTCAAATGCATTAGTTTTATCATGAAACTGACAAGTTTTGTCTATACATTTTAAGTGGCTCCATAGAGTTCTGTATAATAACTTTTTTCAAAATCTACTTTTAGACAACTAAAAATAATCTTGGTCTTTTCTTGTAAACTAGAGATAATAGAAGTTTGGACCATTGGTTTGGATTTCAGTCAGCTACTGGCCCAGTTGAGCCTTGATGCTTATCTCCATTTACACACATGGAGAATCACACTGATTGGTAAATATCTTTTAACCTATAATACAGACATGGCTAGAAAGTGTTCTTTGTTAATTAGGAAAAGGTTACCTACTGTTTTAAAATTACAATATTTTAGGGGCTATATGATACAAAAATAAATTTTCTTGACCCTAACATGAGTATCTCTTGATGTTGGAGCTTTGGTAGAAGAATGTTCACATAATCATTCAGGGGCCTACGGAAAGGGCTGTTCTGCTATTTTCAAAGATCTGACTTCAAGGATTTCCATGGAGTAGCAGAAAACATTCAGCAAGCTGACAGGGGAAAGGGAAAAAGAAGGTGAAAACTTACTTGCTTCTTAATCGCCTTGAGACTGAAGAGAATGGCATCACTTATGTTCATAAACTCTTCATGAGAAGTACTTAATGGCTGTACCTAGATACAAAAGAAATTTGAAAATAGTCTTTGGCTGAGTTGCTACTTCCCAACATTATTTCTATATCCTGGAAAGATAGTAAAAATCTTTGATGGACAGTTAGCTATTTCTTCAATAGTTCCTTATTTGAACTCTTGTGTGTGTGTGTGTATGTGACAGAGACATAAAGAGACAGAGAGAGGGACAGATAGGGACAAACGGACAGAAAGGGAGAGAGATGAGAAGCATCAGTTCTTCATTGCGACACCTTAGTTTTTCATTGATTCTCTTCTCATATGTGCCTTGACCGAGGGGCTACATCAGACCAAGTGACCCCTTGTTCAAGACAGTGACCTTGGGCTCAAGCAGGTGAGCCTTGCCCAAACCAGATGAGCCCGCACTCAAGCCGGAGACATTGGGGTTTCAAACCTGGGTCCTCTGTGTCCCAGTCAGATGCTCTATCCAGTGCGCCACCACCTGGTCAGGCAATAATTCCTTATTTGCGTAAACCTATGCAATTCCTTTGATAAACCAAAATAATATACTTGGCAATACTAGTTATCCAACTAGATAATATTTACAGATATCATTAAATGTTGCAGCAGCCTTCTATGAGATCTAAAATGCTTCAATACTTGTTCTTCCTACTGGTGTTAACCACATAGCTAGCTCCTCAAGTGTTGTTTAAAAATGTGTTAAGTGTATTCCATGCCGTTAAGTGGCCTCTGACTCCTGGCTCCACTGTGAATGAGTGATGTACCTGATGTCTTGTCCTCAACAGCCTTGCTCAGCTCCTATGGACTCATACCTATGACTTCTATGATAGGATCAACTCATCTCATATTTGGTCTTCCTTATCCTGCTGCCATATATTTTTCCCAACCTCATTGTCTTTTCCAAAGAACCCTTCCTTCTCATTACGTGGCTGAATTAGGACAACTGCAGTTTTGTCATTTCTGACTCCTGTGACGGTTCAGGTTTAATTCTCCCTAAGACGCACTGTTCATCTTTCTGGCAGTTTAAGTATTTGTAGCACTCTCCTCTAGCACCACATTTCAAATTCATAATTTTCTCTATCAGCAAATCAGTTTATTTAACTCCTTTGCTTGCAATTTTCATTGGTCTCCTTGAATAAAATGCAAGCTCCTAAACAAGGCTATCTGGCCTTGCCTAACTCTCAGCTCCGCTACCCTATCCCTCTCTCACTGTTTCCTGTATTTTATACAGTTACACTAAGCGTCTTTCTGATCCATGCCCATCTCAGAAATTAATCACTGCCTATGACTTCTACCTGAACTTCTCTTCCTCCAGGTCTTCACACGTTAGACCTCTCATTCAGATTTTGGCTCCAAGTATGCTGTCCTTAGAGAGGTCCATCCTGTTCACTCTTGCTGAAAGAACAGCCTCACAGGCACTCACTCTCATCATGCATGACCTTTTCTTTTTTTTTTTTTTTTTTTTGGTTTTCTTCTTAAACCCATTAGTCCTATGATACATGGTATTTTATAACAAATATATTTTATAACTCATTTGGGCCATTTGACCTATACTGACCTCTAAATTTATGATGAGGAAACAGACTCAAATCACTACTGACATTCTTAAGTTCATATAGCTGTTAATGGCGGGGCTGAAACCCAGACACCATTAGATATTTCCAAAACTTATTTTTTAAAATAACTTTGGAGAGGTAAGATATAACAGCCTCACATTTGTTTTAATAAATTGGTATTTCTTTTTCAGGAAAAAGGAAATCAGCTAATTGTTTACAGGTAATAAGTAGTATTTAGCATTTAAATACTTGCCAGGTGTGAGAGACAGCAAAAGGTAAAGTGAACATAATATCTAATATAGTAGTCTCTAACTATATGAGAACACTTAAATTTGAGCAAAATTAACAATTTTATGAACAGTTCACAGAACATTTGACTCATACAGAAAGTTCTGATGCTTGCCTTTCTTATACTCTCTTCTGATATGTTATTCTTGGTTCTGAATTCCATAATTCCCTTTTTATCCTAATAATCTATTCTTAGAGCTACCTTTTCATACTTTCTACTGAATGTCAGAGACAGACTGTCAACAAAGCAGTTGACGTGAGGTGGGGAGGGACATAATTTGCAGTCGGCTGTGAATCTCTATGAAAGATGGTGCTCACCATTTATATTTGTTTTTATTTCTGTTTCAGTGATAATTTGTGATTTTCTTACACTATCGTATAAAAATGGGATTATAATAACATAACCTGACATGATTAGACAAACCTTTCTGAGACATTATTTTGTGACCTTGGGAGGCTGCATACTAAGGTAGTCCACTGTGAGGGAGAAAGTGATCCTTTCTGCTGTTCCCTTTTAGTTTGTTCTAGTTGCTAGATGCAAGGGAGACTTTTGCTAGTTTATGACTTGCTTTCAAAATAATGAATATCATCCCTGATTTCTCAAGGGTACTTGCTAGTAACTCAGGAATAAACAGCTAAGCTTCTGTTTTTTAGCCTCTGTAAATGTCAATGCTCCTATTTGACTCACTTATACTAGAGAAGAAATAATTTTGTACATTAAATGATTTGGACAATTGTTCCATTTATGCAACGTGACCTCAAAAAAAAAAGTTCTGTTTATTATTGTTGTGAGAAATATATTAATAAGATTATAGGGAGAACATAGACAACAGAGTAAAAACCAATTACCAGGACTGGAAAATCATGTCAAAATTAATATACCACTTCTGATAATGGGCATGGTGATCTCTGTCATTTTCTAAGCTTGGATTTGCATGGCTTGCCCTTCAGATGCAATTTTTTTTAATCCAATTTGGTAAACTGTTCAGAGGCAGTTTTTGAACTCTAGCTTTATTATCTCAATGGCTAAACTTTGCCCAAGCATTGCAGAATAATTCCTATTTGGAATATTCCCTGCCTCATCACTCAAGTACAAAGGAATAGTGTTTCCCAATATGTAATTCAAAAGGGGAATATTGACTACTTGGAGAGGAAATACCCAAAATGGTGACAGAACAGATAATGAGATGGAATATGGCTATGGAGACAAATAGCAGGAACAGGGTACATGTCCTGGATAGGCTAAACCTGAGAAATGGTTTTTAACATGTTTGTGAGTCTACCAAGAAAAGGTGATTTTACTTCATCTGTAATTATAAATATCTAAAATGTGCAAATAGATGAAAATTCAACAGGCATTGATTGTACATTAATATAAGTATGAAATGTTTGGCAGTGTCATCTTCCTACTAAACTTGTTTTTAAAATTCTGTTTTTGTTTAGCAGAGATTAAATTCCCATATATTAGGACATTTTTGAAGTATTTATTTCTTGGGAGGTGATATTCTCTCACAAAATTCTGCCTCTATGCTTTCTTCTAACTGTGAGATATTATGATTAATCAATAATTGTGAGCTCGTGGACAATTAGGGCAATATTTAAAGATACATAAATACCTCGCTGAAATTTATTTATTCAGTAAAGTATTACCTATTTCATTATTTCATTCTGAGTAGACTCAAAAATAACTACTTCATAGAAATAATATTTGTAACTATATGATTCTTTTAAATACTTTTGCATCTTTTTCAAGAATCAAAAAGTTTAGTTCATTGGTTTGCCAGAGTTTCCTATTGCTTTAATAGTCATACAATTAAGAAAATTGGCCTTTTATGACATACCATGGGGGAAATAACCCTATTTTATCTGTACTTCATATTTTCTGTTCTTTCTCAGTTCCATCTAATGGCAGAAGAAATGTAAATACACAAAATTACACCTTTAATCATGCATTCACCCACAATTATACACTGCATACCCCCCAAAACAAACAAATAAATGCTTAATTGTAAAATAAATAAGCTGGCAGCATTAATAACATGTGATGATGATCCTGTATCAAACATAAGTTAATTTCACTTTTCCACCTATTTTTATTCCGTATAAGTGACATAATATTGTATATTTTAAGATATATAGTTGTTGCCTTTATCAATAGTTATGAAAGATTCCAGGATATCTATAATTAAAAGTTTTTATTTTCAGCCTGACCTGTGGTGGTGCAGTGGATAAAGTGTTGACCTGGAACACTGAGGTCACCGGTTCAAAACCCTGGGCTTGCCTGGTCAAGGCACATGTGGGAGTTGATGCTTCCTGCTCCTCCCCCCTTTCTCTCTCTCATTCTAACTCTCTCTCTTCTCTAAAATGAATAAATAAATAAAAGTATTTATTTTCATACTTTGAATAAAAGCTTTCTTTTAAAAGCATATTAGAAAACAATACGATCATTAAATTATCTATAAAACGATAATTTTCCAAATTTAATCTATTTTTTTTATTTGAAGAAATCTAGGTTTGTTATTTAAACACATTAAACTCTTCAAGTTATTTATCCTATCTATATATCCTTTATAAGACTTTGAGGAAAATGTCAATTTTCTAAGAAATATATAGGGAATTTTATCCCATAAAACTATTTTAATGCAAATGAAATTCATGGACTTTTTGGTGTCCTTGTATGTTCCAACATAATTTAGTTAAAATTGATGAGCAAATTTGCATTAGATTTTCAGTAATTGGCACAGCCTTTGTTGACCCAATTAGGCATAAAATTTGTATTTTTCAGTACTTAATTTTAGAAAAGAGATACATTCATTTAAGTAGTATTTATATTATAATTGTAAAACTTTTTCTCTTAATACTGAACAGAATCAACAAAGGTGAGAATAAATAGACAAAGCATACTACTATACCAAATATTTAAATGTATTTGGTTGTAGAGTTATTTGATGATGTTTTCTTTATATAAAATATGTATTGTATTTTTACCAATATCACAATATGGATAATACAGAATGTATATGTTATTTTCTTACATAATGCAGTTTATTATTAATGTTGCAAAAATTATTTAGAATTTTCTTTTTTTTTCTTTTGTATTTTTCTGAAGTTGGAAACGGGGAGGCAGTCAGACAGACTCCAGCATGCGCCCGACCGGGATCCACCCGGGCATGCCCACCAGGGGGCAATGCTCTGCCCATCTGGGGCATTGCTCTGTTGCGACCAGAGCCATTCTAGCGCCTAAGGCGAGGCCATGGAGCCATCCTCAGTGCCCAGGCCAACTTTGCTCCAATGTAGCCTCGGCTGCGGGAGGGAAAGAGAGAGATAGAGAGGAAGGAGAGGGGGAAGGGTGGAGAAGCAGATGGATGCTTCTCCTGTATGCCCTGGCTGGGAATCGAACCTGGGACTCCTGCACGCCAGGCTGACTCTCTACCACTGAGCCAACTGGCCAGGGCCTAGAATTTCTTTTTGTGCCCTTAACTTATATTTTTTTCTAAACCTATTGGATATTAAACCCAAAATTATATTTGATATTGATGTTCAAAACAGTCAACAACAAAGTATCAGAAGATGCATAGAATAGCAATAATATAAAAGTAGGAGTCCCTTTCAATACAATGGTTTAGCAATATAAATTACAGAGCTTGATAGACATACATGAATATTACAGCTCTCTGGAAAATTTTATAGTGATAGGAATGTGATTTAAAATTTTCAAATTAGTTAATTACTCTTCAAAAATTAGAATTAATTCTTAAAGTTGATTTATTTTTAAGTTATTAAATTAGTTATATTAATGCAATAATAAAACTCATAGAAACTTTGTGTAACTTAACCACCAAACCACTTGGTGGCCCCATCTAAGCATTGTGCAATATAACATAATTAATTCAAACTATTGCAACATTTAAAACTGTTTTTGAAAAATAATATCATAGGAGATTTCATTCATTGCACAGCTTGCCTTCTTTAAACTTTCTCTCTTCATTTTAGCTCATATTTTCTATTTTCAAACCACAATAATTGTCAGAACACCTTTATTGTTTTATTTTATGAACTCCCTAAAACATTTTCACTAAACTAGTCCCCACAGGTTCTTGAGTTCCACCTTCTGCTCTTTCTCACACACTCCTTCCTACCCTAACCATTTTCCCATTGCAAATAACTATTACACATCTAGATGACTCTCAGTTCTTCTAGTCTTCACAGACACAGAATACTTACTCTGTATCTGGTCGAAGCACATAAAGAGTGTTGAATACATACAAATCATTAGTTTTATTTAACACACACACATTGTATACCTTTTGTGTTGAGGGAAATTGTTGGGGTTTTTTTTCTGCTAAGGTTATCTTCATCATCTGGACCATATTCACAGGGTTATGAGCCCCATGAGAGCAGAGAGCTTCTTGTAGGGGACTTATTTGTTATTTGGCTTAAAAGAGTTCATGAGTTTGCAGAAGTGTATGATTTAAAAATTGAGTACTGTAAATAAGTAAAATAATATTATTAAAATTAATACTCCACAGAAGTATATGATTTGAAAATGGAGTAATGTAAATAAATAAAAGAATATTATTAAAATTAATACACACTCCCCATAAAACAGAAAATGAAAATCATTATGACGAAGAAATTTATTTAATTTAGCATTTTCTAGACTTTTAAAACCAAACATTTAACTTTTTTTCTGATACCTATTAACATCTTGAAAAAATTTAGTATACATTTGCGCATTTTGTACTAAAATTTTTACAAAGTTTTTTAGAAGTTGAAAATCAAAAATATTTGCATATTGTCTAACTTTTATAACTTATTTGAACCGAAGCAGATACAGGTTAAACAAGAATTATTGAGCAAAAGAATAATGTCATGCTTTATTTCTAATTTAATGAATAAGATATTCTAGAGACTATAATAATAATAATAAATTAAAATTTCTAAAATATACTTTAACTTTTTCTGATGTGAGAAATGAGGAGGCAGACAGACAGACTCCTGCATGTGCCCGACCAGGATCCACCTGGCATGCCCACAAGGGGGCAATACTCTGCCCATATCGGGCATTGCTCTGTGGCAACTGGAGCCATTCTAGTGCCTGAGGCAAAGGCCATGGAGCCATCCTTAGCACCCAGGCCAACTTTGCTCCAATGGAGTCTTGACTGTGGAAGGAGAAGAAAGAGAGAGAAAGGAGATGGGCAAGGAGCAGATGGGCACTTCTCCTGTGTGCCCTGGCCACCAATCGAACCTGGGACTTCCACATGTTGGGCTGACACTCTGTCACTGAGTCAACCGGCCAGGGTATACTTTAACTGTTTTAGGCCATGGTGTTAGTATCTAGCATTCCTCAAATGTTAATATAGTATTTCAGCATTTTAAAAACTGCATATAAAAACAGAACAATGAGTGGATTTTATACGGAATATTGATTGCATTATATCCTGACTCATGAAAAGGGAATAAATATCTTGCGAAAACTTTGCCCTACAGAAATTTTCCAGTTTTCTTCAACTAAGTTTTTAACAGTTGAATGCTTCAGAGATTGTCTAATGCCTTCAGGAGGCCCAATACATAAAGCTCTATTTCTTTGCTGAATGTGCTTAGGATAATCCCGACTCACCACAGTTTAGTGCCTGGTCACTCTCAGGCATCAAAGACAGCTGGTGTAGATAGAAAAAAGACAAAATTGTTACCTCCTCCACAGCTGTGAAAGTGGGTCAACGAATTGTGTTAATGCATTACAACTGCAGGTTCCCTAAGACACTAAAAGGAAAGAAAGGAATAAAAAGAATTAGAGCATGCTACCCTATGGTCTCTCTTCCTTCAATCCATTTATATGGTCTATTCTATTGCTTTGTCTGGATTGGGACTAGCTGAAAATTGAGACCAACTTCTTTCCATGGTGGAGTAAGTTGGTGTTATTTTACCAACAGACAAGGAAAGCTATAGAACTCTCAATGAAATCCACGTAAAGAAACAAAAAATATGAAAAGAACACACTCAAACAGAACTGTTTTTTTAGAAAGCAAATTAAATGGTATGAGATTTTAATAATACCAGAACAAAAGGTCATTTCGGTCAAAAATTTCACAGCAAGTGACCAATATCAGAATAGCAGTTCTTATATTAGTCAAATTCAATCAGTAGCCTGACCAGGCGGTGGTGCAGTGGATAGAGCGTTGGACTGGGATGCGGAGGACCCGGGTTTGAGACCCCAAGGTCGCCAGCTCGAGTGTGGGCTCATCTGGCTTGAGCAAAAAAATAAATAAATAAAAAATAAAAAGCTCACCAGCTTGGACTCAGGGTCGCTGGCTTGAGCAAAGGGTTACTTGTTGGGCTGAAGGCCTACGGTCAAGACACATATGAGAAAGCAATCAATGAACAACTAAGGTGTTGCAACAAAAAAGTGATGATTGATGCTTCTCATCTCTCTCCGTTCCTGTCCATCTGTCCCTATCTATCCCATTCTCTGACTCTCTCTCTGTCCCTTTAAAAAAAAATTCAATCAGTATAAGACATGACTGTCAGTATAAGACAATCAGTATAAGACATGACTAGATGCATGCCAAACATCTCTAATTTAATTCTGATAGGTAGATAAATGTGGCAACTGGGCAGATGCAGAGCACGTGAAGCATTGTCATGGGACATTAGCTTGAATCGCATTATAATGAGATGTGACAAAATATAATACATCACATCAAAATAAATGAAAAAGAAAGGAGATGCAATATAACTTCCGATTCTAAGTATACATAAAGGGGATAAACAAATTATGAGAAGTCTAGGCAAACTGTAAAAGTCAATAATTTGAATTTTATTACAGATCAGATCTTCATTCTAGTAACACTAAGCAGAAGCACCATCAGTAACTGTCAGTGCTTATTATTGCTATTTCAAAGAGCATTTGTTGGGAAATTAGAACAGTAGTTGTTAAACTAGATGTCAATTTTTTTCTTTGAAAATGAATATTGGTTTAGGTTTATTCAGATTACTACCAAATAATGCAGGTGAGTTTTTAAATAGAATATTTTAAAATTATATTCTTTTTGTAATTTTCCACATTACATGTGTTTACATTTACATATAGCATCTTAATAATGTGTTGCTATCTGTTCTCAGGTCCAGCCTAGTTTCTCCCTCTTACTACAATACTATGTATTAACAAAAGCTATAGTGTTAAATCTGTGATGGTCTCTCTGAGAGGTCTATTATGCATACTGTATTGGATATTATCTACTGGAAACACTAAATTCTCATAAGTCAAATTCTTAGACTGTTCCTGATTGCCACTATTTGAAAATGATAGAGGAATTAACAGTTTGCGTTCTCTATGTGCTTGTCATTCTCACCATAGCCTTTACGGAATTCTGTGTATCGATTATTCCAGGGTCTCAGACCTGCAACATGACAAATGGTCTTGTAATCACAACGAAGAAAGTAGCACAGCACTTACCTATTCTGGGTGTAGAGTTCCTCAACCAGCTGTTTTAATTTCAGAAGAAAATTTCTGAATATAAAGGGTATGATAGCTTTGTTCCAGCAACTTTGTTTACTTGCTGTGCTGAGTGTCTATTGGGCAGCCTCTTAGAAGCAATAACTTGAGCATAATCAATTCATGTCTCTTAATTAAACTTTACCTATCAAGACACATTTGGTATGTCTTAGAGAAAGGATGAAAAGGCAAATTACATCACATATTTGACAGATAAGAATAACAAAGTGAGTTTTTATTTTGTCTGTTTGCCTTTATAGAGTCATTGAAGGCTTCTGTACTAGACTGACGTCACTAGAATTTTATAATGGAAATTATTAGTAGGAGCTATGTATATGGTTAGGACAAAAGTATCATTGAATGATTTATTAGTCATCTATAATTTCTCTGTAATGTTTTTTTTTCGTTTTTTTTTTCATTTTTTTTTTTTTTTTTTTTTTTTTATGAAGCTGGAAACGGGGAGAGACAGTCAGACAGACTCCCGCATGTGCCCGACCGGGATCCACCCGGCACGCCCACCAGAGGCGACGCTCTGCCCACCAGGGGGCGATGCTCTGCCCATCCTGGGCGTCGCCATATTGCGACCAGAGCCACTCTAGCGCCTGAGGCAGAGGCCACAGAGCCATCCCCAGCGCCCGGGCCATCTTTGCTCCAATGGAGCCTTGGCTGCGGGAGGGGAAGAGAGAGACAGAGAGGAAAGTGCGGCGGAGGGGTGGAGAAGCAAATGGGCGCTTCTCCTGTGTGCCCTGGCCGGGAATCGAACCCGGGTCCTCCGCACGCTAGGCCGACGCTCTACCGCTGAGCCAACCGGCCAGGGCTGTAATGTTTTAATAATTGAAAACTGTACAAAAATTTACCTAAAAACTTTATGAAAGCATTATTTCCCCCCAATCTGGGTTTTACACCATTCTACACAAACCCTTATATCAGGGGTCTCAAACTCACAGCCCGCATGCGGCCCGCCGAACAATTTTGTGTGGCCCGCAGACTAATCCACGAAGTTCAAAATATTTTGGATAAAATTAAGTAAGCCTAGGGGCCTACTTGTATTTTTCATTTCTTTAGCATCCTAGCTAGATATTAGCTTAGTTAACAGCCATTTCAATGAACTACAGTTTCTGGTTGTTTTGTGACACTGAGTAAACTGCATGTACGATTGTGCTTGTTGTACTGATTTTTTTTTGTTTTCAACTGCAGTGAGAAAAGTGTTGCATAACAGTTGCCTTTTGTAGACCTAGTGCGGCCCGCCGAACGGCTGTGATCTTGCTCTGCAGCCCACATGCTGAGTTGAGTTTGAGACCCCTGCCTTATATAATATATATTCTACTGTTTTATAATTTTCTATAACAAGTGTCAAGCTGGATATGAATTTATTGAAGGAAATGTCTATGTCTAGATTATCTTTGCAATACGAGTACCTATCACAGTGCCTGGAATGTTGCAGTGCCTGGAATGTTGCAGAATATTCATAACCACAGGTTAAATGTTAACAATAGCAAAATAAATGTAACTCTGAAAAAATGAATGGAAAACAGTTTTAATTTGCCTTTTAACATGGTCCATGAGAATGTATTACTCTTGTTTTCCATATGCATATAGACATACATAATGTATACATTTGAACAAAAATAAAGTCCTGAATGTTATTCTCAAAAGTACTGGTACTGAATTCATTTCACTCTTAATTGTAAAGCAATAAAATGTAGTGAAACATAGAATTTCTTGAGGTTAAAATTTCTGTAGGTTTTTTATTTCACAGTGACATTGATTTTAACCAATAGAGAAGTATTAAAACTTATCATTAGACTAAGAATTTAACAGAAAAATATACTAAATAAAAATAGATTATATTAACAATTGTTCTTTTCATATGTAAATCCCACTAATTAGAAATGAATTTGTTGATTATTTCAGAGTACTATAAATAATTTAAGATGAGAAATAGCTTTAGCATAAAGATACACCTGAAATTTGTAAATTATAAAGGTAATTATTTAAATATACTTTGATTCAAAATTAAGATAAATTATTAATTAGTCTGAGAAATCTACACAGTGGTAGAGATAAAGAATTTATTAAAATTATAAAATGTATATTTTTTTAACAGATCTAATTGTTGCTTTATTTAGATATTTGGATTAAAGTTAGATTCAAGAATTAAATTTCTGACAATATAGAATATTAAAGTAGAAATAAAGATGATATAATTTCATATTGAAATGTTAAAATATGATTTTTTTTAGCAAAGATAAAACTAGAAACATTTTGTTTCAAGATAGAAAGCTCAGAACCAACATTTAAATAGGCCAGCTTTTGTCTCATAGGTTAAGTATTTCAGAGACATGAGTAATTGGAGGCACAATTTTCTGCACTTGCTTTCACCTGCATGTGGACTTAATTAATCAGCAGTGCCTCTAGTTGAGGCTATAGAACTTAAAATGATTCCTGAAAATTTCCACTTCATTTGACAGAATTGAAAGGAAGTGTCGTTAGTAAATACATAAAAATCTCAGTGAGAGGTTACATTTTTAAAATGGGCGTGAGGGAGTATACAATATAAAAAATTAGTTTTGAAAACTTTTTTGAATTTGAAAACAATTACACACTAAATGATATGACTATATAACAATTATACGAGAAGTCACTCAAACATTTGGTTCTTCAATTTGAATTAATGAACATTACTTTTAAAAAACACTTTAAAAATCTGAATTTATAAAACAACCATCTTCGTAAAATCTTGATGATTATCACAAGCATTTTAAATAAACTACATCTCAATCACTGTCCAACAATGGTTTGTATTTGGAAATACACTTTCATTTGTTTACATAATTGCAAATATTGGGTCATACATAGTTAGATGATTAAATTTAGGTATTAAAACATGAGGAAAATATTTTCACCATCTCAGTTTTATCATTTTACTAAGCATGGCTTAATTATAATGAAGATATAAAGAGATGAGATTAGCTAAATTTGAAGAAAGAAAGAAGGGCATTAGTGACAGGTGAGGTATCAAGCAATGAAGAGATTGGTGCCTACAATCTCTTGCCAAGAAAATGAATGGCATTGACAGATTGTCAGTTTCAAAAGTGAACTGTGAGAGGTTCAACAAATATAGGAATCGGTTTTGGGAGGAAAGCAGGGAGTCGAGGCTAGAGAAAGAATATGAAATAAGTAAAATTTTATATTTAAGGTGGTAAGTATGGCTTTGTATTATATACTCTTTTTACTGGTAACCTAAAGTTACGTGCTAACAGCATCTTTCACTGATGCCTTATGGTCTCTCTTTGTAATATATAAATCATTATACTAATTCACTCACTTATTAATTTTTAATAGTATCATCGACAAAGTCCCTCTGGGTGCATGTACGTAATTACCAAAATGGAGTATGATCATAAAATGAATAGAAACTAAATACAAAATTAAATAAAAGCAGGTCACCTAGACATTAGGAAAGGCCCTGATATTGAACAAGATAAGGCATTATCACAATAGGAACAGATGGCCTAAACAAAAGGTGTGTGAAGACAAGGATTTCCTAAGGACAAGATGTCTTTTACTGAGGAGAGAGGGAGTTTCCATAACAAAGAAACTTTTCATCTCTGTAACCTTAAGGGAATACTATTTTCAAAGATACTTTATTCATTGTAAATCACAAGTAAGCATATTTTTCTAGTTCATCTGAAGATTATCTGTGTGCAATATTAGTGGAGCAACAAGGTTGATATTTGGCATGTCAGTTATTAGCAGTGCATTTTCCTAGCCAGCGGTCCCCAAACTTTTTACACAGGGGGTCAGTTCACTGTCCCTCAGACCGATGGAGGGCCGCCACATACAGTGCTCCTCACACTGACCACCAATGAAAGAGATGCCCCTTCCGGAAGTGCAGGGGGGGGGAGGGCGGATAAATGGCCTCAGGGGGCTGCATGTGGCCTCCGGCCCAAGTTTGGAGACACCTGTCTAGACCCTTGCTTAATGTCAGTGATACTCAAATGATGGTGGCACTAAATTTTCTGAATCATCTGCAGCAATCTATTACCAGTCTCCCCTGATATTTGTAATTCATTTCTTACCCAGACACTATATACAATTCAGACAAATAAATCACAGAGAATTTTTTCTATTTAAATTTTTTGTTTTATCTTTCAATAATGAATAGCTTTAGATTCTCAGGTTCTCAGAGACTTGGGCTCTTCTATGAGCCTCTAGCCAAGTGCTGATGTAGACATTTTTGCATAACATGAGTTTTCATAAACTGAAATAGTTATAATCTGATTGACTAATTTGCTATTGTGATTTTCCTTATTCTTTTTTTTTTTTTTCTTTAAACATAATCCAAGTCTGTGGCTAGATCTTCAAGAGCAGGGGAAGACTGCCGCCCCAGATGAATAGGTCATTTGTGGTTGCTATAAGGGCCTGGCTACTCTGTTGCTGGAGGGCTCTTTCATCTAGTTGCATTGCAGTTGGTCTTTTATTTTTATCTTTGGAGATATGAACTGTACTGCAGACAAAATTGCACAGAAATGGCTAAAGGTAATAAGCAAAAAGGACAGGATCTTGTAAATGTACAATGAGGGAACAGTATTTATGTCGTTCTTGTCAAAGTTGATCAGCCAATTTACTGCTCTGAGTTTGCAATATATGATGTGCTTATAGCCATAAATGTATTTGTTGGTGAAATTTCTTGAGAAAAAGTAACTTTCTTATTATGAATCTGTAAGTCTCTAGCACCAAACTTTATTTTTCACTCATTAAAATTATTGTCTTCATAACAAGAACTGTGAAGTGTGTCCAGCACAGAATAATCACTGTAGAGCTCTGACACAACAGGTAAAATATTTCCAGCTGGAGGTAAGTATGTGAATGTACCAAATCCTCAATCATTATATCATTGGGATTTGTATCTCAGAATATAAACATTGATACCTCTAGGTTACTCCATACATTGTTGATAATAAGATAATAGCTATATTAGTAAAACAAAATACATTTTTTATTTTATATTTACTTGAATATTGGTATGTAAAATATTACCCTTACACTCAATTTGATAAAAATGTTTTACTCTTTAGTTTTGAAGTATAGGGATATAAGTGTTTTCTACCTTTAAGCATTTAATAATCTTGAATCATGAAATTGAAACTCATGTAATAGAGGGTAACAAAACACAATGGTTCTAAATTTAATTATATACATAGAATGTACCAAACAAATTAAAAGATCAATGATTGATAGAAAGGCCACAGAAAGATGGGATTGAGAACTGGAATTTGTTTCTTCCATAGTCAATATCTGAATCAACATAGGAAAATAAAAGGCCATATTTTATAAAGAATATATACATGAAATACCTGTGGTTAAGCTGAACCAATCTTTGCCAAGCATATAATTAAACAATTCTACCAGGTCTGTGAAGACTAAAAACATGAACAAGTATTATCCCTACCCTTGATGGGTTTATAATCTCTTGCTAAGAACAGACACGTGAAAGTATAGAATGGGTGGCTGGGAGAAGGTTTTTAATGAAGATATACTTTTAAAGTGCCAGTAGATAACAAAGCACTAAAAAAATGTTGAGCTGAGTACTTCAAGGATGAAGTGACTTGAATGAGTAAGAGCTCTAAATGCAAAGATGGAGAATTATCCTAGGCAGAAGGAACTTTAGAGAAAGAATGGAAACAAAAGTGTACGGGGTGGAGAGAGACTGCATGGGACATGGATGGGCACGATGTGCTGGGTGAGGGGTGTTCTACTGAGCACGACACTTGAAATCATGTCAACATAATATATTAGTATCTTTAAAAAATAATAAATAAATAAGTAAATAAAGTGTACTGAAAAGCTTATTATTAGTGACCAGGACAGAGCAAAGGTGGATTAAGGTCAGTTGGGGCCCCAGGCGCAGAAGAAAATACTAGGCCCCTTAAAAAAAAAAGACAGAGAAAATAAAAATACATGTTAACCATATTTTTAAATAAATAAAAAACATATTATGTACCATTAATGTTAAAATTGCACATATGAAACCAAATTTGGTGTCATTAGAAAAAAGTGTAAACTTGGGGTTTTGCAGGGCCCTTCAGAAGTCAGAGCCCAGGGTGTGCGCCTCGTGCAACCACCATTAAATCCACCTCTGGGACAGGGCATAACAGCAGCCCAGCACAACTGGAATTTGAAACTTCTGAGACACTTATAGTAGGAAAGAGAAGCCTAGATTGGAGTATAGAAGATGCAAAAACTTGGTAGATTCCTTAGAAACCTTGTGTAATTGTCTTGTTGTGAATTAGGGTGTGCTGTTTGTAATAGATAAGGAAGCGGAAATGGTAGAGCTACTGCAAACAAAAGTAGGTGACT
The DNA here is from genome assembly GCF_036850995.1 of Saccopteryx leptura. Taxonomy (NCBI): domain Eukaryota; kingdom Metazoa; phylum Chordata; class Mammalia; order Chiroptera; family Emballonuridae; genus Saccopteryx; species Saccopteryx leptura. Next base: position 25,818,739 of record NC_089509.1, on the reverse strand, counting down.
TGACGTGAGTGGTGTAAAACAAGGAGAAGCAGACTGTTAGTCCACAGTTATGGGAGCTGGTTTAGGACATTTGTAAAATCAGTTTCAAAGGTTGAGAAGGTAATAAAAAACAGATTTATTTATTTATTAATATTTTATTTATTTGTTCTAGAGAGGGATAGAGAGAGAGAGAAGTGGGGAGGAGCAGGAAGCATCAACTCCCATATGTGCTTTGATCAGGCAAGCCCAGGGTTTTGATCTGGTGACCTCTACATTCTGGGTTGATTCTTTATTCAGTGCACTACCACAGATTTAGAGAAAAGGCCAAGAAACAGATTTAGAGAAAAGATGATAAACATAATTTTGCTCAGTCAGTTGTCATGAAAATCAAAAAGGATTATGTTTCAGTAACAACCATAAAAAATTTTCATTAAAATTAAAACAAAAAGTACTTCCAGGCCACTTGGGAACTGAATAAACACCAGCTTGGTGGAGTGGTGACACAGTCGTCCCTCGCCACGTTCTGCTTCACTTCTCAGGGTCTCACTGTAGCGCGGATTTTTAAATTGTATATATCTAATTTTGTATTGCAGATTTTTTTGCCATATCGTGGGATTTTGCAGTATATAAGTATTTTATATATTTATTATTTTAATTACTTTTGCAGTAAATTAAGCATAGGAAGTGTTTTTATAAGAGTGTGGGAAAGGTTTATAAGAGTGTGAAGAGGGTATATAAAACCTTAAAATATATATAAATAATAAAATAAATAAATATGAGGTTGCTACTTCGTGGATTTCCACCCATCGCGTCATGGTACCTAACCCGCGCGATATATGAGGGACCACGGCAGATTAAAAACCAACTAGAAGAGATTTAGGATTAATTAGCAGGGTGCTAAGTAGAGATGGTAACTGTAGACTATAATTTAGAAAGAATAGGATGAAGGTATGATGCTTGCATACCCGTGGCACAGAAAAAGGACCTTAAAAAAAAAAAAAACTGACAGTGATAATTCTAGAAGAGTGGGATATAAAGACTGATTGAAATATTGAGGTCTCATTTTTGAGAGCCTATTAATAATGGAGTAGAAATTAAACAACTCTGGAAGAAGTTCAAGTAGGGGGTTGAAAATAATACAGTGAAGAACTAAGGGCAAATTTGTGCAACATAACCCCAAACAATAGCAAAAAGACGTGTATAATGACCAGTGCTAAACATATACAGAAAATTAAATGCATTTACTTTGAAGTACAGTTTTATGTTATATAACTTCAATTCTATATGACTTTCACTTAGAACATTTCTATATTTTAGGAATTCATGTGTATTCTGTATCTAGAATAGAAATAGAATGAATGAGTCATCTAAAGAAATCCTAAAACCATGTTATAGGAAAATATCTTATTTTACTTTTTTTTTTCATGCACCAGAAAGTCTAAGGCCTCTCAGGCAAACTAACTAGGATTGGGGATTACAAAAGTAATAAAGAAATTCAGCAGTGATATTTTGATACAAAGATCTCATTTCATGTTGAATTGGAGCCTGAATTTACAAAGCAGTGAAATTAAAAATTACAAAGGACTAGAAGGGCACAGTTAATTTTTTTCAATGATTCATCATGAAAATTACCAAATACATTTATCATAAAGGAAAAGACATTTGTGTAAAAAATGGATGAAAGCTTTTTGGAGGATGTTGTTAGATCATCTACCAAGTCAAAACAGTTGTACATTTTGTTGCTGTGTTACTGGAATATGTGGTCTGATGCCAGAATTTGTAGCTCTGATTACAAGGTGTGAGTTTAAGTAGTTTCTCTCTGATTTATGTCTGATGCATTATAATGCACTGATTGAGAGGGTAAGCAACTAGATTTCTTAGTTGGACAGTACAATACATTCTTTTCTTTCATTTTAATACTTTTAAATTTTGAAGTTAAGGTAAAACAATGCTTACTATGATAAAATGAATATTATTTAAAGATTTTTAATATTATATATAATAGAACTTAGAGTAATTTACTCTTAATTCTTATTGCCAATCATAACTAAAAGGGTGTAAATTCAATTGTAGCAAGTCAGTTCATATTTTTAAAAAATAACTAATATGTCAGTATCTTATCTTCTAGTAAGAGGTATTACAAATCCAAAAAATCCAGCTGACATTGCACTTATATATTAGGACAAATTAAGTATTTAGGTTATTTTATGTGGATTTTACTGTCCTGCCAATTGTTTAAATACCCCTTTCCATTACTCTGCATGGAAAAATTTAAGTTATTTTACCATATCATCTACAGTCTTCTAAATTTTATTTCTCAAAAAGTAAATATAGAAATGTCTGTATCTTTATATTTGAATAGAGTAAATGAACAAGGGATGAAATTTTACATTACCACTGATATTTTTATTTCAGATACTTTCTCCCATTAATTCATGTCATTATGATATTAAAATAAATACTTATTTTTAACAAGACACTTAAGATTTGCTGAGTTGACCAATAATCTCTAACAACTTAACCTTGAGTAATGAGCGTAACTCCTAGACAAGAGTTAAAGCACACATTTTTTTGGACCAGCAGTCTAGTCTGAGTTCCCAGAGTGTAGAGGAAATGAAAAGCAGTCAGAAAAGAGACAAGAGCTCCAAAATAGATAATGAGAAAAAGTGAAATTCATGAGTAGTAACTTAGGGCCAATTTCAGGCAACTTCAAGAGTAAAGGGCATGGGAATTGGAAACGAGGCAGTCATCTTCCAGGATGCCAATGTAACAGGTAGAATTGGAGCAATTGTCCATGGGACATTACAGAGAAAAGTGGAATCCGCCTGCACTGGGAAAACTAATTTAGCAAGAATATGGGAGGCTAACATCTTTCTATCTTCTGGTTGAAGTACAAAGTATTTCTTTCTCTGCCTCTGACATACTAGAGATCTGAGGTCAGAAAAAATGAATATACTGGAGTCTTGGAGAGAAAAGAGTTAGAATACTCTTCTACTAGAAGAGCTACTTGTTGCTGTTATCTGACAGTTTTAGAAAAATATGGATGAATCAAAAAGGTCCTTTGTGTAAAACTATTTTAGCATCTTGCTGGTAGAACAAGGGTAAGGGCAGCCTCCTTGGGGAGATTTTAGTTCATACAGTGTCAGAATAGATAGGAAATTTATGGATAGATGAGTACATATTCTTATAGAGACAGTCTTATGATGAAAATGTGTCATCAGTAAAAGGAAACTAAATTTTTATGTTGATTACTTTTTTTTTTACTTTGTATTGAAGTGAAGTCTGGACCTGGTTTGCCAAATGCCTTATGGGTCGATCCGTGTTTCTTGCATGACCTCATCACCTATACCTCCCTCTCTCGCTCTCTGCTCCAGTCATGCTAGCACTTTGTTCCAGGTGTTTGTTCAAATGGATGGATGTTTATCAAGAGGAGGACAGCTCTATCTAAATTAAAGGGTAACCCCCTCCAAATTACTCACCCTGCTTCATTTCTTTTATAGTATGTAAAATTCTTGGTCATAGTATACATATATTGTTTTATTTACTGTTTTCCTCTAGTAGATTGTAAGTCTAATGAAAGTAAAAAGGTTTTTGTCTTGTTTTATTTATTGTTCTATGCTATAGGTACTAAAATATTCTCTGAATTAAGTAGGCTTCACTTATCTATTTTTCATTTTTACTTTAATAAACTATATTAGGTATACTAATTTAAAAATAGTAAGACTCAATGAGTAAGAGCTTAGTGTATGTATTGATTTGAAACCAAAACGATTAGGCAATATATGCATTCCTCTCTACTCAATAGTTTTAACACCATAATATCTCCAAATTGGTTTATAATGATTTTCTCAGTAATTAGAATAAAATCTTTTGCAAGTTGCCTAAGGTTTTACATTAAAAAATAATAACAGAATTTTCTTGGACATCTTATGTTACTCTTGGTAGGTTAAAATAGCATCAATTGAGTATCAGTTGATTATTCTCAGGCAGTATTAAAACATACAATTGAAATTTATTTATTCAAGTCCTGTTATACCTCCATAAAGAAGTAAAAAGAAGAAAGTATATCATCTATATCCCTATTATATCTGATAAAATATAGAGTTCAAATAGAGGAGAAAGTATTTTATTCAAAATTATATTCTACATGCCTAACACTTGAAAAGTATTCAACAATTCAACCATTGATAAATATATAAATAAATATATTTCAGTCTTTACTTTATAATCTGTTTTTAAATAGAAAACAAATTCCTGTAAAGCAAAGATCACTTTAGCATAACATAATTTCTAATGATTATAGAACCATATTTTAGGTTAAAAAATATATTAATCTTTTGTTTTACTTTTTAAATATTTTTATTGAATTTATTAGGGTTATATTGGCTAAGAAAATTATATGAATTTCAAGTGTACAATTCTATCATACATCATCTGTATATTGAATTGTGTGTTTATCACCCCAAGTCTAGTCTTCTACCATCACCATTTATCTTTGTGTTTGTTCCTCAATGACTTGTTGGAAACTACTACTTATAGCAGGGGTCCCCAAACTTTTTACACAGGGGGCCAGTTCACTGTCCCTCAGACCATTGGAGGGCTGACCACCAGTGAAAGAGGTGCCCCTTCTGGAAGTGCAGTGGAGGGCTGGATAAATGGCCTCAGGGGGCCGCATGCGGCCCGTGGGGACGCCTGAATTTATAGGATGCTATTCTAGATTCTGAAGGGAATATGAAAAATGAATATATATGGCCCCTAAAAAATTGTAAGGTAAAACATATTCTATTCTGCTATCATTGTACAAGGAGTGCAGGATAGAAAATGGAAATCTATAAAGCTGTGTAATTCTCATGCCAATGCTTATAAAAAGTCATCTTGATATATTTTTTTAGCTTATAGTTTAATATTATATACTGGTTAATATTAGATACTTTTTTTTTTTTTTTTTTGGTATTTTTCTGAAGCTGTAAACGGGGAGAGACAGTCAGACAGACTCCTGCATACGCCCGACCGGGATCCACCCGGCACGCCCACCAGGGGCGACGCTCTGCTCCTCCGAGGCATCGCTCTGTTGCAACCAGAGCCACTCTAGTGCCTGGGGCAGAGGCCAAGGAGCCATCCCCAGTGCCCGGCCATCTTTGCTCCAATGGAGCCTCGGCTGCGGGAGAGGAAGAGAGAGACAGAGAGGAAGGAGAGGGGGAGGGGTGGAGAAGCAGATGGGTGCTTCTCCTGTGTGCCCTGGCCAGGAATTGAACCTGGGACCCCTGCATGCCAGGCCAACGCTCTACCACTGAGCCAACCGGCCAGGGCCTATTAGATACTTTTATAGATAACTTTTTCTCTTTTTTTCATGTAATTGAGTTTCGTGAAATACAGTTTTTATGAATAACACATATATTGGACTTTATGTTATACTTTGAGTACATTTTTCCTTATTTAGTCTCAGATAAAACATGATAATAGGCACCAGTATTCACTCTTAGCAGCTCTGCTGTGGAGTCAATCACCACTGTTGGCTAAAAATAAATAGTTGTGCAGTCTAATCCTGAAACATTGTCAATACAATGTGAAGATGTCTATATGAACAATAATCAAGTTTTTTTTAGTTACTTATAACACTGAATTAACAAACAAATATTTTAACCACCAAGATGAAGTATTAATATAATTTAGATTCCATATGAAAAATACTTATGTTAAAATAACACCGATTTATCATCCCCAAATATATCTATGATTTTTAGATAATGCCATCATCTATGATTGGTGAATACAGAAAAAAAGATGGATATTCTTATTATTTAGAGTGAACTGAATAAAACTCAAGAAATAAACCTTGCCTTTTTACACAGAAAACTATTAGTCTGCATCATATAAAATTGTCATTTTTCTTTGTAAGTTTAAAGTTATATATCAACAATTTCATATGGTGCAATGAAATGACTCTTAACCTGTTTCTAAGAAGTTACTCATCCTCTACTAAAGAGCTTCAAAATATTGAAGGCATTATGAATAATCTCTGTTGAGGGAGTTTATTTTAAGTCATTTTTAAATATAAAATGTATTAACTTCAATTTTTTCATTTGTACAGATTATGATAAAGTTGAGCCTAGACATATAAAATAAATTTTATTATTTACCTTCATCTAACTTATAATGATTTTGGCCAGATTAATTCACAGGGGAGGCATCTGTTAAATGACAAGGGAGATAAACATCAAATACTGAGATTTTTTAAATAATAAATATTACAGTCACCCAAAAACTTTGTTATTTTTGATGTTCTTGGAAATGACATAATTTCAAATCTTACTATTAAATGTAAACTGAGGAAAGCTGGAGAATTCTATTTTTTCCCACTCTTCTTGTAATTTTTCACTACTGTCGACCATAATAGATAAAGGTTGTCATTCTCGGGTTAATGAAAAACTCAAGAAAATCAGTATATTGTGTATCTCCTGTTGTTTCTGTTATAGAAAGCAAATATGTGTTTTAGTTTTAAATATATTCTGTTGAGCTACTGACGCATCTCAATTGAAGACATTAAAATCCTGTAAGCCTCTAAGTTCTGTGACACAGTAAGGATAAGATTTCTTAAAAACAAACAAAAATTAACAAAACCCCAACATTATTAGAAAGTTATGAAATAAAAAAAACACTATTATGTATATTTAAGTTCTGAATCTACTAGGACATCTTATGTCCTGTCCCTTGTCTTGCAATAGTCCAAATGGAAAAAAAAAAGGAAAAGAAGGTTGAAGACCGGAGTATTTTCTCTACATCAAAACCGTAAGGTGTCAAAGGGCAGGCTCCAACGCAGTGAACCAAGAGTTCATGTTTTTCACAGAAGTCTTTTGTTCTAATAACTCCTTGAAAAAACTGATTACAAATTTAGAAAATTCATTTAAATTTAATTTGACCACATTACCTCTTGGTTGGCTAATAATTACCTTTAAGTAATTTTATAAATAACTATTTTAAATGCTGCATTTTGCTATAGATCATGAAGTAACTAAGTTAAGAATTTAAATTCTGCTGCTTTAGTATCTATAGTTAATCACATTTTCATTTCATGAACAGCTTTTAATTGGGAATTTGAGCTTAAATTTAATAGTAAAGTTGAGCTGATTTGAGTTATTGTTAGAAGTTTTTTTCAATTTAGCTATTAATTAAATAATATAATATAGTTTTTAAATGGTGTCCCTTAAGTGGTTTTTAAGCCCTAGTGCATTTTATATGGTCTATCTATCCAAGTTCTTTAGATTATTATAAAGATTCTTAAGGTTGGTTGGTTTGTGTTTTTTTTTTTTTTACTTAATGTATAGGATTATACTGTTTCAAAGATATTTTTCCAGATCTACACATTACAAATTAAAGTGGATTATTATAATATTATAATAATATTATTATAATTCCACCTAATAGTGTTATAAATTTTCCAAATAAATAAAAGAGATTGGGGGTTAAACATTTCTGGTGTCTTAAGATTTAAGAAGTGTTTGAAAGCATTTTAGAAGATGCAAGCCATGGGCTGTTGGGAAAAGAGAAGCTTTGCAATAAACCTCTATGTTCAGAAATACTGTGGAGCACCAATAGTTATAGACTGCAAAAAATTTTTTTTGACAGAGAGTCAGAGAGAGGGACAGATAGACAGGAAGGGAGAGAGATGAGAGGCATTAGTTCTTCATTGCAGCACCTTAGTTGTTCATTGGTTGCTTTCTCATATGTGCCTTGACGGGGGGGGGGGGAGGGGTCTACAGCAGAGCGAGTGACCCCTTGCTCAAGCCAGCGACCTTGGACTTTAAGCCAGCAAGTTTTGGGTTTAAACCAGTGGCGATGGGTCATGTCTATGATCCCACACTCAAGCCAGTGTACCCAGACTCAAGCTGGTGAGCCCGCACTCAAGCTGGATGAGTCCATGCTCAAGCCATTACCTTGGGGTTTCTAACCTGAGTCCTCTGTTTCCCAGTCTGATACTCTATCCACTGCACGACCACCTGGTCAGGCAGACTGAGAATTTATGATAATATATTATCTTGAGAATAGTCCTTTTGAGAATTAAAATACAGTTGAGTTGGGAAATGCAATTGTCAGGATAGTAGAAAGGAACTCAAACGGAATAAATGCTTGTGTCTTCTCCTGAAATCTGACCATCATTATGGCTTTAGATTTGTGGATGGGGGCATAATGCTTCATAACTGGGATAGACTCTTAATTTGCTACCAATTAGCTACAAGGCTTCAGAAAAATCAGTTACTATCTTTATTTCTGAGTGTCTTTATTATATCCAAATTACATGCTGTATCCTCCACTAAGCAATTTTTTTTTATTCCCACAACTAAACTTTCTCACCTATGAAATTCAAGGATACATGTTCTGTGCTCCTCACTGCATTTGTTCATTCAACTTGTCTCATACTTATTTAAGCATGTGATATAGACATATGTACATGTGACTTCACTAAAGAAATGAACACTTGGGAGGAAGTTCCAATCCTATAGAGCCTTGTGCTCTGTAAAATGTATAGCACAATTTCTTGAGCGTGGTAACTATCTGCTTTAAAAGCACCTCGGTTACGTAATTATATAAAATGCAGATTCCAGATATCAGCTCCCTAGTACTGTGCTATGCAATGCCATAGTTACTAGCACTGTGTATTTATTGGGCACTTGACATATGCCTAGTTTTAATTGGGATGCTCTAGTCATAAAATCCATACTAGATTTCAAAGACTTAGTACAATAAATGTAAATGTTTCATTAATAATATTTACATGTTGATTGTATATTGCAGTGATAATACTTAATCTATCAGGTAAAATAAAATATTTTAAAATTAATTTTACCTGTTTATTTTTCATTTCCTAAAGTGGCTTTAAAAATTTTTTAATTGCCTACATGTTTTGCACTGTATTTATTTTGGACAGTACTAGTTTAGAGTTTCTTGATTCAGTAGAATACTGTGCAATACACTAATCAATATTTTTAACATGACCCTCAGGTGAATCTAATGTATACAAAAATTTGAAAATCACCAGGTTGGCACTGTAAGTACACATAGTAAACAGTCAACAAATGATGGTGGTAGAAGCATTGCTTATCATCTCATTAGTATCATATTATCATGTGAGTAAATTCTATCAATGAATGAAAGTCCTTGCAATCGGCAGTTCTGAGTTTACATACTGCTAAGGCAAAAAGAAAAGGTTGCTACCATTTTGAATGGCATACTTAATGAATGACAAAGATTATTTGAGGTCATTAGAAACAATTACCACCTTGTTTGCTATAGTATACAGGAGCTCTGTTTTCAGTAAATGATGTTTTCCTGCCAGCTTCGAATGAGAAGCTGGTATCCTAGGAAAAGCCTGGCAAAAGAAGGTAGAACTAAAAAAGATTGCTTTGAGGACTTGGCTGTTAAATTTCAGTGGTGAGTAAGCCTGATTAATTTACATGTTGATCCATGGTTGGCGCAAATTGAATAAATTTGAATGGATTGTTGAAAGGTCAGGGAATAAAGATAAAGGATACAAGAAATTTTGTATCAACAAAAATAAAAAATGCATTATTTTTTGTGTATGCAGAGAGTAATAAAATGGAATATTAAAGCAATACTACATTTATAATTAATTAAATAAAAAATAGGGTTTATACTAGCCTGAATTTATAAAGTTATAGCTTCAGTTTATTCTGATATTCATATAAAAAAGAAAGAACCATTATACAGCAGAATGTAGTTAATAAAGCTTTTAGGAAAGGAAACACATCTATTATAAAGCTTTTGTCTCTGTTCTGATGATACCCTACAAATAAAGAAACAAATAAAAACGAAGAACAAAACTTACATTCCTGAACAGTAACTAGATTAAAAATCACCACAAGGCAGTTATATTATCCTTTAGTCTGACTGAAGCACAGCAGATAGACTTTAAAAATGTATAAATAAATAAGATATACTCATGAATCAGTTGGTTAGTCAAGCCCATCCTTTTTCCTTCAAACAATCCCTTTAACAAGAATAAATGACTTTCCTATCTTAGCAAATAAGAGTAGGGGTTGGGTTGCAAAGAACCCTTTAGTGTTTTAGATTTTCCACAAGTCTTAATGCAAATGACTTAATAGCCTTCTGAGAGAACTGAGGTTGCATTTTGTGCCATGACGAATTTAAATCCAGGTCACAGAGATGTTAAATAGCAAATGACACATTTGCTGTGCCACCCAGCTGCCTCCTCTAATGCACCAGGACTGCCTTCTGAACAAAGTCAGCATGCCAGTGTTAGACTCTGTGCAAGTGGTTTTGTTGATCACAATAATGCTAAAAGAAGAAATTCTGCCCACAATTAGTTCAATTGCTAATTCACACCCTAAAGTGTCAAATAAATGACTTGCCTCTCTGAAGGAGCCATAACCCTGAACATCATGGGTGAAAAATTTTCATGCTAGCCTCAATGAGTCAGATTTGATATTGAAATATTCGTGAAGGGAGAAAGCTTTCTATGCTAGATAACAGATTGTCATCAGGCTACTGTAATTAATCTTTAAAAAGATGTCTTGCCTCTAGAAAACTTGTTAAAATGAAAGTTTTAATCGTGGTTATTTTGTGGTTGTATACGAAGGATCATCTTTGTTGATGAATTCCTCAAAAGTTATGTCTTTTATCATACCGTAATTTCAAAAGTGCTCTTTTCAGAGTACTCTCACTGGTATATCCTCTTTTGTGAATCAATGCCATATTATTTATTAATTCCAAAGTTAAAATTGAGAGTCAGATAATCTGTGAAGGGCAAGAGCTGAAGGCTTTCATTCTTGATGTTTTCAGAGAAAGAGAAGATGAAATCGTCAAGTTGGAAGAAGACAAAACACTTAGCTGAGGAGGGTTCTTACTTGTCAGGCCAGTTAGTATTTCTTAGCTGTGATAGGATCTCTTGACTAGGCATGTATTTAAATCCTAGTAAAGCTGTATGTGAGAATAAGCTGGGGCTTCATACACACACATGTCCTAGAGCCATCCTGTTTATTGACCTTGTGATTTCTGGGTTTAGGGCCTCATTTATAAAAATTCGTTGAATGATTGTGTTATACCACCAGTTTGGGAAAATCTCTGGCATATTCCATGTGATTGTTGTTTATCTGCAAAGATGCATGAGCTATATCTCATCATTCATACCAAAATCTAGATTTCTTTACTTGTAAGACTAAAATTACTTTGCAAAGTAAAGTATTCAAAAACATATATATTATGAAAACAATATATGCATACTTACTCATATAGAAAAAAATCGTTCCTTCCGGTACACTGAGGAAGGTTCTTTTCAGAAGTGTCTTCCAGAGTGATCACATTCATTCCCATCAAAAATATATTGGTGGAAGAAAGAAATAATTTTTATTCTTCCCTGTTTTCTCATTATCTTTGGGGTATTTCAGGATATACTAAAGAACTTTCTGCATTTTGGGAAATCACTTTCTCTAAATAGAATTCTAATTTTAATTTTTTACTGAGAACTGGGGAAATATGGTAGAGTGGTAAACAGTTTTACTCATTCTTTGGACAATATGTATCTGCCCTCTGTTCTAAGCGCAAAGTACAAAGCCAGATGCTTCAAAGGGCATAAAAATTCAAACTGATTTTTATACCTTTATTCTGCCCACACAAAATTGGTAGTCTTTTAGGGAAAATAAGCCATTTATATAAATGCACTATAGCGATGGCTTTAGGCGACCCCTGTGTTTTGGTCATTCTACCCCCGCCGGGGTCGCGACCCACAGGTTGAGAACCGCTGATCTAAAACATGTAAAAATATTATGTGGTAGAGTAGTAATGTAGAGAAATTCAGGGAAGTGATGAATAACATTTATCAAAGAGGTTACCTCAGAGAAATGAGAGAGATGCAATCTTTGGTACATACTGTACTAAAAAAAATATTAGTTACTTATCTGAAATTCAAATTTAACTGTATATCCTGTATTTTATAAGGCAGCCTTGGTCAGGAAGGGCTACACAGCAGCTTCAGATGACTATATGAGTTGGAAATAACTCCTTCTGGTCTTTTCCAGTGTTCTCTGTTGTTATAGTCTCTTAATGAGCAAAAGTTATATCTTACATAGACAATGGGAATGCAGGTATTTATTTTCTTCTTTATATATTTCTGTATAAAATATTCTATAAGTAATATGGAAAATATCTATGCAACAAAATAAGAACTGAAACATGTCATAAGAAAAGTCCTCTGGATAGAGACCATTAGGAGGTTAGAAGAGATAACTTGTATCTAGTGGAGGCGCTTATAGAGGCTCAAAACCTTGAGCTGTGAATAAGATAATGAAGGTTGGTATATTTTTGGCAAAGGCACTATAGCAAGAAAAGCGTGAAAATGTGAATGCACAAGAGAATAGTGAAGAAAGTAATTATAATAATATTGATTAAAATAATACACAATACACATGTTGTTTTAAATAACATTTCTTGAGTGCTATGTGCCAAAAACAACATTTTAGTTTTTTGTATATTTCACTTAAGTTAATACTCTCAAAAACCCTTCAAGATAATCACCATTTTCCCCCCCACTTTAAAATTAGCTTTAAAGGTATTGGATAATTTATGCAAGTCCACATAGCTAAGTAAGTGATAGAGGCAAAGATTGAACCCTATTTGTGAGGGTTCAATAAACACTTGAAACTGTACGCTTGTTTATAATAAACACTGCATTGGGTAATAATATGTATAGTGCATCTGCCCTGTGTGAGCCATTCTTCATTATGTGCTTTATGTTTCCTTACTTGATTCTTGCAGCAACCTTGTGAGTTAAGTACCATCCAGTTTTATAAGATGAAGCAAAGTAACTTGCCCAAGAACCACTTACTACAAAAATAACAGAATTTTATATTAATCCAGTCCAGAACCAGTTAACCAAGAAAGCTGTTTAACTTAGGTAATGTCAATGGTGGTGTGAAGAGCAGAATAGAAAAGATATTCCTGGAAATAGATGCTGGGGATCAAATCATGAGGTAAAACTCAGACTGTCTTCTCTCAGTGCTTGCTTGTGCTGAGGGTTATAGAGGTTACCATTGGACGTTTTTGAACAGGGGAATGAATTGAGTAGAACTAGACTTTGAGAAGATTAATAGTAAGGTTATATAAATTTCAGTTGACAGGTTATTACCATATAAATGGGTCATTGTGGATGAATTCACTATTCCCTCAATTTATTGTTTTTCTGCCTGAACACTTACCAGAGAGTTTTACATATGACACACACTCAATATTACATGCGACAGGCAATCAATAACTGCATTTTGCATAAATAAGTGAATTAATGAATGATATGTATAATCCACACTAATGATTAAGACAACATGTTATTTTGGAGTTTCAAAGTTGTTATCATATAGGAACTCTCTAAAGGAGGTTGAGACTTCCCAGATTTGACACTTTTTTTTTCTTTTTTTTTTACTTTTTTTTTTTTTTACAGAATTTTTTTCATGATTTTTAATTTATTTATTTTTTTTTTTTTAGAGAGGAGAGGGAGAGACAGAGAGAGAGGAGAGACAGAGAGAGAGAAGGGGGGGAGGAGCTGGAAGCATCAACTCCCATATGTGCCTTGACCAGGCAAGCCCAGGGTTTTGAACCGGCGACCTCAGCATTTCCAGGTCGACGCTTTATCCACTGCGCCATCACAGGTCAGGCTGACACTTTTTTTGTTAGCATCCTATCTGTGAATCTCAAATGATTGCTGGTGTTCCTTGTGATATTATCATTATGAGATGTTAAAAGGAATATGCATTTCTTGTAGGTCCACAAAGTGCAACTCCCACCCAGAAGCAGATGATTAAAAGATAGGACTCTGAATTCTGGTAATCATCTATTTCAGTTGTGTTTATCCATTTTAATCCTCCTATAGGAGAAGTGTGGAGGTATACCATTTTATGTTGAGTTTTAAATATATTTGGAGGTATTCGTAATTGGTATTCCTTTCAGATCAATGTGTTCAATGTAAATCCACTCAAAAAAGTGGTAATTAAATGAATAGGAAGGGAAAATAATTATCATTTGTGGGTATGTTCTAAGACAGGATTCTGGTTAAGTGTTTTTTAAAATGATTTATGGCATATGTTTCTATATAAAATGTTACCAAATCTGACTATTTTAAATGTTTTTTTTATACACTCAAAAAATTATTCATGAAGAGCCATCTAATGGTATGTACACAGACACACATGCAGTCACCCTTAACAGAATCTAAAACAAAAATGATACCACCAACAGTCTCCACTGAATTCATCCAAGACATTCAAAAACTAAATTTCCTCCATGAAATTGTCAACATTTAGAGTTCATGAATTTATATCATTTAAATATTTCAAAGTGAACAGGCTCATCTGAATACATGGTGACAAAAACTTCTTAGATAGCTTAAGTCTCCAGGGACAGCTGTTCTTTAAGAGTATTTCTTTATAGAAAGAATACTTTCATTAAATCTTAAAAACTTTCACATATAATAACATTCTTTCAATAGTAATGCATATATTGACAAAATTTGAAAAAAAATATGTCTTAACTATATTCATGTATAGATGAGTAAGAGGGTTTAATTGTTTTAACAGTAGTGCTTTTTAAGTGCTACTTGCAATCTTAGAAAATACAATTTTGGGATTTCATATCCAGAGCTTCCATTCATCATTTGTCACTTAAGAGTATTTCTCCTAAAGACCTGATCTTCAAACTGAGGACTTTAGTCCAGATGATTTCCACACCAGTTTTCAGAAGCAGTTTCTACATTTAAAATTCAAAGTGATGAACACAAGAAAAACCAAGTTTTACTATGTGCTATACCAAATCTATAAATAAAATTGTAGTTTTGTCTCAAGGTTTTCTATCAGAATATGTGCCATATTTGCACACCTTCTTCTGTACAATGCATTATTTTTTTTTTCTTTTTAAGTGAGAGGAGGGAAGATAGAGAAACAGACTCCCGCATGCACCCCAACCAGGATCCTTGCTGGACCAATGCTCAAACCAACAGAGCTATCCTCAATGCCTGGGGCTTGAACCAATTTAGCCACTGGCTGTGAAGAAAAGAGAGAGAGAAGGGGGGGAAGGGGGGTAAGAGAAGCAGATGGTCTTCTCATGTGTGGCCCTGACCAGGGATCGAAACTAGGATGTTTGCACACTGGGCGGGTTATCTATCCACTGTGCCAACTGACCAGGGATAGTTGTTTCTAATGAAAACTCATCTATTACCTAGGTTAGTGTACTTACCCTGTACTTTAGAGATACTTTTCCTGGCTTAGAAAAACTTAATTATCCAATTATCTTTAGATGATATGAACTGATGCTAATTTAGTTAAAATTTTTGTTTTCTGTTTGTTTACCTTGAGCTACAATAATAACTACATGACTTATTTAGCAATTATTTACCAATAGGGCTTTAAATCTTCATTTATATCCATTTCTTTTTAAGATTTTATTTATTAACTTTAGAGAGAGAAGGCAGGAGGAGAGAGCAGGAAGTATCAACTCATAGTTGCTTCTCTTATATGTGCCTCTATTGGGCAAGCTCCAGGCTTCAAACCAGTGACCTCGGCATTTCAGGTCAGCGTTTCATCCACTGCGCCACCACACATTAGTCCATTTTCTCCATTCCTAAATGCTCTGCTTCACTTACTTTCATAAGAACAATATCAAATGCATCATTTCAGGTTTTACATTTTATGTTATTTGTTGTGGTAATAATGGGAAAGCAAAATTTATATTCGTACTCAAGTTAGTGAGTTGAGTGACATAAAGGAATAATCATAAAGGAAAAAGACATAAAAGTAATTAAAAATAGAAATACATTTCCATGTGCAGAGATTGTCACTAAAGGACAACACCAAACATTTTCAGTGGTGATGACTTTCTATCTTAGCAATATTTACACTTTAGACTTTGTTATACAGAAAAGAGGTCAGGAGTTTTCATACAAACAATTGTAAACTTACTTTTGCCCACCCTGTATTTGGCGTCTGTACCTCATCTTCCATTTGCTCCTACTCAACTCAACCTTGAGTACTTTAAGTACACAAATGTATGGACTTGAAGAAGACACCAACTTGTTTCTTTGTTTGACAATGAATTAGATATTCAATACATCTCTACATAATCAAACTCCAAATATTAGTTAATTGCAATAACTTCTTTAAGATTTTTGGTTTTTTCTTCTCTTAAAATTGCTAGTTATTGAAAGTTAAGTATTTAAAATGGTATTTTTAAGTTCAAAATGGAAAGAAAAGAAAGCAATAAAGAATAGAAGATAGAGTTCTTCAGGCCTTGACCAGTTGGCTTAGTGGTAAAGAATCGACCCAGCGTGTGGAAATCCTGGCTTTGATTCCTGGCTAGGGCACACAGGGGAGGCGCCCATCTGCTTCTCCACCCTTTCTCCTCTCCTTCCTCTCTATCTCTCTCTTCTCCTCCCGCAGCCAAGGCTCCATTGGAGCAAAGTTGATCTGGGCGCTGAGGATGGCTCCATGGCCTCCAACTCAGGTGCATAGAGCAACTCCGGTTGCAACAGAGGAACTCCCCAGAATGGCGGAGCATCAACCCGTAGTGGGCTTGCTGGGTGGATCCTGGTCAGGAGCATGCAGAAGTCTGTCTGCCTCCCCACTTCTCACTTCAGAAAAATACAAGAAAAAAAAAAAAAAAATAAATAAATAAATAAATAAATAAATAAATACTTGTTCAAATGAGATAGGATGACTTTTCTAAGAAAAAATATGTTTAATATTTATTTTATTACCCAAAATTCTACCAAGTGCTATGAATGCTCATCAAAGAGACATTCTCATTGCTCATTTGTTTTTCCTTTGAAGTTTTTGTTAAAATGCCCATGATAAGCTTTTATTTATAAAAGCTCAAACATAACATTTGAAGATATATTTTAAAATTTTTTATTAAAAAAATAATATATACCTTCCTTAATGAACATGAAACATTCATTTCTGATTCTGCAGAAAATATTCACTTACCTGACAACCATTTATTTTTAGAAATTCCAAGTGAACTTTAGTAAGTGAATACTCTTTAATATCCATTTCTGTCTACAAAGAAATATCAGCTTAAAAGTGGCATTTGAAACTAGAAAGATATTCTGTAATATTTTCAGAAGTTTAATTTGGAAAATAAGATTTATTATTTAACATTAAAGGACACCTAAAATATTTTGATTGTAAGAAATCATAAGCAAATATTAAAGTTACTCTTTAAAATAAACATAGATAAATTGAAAGATTTTAACAACAGCTAGTCGTTACCCAAACTTATAGCTAAAATTGATGTATCAATTTAGACCTTGAATTTGTTGAGTTTCATTCTTATTGAAGACAGTGATTGATTCATAGAAAGATAAATTACACTGTCTTTTTTTGGTAAGACTTAAAAATAGCCCTCTCATTCTACACTAAAATGAAGTTAAAGGCATATCATTGTTATAGGTGCAAGAGAGAGAACTAAAGAAGGTGTGGGCTATGGAGAAATCCACTCCTCTGTTTTTACTCTCTCATCATAAATTCTGGCACAATTAACTTTTCAGTGTCAGAGAATGATAGAATATGCCATTCTTTCGGCAAATTCATTTTGGTCAGGTAGAGGAGCAGTGTTTATAATAGCAATATTTAGATATGTAGGTGTGTGTATGTGTTTATATATATTTAGATAGATAGATGATAGATAGATAGCTAGATAGATAGTTGATACTATGAGTAAATTTTAAACCTGTGCCTGTATAATGATTTTATATTTAAATTTTGGATAACAAATTCTATCAGGAATATGAGGGTATGGGGATATACAGAAAGAAGAATGAGAAGTGCTATAGTTTACATCCTTGCAACAAGGTCTGTGACTTTTCCTCGATGCCCCAGCAGGTACTTAAGACACTAACAACTATTTGGTTAAGGAAAGTTTTTTATATGTCTTGCTTGCAATGGGCAACAAATCATTTAGCAAAAAATTTATACTCTGAGTGGGAATAATGAGAACATGAGCATTTCCTGTCAGAATATCTGTAATTTTCAATGAAAATATCTTGCATTTTGAGTATTTGATTACCTGTTATGTAATCATTTGTGTATATGTTTGCTTACATGTGTGTAATTTATGCTTTTACTTCTCCAATTATCAATATTAAAGATTAGTTGAATCTTTTAAATTATCTCCATATTATATGAAAATTGTATGGTAATGTTTTAAAAAATATTTTTTTAAATAAGTGAGAGTGGGGGAGGCAGAGAGACAGACTCCCACATGTTCCTGTATGAAGATCCCCCTGCCAAGTCCCCTATGGGGGACGCTACACTCATCTGGGATGTTGCTCTGTTTCTTGACAATGGAACTGTTTTTAGCACTTGAGGCAGAGGCCAAGAAGCCATCCACAGCACCAGAGACCACCTTGCTGGAGCAAATCAAACCATGCTGTGGGAGGGGGAGAGAGAAAGGGAGAGAGAAAATGAAGGGGGAGGGGCAGGGTGGAAAAGCAGATGGCTGCCTCTCCTGTGTGCCCTGACCAGAAATCAGACCCAGGACATCCACACGTGGAGCAGATGCTCTACAACTGAGCCAACTGGCCAGGGCCATGTATGATAAGTCTTATCCTCTTCATCATTTACCAATATTTTAAAATATAATTGGCATTGTTAGACGCTGCTTTGTTATTATGTATATACTGGTCTTTTTTGGGAATGATTTTGACATAAAATATTTAACTTGACAATCACTTTTATAACTAATAGTTTATACTTAGCATTATGATTAACTGGCTTCATTGCTCATAACTGGTTCTTCTAGTACATAAGCTTCCATTTTTGTACTCTAAATTTAGTTATTCTCTTAGCTAAATGAAGTATTCCTTCATAAACTTTTTTTCAAGAAGTGTAAATGAATAACAAGTTTTGCAAACTCTTGAAACTCAGAAAGTTACCATATTCACTAATATGAAAAGCATGTGGGTCTAGTGTATACTTTTGTATTAAAATTCTTTTTATATTATCATGATAATTATCATAGATGTGCCTAGAATTATGTCAATCATTTCTACTCATTATCTACATTCTGTATCATTAATCCAACAAGATGGGAACTTATTACTATTACCATTTTATATAGATGAAGAAAACAGGCCCTGGCCGGTTGGCTCAGTGGTAGAACGTCGGCCTGGCATGCGGGAGTCCCGGGTTCGATTCCCGGCCAGGGCACACAGGAGAAGCGCCCATCTGCTTCTCCACCCCTCCCCCTCTCCTTCCTCTCTGTCTCTCTCTTCCCCTCCCACAGCCAAGGCTCCATTGGAGCAAAGTTGGCACGGGCACTGAGGATGGCTCTGTGGCCTCTGCCTCAGGTGCTAGAATAGCTCTGGATGCGACAGAGCAACGCCCCAGATGGGCAGAGCATTGCCCTCTGGTGGGCATGCCTGGGTGGATCCTGGTCGGGCGCATGCTGGAGTCTGTCTGACTGCCTCCCTGTTTCCAGCTTCGGAAAAATGAAAAAAAACAAAAAAACAAAACTAAAAAGGGGTCAAATGTCTTGCCAAGGTTCACACAAAAATAAATTAATAAATTCACAGGTCAATAGATGGGAATTTAACCATCTCTGAGCAGGGAACAATGAAATCATCCTTTTAAAGATTTTGTATTTCTACCTAGATATTTGTAGTATTTAAAAAAATATTAAAATATTTATAATTAACAAACATTTTGTCAGATTATTCATACATGTTATTTTATTTTTATTACAATTTTTGTTAGAACAGCAAAGGACTCGAATAAGTTTAGGTCACTATATAAGTACATTTGTTGGACTCAGTAGTCTCGTGAACTCAAATAATGAATAGATAAACTTAAACTCTCCCTCTCAAATGGTTTCTTATTTAGTATGTCACTCTCTCTGGCGATACCACCATACCTAATGGATTATAAATGGTTTTAGCACAGCACATTCTCCTTTACTTTTCTTCTTTCCTTCCTTCTTCCTTCCTTCCTTCCTTCCTTCCTTCCTTCCTTCCTTCCTTCCTTCCTTCCTTCCTTCCTTCCTCCCTCCCTCCCTCCCTCCCTCCCTCCCTCCCTCCCTCCCTCCCTCCCTCCCTCTCTCTCTTTCTTTCTTTCTTTCTTTCTTTCTTTCTTTCTTTCTTTCTTTCTTTCTTTCTTTCTTTCTTTCTTTCTTTCTTTCTTTTGATAATTTATTCTTATATTGATTTTTTTTTCCATCTATTTTCTTCTAGTCCTATCACCTTTGTCCAGAGGCTCAACTTTCTCTTACCTTTTTTCACTCACACCAGAAACCCGTTTCTCAAATCTGGGACAAAAATCCTCAGCTTGAAATTTCAGTTTTACTATGTTACTTATTAGAGTAAGAAACAATTTTGTTTCTTGTAGCTTTTGAGATGTTTCTCAATCTTGATTAATGTACCTCCCACTTTTATAATTTTTACCATGCTAATGATATGTTTCCTTTGGTTGATTAACTTTTCTAAATTCTATTTAAGTGTATCCTAAAGTATAATATTTATGAAATATAAGTTGTAATAAATAGATCATTTTGGGTTAAAAATAATTTTTCAGGTACTATTAAAATCATATATCATAGCTTATTTTTTACTTTTGAAAGTCATATGTATCAGAAGCCCTTACAATTACTGACTTTCACCTACATGAAGTCCACATCTCTCTAACTCAGGAGCCTCTTATTCTGGTGCATACCTGTCTGTCCAACTTTACGGAGGGTTTCCTTTGGTCATTCGTATCTTTGGCACTAGAAATATCCTAGTTCTTTTCCTCATCATTTTCTATTTTTCTTACTGTTGCCACTACTACGTAGAATTTCTTCCTTCTACTCTCTTCTACTTTCTTTCCTCTACCATCTTCTATTTCCTTCTACCAAATGTCATTCATTTTAATGGTTTACTCCAAAGACCTAGCACAGGGGTCCCCAAACTACGGGCTGCATGCGGCCCCCTGAGGCCATTTATCCGGCCCCCACCATACTTCCAAAGGGGCACCTCTTTTATTGGTGGTCAGTGAGAGGAGCACAAGATGCATCCTGTGCTCCAGGAGTACTGTATGTGGCGTTGCTCACATACAGTACTAATTCTGGTGATGCGGGATGCACCCGTTGTATCACTTGTTAAGGCTAGCAGTGACAAATATGGAACCGGGCGTTGACCATCTCATTAGCCAAAAGCAGGCCCATAGTTCCCATTGAAATACTGGTCAGTTTGTTGATTTAAATTTACTTGTTCTTTATTTTAAATATTGTATTTGTTCCCATTTTGTTTTTTTACTTTAAAATAAGATATGTGCAGTGTGCATAGGGATTTGTTCATAGTTTTTTTTTATAGTCCTGTCCTCCAACGGTCTGAGGGACAGTGAACTGGCCCCCTGTGTAAAAAGTCTGGCGACCCCTGACCTACCACCTTTTGAAATGTTCTCTGATTTCTCCAGACCACAGAGCATCTGCATTTTGAATGTACTACATCTTTGATCATTTAGGACTTCTCAATATTATTGCATTTAAAAATGTTTCTTTAATGTGTCAGTTTGAATGATAGCATATGAAAGAGTTCTAGTTGGGGAAACCCCTTGATGGATGAAGGAGTAGACAGAGCCTTCAGAACATTGAGCAGATCTAACACCAGTGAAAGAGGAGAGTGAGTCGAGAGGGTTAGATAGGAAGAAGGTCAGGCTGCCACACAATGCTAAGACTGTTTCAGACAGGCCAATGGGCTAGCACATAAGCCACCCATATGACTCATTCATTCAGTGGAAGCTGCTTGGGGAGTGTCTCCTCCATTGCTTGAAGGCTATAGTGGATCCTGTGTACTATGCCTGTTGAAAAGAATTATTTGAAAGATTGGCTATTTTCCCATCAACCACATTCTCTCTTAGCAATGACTCAGATTGGCTGAGAATTGAAGAGAACAGATTGAAACATTTTTGGAATTTGTTCATTTCTAAAATATGGTTTATGGCTCAACTCTAAACCAGGACCTTTGATCTAACTATATATTATTAATAAGATTTATGATACAGATGAAGTTCATTTGTTTCTGCACAAGTGTGTGATGGAAGAGACAGGAAATGGAAAAAAAGTCTAATAATTGAGTGTAAACTGCTTTTTGAAAAGTAATGAGTAAAATTGGGTAATTATTATTATTAAAAATATTTAAACCTGACCAGGTGGTGCGCAGTGGATAGAGCATCGGACAGGGATGTCGAGGACCCAGGTTCGAGACCCCGAGGTCACCAGCTTGAGCGCGGGCTCATCTGGTTTGAGCAAAGCTCACCAGCTTGGACCCAAGGTCGCTGGCTTGAGCAAGGGGTTACTCGATCTGCTAAAGGCCCACGGTCAAGGCACATATGAGAAAGCAATCAATGAACACCTAAGGTGTTGCAACGAAAAACTGATAATTGATGCTTCTCATTTCTCTCTGTTCCTGTCTGTCTGTCTGTCTGTCTGTCTCTCTCTCTCTCTCTCTGTCTCTGTAAAAAAAAAAAATTAAGCCTGACCTGTGGTGGCACAATGGATAGAACCTCGACCTGGAGATCTGAAGTCACCAGGTTGAAACCCTAAGCTTTCCCAGTCAGGGTACACATGAAAAACAGTCATCTCTGAGTTGATGCTTCTCACTGTCTGTATCCCTTCTGTATCTAAAATCAATAAATAAAAACTTTAAAAAAAGAATATTTAAAATGAACTATAGAGACATTTTAAATTTGGTTTTATATGTTTTATCTTAATAAATTTCAATTATTCAGACCAGTTATATATATATATATATAATATCATAAAATGAACTGAGCAATATCAGCTTCAATGATGATGGTAATTTTCTATAAGTAATAATTAAATTCAAATGGGTATATAGGATTATTTATCTTAGGAAAGCAAAAGTTAGAGTGGGACCTTTAAAGGTTACCTCTAACATTTTTGTGGTTAATAAACCATTCTTTGCTATTAAATATGTTTGCAGGGAAATGTTTCCTGAGATTTCTAGGATTCTGTGTGACAATCCACTACTGTAGTGCACTGTCCATGAAAACGTTAGTATTTTGCTTATTAAAATACAGAATAAAGTAAAGTTGATGGAGAATAATGAAAATAGAGATGTTAGCTTTAAGACATAAAATAAAGCATAAAAGACAGCAGTAACTAAGAAGGAAAATAATAAGAGGCTAAGATACAGATTGTTGCCTACTCAAAAGGAGTCATGTCTTGATCTAATGATAAAATCTGGAATTACATACAATAATTTATAAGAATACTTGAAAAGCAAACATAGGATATAAGAAATCTGCCTCATAAAATCCAACAGAAGTTAATTGCATGCCTTTAAGCAATAATAAAAACATACTTTTGAAAGATTTATACTTATTATTTGGCAAATTACAGAACTCAGTTAAAGCAAAAAGGGAGAATTTAAATAAGGATGCAGGGTACAAGCACACATTCATGAGTGAGTGTGTGTGTGTGTGTGTGTGTGTGTGTGTGTGTGTGTGTGTTTGGTAGAGGTAGAAAGAAGGGCATAGAGGATCTCTCAAAATTGAAAAACAGAAAACGGTGTCACTAATCCTTTGCCTATCATTTCAACTATTTCCAAACCACTTTATTATCTTCTCCCTTTGCGGTTCAGTTCACTGTTCTCATTGTGGGTGGAGGATGGCAACCTGACAGCCTTGAAATGTATACTGTCTTTGATTGGATGCTTCGCTATCCCAGTTCAAAGTCTGAGGGGGGAGTGTTGACTGGCCACGTTTGGGTCACATCTAAGTCATGGGGCTGTCTAAACATAGCCAGTGATACAGGGGCTCACAGCGTCCCCTAGCCATTTGTGGCTTGCTTCTGCAGGAAGGCAAAACTTCTAGACAAGGCCCACACACTAAATGCAATAAATATCCATGCTAGTAAGCAAACCTCTCTGAAGAGAAGGAAAGATAGTGTAAGTAGTGCTGTCAACATCTGGGATTGTAACATTTTAAAGTTCAATAAACCAATATTATCTATTTTCAGTAAGCATGCCAAGCAGTGACATTTTCTCTAGAGTATTAAATTTTACTAATAAAATCCCATGAAAAGGTGCTGTTTTATTTTTATCATTATCATCTATGAGAAATTCCAAACAATACCAGTGATAAACAATCCTCCCTGCTAGGGTAGACCTCTTTCAACCTCTAGCCCCCTTAGTATGTCATTGTCACTTTTAGTGGACTTACCTGAAATGGAACAGAATCCCATTATGATGCTCAGGTAGGCAGACAGAGATGATATCTATGAAAGGCTTTCTGGTGTACTTAGAGAACTCCATTAATACTTCAGTTGTGACAGAATTGTGCCTGTGGTTGTAGTAAATAAAAGAATAGATCAACCAACATTATAATAGATGGTTTTTTCCTTAGTAATTTTCAATATTATGGAGCTTTAATGAGCAATAACTGAAGGAGTTAGTGCAGGTTGGAGTGTCTAACAAACTTATAGTGTCTCCTTGTTAATGGTAATAATAGTCACTATTTGGTAATTTAAATATAAAGCTATTATTACCTGTGTAAAGAATAGTACTTCAGAATACAAACTCTTAAACAGGTCAGAACCCTAATGTGTATCTATTTATTTCACTTAGCAGGTGTTTGAAAGGAGAAATGGAACATTAAAAAGCCTTCTGAAAGTGAGATGCAAATTATAACCATTTTATGAAATTGAAGTGGGAGCCCCATTGTTACACACTTTGGGAGATGCAGATCAGGGAACCTCAGTGTTTGGAATATACATAACATAAATAGAGGTTAATGAGAGGTTAAATATCCTTTTTTAAAAGTCTATTTTTTAAAATGATTGCCTCCAAAACAAGTAAAAATAATAGAATGGATTCAAATTTAATGTAACATTTAAGCTTATGAACTCTATTAGCTACTTATTTTTATTACAAATCTGCAAAACTTTTTACTTTAAAACTTAATGCTTGCGCAAAATTACACCAAATCTAGGTTTATTACATGTCGTTAGTTTCTGGATCTAATTCTAATATCTTCAGCAGGAAAAAATTGGACTGTTAAATTCAAATGAAAGAAATGTATTCTTGAATAAGAAAGCAATTCAAAAATGTCATCAGCCCCCAAATCCCTGCACATAGTCCTTTAAATTTTGTGCCCTTCATATTCAAGGGCCATAATCAAGGCAGTGCCCTGTAATAGGCATATATGGTCTGCTATTTTGTTTACAGTTCCTAGTCTCCAGTAAAGCCAACGTTGTCCACAGTCAATGTGGGGGGGTATTTTTCCAAAGTGAGAAGAAGGTGGGGGGTGGGGCAGACAGACTCCCGCATGGGCCCAACAAGGATCCAGCTGGCATGCCCACCAGGGAGCAATGTTCTGCCCATCTGGGCCATTGCTCTGTTGCAACTGGAGCCATTCTATCTAGCGCCTGAGGTGGAGGCCATGGAGCCATCCTCAGCACCTGGGCCAACTTTGCTCCAGTGGAGCCTTGGCTGCGGGAGGGGAAGAGAGAGAGAGAGAGAAAGCAGAGGGGGAGGGGTGGAGAAGCAGATGGGCGCTTCTCCTGTGTGCCCTGGCTGGGAATTGAACCCAGGACTCCTGCACACCAGGCCGATGCTCTACCACTGAGCCAACCAAAGAGCACTTCTGAAGAGCTGGTGTTTAGTAAATATCATAAGCAGGGGAACTGTGTTATAAATTGTGGCAGAAAATCATTTCAGAAGGTGTTGATCATTTGGAATCCTGTGTAGAATGTTTATTGATAAATATGTTATCTTGAACAAATTGGAGGTGATCAAATTCTAGTTTCTGGTGTCTTTCACAAGGCAGAAGGGGAAAAGAAACACATGCACCAATTTTAAAATTGCCTTCTCTTATCTGAATAGCAGTGTTTTCAGGGAAATTGAATCGGTACCAAAGTACTAAAAAGGAAGTAAAATTTTTGACAACCAGGAACCCCTTGGTTTTAGACAGAGCTAGTAAATGGGCAAATTACTAAAAAGAAGGTTGGCTTTAAGCGCTACTGTCTTTCCTATGTATTTCAAAGTATTGCCCATAAAACTATTTCTTTCATTGAACAGAACATTGCCCAAAGAAGCTGTCAGCCCTCTCTAAGGGAAAAAAACGGCGTGTGGTAGAGCAATGAAGCACATCAGAAATGCTCCTGTCTGTGTGTTTTTATTGAGAAATTTTAACTCAGATGAACTGGTTGTTTTGTCTAACAGTCAATTAACATCCTTGGAGTGTTTACCCGGAACAAGTTACTGTGCAAGGTGCTGGGGCCAGGAAATGCGTAAGAACAAACAGGGAATTAAATAGCATGCTTTAATTTTTGTTATGACTTGTGTTCAGAAATGAAAATTGCAGAATATTCCAGAAAGGTATTAACATTTATTAACTAAGCATTATGTATACCATGAATCTTACTTCTAGTCACCATGTTACTGATAAGGAAATAAACAAAGCAACTTATTCAAGTCTGTAGAGATTATGAGTGATTATTTTTAAATGCATATGTGACAGAGTCTCACTGTTTAAAACACTATAATGGCTTCTTCTTGCTTTTAAGATAAACAAAATGCTCAAAATATTTCATGATTCCTCTCCTACCCTTTTGTACCAGCTTCGTATCATTCAGGCTCTCCCCCGGGTCCTTGAGCCTCTAGTCTGCTGATATGTGAGCCTGTGATGCCGTCTTTCCCACAGTAGCTCAACACAGCTATGCACATTTTTTAGAACTCAATTTACCCTCCTTTTCCCTGGAAAGTCAAGGAATAGGTCAAAGACCTTTGGCTCAAGTTTTCCCAGCCACAAGGGCCTCTGCTCTGCATGTCTAGTATAGCTGACTGACTGTTGTCCCTCAGCCTATGGAGCTCCCTGAGTTTTGATAACTGGGTCTGCATTTAAATTAGCCAATATACTAGCAGGCAAGACTGCCCCATATGCACACATAACATACAATGTTCCAGCTACTACTATGGTTTGTAAGTGATTTTTTTTTTTTTTTTTTCATTTTTCTGAAGCTGGAAACGGGGAGAGACAGTCAGACAGACTCCCGCATGCGCCCGACCGGGATCCACCCGGCACGCCCACCATGGGGCGATGCTCTGCCCACCAGGGGGCGATGCTCTGCCCATCCTGGGCGTCGCCATATTGCGACCAGAGCCACTCTAGCGCCTGGGGCAGAGGCCACAGAGCCATCCCCAGCGCCCGGGCCATCTTTGCTCCAATGGAGCCTTGGCTGCGGGAGGGGAAGAGAGAGACAGAGAGGAAAGTGCGGCGGAGGGGTGGAGAAGCAAATGGGCGCTTCTCCTGTGTGCCCTGGCCGGGAATCGAACCCGGGTCCTCTGCACGCTAGGGGTTTGTAAGTGATTTTTACAAATTTTAATTCTTATTTTATGGTAAAATACATCAGATCATGTTTAAACTTAATTCTGTTTTATATTCCATAATCCTGAAATGGTGAAGCCTTTTATCTGGCTTAGTGGATAGAAGCTCTGCTTTCTCAGGTACTGCTGCTACCTGCTTTTAACCAGCTGCATAATATTACATATTATCCTTTGAAAACATGTTTACAGATATAAACTCTGTAAAAAATGCATCAGAAAATCAGATTTCAACATGAATTCAAGTTATTTCTTTGTAACTCTCACACCAAAATACATTGATTCATATCAAAATCTATTACTAGGTGACCTTGGATAAGTAACTTTGTCTCTGCAGATGAGACTTCTGCAACTGTAACATGAAGGATTGGAAGAGATCTTCCCCAAGGTCTTTTTCAGTTCTTAAATTCTGTTTCTTTTTAACTCTAAAAACTGCTGCCATTTCACATCCTACTCTCTTCGCAAACGAGAGATTTTCAATTCCCAGTGATGAAATGAACTTGCATACACTAGAGCTACAGGAAAAAAAAAATATTTTCTACTTTCAAACTGTCCTCCTGAGGCAACCAAATTTAGTTGAATTATAAAAGACTTCAGGATAAGGGTACTCAGCATTTGCCACACCCCTTTTCCCAAACAGTCTGGTTTCAAAATTTAAAACATAGTAACATTTCATTAAAAGCCATAGCAACTCCTCTCTCAGATGTGCAGAATACATTATGAGTTATATGCATAGTTATCAAAATTTTATCACATTATACACCCTTCCTAGTGAACTTTATGAAGCTTTAGGGTTTAAATACCTTCATTCATTAGTGTGACATTGCATAATAGACCAATGAAAATATATTTAATCCCTTATGCATTCATACTTTTTTATTGATTTTAACTATTGTGTTTACATAGATTCTAGTGTCGCCCCAAATGCATCCCCCCTCCCTGTATTCCCCTCAACATCTCCATGCCCCCCTTCCCATAGCACCCTCCCCCATTCCCTTCAGGTTTATCCCATTCTATCATCCCCTTTCCCTCTATCCTATTTTCCTCTGGTCCCTTTGATCTCTCCTCTGTCTCAATTTCGTTACCCAGTTCACATCATTTATTGGATTCCTCAAATGAGTGAGCTCATATGATATTTTTCTTTTTCTGCCTGGCTTATTTAACTTAACACAATAGTTTCCAGGACCATCCATGTTGTCACACAAGGTAAGATTTCCTTCTTTTTCGTGGCCCCATAGTATTCCATTGTGTATATATACCATTGCTTTTTAATCCACTCGTCCAATGACGGACATTTGGGCTGTTTCCAGATCTTCGTTATTATGACAATGCTGCCATAAACATGGGGGTGCATTTCTCCTTTGGAAACAGTTCTATGGTGTTCTTGGGATATATTCCTAAAAGTGGGATGGCTGGGCCAAAAGGCAGTTTGATTTTTTTTTTTTGAGGAATCTCCTTACTGTTTTCCACAGTGGCTGCACCAGCCTGCATTCCCACCAGCAGTGCAGGAGGGTTCCCTTTTCTCCACATCCTCACCAGCACTTATCCTGTGTTGTTCTGTTGATGAGCACCATTCTGACTGGTGTGAGGTGGTATCTCATTGTGGCTTTAATTTGCATTTCTCTAATGATTAGTGATGTTGAGCATTTTTTCATCTGCCTATTGGCCATCTGTATGTCCTCTTTGGAGAAGTGTCTATTCATTTCTTTTTCCCATTTTTTGATTGGATTGTTTGTCTTCCTGGTGTTTAGTTTTACAAGTTCTTTATAAATTTTGGTTATTAACCTTTTATCAGATGTATTGTCAAATATGTTCTCCCATTGTGTAGTTTGACTTTTTATTCTGTTCTTATTGTCTTTAGCTGTGCAAAAGCTTTTTAGTTTGATATAATCCCATTTGTTTGTCCTGTCTTTTATTTCCCTTTTCTGTGGAGATAAATCAGCAAATATATTGCTGCGAGAGATGTCGGAGAGATTACTGCCTGTTTTTTCTTCTAAGATGCTTATGGTTTCACGGCTTACATTTAAGGCTTTTATCCATTTTGAGTTTATTTTTGTGAATGGTGTAAGTTGGTGGTCCAGTTTCAATTTTTTGCAGGTAGCTGTCCAATTTTCCCAACACCATTTGTTCATTTGTTGAAGAGGCTGTCTTTACTCCATTGTATACTCTTACCTTCGTTGTCGAATATCAGTTGTCCATAAAGGTGTGGGTTTATTTCTGGGTTCTCTGTTCTGTTCCATTGATCTATATGCCTGTTCTGATGCCAGTACCAGCTGTTTTGAGTACCATGGCCTTGTAGTATACCTTGATATCAGGAAGTGTGATACCTCTCACTTTATTCTTCCTTTTCAAGATTGCTGAGGTTATTCATGTTCTTTTTTGGTTCCATATAAATTTTTGGAATATGTGTTCTATATCTTTGAAGTATGTGATTGGTATTTTAATTGGTATTGCATTGAATTTATAAATTGCTTTGGGTAATATAGACATTTTAATGATGTTTATTCTTCCTATCCATGAACACGATATATGCTTCCACTTGTTTGTATCTTCCTTGATTTCTTCTATCAAGTTTTATAATTTTCCGAGTACAAGTCTTTAATCTCCTTGGTTAAATTTACTCCTAGGTATTTTAATTTTTTGTTTGCAATAGTGAAGGGATTGTTTCCTTAATTTCTCTTTCTGACAGTTCATTGCTTGTATATAGAAATGCCTCTGATTTCTAAGTATTAATTTTATATCCTGCCACCTTGCTGAATTCATTTATCAGGTCCAGTAGTATTTTACCTGACACTTTAAGGTTTTCTATATACAATATCATAGCATCTGCAAATAATGATAATTTTACTTCTTCTTTTCCAGTTTGGATGCCTTTTATTTCTTCTTCTTGTCTGATTGCTGTAGCTAGGACTTCCAGAACTATGTTGAATAAGAGTGGTGAAAGGAGGCACACCTGCCTTTTCCTGATCTTAAGAGGATTGCTTTTAATTTTTGCCCATTGAGTATGATGTTGGCTGTGAATTTGTCATAGATGGCCTTTATCATGTTGAGGTATGTTCCCTGTATTCCCACTTCCTGAGAATTTTGATCATGAATGGGTGCTGGATTTTATCAAATGCTTTTTCTGCATCTAATGAAATTATCATGTGGTTTTTCTCCTTCCTTTTGTTTATGTGATGAATCACATTGATTGATTTGTGAATATTGTACCAGCCTTGCCTCCCCAGAATAAATCCCACCTGATAATGTTGTGTGATTTTTTTCATATATTGCTGGATCTGGTTGGCTAAAATTTTGTTGAGAATTTTAGCATCTAGATTCATCAGGGATATTGGACTATAATTTTCTTTTTTGTGTTGTCTTTGCCTGGTTTTGGAATCAGAATTATGCTCACCTCATAAATAGAGTTTAGAAGTCTTCCTTCCTCTTGTTTTTGAAATAACTTGAAAAGGATAAGAGTTCTTCTTTGAATATTTGGTAGAATTCGCTTATGAAGTCATCTGGCC
Organism: Saccopteryx leptura; assembly: GCF_036850995.1. Lineage (NCBI taxonomy): Eukaryota > Metazoa > Chordata > Mammalia > Chiroptera > Emballonuridae > Saccopteryx > Saccopteryx leptura. The sequence goes on along the minus strand of NC_089509.1, from coordinate 25,787,863 downwards.
CAGGGCTTTTGTTTGTTGGGAGTTTTTTGATGACTGTTTTGATCTCATTTGTTGTAGTTGTTCTTTTGAGGTTTTCTGATTCTTCATATTGATTTTTAAAAGATTATATGTTTCAAGGAATTTTTTCATTTCATCTAGATTGTCTAATTTTGGGGCAGATAGTTCTTCATGGTATTTTCTTACAATCCTTTGTATTTCTGTTATGTCAGTTGTTATTTCTCCACTCTCATTTCTCATTTTATTCTTTTTATTCCTTTCTCTTTTTTTCTTGGTGAGTCTGGCTAAAGGTTCATCGATTTTGTTTACCTTTTTAAAGAACCAGCTCCTTGTTTCATTGATCCTTTGTATAGTTTCTTTAGCCTCTTTGTCATTTATTTCTGCTCTGATCTTTTTTATTTCCTTCCTTCTACTACCTCTTGGCTTTACTTGCTGGTCTTTTTCTAGTTCTTTTAGATGCAGGGTTAAGTTGTTTATTTGAGCTTTTTCTAGCTTCTTAAGGTATGCCTGCAGTTCTATGAACTTCCCTCTCAGTACTGCTTTTGCTGTGTCTCATACATTTGAGTTGTATGCTCATTATCATTTGTTTCTAGAAATATTTTTATTTCTTCTTTGATCTCATTGTTAGCCTATTTGTTATTTAATAACATGTTACTCAGTTTTCAAGTGTTTGAGTATTTTTCAGTTTTTCTGTTGTGGTTGATTTCTAGTTTCATGCCATTGTATTCACAGAAGATGCTTGATATGATTTCAGTCTTCTTAAATTTGTTGAGACCACTTTTGTGCTCGTACATGTGGTCTACCCTAGAGAATGTGTCATGAGCACTTGAAAAGAATGTATATTCTGCTGCTTTAGGATGAAAGGTTCTGAAGATATCTATTAAATCCAGTTGATCTAGTGTGTCTTTTAAGTCTGTTGTTTCTTTCTTGAAGATCTATCTAGTGATGTTAGTGGGTATTGAAATCCCCTACTGTTATAGTATTGCTTGTGATCTCACCCTTTATATCTATCAAAGTCTGCTTTATATATTTAGGTGCTCCTATATTAGGTGCATAGATATATATAATGGTTATATCTTCCTGTTGGATTTCTCCATTTATCATTATGTAGTGACCTTTATCTCTTCCTATAGCCTTTGTTCTAAAGTTCATTTTGTCTGATATAAGTATTGCTACCCCAGGTTTTTTATTCATTTTCATTTGCATGAAATATTTTTTTCATCCTTTTACCTTCAGTCTATGTACATCTTTTGTTTTGAGGTGTGTCTCTAGTAGACAACATATGTATGGGTCCTATTTTCTTATCCATGCAACTACCCTATGTCTTTTGATTGGATTATTTAATTCATTTATATTTAAGGTTATTATTGATATGTAGTTGTTTATTGCCATTTTATTCTTTAAATCTACATTCCTCGTTTACTATATTTTTCCCCCTTTAATTTGTTTATAACAGTGCCTTACCATTTCTTGCAGCATTGGTTTAGTTGTAATGAATTCCTTGAGTATTTTTTTTTTTTTTTGGTCTGGGAAGCTTTTTATTTCTCCTTTGATTTTAAACCATAGCCTTGCTGGATAAAGAAGTCTTGGTTATAGGCTCTTGTTCTGCATTACTTTGAATATGTCTTGCCATTTTCTTCTAGCCTCTAGTGTTTCTGTTGAGAAGTCGGATGTCATCCTTATTGGGGCTCCTTTGTAGGTGATAGCCTTTTTTTCTCTAGCAGCTTTTAATATTTTCTCTTTATCACTTAGCTTTGGTATTTTAATTATGATGTGTTTTGGTGTAGATTTCTTTGGAGTTCTCTGTGCTTCCTGAACATGTTAGATGTTTTCCTGCCTTAATTGAGGGAAGTTTTCAGCTATATGAAAAGATATATGTTTTCATATGTTTAAAGAAAGTTTCTATCCCTTTTTTTTTCTCTTCTAGAGGACCCCCTATGATGCAGATGTTATTTCTCTTCATGTTATCAGAGAGCTCTCTTAGAGTTTCCTCAGACTTTTTGAGTCTCCTTTTTTTTTGTTGCTCTGCTTCTATGCCTCCATTTATCTTGTCCTATAACTCGTTGATTGGATTCTCAGCTTTATCCGTCCTGCTTTTAATTCCTTCCATTGTGGTCTTCATTTTTGATATTCTATTTGTCATTTCTGATTAGTTATTTTTTATTATTTCAATGTCCTTTTTTTATACTTGCTATCTCTTTATTTACATGTTTGTTATGTCCGTGTATTGTTATTCTAAGATCTTTGAGCAATCCTAACAATTATTATTTTAAACTCTTTATCCAGGATTTCGATTATATCTTTGTCATTGAAGGCCTTTTCTGGGGATTTTTCTTGATTCATTTGGTTTGCATTTCTCTGCCTTCCCATTTTGTCTGTGTAAAAGAAGGGTGCAGCTACTAGAGTCCAAAGGGTGTGGCCTCTGTGTTCCCTAGGTGTGGTCTGAATGCAAACCCACCACCCCCTCTGCTGCTGCCTTGGGCATTCCGGTATGGACATTGCCAGTGCTGGCCCGCTGTGGAGGTTGCTGTGGTTTCTGCCACTTCTCCGCGAGGTGGGGGACTGTGTTCATGTGCCTGAGTCTAAAAGCCTCAGCAGGCTTCAGCCTTCACCCTGCCCCTTGTGGTTCGGGTTCACGCCGCACTGGGGCCACAAGCCTCGGCACCACAATCAGGGCTGCACCCCTATGAACAGCGGCGGATCTCCACCTGTTCCCTGGCTTTCGCCTTTCTCTTGTGGGCAGGATTGTAGGCAGGACCGCTCTTGCTCACCCGAACTGCAGCTGGATTGGACTGCTTTTGTGCCTCCCTTCTGCCACCAGGCCTCAGTGGTGGCCAGCCCAGCTTCCGCCCCCGCTGATGGGACCGCACTTCCATGTCTCATCTGCCGCCCTCCAGCAAGCCCTCAGCAGTGGGTTGGGGCGCTGAAGCTCAGACCTTAGCATTCAGTACTGTATTCCTGAAGGCTTCCTCCTTCTAAGTGACTTTGCTCTCAGTGCTGCAGGAGAGCTTGTTTGGCTTGTGTCCTGCTTCCCTTTGCTGATATTGTTGGTTCTAAGGAAAATATTCACTTTAGATTTGGGGTGTGACTCAGCCTAGAGGTTAGGGTGGCTCAAAGTGTTTCTCCCTGTGCCTCCTAGATTACATTCTCTTCCTGCTACTCCGATCCTGTCCTCTCTCCCCATCCCCCAGAACCCCGGGTGAGTGGTTGTGAGAGAGGTTTTCTGCGTAGTCCCTTTAAGAAGAATCCTGGGTCTGAGAAATCAATCTCTTTCTCACAAACAGTATCCTGACTTGTTTCACAGCTAAATATTTTCCATACTCTTCTTCTAGGCTCTGGGACTGCAGGCTGGGGCTTTGTTTTGGGGGTTCTATTGGACCCTCCCTTCTCTGCTAAACTCACTTCCCACCATGTGAATCCATCCAGGATGCTGATCGCTCCTGGGAGCTGGGCAGCCCTCTCCACATTTCTGCTTTTCCTACCAGTCTCAGTGTGGCTTTTTCAGTGTTCCTTGGTCAAACAGTCCTCTTAGTTTAGTCCAAAGTTGGTTTTTTCAGATGATAGTTTTTAAAATTAAGTTGTAATCCACTTTGGTTCTGGGAGGTGGAAGTTGGTATGTCTGCCTACTCTATCACCATCTTGCCACCAAACATTCATACCTTTTTACAGTGTCAGGTTCCTAAGACACTTTTTGAATACTGTTTTCTACTCATCTCTTGTTCACATAGATTTTTGCAAATATCTTCTTTCACTCTGTGATTTGTCTTTTTACTGTCATTGTGCTATTGGTGAACAATTCTTAACTGCAGTGCAACTGAATTTATCAAATATTTGCATTATGCTTAGTTTTTTTTGGTATCTTGTTTAAGAAATTATTTTTTTGGATAGAGACAGAGACAGAAAGAAGGACAGATAGGGACAGACAAATAGAAAGGGAGAGAGGAGAGGCATCAGTTCTTTGTTGTGGCACCTTAGTTATTCATTGATTGCTTCCTCATATGTGCCTTGACTGGGAAGGTGTGGGGGGAGGACACAGCAGACCAAGTGACCCCTTGCTCAATCCAGTGACCTTGGGCTCAAGCTGGTGAGCCTTTGTCAAAGTAGATGAGGCTGTGCTCAAACCAGATGAGCCCACGCTGAAGTTGGCAACCTCGAGGTTTCAAACCTGGGTTCTCCGCATCCCAGTCTGACACTCTAACCACCGTGCCACCACCTGGTCAGGCTTGTTTAAGATATTCTTATGCTGAGAACATATTTGCTCCTTGTCTATAGATATATAATGTGTAAATTTTTATATGCACATTTCTTAAATTCAGTAGTACTGGTAAATTATCTTATTAAATTATGATCATTCAGCTAAAGTTCTTTCATATTATCTGACTAATAATATCACTGGCAAATAATCACAAGCTTGTTTCTTCTTTTACTTTCATATATTCTGCCTTATTGTTATGGGTAAACTATTTTGAATAAAGCTTAAATGGATTTGGTAGGAGGAGAGATCCTCTCTTATTTCTAATATAGGGAACACATTTTAAAGTTTTTTCATTAAGAATGATATATCTGTTTATAGAAATATCATCTTTTTTCTTCTTTGCTTTTATTAAACTCAAAGATAGATGGTGAGGCCCTGGCCAGCTGGATCAGTGGTAGAACCTTGGCCTGATGTGTGGAAGTCCTTGGTTTGATACATGGTCAGGGCACACAGGAGAAGTGACCATCTGCTTCTCCACACCTCCCCCTCTACCTTCTTTCTCTCTCTCTTCACCTCCCACAGACATGGCTCGATTGGTCCAAGCAAGTTTTCCTCAGGTGCTGAGGATGGCTCCATGGCCTTCATCTCCAGGACCTAAAAAAATGGCTTGTTTGCAGAACAATGGAGAAGTGACCCCAGATGGGCAGAGCATTGCCCCTAGTGATCTTGCTGGGTGGATCCCAGTCAGGGTGCATGTGGGAGTTTGCCTCCTCTCACTAAAATTAAAATAATAATAATTATTAAATTTTTAAAAAAGATGCTGAATTATAGCCATTGTTTTCTCCTGTCACTTTAAGTAAGTATAGGTACCATCCTTTGATACATTAATATAAGATATATTAATTAAAAATTTTTTTTGACAGAGACAGAGAGAGAAAGTCAGAGAGAAGGACATATAGGGACAAACAGACAGGAAGGAAGAGAGAGAAAAAGCATCAACTCTTCGTTGCAGCACCTTAGTTGTTCACTGATTGCTTTCTCATATGTGCCTTGACTGGGTGGCTACAGCTGAGTGAGTGACCATTTGCTCAAGCCAGCAACCTTGGGCTTCAAGCCAGCAACCATGGGGTCATGTCTATGAACCCATGCACAAGCCTGTGGCCCCACACTCAAGCTGGAAAGCCTGCACTCAAGCCAGCAGCCTTGGAGTTTTAAACCTGGGTCCTCTGTGTCCCAGTCTGATGCTCTGCCCTGTACCACCTCCTGGTCAGGCATATCAATTCATTTTTAATGTGAAGTAATCCTTGCATTCTCGAGTAATTCAACATGGTCCTAATATTTTGCATTCATTAATTTGAGCAGATAATATTTTATCTGACCAAAGTTACTCTGTAACTCTTTTCCCTTTAAAATGATGTGTACAATTCAGTTGTTGGATGGAATACTTAATAAACTCACATTATATCAAGTTTAACATTTTTACTCAAATAATCTATTTCTTTAGTGATTTTTTCTCTGCTTTTTATTTTAAAAGTTAAGTTTAAAGTACACCACAAAATGGTAAATATTTATATTTTTTTACTTTGCAATTTTATATTGTATATAAATACTTTATATTGATGCATGCAAATTTTGACATTTCTGGTGAGCTTTCTGCATATTGGTGTAGCTTTATTCATAATACTTTGTTAGACTCAATGTCTGTTTTATCTAGGATTAATGTAGACATACTATACTCTATGCAGTCTCATATTTCTGGTATGTCTTTTTTCATCATTTTCTTTCAACATTTTTTCATCTTGATTTAAACATATTTGCTGTTAACAGCATATAGTTAGATAATTTTTAATCAATTAAGAATTCTAGATTTATTCTTCCATTTTATTTTGTGCATATTTTATTTTAACCTTTTATATGCTACATACTTGCTCATTCCATTTATTTCTATTAGATTAAAAATTATGCAGTCAATATCTGCAATTTCAATAGTCATCTGAAATTTTAAATGCCTAATTTACTAATGTAAAAGTTTAATAAATATTTTTTATTTTTTTCCAAGTAATCAAGGACTTAAAATACTAACATTAACTCTTTCATCTTTTATACTTTTTGGTCAAATATTATAGTGTTATCTTTTTAATAAGCTTAATATATACTATTATTTTTTATGTATAAAATTATATTCAATACTAATTGAATGTTTCTTCTCCTTAGTAAGAAGTTTTTTAGTTTTCTTGTCCTAAAATTTTTTTGTTTTCCCTTTGATTATAAAATATTTCAGATTGATAATGTTTTCTTCATACAACTCTACTCTTTAGTTTTCACTTACATGCAGGAAAATTATCTGTCTTGTCATTTCTTTATGGGTGGGATTATTATAGTTACAGTTTTCCTAGTGTAGTCCCAGATTATTCCAATTGTCATGAAGTAATAATGCTCTCTTTTCCTCTGAAAATTGCTGGTTTGGGCAATAAATTATGATTTTTTTTTTCTAAATATTTTAAAGAACTTTTTAGATGTATTTATTATTGTTTGGTTAATGCTAGGGTTTTAATATAGGATTGTAATATAAACTCCTTTGCTTGGGCCTCATGATTCTGTGGATTCATGTACTTTATCAGTTAGGAAATTTTTTAGTCATTATCTTTTCAATAATATTCTGACCCATTCTCTGTTTCTTTTTTTGGTAATTCAGTTAGCTTTTCCATCCTTATTCTAACCTTCATTTCTCTTAATATCCTTTTCATATTTTCCTTTTTTTTCTCTTCTTTGACTATATTTAATATAATTCTGATAATTATATAGATATATTTTCTACTTCACTAATTTCTTTATTAACAGTAATCTGTCATTAGGTCTTACATAGAAACAGGACAATTTTTTACTTCTAAAAACTATATGTATTATTATTATTATTATTATTATTACTATTATTATTTTATCTTTTTTTAGAGAGAGGAGGGGAGGCAGAGAGACAGACTCTTGCACGTGTCCTGACCAGGATCCACCTGGCAAGCCCACCAGGGGATGATGCTTTGCCCATCTGGGACCATTGCTCCATTGCAACTGGAGCCGTTTTTTAGCACCTTGAGGTGGAGGCCATGAAGCCAACCTTAGCCTTGGCTGTAGGAGGGGAAGAGAGAGAGAGAGAAGGGATAGGAGGAGGGTTGGGGGAGCAGATGGTCTCCTCTCCTGTGGGCCCTGACTGGGAATCGAACCCAGGACTTCCACATGCCATGTCGATGCTATACTACTGAGCCAGCCAACCAGAGCCTATATATATTTTTAAGTAAGCTGTTTATTTTATAGTCAATTGCTCTTTCACTTTTTTCTTTTATTTGTTTCAACATATAAAATATTATTTTTAATTTTACCAGGTAATTTCACTCTCAAGTTTATCTTTATAGCTCTGATTCTCCTATTTCTTTTTTGTGACAGGTGGTGGCTTATTTTATTGTGAGGTTGGCAATTGATTTTTTTTTTGCATATAAGGTCTTCTTATTCTTAAATTTACTTACCAGAATTTTTTAAACCTGGGCTGAACAGATTAGTGCAGAGAAGACCTTCAGAAACTTACTAAGGCAATTATAATTGAGAAATATTTCTAATATTTAGCTTGAATTTTTTGTTTTTTGCTTTATTATTATTATTTTTTAATGACTCTGTTAGTATATACAGGCTAAAAACTCATGTTGGGGCAAGATAGTGGTTATGAATTTTCATAAGCAATTTTCTTCTCAGTATCCTTGCAGCTGGGATTTATTTTTAGTTCATGTTTTGCACTCTTTATATAGCCATTTGTGTCATTATACCAGGCTAATACAATGGTCTCCCTATGTAGGCCTCTGGTTTTAGCCTTTGACCTCTATTTCCAGAACACCTTTAAAACAAAAGTCAGCTTCATCATTGTTAGCAAATACTCACAATATGTATCCATGACATAATGTTCCCTTTATTCTCTAATATTCTCAATTTTCTTAATCTTTGACCTCATAGTATTCCTTACTGTCATACAAGCTCTAATTTTTAATATTTTTATAAGATAATTTCTTAAGATAAGTTTCTCTTTGATTTTCTTTTTAAACTGTAGTGCTAAACTTCTTGTACCAAATTAGAAAAAAATAGTTTCATTTTCCAAAGAAAATTATTCCTAATAATTAAGGTATTTCAAATATACACATTTTAAATTTGTGTCAGACTCCAATTTCTCTTTTTATTTTATTTTTTTTTAATTTTTTTTTAATTTTATTTATTCATTTTTAGAGAGGAGAGAGAAAGGGAGAGAGATAGACAGAGAGGGAGAGAGAGAGAGGAGAGAGAGACAGAGGGGAGGAGCTGGAAGCATCAACTCCCATATGTGCCTTGACCAGGCAAGCTCAGGGTTTTGAACCGGTGACCTCAGCACTTCCAGGTCGACGCTTTATCCACTGCGCCACCACAGGTCAGGCGCTTTTTATTTTTTCTTAAAACTGAGATGTAGGTATTTGGATCTAGTTAATAAGAATAAAATCATTACCTAGGAACTTCTCACAAAGATATTATATATGACATAGGCAGCAGGTTACTTTGATTTTTAAAAGCTACACTGATAAAATATGTTCATATTATATATCTTTTTTTTTTTTTTTTTTGTATTTTTCTGAAGCTGGAAACGGGGAGAGACAGTCAGACAGACTCCCGCATGCACCCGACCGGGATCCACCTGGCACACCCACCACGGGCGACGCTCTGCCCACCAGGGGGTGATGCTCTGCCCATCCTGGGTGTCGCTATGTTGCGACCAGAGCCACTCTAGCGCCTGAGGCAGAGGCCACAGAGCCATCCCCAGCGCCTGGGCCATCTTTGCTCCAATGGAGCCTTAGCTGCGGGAGGGGAAGAGAGAGAGAGGAAGGAGAGGGGGAGGGGTGGAGAAGCAGATGGGCGCCTCTCCTGTGTGCCCTGGCCGGGAATCGAACCCGGGACTTCTGCACGCCAAGCCGATGCTCTACCACTGAGCCAACCAGCCAGGGCCCATATTATATATCTTATAGAATGGTTTTTTAATACTCTGAGTTATTTTATAATTGTACTTGCAATAGCCAAGTGGAAAAATAATAGTGAATTAGCAGTTACGTAAATAAATAGAAAATGAAAGGTCATGTTTGCTATCTATACATTATAAATCAAAAGAAAGTAACTGCATTATTAGTAAATAATTTATGGCCATGGTAATTACAAAATGTAAAAAGCTATAGTTTTATATAGATTTGCCACATAATAGATATTAGTCCATGTATTTGTTAGCTTTAGTAAGATTGTTTTATTTTTATAAACAAAGTTTCTTTCAAGAAACTGACCAAATGTAGCTAAAAATTTATGAATGAGTTATTTGAACCATATAAATATTACAAGATGGTCATAAGTTGAAAATTTGTATCAAGGTTTGTCTGAAATTACATCACTTTTGAACTATGTAGCTAATACTTTGTAACAGCCAGTACTTAGAATATAATTGGAAATTTCTTTTCTTCTTATGAAATATACTTACATAAGCAGTACATGCATTTTTGAAAAAATGTTTTATGTCTGAGTCCAAGTATATGTATAGGTGTGATGGAAAATGTAAAATTAGAGACTTCCATGGATTAAGGAGGAGGACTCAAATGTTCAGAGGCTCTAAGTCAGCACTTTGCTTCTCATGTTAATAAAGAATATCCTTTACTTGTATTATAGTGCTTTACAATTATAAAATAATATACAGTGTACTTCATCATTTCATAAAATGTTTTATTTTTCAGGCTAAAATACTTTAATGTCTTTAAGTGTTTAAAAACTATGGCTTTCTAACAAAGAATTAGGGATTTTATGATGTGATAAACTCATGAAATATAAAGTACTAAAAATCTTACATCTTAGTTTTAAAATTAAAATTTACTTGAATTAAAAAATCGAGGCTGTCCTGGTCACTTTTAGAGTCAAAGAAATTGTATGACTGCTAATGGCACTGTTCCCTATCCAGTCCACCTACTTCCTGTTTGCTACTAGCTACCCTCATAAAGAAAAAGCTGCTATCTTCACTTTTCTTTTCAAATACCTGTTAAATCTTCATTGCTTATAGGAAAAAAATAGAAAATGAACGAGGTTAAGAAATAATACAAAATATATCTACAGATTTTTTTGTTTTGCTTGTTTTGACATAATTGTCCATCTCTAGGTACTTTGTACTCTTGCGTTACTAATCTCTCTCTCTCTTTTAACAAATATTTATTTACTTTAAAGAGAAGAGAAAGAGAGAGAGAAATGGGGGGAGAAGCAGGAAGTATCAACTCATAGAAGTTGCTTCTTGTATGTGCCTTGACCAGGCAAGCCCTGGGGTTGAATGGGCGACCACAGCATTCCAACTCAATGCTTTATCCACTGCTCCACCACAGGTCAGCCCCTACTAATTTTCTCAAAAATCTTTTTCAAAATTCTATTTATTTTAAAATCAAAGTGTTGATATTTTGTTTTTATTTTTCTTTTGCACAGAATACCATTTTTTCTAAAAAAGTATTTTTATTCATTCTTAAAATCAGATTCAAATTCTGACTTTTTAATGCAAGAATCCAGCCACATAAATACACACATGATATGCACTTAAAATAAGCCCATGGTATGCACTTAATAACTAAAATATTTTCAATTGCTTTTTAAAATAAAGGATTCATATAAAAATCATTTTCAGCCATTGAAATTTTAAAGTAAGTTTAAGATCAGAAGAGAAACTTTTAAAAGTTACTTATTTAGCTGGTTTTTAGGATTGAATGAAATTGATTATGGCAATCCTGACTATGTTCTTCCATCTTCTGAGTAAATTCTTCGTACTCTTTGAGATTAACTTCAAACACCAGAAGACAATCTTTCCTACCTTCTTCCATTTGGATTGAATTCTCCACCACTGCTTTTTGACATATAAGAGCACTTTGAACTTTTTCCCTAGCTCTTTCTAATATGATCATTCATGTAATTGTCTAACTCCTCCACCCCCCTCCACGTGCACACTATTATATGGTAGATTCCTAAGATATGTAACTTCCCAGTTGTTTTAATATCAATCCAAGTGCTCACTGTGCAGAGTCTATAATCATCTTTACTTGGTACATAAAATATATACTTTAAATTAATCATATAAAGTAGCAGAGTCCTATAGAACAAAAAAAATATAGTATGTGTATATATTTTTCCATTGTCGTACAATAACATAGGTGTGTTCAGATGTATTGTTTGTGTGTATTGTCTATATAAGCTCTGAGGAGGACATAATAGCATGTTTAACATCTGTTAGTTGTGTAAGAGTTTGTGGCCTGTAGGATACTGAAAGTAATTGTTCTTCTTTTATAATAGGCAGTTACATTTAATGAGAAGTAGTTTAAAAATCCAAAATATCAAAATACAAGGGACAATGAATAAAGATCTTTTCTTAATGAGTATGATAACATTTGTCAAATCAGTTTCCTAATCTGTAACATAAAGATTTACTTTTAAATATTCTTCAAAGTCTTCTGTTTTTAAAATGCTATGAGCTTAAATTCATCACATCAGAGAAAAGAAACACTTAAAAAGTGTAGCCAAACTGGTCTAAATCCCAAACCAACAGCATTACTTAATCACGGACCAAATTAAGTATGTATTCCTTCTGCTCACCCATCACACTGACTGGTGTGCATTTTAAAGGGTTGTTAATTTTCTCAAATGACTGATATTTGGACTATCATTACTAAGCACTGTACTGCATAAATCAGTCAAGCAGTTCACTAATAGTTCCCACGTGTCCTGGAAGGTGATGTGCCTCCAAATTCCCCAGGGAGTAACTTCCTTGGCAGACTCTTGTCCAATAATTATGGCATTTAGGACAGATAGATGTACTCTGTGCTGCACCGAGTCTCCCTTGCTGCCTCAAAATGTCAAGTTTTGTTTTTACAAATATTAAAATTAAACTAAAGGGAATATGGTCATTATAATGATACAGCTATAGAACTTCAAATCATTAATATCTTTTATGGAAGAGCTGGTTGTAACTATTACTTAGATTAATATTTAAAACTCCCAAGATATTAGCATAGGCCAGAGTTTCAGTGTTTTACATTTCTAGATACTTTTAAATCTAAAGGGTGGTAACTTAAATGTGCGAGAATGTGCCATGAATCCCTGAAAATGATATGGACCCTTTGGATAGTTCTTTTAATCAGTGAGTAGATGAAACAATTTGCCTTCACTTTCTATAGTTGCTACTTTATGGGTTTTGGGTTCTCAAGATTATTTTGAAAGTCAACCTGGGTTGTTTTATCCTGTATCAACAGTAATTTCTTTCATCTGTGGGTTACCCTGGCTTGACTTCATGAGCTTGAGACTGTATTTTACTCACATCTGAAATCCACATGCTTGTTCTGGCCTCAGTTCATGCAATATCAGTATTTGTGTAATACGTGAAATGAATGTCATTTCCACACCTTTGTACTACACTGTAAGTGCCTGCTTTATGTTCTAAGAAAGAACAACTTAAAGAAACCAAAGCATATCTGAAAAGATAGCCATAGCTTGGGAAGAAGGATAAGGAAAAGCAGATCCCACAAATAGTGGTAGCACGCAGAACTCAAGAAAGATTTATGATTTTACCACCAGTTTTTTCAGGCAATAGCATGAGCACACTACTACCATAAGTATTTTTCATAGTTCTTGGTTGCAACAACTAAAAACTACTCCAGGTAACTAAAGCAGAAAAGGAAAATTTTGGAAGAATTGCTCAGAAAATTAACTGGAAATTTGAAAAAGCAGATTAAAAAGGAACTAAGGGAAGCATATCACTGATTAGGATACCTCTACTAATAAGTAATGTATTCTCTGGTAAGCAAATTCTGGACAAGTTTCACTCTAAAAATTAAAGACTCAATTAAAAAGATGGAGAGAAATGTGTGAAAACAAAACTTTGTAAAAATGTGGTTTCCTATTAAAAAATTCAGAACTTTCATCCTGTTAAATTTATACTGAGATAGAGGAAATGGTCCTGAAGATTGTTGCTTTAATAGATTCCCATTCTCAAAATTCAAGACGCTTACCTGTGGAGCATGTGATGATGGCTGTTTAAAATAATTTTGCTAGCAAATTAATATATAATTTGACAGATTATAGAAATAAATCAATACTTTTGTCTAAATGCATTGTGCTCTAAAAATTTTTAGTAATCAACCAAGAGCTATTTATTGAGTACATAGCATACTTAAAGTTCAATATAAAACCTCTGTCTCTAATGGGCTGATGAATTAGTCAAAGAAACAAAACTTATCCCAAATTAGTAAATAACTCGAACTAATAATAAAAAAAATATCTGCTCTGCTCTCTAAATGGTCTTGAAAAATGTGACATTCTTCCAAACCTGATTTTGGATCATGTATACATGTATTTTATTACCATTACAGTAAGGAATTTTGAGGAAAAATTAGTTCATGTTGTTAGGACCATAACTATATAGACTTAGAAGATTCTTTTTATTGAATAAGGTTATTGATGATATAACTCACTGCTCAGAAAAGATTTAGCAGAAGAAAATGAAATGATACATTTGACAGAAATACATGTTAATTCCAGTGTAGGTCTCACCATTACTTATATATTTATATAGTGTTTATAAAATAAATAAATCCTGCTTCAAAGTAGAATTACAACATAGGAAAGCAAGCCTTAAGACATTTGCTTAAGGGTTGTATGGGTATGTGTCCTATCTAACAGGTGGGAATTGGTGACTGTTAAGAGATGAAGCTGATTTTTGATCTGGTTATTATTTGGCTTGTTCGTTTTCTTCAGAGTCTGCAAGTCTGGAATCTTCTTAGTAGTTACAGTTTGCTATGCATTTGTAAGAACTGTGCTCACAAATACAATAGAGGAAAAAGAAGTAAATTTCCACTCTCATGGAAGCAGAATATAATAACCAATACATGCATTCAGCAAGTCACAAATCCTAAAGCTGTGGAAACATATGTAAAAAAAAAATAAAAAGAAAGCAGTAACTTCTTTATTTATAATACTTCTATCACTTGGAACCTATAGCTACCTAGTTTCTGACCACAGAGATCAGTAGAACTTATCATGCATTTATATTTTAATGCTTTTTGAGGTAACATTCACTGTGACAGAGAAATTATTTAGATCTTAACTATTTTGTATATCAAGATGACATCAGTGATTAAAAAGAATGAGAAAATATTGTGCTTTATAATAATTTCCACTTGATGCCTACTATGTATGAAACACTCTAATAGCTTATTTCCTTGTGTTTTTTTAATAAATCTTCACCATTTTTCTATCAGAGAGAAACTATTACTCTCCAATTGTGATCAAAGATGTTAAGTCCTTTGCCAAGGTTACTCTACAAATAAATAGAGGGCCACTATTTATTCTCCAAGAGTCCAATGTCAGTACACTTTCCACTACATTTTGCAGAGATTCCAAATAACCTAATAGATTGCCTTGCCCAGCAGAGCCAGAAATTGCTTTCAGAAGCATGTCTATATTAGCAGCATGAAGTTGATCCCTATATGTGATAATTGTGCCATTAATGTAATAGGAATATTGAGTAGCTCAGATCTTCCTGACCCCCGGCTAAAGTGTAAAAGGGAAGAAAGTTAATAATTTCCCGCTGGTTTCAACAGGGGTCATTTCCAGGACATCGCCTACTCTAGACAGTGAGAATCAGGTGCAAGATTATAGCAATCTTCTTTGATCTGTGTGTAAGACACAAATGGGTTTATGGATTCCTTTCCTGTAACTTAGTGTTATATAGATATCAGAAGGTTTCTTTTTAACTTAACACTCAGTCCAGAGCAATATTGTCATTAAGACAGTAGCACCATCTTCATATTATCTGTGAACCTTCTTATTTTATAATTATACAATTTTTATAACCAAGAACACAATATTCTGTTCCAAAAACCAACTCAGACTTACCCAGAAGAAAATATTCAATGGGATGAATTTTAGAAAACATTTTTTTGATCAGTCAAGTCTAGTGATATATTTGATATTCAGTAACACACACAATATAGACATTTTCAAATTAGCATATGAATTTAGAAAATATCTCCTATTAAAAAGGAATAATTTACCAAATGGCATAACCTTGTGTGACTAAAATATTTGCCATTGTAATATCTAGTCCTTATTGAAAAAGCCTGCTTGTCAGATTTGTCACATGCTGTTTGTATAACTAATAATTACTGAATCAAGATGAATTGTCCTCTATTTTAAAGACTATAAAAGAGACACTAACCAATTAATATAACCATATCTTTTTCTTTGAAGAAAAAGGAAAAATCAGTCTTATTTCAAAGTCATTCATTTACTCCCCTCCTCCCTTCAACCCATCACCTGGGATTGCACATTAGAGCTTGTGATTCCTCTTCTTACTATTGAAATACACCTCCTTAACAAAAATTGTCATAGAATTCTATTTCTCCCCTATTAATAGCTAAGCACAAACCCTTTTGCAAACTGAAACATATTCAAGAGCCATGTCCACATTTTCTTTCCTTAATTTGACACTGAAAATAAAGTAATCCTTTCCCTAAGCCAGTTAGGTTGCCAATGCCAGAAATTAAGTCAAGGTAAAGAAAAAGTTGTTTATGTATAAAAATGCCTAAACTGTATTTCTGCTTAACGTGAGCAACTGAATAACCACAGGTTAGTTTCAGAGCTCACTCTCTACTTTTTATTACCAAGGTGGATCTTAACCCCTAACCCCATGAACAGAGATCATTAAATATGTTATTTTTAAATAGAAGTTATATAATTCATACTTCTAAAATGCCTGCTCCTACATCACTAATTTGAGAGCTGAATTACAATAAAGAGCAACTAAAATTTTTGCTTTGGTAGAGAAATCTGAAACTTATATATGTATATTTTTATGTATATATGTACATACATTTTACATATATACATTTTAGGTATAGTAACAAACAGCAACAATTCTCTTCAAAATTTGTAATAGTTTCCATTTATTTGTATCTTATTTGATTATTTTCTTCTGTGTACTAATTAGCACAGTAATGCAAATTAAAACCACAGTGAGATATCTCCTCACACTTGTCAGAATGGCTCCCATTAACAAATCCACAAATAACTAGTGTTGGCGAGGGTGTAGAGAAAAGGGAACCTACATATAGTCTTGGTGGGAAAGCAGATTAATGTAACCATTATGGGGAAAAGTATGGAGGTTTCTAAAAAATTATAAATGGAACTGCCTTAAGCCAAGATAGGGAAGCAACTCAAGTGCCAATTTATTGACCAGTGCATAGAAAAGTGATGGAATATACATATATATAAAGTGGAATATTACTTTGCCAAATAAAAGAATTAAACCGTATCATTTGTGACAGCATGGATGGACCTATCACGCTCAGGGAAATAAGTCAGAGGAAGAGAAATGCCATATGATTTCACTTATATGTGCAATCTAAAGAAAAAATTAATAAAAAAACAAAATGGAAGCAGACTCATAGACACAGAGAGTGTGCTAGTGGTTGCTGGAAGGGAGGGCATTTGGGGACTGGGCGAAAAGAGAAGGCATCAAGAAGTACAAATGGTGGATACAAAATAGTCACGGGGATGTAAAGTACAGCGTAGGGAATATATTTAATAATATTGTGATAACTGTGTGGTGGCAGGTGGACACTGGAAATATCGGGGAGAGCACATTTTAAAGTACTATATATGATTGTCCAAGCACTATGCTGTGCACCTGAAACCAATATAAAATATTGAAAATAAACTATAATACAAAAATTGTAGTAACAAAATGGTATTATGAAGCTTCACCTATTTTGACGTTGAGACCTTTCCTCATTCTTTGTATTCAAAAATTCATTATGAGAACTACAATAGAGATGAATAGAAAAAAAGTAGAGATGATGAGTCATTGTCCCTCTTGGATTATTTTTTCAGAGCTGGAGTAATATTCCCTTCCAGCCTTCATTTTTCTCATTTACATCTAGTTTCTTCTAAAGTTCATAGACTCACATTTAGATAATAAGTAGAATTAAAATAATAGGAATAAACAAGAGGAACAATGCTCTTTGGTGGGGAATTAAAGCTATTTAATTTTGCTAGAGAAATACCAGATATTGTACTTTAAATTGTTTAAAGGCATTATCTCCTTTAGTTCTGAAAACCAGACAAGGTGCAGGTATTATTTTTATTAGTCATAATTTATAGCTTAAGAAACTGAGGCACATAAGAGAACTGGGCTTTACACTAAAAATGTTTAATAAGAGTTTACTTCATCATTTATTTATTCATTTTTATTGAATTTATTGGGGTGATATTGGCTAATAAAATTTTATAGGTTTCAGGTGTATAATTCTGCAATATATCATCTGTATATTGTATTGTGGATTCTCCTCCCCAAATCAAGTCTCCTTTCATGACCATTTATCTCCCCTTGACCCTCTTTTACCTTCCTCCACCCCTTTCCCTCTTGTAATCACTATACTGTTGTTCATTTCTTGACTAATGAATGACCTTGAGTTCTTTTATAGCTGTAATTTTAAAGAATTAGAATCACTTAATTTCCTAAGTGGGGATTTTATTACATTTAGACCAATGTTTATGAATACCTTCGACATGCAAACATGATAAAGACAGAAATGGACAACTGGCTGTGAAAAGGCAAAGGTCAAACAGTCTGGAGGAGAAGGAAGATGAGTAATGAAAAATATTAAAATGCGTAATACATCATCTTAATTGTAATTACAAAGGTAATTTAGACTGCAGTAAAGAACAGATTAAATTGGAAGTATAGTATTACTAGAATAATAAACAATTATATATGTTTTTGCCAGGCAGCCAGAGCAAAGGAGGCAGAATGTATAAAGGCCTGAGTCCTCCGGTAAATGATATGCATAGAGAAGAAGGAGAATTTTGTTGTGGGTCTTGTGGCTTCAGACATTTAAGCAGGGCTCAGATGATGAGTTGTGTTCTCTGTGCAGTTTATTTACTTCAATATGTACTTCATGCCAAATTACAATGTAAATCTGTGAGCAATATTTTGGTTTTATGTGTACCTAAGGTATTTTGGACTAACAATATCTCTCTTATATGGCACTGAGGTCTAACCTCAGAAAACTTAACCATCATTCTGTATTTAGGACTATTAAGTTTAATTCCTGAACTTTTCTGTAGATCTTTCTTTACACTGGTTTTCTCTTTGTCATGTAAGAGTAAACAAAAGGAGTCATGACACTATTTTGGATGTAAGCTGACGTAAAATTTCTTTAGGAAGTTTTATGGTCTTTAATAAAGACCACATTATAAAATCTGAAATGATTCTAAGATAATAAAGGATGGATATATTTTACTACTCTAAATTCCCAATTCCAGATTTCTTTGTTTTTCTGTTATTACTAAACTTGGGAATTTAGAGTTTTTATTTTATCATGACAATGATTTTTGGACAGAATATATACTGGATGTTGAAATATATATATACACATTTAAATGAGAGAAGGGGAGCTAGTAATACAGATTTCTACATGTGCCCCAACTAGGATCTACCCAGCAACTCCTGTCTTGGGCCGATGCTCGACTCAATCAAGATATTTTTAACACCTAAGGCTAATGAGCTCACCAACCAAGCTATCCTTAGCACCCAGGGCCAACACTCAAACCAATTAAGGCAGTGGCTGTGGGAGGAGAAGAGGGAGGAAGAAGAAGATGCAGGGGGAGAGCAGCAGATGGTTGCTTCCTGATGTGCCCTGACCAGGAATTGAACCAAGGACATCCCTACACCAGGCCAATGCTGTATCCATTGAGCTAACTGTAAAGGGTGAATTATATATTTTAAGTGATTCTATATACTAGGGTAAACATATTTTTAAAGATAGGATATAAGAAATGGAAAGAAAAACTCAAATGTAAACAATAGTGATACAAAAGATAACATTCCTTAGAGGTTATATTTTTCAATATGTGAACACACACATACACACAAACTCCTATTTTATCCACAGACATATATAACCTTTAATTCAAACATAATATTTTAAAGCCATACTCTTAAGATTTTAAAATATTTTTTAATCCTTTTTTTTTAGTCAGAGGAGTGGAGGCAGAAAGACAGATTTCCACATGTGCCCCTATGAGGATCTACCCAGCAAACCCACTAGGGGATGATGCTCTGCCCATTTTTGGGTATTGCCTCATTGCTCAGCAACTGAGCTTTTCTTAGCACCTGAGGCAGGGGCCATGGAGCCATCCTTAGCACGCGGGGCCAACTCACTACAATCAAGCCATGGTTGCAGGAGGGGAAGAGAAAGGGAGAAAAAAGTGAGATGAGGGGGAATAGAGAAGCAGATGGGTGCTTCTTCTGTATGCCCTTAATGGGAATTGAAACTGGGACAGCCACATGCCTAGCCAAAGCTCTGCCATTGAGCCAACTGGCCAAGGACTAAAGATTTACTTTTTTAGATAATATTCTACACACATTATTTTTCTATCAGAAAGCTGTTTTTAAAAATGAGGGTGAGGGGATGCAATCAGGACGACACTAGAATCTATGTAAACACAATAAATTAAATAAATTTAAAAATTCATCTTTTAAGCATAGACTGTCACATAATATTTTTAAAGAATTCAAGAGAAATGTAAAATATTGAAAATTTTATATGTATGCATAATCATGCCATTAAAATGGACATAGGTAAAGTAAAGCTACCTTATAACAATGAGAAATTATTAAGGCATATTAAATCTGAATTGATTTTGCAGCCTCTAAGACAGGTGATTTGCTATTAAAATAACATAGCTTCCTGAAATAATGATTACACATTACATATTGAAGTGTGAATATTGGTTGTATTCTTAGAAACTGTGTGAAAGATGAGATCACAGGATTTTTTCAACTTGGGTGAGTTCTCACATATAAATTCTGGTAATATCAACAATAAGAGTAAATTTTTATCATTAGAAATAGAAATAATAAAAGTGTCTAAAAGACAAGTGGAAATTTATATTACTGTTATAAATTTATACATTAGAAAATATCAAACCATACTGTTTCAATTGGATTGACAAAATGTTAATGACCAATCTCTCTGTTTATTTTTTGGCATTCATAGATTAATACAAACAGAATTTATAAAATATCTGTGATGTGTACATAGCCTATTAAGGATCTAAGAATATAACCTACACATACATACAAACACACATATGAGAGAAAGAGAGACTATAATTTAAAAAGTTATAGAAATTATGTCACATGTAAAACTTAACATTTGTTCATTCATCTTGGTTTTCTTAGATGATACCACCATTAACAATTGCCAGTGACAAAAACCTAAACTCATACTTTTTCTCCTCCTTGCACACTGGATTTATCTCCAAATTCTGACAGCTATATACTTAGGATTTCTCATCTTCATCCCCTGTTTCCTATTCTGATTGCCATTAACGGTGTTTGGAAATTCTACTTTGACTATGACTCTCATCACTGTTTCCATTCTGTCAAGTTATTCGGGATTAAATGGCCAAATGGTTGACATTAACAATGACTGTTATTGAAGTTTGAAATAAGAGGACTCAACAAGAGAGAGAAAAAGAGAGAACCTGAAACAAAGATCATAATTGTGGGAATGTTTGACTCAAATACCTAATAGTAATGATGGTTTTGATTAAAAAAAGAGAAATTAACAGACTGGGGATTAGCAATGGAAGAATAAATCATGTTTTGAAGTGTAGTCCTAGTCTCTATGTTAAGAAATCACTTAGGATACTGGTAGAAGTAAAAGTGGACATTAAATAAAATTTGAACCCTTTATAAGAGTATATTTTCCAGGAGGCAAGTTTGCCTGAGTCTCTTAGAACATGTTTCTAATCATAAGCTGATTTATTAATTAGTTAGAGATTAGGACAAAAATTGAAAAACAAGATCAATATAAAAATTCCAGGTCTCTCCTTTTATTTCTCTATCAAACTCCCCTTTTATGAAATAGTTATTTAAGATTTCTCTTTATAATAAAAACTTACACATAATAAATAAATCATTGAATATTTTCACATCCTAACAAAATGAATTAAAATTAGAAACATTTTTATAAACTGTCAGAAGTTTCTCAAACATCAGTTATTTAAAAATAAAACACAGCACAATAAAACAGGATGCAGCAAAAGCAGTTAGAAGAGGGAAGTTTCGGAAATAAATGTCTACACTGAGGAAAAAAAAAGGGCCCACAGATATAACCTAACTTTACACCTCAAGAAATTAGAAAAGGAATAAAAACTAAACCCAAAGTTAACAAAAAGAAGAAAATAATAAAAAAATTAGAGTTTAAATAAATGTAATAGAAACTAGAAAGACAACAGGAAAAAATCAGTGAAACTGAGGTAGTTTTTTAAAAAGATACATAAAATTCACAAACTTTTAGCTAGGCTACTTAAGAAAAAGAGAGGATTCAAATAAAATTTTAAGTGAAGGAGGAGACAGTGCAACTAACATCACAAAATGCAAAGTATCATAAGAGGCTACTATAAATAATTATATATCAATGAATTGGATAACTTAGAAAAATTGAATAAGTTCCTAGAAGCATACAATTTGTCAAGATTGAAGCATAAAGAAATGGAAAACCTGAACAGACTAATAATGACTAGGGTGATTTAGGCCATAATCTGAAGCCTCCCAACAAAGAAATGCCCAGGATTAGACAGTCTCACTAGCAGATTATACCAAAACTTAAAGAAAAATTAATACCACTATTTCTCAAACTCTTCCAAAAATGGAAGAAGAAAGAACACTATCAACTTCATTTTATAAATTTACTCATTAGCCTAATATCAAAGCCAGATAAGGATATAACAAAAATTAAAAACTACAGGCCAGTATCTCTGATGATTATGAATGCAAAAATTCTCAACAAAATTCTAGTTAACTGAAATAAATAGCACATTAAATGGAAGATACAGGGATGATTTAGTGGGATTTATTTTTGAGATGCAAGGATAGTTCAACATATGCAAATCAAATATGATACACCACATTAATAGTATAAAAGGATAAAAATAATGATCCTCTGAATAGTAGTAGCAGAAAAACCATTTGATAAAATTCAATATCCTTTCATGATGAGTGCTCTCAACGAATTGAAAACAGAGGAAACATACTTAAACATAATAAAGACCATATATGAAAAACCTACAGCTGACATTATACTCAGTGCTAAAAAGCTGAAAGCTTTTTCTCCAAGATCAGAGAGAAAACAAGGTTATCCACTTTCACCACTCTTATTCAACATAGTACTAAAAGTTCTAACAGAACAGTTATGCAAGAATAGAAATAAAATTCATCCTGACTGGAAGAGAAAACTGTTTGCAGATGAAAAAGAAAGACATGATCTTATATAGAGAAAATTCCAAACATTCCACCAAAAATCTGTCAAAACTAATGAACAAATTCATTAATATGAAGTATAAAATATGAACATGGAAATCAGTTGTATTATTATATACTAAGTGAAATATCTGAAAGAAAAATGTAGAAAACAATTGATTTATAATAGCTTCAAAACAATAAAATACTTAGTAATAAATTTAACCAAAGAGGTAAAACATCTGGGCATTGAAAACTTTAGAGTGTTTATGAAAGAAATTTAAGAAGACACAAATAAATGAGAATATAATCCCTATCATGAACTGGAAGACTTAATAGTGTTAAAATGTTCATAGCACTAAACCATGTACAAATTCAATGCAATCCCTGCCAAAATTTCAATGGCATTTTTCAAAGAAATAGAAAAAAAATTGATTCTAAAATTTGCCTGGATCTACAAAGGATCCTGAATAGCCAAAGCAATCCTGATGAAGAAGGCAAAGCTGGTGACTTCACATATCCAGATTTCAAACTATACTACAAAGCTATAGCAATATAACAGTATGGTATTAGCATAGGAACAGACAAATAGACCAATGGAATATAATTGAGAGTCTAGAAACAAACCCACATATATACAATTAACTAATATTTCACAAAGGTGGAGTGAATAAACAATATGGAAAAGATAGTCTTTTTAATAAAGTTAAGAAAATTGAATATTCACATGCAAAGGAATTAATTTGGATCCTTATCTTACACCTCTAATAAAAATCAACTCAAAATGAGAGTCTTAAATATAAGTCCTAAAATGGTAAAAGTCCTAGAAGAAAACAAAATAAGGTCCTTGACATTATTTTTCAATATAAATAAAAAACTCAAATAACAAAAACAAATATAGTTGACTGCATCAAACTAAAAAAAAAAAAGAAAACTTCTGTTTGGCAAAAGAGACAATCAACAGAATGAAGATATACCCAATGGAGGAGAAAATATTGCAAAGCATATATCAGATAAGGGGCTAATATCCAAACTCCATAAAAACATATATAACCCAATAACAAAAAGCAAACAAACCAAAAAACAATCTGCTTTTAAAATCGACAGAGGAATTGAATATACATTTTCCCAAAACAGATATATAAATGGTCAAAAACCTCATGAAATTATGTTCAACATTTCTAATCATCAAGGAAGTGAAAATCAAAACCACAATGAGACATCTCTTTGCATTAATTAGAATGGCTATTTTTAAAAAGAGAAGAGATAAGTGTTGGCAAGAATGTGGAGAAAAGGAAAACTTGCACACTGATGATGGAAATGTAAATTGGCACAACCACTATGGAAAACAATACATATAGATTTTCCTCAGGAAAATAAATATAGGCCTATCATATGATCAGTCAGTCCTACTTCAGCTATATATCTACAGGAAATGAAATCACCATCTTAAGGAGACATCTGTACTCCCATGTTCATTGAAGCATTATTCATAATCGACAAGACATGAAAACAATCTAAGTGTTCATTGATAGATGATTGGATATAGTATTATTCAGTCATAAAAAAGAGGACATCCTGCATAAGTAAAATAAGCCAGTCAGAGGAAGACACGTACCATATGATGTCTCTTATATGTGGAATCTAACAAATAAAAATAAACTAACAAAATAGACACAGACTCATAGATCGAGAGAACTGACTGATGACTGTCAGAGGGGAAAGGGGTTGGGGGCTGGTGAAAAAGGTGGAGGGAGTAAGCAAAAGAAAGCTCATAGACACAGGCAACAGTGTGGTAATTATCAGAGGGAAGGGTGGCTGGGGATGTAGAAGGGGGGAAGGGGGACAAATGGTGATGGAAGAGACTTCATTTGGGGTGGTGAACGCACTATGCAATATAAAGATGATGTATATATAAAGTGATACACCTGAAACTGTCACCCTGTATTTATGTCACCCCAATAAATACAATTAAAAAGAAAATTAAAACTAAAACATGTAAACTAGCCAGACTTGTGCTGGCACGGTGGATAAAGCGTCTTGGAATGTTGAGGTTGCCGGTTTGAAACCCCAGGCTTGCCTAGTCAAGGCACATATGGGAGTTGATGTTTCCTGTTCCTCCTCCCTTCTCTCTCTCTCTCTTTCTCTTTCTAAAATGAATAAATAAAATCTTTAAAAAACGTAAACTAAAAAAAGCCAATCTTCATATGAATGTACATATGCATATGCATATATGTATATATATGCAATATACCAGTGTAGAATTCTATTTATATTTATATAAGCACACAAATATTCTTAAAAGACATTTATTTAAATATTTTTGTTTATATTTTTAAAGCTTGAATATGCTTATCATTTATAAAGGAAGGAAACAGTTTTTAAATGGCTCACCAGAATTAATGGCCCTATGTCTTAAAAATGACAAGTGTCATGATTACCTGATTTGGATTTCAAAGTCTCTTCATGACATTGCAGGTAAATGGGTGACAATCTTGTTACTTTTAAAAAGAACGGGTGGTGGATAGGCTTGTCATGGCTAATTCAACGGTGACAGCTTGTGGTCACTGAGGCTTGGGGAAATCTGAAAAGAAGAGGTTAGGTGATAAGAAGTATTACAGGGCTATTATGTTGACTATTTTCTCTCCTTCCAATACATGTTTTGCCTTCTGTTAGAAGGCCAACAGTTAAAGTGGAACAACCAATTTACAGAAAGAAACGAATTCACCAGTATAATAGAATAAAATTGATTTGTGAGATAGGAAAACTGTGGTTTGTGAAATGGATGTTAAATTTCACAGAGTGAATTTTTAAAAGAATATGCCCTCATAGCATCTCCCAAATATTTGAAGGTTGTCTAGTTTCTTTTTCAGTTTTTTTCTCTGCTACTGTCTTTCAAAAAAAAAAAAAAAAAAAAAAAAACACACGCAGAAAAAAATCACTCAATTCTGAATGCATATACAAAAAAGATCAAGATGAAAATAACATTTTCTTAGTAGTGTCAACATTTGTTATATATTTGAATAGATATTTAGGTATAATAAAACTTCACATATTTTTCATAAAGTTATTTTACGAAACACATGTTCATTGTAACTTATCAAGTAATGCAGAGGTGTGTAAGAAAAATAACATAATGTATCCTCCCTCCCTGAAAGCTAATAATATTCTAGTTTATATTCTACTGTATCTCTTACTTGGGTAGTAAACATAAGTACAGGGATATAGGGTTTTCTTTTTCATTTATTGTTTTAAAAATAAAGATGGAATCATACTCTACATGATTTCCTCTCTTACCTCTTTCATTAATAAAATGACATGGATCTCTCTTCACATTAATTCATGCAGAATATATAATGTTCATTATTTCTAACACTTTGGTAGAATTATTATTTCTGTTCACTTAGTCACCTACTAATGGACATACTGTACTGGTTGTTTCTTGCTTTCTTGCTACTTCAACCAAAGCTGCACCAATTTTTCTGCTAAAGACACATACTTTCAGGTATACTAAATTGTATTTTGAGATTTAAGATACAAGCTTTGCTAAATTTTATCTACACTGTATAATAATAATACAAAAAGATTTGTTTAGAAAATGAATTATGTAATTGTGACAGTAGAGAAGGGTAAATGTGGATAACTGGAAACATTGCAGACTCTTAAATCTGTAGAGGTAGGTAGTGGTTAATATAGTGCTAACAGGCACAATCATTTTTTTAAATGGGTTTCTGACAAATTTGCTATTTGTTGTGACCATTGCTGAGGAGAAGAATCCTGTAGAACTAACAGAAGTCTTTAACTACAAGTGAAGACATACTATCTAAAAAGAAGAGGTGTTATGCCCCATCTTGTGACACTTCCTGAAGCATTTTAGAATGATGTAACAGAAATACTAATGTCACATTTTATTTCAGAGTATAAAATACCTTTACAATAGCTAATTGTGAGTGTGCCTATCAATATACAGCAAAAGCAAAGGATACTTGTAGTTTGTTGAAAATGTATTTCATCTGGGTTTTAGGAAATATCTAAGTTATTCCTTGGATTTAGAATGAAGAAAATGTGTGATGCCCTCTAACAGATAGATGAATTTCATCACTTTCACACTATTTTGAAGCCTGGTGCAAAGAGATTGAGTTAATCAAGCTCTTCAATTTATGGCATACTTTTTGATTGTTTAATTCAATCTTTCACTTCTTATTTTTAATTTTCTCTTTCAACCTCATTCCTCATTTTTCTTTATCTCTCTCCATCATAAAGCTAGGTATAAATATTACATTGAATATTATATTTTAATATAATATGCAACTTGCTGTTTGTAATGAATATGAAGAATCAACTTTTTCATTGAAAGATCTCTATTTTTATATAAAGATATCAATTTTCTCCAACTCTACACTTTGCTGGGTTTTTTTTAAAGTCTGACACTTAACTCTACAATCCAAGTCTTTGGCTGTATCTATGGTGTTAATTTATTTCATATTTAATTTTTTAGCTATTGACATTTTCATGTTCGCTATTTTCAATGGGATTTTCTTTTTAACTAAAATTTTTTTCTTTGTAACACAAGTTTTTGTTGATAATAACTTTATCTTTTTGAAGAGAGGTATATGCTTCTTTGTTATTCTTTTGCCTTTGATCTATTAATTTAAATTTGAATGCTACAGGTGTTCTATTTTTTTTCTTTTGTAAACACTGACCTACTCAAATATTACTTTATGACCTTGTATTCCTGGGAATTTAATGTGGATTTGGGAAAATGAACAAAAGCCCAGGCTTGTGACCTTATTAGTGAGATTGGAAGGAAAGGGTTACTGACTCTTAAGAAATATACATTTGGGAGTATTAATATTCACTGATAGCACTGTGTTCTCAGTAGGTAACCTTATCCTTACTGGAAACTTTCTACAACCTCTGTTTTTTCTCTTCATAAGTGGGGTCTTCTTTGGTTATAATTAACAAAAGTCTGGTTTCTGCTGCAGTGGGTTAGGGAGAGACCCCGGGGGCCTGTTTCTGAATCAGTTGTTATCTGTTCTCTATCATAGGGTATTCAGGAATCCCTGTAATTCTAGTCAGCTAACAGTGCTGACCTATTCTGTCTGTTTTATAGCCTCACAGTGTCATGGGACAGGCAAGGATCTGGATCCACCACAATGTTTATAGATTGAGAGAAGAAAATGTGCACATTCATTTCTGTTATTCCATGCTATTTCCATAAAAAGTGGCTTTTTCTGTGTTTAACTGAAATTTGCTGTCTCCAAAAAACTCAAAACAGATCTGGTAACCTTCTGGGAGTTTCTCCCAGGTTTTATAGAAATTTCTTAGATCCATCATCCTCTCTAGCAAGACTTTGGTTGTTAGGTGATTAATTCATAGACTGAGTTGCCATTTTATCCCAAAGTCTCCCCTTTCGCCTTGACAGTTTTGATCTCTTGAGAAATTAAACTCTAAACTTCCTAAACATTGACAGAAGATACTGACCAAATGTACAAAATGGCTTGTTCCATAGTATTATCCACTAATACCTGGATTTCCTTCAACAACATACAATTGGCTCTCCGTGTCCCTGGAGTTCCCCATTCTGGGGATTTGGGTCCTGGGTTTCACATCCATAGTTTCAAACAAACATGAATGGAAATCCTCC
Source organism: Saccopteryx leptura (assembly GCF_036850995.1). Taxonomy (NCBI): domain Eukaryota; kingdom Metazoa; phylum Chordata; class Mammalia; order Chiroptera; family Emballonuridae; genus Saccopteryx; species Saccopteryx leptura. The sequence goes on along the minus strand of NC_089509.1, from coordinate 25,759,651 downwards.
ACTGGGAATATGCAGATGCGGAGAGCCAACTTAATTTATAGGAAGACTTTCTACTATCCAGGGGGAGTGCTCCAAACCCCTGAGTTGTTCGAGGGACAACTGTATACATAAAAAAGGTCCAGCTTTCATGCTACCTAGAAACCAGTACTGCAGGTGAATATTCAGTCTTTGGCATTACACGGAAAGGAATTTTGACCAGGGAAAAGGTGGCAATCAAAATGATAAATGCATAAAACTCTGACATATATGTATAGTAAGTTCTCACTTAACATCATGGTAAGTTCTTAGAAATTGACATTAAGTGAAGCCAGGAATAAAGAAACTAATTTTGCCATAGGCAAGTTTGATACACACAAGACTCAAAATCCAATGGTATATTTCTGGCCACAAAATCATCACCAAACTTTAAATAAGACTCCAATACCTCTAATATTAAACACTGAAATAACTGTGACTTTATATAAACATTTAAGAAAGATGAAAAAAACAAGTAAGAGAATACTTTCCCAACCGACTTATCCTGGTTCAGAGTCGGTGGGTAGCCAGAGCATGTTTTGGCCACTCAGGGAACCAGGCAGGAACCCGCCCTGGACAGCGTGCTCTTCAGTCACAGGGCCAGTCACACACATGCCCACACTCACTGTGCCTGGGACAGAGGACACACACTGATCTCCCTCCTGTGCACACGAGTGGACTGTGGGAGGACACTGGAGTCCCAGAGAAAGCCTCTGCAGACATGATGAGAAGCTGCAGACTTCGTGCTGGCAATGGCTCTCTCCTGGTATCATTTTTTTTTTCTCATCAGTGTGTTAATGAACCGATGTTATCTGAGGTCCTGCAATCAATGTGCGAAAGTGATTATTATGTTTGTGTGGAAATACAGCTCAAAGGAAATAAGATAGTTGTGCTCTGAAATAAATGAAGGCCCATCACATAAGAAGGAAAACATTTCATGGTAAAAGCAGAGTAACGGTAATAGAATAAAAATAATTGTTAAATAAATTTATATGCATAGAACATGGTCGTGTGGGTTTCAAGAGTTGGGGGCTGAAGCACATAGGAATGTGACAGGTACGTAAGGCAGGAAAGTCCCTCACAGCAGTGGTCCCCAACCTTTTTTGGGCCATGGACCAGTTTAAAGTCAGAAAATATTTTCATGGACCGGCCTTTAGGGTGAGACGGATAAATGTATCACGTGACCGAGACAAGCGTCAAGAGTGAGTCTTTGACGGATATAACAGGGAATCTGGTCATTTGTTAAAAATAAAACATCGTTCAGACTTAAATATAAATAAAATGGAAATAATGTAAGTTATTTATTCTTTCTCTGCGGACTGGTACCAAATGGCCCATGGACCAGTACCAGTCCACCGCCCGGGGGTTGGGGACCACTGCCGTACAGCATGAGACTGGCCAGAGGCTTGTCATGGGGATTACCATCCACTTGGGAAGAGAAAAAGAAATTCCCAGGGAGAGAGGGGTCAATATTAGAGGAGGTGTCTTTGATATTGCCCAGTAACAAGGTAAGGAGTCTCTGGGTCATAGAGCTCCAAAGGACAGCAACAGCTTAGAGACTTTATGGTGTCTGGCTTATCCTATCTATAGCAAGCAGATGTGTGTAATTTCACAGAGTATGCAAAGCAGTCACACACTAAATGTCTGAAAATCTGCTTATTTGGGCTTTAAAACAATTGATTCTGTAAAAATAAAAATTGAGTTTGGCACCCATGGGCTTTCAAGCTAATGAGTCAGCCTGCTGTGAAGAAATAAACAATCTAGTGGCCAATATACAGAGGTTCCCTTTGCTCTTAGGAACAGTGCTAAAGACTGCATTTTATTGGTATGCATTTATTTATTTTCAGGAAAGATAGTTTCATTGCAGAATTATACCTAGAGATTCCCTAAAATGGAATGACTTGCTTGGAAAGTATTAAAGAAGAGTTTAATTAGAGATTTAATTAAATTTAACATAAAATCATTTTCAGGTCACTCTTGTGACTATATTTACAATATATGGTAGCATATGTCTCTAAACCAATGAAGATATCTTTATGAATAGTCAACTTGACACATAAGTTTACAATTATATCACTAAAACATTTTTTATCATAAAAGAATACCCTTAATATTGTCTTTTGAGTCTAGAATTTAGCAATGCTTAGTTTTAATGTGAAAAAGGTGTATGTGTGGATGTGTGTGTGTGGCAAATGCTAACAAATTGTTGATATTTAACTATTTTGACAAAATTACTCAGGAATTTTTGAAGTTTTAATTTTACCTGTGTTTGATAAAACTTAAAAGTAAAATTTCTTAACACATAATATTTATTATTGCTTTTCCATATAGTGTGTGTTATGTTATGGGTCCTGACATTAATGACACTAAAAATTTCTTAGCTTTTTTTTTATTAATGTAAAAAGTAACATTTAGGTATATTAGATTAACTACCCTAGGTATATGTATGACTAAAATTATACAGAAAACCTAGAATGTTTTATTTCTCAGTGACCCCCAGATATAATACATAAGAGTATGGGCATGTAATAAAGTATGTTATTATATTTTTAGTTATATCACTCCTTATTTGTATTGCAATGCAATTGCAGCAGGGTTTTTATTTTTTATTTTTTTTAACAATTATAAACCAGTATAATGAGCAGCACATAGTACCCAATCTTATAAAAGTTTTTCAAAGTTTTGTAATAATGTAGAATGAGAGTTTCATATGACATTTAAAAAAATAATACATAGTCCTTCATATCTTTTAGTCACACCACATTAGCCATTTTACTATGGGCATAGCACTTTTATTAGCCAAGTTTATCTTATCTGTTTTTCTCATTGCTATCTTCTCAATTATAATGTAAGATTACTATTAGGAACAAATTCCATCTCTTAGTAATTTTCACTTTGGTTGTAGAAGAATCTCCCCCATGGATTTGACATGAACATCGTGTAGCAGAGTGGAAGGTCTTCATGGCCATCAGTTTGGCAGTGCATTAGCTGATACTGATACCTTCTTTCACTTTACAACGATAGCTATTTGCTCAGTGTGGCTAGCTAGGGAAAAATATCGGCATTCCACTTTAGAAGACAAATGAAGCAAAATATGGTTTCAAAGAGAAAAAAAGAACATACATATGTGTATATATATAATCAAATCTTAGCAAAGGAAAAAAATAAAAAAAGCAGCACCTTCTTTTATTTCTTGATTTCTATATGAACAGAATTAGTGGGAGAAATATAAAAGCCTCTAGCTGGAAAACTTCTAGATAAAATGAAAATCTTCGTATCGGAGGAAAGCTTCTGTGGTGGCACTTGGTCATTCACTGATTGTAAGAAGAATGAATTATATTTTTATAAACAATATTAGTGACTATAATGTATGTCATTGCTGTGCACACCATAGATTTATCAGTTAGATTTCTTTTGTGTTATTCAGCAGAAAACCGAAGTTTAGGGTTGCTGTGTTCTGTCAGTTAACAGATTATTTTAAAGATTTGATTGTTACCGTAATTTTTTTCTGATTTACCACTGTGGTGGTTAGTGTTACCCTAAGCATAGTGCTACTGGAAGGCACACGAGATGTCATCAGCTCCAGGGACCATATTTCTACACAGAAAGCAGGTGTTTCTAGTTCCAGACCTCACTCTGATTAAATTAATTTTAGTTTGATAGTTTTAGGCCAGTTAAGAAGCCGCACCTGATGGAACAGAGCAAATTATGATAAAGAATATAACCACTGATTATTGTCCAAAATTAAATTTAATTTATATTACTTTTTCTAAATAATACATTTTAGACTATCTTCCTCTAACTCACTGTCTTAAAAAGAGTTACTCATATTGTGAAGATGTTTCTTACTTGCATTTCTGGTTGTTCAGGCTCAACTTTGAGAAATATGGATACAGAACTTCTATCTCTTTACTACTGCACTCGCTCTAAACAGGCATTTTTCTAGTAGTCCCTTTGACTTAGTGAAGCCTCCATGCTAATGGGATATTCTCTTGAAATACTAACCCACAGCTCCTCTGGGGTGTGCACTCAGACTGCTGCGCTCTGGGACTTTGTGACAGCCTCAGTGCTTTGCACTGTGGCTCAGCCTCTCTGACCTCATGATCTTCATTGATTAAATTGAAATACTAATACCAACCTCAATATATTGTTGGAATTTGCATTATGTCACATGTAAAGTACATTGACCAGTACTGACTCTGACGATCTTTAATCTGTTGATGGAAGTCTAAATAATATTAAATGTATTTTAGTTGGTATTTGGAAATACATATTGTCTTTAAAAATATGCATATGTTTTGAAACAGCCATTCCATTATTAAGAATTTACTTGGAGGATATAATTAGAAGTCTATACATATATTGATGTAACTAAATGTTTATTGCACTTCATTTTTTTTTCTTTTTTTTCTGAAGCTGGAAAGGGGGAGAGACAGACAGACTCCCGCATGCGCTCGACCGGGATCCACCCAGCACGTGGGCGACGCTCTGCCCCTCCGGGGCGTTGCTCTGCCTCGACCAGAGCCACTCTAGCGCCTGGGTCAGAGGCCAAGGAGCCATCCCCAGCGCCTGGGCCATCTTTGCTCCAATGGAGCCTTGGCTGCGGAAGGGGAAGAGAGAGACAGAGAGGAGGGAGGGGGGGTGGAGAAACAAATGGGCACTTCTCCTATGTGCTCTGGCCTGGAATCGAACCCGGGTCCCCCGCATGCCAGGCGGATGCTCTACCGCTGAGCCAACCAGCCAGGTCCTTTACTGCACTTCTATAAGCACTTTTTAAATTACAAAATATTGAAAAAAAATAATACATAGCTCTTCATATCTTTTAGTCACAGCCACATTAGCCATTTTACTATGGGCATAGCACTTTTATTAGCCAAGTTTATCTTATTTATCTGTTTTTCTCATTGCTATCTTCGCAGTGACAATGTAAGATCTATGAGAGAAGTGATCTTACCTTGTATCTTGCTGTCCTCAATTTCCAGAACAGGGATTACTCCTTAGTAAAGCAGTCGTAGATACAATTATTTAAATAGGCACAAATATGTAGACATTTAATGAGTTTGTAAATTAATATTTAACATGAGATGGCCATACAATAACAAGTGAACAAAGTAGGTATAAATAGCATGTGCTGTGGTATCAAATTTGATATTTTAGTTTGCACATGTTTCATAAATATTAACATTAGTTATTCTGGAAGATTTTGATTTTTCCATATACATGTTTCCATAATTTCTGATTTGCTGCAGTACATTTTATTACTTTTGTAATAGAGAGAAAGTGATGACAATTCAAGTTATAATTTTTATATTTTCTTCTATTACTTCCTTATCTAAACTCACCATTTTTGTCAATAAGGTACCTACCAAGCCTCAAAAGAAGAAGTCCATAAGTATAAGAGAACGAAAACAAATAATATGCAATAAGTTTTATATAGATATTGCTTTCAAAAATGTGTAAAGGAGAGGTATAAATCTGAAAGTTTACACAGAAATCTCATAACTTTATTAACTTTTAAAAATTATATTCACATTCAGAATTAAAACTGAGTAGTTATTAGTTTCTAAATATTAATATGCCAAATTAAAACATGAGAGCTTAAAAAGCAGTGCCAATACTGAGAACTGAGTTCTGTAGGAAAATTGACATTTAATTTATATTTAAAATGTATTATTTAGAATGTGTAAATTTGTTAAAATTTATTTTAATATTGCTCCAAAATAGTTACTTAGGATTCATTAAAATGCTATAAGCAGAGCATGTACACAGAGGGCTATTTTCATGTTCAAAGTTTTATACCAACTATACTATGCGTGAGATTGTGTGGATTCTGGAACTCCTCCACAGCACGACCCTGGCTGAACTGCACATATTCCTCTATAAATACCATCTGTTTTATTTACTTATTTATTTTTTTGTATTTTTCTGAAGTTGGAAACGGGGAGGCAGTCAGACAGACTCCCGCATGCGCCTGACCGGGATCCACCCGGCATGCCCACCAGGGGGCGACGCTCTGCCAATCCGGGGTCGCTCTGTTGCAACCAGAGCCATTCTAGCGCCTGAGATAGAGGCCACAGAGCCATCCTCAGTGCCCGTGCCAACTTTGCTCCAATGGAGCCTTGGCTGCAGGAGGGGAAGAGAGAGACAGAGAGGAAGGAGAGGGGGAGGGGTGGAGAAGCAGATGGACACTTCCCCTGTGTGCCCTGGCCGGGAATCAAACCCGGGACTCCTGCACGCCAGGCTGACGCTCTACCACTGAGCCAAATGGCCAGGGCCAAATACGATCTGTTTTGAAGGTGTAAGTCTTTAGTTCCTTTCTGAAGTTTGCCAAAGGGGCATGTTCACCTGCCAAAATGAAAAACATGGGACGATTTTTGTACTTCTAGGTGGCTCTAAAATGGCATGCCACCATCTGCCACTGGGCATGTACTAACAATAAACACTTAAAATGCTGTATCTAGTTTTATAAGATTACAAGTATTCTGAATCTTTATGTGCTTTGGAGCCATAAAGGCACAACATTTAAAACACACACATATAGACATGCACACACACACACACAAATATGCATATACACACATACAAAAACATACAAAAAGAAGTTTTACACCAACTGCTTCATGTACAAAGTTTAAGGAGAAAATTATATTATAAAACACTGTTACATGTAAGTGATAACAATATGATAATCAATATGCTATCAAGGCCCTGGCTGGTTGGCTCAGCAGTAGAGTATTGGCCTGGCATGTACAAGTCCTTGGTTCGATTCCCTGTCAGAGCACACAGGAGAAACGCCCATCTGTTTCTCCACCCTTCCCCCTCTCTTTCCTCTCTGTCTCTTTCTTCCCTTCCCACAGCCAGGGCTCCATTGGAGCAATGTTGGCCTGGGCGCTGAGGATTTCTCCATGGCCTCCGCCTCAGGTGCTAGAATGGCTCCAGCTGCAATGGAGTGATGTCCCACATAGGCCGAGCATTGCCCCCTAGTGGGCATGCTGGGTGTACAATTTTTATTTAGTCTCTTTTTCAGTGATATTAATATTTGCAGATTTCAAAATTTTTCAAAATCAAGGTAAGAAGCTATTTTTTTATTACACACTGAATCAGATTTTTATATTCACATATAGGTAATCAAAACTTTCTTTAGCCTGACCGATGGCGGTGCGGTGTATAGAGCATCAACCTGGGACCCCGAGATTCTAGTTTAAAAACTGGTAGATTGTCTCTTTGAGCATGGGCTCATCTGGCTTGAGTGGAGGCTTGCCAGCTTGGTGTGGAGTTGCTAGATTGAGTGTGTGATCATTGACATTATCTCATGGTCACTGGATTGAGCCCAAAGGTCAGTGGCCTGAAGCCCAAGGTCACTGGCTTGAGCTCAAAGGTTGCTGGCTGAAGCAAGTGGTTTCTGGCTTGCTTGTACCCTTCTGATCAAAGCACATATAGGACGCAATCAATAAACCACTAAAAGTTGATGCTTCTCTTCTCTCTTCCTCTATTTTACAAAATGAACAAACATACAAAAACTTTAAAAATATCTGTTAACATTGGAACCAAATTCACGCAAGAAAGTTATTTTGCTTCCTTTTATAATACTGTATAATGAGTTGTACATATAAAGAGGAAAGAATGAAGCAGATTCTTATTATAAATGTTCCATGATTCTGTGTCTATAGTATATATGTACATTTGTTTTGATTTTGTTTTCCAATAAGAACGTGAGGTGAAATTTGTTGAGGATTATTTTAAAAATTATTTTGGAATACAGTCCTAAAAGTGCACTATTAAAGCAAAACACACTCTTGTAAGGTCATCCTAGTGAAGACACAAGATAATGGTTCTGCTCAAGATGGCAGCATAGGTATATGTGATACTTGAATCCTCCCACAAACACATCAAAATTACAGTTAAACTACTGCACAACTGTCATTCAGAACTGCCTGAAATCTAGCTGAACAGAATTCCTACAACTAAGAAGCCACACTGAGATTTTAGGAGGGGTGGAGACATAGGTTGGGCTGCTCCCACCCCCACACGTGATATATATAAATCAGGAGGGGTAGCTCAGCTTTGCAGAGTTCTCTCCTGAAGAGTGACAGGTGTCAGCCTCACACCTGGCTCCCCAGCCCATGGTTCCAATGACAGGAAGAGAAGTCCCATAACTTCTGGCTAAAAAGCAGCTCGGATTGTGACCGAGACAGAGGGCTGCTAGAGTCCAGGCATTCCTCTTAAAGGGCCCACGCATGAACATACTAGACTCACTCACTCTAAGTTCCAGCACTGGGTCAACAGGGACATACTGGCATCAGGGTAAAAAATGAAGGGGCGTCCCTCTTCCAGTTTGAAGTGCCTGCAGAGTTCATTGTTGCTTTTCTGAGCTCTTTCCCCTCGGAGTGTGTATGTGAGCATCATGTCTGAATCTCCATCAACCTTGCTAGCATTGTTTTCCCACAAACCTGCTGATTCCCGGAGACACTACTTTATGCAATTTGTGGGTTAACCCAAGCTGTTTCCAGTGACATTTCCATATAAATGGCTTCTCGTGCCTCATGCTTTAGATTTTCCTAAAATCTCTCAAACAAGCAGCATCTGGTCTCAGTGTGACTCATACCTCTCTCTAACTGGCCCCAGGCCTAGAATAGGGATGACTGGCCTTAGTTCCAGGGTGGCCTCTCCTGAGTACATCCAAACCCAGCACAAGTAACAGTCCTCTGGAGATCACTTTGCAGCTCATGCCAGGTGGCCCTGGGCAAGGCACAGGTAGCAGTTTGAGCTTGGTCTGCAGTTCTCAGAAGACCCCAGAGTGAGCACACCCAGTGAACGGCATTAGACATCAAAGCACCACCCAGTTTCCTCTACACTCAAGGAGCAGATTTAGCAGGCACCAGAGCCTTGCTGAAGTAAATCCTGAAATCTACCAGATGCAGAATTAAAAATATTGCTTATAAGGATGCTCAGTGAACTTAAGAGTGGATGATCTCAATGAGATTTCCAACAAAGAGCTAGGAAACATAAAGAATTAGTTAGAAATTAAAGATACACAAACTAAAATGAGTAATATTTTAGAGGGAATCATTAGTGGAGTAGATAAAGCAGAGGATCATATCAGAGATTTGGAAGATAAGGAAGTAGAAAACAATCAGGACAGCAAAAAGAGAAAATAATCCAAAAAAATAAAATGAGGATAATACTGCATAAGGAGCTCCTGGGACGACTTCAAACACACCGACATTCACAACACTGGGGTGCCAGAAGGAGAAGAGAGAAAGAAATGGAAAACGTGAATAGATAATGACAGAAAGCTCGCCTAACCAGGTGAAGGAAATAGAAATATAAGTTTAGGAAATGCAGAGAGTTCCAGACAAGGTGAACCCAAAGAGGCCCACACCAAGACACAACAGAAGTAAAATGCCAAATGTTAAAGACAAAGGGGATCTCAAAAGCAGCAAGAGAAAAACAGTTAATTATCTCGCGGGGTGCTCCATAAGCCTTTCTGCTCATTTCTCAACAGAAACTTTGTAGACCAGAAGGATTGACAAGAAGTATTTAAACTGATGAAAAGTGAGGAGCAAACCAATAACTCTACCTAACAAAGCTATGACTTAGAATCCAAGGGCATATAAAGAGCCCAGACAAGAAAAAGCTAACAGTTCATTACCACCAAACCAATATTACAAGAAATTTTAAAGTATCTTCTTTAAAAATAAGAATAAAGACCTAAAATATGAATAATAAAATGGAAATAAATACATATCTATCAGCAATAACTCTTAAATGTAAATGGATTAAATGCTCCATTAAAAGGCATATGGAAGTTGATAAATAATAAAAGAAGACCCTTCCATATGCTGTATACAAGACATTTCAGACTGAAGGACACATATAGACTGAAAGGGATGGAAAAAGATATTTCATGAAAATATAAATTAAAGAAAAGTTGGGGCAGCAAGATTTATACCCGAAAAAATAGACTTTAAAACAAAGGCTATATAATGAGAGACAGAAAAGGATTGTCAATTCCACTTCTGGATATTTACTTTAAAAAGCCCAAAACACTAACTCAAAGAAGTATATACATCCATATGTTCACTGGAATTTTATTTACAATAGCAAAGATGTGGAAGCAACCTAAGTGTCCATGAACAGATGAATGAATAGAAAATAAGTGGTGCACAGATACAATGGAATATGACTCAGCCATAAAAAAATAATGAAATCTTATCATCTGCAACAACATGGATGGACCCAGAGGGTTGTGCTGAGTGAAATAAGTCAGACAGAAGAAGACAAATGCCATGTGATTTCACTTACATGTTGAATCTAAAAAAATACAAAACGAGCATGTGGAACAGAAAGAGACACATAGATCCACAGAACAATTTGACAGTTGTCAGTTGGGAAGGAGATTGTAGGGGTGGGTGAAAAAGGTGAAGGGATTGACAAGTACAAATTGGTTGTTATACAATAATCATGGGGATGTAAAGTATAGTATAGAGAATATAGTCAATAATATTTTAATAACTAGGTATGATGTTATATTTATGATGATACTAGATTTATTGAGGTGATCACTTTATAACTTATATAATGTCTAATCACTGGATTTTAAACCTGAAACTAATATATTGTATGTTTATTGTAACTGAAAAATAAAATATTATTTTAAGTTAAAAAAGATATAAAATAGTATGAACACCCCAGCAGCCACTTTATATCCCCTTCCAAACACTACTCCTCATCAGAGGGGCATGGCCTCGAGCATAATAGCTGAGGTGAGTTTTGTCTGGTTTTGTACATTAAAGAAATATAATCATATAAGATGCAATTTTTAAAAATATTCCCATAGTAGATGTCTGTTATGGAAACTCTATCATTTAAAAACTATTTCTGTATACAATTCATTAAACTTTTTTTCCCCTATATAGTAGGTAACCAACTGGGCCAGTACTATTTATTAAATAATCATTCATTTCCTCACTATTTAATAGATCAAAAATGAAAAAAATGCTCCAGGTTGGTAAAAACAATTTTTAAAAAAGTCTCCCTCTTGATTGAAAGATCTTATTGCACAATGATATTTGGCAATAATTTCATTGATGAATTATTCTCTTTATTTTCTCAGCATGAATTTCTAACTCTCTGTTGCATTTTTTGTTTTGGCAAGCCTACCATAATATCATCCATCTTAAGTGATTGTTTCAATTACACTTACACTTTTATTTTTTCCTAAATTTTCTAGAGCTATATATCCTACTCTTATTTTACTGCTTTTGATGTATTCCTTTTTGTAATTAGGGAAAAAAATAAAAGCTCTTATTTCTTTTTTTTTAATTTAGTGAGAGAGAGAGAGAGAAAGAGAGGGAGGGAGAAGGAAGGGGAGGGAGGGAGGGAGAGGGGAAGAGAGAGAGAAGGAAGGAGAGAGAAACAGGCAGACATACATACAGGAAGGGAAAGATATGAGGAACATCTCATAGTTGTGGCACTGTAGTTGTTCATTGATTGCTTTCTCATACGTGCCTTGATTGGGGGGTTCCAGCTGAGCCCTTGGCCCTTTGCTCAAGCCAGTGACCTTTGGGCTCAAGCCAGCGACCATGGTGTCATGTTTATAATCCTACGATCAAGCCGTCAACCTCAGGTTTTCGAACCTGGGTCCTCAGAGATCCAGGTAAACACTTTATACACTGTGCCACTGCCTAGTCAGGCTCTGATTTCATTTAAAAACCATGATTCTGCAGTGGGAGTAGCTGCCATTTGTTGATGTTTTAGGATGTTTTGGTGATTGGAATAAAAACTTAATGTACAACATCTCATTTAGTTCACCACAATACCATAAGCACAGGTATAGTATACTACTACTATCATAATGAGAAAAATGAGACTTGATGCTATTGGGGCAGAAAGAAAATCACAGAGTAGAAATATCAAGCCAGGTTTGTCCAATCTAGAGACAGACCTGTGTTCTAAGTTGTATATTTGTGAACCAGATTGAAGCCGCCACATTCATATGTGATTTGCTGGAAAACAGTAGATACTTCTGAAGTCCTATACTCTCCAAAGCATTAAAACTTGAAACCACTCTCTATGTTATTTAATTTTATCATATTAATATAATTATATGCAATAAAATTTTTGAAAATATATTCATAAATGAAGACAATGTAATCACCATACTCTTTAATATTTACATAACTATTAAAGGTAAGTCATTAGCACCTCTAATGTAGCTAAATTTTTATTAGAAAAACATTTAGTAAATATTTTATGATAGATAAGAAAATTTTATATAGTTTTATTATCCAAACAAAACTCACTTGATTATCTTGTGGGTATTTAGTAATAGATTTTGTTGAATGCATAGATTTTGCACTAGAGAAATATAATTTTGTACCATTCATCTTTTACCTGAGAATTTGCATTAATTAAGTAGCCTTTTAGTTGGAAGCTTCATGTGTTTAATTTCTGCTCTTTTATTTTGGCTACTGGTTAGATGTTTTCTTCAAATAAATCAATTTCTCTTTTAACTTATTTTCCTTCTTGTCGCTCTAACCCCTTGTCTGGTCCTCTTAGTGATGAATCTATACACATACACATATGCGTACACCACACCCAAATAGACCATTTTTTCCTACCTTTAAGGTGGTTACATGAATGAATGTGCTTTGAGTTACACAAGAAAGCATTCTGTTTGCTCTTATGCTGAACCCATTTCCCCCTCATGTCCCACTTTTCTACTTTTCCTGCCCTAGATTCCTGTTGATAACTATCATATGTACTTTCAAATACCCTATCTCTCTCTCTCTTTCTCTCTTATCATCCAATCTGTTATAACCTTCACCTGACAATTGTCTTATATTTTCCCTGTACCAAGCAACTGATTTACTTAAAAAAATATGCAGAACCTTGCTGACTGGGCTCACTACATATTTATGACCACAGATCCCAAATGAGCCCTCAATATTACTGGATACTCCCACCATATTCTTTTAACAAAATCACCTTTGCATTTTTAAAGTTAACTCTGTCATGTCTTCCTACCTTCCTACATCATTCATATTCACATGCTGAGCCTTTTTTGTTGTTGTTGTTAAGTGAGAAGCGGAGAGGAAGAGAGACAGACTTATACATGTGCCCTGATTGGGATCCACCAGCATGCGCCCTTTGGGGAGATGCTCTGCCCATCGGGGGCAGTTGCTTGGTTGCTTGGCAACTGAGCTATTGGAGTACCTGAGGCGAGGCCATGGAACCATTCTCAGTGCCCCTGGTCAACTTGCTCCAACAGAGACATAACTATGGGAAGGGAAGAGAGAGACAGAGAGGAGGGAGACAGGGAGGGGTGAAGGGGCAGATGATCGCTTCTCCTGTGTGCCCTGACTGGGAATTGAACCCAGAACATCTACATGCCAGGCTGATACCATGAAGCCAACCAGCCAGGGCTCTCTGCTCAGCCTTTTCAATCATTACAGTTAAAGAAGTTATACTTGTGTGCAGCCCGATACTCTGTATCTTATTTTCTCCCTTCTACAAAGGGTTCATTCTAGCAATTCTCTTTATCTTCTAGGTATCAATTCTTAACTCTCTGTAGCATTCTGTTTCAGTAACCCTACCATAATAACGTTCATGTTAAAGAAAAACAACTTATTCTTTTTCTCACAACTCCCATTTCTCTGCTATCTTACTTACACATACATACACATTGTTTATACTCTGCATTTTCTTTCTCACTTTCCATCAGCTCTTTAATTTACTCTAATTGGGCTTCAGCTCACAAATTCACTGAAAAGTCTCTTATTGAGAATAATGCATAGTTTTCCCAAGTTGTTGGTAGTCTCTGTCCTTGTCTTCCTGGATATCTCAGCAGCAATTAAAATAGGTAATACTTCCCTCTTTCTTGAAACCTTTTGTTTTCTAAACTTCAATGACATGACCCTTTTCTCTAATCTCTTCTAGATTGCTTTGACCTCCAAGATTTCTATATTTTCAAGTACACTGATCATCTCCAAACTTCCGAACATCTTTTTTTGTTCCTTTGTTTTATTCTTTCCATAGTATTAGTACACAGATCTATAGGTCATATACATTGATGATTCTCAAATTTATACACAGATCCTGGACCTTATTCCCTTGAGTTAGATTTAATACCACTGCCCTATTGAAGTCTCCACTTCTTTAAAGAATAGACTTCCAAAAATAACATGTCCCCCCAAATTTAGATATTCAAGGCCCAAATATTATTTCTTTCACAAGCCTTTCTCATTATAGTAATTGGGACATTCACCTTCCAACTCTGCAGGCTCAGACCTAACATACATTCCTGATTCTTCCTTTATCTCTTGACCTATATTCTTACTATTATAAGGGACTATTGGCTATATCTCTAAAATACATTTCTGATCTAACCACTTTTTAACATTTCCATTTCTATAATTATAGACCAAACCACCACTGTGCATTGTCTGGACTACATCAACAACCCCCTAAGTCTCCATATCTCTTGAACCCCTACAATTCATTGTCCATACTGTTATTACAGAGCTTTCTAAAATATAAATCAAATAATCTTATTTTCTGCTTAAAAGTTTCCAATTGTATTTTATTCCACTTAGGATGAAATTCAAACTTAATGTAAGGTACTACCTGTCTTTGGTTATGGCTCCAATATCAAATCCTTTCCTATGCTCTATTCTCTCCCATTTATTCATTCTTGTGGCTCCTGCCAGTGATCTTGTTACTGCTTGGAATATTCATCCTCCACATATTTTCATGACTGCTTCTCATCAACTTTCATGACGAAACTCAACTATTACCTCTGATCACCCCCAAACAAGTAGCTGGTTCACCAATTACATTTACCATATTACCTATTTTATCCATACACTGTTTGTAAATGAAATTATTTATTTTTCATGTATTTTTGTACTTGTTGACCTTACAAACAAATATATGTAAACTTTTTGGAGGCAAAAACTCTATTTCTAGTTCAATAGTTTTTCACCAATGTCTGATACCCTGCCTAATGCAGAGTAAATGCTCAGGAAATTTAATTGCTTGACTGACTGAACAATGTAGATTAATTATTCTGGGTAATTTTCAGTTTAAAATTCCACCTTTACTCACAACCTGCCAGATAATAAAATATTAATTGCCTTTCCTTGCTGGTACTTATCAAATCATACTTAACTATATGTCTCTAATAATTTGTTTTTGTGAGTATTTTTTTCATGGAGTGCCAGATTAGTGACACAATTAGATGTTTTAAAAAAATCGAATTTTATTAGAAAGAGAAAATGTTGTAACTAGATGTAAATCTCAGAGCTGGATGCTCAGAATCCAATGAAAACAAAATTTCTTGTTTTGTGGGGGAGAGTAGTTACTTCACCTTCCTGTAACTGTTTTCTCCTTTAATCTATAATATAGATTCAGTATCATGCATCCATAACCTTATAGACAGGGATGTTGGAGGATTACTTGAAGAGGGTCTATACAATTATCTAATTTTACTTTAAAATATGTTATTAAAGTAATAAAAATGCTTCCTACATTACTGTAATTAGAAACCCCTTTTCATCCCTTACCAGCTGGTTTATACTGTCAATATTGAAGAAGAATAAACATTATTGGCATTCAGGAAGGGACAGGGTGAGCGGTCAGCTCCCAGAACAGCCAATAGATAAAGGTAGAAGTAGTTTATAGGGAATTTAAAACTACATATATATAACTGGCTAAAAACCTGAAATGTTTTTGTTATCAATTTGTGCTAGCAGTTCTAAACAATGTCTATAATAAAATATTATTCCCTGAAAAAAATTCTCTTTATCTAAGTTTTATCGCTGCAGTTACTACAGTTTTACTAGTATAAATTTTACCTTATTATTGGCATATTTCATGTCTTACACTTTACTAAACATTGTAATCTATATGAAATTTAATATGGAGAACTCCCAGTTATACAGTAGAATGCAGCTCACCTTTTTTTTTTTTTTTAAATAAACTTGAAACATTCTAGCTTTTTTTGAAGGGGAGGAACCTCTGTGATTCCCACCAAGAAACAGAAGGAACGTTCAAATTTAGCTAATGAAAAGGCATTTTTGGTAATGGGATTATTTAAAAATGTGGAAGTTTAATATAATAATTGAAATGGATTTTGGTTACATTTGAACTAGAAATATAATAATTTCAATTTATATTTTCAATATTTTATATATAAACTATATAAAATCAAGAATATTTAATTTGCAAAATGATTTTGATTTCAGGAATTGGTTTAGCAAAGGGTTCCTCTAAAGAAAGAAACAGTCAATTCTGAAGCTTGCGGATTTGACATGATGTGTAAATGAGGTAATCTGTGTATAAAATTGTTTTGGAACTATAATTATGTTCACGGTGAGGATAATAAGTTCATATATTATTTCTATTATTTTAAAGTAAGAATTTATTTTTTCTTTTTTTTTTTTTTTTTTTTTTTTTTTTTTTTATATATAATTTTATTTTTTTTAATGGGGTGACATCAATAAATCAGGATACATATATTCAAAGATAACAAGTCCAGGTTATCTTGTAGTTCAATTATGTTGCATACCCACCACCCAAAGTCAGATTGTCCTCTGTCACCTTCTATCTTGTTTTCTTTGTGCCCCTCCCCACCCCCTATCCCTCTCCCATTCCCCCCTCCCCCCCCCCCCGTAACCACCACTCTCTTGTAAATGTCTCTTAGTTTCACTATTATGTCCCACCTACGTATGGAATAATACAGTTCCTGTTTTTTTCTGATTTACTTATTTCGCTTCGTATCATGTTATCAAGATCCCACCATTTTGCTGTAAATGTTCCGATGTCATCATTTCTTATGGCTGAGTAGTATTCCATAGTGTATATGTGCCACATCTTCTTTATCCAGTCATCTATTGATGGGCTTTTTGGTTGTTTCCATGTCCTGGCCACTGTGAACAATGCTGCAATAAACATGGGGCTGCATGTGTCTTTACGTATCAATGTTTCTGAGTTTTTGGGATATATACCCAGTAGAGGGATTGCTGGGTCATAAGGTAGTTCTATTTTCAGTTTTTTGAGGAACCACCATACTTTCTTCCATAATGGTTGTACTACTTTACATTCCCACCAACAGTGTATGAGGGTTCCTTTTTCTCCACAGCCTCTCCAACATTTGCTGTTACCTGACTTACTAATAACAGCTAATCGAACAGGTGTGAGGTGGTATCTCATTGCCGTTTTGATTTGCATTTCTCTAATAGCTAAAGAAGATGAGCATCTTTTCATATATCTGTTGGCCATTTGTATTTCTTCCTGGGAGAAGTGTCTATTCATATCCTCTTCCCATTTTTTTATTGGATTGTTTGTTTGTTTGTTGTTGAGTTTTATGAGTTCTTTGTATATTTTGGATATTAGGCCCTTATCTGAGCCGTCGTTTGAAAAAATCATTTCCCATTTAGTTGGCTTTCTGTTTATTTTGTTATCAGTTTCTCTTGCTGAGCAAAAACTTCTTAGTCTGATGTAGTCCCATTCATTAATTTTTGCCTTCACTTCTCTTGCCATTGGAGTCAAATTCATAAAATGCTCTTTAAAACCCAGGTCCCTGAGTTGAGTACCTATGTCTTCTTCTATGTACTTAATTGTTTCAGGTCTTATGTTTAGATCTTTGATCCATTTTGAGTTAATTTTTGTACAGGGGGAGAGACTGTAGTCCAGTTTCATTCTTTTGCATGTGGCTTTCCAGTTTTCCCAGCACCATTTATTGAAGAGGCTTTCTTTTCTCCATTGTGTGTTGTTGGCCCCTTTATCAAAAATTATTTGACTATATATATGTGGTTTTATTTCTGGACTTTCTATTCTGTTCCATTGGTCTGAGTGTCTATTTTTCTGCCAATACCATGCTGTTTTGATTGTCGTGGCCCTATAATAGAGTTTGAAGTCAGGTATTGAAATGCCCCCAGCTTCATTCTTTTTCTTTAGGATTGCTTTGGCTATTCGGGGTTTTTTATAGTTCCATATAAATCTGATGATTTTTTGCTCTATTTCTTTAAAAAATGTCATTGGAAGTTTGATGGGAATTGCATTAAATTTGTATATTGCTTTGGGTAATATAACCATCTTGATTATATTTATTCTTCCTAGCCAAGAACAAGGTATATTCTTCCATCTCATTATATCTTTTTCGATTTCCCTTAACAATGGTTTATAGTTTTCATTATATAAGTCCTTTACATTCTTTGTTATGTTTATTCCTAAGTATTTTATTTTTTTTGTTGCAATCGTGAAGGGGATTGTTCTTTTGAGTTCCTTCTCAGTTGTTTCATTGTTGGCATATAGAAAGGCTATTGACTTCTGTATGTTAATTTTGTATCCTGCGACCTTACTGTATTGGCTTATTGTTTCTAGTAGTCTTTTTGTGGATTCTTTGGGGTTTTCGATGTATAGTATCATATCATCTGCAAAAAGTGATACCTTTACTTCTTCTTTTCCGATATGGATGCCTTTTATTTCTTTGTCTTGTCTGATTGCTCTGGCTAGAACCTCTAGTACCACATTAAATAAGAGTGGAGAGAGTGGACAACCCTGTCTTGTTCCTGATTTAAGGGGGAAAGCCTTCAGTTTAGTGCCATTTAATATGATGTTAGCTGATGGTTTATCATATATGGCCTTTATCATGTTGAGATATTTTCCTTCTATACCCATTTTGTTGAGAGTCTTAAACATAAAATTGTGTTGTATTTTATCGAAAGCCTTTTCTGCGTCTATTGATAAGATCATGTGGTTTTTGTTCTTTGTTTTGTTGATATGGTGTATTACATTAACCGTTTTACGTATGTTGAACCATCCTTGAGATTCTGGGATGAATCCCACTTGATCATGATGTATTATTTTTTTAATATGTTGTTGTATTCGATTTGCTAGTATTTTGTTTAGTATTTTAGCATCTGTATTCATTAGAGATATTGGTCTGTAGTTTTCTTTTTTTGTGCCATCCTTGCCTGGTTTTGGTATGAGGGTTATGTTGGCTTCGTAAAATGTGTTTGGAAGTATTGCTTCTTCTTCAATTTTTTGGAAGACTTTGAGTAGAATAGGAACCAAGTCTTCTTTGAATGTTTGATAAAATTCGCTGGTATAGCCGTCAGGGCCTGGACTTTTATTTTTGGGGAGGTTTTTAATGGTTTTTTCTATTTCTTCTCTACTGATAGGTCTGTTTAGGCTTTCTGCTTCTTCTTGACTCAGTCTAGGAAGGTTGTATTGTTCTAGGAATTTATCCATTTCTTCTAGGTTGTTGAATTTAGTGGCATAAAGTTTTTCATAGTATTCTACAATAATTCTTTGTATATCTACGGTGTCCGTGGTGATTTCTCCTCTTTCATTTTGGATTTTGTTTATATGAGTTCTTTCTCTTTTTTCCTTGGTAAGTCTTGCCAAGGGTTTGTCAATTTTGTTGATCTTTTCAAAGAACCAGCTCCTTGTTCTATTAATTTTTTCTATAGTTTTTCTGTTCTCTAATTCATTTATTTCTGCTCTGATTTTTATTATCTCCTTTCTTCGGCTGGTTTTGGGTTGTCTTTGTTCTTCTTTTTCTAGTTCCTTAAGGTGGGAAGTTAAGTGGTTCACTTGGG
Organism: Saccopteryx leptura; assembly: GCF_036850995.1. Classification (NCBI taxonomy): domain Eukaryota; kingdom Metazoa; phylum Chordata; class Mammalia; order Chiroptera; family Emballonuridae; genus Saccopteryx; species Saccopteryx leptura. The sequence goes on along the minus strand of NC_089509.1, from coordinate 25,740,029 downwards.
CTCTCTCTTGTTTGTTCATATATGCCTGAAGTGATATGAACTTCCCTCTTATCACTGCTTTTGCTGCATCCCATAGATTCTGATATGTCGTATTGTCATTTTCATTAGTCTGTATATATCTTTTGATCTCTGCACTTATTTCTTCTTTGACCCATTCATTTTTTAAAAGTATGTTGTTTAGTTTCCACATTTTTGTGGGATTTTTTTCCTCTTTTTTGCAGTTGAATTCTAGTTTCAAGGCTTTATGATCAGAAAATATGCTTGGTACAACTTTGATTTTTCTGAATTTGCTGATGTTGTTTTTGTGGCCCAACATATGGTCAATTCTTGAGAATGATCCATGTACACTGGAGAAAAATGTATACTCAGTCACTTTGGGATGAAATGTCCTGTAGATGTCTATCATATCCAGGTGCTCTAGTGTTTTGTTTAAGGCCACTATGTCTTTGTTGATTCTCTGTTTGGATGACCGATCTAGAGCCGTCAGCGGTGTATTGAGGTCTCCAAGTATGATTGTGTTTTTGTCAGTTTTTGTTTTAAGATCAATAAGTAGCTGTCTTATATATTTTGGTGCTCCTTGGTTTGGTGCATATATATTAAGAATTGTTATGTCTTCTTGATTCAGTGTTCCCTTAGCCATTATGAAATGGCCATTTTTGTCTCTGAGTACTTTTCCTGTCTTGTAGTCAGCATTATCCGATATGAGTATTGCTACACCTGCTTTTTTTTGGATGTTATTTGCTTGGAGTATTGTTTTCCAGCCTTTCACTTTGAATTTGTTTTTATCCTTGTTACTTAGATGAGTTTCCTGTAGGCAGCATACAGTTGGATTTTCTTTTTTAATCCATTCTGCTACTCTGTGCCTTTTTATTGGTGAGTTTAATCCGTTTACATTTAGTGTAATTATTGATACTTGTGGGTTCCCTATTGCCATTTTATATCTTGCTTTCTGTTAGTTTTGTGTCTTGTTTGATCCTTCTCTTTTGTTTTTCTATCTTTTGTTTTTATTTGGTTGTATTCCATACATCTTTCCACTGTTGCTTTCTTTTTTATCTCATGTACTTCTGTGGTGGTTTTTTCAATGGTGGTTACCTTTGAATAATGAAAAGGGTCCCTACCCTGTTCATTGTAGCAAACTATTTTGTGAGTACTTTTGCACTCCATCGTCCTTTGCTACTGTTAATCTCCATCTTCTCCCCCTCTTTCTTTTTGTTGTTGTCACAGTTTAAATTTGGTTTTATTGTGTTCTTCTTGGAGCTTTTACTTGTGGCTCTGTTTTTTTTTGTTCTTTGTATCTGATTGGAGAACCCCCTTTAGTAATTCCTGGAGTGGGGGTTTTCTGATGATAAATTCCCTCATCTTTTCTGTATTTGTGAATGTTTTTATTTCTCCTTCATATTTGAAGGATAGCTTTGATGGGTATAGTATTCGTGGCTGAAAGTTCCTCTCTTTCAGGACTTTAAATATTGGGGTCCATTCTCTTCTAGCTTGTAGAGTTTCTGCTGAGAAATCTGATGATAATCTAATGGGCCTTCCTTTATATGTTGTATTCTTCTTTTCCCTGGCTGCCTTGAGAATTTTTTCTTTGCTGTTGGTTTGTGTCAATTTCATTATGATATGCCTTGGAGTAGGTTTGTTGGGGTTAAGAAAACTCGGAGTTCTGTTTGCTTCTTGAACTTGAGGCTTTAGTTCTTTCCACAGGCTTGGGAAGTTCTCATCTATTATTTGTTTGAGTATGTTCTCCATTCCATTTTCTCTCTCTTCTCCCTCTGATATACCTATTATTCTTATGTTATTCTTTTTGATGGAGTCAGATAATTCTTGTAGGGCTATCTCATTTTTTTTAATTTTTGAGTCTCTTTCTTCTTCTCTCTGTTGTGCCTCAAGTTGCTTGTCTTCTATTTCACTAATCCTCTCTTCTATCTGACCTGTTCTATTAGCTAAGCTTGTTACTTCGTTTTTCAGCTCGTGAATTGAGTTTTTCATCTCTGTTTGATTTGTTTTTATAGTTTCAATTTCCTTGGACATATATTCTTTGTGTTCATTGAGTTGTTTTCTGAGCTCCCTAAATTGCCTTTCTGTATTTTCTTGTATATCTCGGAGGATTTTTAGGATTTCTATCTTGAATTCTCTGTCATTTAGCTCCAAGGTTTCCAATATATTAAATTTTTTCTCCATAGATTTTTCCTCATCTAGTTGTGTTACCTCTCTTTCTTTTGTATCCATGATATTCGATTTTCTCTTCCTTAATGGCATCTGAGGGTGGTTTTGTTGATAGTATTAATGAGATTTAATAAAGAATAAAAAGTTTAAAAAAATAATAAAAAAAAAATCGAAAAAAGTTGTTTTTTAAAAAAAAATTAATAATGAAATAAAGAAAAAATAAATAAAAATTAAAAAAAAAAAAAAAAAAAAGGAAATTATTCCCCCCCTCCTTTTTTCCTCTCCTCTCCTCTCCCCTCTTTCTTGATAAAATCTTGTGGTGGACTGTGAATTATAACAAACAATGCCTGTGATGGAGGGCCTGAATTGGGGAAAAGTAATAAAGGGGCAAACAAAAAAAAAGAAAAAAGAAGAAAGAAAAACAAAAAAAAAGAGCGTATGGACCCACAAAAAGCAAATAAGGAAAAAATTTGGGTCAAGAATAAAATGATTTGCTTTTAGGTGTTGGTTGTCTAAGAGTTATGATGAGAGGATTAAGAGGAAAACGGAAAAATGGGGGGACAAATTAAAAAATTACTATTGTATTTAGTGGAACAAGAACTAGATAATATGGAGAGCCAGGGATGGGAGCACTGCTAGTAAGTTAAAAAGGTGAAGTAAAAACCCCCCAGAATGCCACAAACATAAGTTTGAGTCCCAGATAAGATAATTTGTTTGTTATTGAGGTTTGAGTGAGAGGAGATGTAAAGGAGAAAGGAAGAAACTAATATAGAGGGAGAAAAGAAAGAGAGAGAGAGAAAAAAAAGAGGGAACCACTAAAAGAAGAAAAAAGAAAGGAGAGAGAGAGAGAGAGAGTTAAGGGTTTTGGAGTGCAACCCTCATAGAGAGAAAGGAAGAGAAGAGAAAAGATAATGGGAGATGTAACACTTATGGGTAGTGTAGTTCAAGGAGAGGAGAGAGTAAGACCGGTAGAGAGTTAATCGGCCAAATTGGAGGAGGAAAAAAAAAGTATCAAGAATGAAGATAAGAGAAACAAACGAACAAATATAATAAAATGGGATAGGTTATAAAGTCTGCAGATTATTCTTGATTTTGAGAGGTTATCTTCTTGCTTTTTCTTTTCTCTCCCTCTTCCTGGTCGGTGACTCTGTACCCCGGGTTTTGCCCCTTTGCCACGCTCAGGTGGAGGTTTGCAGTTGATAAGTCTCTATGGCAATGTCATGTATTGTGCTTTAGTCTCGTTGGCAGTCTAGACTATTAGCATTTATAGGCTCCGACAGTGAGAGAGTCCGTGTTCCTAGAGCCTTTCTCCTAGTCTTTCCTTCCTCAATTAGTAGCCTGATAATCCAGCTATGGGTTGCTGCTGCCTCTGCCTGGATAGTAAGAGGCTCAAAGAGCTGGCAACTCCCCACTCTATTTCCACTCAGCACAGGGCTCTGGGTAAAGCTCAGTCAGTCAGAGCTGCTAGCATAATCAGGTGGGCTTTCCGGCCATTCAAAGACCTCTGGCTCTGCCACTCTGTCCAGTAACACAAGCGGGTGCCCACTTCCGGGGCGCTTGGAGGAAACTCTCACTCACTGGCTGCGCGCGCAGACCAGGATATCCGGCCAGCAATCTCACGCTCTGAGTGAAACCCCCAACCACAGGGAAAAGTTGCAGCGTTGGAATTGAGTCTCGCTCCGTCCCCGTGCGCGGCTTTTGCAAGGCGCTGGGGCGGCCCGAGATTCCGCTTTGGCCCGCACAAAGGCCCCTGACTCTGCTCCTCTGTGCGATAACACGGGTGCGCACTGCCGAGGCACTCGGAGGAATCGCTCACTCCTTATCTGCGCGCGCAAACCAGGATATGAGGCCGGCCGCTTTCCCTCTGAGTGAAAAACCCTCCGGCAAGGAAAATCTCCACCATTGGAATTAGTTCTCACTCCCTCCCGTGCGTGGCTTTCCCAGGGCGCTGGGGCTGCCCAGAGACTCTGCCCTCGGCCCACAGAAAGGCCTCTGACCCTGCCTCTCCGTGGGGCAACACGGGCACTGACTCCCGGGGCTAGGAAGAAATCTCTCGCCCACTAACTGCGCACCAGCCAGGAGACCGGGTAAAATGGCCGCGCCGCTTGTCTTTCTTTGTTTCGGTTTGGCGCGAGTGTTAGCTTGTATTGCCCGGGTTGCCACAGGATCAGATTTTCCTCGGCTTGGATCTCCGTGCCACAGCCTGGTTCGGCCGTTTGTTTCGCGGCCTGGATGTATTCACCCCCTTTGCCCGCCTCAGTTTCTATATTCACAGTTACCAGAGAAAGCCGCCCTGTTTAGGTTAGTGAGGAAGGCGGAGCATTTCTTACTCCCTATTTCCTTCGGGGTTTAGTTATATATTTAGCCAATTTTTCACTCAATCATACCTTTGGGTGTATTGTGAAGCATCTGGAAGCTCCAAGTATAGGTTTTTCTGTTTCTGGTTGAAGATCTTGTTGAGTTTTGGGGGAGATTTATCGGTATCGCTTCCTACCCCGCCATTACTCTGACGTCATCTTCAAGAATTTATTTTTTAAAATGATGGTTCACACACAGCTTTTAAGAATATACATTGGATAACAAGATTGCTAATTTTTATTTACAAAATGAGTCATAAACAATTTTTGAAGTTAGATTGCTTGACTAGATAAAATTTTTTTAAGGATTATTTTCATGTTTTTGGCTTACCAATTTTATAGACCTTCTTTTTAAAAAAATTTTAATTTTACTTATTTATTTTTATTCAGTGAGAGGAAGGGAGGCAAAGACAGACTTCTCCTGTCTAGGCCCCAACTAGGACCCACCCACCAAGCCCACTGGAGGGTGATGCTCTGCCCATCTGGGTCATTGCTCCATTGCTCAGCAACCAAGCTCTTCTTAGCACCTGAGGTGGAGGCCATGAAGCCATCCTCAGCACCCAGGGCCAACTTCCCCAATTGAGCCATGGCTGCAGGAGCGAGAGAGAGTGAGAGAGTGAGAAGTGAGTGGGGGAGGGGTGAAGAAACAGATGGGCACTTCTCCTGTGTGCCCTGACTGGGGATCAAACCCAAGACATCCACACACCAGGCCAATGCTCTACTACTGAGTTAACTGGCCAGGGCCAGTATAGCCTTTCTTCCAAATTAATTTTATTTATTTGACTTGTAGGTTGTACATGAGGCATATTGGCTACTGTTTTTTAATAAGAATTTGAAGTTCTAGTATATTAATGTATATATAATTTTCCAGATTGATTGGGGTTGTTCTAAATCATCAGTTACCACTATAAATCACACACACATAAAACTTTCTTGCACGTGAAACTGCAAACTGTATGTCATAAAAAATGACCCCTGTAAACACAGAAAGGTTGTTCATCTGCTCAGATATTATCCTGAAGGCATCTCACATTGTACTTTGTACCTCTCAGCCCAGTAAGGCATTTGACTGCTCAGTTGGGTGGTAGGATTTCACTTAAAATGCAGGGAGTTGTCAATGAAAACTCAGGGGGTGTCCAGATACCGACAGTGTATCAGGACAAAGCTGAAGTATTCTTGGAAATGAAATCCATTTCTGAGCTGCAGTGTCATATTTTGATAGTATTCTCTTTTTTTATCATAAAGAAGGAGCTCTGCATGTCTGTTGTTTGCTTGTGATTTTCCAAAAACAAAAACAAAAGATCATGTGAACAAAAAAAGGAAAAAAATAAACTTAATAAAGATGAGGTCTACAAAGCAGATTATATGCCTGTATTTTCCAAAAGTATGTAAACAAGACCAATTTCTGTCTGGAAAGAAGTGTTGCAATTGGAAACGGTTCAAAAGCTAGATCTCACCTGACTCCCAGAGGCACATGGTGTTTGTAGAGTGCTGCATGCTTGGCTCACTTATAAACTTGGCAGTTTTTGTCCTAAAAGAAAAGTAGGCAAAGAGGCCAGTGTGTGATTTTGATTAACTGGAGTATATTTAAATAGTCTATTTACTTTGTTGAATGTAATAAAATGTATATTTACCACAGCATATGTCACATGACAGGGCACTCTGATGTCTTAGAAATTGTTATGTTTTGGGAAAAGACAGACTTTGTGAGCTACATCTTCATTAAAGTTGTGATTTATGTACCTGTTTTTGTCCATGTACAGGCAGTCTCAATTAAAGCTACATGGAAGTTTTTTATTTAGCTTGTCTCTTTAGATTTCAAAGAAATAGTGTCTCTCCACCACCACTCTCTCAAATATATTAACATTAAATATTTTTAAAAAGTGATTTTTTTTGAGTAATTTATTCAGGCCTCATAAATCATGAACACATTTTTGTGATGGAAAACAATTTGGCTAACGCATTTCTGTGTGGAAGGCTGTGGTTTAATAATAATGCATTTGGATGGTGGGTTTCAACCATTATTTCAACAGACTGCATTAAGGCAATAAATTATTTTCATTTTGGAATGACAGGGTTGCACATCTTCCATGCTGTGCCTCACCTGGTTATTGTTATCACAAACTCATTAATTCTGTTACAAATAATGTCAAATGGAAAGGGCTTTATAGTGATGACATGCAGGAAATATCTCCTGATAATAAGGATGTAACACTTGCTGCCACAACAAATGTACTTCCTGCTGGTGTTTTGTGTGATGTTGCCTGCCGTTTTGCGCATTGCCCCTAGATGCAGAAGGTTTTCATATATGGTCTGACAGGTGGATGGAGATAATATATCCTGTGAAACACTTTTCATGTAAAGAATAATTCATCTATCATCTGAGAACTTGGGTTGGATTCATTCTCATTTTCTTATTCCTGGTATAATTAATCTGCAATTAACAATGTGTCAGATCAATCACTGACTTTTAATCAAGAGAATATACTACCTTAAAACAACATTAAATCTGATTTTCTAAACCATGAGTCAACAATTTGACTGAGATGAGTTTTAGCCAATCTCAAAGACTGAAGAAATACTTTTATGGTATTAAAGCACCTCTATGCTCTGTTTTTACCACCTGTTTGAGCCCCTTGTGTATCTGAGCATCCTTGCCTAAAACCAGCCCCGTCACTTCCCAGCAATCTTTGAGGGAAACACAGAAACATGCCAGAGCTGATGGAGTGCAAAGACAGCATAGTAGGGTCATACTTGAACTAGACAAAAGCCAAAGTTTGAACAGAAAATCTCAAAAAGGAAGGAATCTGACTTGTGTCATATGGAAACAAAAGGGAAAAATCAAACAAATCAAGCTAATAGCTCACTATATTGACTGTGTGTTTTTATTGTACTTATTTGAAATTGGATAGAATGTGTGATATTTGGGCCCAATAAGATGACCATTTAAATAATATATGTGAAACCTTAACTTTTTAGTGAAGTTCTAGTCAGACTGTCATTTATACACACATATATGTGTGTGTGTGTGTGATTTTTTTTTTCACATATAGCTAATATATAAACAAAAACCTTGTTTGGGAAAGGGTTCTGAAATGTTTGTTTTAGATATTTTGGTGAATGTTGGACAAATTAAGCTAAATTAGAATATTTACCAAACAAGTTTGGATATTTTTAACAAATTCTTTCTTTATAATGCTGTTTTCTACCTCAAAAAGCACCAGACTTTTTGATGGTATTTTGACATGTATGAACGTCATTTCTGATGTGGCACAAAAAAAATAGAAGATATAGATATCTATACATGTATATATATAGATACAGTGAGAGAGGAAAAGAGGCATGAAAGAATAGAGGAATAGATAGTTGGCAGGATAGAGATGAGATAGAGAGAGAGAGGGAGCATCTTTTGTGGGTTAATACAGGGCTGGGACTGGAAGGAGGTGAACTTGTTAGGTTATATATTTTTGCTCAGACTCATTTTCAGCTTCTAAAAAATTCAGCTCACACATTATTATGACTGTCTCATTTGGCACAAAAATTAGATATTGCTGACTCTACCATACTTGATGAGACTATATCAGCCCCAAGTAATATCCTACATGTTGATTTTTATGAGTAATCAATTGGCAAGCCTAGGCATCTGAACAATTGAGTGCTAACATTAGTTACCTGTTTTTTATTTTATTTTGTTTCATCCTCCCTTAAAACTTTTAAAAATAATTCCCATGCTTTATCTTACATGTTTCTCTTTTCTTTTTAAAATGACCTTTTCAGTTTGTCTTTGTTTGATGAGAATAGACAGTTAGTTAAACTGAATGGTTTGGACTTTTACTGACCTCAAATCAAAGAACTAAGATTATAATTTAATATCTATCCTCTCTCTAAATCTTCCTGATTATTTGGGTCCAAAATAGGAAGTACATACCTCAAAATCTGCAATTTATGGTCCTACTTCATAGGGAATCAGGCATCGAAGTGGCATATCTCGGGGGCCTGTTCCCCAACTTGTAGTTGCATTGACTAGGAAAAGTTGATTACAAGAGCTCTTGGCTTCTGCAGATATAGCAAGTCACTAAAAGACAGAGTGCAGCATTTTGACTCTGCCCAAGTCGACCCCTGAGTCACCACTGTGGGACAGATCAATTCCAATGATTTAGTTTTAGATTTAGAGTGCATTTTCCTACATAAACAATGTAAATGGCAGGATTTAAAAAAACTGGACTAGACATTAGGAGTTCAATAATTAAACTATGAAATGTTTTTGTAATTTGATGTCAATAATTGCTTAAAAATGTTATAATGAAATATGGCCTGACAATTCAGTGCCTACATTTCTGTTTATATTTGTGATGGTTTGGGTACTATATATTATTCTTTAATTATCTTGGGTTTATTATGTTCCATCCACATCAAATAAAGGCAGAATAATTTCAAAATGTTCTATATTAATAAGGGTTTAAAATATTTGGAAAGTTAAAGTAGTTTGAGAATTGCTGTAAAAATGTAGCAATGTACATATGGGTATATGTACATTATGTCATAATGGTATTATATCATAATAGTATTATGTCATAATGGTATTATGACATAATGCTGTGTTCATGTTAGGAGAGCAGTATATTTATAGGTAAGAGGCATCCTTTGTTACTTTAATTTAAATTTAGTTTGGATTTTGTTGTCATCGATATATTCTTATTTGATTTTAATTTTTAAATTTTATAAGAACTATACTATGGTGAGATTTACCTAATTTTTTTTTAAAGATTTTATTTATTCATTATAGAGAGGGGAGAGAGAGAGAGAAGGGGGGAGGAGCAGGAAGCATCAACTCCCATATATGCCTTGACCAGGCAAGCCCAGGGTTTTGAACCAGCAACCTCAGCGTTTCCAGGTTGACGCTTTATCCACTGCGCCACCACAGGTCAGGCAGATTTACCTAATTTAAATACACTGCTCACAAAAATTAGCGAATATTTTATAGTTTCATATTCATTTTGAAATATCCTGTAATTTTTGTGAGCAGTATATATGTGGGGTTAAATAAAATGTGATTAAGACATATTTTAGGGTAGTCCTGGAAGTGTGAAGTAGTTTTCCTTAAAATTCTTCATGTATTACTCAAGTCTGAGAAAACTATTCTAGGTGAAAGTCACAGAATAACATACTTCAAATATATTTTGGAATAAATAGGCATTTGAAGGCCATGCTGATGCTCTAAATACCCCTGGGAACAGTTTTTGCAGAAAAATAATGTTAAAACTATTGTGCTGTTTCTAATGAAAACACAAGTATTTCTGTGTTTGGGTTTTGCATTTCTAAAATACTTTAAAAATAAAAAGAAAGTGTCTCTCCCAATGAGGCACACTAATTAAAACAAGATGTATAAACTGAGTCATGATGTAAAATCTAACTTGCTTAATGAGAAGGTCATTGATACTTTATCTGAGTATAATAGAGGAACCGTCTGCCCTGGCAAGTTTATTTTCTTTCCTGCAATCTTTACAAATATTGATCTGCATTTCAGGACCCTACTGCCAATTTGACTCAATAATATTCTCCAAAGAGATACTAAAAAATACTAAAAACCAAACAAAAAGGTCATAACAACAAATATATTTGTTTGAATATTTATGTTCCTCCTCTCCTGAATTGATCATGCCTTTTCAACAATGGCCAGGTTTTGTGTCTTTGGCCATAAAAGGGTGCTTGCTGCCTAGCTAGCAGGAATTAGGAGTCAGCGGCAGCACGGACTCACGTTTGGCCCTCACCTTACAGTAACTCCAACTCCTCTCCAGCCAGAATATTTTTATTACCAAGATATACGCAAAAGTTTGTATTTTTTCTAAAAGTTAAAGTTTTGTTTATTTTGTTTTATTTTTAGTGAGTTTTATCAATATAGGTTTCCCCAAATTAGATAAATCAAAATATTATGTACTGGCTAAACTTTTTCTATGAGTACATAGGTGGTTATAAAGTTTTTGATTTACTGTCCTTGATCACCGAGATTAGATATATACCACCCTCATTTAGAATATCTTCTAGTGCAGTGGTTGCCAGGAGGAGGGGAGTAAAGAGTGATGAATATACGATGACAGACTGATTTGATTTTGGGTGATGGGCACACAACACAATCAACAATGCTGTAGAGATGTTCACCTGATACCTGTGTACCCTTATTGATCAATGTCACCCCATTATATTTAATTTTAAAATAAAAAATACATAATTATAGGGGAAAATATCTTCTTGTTTATTTGTATTTTCCTCATGGTTTACCAACAGAAGTTTTATTCATGGCTTTACCATTTCCTAAGTACTATGGCTGTACAGCTATAAGGACACTACTATGAGATGGTTTTGGTAAAATCTAATTCAGAGCTGATTTATAATAATGAAATAATATAACATTTATTGGAGAAGCACTGGCAAGGTGTCTTAGTGTGGTAGCCCTCAGAAGTTTACTCTGACACAAGGATTCAAGTGGAAGCAGTTCATTTGAGAGTTAATCTCAGAAAACAGAGCTAGCCAAATGGAAATACCAAGACAGTAAAGTCATCAGTAATGCACAGTCATGAATCTGCTATCATAGCATGTGACTGGGGCTTAGTCTCAGGAGCAAACTCTGGGAAAGTTCATGAACATCTGCTACAGAATTACCCCTCACAGGTACAAGTGGTGGAGGTTCTTTATACACAGACTTCTGTCAGTCATTAGTTGAGGGGTGTTAGGGGAAGGTGTTATTTCCTGATAATATCTGATTCCCTGAGTGGGCAGAATAGCTCTATGGTTCTAGAAAACAAGCCCTTACAGTCAGAGATGTGGATACCTAACAACTGGAAGTTGGTCCTTGGACCCATGGAGTGGCCCAAGGGATATTAAGTGATGTGCTGGTATCTGGGACATAGTAGGTATTAATTACAGTTAATTCACAGTTACCAGCTAGTTATACACCCTAATAGCAGCTTTCTGAAGAACTGCCAATTTACTTCCCAGAAAGAAAGGAAGAAGAGAAATAAACTCAATTTTTAATATTTTAACAAGTATTTTAAAGCTTGGAAAATGTTTTTAACATTTTTTTAATATAATTTTATGGAAAAACAAACACAAATTTTAAAATCTATTATTAAACTGCTTTTATGAGTGTGGACTTTTTGTTAAATTATATGTGCTTTGTTATCATTATGCATTTTTTGAGTTACTTCCAACATAATTCTAGTATATGTACTGCTCAAGTGAGCACCTCTTCCAACATAATTAATAAAGATCATAATACAATTTATTCAGATTCCATTGCAGTAGTTTTTATAAAGGGTGGCAGAGGACCCAGGCATCCATTCACTGAACATTACTTATTCAGGAAAAGAGAATTGCATAAAAACCAAAAAAGTGGAAGTAAGAAGCCATTTTCCCCCTTTATTTATTATACAGATGGCCAAGCTATTTTGGCTCTGGGCGTATAAGTCATTCATTTTTATTGCTACTACTTGTTTCCTTCCAAGTAAACTAAGAATACCAAATAGACTTTTAATGCTTGCATTTATTTTTAATGTTATTTTTAAAATTTATTTTATTGAATTTAGTGGGGTGACATGGTTAATAAAATTATGCAGATTTCAGGTGCACAGTTCTACAACACATCATCTGTACACTGATTGTGTGCTCACCACCCAAGGCAAGTCTCCATCCATCACCATCCATCTCTCCTCTACCCTCCTCTGCCTCCCCCACCCCTTTTTTCCTCCTGCAGTGACCACACTGTTTTCTGTGTTGATAAGTTTTTTTTCCTCTCTGCTTAATCCTTCACCTTTTTCACCCAGTCTCCCAACTCTCATCCCATCTGACAACTGTCAGTCTGTTGCATTTATTTTTAAACCTGCATACAATGGTTTAAATAAAAAAAAGTGGTTTTAGAAGCAACCAGCTCAAAAGGATTTTTCCAGAGGAATACTTACAGGTGAATAGTCTATGGCTAACCTGCTTCTGTCTTCTGTCACTTCATCTACTTTGTAGTAACTAATGAGAGTGGCTTTTTAACATAGAAGTTTTTAAACATCTCAAAACTGTGATATGTTTATTAAAAATATAGTATACAGATTATAAAATGAGAAGTAAATGCATCAAAATCACTTGTCCAAGAGCTAATTCTCTGGTGGATACAAGTCTAATAGAGGACAGTGTTTTGAATTAAAATATTTTTCAAGTATTTTCAAATGTTCCTATATAGGAATTACTGAAAATGATTTAGCCGGTTTAACTAAACCCAGTTGTAAAATAAAATAAGTCTGATTGAGATTTTAGTCAAGAAGGATATTTTCAAAATTAAATTTATGACAACAATATGGATTAAGATTAAACTGTCTCCTTCAGTTTCTAATGTGAATGAACCAGAAAATTATAGCTCAAATTTATCAGATGAGGAGGAGGCTCAGATTGTCATGTCATAGCAATGGTACATTTCTCAAGTTTATATATAAATTTCCACATGCGTATAAATTTTCAAAACTTTCACATAACTATAAAGTTCTCAGTGTTATTGAGCTCTCCAGCTGCTGAGAAATAGGAAATGATAAACATGGAAGTCAGGAGAAGGTCTCCTTACTATATTCAGCTCTGTGATCTTCAAGTCATTTTTAAATCTCAAGCTGTTTATTCATGTAAGTAAAATAGGCATCATAATATCTTCTCTTTAGGGTTAATATGAATATCAATTGAGTTAATGAGCATAAAGATTAATTGAAGGTTTTAAAAATTCAAAAACATGTAGGAAATATCATTATTAATCATTATTTCTTTATAAGAATTAGGCCTGGAAGTGTCAATGCTTTATTTTGTATTTTGATAAGCAAGAGATCAAAGTCACTATATATATTATTATTACAATAGTAATTCTTAATATAGATCTCATTTCTTTATAATAAATTCTAGAATTTTATGGTTCATTATGATTTTTTAATTTTCACAACACAGAAAAAAGCCCTATCCATATATTTTATTATTGTTTTATTTCACTTTTATAACAAACACATTAAAAAAATACTTAAATTTCTTTGATAAAATCCTAGAACCTAATTATACATTTGGTATAATTTTTAACCTCTATTACCAAAAACTTTTCTTGGTATATACATTTCTTCCCTTGGCTTCTTTTATCATATTTTTTGTTCTTCTGTTTATTTTTATTAGAATAATTTATATATATGAACTACATTGGATAGAGATCTTAGCATGTCATAGTAGTAACCTTTTGATTTGAAGAGTTTTCCTAGATATGTAAACTTAACAAATAGCTTTCTCAGATCATTGTTTCTTTTCTGAATGTTATTATTTATTTATAATGATAAACTTAGTTAAGATATAAATTTTATTTTTTAAAGATCCAGCTTTGTTCAAAACCACACTTCACCTAAGTTTAAACTGCTACTACTGAAACCAATTGTAGACAAATAAGCAATAATTATAACTGATATAAAACAACTTTTGACTAGAACTTTCAATAATTTGCTTTTCCATTTTGATATCTAAGTGAACACTTATTAACACCTGCTACATACTTCTCACTTCAGTTTTATTGGCCTATGCTTTCAGAGAACATTTAATTTGTATATTACTATTTATATTATACAATTTTAGCCTGAAATACCCTCTTTAATATTATCTAGGTTAAAAATTTTCCTCAAATCTCAACTCAAATGCTAGTACTTTAAGAATCCTCAAATAAGGCCTTTCTTCTTATAGGACAAACCGTGTGGTCTTTTTTGGTTCTAAGAATATTTTACTCCACTTGTCATTCTCTGTATTCTCATTCTCTCCAAATATAAATATGCCTTTCTATGGTAGAGATTATGTTTTAAAATTATTTTCTTCTTCCAAACAATAAAGTGCTTTACAAAGAGTCAATGTTTTACTGAAGTATAACCTGCTTTGAAAGGTATATAAATCATAGGTGTATAGTTCAAAAAATTTTTCAGAAAATGAGCACACATATAACTGGAACTCAGATTAAGAAATACACCATTATCACCTGACCAGGTGGTGGTGCAGTGGATAGTGCGTAGGACTGGGATGCAGAACACCCAGGTTCAAAACCCTGAGGTCACCAGCTTGAGTGTGGGCTCATCTGGTTTCAGCAAGGCTCACCAGCTAGAGCCCAAGGTCACTGGCTTGAGCAAGGGGTCACTCGGTCTGCTATAGCCCCCAGTCAAGGCACATATGAGAAAGCAATCAATGAACAACTAAGGTGCCACAACTAAGAATTGATGCTTCTCATCTCTCTCCCTTCCTAGGAGTCTGTCCCTATCTGTCGCTCTCTCTGACTCTGTTACAAAAAAAAGAAATAAAAAATCATTATTAGTAAACCATATCTTCTTTGGGGCTCTTTTCTAACTCCAATTCACTTATGGTTTTGATGATAATAAAGTATGAGTGTATGCTTTAATTACATATTATTATGATATCATATACTATATCAGAAGGTAAATATTATACCTCTTATTTATATGGAAGTATTTATCTTAACTTGTCACTGTTTTATTTATTCATTAATCAAAGGTATATTAGATATTTACTTTTAGGCAATTAAACCATTGCAGTAAAGAGGAGTCTCTTATATCCCCATTTAGGAAGTATGAGGAATATAAGTAGCTGTTTATTTCTTTACTTGAAAATATTTTCAGATATGTCACCAATAGTGATATTCTTCTATAGTAGAATTTATGGTTTTGAACTTGGAGGCATACCTAGAAAATTATAATGAGTCTGGGGAATATCAGAAGAAAAAAATCAAGAAATCATTAATGTGGTGAAAAGTAGTAAGTAAATTTATTGATAGTATTGGACTTATACTAAGCTATTTATTTTAATGCTTATTGATATACATAAGGGAATAATACATATGTTTCTGTAACTACAAACACAGGAAGAAACCTTTGAAAAAAATGATATTTTAGATTCATAGAAAAATGTGGGTTTTCCACTAAGTAACATTAGCATTGACATCACCTTATTTATTATACTGTTTAATAGAAGATCCTGAAATTAATAAACCTTTGTAAAGTTAATGGCAAAGAATATAGATAAAATATTTTTAAATTATTTTAAATTATCTTAGTTTCTAAGAGAAGTAAACATAAAATTTTAGCTGGTTTCATGATGTTTATTGGGTTTGGGGGATGTACATATTACCTTTGCTCAAGGACACAGGTGAACATGTAGACATAATGGGAAGATAAAATAATGCATTTGTGATTAGTAATAATTTGGTTTATGCCAATGCTATTGACATCTGCATCCATCGATCATTAGATAAAAGCATCCTTTCCTCACATGGACCCATATCTTAAGCTCATTTTTCTTATACAAACAGCTATCTTAAATGTTTACAGTGAAACAGTTGACCTTGGGGAATTCATTTATCTTTGAATTATTTTCTATACTCTCTCTCCTTTTTATTTCCACCCAAAACTTCTTAGGTGAGATTATATTTTCCTTCTGTTTTTGTTTTTTTACCTGGCAAGTATTGTTTTGAGAGGGAGGAAGGAAGGAAGGAAGGAAGGAAGGAAGGAAGGAAGGGAGGGGAAGGGAAGGGAAGGGAAGGGAAGGGAAGGGAAGGGAAGGGAAGGGAAGGGAAGGGAAGGGAAGGGAAGGGAAGGGAAGGGAAGGGAAGGGAAGGGAGGAGGGAGGGAAGGAAGGAAGGAAGGAAGGAAGGAAGGAAGAAAGGAAGGAAGGAAGGAAGGAAGGAAGGAAGGGAGGGAGGGAGGGAGGGAGGGAGGGAGGGAGGGAGGAAGGAAGGAAGGAAGGAAGGAAGGAAGGAAGGAAGGAAGGAAGGAAGGAAGGAAGGAAGGGAAAGGAAAAATAGCTTCTATATATATTTCAACCAGTAGCATTAAATTAGAAGTTTCAATTTCAAGAGAGGTAATCTCTGTTTTAAAATCCCCAAATAAAAAGTCAGTTAATAATCCCTTAAAATAGCTCTGACTTTTTAGTCTGGTCTAAGTCCAGGCACAAGTGTGGCTGCATGCAGTGTAAATCCCATACATATCATTCTGTAAAGGTATCTAAACAGTGATTTTCATTGCTTAATAAATTATAAACAGGTTTCATGGAAAATTTAGTGCAGTAGTTCATGAACAGATTCTGATAAGTTTAATAAATATCCTGTAAATACAAGCAGCATGTAAAAGTGTGGTAGAATCAGATACTAGTGTGGTCAATATAATGTTTGTCTATTTATCAATGCATTATACTCCATAATAGGTTTAGCATGAGCAATCTGTATTGATAGCCAGAACCACAGAAATGGTCATCCGTGCTCTGACATTCTTGTGTGTATATTCATGAGGAAGAGTCACAGTTGATTTGCCAATTCTATACCCATTCAATACGCTCCTCAATAAAAACCATCACATCTGCTAATTTGCCAACTTCTATTGACAATAATATACACTTGTTAACATGCAATTGATTGGTAGGAAATATTTTTGTTAGGATGTAATATCCAATGAAATCATTTACTTTCCCTTTTTTTGTATTTTTCTGAAATAAGAAGCAGTGGGAAGGCAGACTCCCACATGCACCCAACAGGGATCCAATCGGCATGCCCACTAGGGGTCGATGCTTGGCCCCTCTGGGGCATTGCAATTGGAGCCATTCTAGTGCCTGAGATGGAGTCCATTGAGCAGTACTCAGCGCAGAGGGCAGCTTTGCTCCAGTGGAGCCCTGGCTGCAGGAGAGGAAGAGAGAGATAGAGAGGAAGGAGAGGGGGAGGGTGTAGAAGCAGGTGGGCGCTTCTCCTGTGTGCCCTGACCAGGAATTGAACCCAGGACATCCACACGCCGAGCCGACACTCTACCATTGAGCCAACAGGCCAGGGCCTGAAATCATTTAATTTCAAATCAGCATATATTTATTAAGCACCTGCTTTATGACAACTACTGTGTCAAATACTTAGAGAGCAGCATAAGTGATATGGACATGGCCGCTGACTTCAGGAAGCTTTTAGAGCAGTGGACTAATTTTGTCAGGAATAAAGCTGTTGAAATGGTGTTGTGCATGCTATGAATTCTGTATGAGCACCTAGGCTATAGGAAGTTTTTTAAGGAAGTTCACATCTAAAATTCAGTGTAAGTGATGACTTGATGACTTGTTGTTAGCCAGGCTAGGGGATGGGACTGGTTAGGGACAGATGGATGGGGAGTGAAGACTGGAAAGGGTAATGTGCCCAGGAAGGCAGCTTGTGCAAATATCAATAGGAAAAAGAGGAAATGGCATGTTTGCATTGCATTGAAGTGGCATATGCTGTCTTATCTGGTGAGAGAGCTGTGCCAGGCTAATGAGATGAAGTGAAGTTTGTTGCAGAAATGAGTACATTTCTTACTAAAAGACCAATTTTCAGTTTTGTTTTTTATTTTTTTTTTTTTATTTTTACGGGGCAAATAGTGTTCTGTGTTATTGTATTATTATTTCGGGATTTTTTTACATTTCTTATTATTAAGCTAGAATATTTTAAGTGTGGCTTTTCTTCTTTGTACCATAATGACAAGTGTTCATGGGAATAAAAATGACTATGTAAGGTGTGATAGGCATGGAGCTATAAAGATATTAGACATGGTCTATGCTTTTTAGAAACTTGGAGCCTATATAATATGCAGAGGCCTAATTAGCCGTAATCTTAACTACCTGCAAACATTTCCAAACATACCCTTTTAGCTCTACCTAATTCGAAGAATATCCTAGTTCTGAATCCCAAGTCTCGTATTTACCTCTTCAAAACCTTGCCAATCTTTCATAATTGTACTCTAGAAAAACATAGAGTCAGAAAAAAAATCATGAGGAACTGGCAAATAAATTAAAAATAATATAAGTTGAAATGTAAAAAATAGCATTTTTTATTAATACAATGTCTTATTAGAGGCTACTGGGAATGATATTTATTTCCTCTGATGTAAGTTTTACTATTGGTTTATTCTTTTTCCCCTCTTTAATGCTATAGGATTTCTTCAAATGTTTTGTAATTATTATTATTATTATTTTTTTGTATTTTTTCCAAAGTTAGAAGCAGGGAAGCAGTCAGACCACTTCATGCGCCGGACCGGGATCCACCTGGCACGCCCAGCAGGGGGCGATGCTCTGCCCATCTGGTGCATCCCTCTGCTGCAGCTGAAGCCATTCTAACACCTGAGGCAGAGGCCATGGAGCCGTCCACAGTGTCCGGGCCAACTCTGCTCCAATGGAGCCTCCGCTGCGGGAGGGGAAGAGAGAGACAGAGAGAAAGGAGAGGGGGAGGGGTGGAGAAGCAGATGGGCACTTCTCCTGTGTGCTCTGACAGGGAATCGAACCCAGGACTTTCACATGCCAGGCCAATGCTTTACCACTGAGTGAACCAGCCGGGGCCTGCTTTGTAATTCTTGCTTAGGCTATATTACAAATAGTGGGAAACAAATTGCATGAGAGTTGTAATGCTTATGAGCACACTGTAGAACAGGGGTCCCCAAACTATGGCCCACGGGCTGCATGCAGCCCCCTGAGGCCCTATATCCGGCCCCCGCCGCACTTCTGGGAGGGGCACCTCTTTCATTGGTGGTCAGTGAGAAGAGCATAGTTCCCACTGAAATACTGGTCAGTTTGTTGATTTAAATTTACTTGTTCTTTATTTTAAATATTGTATTTGTTTTTGTTTTGTTTTTTTACTTTAAAATAAGATATGTGCAGTGTGCATAGGGATTTGTTCATAGTTGTTTTTTTTTTATAGTCCGGCCCTCCAACGATCTGAGGGACAATGAACTGGCCCCCTGTGTAAAAAGTTTGGGGACCCCTGCTGTAGAGATTAGAAAGCTTTGACAGGCAATTGAGCGTTAAGAGGTAGTCTAGAAATGCCACACACTATGGAGGCTGTAATCTGGGGTACGCAAAACCCACTGATTTCTGTAGTATTATTCAATTATAACAAATCTCCTAATTTCTTTTTAGTTAAATGTTAAAGGTTTTTTGTTTGTCTTGTTGGTTGGTCATTTTTTATTTTTGTTTTTTTTTGTCTCCTGATGAAAATATCTCTAGCTCTCTGGTAGTCAACAGCTCTGCATATTTATATATATACACTGCTCACAAAAATTAGGGAATCAGGGAAAGTGCAGATACTGCAGTATTTTCAGGCTTTTGTATAGTGCATTTTCACCAATGAAATAAAAGTTGGGTTTGCATGTCATTTGCATAATTGAACAACTTTCCTTTGCTTGTTTGCTTTTCTGATGTTCTTGTGTAATAAAAAAAATCAAGTGCTTTTTTTTTTATCGCTTCATATTCATTTTGAAATATTCTGTAATTTTTGTGAGCAGTGTATATATATAAATGTTTACATATACACACAAAATATATATAATGTAACAAAAGTAAAATTGGGGATGAGAAATTCAAACTTTGTTACCCTGTTTTCAGTTTTACTTTCACTCCTGTTCTCAGACCTACTTTTTATTTCTTAATTCAAAATTTCTGTTTTTGTTGGGAGGGAGGAAACAGCAAGCTTGCTCCTCTGGTCTAATTTCTTCCACACAGTTATATCTCAACTCTCCACTTGGCTATAACTCTCCATATTTTTCAGTAATCTTTCTACATTTCAGAATTTTGTGAACTTTTCTTGTCTTCTGAGGTCTTTCAACTGCATTCCTCCCTCTGAGCAGACTGTTCTTTTCTTCTTCCAGTTTTCATTTCAGTCTAGCCCAGCAGAGCAGGGCCGAAATCTCTGCACCCCTGTGCTGTATAACACTGCTTCTTCGGTGCAATCCTTCTTCTGGACTGAAGCGCCTCAACATCTTCTACCCTTTTCTGCCCACCTGTCCAGCCTTTCCTCAGGGACAAAGGAGGAGAGTTTGTTTCTCAGGTCACCACACGGAATCAGAAGCTGGTGCAGTGTTTGGAGGGGATCTGTAGAGGAATGCTTGGTGTGTAATTTGAAAATAACAATATTGTTTTTTTTTTTAAACGTATTATAAACCATGCTCTTCTTCCTCAGGAAGCTCTGAACCTGTGGGCTACAGGATAGTCAATCAGGTGAAATGTTGACCACTCTACAGTGGTATACTTTCTGGTGAGGGTTACTTCACACTCAAGAGAAGGAAACATTTGGAGTTTATAAAAATAATAATTCAGCCCAGGCCGGTTGGCTCAGTGGTAGAGCATTGGCCCAGTGTGTGGATGACCCAGGTTCTATTCTGGTCAGGGCACTCAGGAGAAGCGCCCATCTGCTTCTTCACCCCTCTTCCTCTTGCTTCTCTCTCTCTTCTCTTCCCCTCCTACAGCCATGGCTCAATTAGAACAAGTTGGCCCCAGGCGCTGAGGATGGCTCCATGGCCTCCACCTCAGGTGCTAAATAATGGCTCTGGTTACAATGGAGCAAGGGCCCCAGATGGGGCTGGAATTCAAACCAAAATCCTTTTATAGTTTGAGTTGAAAGCAATGTTCACATAAAAAAATCAGAAAGACACAATTCAGGCTTTTGGTAACATAATCTGATTTTTAGAGCAAGTATAAATAATTGTGATTTGTGACAATAAGTGAGATAGGTATTTTTGGATAGTAATTTTCAGTGAAATCGTTCAACTACTGGCAAGACTGAAATTAACTTTTTTTTTTTTAGTTCAATGAGAGAAGGGAAGGAAAAGACAGACTTCCATTTGTACCTCAACCGGGATCCACTGGGCAAGCCCACTAAGGGGCGATACTCTGCCCCTCTGGGGTGTTGCTCCACTGCTCAGCAACTGAGCTCTTTCTGGTGCCTGAGGTGGATACTAGGGAGCCATCCTCAGCACCTGGAGCCAACTTGCTCCAATCGAGCCATGGCTGTAGGAGATGGAGAAAGAAAGAGAGAAAAAAAGCAAGAGGGGGGGGGTGAAGAAGCAGATGGGTGCTTCTCCTGCGTGCCCTGATTGGGAGTTGAACCCAGGACATCCACACGCTGGGCTGATGCTCTACTACTGAGGCAACTGGCTCGGGTTTTGTTGTTGTTGTCATCGTCGTTTTGGTGCAAGATCGTCTCATTTAGGGAACAGTAGAGAGATTTTAGGACCAAATCTAGTCATCTATTCTAGTACTTCCAGATGTCTCCTTTAACCAGTGCCCTGCCTTTTATTTAATTGCCTCATATATGCATATCCTTGAGACTGAAGGGCACATTTTTAAAAAATACCAAATTGAATAATAATTTCCTGGGTGCAGTGTAGGGTATAGATAACAAACTATCCACAGCATTTTCTTTAGAAGAAAACACTATCCGTAGCTTACAGAGTAAGAACAGGACCTTATATCATTTTTTTTCTGCCTTTACATTTTTTATGTCAAGTATATATTCCTCTCCCTAGCTAAGCCATTCTTAATATCAGTTCCATACTCTCTATTAGTCATATTTCAATGCCAACAGCAATTCCAGCTTTTGTAAGAGAAAAGGCTTGTCATTATTCTTTATGATTCTACTGTGTAATTTTCTGTGATGTCTTCTCTATTTATACTGTATAAGAAATTTCACTAATAACAAAATGAACCAGACCGCTATTATTGTCAATTTAAAAACAATATTCTTATATACATCATAAAATTATATTTCATAAGCACATAACAATTTGAATATTTAATATGAAGCCTTGATATCACTTCATAAGCATGTAACAATCTGAATATTTAATATGAAACTTCATGTTAACCTGAGTAGATAATGAGTTCCCTACTGCTGCGTAACACATTGACCTTGTAAAATTTATTAAGTGCTTCCTCTGAGCTGATCAATCAATCCAGATATTTTTCAGGTAAACTTTGTTTCTGATGAAATAATTTTAAGCTGATTTCCTATTCACCAAGTTGGTGTGACCTCAGAGATGATTTACTCCCTTGCAAATTAAAAGGGCTTATGTAGCCCTGGCTGGATAGCTTGACTGGTTTGCAGTGGCAGTCAACCTGTTCCCTACCGCCCACTAGTGGGCGTTCCAGCTTTCATGGTGGGCGGTAGCAGAGCAACCAAAGTATAAATATTATATCCTCTAAAGCAGTGGTAGTCAACCTGATTCCTACCACCCACTAGTGAGCATTCCAGCTTTCATGGTGGATGGTAGCAGAGCAACCAAAGTATAAATAAAAAGATAGATTTAACTATAGTAAGTTGTTTTATAAAGATTCATTCTGCCAAACTTAGTGAAAATCTGACATAAAGTACTTGGTAAGTAATTATTATTATATGCTTTAACTTGCTGTAACTCTGCTTTATAAATTTTATAAAGTAAAATTACTTCCCTACTTTATAAATCACCATCACTGTGGAACCGGTGGGCGGTTAGAAAATTTTACCACTAACAGGGATACAAAAGTGGGTGGTAGGTATAAAAAGGTTGACTTCCCTGGTTTAGAGCATTGTCCTGAAGCAAGGAGATTGCCAGTGTGATCCCTGGTCAGGACACGTATAGAAACAACTTGATGTTCCTGTCTTTCTCAATCTCCCTTCCTATCTCTATCTCACAGAAATCAATACATTTAAAAAAAATTTTTTTTTTTATTTTTTGCATTTTTCTGAAGCTGGAAACAGGGAGAGACAGTCAGACAGACTCCCGCATGCGCCCGACCGGGATCCACCCGGCACGCCCACCATGGGGCGATGCTCTGCCCACCAGGGGGCGATGCTCTGCCCATCCTGGGTGTCGCCATGTTGCGACCAGAGCCACTCTAGCGCCTGAGGCAGAGGCCACAGAGCCATCCCCAGTGCCCGGGCCATCTTTGCTCCAATGGAGCCTTGGCTGCGGGAGGGGAAGAGAGAGACAGAGAGGAAGGCGCGGCAGAGGGGTGGAAAAGCAAATGGACGCTTCTCCTATGTGCCCTGGCCGGGAATCGAACCCAGGTCCTCCGCACACTAGGCCGACGCTCTACCGCTGAGCCAACCAGCCAGGGCTTAAAAAAATTTTTAAAAGGTGTTTATGTAGAATGGGCTAGAGTGAGTTAGAAGCAATAATCTCTGCATAGTCTAGGCCAGTTGAAAAGAATAAAACTTATTCCACATTTTTCCATTCATAGTGCCTTTGGGTTATGAAATCTTAAAAGTTGATAAATAATTTTACAGTATCAGCTGTTATTATTTTTTATTTTTATTACTTAATTTTAGAGAAAGAGGAAGGCAGAGAGAGAGAAAAACAGAAACATCAATCCTGACACAGGATTGAACCTACAACCTTTGCACAACTGGATGAATTTCTAATCAAATGATCTCTCTGGCCAGGGCCCACTCTTGCTATTTCCGTGTTTGTTGTAAAATATTTGACTGATAGCATATTCATGAAGACAGGGAAAGTTGGTCTTCTACAATAATGTATGGCAGTTTGTTAAAAAAAAAAAAAAAAGGGAAATAACAATGTGGAAATGTGATTATAATATCACTGAAGCTTTCTTTTTGTCTGGGCTATGCTTTCATAATGTGTCTAATTGTATGTTCTTTAGATCTTTAACATTCCTTGGATCTAGTTTCTAAATCAAACAAATTAAAAAGTAGTTTGACCCTTGACCTTATCATTATACATTTTTAAAGAAGTTGAAGTTTATATAGGAATCTTCTTATTGCAAATGATAAATAAAAACATTTAAACCTAAAATTTAAAAATGAAAAAGTAACTTAGTTGTGTGAAATTGCAGGTGGTCAGTTTTTCTCCTGTCATGTAAATTATATGTCCATATATATGAATAGAATAACAACTTAGATTTTGTAAGAAAATAGTTTCTTTGGGTGCTTCTGTTTGTTTGTTTCCCTTTTAATCAATATAAAGTAAGTATGGGTTTAGAGAATTTTCATATTAAAAATAGTTTAATCTAATTTCTTCTTCACGGTAACCATCACTATCATTTTTAATATTTAATTTCCTGAAATTGCTCAAATACAGTGCCTGGGGGGCAGAACTGAACACTTCCTTTTAAAAAGCTTGACAGAATTTTGAATCATTGCTTAAGAGTCTCGTTAAGTCTACCAGACTAGTGAAATTGTATATTTTCCATTAAAGCCTTCAGTTCTTTCCCCAGCTAATGGAAAGATATCAAGAATTTTTATTCCTCTCCTTCTTTCCTCTCTTTCTTTGTTTTCTTACGGTGCTTGAGAAACACAAAGAGCATTAGAACCTAAGAATCATAGGACACAAGCATGCCGTTCACCGACAAGTGTATCTTTCTGAAAACCTAAGAAAAAATAATAATCCTGTTTAGCTTGTTTAGTTTGGGACTGACTAGGGTGGTCATTTTATACTTAATGGCACCATTAGACTTTGCAAGTATCATAACTCTGTTTATATGTCACTATTTCTTTGGCTAACTAATAGGAAGGTGGGTCATTACGTTAGTTGGGAGGTATATCACCTTTTATCCAATAATTTAGCAGTAAGCAGGCTGAGATTTCATAGCTTTGTACTTTAGCTGTGATGCCTCTGGTCAGACTACTACAAAAATGCTAAAGTGAGCTTTTGCCATTTTTGATACACATATTTTTGAAGTTCATTTGATTCATCAACTCATTTACTCTTGTATTATGACAAGACAAAAAAGCAAGATATTCTTTATTTTCTATGCTTTAGTTAGTATCAAAGACTTCTCTGAGATATTACATATTAACTGAAAATACCTCAGAGCCAATTTAGGGCCTCTGTCCACACATGCTTTGCTCAATCAACTCATTCTCTGGCAGCCAAAGGGACTGGATGCTTATCATATGTTTGATACAACCATAAGTTGTTTGGAGTCACAGAACTTAGATTACAATCCCTTTCTGTGTACATAATCTTGCCCTACAGTTCTTGTACCCCAAACTAGAAATACAGTACAGTTCTGGCACTTGTCTTGACATCTTAAGGCTGCAGATAATCTATGGGCAGAGCAGACCTCATGGGCTTTTGACCGGTGCAGCCACAAAGGACCCTGTGTTCAGATGGAACGCCTACTTGGAGTTTCATGTGGTTGTACCAATCTCGAAATCCTTAATTGTATCCATGAATTTGTGGCTTCAAGTGTAGCCCCGTATGATTATAGAATATGTACCTCAGTTCTTGTGTAATGCCACTCCCCCCTGGGTTCTTGGTTGCCTGCTCTCCACTGCCTGTTGTCCCAGCCTGCCTGACCTTTCCTCCCCACCTCTGTCCAGTGCTACGTTTGAGGAAAGATCTGCATTCTGCTATGATACTAGTCTATGCCAATGGCCTGGGTGAGGTTACAGGCACAGAGTGCCCATCCTACAGAGTTTGAGGGCAGGGTAAAGTGGTGGACATCCCTACTCTATGTTGGCAGCACTGTGACATATGTGGTGTGTGACATAGTGGGGAATTGTCACCCACCCCTGTACAAAGCACATCCCAGCACAGAGGTGTCAGTCCCTTAGGAGTCACCTGTCATCATGGGATACAATAGTGATAGAAGAAATAGACTTCCCTGCCCCAAGCCAGATTCCTGCATCATTTCTTTGCATTGATCCTGAAAATTATGTAGCCAACAATATATAAGACTTACACTTTTTGACTTATATAATGCAGCTTGAGCAATTTAAAAAAAAGGGTCCTTGAAATAATTGTGTAAGATCTTCCTACAGTTCTAAATATATGTCATATTCTTTATTGAATTAACCTTGCTTGATATTGACTTTTCAACTTAGTTTGGTAGGCTGATTAATAGGTATTTTTAATTTTTAATGTTTCAGAATGAAGTATATAATTTGTTAATTAATTGAATATTTATAGTATATATTTAGTAAGAATACATAGAAGTTTATCTGAGTGTTATAAAGATAGTTAACATTTTTTAACCTATATATTTTTTTACTTAAAGATATACATATTTTAAAAGAGTAGAATGAGGCAGAGATAGACTAAGATCATGCACTTTATTCTATAATTTTACATTTGAATTTTTTTATAATAGCCAGTATCATATATTGCCTTTATAATAATAAATAAACCTTAATATTATTTATTAAATTTTGATTTAAACAACTAGAGCTGTGTTATGGCTCGAGAGTTATCAGGTAAGTGTTTATATCTAAATTAATTTTTTAAAATACTCATTTTAAATTGCTTTTTTTATCTCTGCTAATCATTATTTTAATTATGAAAACTTTTGTCTGACAACCAAGTTATTTAGTGGGTAGTTGTATTCCTGGTTATTTTTTTTTTTTATCTTGTAAAACTGTTGAAAAAAAGAAGGGCTAACTTACTATATCTGCTACTCATAGGTCTCCTGTAGGAATTAAAGACAATAATGTTTTTTCCTTCCCAATTAGTGATAACATCTAGTAAAACATTCTGTGATGAAGATGTTAGCAAGAAGGGCAGAAAATACTTAAATTTTAAATTTTTTATCAAGTTTCAAATAAAGATACATATTTAATTCTGAACTTACAAATAAACTGGTTTAAAAAAAATTTTTTTGAGCCCTGGCCAGTTGGCTCAGTGGTAGAGTGTTGGCCTAGTATGTGGAGGTCCCAGGTTTGATTCCCGGCCAGGGCACAGAGAAGTGCCCATCTGCTTCTCCACCCCTCCCCCTCTCCTTCCTCTCTGTCTCTCTCTTCTCCCGCAGCCAAGGCTCCATTGGAGCAAAGTTGGCCTGGGAACTGAGAATGGCTCTATGGCCTCTGCCTCAGGCGCTAGAAAGGCTCCAGTTGCAACAGCCCAGATGAACTGAGCATGCCAGGTGGATCCCAGTCGGGCGCATGTGGGAGTCTGTCTCTCTGCCTCCTACTTCTCACTTCAGAAAAATACAAAGAAAATAAAAAAATAAAATAAAATTTTTTGAACATTATGAAAATTTGAGGTATTTTTGTCTGCATGTGGTTCACATTTGGCTAGTGCATTCACTATATAAATATGTGCATCAAATTCCTGTTTTTCATGTAGCAATTTATCCTTTATATGCTATAGTAGAGAACTTGGTTATTTACAGACAAATTTTTAGCTATTACAATAATATCCATTTTATTGACTAAAACTTTTAAAAATCAATATTTAATTATTTTTGTGTAATATTATATATTATATCCAGTTTCTTGTATATTAATGTGATAATGCTTACACAGTAATAATATTTCTTGCTAAAAATAAATATTTACATTACACATATAAATAAATATATTCCTTTAGTATATTGTTATAATATCAAAAGAATTAAATATTTTTTTAGAATATTTTATAGTTTAGAGGTAGTTTAGAAACAAAAAAGAAGTCTTAGTTATATACACTGATATAAATACTCTCCTCCCCCAAAATTCAGGTTTAAAGAAGGGCCGGTAGTGCTGATGGTGTACTTGGAGGGTTGCCTTTTATTGTTATTCTGCTATGACACATTAGGATTACTAAGTGTGACAAGGATTAGAGGAAGAGACAATGAACCCTTGAAGGAGTAATAGTTCACTTTCTGTCCCATAAACTAGAAAGAGTTATGAAAAGATTTCAAGATAAACTAATATTTATATGCTTAATATAATTTGACTGCTCATTACTTAAAATTTAGAATGTGGATGCGTTTGAACTATTTTTATTTAAATCATTCATTAGTAAGAAAGATAGTATAAGTTATTAAAACTCAGGAAATAATTTATTTCATTTTAATGTAAAGCTTTATCAAAACCTCAAAACAAGAATACTATCTTTCTTTTGAAATATGACAAATAGGTAAAACCTTTTTTTTCTTTCTTCCTGTATTTCTTCCATCCTTCCTTTTGTCTCTTTTTATCTATCCATCGATTCATCCATTCTTTCATTCATCTAGCTACCTAGCTACAGATCAATCTAGCTATCTACTACCTAATTTAGTCTGGTCTAATTAAAAATTTAACCCTAATTATTTTTCTTTCTTCACAATTTTATAAATAGTTCTCGGGTTTCTTCGACAGTATTTTAGAATGTGCTCACTGTTTGAAAGAAAAGGAGCCCTTTACAGTTATGTTTACTAAGAAATAGCCTATTGTTTGAATTCCCTTACATGTTAGCTCTGTGTGGTCTTCAAAACCTGCTTGTTCCTTGTGGTGGGAAGTCTGGCTCATAGCCATATAGCCATATTGTGCTACACAGTTCTAGCATAGAGAAACATTCTTAAAAGGGCTAAGAAAAGCAATATCTCTCTCTAGTTGATACTTTTAAGAAGTAGATTTGAGAATCAATTTATTTTATCTTTTTTTTTTTTTTTTTGGTATTTATCAGTGCTCTGAAACTGAGTTGTTTGCTGGAAAGCTTGTTTTGTTTTGTTTTTGTTTGTTTGTTTTTTGTATTTTTCTAAAGTTGGAAACGGGAGACAGACAGACTCCTGCATGTGCCTGATGGGGATCCACCCGGCATGCCCACCAGGGGGCAATGCTATGCCCATCTGGGGCGTTGCTCTGTTGCGACCAGAGCTATTCTAGCGCCTGAGGCAGAGGCCACAGAGCCATCCTCAGCGCCCAGGCCAACTTTGCTCCAATGGAACCTCAGCTGCGGGAGGGGAAGAGAGAGACAGAGAGGAAGGAGAGGGGGAGGGGTGGAGAAGCAGATGGGCGCCTCTCCTGTGTGCCCTGGCCCAGAATCGAACCCGGGACTCCTGCACACCAGGCCGATGCTCTACCACTGAGCCAACTGGCCAGGGCCTGGAAAACTTGTTTTTAAGAATACAAACATGTGGAAATGTCAAAACAAATGTTGACTTACACCAAGTAGTATGGGTTGTTTCTTTCTTCTTTTCTTTGTTAAAATATCTCTAAATAAATTGTATTATAAGCCCAGACACATGAATGCAGTTTCAAACATCTACTTTTGGCGTAACTAGTTAATAGTATTTTCTATATTTCTATTGCCTTATCCTGCAATATGGAAAGTTCCAAACACATTCTTTGGTATAAAAACAATAACCCCCAATGCAGAAAAACTTCCCATTCAGCACCCCATGCCCTCCATCCTGCTGAACACCATGTGAATTATTTGGATATTATCAACTAGTATGATAAATAAGATCCTTAATTTCCAAGGATTTTTAGGAATTAGCGGTTTGTGACAGTAAAATGTGGGTGCTCCTGGCCAGTTGGTTACTATAGTCCACAGAGAGATTCAGTGATCCATGTACCTTAATGTGTGTGTGTGTGAGAGAGAGAAAGACAGGAATAGAGAGAGACAGCGAGAGGGACAGATAGGGACAGACAGGAAGGGAGAGAGGCGAGAAGCATCAATTCTTAGTTGTGGCCCCTTAGTTGTTCATTGATTACTTTCTCATACATGCCTTGATGGGAGGGGTGTAGCCACAGCAGATCAAGTGAGCCCTTGATCAAGCCAGAGACCTTGAGCTCAAGCTGGTGAACCTTGTTCAAATCAGATGAGCCCATGCTTAAACTGGCGACCTTGGAATCTCAAATCTGGGTCCTTTGCATCCCAGTCCTACACTCTATCCACTGCATCACCGTCTGGTCAGGCCATGAACCTTCATTCTCATAGTTTGGAATCCTACAGGATTTCAGAGCTTCTTAGATCTAGCCTGAATATGAGCAAATAATGGAGATGGCATATTTTCTTCTTAATAAATTTGGACTACATGTGAGTGACACATATCATATCACTTGCATTCACACCCCTGTTGCAAAAACTAGTCAACTGATCTTACATAGACACAGGTATAGGTTGGAAATGAAATCCCTTCTGGACAGCCACTTCCTGGCAACAATTTTACCTAGTGGTGTGAACAGAAATAGTTGATGGATAGCTGTCTTCGCTACTCCAGAAAGAAAACATGTTTTCTTTATCTCTTTTTCAACAAAGTTTGGTAAATATTTCCTAGAGTAAAAAAGAAAAAAAAGTGTTTAATACTTTGCAACATATTAGAGAACGATTTATGTTAATATTTCAGCTTTGATTTTATAGCAGTGAGAAATCTTTAAAGGATGGTAGGAAATTTTAATTGTAGTGCAACATTGAATTATACAAAAAAGTTTTAAATTTATTTTAAAATTATTAAAATAATAAAGTATTTGCCTTTTTCTTATTTTAATTTACAATATATATAATATTTTAAAGAGAAAAAAATTTACTTTCTAATAGAATAAAGAGCAGTTTTAGCTTGATTCTATACTAATGCCTGTGGTAGAATTGGAATTTAATAAAGAACTAAGATTTTAATTGAATTTGGAAGTCATGTTTTGTGGTAAAGACATTTATAATTTGAAGGAAAAGATATTTTTCACAGCATTTCAATTACCCTACCATAATGACAAATGCACATATAAAGCAAATGTAAGAAACTGTTACTTATATATCATACAAACAATGTTATTTCTTTATCATATTATCCTAACATTTCACAATGCACTAATTAAATTATTGTGTGAGGTACTGTGATAAAAATACCATTGGTAATATTCTAGGTTTAAAAGAATAGAAAATGACCCAGTCGAAACTCCAAGCTCGCCAGCTTGAGCTCAGCATCCCAGGCCAGCGCTCTATCCACTGTGCTACCTCATGGTCAGGCCAATAATATGTTTCTTATTTTAAATCATAATATCACAGAAATCTTCAGGAAGTTGTGAAGTAAAGCTCAGTTGGTTAGACATCATCCCAGAGCTCAAAGGTTGCTGGTTCAATCCCCAGGGCACATACAGGAACAGATCGATGCCCTGTCTCTCTCTCTCCCTTCCTCTCTCACTAAAATCAGTCAATATATTTAAAAAAACAAACAAAGAAACAAAAAGAATAGAAAATGATTCGATTCCCGGCCAGGGCACACAGGAGAGGCGCCCATCTGCTTCTCCACCCCTCCCCCTCTCCTTCCTCTCTGTCTCTCTCTTCCCCTCCCACAGCCAAGGCTCCATTGGAGCAAAGATGGCCCGGGTGCTGGGGATGGCTCTTTGGCCTCTGCCCCAGGTGCTAGAATGGCTCTGGTCACAACAGAGCGACGCCCCAAAGGGGCAGAGCATCGCCCCCTGGTGGGCATGCCGGGTGGATCCCGGTCGGGCGCATGCGGGAGTCTGTCTCTCTGCCTCCCTGCTTCTCACTTCAGAAAAAAAAATAAAATAAAAAATTTACAACATAAAAAAAAAGAATAGAAAATGAATGGAGTTCTTAGAGCTACTAGAAGTAGTATGTGGCACAATAAAATGGACCTTTGGGGAATTGAAAAGAGTAACTACACAATCTTTCATATGTTCTTTCTCCCGATCAGAGTGGAGCAAATTGATAGGGAGGACATTTCTTGTATCTCTCAGTTACTAAATATTTCTTCTTTCTTATTTGGACAGTGGTTACTTTGAACTCTTTGCCTACCCCTAGACTAATTAACTTGTCTCATTTACTGTTTTATTATAATACCAATATCATTATAAAAATAATTGTCTGGTTCCAAAGCTAAAATATAAATTAATTTTAAAAGTCATGGAAATGGTTTGGATATTTGGAAATGACATATGATAAAGAAAAATATTCTATTTGGAGCCCCAAATTCCTTGCTATATCAAAATTTAAAGAGTGGTGCTTTCAAGGAATTGCCATATTAGATTCTCTGAAAATCAATTTTTTCTGGCTGGTAAAACAGAAGAATGTTAAGATCTGTCATTATTCAGATATCCTTCCAAAAAAAGTTAGAAAATACATAAGTACTTTCTAATTTTTAATAATAAATTACGTAGCCTAAGTCTCTTTAAAACTCAAATATAGACTACGTTGTTAAAGGAATTCATTGTAAATTAATGACATCATTGTCTCCATTCTCAGAGAGGAAATGCTAATAGGAAGGGTTTATCACAATTTTATCTTATTGAATAATTTTCAGAATGTCATTTATTAATATAATAAAAATATTGCTTAAAGTGTTAAGTAGTCATTCTTGCCCCCAATCTTCAGAGATAGTATGAGATAATATATCATATACAATAAATTTCTAATAAAAATATAGCCACCAGTATTCTCAGGTAAATATTTCACAAGGAAGACAAAAATTTTTAAGTGTCTGCATGTTAACACTGACAGCAAGTTACAGGTGGTTACCAGAGGAGAAGGGGCTGGGAGAGGTAGTGAAGGGCAGAGGGGGTCAAATGTATGGTGACAGAAGGAGCTTTGACTTTGGGGGTAAACGCACAAAGCGATATATGGATGCTGTATTATAGATGTGTACATTTGAAACCTATATCATTTTATCAACCAATGTTACCCCAATAAATTTAATGAAAACTATAAAAAGTAAATCTGGAATAGCAGCCACAAACCCACTTTTTAAAAAAATTATTTACTTTTTATGATGATAATTTTAAGTGTCTATCCTGTTGTCTTAATTAATGGCCTACAATCTGGATTATGCTGTTTAGACATACTTAGATTCCAATTAAACATTTTTTTGGTGAGGATACTTTATACATGATATTGCATTCAATTGTGAGACATGATATTGATAATTCTGAGTTTGATGTTTGCAAGATTTTTTCATTATGATATTGCCACTTTTCGTTTATTACTAATAAATGATATGTGGGTTAATGCTCTGAAACTATGTGCATTGTCTGTTTCCCTGCCCAGTGGTTTTAGCCCACTGATGATCCTTGTTTGAGTAAGTTATAGCAATGATGGATACAATATGATTATCATCTCCTTCTTTTGCACTTACTTGTGCACGTAATTATGTAGATGAGTTCTTCCTCCCTCTGCACCTTTTTATGGTGTCACTGTGGACATAAAAATTTAAAATATTCAAAGTCTTACTGTATTTTTATATTCAAATCATTCAAAATTTAAACTAAGATATGCACTTACAGCAGAAAACTATACAGCAATTAGAAGGAATTGTCAGCAACACACAGCATATGGAAGAAGCGCACAAAATTGTATTGATTAAAATGAAGCTTATACAAAAGAGTATATCTGTGTGATTCCATTTTATGAATTACAAAATAAACAAAAATTATCTATGCTGTTAGAAGTGAAGAGAGTGGTTACTTTTGATGGTGTTTGAGGGTGGCTTTTAGTGTTCTTATAGTTCTATTTAGTGATCTGGGTTTGATTAAAGAATGTGTTCTGAACAACACAATATATAGATGATGTATTATAGAGTTGTACCCCTAAAACTTATATAATTTTATTACCAATGTTACCCCAATATGTTCAATAAAAAAGGATGTGTTTCAATAGTGAAAAATTTCCAAGCAATGCCCTTATTGATACTTTTATGATTGTATATTATACATCAATAAAATTTAGAAAGAAAGTGACACAAATTTGCTCAATCAAGCAAAACTAGTGCCTTTGATTTCCTGACATATCCCTACCAACGATTACAATGTTAGTTCATTTATTGGCCCCCAAATATATTTCATTTTCAGCTTGTAATTTTACTCCCCAGGCCTGAATTTAGCATTTCTTCAGAGTTATGATTCTTTTTAGAAGCCTATACTGGTCAGTAAGTATGTTCATTGCATTAGAAATATTATTACTTTTAGGCTCTTTCAGTGGCCAGAAAGATCTAGAACACATGCGCGCGCGCACGCGCGCGCGCACACACACACACACACACACACACACTTTTGTAGGATATTTTTCTAATTATGAGATCATATTGATATCCCCAATGCAAATCCACCCACAGGGTTTTTCTCACCTTTTCCCACCTCATTTATATTTCTCTTTCTCACTGTGAGAATTTTGATTTTCAATGATAATAAGGTAATTCTCTCATTCATACTTTTCTATACTACACACACAATAGTTTTAGAATTATTTCACCAAAGCTACAACCAAAAACAAGTCAGCAGAGGACACTTCAAAACAATAATCAATGAGTTCACTCTAATATAACTTTCCCTTGTTGCTATTTTAATTGAGGGGTGTCTATTTTGTCAGGACATGTAATATTTCTACATTATTCTTTCCTGACTGTTTTTTTGTTCACAAATCATAACATTGAATACTATAAAAGTATTATTATTGTATTTGTGAATTATACCTCAATAATGCTGGGAAAAATTTATTTTCTCAGTTGAAGTAGCCACATTTCAGCGGCTTGATAGCTGCACAGGACTGATGGCTCCTGGCAGAGAGGACTATGCAGATGCAGAGCGTTTCCATCGAGCTGCAGAGAGTTCTGTTGCACATTGCTGCTATAGAAAATTGGATAGGTACCAGTCGTGGTCCACGCACCAAAAAATTTTTGTTTTATCAATAGTTTATTAATTTTTTAACCAAAATTAATTTCTTATTTTCTTGTGTTGTTCAAGGAAGAGTATTATAAAATCCGGTTGCTGGTTCCTGTTAATTAAGGTTTGATTGTATGTGTCATATGCAGTCTTCTCATTTCAAGTTTTTAGTAAATTTCTACCATCTCTAAGTAAAGGATATCTGTCCATCAGTGATTATTTTGCAAAATTAGTCTAAATCTATCTGTTAGTCAAAAGTGTTACCTCTGTTGACATTTTGCCCCTTATATACATGTAAAAGTGGTTGCCAATGTCATCAATTTATGCACACTTAGCACTTGAGCCTATTGTAATCCTTACCAATTGCTTTAAGAAATGAGAAAAAAGTAAGTGGAATAAATTAAAGTTTGCTTGACTTGACAAATCTAGTTTTAATTCAGCAAAATCATATTTCCAAAGTATTTCAATAAAAGAAGCAGAAAAGTTAGCCCTTTCCCCCACTACCAGTCTTCATCAACAATAGTCATCAGCCCCATCCTTACTCCCTATCACTGTGAATAAATCATTAAGTTTCTGTTGTCTTCTATTGCATTGTGCACAAATGAGAGGGTGGATTTTACCAAATTTGAAACAGCTGGAACTGAAGTACACAACAAGAGGCCCACATGCATACTAATTGTGGACAGATATGCAATGTGAATTTGGATATTTTTAACAGAGCAGATAGCAGATTCAAATTTGAAATTCAAATAAAAAACCACAGTGCAGATGGTTGAAATTACAAAAGTGAGATTGACAATTGGACTGCTTCTCACCTGGGCGGCTCTCTATAGCATGAACTAGAGTGAGTAACCCTAGAGATTTGATTATTTCATGATGTTCAGAGATTTCCCAAGCAACTCTTATGCCATAGTTACCAAAACTTCTTCCTTTGGTCATAAAATAGATAAAGAAGGAAATAGGGTATTTAAGATTTAGCATTTGGATGAAGACATTTCTGGAGTACTCCTTAAACCTTTGACTGTCAGAAGGAATGTTGGCAGAATATGATACAAATGACTGGGAAGGACCATATTAAATGACTGCCTGCTTGCAAATGATGGTAAAGGAACATCTGTGGTTTAATGTTTCAATCATTTCCCAACTCAGTTGCTATTTATTTCATTGGCAAACTCTGGGATGTCCACATGAGCCTTGCTTTCTTATCCTCTGCTCAGAGAATTAAACAGCAACTTGTGAAATTAGTCTTATTTCTTCTCTCGACATCATTTAATAAATTTAAACACACAAATGGATACAAGTTATGTTATGAAATAGAAAAAATGGAATTACCATACTTCTGCTCACGCCTGTGTGAAATTTAAGAATACTGTGCCTAGCAAAAGACCTAGTTTTCTAACATGACATTTTGATACCAGTCACATGACAAGATGAGTTAGAGGCAATGCATCATAAATCTCACTGTAAGTATAATGAATCTAAGGCTGATAAAAATGTAAATACTTACACTTTAAAACTCAATAGTAAAGTTAGATACTCTTATTTCCCTCTAGTCTCCTCTGATTTATAAACTCAGACAGACTCAATATACTTAAGTCTTTCATATGTTTATAATTGATTTGGTTGAAAACATATACTGTAGCAGAAAGGCATTTCTGTAGACACACTCTGCCTTTCTATGAGAGAGAATATGATTAGAGAAATTGTTTTTTTCCGTATAGTAAAATGTAGAGTTTTTTAAACTTTTTTTTTATTATTTTTAATGAGAGGAGGGGAAGCAGAGACAGACTCCCATGTTTGCCCCAACTGGGATCCACCCGGCAAGCCCACTAGCAGGCAATGCTCTGCCCACCTGAGGCTGTTGCTCCTTTACAGCCGGAGCCATTTTTTAGCACCTGAGGCAGAGGCTATGGAGCCATCCTCAGAGCTTGGGGCCAACTTGCTCCAATAGAGCCCTGGCTGCCAGAGGGGAGGAAGAGAGAGAAAGAGAGAGACAGAGAAGTGAGAGAGGGAGGGGTAGAGAAGCAGATGGATGCTTCTCCTGTGTGCCCTGACTAGGAATCAAACCTGAGACATCTACACACTGGGCTGATGCTCTACTACTGAGCCAATAAGCTAGGGCCTAAAAGGTAGATTTTTGAAACTGGAAGTAACCCTTGAGAGAATCCTGTATGTACCCAACATTTCAAAACAGAAAACCAAAATGTAAAGAATTGAGTAAATTGCACAATAGTATATTAATCAAATTAGAGGTCAGTTTTGCTGGGACTGGATTCCCAAACTTTATCTGCCAGGTGTTTTTCACTAGACTTTGTCTCTTCTACTTCTGCAACATTCTAAAATTATATTCTTTAAGAGCCTATCATTTTCTTAGGTTTTGTGTAACATTCCTTCTCAATGACTAGAAAATATGTGAAGGTTACTTATATCAACCTAAGAGAACTAATGAAAATTGGGATTCATGGAATACCTATTTCCAGCCATATCCATCCACTCCACAGATATCCACAACAATAATCCTTCCTTCCTTCCTTCCTTCCTTCCTTCCTTCCTTCCTTCCTTCCTTCCTTCCTTCCTTCCTTCCTTCCTTCCTTCCTTCCTTCCTTCTCTCTCTCTCTTTCTTTTTTTCTTTTCTTTCTTTCCTTTTTGTTTTTTCTTCTTCTAAGCCTTCCATAATCTTGAGCTTACTTTAAGACAAAACAGAAAATCTTTCTGAAGTAAATTTTATTTCTCGCCTGACCAGGTGGTGGCACAGTGGATAGAGCGTCCTGAGCACCCTGACTAGGTCGTCTCTTTGGCACTCTCCTTATAGCCATTAATTTTGTCTTAACATTTATAACCATCAGAAATTATGTCACATGTTTGCTTTATAATTGTTTTTCACAGAATATAAACTTTTTGAGGAAAAAGAGTGTATAATTTGTCCACCACTATTTTCAGTACTTATTGTAATAGCTCAATAAATGTTTGTTGAGTGACTTTATAGCTTAATACCTAACTGATACAAAGCATTATGTTTGGAATTGCAGGAGCTTAAATATGGATATTATTTAACCTAAACATGGAAATATTTAAACAAAATAAATATTTAAACTAAAGCTAAGAGTAGCTTCTAATCTAGTAAGCAGTATAGGACAAGTGAAACAAATAAAATACAAAGAAATTAAGTTCACCACCATACTTAAGGTACAAAAAATAACAGATCTTAATACATGAAAGTGAGAACAGGAATAGAAAGGTGTATTCTGCAAAAGCAGAACCATTTATTATACTTAATTGTGGTAATGAGTGATATCAGAGTATAAGTTTGTGTTTCTCCAACTTTGTTCTGCAGTATACCAATGGGTAGTGGATATTATCTCTAAGAGAATGTTTTTATAGAGTGTTTTTGTTTCTGTTATAATCTCAGAATTAACATAATTTTTTTTTAGATTACTTACTTGGTCATGTTATAACAAAGTATTTCAACATGATTTCAGTAGCTGAAATTGTATTTGTATTTATGATAACATGGGCATCCAACACTAGTAAATTAATTTGTAGGTACATGTTAAAACTTAGCAATGAAGCTAATGGGTAAACAATCCACATTAGCCAAATGGAGTTTCAGATAATTTTCCATAGAGAAATAGTAAAGATATGCGATAAGATATAGATATGTGATAAGGTATGCTTATAAACTTAAGAGAATTTATATTATGATACCTAATTCATACTCTCATTTCCAGGAGAAGTTTTGTTTCCATAACATATTATTTTGTATATTCTGTTAGTATCACTTTAAAAGTTTTATTTTGTACTTTAGATTGTATTCATTTACAAATTTTTTTATTATGATTATATAGCTATTGCAAAGGCATTTTATATGTAGGTTTGTACATGTTTAAGTTATGATTAAGCTACAATATGAAAACATAAAAGTAGGTTAACACTAGGAGTTAGTAACTTTGTTTTTCCATTAAAATAATTTTATACATTTATAATATTGGAGAAATAATGTTAGGATGACTTTAATTTGTCCTCTCTTGCTTTCTTTTACTGCAGTGTTTGAGCGTCTACATGTTGATAATGAAAAGTCTCTTAGTGGTCATTGAAAAGAGAATGAATGGTTTATCATATATGGCCTTTATCATGTTGAGATATTTTCCTTCTATACCCATTTTGTTGAGAGTCTTAAACATAAAATTGTGTTGTATTTTATCGAAAGCCTTTTCTGCATCTATTGATAAGATCATGTGGTTTTTGTTCTTTGTTTTGTTGATATGGTGTATTACGTTAACTGTTTTATGTATGTTGAACCATCCTTGAGATTCTGGGATGAATCCCACTTGATCATGATGTATTATTTTTTTAATATGTTGTTGTATTCGATTTGCTAGTATTTTGTTTACTATTTTAGCATCTGTATTCATTAGAGATATTGGTCTAACATCATATTAAATGGCACTAAACTGAAGGCTTTCCCCCTTAAATCAGGAACAAGACAGGGTTGTCCACTCTCTCCACTCTTATTTAATGTGGTACTAGAGGTTCTAGCCAGAGCAATCAGACAAGACAAAGAAATAAAAGGCGTCCATATTGGAAAAGAAGAAGTAAAGGTATCACTTTTTGCATATGATATGATCCTATACATCGAAAACCCCAAAGAATCCACAAAAAGACTACTAGAAACAAT
This sequence comes from Saccopteryx leptura, assembly GCF_036850995.1. Lineage (NCBI taxonomy): Eukaryota > Metazoa > Chordata > Mammalia > Chiroptera > Emballonuridae > Saccopteryx > Saccopteryx leptura. Next base: position 25,700,716 of record NC_089509.1, on the reverse strand, counting down.
AAGCCAATACAGTAAGTTCGCAGAAAAGAGAATGAATGGGGTAAGGCCTGGTGAGACAATGGAGAAGTCTTAGTTGGTTAGTATGAAGTGGTTTCCAGCTCTAAAGACTGTGGGAATGGTCACACCATCTGCCCAAATATAAATACCATGATGGGGAAGTTAAATTAATTAGTTCTATTTGGAACATGTTGAATGTGAGGCCCTAATATATTTATAGACAGAGTTGGAAAGATTTAGGACTCAAGAAAGAGAAATTAGGATTTAAGAATAAAACATTTAAGGAGTAATTATCAATAGTAGGTAGTTGAGGTTGTGGCAGTAGAAGAACTAGTCAAAAAGAACTAAAGGCAAAACTTAGATGAAACTTTATTAAGGGTGTGATTAAGAAAAATGAAATCAAATTACCAGATATTTCTAATATAGAATTTTTATTAACTTTAGGGATTTTTAAAAAAATAATATTTTAAAATTTATTGTATGCAATATTCTTTTTCTAGAGAACAAAATAGAAACCTGTTTACATAAAGGAAAACAAACAAAGAGAGGAATTGTGTAGTATGGGAAGTGATATTTGAAATGGTAAAGGAATAATGTAATAAGAGAAACAGAATGTATCCAGGACATATGCACCATATCAACTAATCCTGGCTCAGCCTTTATTTACTTTGGAGATTGTTTTCAGTAGAATGTAAAGAATATCTGTCTTATTCTTAGGTAGATGTGAACACCAAATGTGATCATGAATTTTATTTTATTTTTATTGAGACGATTAAACTTAACAAGGTGACATTGGTCAACTAGAGTACATAGACTTTGGGCAAAGCCACATCATTTGGACAGTCGATTATGTTGTATACCCACCACCCAAAGTCAAATAACCCTCCATCATCTTATATTTATCCCTCTATATGTCCCTCTTCTTCCCCCCTTCTCCTCCCTATCCTTTCTTCCCCCTTACCCTGGCAACCACTGCACTCCTCTTTATGTCCATGAGTCTCAATTTTGTGTCCCACTTGTGTATGAAATCATACAGTTCTTAGCTTTTTGGATTTATTTATTTCACTCAGTGTAATGTTATCAAGATCCATCTATAGGGTCATAAATGATATTATGTCATCATTTTTTATGGCTGAGTAGTATTCCATTATATATATATGAAGTACTATCTTCTTTATTCAATCCTCTGTTGAAGGGCACTTTGATAATCATGTATTTTAAAAAGTTCTAAAAAATTGTCATTACTGCAGAAAGTTTTGTTTGTTTGTTTGTTTGTTTAGTGAGAGGAAGGGAGGCAGAGAAACAGACTCCCACATGTGCCCCCAACCGGGATCCACATGACAAGCCCATTAGGGGGTGATGCCCTGCCCATCTGGGGTATTGCTCTGTTGCTCAGGAATTGAGCTCTTCCTAGTGCCTGAGGCAAAGGCAATAGAGCCATCTTCTGCACCCAGGCCAACTCGCTTCACCTGAGCCATGGCTGCAGGAGGGAAAGAGAAAGATAGAAGTGAGAAGGGGAGTGGTAGAGAAGCAGATAGGTGCTTCTCCTGTGTGTCTTGACCAGGAATCAAACCCTGGACATCCACACACAGGGCTGATGCTCTACCACTGAGCCAACTGGCCAGGGCTGAAAGGTATGTTAAAATTTCCTCTAGGCTAGCTTCTTAAAATTGATATATTGCCATGTGAATATTTTCCTTAATATTGCATTATTTTTATTTGTATTCTATTTTTACCATCTAATTATTTAATGTTCATGAATGTTAGGAATATTCTATATCTTTTTTTCTTATGTAGACTGCGCATTGTAAATAACTCAGCATGATAAAGTCACTAACTTCATTAACTAGAAAATGGTTCACGTTTGAAATATAGATGATTAGTAAATGGTAAGAGGAAGAACAGAAAAACTAAATGACTTTTTCTTGCCATCTTAAAAGATCTAACTCAGATTTTCTAGAAGGTTTATAGAATTAAATAATATATTTACTTTGAATTTTTATGGCCACAACAAATAATTCCACAAATAGGGTCAAATTATATAAGAATTTGTCATGTATTGAGTATAGAACCTAAAAGTCCAGTAAATACAGCCTTACTGGTGATATACCTAACTTTTGGAACAATGGTGAAAAATGATGCATTATTACAACATGTATCTTATTTTGAAAACATCATGGATTTTGTTTTAAGTTTTAGTTTCCTTTTTCCACCCCAAAAATGTTCATGAAGATTTGCAACTAAAAGTCTTGCAGGCATCAGTATGCAGTCTAGATTGAATAATGGGCTAAAATATAGGAATACAGCATTATTATAGAGTGCTGGTTTTAAGACATGTGTGATAAATGAATAAAACTGTTTTTGTTTTTAGGAAAACAAACAGATAAAAAGGAAACACAAGCCCACTTGGAATTTAGCTATAAATTCTAATATTATGAAGGATTATGTTCTTATATGAATATGAAAATGTTAGTTAAGTAGTACACATTGCAAGTTAGAGAAACGTAGAAAAAAAGAATCTCACTTAAAACTTTGCAATTTCACTTTTCTACCATCGCTTTTTAGAAGTAATACCCAATCTGTAAATGTACTTTTAACATCTTCCACTACTAGTTCCCCACCCCTACACAAGTTATAAACTAAATTGGCGAACTACTGGAGGAGAAGATTTTGCATTTCCATTCCTAAGTTATTAATATTTTTTCATGATAGAGAGAAAACCAAAATATAATTGTATTTTCTGATATTTTTATTTTAAATATAAATATATTGACTATTTTTGTAGCCCTTGAATACAGAGATGATGGCACAATGCCTTCAGAGAGCCCCCAGAAGATTTTTAAGAGGTAGAGATGTGAGGAGGAAGAGAGTGACGATGAGGTTAATAGTTTCTATCAGACCCCAGGAAATGCAACATATTTCAAATAGTTGAAGTAAACAAAGATAATGTGGAAATCAACGTAACAAAATAGATATTAGGAATATTTAAAGAGAAAATAATTTTTTGAGAAATAATTTTTTTTTTTTTTACACAGACAGAAAGTCAGAGAGAGGGATAGATAGGGACAGACAGACAGGAACGGAGAGAGATGAGAAGCATCAATCATCAGTTTTTTGTTGCAACACCTTAGTTCATTGATTGCCTTCTCATATGTGCCTTGACCATGAGGCTACAGCAGACCGAGTAACCCCTTGCTCGAGCCAGTGACCTTGGGCTCCAGCTAGTGAGATTTGCTCAAACCAGATGAGCCCATGCTCAAGCTGGCGACCTTGGGGTCTCAAACCCGCATCCCAGTCCGACGCTCTATCCACTGTGCCACCACCTGGTCAGGCGAGAAATAAAATTTACTTCAGAAAGATTTTCTGTTTTGTCTTAAAGTAAGCTCAAGATTATGGAAGGCTTAGAAGAAGAAAAAACAAAAAGGAAAGAAAGAAAAGAAAAAAAGAAAGAGAAAGAGAGAAAGAAAAGGAAGGAAGGAAGGAAGGGAGGGAGGGAGGGAGGGAGGGAGGGAGGGAGGAAGGAAGGAAGGAAGGAAGGAAGGAAGGAAGGAAGGAAGGAAGGAAGGAAGGAAGGAAGGAAGGAAGGAAGGAAGAGAAGGAAGAGGGAGGGAGGGAGGAAAGGAGATTAAATTAGGAGAAGCTTATTTTAGAAGATTGATTGTTCTCCTAAAACCTATTCTGGGGGCTCTGTCTGATATTCTGTCTTCCTCTGTCTCCTCATATTCTATGTCCTTGTCTGACTCTGACCACCCCTTTTTGGTTGTTTCTCCTGTTCCTGTGGTTTCATTATTTTGATAATAATAATTGTTTTTATTCCTCACTGTTATGTCATCTTGAGAAAATTAATCTCTTAAGCATCAGACTCTTTATCTATAAACAGAACAAACTGTTGCATAGATTTGTTGGTAACAATACTAAGCACATAGTGCAGCCTAATGTATTTACTGGTGCATGAGTTATTATATGTCGGAAAATTGGTGTGTATTTATTATTATTAATATTATTATTATTATTATAGGATAGTTCACCAGGTGAACATCTAAAGTAAAAACAGCAGCAATGCTCTTATTAATAAGCCTTCTGAAAAACAAAAGGTGATGTGTAATTTACCCTCAAGATGTACCTACATCTGCATTATAGGTGCTATTGTGAAATAAGTCAAATCCATTTAGTAGTAAGATATTCTGTCTTCTAATTTACATCATTTTCCCCTTTTGTTGTGTTTTGAGTACTCTGTGTTTTCACATTTAAAAAATTGTAAGGAGAGAAGGCTAATTCTGCAGAGTACAGTAATATAAAGACTGGATAACTTGGTTTTGGGAAGAAAAGGCTAAAGAACTTGTGTTCATCTTTGAGAAGCTGCATCTGGGGAGTGATTGTTTATTGCTTTCAAACACTTTGATGGTTGCTATGTGAAATGTATTTAATGCTGGTTGTCCATTAGGAATGTAGGAATCTCCATAATGAAGCACAAATATAAGAGAATGAGTGGGCTTCCGACTGTGCAGAATAGTTGAACACGCTCCAGGCCTAAAGGACGGGTCAGAGGGTCACTTTGAGATTACTTCCAGTTATCCTTTGAAACTCTTCAACTATGGAATTGCTAGAAAAGAATTATTTTATTTCTGAGGAGCAATTTTTGCACTTTATATAAATGAAACATTTTGCATAGGCTATACTTTTCTTTTGCCAATATCTAAGAAGCTTTGGTATATATTTTTAAACACACCAAATGACCAAATGTAATTCAAGAAGGTTGCATTAAATGAAAAACATTTATCATTAGAATACATTTTTCATATGTGGTATTTGCTTCAACATAGTTTAAGCTTATTATATGTTGGATAAGAAAAGAAAGCACTTAAGGTAATTGTCATGTATTTACATAGCACCTTCAGTTAAGATACCTAGGTATTTCATGTTATCACTACTGGTGTCCTGTTTTGTTTAAACTGATTTTAATTGGTGTTCTAAACTATGATTATTATTAGTACGTAGTTGTTTTTACCTGCAAGACAAATTAATTAACATAGGAAGACCCTTTACCTTGACAATTATCTTGAATGCAAATTCTGAATTTTCTTTAGCCATATTCAAGAAGTGTTTATGGAATAGTTATTCTAGGCCAAGAACTAATATTATAATAGATTTATTTTAAAAACCCAGGCATCAGTTGTCTGAGTCTAAGAGAATGGAGTCATTGCCTGCTTTTTGATATCTATCTGATTTTGCCTTAAATCACTGAATGCTGTTACTTGGGTATACTCCTACACTTCCAACAACCTCTGCTAATCCAAAATGGAGGGTGGGCGGGGTGACATAGCTTTATTCTAAGAGTGTTGCTTCTGTTCCACATCACAAAACATCTGATATGACATCAGCTGCCTTTTAAAAATTTCGCCGTGGAAGTCATTCCCACAAAGCATTCATGAGTTTAGCATATTTTTTTGGAATTTTGGGGATCACAGTGCTTTGTGCCTTGGCTTTCTCCTCATTAATCTCTGCTAAAATTCTTCTCCAGGATTATACTAAAATATGTCCAACTCTCCTAACTGTTAAACCAACCATATCATTGCTTTTTTAAATTTTAATTGAATTCATTGGGCTGACGCTGGTTAATGAAATTATACTGGTTTCAGGTGCCAATTCTACAACACGTTGTCATCTTGATGCTGTATTGTGCGTTCACCACCCCAGGTCAAGGCTCTGTCCATCCCCATTCATCTCCCCTTCACCCTCCTCTACTTTCCCCTCTTTCCATCCCCCTGGCAACCACCACACTGCTGTTTCTGTCCATGAGCTTTTCCTTTTTCTTTTTTTAGCTGCTTAACTTTGTTTTCCAAATTTGGACATCTTACCCTGTTAAGGTCCTTCACAGAAAAGACTCACTGTCCTGAGGAAGCAGTTTCCTTTATAAACAGAATTTAAAAAATCTGTTATACCTGTTTCTATCAAAATTCAAATTACTTTTTAAAATTTTATTTAGAAAATTAAATTTAATGGTGTGACATTGATCATTAAGAGTACATAGGTTTCTTGCCTGACCTGTGGTGGCACAGTGGGTTAAAGCATCGATCTGGAACACTGAGGTCGCTGGTTCGAAATCCTGGGCTTGCCTGGTCAAGACACATATGGGAGTTGATGCTTTCTGCTCCTCCCTCTTCCCTCTCTCTTCTTCTTTTCCTCTCTCTCTCCTTTCTGAAAATTGAGTAAATAAAATTTAAAAAAATAAAAACTTAAAAAAAAGAGTACATAGGTTTTAGGTGAACCTTTTTATAGCATTTGAACTGTTGATTATGTTGTGTACCTATCTCTTTTCTTCTTCTTAACGAATTGCTAGATTTCAATGGTAATTGGAAGTTGTGTGTAGCTGCTTCATATTTAAAAGCAGTTCTCCAATTCACACAAACCTGTCAAGTAGATGGAAGAATTGGTCTACCTCCACTTTCTTTCTGGTACCTCCACCCACTCTTACTTTGCAATAAGGAATACAAAAGCTTTGGTCATTTTTCCTTCTCCTTTTGCAGAATTGGAATTCATTATTAATGAATTACTTACTATAATACCTATATTTGCATAAACTTATGATTATCCTTCTTGAGAAGATCTGTCACCCACAGAAACTAATAAGGTTGGACCCATTATTTTAATTGAATTTTTGAGGCCACCTTAGTTAATAAGTTTCAAGTGTACAACTTTATAACATATTATCTACAGACTGCATCATGCACTTACCGACCAAAGTCATGATTCTGTCACCATTTATTCCCCTTCACCCTCTCCCCCCTCTCACCCCCTCTCCCTCTGGCAGTCATCATACTGATGTCTGTGCTTGGCTTTTTTCTTGCTTAATTCCATCACCTTTTCACCCCCAATCTTCCTTTTCTCTTAGAGCTGTCAGTCTATTATGTGTATCTGAGCCTATTCTATTCTGTTTGTTTATTAGGTTCTACATATGAGTAAAATCATATGGTATTTATGTTTCTCTGACTGGCTTATTTCAGTTATCATAGTACTATCCAGCTGTCCAGGATTATCTAGCTGTCACAAAAAATAAGATTATGTTCTTTTTATGGCTAAATAGTATTCCATTGTATAAATGTAGCACTACTTTTTTTAGCCACTCATCTACTGGTGGGCACTTGGCATGTTTCCAAATCTTGGCTATTCTAAGTAATGCTGCAGTGAACATGGGGATACATAGTTTCTTTCAAATCAGTGTTTCAGAATTCTTTGGAAAAATCCCCAGAAATGGAATCACTGGGTCATAAGCAGTTTCATTTTTAACTTTTTGAGGTAAGTTTATACTGCTTTCCACAGTGGCTATACCAGGCATGGCCAACAGTTTTTGCCCTCGGACCAGATTAGAAAGAAAACTTTTTTTATGGGCCGGATGAAATATTAAAATTAAAAAATGTTAAATATAAAAAATGACTCATTTAAGTAAACAAAATGTATTATGTAATTTGTTTATGAATAAATGTAAGTAATTTAGTACAACAAATTAACAAAAAAAACAAATGTGACGTGTTGAAGTGCTTTGCATTGCCTACTACTTTTTTATTTTATTTTATTTATTTATTTATTTATTTTTTTTTTTCATTTTTCTGAAGCTGGAAACAGGGAGAGACAGTCAGACAGACTCCCGCATGCGCCCGACCGGGATCCACCCGGCACGCCCACCATGGGGCGACGCTCTGCCCACCAGGGGGCGATGCTCTGCCCATCCTGGGTGTTGCCATGTTGCGACCAGAGCCACTCTAGCGCCTGGGGCAGATTGCCTACTATTTTTTTAATATCTGGCTCTATACTTGTAGTAGCTGTTCTTAACACAGCCTCCAAATGTAAATCATTCAATATTGATCTTGTACTTTTATTTAGATTCATTAAAGAAAAAGTTTGTTTCCAAATATAAGTTGAGCTGAAGATTACTAAATATTCCTTGGCAAGTTTTTTTAAAATTTCCATATTTTCCATCATTCAACTGCTTATAAAAATTGCACAGACAAGTACAAAAGTTGTAAATCTTTATAATGGAATTTAAAAAAAAAAATAAAGAAGTATCGCGAGTCCATTCAACCAATTATTGGAAATTAACCCTAGATTAGTCACACGCGGAATTCTTTTCCACGTATCACTATCTTCTTAAATATCTCGATTTCCAATAATCAAAGATGCTTTCGCTTTTGAGTAGCTGAGATTTTAACTTTCATTGTTGAACAATGGTTAGATATCGTAGTTTATGTATAACAATTTAAAAGTACCATTTATTTCATTTCCACAGTGCGTCGCGTGGAGAATATTCAAAATTTAATTGTGGGTCGCAGGCCATATGTTGCCATGCCTAGGCTGTACCAATCTGCATGTCTACCAAAAGTCACAAGAATTTTCTTTTTTCCACATCCTCAATTAATGATTGCCATTTTGACAGGCATGAAGTGGTATCTTATTGTGGTTTTTAATTTGCAATTTTGTAATGGTTAGTGGCCAGCATCTTTTATGTCTATTAACAATCTGTATGTTTTCTTTAGAGGTGTTTATTCAGGTCCTTTGCCCATTTTTTAACTGGGTTGTTTGCTTTCTTGGTGTTGAGATGTGTAAGTCATTAATAGGTTTTGTAAATTAACCCCTTATCAGTTGTATCTTTGATGATGATGTTCTCCCATTCAGTGGTTTGTCTTTTCATTCTGTTGATGGTTTCCTTGGCTGTGCAAAAATGTTTTAGTTTGATGTAATATTATTTGTTTGTTTGATTATTTACTTATTTTGTTTTCCTTTCCCAAGGAGCCACATCAGAAAATATACTGCTGGAGAAATGTCTAAGATTTTACTGTTTATGTTTTTCTCTAGGATTTTTATGGTTTAAAGTCTTACAGTTTAGTCTTTAATCCATTTTGAGTTCATTCTTGTGTATGGTTTAAGGAGGTGGTCTAGTTTCATTTTTTTGCAAGTATCAGTCCAATTTTTTCAACATCACGTATTGAATACTGTCTTTACCCTGTTCTATGTGCTTGCCCTCTTTGTCAAATATTCATTGACCATTAAGGATGGTTTTATTTCTAGGCTCTCTATTCTATTTTACTGAGCTCTATGCCTCTTTTTATGCCAGTACCATGCTATTTTGATTATTATGGCCTTGTCGTATAGTTTGTTAACACGTAATACCTCAACACATTCTTCTTTCTCAAGATTGTTGAGGTTATTTGGGGTATTTTGTGGCCCATATAAATTTTTGGAATGTTTGTTCTAGTTCTGAAATATGCCATTGGTGTTTTACTAGGAATTGCACTGAATCTGTAAAATTGCTTTGGCTAGTATGGACATTTTAATAATATTAATTCTTATCTATGAACACAGTATATGTTCCCACTTATTTATATCTTTCCTTTTTCAGTATCCTATAACTTTATGAATAAAGGTTAAATTTATTTCTAGATACATTTTTTTTCCCTAAATTTGCTTTCTTGGTTAATTTATTCTTAGTTACCCAATTTTTTTGTTGTCACAACTATACATGGGATTGTTTTCTGAATTTTTTTCCTAAGGATTCATTATTAGTGTATATAAATTCCACAATTTTTGGAATATTGATTATGTATCCTGTTATTTTACTGAACTCTTTGATCAGTTAGTGCTCTCCCAACGCTAGTGTTGTAAGAATAGAAGTGCTCTACTCTGGGAAGACGGTGCTTAAGAGTGGTGTGTAATAAGACTCAGCACAGGAATGTCAGCAGCTGACGCTTCAGTTCTACTGTCAGGGCCACACAATGCAGATCTCTTTTTGAGTCCCATATGCCCTGAGTTGCTTTCCCTGTATTGGAGCCCTGGGTGAGTATCTGAGATCAAGATCCTGTGCATTGGCCCTATCAGAAAGCACCTTAGTTTCAAGCAAACGCCCTCCTCTTCCAGGTAGACAGAGTCCCTGTTAAATTTCACTGTCAGGTGTTCTATAGGCTCCTTGTCCCAGCCTTACTGCTCTGGGTTGGGTTTCCCAGCATGGGTTTGAGACTCCGTGCCACTCAGAGAGGAATTTTGTGGCCCAGATCTCTTTCTGGCTTCTCAGCCACAGCACATGGGTGCAGAGGCCAGCCCTCTTCATGTTTCCACCCTTCTTAACAGTCTCTATGTGACTTTTTTTGTAAATTCTTGGTTATTCAGCTGTCCTTCAGTTGGTTATTTAGCTTGATTGCTCTATAACCGTGATGGCAAACCTTTTTATAAAAACCGCCCAGTTTTGCAGTGCTGGTCAACCTGGTCCCTCCCGCCCACTAGTGGGCATTCCAGCTTTCATGGTAGATGGTTGAGGAGCAACCAAAAGGCGATGTGATTGGCCCACCATGAAAGCTGGGCTGCCCACTAGTGGGCAAGAGGGACCAGGTTGACCAGAACTGCAAAACTGGGTGGTTTTTATAAAAAGGTTCACCATCACGGCTCTATAATTTAGCTATGAATCTAGTTTGGTGCTGGGAAGAGGTAAATATTGCTTCCATGTTTCTTCAGCCATTTGGAATCCTCTGGGCCCATTTTTTTAAAGCACTTATTAATCTCTGTCATCAAAATATCTCAGACATATTTGAATAAAGAAACTAACAGCTTAGATAATGTATTTTAAAACTGATATGGAGAGAAAAATAAGTCCATATTAATAACATTATTTATAATTTGTTTTATTTACACAGAAGCATTTTTTTCATATTTGTTTTACTTCAATTTTTTTTCAGTTTTCCTACGTATAAAATGTGACATCCATATTTTTCAAAAACTTAGGATAAAGAGCATATTTTAGATAATATTCCAAAAATGATGAGTAATGAATTAGTTTATCTTTCCTGCAAATTGGGCTTCAACAGATGTGGAATGCAGGTGTAGATCACCATCAGTTGATAATAGGTCTGCTTTTAATTTTCATCGAATGCCTTGATTGCTGACATGTTAGTCATGTGTGTTGTTAGAAAAATTTTGAAATGCTACCTAATCTGTTGTTAATTAGAAATAAACTATCACATTTTCACAAGATAGTGCAATACCCTTTACTGATGAAATGACAATTGCTTTTTTTCTTTACTTTTGTTATACAAAATTCAGCTGAGCTTTGGCTGATTAGAGACTACCAGCCACAATAAAACCATGTTCTGATTTAATATTTTTCTCTTTATGAAATAGATGAAACTTGTTGATACTTTTTAAAAATAGAAATGCTTCTTTGATGTTTATATGATGAGTATCAGTCTTGATTGATACTTATAAATTAGTTCACTGAAAGGTTTACATGAATGTAACATAATTGCATCTTTTGTGCCAATTGATTTCATTGCTGTGCTTAAAGGTTTGTTGCACACTTTGCAGGATAATGGATTTCATCACTTTGCATTATTCTATAAATAACGAGGACATTTTTAAAAAGATAATCATAGTAACTCTCTTAATTCTTGTAAGTTACCAAAGCAGTTGTGACATTAAAGGGAAGGATGAATGGATAGATGGATGAATGGATGGATGAATGGATGGATGGATGGATGGATGGATAGATAGATATACCTATATAAAATATATTTCTATGCACACACACATATATATTCAAAATATTTTTATGTTATATACGTGTTATATAATGTTCTACTTGTGTTCACTTTTAAAATTGGATATTTGTCTTATACAGATACTATGTTATATTAGCTTTCTCACTGATATTTATCAGTTCATTTGATAAGGGCATAACTCTACATTGGTTTTCACATGAAGCAAAAGCTTCAATCTAAATAAGAAGCTCATTGATACTCAACTATGATGGAATCACACAGTTTATTTATTTTTATTTTATTTTTTTACAGAGTCAGAGAGAGGGATAGACAGGGACGGACAAACAGGAACAGAGAGAAATGAAAAGCATCAATAATTAGTTTTTCGTTGGGACACCTTAGTTGTTCATTGATTGCTTTCTCATATGTGCCTTGACCATGGGGCTACAGCAGACGGAGTAACCCCTTGCTCAAGCCAGCGACCTTGGTTCCAAGCTGATGAGATTTGCTCAAACCAAATGAGCCCATGCTCAAGCAGGCAAACTCAGGGTCTCGAACCTGGATCCTCTGCATCCCAGTTGACACTCTTCACTGTGCCACCACCTGGTCAGGCCACGCAGTTTATTTTAATGTATAACTTTAGGAAAAACTATTTTCTTGGCCGTGGTAACTATACTGATGCTTTCCAAAATGCATATACACTTTAAATGTTTTACTAATAGCATGGAAAATAATACTTTTCTTTGTAGATTACTTGAAAATATACAAAATATTTATCTGTACAAATTGACAAAACACTAACCTAATTGAAGAGGCAAAATTGACATCTAGTACTAATAATTAATGTATATTCCATTATTCTTTTATATTCCATGATCCTTCATAACTGTTGTATTATGAAGTGATGATGACAGCCAGGTTTTCAAAACCATACTATTTGCAAAATAAATACATTCAGAGCATCCCAGATATTGCAAGATACTGTGGAAAACAGTATGGAGATTCCTCAAAAAATTAAAAATCGAACTGCCTTTTGACCCAGCTATAACACTGTTAGGAATATACCCCAAGAACACCATAGCACTGGTTGAAAAGAAGAAATGTACTCCCATGATTATGGCAGCATTGTTCACAATAGCGAAGATCTGGAAACAGCCCAAATGTCCGTCAGTAGACAGACAGTGGATTAAAAAGCTTTGGTACATATATACTATGGAATACTACTCAGCCATAAGAAATGATTACATTGGATCATTTACAACAACATGGATGGACCTTGATAACATTATACTGAGCGAAATAAGTAAATCAGAAAAAACTAAGAACTATATGATTCCATACAGAGGTGGGACATAAAAATGAGACTCAGAGACATGGACAAGAGTGTGGGGGTTATGGAGTGGGGAGAGGACGGGAGGGTGTTGGGGGCAGGGAGGGTCACAAAGAAAACCAGTTAGAAGGTGACGGAAGACAATTGGACTTTGGGTGATGGGAATGCAGCATAATCAAATGTCAAAATAGGCCCTGGCCAGTTGGCTCGGTGGTAGAGCGTTGGCCTGGTGTGCGGAAGTCCCGGGTTCGATTCCCGGCCAGGGCACGCAGGAGAGGCGCCCATTTGCTTCTCCGCCCCTCCCCCTCTCCTTCCTCTCTGTCTCTCTCTTCCCCTCCCACAGCGAGGCTCCATTTGAGCAAAGATGGCCCGGGTGCTGGGGATGGCTCCTTGGCCTCTGCCCCAGGCGCTAGAGTGGCTCTGGTCATGACAGAGCGATGCCCCGGATGGGCAGAGCATCGCCCCCTGGTGGGTGTGCCGGGTGGATCCCCATCGGGCGCATGCGGGAGTCTGTCTGACTGCCTCCCTGTTTCCAGCTTCAGAAAAAAAATTTTTTTTTTAATTTAAAAAAATGTCAAAATAACCTAGAGATGTTTTCTCTGAACATATGTACCCTGATTCATCAATGTCATCCCATTAAAATTAATTTAAAGAACTGAGAAGTAAAAAAAATATATGAATATATACTGGTGACTTCCATGCTTCTCTATCCGCATATATGAAGCCAGAAAGCAGCTAGAACAAGGGGATTCAAGTCGGCTGGTTAATCAGAATTCATCATTGAGGGTTTCCAGATTCCAATAACCTCTCACAACTTGTGGAGGGATTTTATTGTGAGTACTTAATATTTTATGGGAATGTTGTCAGTTTCTTACAGAGCTCAAAGGAGTTATATATTTTTCTGACATATGATCATAATTCCCATCAGTATGTTTAATGTTACCATCTATAGATTCCTTTGACTATTTAAAGAGAAAGAAAATAAAGAATTCCAGACTTCCCAAATAGAATAACTGTGCATACTTCAGGAAATTCTTATTATTTGGGGTGATGCTTGGGAATAGTGAGACAAATATGCAGTAGATGCCTCTTAGTGATTTCCTAGTTAAACTATTCTGTTTTCTGGCTACTGAACTGTTCCTGGATTGAGAATTTTGAAGTCTAAATACATTACCCATATATAATTTATGCCAGATTACAACACACACAATATTCCTATCTATATATTACATATATGAATACATTTATATATGTATATATTACAGTATAGGATTTTATATTACCAGAAAATTGATGATGTATTAAAAGTGAAAAGGGAGTTTTTGTTAAAAAAGAATTCATGACAAATCCAAAATATTTAAGATTATTAATGATGAATGTTCTAATAAGTATTCTATTAAAAGTAAAATTTCTTTAGAATATTATCCATATCACAGAGCACAAGACCACAAAAGAATCTTGGAATGCAGTCTTTACTTTATGATTCATTTTAAATCATCCAGGGTCTATTTAGTTTATTTTGCTAAGTACAATTTCTTTTTATTCTTTTTATTTAAAACCGTGAGAAGAAAATGGACTCTGCTGGCAGAGGAACACTAGATTGATAATTAATCCATATGACGATGGCAACTGGTTTAATAGTTTAAAATTATTTTGTGAACTATTTTACCTTTTTACTAAATTGAATGAATAATCCAGTTTTGTAAACTCAGGAGAAATGAATTTCGAGGAAGACGTTAGCAAATGATTTGTTTTCTTCTAAAAAGCATGTACAACCTTCACTTACAGTAAATTTACTCCATCAACAGCTAGTTTCTTGGCCAACATTGGATTATGATTTTTTAGAATGATAGGTTTGAAGAGAAGTCTTATAATTGGTATATGTTTTCAGGATAGAATTTGAAATATTAAGATCTGACTGTACACTTTGGATGTGGCTGTGAAATTTGACTTTTAAATAAAAGTAGACACTTTGCAGTGACTGTTATCGCTAGTTATATATATATATATATATATATATATATATATATATATATATATATATATATATATATATATATATAAAATTTCTTATAATTGTTGAAGGGTCATATTCATCTTAAGCCATAAGTTTTAGCCCAATGACTAAATTTATTTTTTTTAAATTTAAAATCCTAATTTTCTTTTTGTCATTTTGTGACATTTCACATCTTGATTAATGTGAGATGTTTTAAGTTGTCAACATATATTTCCTTAGAAAGGTAACATGGGTCAGCAGGAATAACATTGAAAAACAAAAACAAATACAAAATGGATATAGTTTCTAATTTTAAAAAATTCTCAGATTTTGTGAATAATATACTTCTTTGTCATGCTTTAAGCCAAAGCAAGTATTATAAGTAAGATGTAGAAAACTATTGATAATTTAAAACTCCTACTATCACAATTAAATTCTGATAAAGCAAAATACATGAAATGATTGAGACAAAATTTTCATTATTGTAAACAAAGA
Source organism: Saccopteryx leptura (assembly GCF_036850995.1). Lineage (NCBI taxonomy): Eukaryota > Metazoa > Chordata > Mammalia > Chiroptera > Emballonuridae > Saccopteryx > Saccopteryx leptura. Next base: position 25,685,379 of record NC_089509.1, on the reverse strand, counting down.
GATTATGCACCCAGAAAACACAAGAGAATTCACTGAAAAACTTTTAAGGTAAATGAGAAAATTTAGTTAAGTATTATATATAGATATTGAATCCCTAAAAGAATTAAAATAATTGATACCAATGTAATAATGGACAGTCAGATTGGTAGACAAACCCCACTAAACCATATTTTGGTGTGTTCATTTTTTATTACCCTGATTTAAAAATTAATACAAGTAAAATGAAGAAAAATATATTTTTTTAATTATTCCTTTATAGGATTTTTGACACCCAAAACTTATTTTTATTATCATCTTCATTTTGTTTTATTTATTGAGCACCTATTCTGTGCCTGGCATTTTCTTTGGCATCTAGATAGGGATAACCTATTCCAAAAAATGATTGTAACATGAATTTATAACATTTGGAGATTTTGTAAGGAATATGTCATTTCAAATTATTTTATAATTAAAGGTTTATTTGAATTATTTTATAATTTATCATTTTATATTTCCTATAAAACTTCATTTTAGCTTGATTTTCAAATATACTAATGCCTGATTTGTTTTATTCTTTCATAAAATAGAATGTTTGCAACATTTATAGCTATTTTCTATTTTTAATGTATTTTCTATCTTTCTGTTGATATATCTAATGTAGGTTGGACTTGTTATATTTTCTCTTCTCCACATGACTTAGGTTGTCCTAAAGGAGCAATGCCATATGTAGTCTAATCTGGTCTTCACCACTCTTTTTCAACCTCTCCTTAATTGACTGTACAGTATTACAGTAGTGTTTTTATAATACAACTGAAGACAAGAATAACTATCATAGTAAAATATGAAATTTAATATTGTTTAAATAAACTGGAAACTACTTTGACATTTTCAAAAAACATCATTTTTTTTTCTATGAATTCTTTCAGTTTTACTTCCATAGAGTTTGTATTCTTATGTAACCTTAATCCTATTTGCCTTTAGGTTTTAAGCTCATGTAATTGGCTTACTCTACATTACTGAAGATCTTATAAGGAAAAAGAGAATGTAATATCACGTTGGTAAATTCAGTCATGTCTTTCTATAAAAAAAAGAACTCTAAAGATGAAAGATTACCAAAATGCCCATAAATGGGTCTTATTGCTTTTTCTGGAAATGATTATCATAACAGTACTGAATTATTTACAGGAAAATTTTGCCATAAATTTGTTAAGATTACCTATTTTTGAAGCTGATGAAGGCAAACTATTTAAATGATATAAAATTTTCTGGATAAGATAAAAATTCAAGGTGTTTAAGAAAGTCAGGCAAACAGAAAAAAATTCTGAAAATTCTAAAATCATTGGAATAAAAATCTATTCCCCTGAATTATTATCCTAGAATCTTTTAGGACATGGTACCTTGGGTATATGATTAAAGTTTTCTACAGTCAAATCATTGAATTCTGATTATCATTTAACACCTTAAAAATCATGGAATTTCCAATCTATATTAAGTTATGTTTTAATTATACAACTTTATAGTAGTTTAATACAATAGGAATTTTCCCTAGTGGCATATGAACTAATAAATTTGGAAAAAATATGTTCTAAGACAGAGGTTTTAGTGTATATGATTCTTCTGTCTTTATACCATGTCCATTATAATTTGGTAGGCAAAATGAAGACTTTTTAAAGTTGAATATAAATAAGTTTTCTCATTCACTTATTTATCTGAAAAAATGTTTATTGCACATCGCCTATACAGACATCAGACACAGTTGTAACTGCTGTGCTATCAGTGAAACGACAGAAACTGTCATTACTCTCACAGGGCTTAGAGGTTAGTGAGAGATAGTCATTCAACTATTAATTACACCCAGGGTTATTTAATTTCAGTTTTGATAGTAGCAAAATTGCAAACATTCAGAGTTCTATATAAGTATATGGGAGTGGGGACAGGGAGAAATTAAATCTGTGTGAGCAGTGAATGCTTCCTTGAAAGAGAAAAAAATTAACCTGGAACTAAAGGGTGAGTTGAAAGTAGCCAAAAATTAGGGTAAGGATTAGGGGCTAAGACAATTTTTAATCTCCTGACTCTCTTTACTTATATCCCTAAATGGTTTTGAGAGTGACTCTAATGAGTACTATTAGACTTTCCTTCTGTTTCCAGTATTTCATTGTTCAGAAGTGAGTGGGAAGAGAGGATGTGATTAAATAGGAGCTAAGGCAATCTGCAGTGAAAGAGTGAATGAAAGCCTTAGGATCCCCATTTGTATTGGTAGGTTTCAATTGTCATCCCTGCTGGCTGTGGTTATTGTTCCCTGGATAAAGCATTTGCTGAATAAATGAGGTGAAGAGCATATACCATTGCCTGTGGCTGCTCCAGCCATATTGACTGCCTCAGCATGGAGGATTAAAAGAATATGGAAATTTGCTGCTTTCAACCCTGAACAGGCTCATTGCAACAGCGTTCCCGTATGATGGAATATAGCTTGTCTTCTTGTTAAAACTGTTCTATTGGGGAATAATATCTGGTTCAGACTGTCTCTATATTATCTCTGAAATCCGTTCTAATTTATTAACTATAAAAAGGGTAGTAATCTATAGAGAAAAGTGTTTTTCCAATTGTATTATTGAGATCTGCACAGGTTTTTATCTGTAGGTTATTTTTAATAAGGTGACCAATTGTCCTTCTTTAGGGAGAACAGTCCTTCTTTTGTAAGTTTTATCCTCCCTGGAAAAGTGTCCTCCTACATGTCCTCCTTTTTGATATTGGAAGACTAATCTGTAAATGTCTGTATTCAATCAATGCAGAGTCGATCCATTGCATGTGATGTGATGTATTTGTATCTAAATGAGTACTTTTTTTACAATTATTATTAAAAATTAATAGGCAGGCCCTGGCCGGTTGGCTCAGTGGTAGAGCATCGGCCTGGCGTGCAGAAGTCCCGGGTTCGATTCCTGGCCAGGGCACACAGGAGAAGCGCCCATCTGCTTCTCCACCCCTCTCCCTCTCCTTCCTCTCTGTCTCTCTCTTCCCCTCCTGCAGCCGAGACTCCATTGGAGCAAAGATGGCCCGGGCGCTGGGGATGGCTTCTTGGCCTCTGCCCCAGGTGCTAGAGTGGCTCTGGTCGTAACAGAGCAACGCCCCGGAGGGGCAGAGCATCGCCCCCTGGTGGGCAGAGCTTCGCCCCCTGGTGGGCGTGCTGGGTGGATCCCGGTCGGGCGCATACGGGAGTCTGTCTGACTGTCTCTCCCCATTTCCAGCTTCAGAAAAATACCAAAAAAAAAATAAAAAAATTAATAGGCATGTAAGCATAATTATAATATAAAATATTACAAATGTTTTTATTATGCATTTATCATATGATAGTGTATTATTATTGCAATAAATAAAATGTTTCTTTTATTTATGCTATTGTTTTCTTCAATTTATTTTTGTCCTCCTTTACATTGTAAAAATGTTGGTCACCTTATTTTTAGTCAGTCAAAAAAAGTTTTGCAACTAGGTAGAATATAGAGGAGCTGTGCCCTTATGTTGTTATATTATATTCTCACTCAGAGCATAACTTAGTTTGTGAGCACGTATTTAATTAAAATACAAACATTAGCCTTGACATTATCTTATGTACAATCTGGTTAAACAATTTGTAAAAGCTTCATTGGAATTACAGAGCAACCTCTTTAAATGAATGAAATTCAGGACACCACCATTCTGTAATAGTGATGGATTATGTATAGCTAAATCCCGTTTTATAATATGTTAAATGCTTGCTTCATTTTGGAGCATTGTACTGTCTGGATATTAGGACTAAAGCTTTGACACAAAGGACAATACCAAAGTTATTTCAAGTACATTTTTAAATATTGCCAAAATATCATAAGCATAATATTCATTAAACCAAAGAAATAAAAAGAACAGAAGAACCCTACTGATTAAAAAAGAGCTAAAGTTTTTTGTGAGATTTATAGCTATATAGTCAAAAAGATCAAAAACATTAGAAGAGAGCTGTGGGTCAAATTGCTCCTCTCATTTTAATAATAATTAAAAATTTATATAGTTGTTACTATATAATTTTTTTTCATGAGAGGAGTTGAGGCAGAGAGACAGACTCCAACATGCACCCTGGCCAGGATCCATGGAGCAAGCCCACTAGTGGGCAGTATTCTACCCATCTGGGACTGTTGCTTCATTGCAACCAGAGCCATTTTTTTAGCATTGGAAGTGGAGCACAGGAAGCCATTCTCAGCACCCAGGCCAACTTTGTTTCTATGAAGTCTTGGCTGCAAGAGGGGAGGAGAGAGATAGAAAGGAGAGGGGGAATTGTGGAGAAGCAGATGGGCACTTCTTCTATGTGCCCTGACTAGGAATCAAACCCAGACTTCCACATGCTGGGCTGATGTTTTACTACTGAGCCAACTGGCCAGGGCCTAAATAAATATTGTTAATCCTTGTTGCTATTAACCATTGTGTTCATGTTCAAGTAATTTGCATTTGATATGAATTATTTCTTGGATTTTACTTTAATAATTTATTGTAACCCTTTAGCAAAATGTGATTAATATAATTGATCAGAATTAGTCATCACAGGGCTTTTAAAAATTATTCAGTAGATCTTTAAATTAAGATACATATTGAACTATACAGGCAACATATCTTGGTAAAAATATGAATATCAAAAAGTGTTGCTCTTCCAGAATGTTTTTATGCATGTATGTATTTAATCACTCATTCAGACATTCATTCCAAAATATTAACTACTTACTGTGTGACATATATCATATAATGAGATTAAATAGTAAATAATAAGAACTGACAATTATTGAAACTTACTTTGTTTCAGTAACACATCAGACCATTTTTTGTGTGATAAAGCACCTAATCCAAAAACTACCATAAAAAATAGATTTGGGTTATTAAACCCATTACAGGTAGGAAACCAAGAGGAAGAGACAGGAAATGATTTGCCATGTTCACCTACCCAAAACGTCATAAGATTCATATATATAGCAAAACTCTAGGTAAGGGTGCTTTTAATCATTAAACTCCTCTTTCTTTATGAGAGACAGTCCCTAAAACCACAAACTTTTAAATTAATCTAGTAATAAATACAAATGCAAAAGTAGATAATTATAGTTCAGTGTAATAAAGTCTAAGTAAGTTCTAGAAAAGGGGTGAAAAAACAGTCAGTGGTGTCTTTCAGAAAGTATGACCTCATATAGTAGTGATTCTCTTCCACTGAAAATAAGAGTGATTGTCATTCAACTAGCCAACTTTTACAAACATAAAAAGAAACTAGCAAAAATTTAATCACAATATGCAGATATTTTACTTACGGGAAACAATTATTTAGTTTTAGATTTTCTACCATGGATTTTAATTTTTGATAATTGATCTAGCTTGTCTGTCAACAATAAATATATATTAATATTGAAACTCATCATTAATCATACATAGATTGGTTATTTCACAAATACATACAAGGGTCCTGAGGTTACGACAGTCTCAGCATATGATGTTTCGAGTTTACGATGCTCACTCCCATAAAAATTTAAAAAAATTGAGACATGAGTGTTTCAGCTATGCTGTTAGCATTGTACCTACAGACTACATGGACAGACTAGTTTGGTTGCCCGTGGTGGAAAAATACACAGTAACAGGCATATGAGAAAGGAAGTTGGTGTCCCCAGTACGCTTACTTATGCCATTTTGGACCGTTAAAAGCACAAGCGTTCCATTTGTGTAAGGCTAGGGTGTGTTTTGACTTACTTCAAAATTCAGGTTACATTCTGTTGGAGAAATGGAACTGTGTTGTAACCCAAGGGCCCCCTATATATGACCCCTGTATCATTGTGGCTTCATACCTTAATTCATTTTATTATATGATGTAATGTTTTCAGAATATAATACTCATGCTACTATTATATTAGGAAGTTAAACATGTCAATGACCCATCATGCTCTACAAGGGCATGATTACTTCTAGATATCACTGACTAGCTGAGTCAGTTTGAAAATCATTCTTTGGCTTTTTATTTATAGCTGATGAAGTCTTGGCTGTTAACTCTGTAGTACATTGTACTATATAAAATATTTATCAATACTATTTTCAAACAAAAGAATAAAAAACAAATAGTATTATTTGGAAAGAAATTAATAGTAATGAAGCTGTGATTACACACAAAGGATAAGAGATTGAGGAGAAGACATTTATCCAGAAAACTCAAGTCTCTGAACTTCTCTAATATGCATGTATTTTTAAAAATTTTTAAATTTTTATTTTTAGGTGAGAGAAGGGAAGATAGTGAGGCAGACTCCCGCATGTGCCCTAATTGGGATCCTCTCCCTGTCCGTCCAGCTAAAGTACCAAGCTATTTTTAGCACCTGAGCATGTCATGCTCCACAGAGCTATCCACAGTCTCTGGTGCTGAAACCAGTCAAGCCATTGACTGTGGGAGGGGAAGAAGAAAATAAAAGGAAATGGAGGGGGAAAGAAGCAGAGGTCGCTTTTCCTGTGTGCCATAACTGGTGACTGAACCTGAGATGTCCATATGTTGGCCAACGCTCTATCCACTGAGCTAACCAGCCAGGGCCATATGCATACATTTTACAGGTAAAACATTTTTTTTTCAATTTAATACTTGGTTTTGCAAATTTAGGTACAAATTTCTATTATATAACAAGTGAGAATTTCCAAACTCTGAGTAATTCATGTTATTTAGAAATTTGTCTTTTTGAAGAAAGGCATTTTTATACCTAAGGATTAAATAAACTTGCATCATTTTATAATTAAAATTGATACTAATTTGTATATACTAATAAGAGTATTATTCAATGCAACCTCTCCAATTTTGATTAAGGCATGTCATTTTATCATTACCTACCCTTTATCTTACTAGAACTATTTTTATGGCTTCTTGAATGCAGAAGTGCTCATTTGAAAGCAAACTACATTAACTTGTGTTCTGTTGAGAGACAACTAAGGCACTTTGTTCTAGAGATGGATTAACTCTAAAGCCATAGACTGCATGACTGCTGGAAATATTTTACTTGGGGTTGAAAACCAACTTATCTCTGAAACAGGAAATTAAAAATCACACTTCTCCCCTAGACACATTAAGATCAACATTAAAAAAATAAGAATTTGAAGGTATATGTCATAATAAAATATGATTCTGTAAGGACTGTAGTAGTGACTAGGTACTACAATCATTCTGAAAAATTTTATTACTAAAAAATTATTTCTTATTTATCTAAAATTAAAGTTACATTTATAAATTTGAAAATCCTGTTTTTTAATCTGGCAACTCTAACTTGCCACCTTCTAACATACTAATATTGACTTATGTTAATTGTATATTTGTTGTCTCTCATGAAACCAGGGACCTCTGGCTTTTTCATCACTTATCAGGTTTCTTAAACAGTAGAAGCAGATGTTTAATAAATACTTGGAGGATAAAGTTTGTTTGTATAAAGATGACCCCAAATCTTTGTGATATTTTTCAAATATAATTTCAATTACAGGAATCAGTATACAGTTGATTTCACTTTAAAATAAATTTTAATAGTTAATTCATAATTTATATGACTAATGGGAAATTTGTCCATTCATTAAAAATATCTGACCAAACTAAACTAAAACAAGGGAATAATCCATAAAGATTTCTTTCTAGAAGACATAAAAAATAATTTTACTGCTTTTAATTAAGGGTCTTTTTCTTTCTTTCCTTTCTTTCTTTCTTTCTTTCTTTCTTTCTTTCTTTCTTTCTTTCTTTCTTTCTTTCTTTCTTTCCTTCCTTCCTTCCTTCCTTCCTTCCTTCCTTCCTTCCTTCCTTCCTTCCTTCCTTCCTTCCTTCCTTCTTTCCCTTCCCTTCCCTTCTCTTTCCTTTCCTTTCCTTTCCTTCCTTCCTTCCTTCCTTCCTTCCTTCCTTCCTTCCTTCCTTCCTTCCTTCCTTCCTTCCTTCCTTCCTTCCTTCCTCTCTCTCTCACTCTCTCTTTCCTCTCCCTCCCTCCCTCCTCCCTTCCTTCCTTTCACCAATGCTGGGAAGGCATAGGTATGAGAATTCTTGTGATACCAATTTATTAATGTCTTACATTTAGATATATTTTATTAGATAAGGATTACAAGTAAACAGTTGATCTGTGCTTTGTATTAGGGTACATCTAAAGTAATTTCTTAAACAAATTAGGCAAATGGCAAAGTAGATTAAATAGTGCAATTATTTTTCACTAGTTAATATGTATAGGGTCTCATTAAGGTTCACTTCCTTTTCAGCAGATTATATGATTTCCTCTACTTCATAAGTCTCATTAAATATAGAAACATAAACTTTGAATGTCTAAAAGTAGTCAAGTAACTGAGATTTTTTCTCTGGAGATTTTTGGGTGATGAGTATACCACATAATCAACAGTTCAAATGCTATAGAAACATTTACCTGAAACCTGTGTACTCTTATTGATCAATGTCACCTTGTTAAATTCAATTTTCTAAATAAAATTTTTTAAAAAATTAGTCAAGAACAGGTAACACTGTTTAGGGCTGTTACAGACAAAGAGTGGACAGATGTTTATCCTTGTTTACCTGTTTATGATGATCAGACACAAAAGAAGAATACTGTGAGAACCTAAAAAAATGTTTTAATGATATAAATACATTGAATGAAACTCTGTTATAAATTCTTTTTGTCTGAGCATTTGGGTTGAATTTATAATATTTAAGTATGGTCAGTGGTACATGTTTGTATATATACATATGAAGTTACATATATTGGAGAATTTGTGATTCTGGCTTGATATAAGCAATAATATAGTTTTCTTATTTGAATTGGTATTCCCATTATGAAAAAAATATATGGGTAGCACCATTTGTTACTCTTATGGACTCTTATCTTATATAAGTAAATGGTTCAGACATTTAGCAAATACAACTTTAGCCCCTCTTAAATCCACTAAGAACAACATGAAGTCCTCTTCAAGACTTAAAACATCTTTGTCTCAGTATAAATTATGTTGTACCTAGCAATATAAGCATCTTAAAAAAGAGAAAGAAAATCAATGTTCTTTCTTGGTCCAAGCTCAGGAATTTTAGATTCTCTGACTCAATAGTCTCAGAAAGTACACTGCTGGTTAAATTACTTGGCTTCGACTGATTTGAAACTGCATCAAAATATTCTTAACTGAGAGTGGAAAGTATAATATAAATACTAATCTGAATTTCAAGCTTCACAATTAATTTTCTCATCCGTTACAATGAACAGTCCTGTTCCATTTTCTTCATTTTTAATTTTTCATTAGTTGAATTCATTAGAATGACATTGGTTCACAAAACTATATAGGTTTCAGGTGACAACTCAAAATAACAGCATCTGCATCATGTACACTCTGCCTCAAGCAAAGCCTCTTTCCACTCCATCCTCACCTTGGCCCACCGCCACCTTGCCCTACTGCCTTTTACCCCTGGCTACTGCCACCCTGTTGTCTGGGCCCATGTGTTATGTATAGATGCTTTTTGGCTAATTCCTTCTTTTATCCAGCCCCGTCATCCTCCTCCCCTCTGAACAGCAATTTTCAACTTTTTCATCTCATAGTATACATAAACTAATTATTCAAATTTTGTGGCACACAATGCCAATCCAACATTAAAAAATAAATATAGTTTTGATTCATTCACACCAGACAGTTATTGTTGTGTTGGCTCTTTTTATTTTTGTATTTAACTATGTAAGGGAAAAGAGGTCAGTGCCCCTCATTAAATAGTCAGGTATTGCATGTTTTAAAAAAAAACTGGTGTGTCTCTTGTGGCATACCAGTTGAAAATCTTAGCTTTAGAAGTTTGCAGTCCAGCTCAAACATGGATCATTTTGTGTCCTACAAAGTGAATGAACTTTTGCTCTCAATAAATTCAGCACCCCTTTAACCTTTGAGTAGTACAAACGTTCAGGTACGCCCTCGTGCCTCCTGACCTCCAGAATACAATTGCACATGTGTAAGGCAACATTAAAATAAGGCAAATGTATGTTCTTCTTGTTTCTATAAATTTCTTATCAAACAAACATGATTTTAAGTTTATAAAACTGTAACTGTAACTAATTTTATTTTTTGAAAAAAACCTCAGGCATCAGCAAACATGAAAAAAACTCACTACTCAAAGGGTTAAAGATACTTTCTCTAATGAGAGAATCAAAAGTATAATTCATCTTAAAAGTTTATATTAATAATTTATATATCACTGCTTAATTATAAAGTCATTGAGATATGCTGAGTTATTCAACCAAAATATAGAGAAATGTCCTCCACACAAGGATCATTGAGTATGTAAATGAGAAGTCAGTTGCCCAAATACATTGACCATAAAAGAGAGGTATTTTTAATTATGTGTTTACTACTTATTCCCTAATTTTGTCTTTCTAAATACCAAATGAAATCTAGGCTTCTTATAATTCAATAGAGTGATAGGAGCAAAGCATCATTAAACTGGTCCTGGCCAGGTTGCTCCCTGGCATGCTGAGATGGCGGGTTCCATCCCCAGTCAGGGCACATATGAGAAGCAAGAATGAATGCACAACTGGATGGAACAAAATAATAGGATGGCTAATTGATGCTTCTCTCTCTCTCTCTCTCTCTCTCTCTCCCTTCACCTCTCTCTCTTTTTCTCAAATCAATGGAAAAAAATGTTTAAAAAGGCACCGTTAATAGTTCAGAGGTGGGAAAAAATAGAACAGAGAGTGTTTGGGGAATAAATCAATAACATTAATAAAAACTTCATCATTTATTTACTCATTCAAATAACATTCATTAACTTCCATTTACTAGTTAAAAATCATGATACGAGATGCTTGGGCAGATACTCAGATGAAGAAGAAAAATGCTGTTTTTCTTAAGTACTGTTAGTTCACCAGGTTTATTTGGTCTATGCTTGCAAAAGCAACATTATTATAGTAATGTGGTTGAAATGTAAAGATAATCAGTGCTTCTAGGCCTTATTAAGGTCAGGGGTGCCTATAAGGTTATAGTGAAAGCTAAAGATTTTCTCATAATAATTGCATATTATACATATGGCAAAAAAAAAAAAACCCTGTATATTGTTTCAGAGGGTTTTCAGAGAAACAGAAGTCTATCTGTGGATCAAAGATAAAGAAAAATCTTCTAATTTGCCAGAAACATATAGTATTTTAAAGATAAAAAAAAGCAATCAGAAAAGAAAAAGAATCTTTTTACAGTCTATTGGTGTTCATTTTAATATCAACTTTTATCAAATCGCCTTATTGATGCTCTTTTTCTTATTTTTCATTACTCTTAGAACAGACATCATCTATCCTAACTTTCCTTGACGGTTGATTTCCTGATGATATTCTACAAGTGTGCTAATCATTCTAATCTCAGTTATTTTTCCCCGCCCTATACAACTACTGGTCTGAATCATGTTAACCTCAACTGACATCCCATTTCTTTAGATCCTTCATCAGCCATCCTCTCTCCTAAAATAATGTTGTTGAATCCTGACTTATCATTTATCAATTAGTGTATTATTCACTGGGTGAACAACTGTAAACCTACTTTTCCCCAGCCCTGTATGGTTTTCTTTTTCTGTATTTAATTTACATGTGTAATTTAGTTATTTTATATAAAAATCTTAAGCACAAATATATCCTTAAATGTTCATGTGTTATAAAATTACTTTATATGATATAAATAGGTATAAAATCTGCATGAATTCTGAAGATTATTTTAAAATAAGATAAAAATATTTCTACTGAAGTCTAATAAATTTCAACTAATAGCTTAGATATTTTATTATAGGACATAGTTTGATCTTGAGATGTTCATGTTTGACACACACACACATTGCAATTAAGGTAGCAGCCTGAAGAAATATTGTTAGTGGTTAGTGTCGTGTGACAGTAATATAAAATTAATTGATATATGGTTATAAAATTATATTACAGGTTATTGCTGGAAACCTAATGGTGAGCCCCCGTTTCCACTGGGTGACAGTTTCAGTACCTGCTGGTGATGCTCATTTCATCTGCAGCAGGTGCTCAGTTCTTCCTGCTTAGAGGAAGGTTTCAAAAAATACATGCCTTACCTGTGGTGGCGCAGTGGATAAAGTGTCAACCTGGAAATGCTGAGGTTGCCGGTTCAAAACCCTGGGGTTGGCTGGTCAAGGCACATATGGGAGTTGATGCTTCCAGCTCCTCCCCCCTTCTCTCTCTCTGTCTCTCCTCTCTCTCTCTCTATCTCTGTCTCTCCCTCTCCTCTCTAAAATAAATTAAAAAAATAAAAACCTTACCAAAAAATATAACTCCATGAGGTCTGTGGAAGAGAGGAGAAAAACATGGAACATTAAGAGGGAATACATTTTATTTACAGAAATTGATTTGTCAGATAAACTATAAGAACCCTGTGATACTGCTTCACTTGTTTAAGCACTTCACTTTCTTGCATCTTGTCCTTGTTTAAAGTCACCCTCCCCTCTGTTCAGAATATCTTTCATATGGGGAAATGTCTTTCATTTGGGTGAAAATTTTCTGTGTGAAGCCATGGGAATTTTATGGATGAATATTTCATGGTATTTTTCTGGATTGAAGTTTGGAGGCAAATAGTGGAACTGATTTAGAGGACGTGATTTCTCAGCTGTTTCCTCCGTGGCAGACTCTCACCTATATATTTTCATCAAAGACTTATGAAAAGATGACTGAAATAGACCAGTGGAAGCCATCTAATTTATGGGAATAAGGAACTTTATGTCCTACCAGTTTAGTTTACATGTAAAAGTTTCTTTAAAGTTCATAATATTTTACTGCTCCCATTTAATGTATACACTTACTTAAACCCATCATGGGGTCTAAGACAATATGATAAAGAGTGTTTTTATAACCCGGTGAAAGCAACAGTATGACAACATGGTGCCATAATGTTTAATTCAAAGGAATAGCTAGACTAATTAAAAAATTGAAAGACATTTTTAATCTGTACTAGAATCCTTAGAAAGTTGGAGAGGTTCTGTTACACAAAAACAGAACAAATAGTGCTAAATATCTTATCCTTTTCTCCAGCAATGGCCACCAAGTGGCAGTTACTCAAAATTTTCTTCTCTTTTGCTTCTTCATTCTGTCTGCTACCAAAATGTTTTCCCTTTATTCACCTTATGAATCTATTCTGTCCTTCATGTAAGTAGCTTTCTTAAAATAAATCACTATTGCTATTCTTGGTTTCTTCAATTTTGCACATGCAGCTATTTCCATGATGAGCAGCGAAGGCAGAAACAGAGCATGACAGACGGACAAGTTATACTTAAGCACTTTTTGAACAGATGAGGGTAGAAGTGGTGAAGCATCACTGAACACTGAATAGTGATATGATAATATTTTTGTTCCATTAAAATTTAAAGTAATCTAAAGATACAGAACAAGTAAATGTAAGGACCAAATCTAAACATAGACCCTGTGACTCCATATAGTCTATTCTAAGCAAATTCAGCTCATGATACCAACATTCTTCAGAAATCATATGAATAATAATATATTTATTGTTAGAATAATTTGTTTTATGATAAAAAACACTTAATAATTACCAAAACCATGTTAAAGGAGTAGGAAATAAATGTTTAATATGAGTCAGTCCAACAGGTCAATATTATAGTACAAATCATAGGTCTGAGTTGTTAGAGCATACTGAACTGTATCTGAGAAATATCACTTAAGTATGTGAACAAACACTGTCACTGAATCAGAAAACATGTATTTTGATGCTATTTTATGGCTGTTACTTTCCAGAAGTATTTTGAACATAAGCCGGTTCATGCTTGTACTACACTTTTCAAACCCTGGCACCCTCATTTTATCTTTAACCTACAGAGAAAATAACTCACCAAATGAGAACCTTCATTTCTATTCTGTTCTTTCTGTTTTTGAAACAGGATTGCTTAAAACTTATCTTTTGAATGTGTTCTTTTTCCTTTGATCATGTCTATTGTAGCTTTATCATAATTATGCCCTATAAAATATTTATGAATTTTTATGCATCCTTGGTTTTATGTGCTCAATCAATACTCTTTTTTCATGTTTATCTTCTGTGAAAACAACAAACTTTTAACTCATTCTTCTAATTAACTATTTATAATATATTTTAAAGTAGTTTCAACATTCACAATACTTCAAAGAATTTATTCATAATGAAAGATATCTATTTTAATTGTATATAATTTATTCATAAACAATACCAATTACAGCACAGAATTCTGAAATTTGTTTTCATCATGTTTACTTACACATTTTACCTTCCCAATAAACTGCTAATAAACTCTGAAAAATATATATATTATAGATATCACACATTAAGATTTTGTTTCATAAGCAATTGATAAAAGTACTTGCTGTCCTTTCTTCTACACAATACAGATTTCATTTTTCATCTAGGTTGATCTTTGACAAGAAGCCAAAGACTTTTAAAATATTGTTGTCCACTCTTTAAAAACAGGAGAACATTCAATGCAGAAATAGTCTCCAGATTTGGTTTATTTTAATGGAAAAACATTATTTTTTTTGATAAGAAGATGATTTTAGGAATAATTTTTATGATTTACCAAACTCTGAGGGGAAAGATATGTACAGTATGTAAGTCAGAGACGGAGGAGTCAGAACTGCAAATGGAAAGGTTGTAGTGACTAGATTGTTTTGGCACACTGAACTATGTATAAGTGAGTAACAAAATAAAAATCCTTCTATTTCAGTGATATATATGATATATAACTTTGATATTACTTTTGCACATATGCATATATATGTACTCTTTAAATATATTTTAAAGATACATAAACTATATATCAAGATTATACCTAAATATATTTTAAAAAGTAAATATATAAAATACATTTTAACCAGTACCTACAGTGTGTGTGAGTGTTCAAGTTTGTGTGTTTGTATCTTTATAAAGAAATATAATGAATATTAAAATAAACTCTACCTTGTTCCCTGGCCGGTTGGCTCAGTGGTAGAGCATTGACCCAGTGTGTGGATTTTTGTTGCTCGGTCAGGGTACACAGCAAATGCGACCATCTGCTTCTCCACCCCTCCTCCTCTCCCTACTCTCTCACTCTCTCTTCTCCTCCCACAGCCGTGGTTCAATTGATACTAGTGTGTTGGCCCTCAGCACTGAGGATGGCTCTGGGATCCTCTACCTCAGGTACTAAAAATAGCTTTGTTGCAAGCATGGTCCCAGATGGGCAAAGCATTAGCCCCAGATGGGGGTTGCTGGTGGATCCTGATCAGGGCACATGTGGAAGTCTATATCTATCACCTCTCCTCTAACTTAAATAAAAAAAAAATAAAACAAGATCAACTCTATCCTTAGGATATACCAAAGTTTGCTGTGCCTCCCTTCTCTTAATTAGATCACACTTTGTACTTCAATTTTAGTGCAGTAGAAATTTTATGGCACCACATGAAAAAAATTGATTTTCTTTCAAAGTTGATGCCCAAACAATATCTGATATTGGTTATATAATTTTCCAGCCTCTGTCAAAGTCATGTGTCTTCCATTATCAACTCTCTGGGATTTCCTTGCTAGCATTCTCCCTGTGCGACTGTAGGTACATAGTGATAAAGGGCTCTGCAATTGTCTTATGGTGGAGGCTGGACAGGCAGTCCTGGGAATGAGCTGCCCCAAATAGAGGAAGTATTTTGAGTCTTCTTCCCTGTCTTAAAAAAATTATAGAAAAGAGCATGTTACTCGTTGGAAATTTTACATTTCATCTCTTTTGGAAAATCCTATTGGGGTTTCCATTGGGAAAAAAATGACAAAGCTTTTCCTTAAAGTTCTGAACACACACATACACATAAACAAATTCTAGGTTTTATGGAGCTAGAGGGTAAAAGGAGGTCACATTTATTGTGGGGATCATTTTGCAATGTATACAACTGTGTTAAATTATTATGCTGTACATTTGAAACTAGTGTAATGCTGTTAGTCAAATATACTTCAATAAAAAAACCCATAAGAATGAGGTTACAATGTAATTAAAACCTAAATTTTTTCCAAAACAAAAGATTATTTATATGGCAGACATCAAAATTTCAGGCCTCGTGAAATTTTTTAAACTCTCCCTTCATTGAATCTCTTAAAATTAATATTGTTTTGAAAATGGTCAATAATACAAAGCACTTCTTTGAATTCAAAAGAAATACAAATATTTTAAATGATACAATCTCTTAGAGCAAGTGTAAGTTAGAGTGTGGGTTTAAAGTAAGGTTAGGGTATATATTTTGACCCTGGAGAGGAATTTGTTTAAGTTCATCAAAAGTTTTAAAAATTAATTCATTTTTAAAATCTCACTTTTACTCATAAAGTATTTCTCTTGAAGTAACAAGACAAATGACCAATGAGTACTTACAGAGTTATTTATTGCTACTTTCAAATTAAGTATTACCTATTTTTAGACATTAAGGCACTTCCCAGTTTTTAAAACTTTAAAATATATGAAAAAATTATATAATTATCTATTATGTCCTTGTTAAATGTGTTATATATAATTAGATTTACCATTATGAAGGCTTAGCAGAAAATATTTTTGAGTAAAAACAAGGGCAATGTACAAAGCAATATATTAAATACTTAAAAAAACAAGTTTATATGTATTTCTTTCTACATAGAAGTCTACAAGAATGTTTAAAAAAAGCAATAGTGATTGCCTACAAGTGGTGAACTTCAAAGATTAGCTTTTATATTTTTTGATTATCCTCCAGTTTTATACTTTACTTAAATATAACCTATCATTAAAATATCACCAAAACTTGAACTACAGAAAATAATAACACTTTATTACATATTCCTGTAACATGACTTGATATTTATTTTGTTAAAGTATATTGCTCCTCAATACTGGGGGGTAAAGAACCAGCAGGGGCATACTGTGAGAAGATGTGTGCATGTATCGCTTCCTGAGCACCACGCTGAATTTATATTTCTTTAGCTCCCATGGCTACTTTTCCAATTTCCCATTAACAGTAAAATGTTACATTAGACCTTTTTTTGATAGAGTTGTCATTATTTTTATGAAGATTAATTTAATTCTTATGGCATGTGTCTACTGTAGAGAAGTACTTAATTATCTGTACTTATAATTATGTTTACGAAACCCTTTGATCTTTTCTTCAAATTTTACAATTACCCAAATAACACAAGCTCACCTAGTTAGGACCTTTGTCCTCTATGATGTTAAAGAACAGAGATTCTGTTTTTATTTGATAGTTTGTGGGTTAGGCATATATCTACAAAAAGGTAGCCATTCTGTGAAAACCACTCTCACCACCCTTCATTTTCCCCATAGTGTACTTTTTTGTACATTTTAAACACTTCTTTGATCACAGAGATAAAATAAAAGGAGCTGGAAAGTTCAGATACTCCATGCCTTTGATTGTGGAGAATATTAGGGAAGGAAATTCTTGACAATATCATGAAGGATGTGTGCCTATGGTGCTTCTGACCTCATTTGTTCTTTGTTCAATCTTTTCATCTGATCTATACCTTCATGATTGCCACATCTCCATACATGCCTTCCTTTTATCTTTTATTCACAAAGTTGTAAATAAATGAAAAGCAAAGTTTTACTTCTTCTAGGGATAGTTGCTGCCTTTATAGATCTTAGAGTCAAACACATGGAATGTTAGGTATCAGCCAGCAGATTGGAAAGACTTGAGAAAAAGGAAGCATTGATACCTAGTTTGGAAAAATGCGGTTGGTGCAAAGTAGGTTCAAAGTAGGGTGAATGCTACCTGTTTATATGGTTTCCAAGATGTCTTTAGTACAATAGCTGTAGTGCACGCACATATATTTGTGGGTGCTTTGGGTTTTAATGACTTGAAGGTACTGCTAGCATTTAATGCCTAGAGAACAGTGGTGTTAAATATATTCTTAATGGAAAAAACCATGCTCTCAAAATGTTGGTAATCCCAACTTGAGAAAAATTCAGTTAGTAGTTTGGTGAGCAGGTTTTATGTCAGGCAGGCAAGTGTTGGTGTCCTGATCTTCGCATTTTCTAGTTGGGTGATATTAAGAAAGTCATTGAAGTTTCTAAACAGTTTCATATCTAATTTACAAAATGTAAATAATAGATTTTTTAAATATTAAATGAAATGCACAAATTGTTTAATTTACATGTTGCACATGGTGAACATTCAATAACTGTTACCATTTATAGTATTATCTTATTATCTCCCACAAAAATATATATTCAAAATGTAGCAACCTACTGAATGGCTATGAAAACATAATAAAATATTGGCTATGTTCAAGCCAAACAATATGAATTTTTAATCTATTTTTTAGCCAGTCTTTGAAGCATAATCTGAATTTCAGCCGTATAGAATGAGTCGGTGTGCCGTCACTTGCCATGTTTTCCCTACGTGATGTTCACTTTGCTTAGATTGCCATCCCCCTCATAGTCAGCTTGGCAGTCTTCCCTTAATTTTATTTAATGAAAATGATTTAAAAACACCTCTTCTGGGAAGCTTCCCTAATACTTGTATCAGTTATTTCTGATTGTTAGTGATAGTACCCAACATACAGGGCTAAGTAATAAGGCTATTTATTGCATAAAGTAACACAATGTGCAATTCAGGGCCATCTCAGTGTAATGCACGGTATCATCCTAAAGCCTGGTGCTGAGCGTCTTTCCCATTTGCCATCCTCACACTGTTGGCCTTCATCCTTAGGCTTTTTTATCCTCATCCTCTTAACATGTCTGTGGCTGCTCCAGACTTCAGCGGGCTCATAACCTAAAGCAAGGCAGGGAGCTCCTCCTCTCAAGTCTCCTTTTTTATTTTGTGTGTGTGTGTGTGTGTGTGTGTGTGTGTGTGTGTAGACTGAGAAAGCAAGCATATGGCTTTCTCCACCTCCAAAGTGGGAAGTGAGATTTTCTAAAAGAGGAAAAAATACCTGTCATATAGGTAACTAAAAATATTTTCAGCATGACCTGTGTCCACCTTGACCCTCTGTTTCCGCTGTCCACAACACGAACTGCTCCATTTTCAGTGCTCTTCCGACACTCCACATACACCCATAGTAGCACATAATTCATGTGATTGTAGGTATTTCTATTTTTGCCTACTTATGGGTAGAAATCCACTGTCTCATTGTATTCTTAGTGCCTATTTTGGTTCACAATAAATGACTATTATCTAAATAATTATGTTTAAAGTCTTTTAAAATGGGAAAAATTATAATCAAAATATATATTTTGTGCCTGGCTGGTGGCTAAGTGGATAGAGCATCGGCCTGCTTATGGATGTCCCAGGTTTGTTTCCCACTCAGGGTACACAGGAGAAATGACCACCTGCTTCTCTCCCTCTTCACTCTCTCCTGCCCTCTTGCAGCCAGTGGCTCAGTTGGTTTGAGCAAGGCTCTGGACACTGAGAATAGCTTGGTTGGTTCAAGTGCTCAGCTTCAGGTGCTAAAAATAGCTCAGTACTTGAGTAATGGCCCCAGACAGGGTTGCCAGGTGGATCCCAATCAGGGCACATGTGGGAATCTGCCTCACTATCTACCCTCCTCTCACCTAAAAAAAAAAAAAAAAAAAAAAAAGGAAGAGAAATATATTTTAAAATCAAAATAGGAACTTGAGATAAGTAAAACTGTAGTCTTTAAAGAGTCATTAATAGTTAAAACACAGCATAAAGAATAGGAGATCTTGCATCATCCCTGAAAGAGCCAAAGCCCAACCATCTGTTTCATCTCACTAAGTTTAGAGATGAGAAAAAAAGATGTGGGTTTTGCTACCCTCTGGGAGATTGGATGAGGATCCCACAGGATTTAGAGAATAAAGCTAGCAAAGAAATGTTGATAATTTAGGCTTTTTCTTCTAAATTTATGAAGGAGACCTGTAAAAATTTCCTCTTTCTTAACAATATGAAATAAATAACCACAGAGTCAAAGGGCTTTTGAAAAAGAGCAGGTAACAAGGAAATAGAGCATTTATACTGATATTTCAGAAAAAAAACACTGAACTACAAAGAATTAATCCAATGATAAAAACTTGAGTCAACCATATTGAATGTATTAGTTTTATTCTATTGAAAAATACATCTTTTGTTTTGTTCTAAATCGACAGGGCATTTTACCCTGATAAGTGTAAGTCTGTTCTTGGTAAAGAAGCAGTTTCAAACAGGTTTATGCTGAGTGGTTTGAAATTTTCAATATCACTGCCTGAATGAAATAACCTATCAATGTCTAAACAATTAAGAAAAAAATTTTCTTCTTGAAAATTAAATGTCAAATTGGATTTGAAATGTTTACAGTGATACCTTTTATTTGTTCATTATAATAGAAATGATAAATGAGCAAGACTTCTTTCTGTGTATAATGTAAGTTTTCAATTTTGTCTTAGTTTTATATACGATGCTTTTGTAAGTACAAATTGCCATTTGCATCACTAAAAACAGTTGGTGCCTAATAAGGCATAAAATGATTGCAAATTTGGTAGCCAATAGAAAGCATACAAATATACAATTAACTATAATTTTCTTGTAATATAAAGATATCACATTTTTGCACACTCATCTCATGAGAGCACATACATACACACACACATACACACACACTTCTGAAATTCATATATTTCCCAGTCAAGGATGTTATTTATTTGAGTATTTTTATTATTTTTTAATAAAATCCTGTCATGTAGTTCTAGGCATTATTGCTGGTTTTTGTCCTATACAGATATATTTTGACTGTTATTTGACATCAATGAGAAATAATAGGCATTTTATTATTTAAGTAAGTAGTGTTGAAACTAGCCGAAACTGACTTAGGAGAAAAGGGCCTTTAAGTTAGTGGTAAAATAGCTAGCAGCTTTCTTGTTTCCTGCTTATTTAATCAGACTGATATAAATGAGACGTGGGTTGTGAGATAGGGGTCTAGTATTAGTTTTCTTTTGCTGTTGTAACAAATTGTTAAAAAGGTAGTGGTTAAAAGCAACACATGTTTATTATCTTACAGTTCTGGAGGTCAGAGCCTAAATAATGTCCACAAGACTGAGTTCTTTTGGAGGTTCTAAGTGATAATACAGTTTCTTGCCTTTCCCAGCTTTAAGATGCTGCCCACATTCCTTGGCTCTTGGTACCTTCCCACCGATCACTCAGCTTCTGCTTCTGTGGTTGTCTTCTCTCTTTTCTGACTTCCCTCTTATAAGAACACTGGTAATTGCAATCAGCTCACCTGAATGTCCCAGAGTCAAGATTCTTAATCACATCTGCTCAGTCCCTTTTGCTATGTATCCATTCTCAGGTTCTGGGAATTAGGATGTGGACATTTGGAGTTGCCATTATGCAATCCACCACAGGGCTCTAATTCAAACATTTGAATCATTTCTCCGAATCAGTCTTAGCTTCAGAGGTAACAGAGCTCTGGGTAGAGCTAGCTGTATACTAATTTTAAAATTCAAGAACATGTGTATATATTGTGCATGTGAGCACATATATCTGTAGTTTGAGCAATTAACTTTCTAAGTTATGCATAATGACTCAGCATGACAATGAGAATTGTTGATTGAAAAACATATTACTATTTAAGTATGATACTCTTCATTACTATTTGCCCCTCTAATTTAAGCCTGGGAAGGTATTTTTTTTAAGTGAGAGGAGGAGAGACAGAGAGACAGATTACCACATGCCCTCCCACTGGGACCCACCTGGCAAACCCCCTCTGCCCATCTGGGGCCATTGCTGCAGCATCCAAGCTTTTCTTAGCATCTGAAGAGGAGGCTCCACAGAGCCATCCTCAGTATGGTGGGAGGGGGGGCAAAATGGGGACGACTCCCTTCAACCAGCTGAACCATGGCTGCAGTAGGAGATGAGAGAGAGGGAAGAGGGAGGAGGAGGGGTGGAGAAGCAGATGGTCACTTCTGTGTATGTCCTGACCGGGAATCAAACCCATGACATCCATATGCTGGTGCTCTACCACTGAGCCATCTGGCCAGGGCAAGGTTGGTTTCTAATAAAAAATAAATTTAACATAGATAAATGATACCACAAATTACAATCTTATTGTATATAATAGGTTTATTATTTATTTTTTTTTGGTAAACCATGCATTTTATGAAGGGGATATATTGCTTGGTAAAATGTAGCTGCCAAGTTTGACCATATTTTAGCTACCTTCTCCATATCAATCTCCAAAAATATGTGAAATCGAAATAAATTTTTGTATTCCTATTAAACATGGACTTAAAATAACTAGTTTTATTTTATCTCACACTTATAATGATGATATCCCTAGAGAACTATCTTTTTAAAAAAAAACTATCATTAACGTATTTGGCTAAGTTACCATTGTATAACCAGCTATTGTAAAAGTGTAATTTTCAGTACAGTCTCTTTAAGAGACTCTGGAGAATAACATTGAATCTCTCTCAAGTTTGGTTTTAGTTTTCATGGATGCTTTAATTTTATGTGGTATAGTTTTTACTACTGAGGGTTTTTTAATCATGGGAGGATTTAGTTTTTTTTGGTGATTAAATAAAGCTATTTATTATTCTGATAATAAAACACAAAACACTGTGATTGCTTTGGTTTTTCTTTTCTCCCCCTTTTTCTAAAACTAATGTATAATTTTTAAATAAAATTTTATATTTTTTCACTGAAATTACCTTGTTAGGAGCAAATAAAAAGTCTAGAATGGAACTTCTGCCCTCTAGAAAATCTGATCCCATAGTTATTATACATAGAGTACATAATGGGAACGTTTTGGTGGTTTGAGTAGAGGGTGATGGAGGAAGAAAAAGTTTGTTGGGGAAGTTTTGTTTAAAGTAGGTAAAATGTCATTGAAATTATAAAAGGACTAGAATTTTGTTTTGGGGAAAAGGCATTCCAAGCAGAGGAGTAAAGAGTAAAGACATAGAAATAATATATTTAGGGTAAGTGGATAGAACAGTAAAAATCTAAAGGTGTATGCTGAATGCTGAAAGGATGGCAAAAATCGCTATCCGTATTATGGAAAACAATTTATATAAAAGTTTGAGCAATTCATTCTTCATCTACATTTGCACTTTTTTTAAGTTGGTGAATATAAAAAGTTTAATGTAATTCTTGATACTTTATAACTAAAATCATTTTTTTAACTTTTATATGAGCTTCACCTAAATCTGAAGATGAATTAATATATTCTGTAGGTCTCTACAAGAATTCTGTTGTATTAGTAATGAATTCACTGCCTGTTATATGAAAGAAAGGAAATATAGCCATATTTCCCTTTTAGAAGTTATTAATGATATACTGTAATTAACCATCCTATGTTTAAATTAACAATGATACATAGATAGAGTAAATAAGTGTTGTTGATGTGACTGAGTTTAGAAAACCTGTTGCAGCATTTTTCTATAACTTAGTTTATGCAAAACGTTGTACTTACTATTTAATGTACCTAGGAGCAATATCAGACTCCTTAGACATTTAGATGTTAAATGGGAACTATCCCTCATTTGACTTTAATTTGTACCTAGCTACCAGAGTTTATTAATTATACTTCCTTTAAATTTTCCTGTAGTATCCTGTTATGTATTAGTAGCCAATTTGTTGATAAACTAACATTCTCATTAGTATTTAAATAGGTAGTCAACATCTCAGGGAAACGGCATAACATGATTATAAATCAGTTATGGTGAAATACCCAAGGAGCTGAAAGCTACACAGTTATTCAATAGACTCCTATTGACAGATAATAGTTTTACTATTTGATTTTGACTCTTCCTTCTTTTAAAAAGATCAAAATTAGCATCATGATATTAAAATGAAAAAAAGTAAGTTAGCTAGTCTGTGGCAACTCATGTATAGTAAGTCTTTCAGCTAAGACTATCTATATCCTACTTCCAAAAGAATTATAAAATTTCATTAAAACAAGTAATTAGATATTTTCTTGTAAGGGCAGCAGGATTAGCATACTAAGTTTTTCTCATGCCAGGATGAATCCAAACTCAGTAAACTCTATGGGCTATGGTTGTCCTAATCTTTTCATGTCTTTTGATTTCAAGAGTCTATTATTACAAAGAGATAGGCATGGAACTGGCTTTGATCTTCTTCCTTAGGGATTTAAGCGAAACTGCCAGCACTGTCTGATAACCTTCTTGTTTTAATTGTAGTGTATGACATTATGTTTTTCACAATAGGAAGACATTTAAAATAAGATTGGATTGGCTATCTAAGAAGCATAGCATGAAGCATAAAATGGGATAAATGAGAAATACACATACGCACAACATATTTAGCTTCTCATTCAAGGAACTCAATCCAGTGAATATATTTTAAAATAATCACCTTGAAATACTAAAAGTTCATTTATTTGAATCCTGTAATGGATAGTTTTAAAAATTGACCATAAAATAGAATAGCTGGTTGAAAATAAATAGATGAGTTGTGAGAAGCTCTTCTTAACAGCTATTTCTTAAAGGCATAATATAAAACTCTTCCCCAATTTGCAATGTGCAAATTGTCTTTAAAAGTTGAAGCTTGCTTTGCAAATTGATAATATTGGCCCACTAAGTAAGCCCCTCAGACCTATTTTACTTCTTGAAAGAAAGATTAAAAAGTTGTTTTTGAATCATGATAGATTAGTGTTTATGTCTATACACACATGAAGACCTATTGAGGATGGGTGTTGTGCATATTTTTCAAAGGGATTTTCTTCTTGGGTTTTACCAGGGGATTATTCTGTACTTATGGTTCAATGGAGGTGAACATTTTGACATTAATGCAAAAGTAAATGAACAAAACTCTCAACTGTCAAATGTAAACATTTCAATCTTAGCTGGATCCTCTTTGCCCTTAGAAAGAAATCCTTTCCTAAATTCCTAGTTGATTCCTTTCCAATTTCTCACAGCAGTTATTCTAAATTTTTACCATGCCTTCCAATTCTACTTCCTCAAATTTCAAAATGTTGCTTTTCAGTTCCCTGAGAATACACAATCATGTAAGAGTGCCTTAACTTTCTTTTCTACCAGCTAATAATTTCTCCATTTCATTTTTCTCTCCTTTCTTTTCGGCTCCCAGTATTGTTAGGTTCGTACTCCAGCCCCATGAGTTTTTCTTAGGAAAGCGCTCCACTTTCATATCCCTCTTGGGCCTCCAGGCTCTTTCCTTCTTCAGTGGCACCTTCAGCTCAGCCTGCAAGTCTATGCCATCTTTTCAGAACATTTCATACCTGGATTTTGTCACTGGTGATCCCCTTCCCCATTCTCCATTCCCTTGCCCTTCCCTCATAGTCCTGGCAAAAAAACTGTCTTTCTTCCCTGTCTCTTCACATGACCTGTGCTTATTTCTCTTTCTCTGTCTCTTCTTCCATCACCACCCCCCACCTCACTGTAATTTCAGCTCCATCTATTCCCATGTCTTCACTGTCTTCTTACAGCTTCAGTTTTGTTCTGTGTTTCCAGTTTTGATCATGCTTCTGAATTCCAGGCTTAAATGTATCACGGCCTAATGCAGGTGTCTCCAAACTACAGGCCCACAGGCTGCATGCGGCCCCCTGAGGCCATTTATCTGCCTCTGCCGCACTTCTGGAAGGGGCACCTCTTTCATTGGTGGTCAGTGAGAGGAGCACTGTATGTGGCGGCCCTCCAACGGTCTGAGGGACAGTGAACTGGCCCCTTGTGTAAAAAGTTTTGGGACCCCTGGCCTATTTAGGAATGAATACCTATTCATTCCTAAATGTCTCTCAAGTACCTCTGTGCTCAGGATATTCCATAGGATTTACCTTCTAATATACTATACAATTAAGTCATTTTTTTTTTGTTTCTGTTTCTATCCCACACTATAATGTGCTCCGCAATGGCAGGGATTTCTTCTTTGCTCCTTCCCCACCACACACACTATTGTATCTGTGTACTAGAATATAGAAGAAGTTCAATAATATTTGCTAAATAAAGAAATAAATGTACAAATTAAGATATCTGAGGTTTGAGCTAAAAAGAACTATAAATGTACTAATTATGTTCTCTATTATCTCTGCTATTATTATTTCACTGTCCAAACGTGACTAGGCTGTCATGTACACTTAAACATACACATATACACACAGTATGTTTTTTTTCTATGTGAATGTTCTACCTTAATTTTGAGATACCATTTAATCAATTTCTGAGGCTATTTACTTTGAGATATCATTGAGCCTTTTATTCATTGATTCACCAATTCCTAATGGAATAGGATATTCATTTTAGTCCCCCTACTTTATTCTCATCATCTTGTACTTTTCTCTAGATAATTGCAATAGTCTAACAGATATACTGTAACATATTTTATCATTAAACCCTTTCGTAAGTACTTTTTCATAGCTTCAAATGATTTACAAATTGCTCTCTACAGTAATTATTAGGCCCTTTATTATTGACCCTGACCTATGTTTTTGATGCTATTTTCCAACACTATTTGCTATGCTATTTTCCAATAGTTCTTTATGGTTCTTCTTTATACTTTCAGTCAGTACTTATTGACTATTTATTGAGTCAGGCACTATGCAGTGACATTTAGCAAGGCATCATCTCTTTTCTCCTCTCCTCATAGCAATTTGTTATAGTTTGGGAAGAATGAAAGAAAACTTAGCATCTTAAGATCACAGATCAAATGTCGACTAGCAATAGGTACAATGAACAATTCTTCTAATTTTTCTAGAATAGACTTGGTTTATACATTTTTCCCTGGTATAATTATTACCATACTTTATTATCAGAACTCTATAAGTTCAGTGATAAATTATATGGCCTCTTTATAAACAAAATAACTTGTATTTTATCCTGTGTTCTTTCCTCATGTTAACTACAAAAGTTACGGGACT
This sequence comes from Saccopteryx leptura, assembly GCF_036850995.1. Lineage (NCBI taxonomy): Eukaryota > Metazoa > Chordata > Mammalia > Chiroptera > Emballonuridae > Saccopteryx > Saccopteryx leptura. Next base: position 25,658,604 of record NC_089509.1, on the reverse strand, counting down.
ATCTAAGCAAAAATGCAATTCCCCTCTCTTAACATTGGAACATACTTATAGATGTGATACAATGTTTGGTGGAGAAAACGAGGTCTTATAACTTGCGTGTCATCTTCAACTTTTACTTGTCTCAAATTCATTTTAATAGCCACTGCTTTAGTAGTTTTGTTTATATTACCCTTTGTCAGTACTGTCCTATATTTGCTCTCCATTTATTCATATCCTACTCATCTTTAAAGTTATGCTCACATCCCCAAACTATTCTTTGTATTTGTCTCCACCTGACTCTACCTGTGGTTGCTCCTTTTAACAGCTATGTTTCTTAGATAATTTATTTGGCAACATTTTGCATAGGAAGTCCCTTGGTACTCCTGCATCTGTTGGCACAGTAGTCTGCTGGACCCTTGAAGAGAAAGACTCTGGCTTCCTCATCTTTGATTCGGTAGCACCAAGTCTGGTGCCAAATACAGAATATGCTCAAGAACTTAATTGTTTAATGTAAAAACCAACCATAATTATGATAGCAGTGGTCATGAGAATGGTATTGATAGTAAATTTATTGAAAATTATATATAGGTTATAATAATATTAATTTTTAGGAAATATCTATAGTTTAAAAGTGGAAAATTAATTATATACCCATGTCTATAGATTAAAGGTGTGTTTTGTATTTGTAATGTATATTAATTGAAAGTTATGTTGGGGTGAGTAGGAGAAAAGAAGTTGAGGAAGAGAAAGGAAAGATATACTATATTTTATCAAACCATTAAAGGGAAGATACACCATTATTTTGTAATTGCTAGGGTAAAAATGCCAATTAAGCTCTAGTCTAATGCTTTCATGTTACTTAGAAATTTTTTGATATATATTGAAATACCTATTTACTCATGGATTTTTGAAATTTTGAATCATTCCTGTACATACCTACAAAAGTGTAAGTGATATCATATGACTATGGTGTTCCCAGTACTCTTCACAGTCAAAGGTCATTCATTGTAAATATATATATATATATATATATATATATATATATATTCCAGTTAAAACATAAAAATGAAATATTTTATCAAATGGGTTTATAGCATTGCAAAGAAACAACATCTGATGGGTTTACTGGGACTTGAAGAAGGGCTATAAGTCTTAAAGATTCTTAAATAGTAGTGGGAAAATAATAGACTTTTTTGGATACATAAACTGTAGAAGTCTGAGATAGAACAAAGCTTTATAAAAATTTACTATCGTTTTTGCTGTTTGGTAATCAAAACTGTCACCTGAGGATAAAAAGCAAAAAGGAGAATAAAATATTATAAGATTGTGTATCTAATTAATGTAGAGACATGCAGCTCCAGTATTAGGATGGAAAATTAAGTACTGAAAACTCAGAGAAGCAGTCAGGCACAATTGTAACTTTTATTACAGATTATTTTTTTTCTCTTAGGGCAAAGAAGGAATAAAAAATTTTGTGTTTAAAACTTCTGCTCTCGATTAACATCTATTAAATCTTCTCTCAGGGATATCTATATGCCTTATCCAGTATGACAAAGCCTCTAGTCATAAATATAAACAGAATTCCTAACTATTCCAGGACTGACTGTGTGAGACTACATCAAAGTCAGTTCTCTCAAGGCCCTGGCCGGTTGGCTCAGCGGTAGAGCGTCGGCCTGGCGTGCGGGGGACCTGGGTTCGATTCCCAGCCAGGGCACATAGGAGAAGCGCCCATTTGCTTCTCCACCCCCCCCCCCTTCCTCTCTGTCTCTCTCTTCCTCTCCCGCAGAGTGGCTCTGGTCGCGGCAGAGCGACCCCCCGGAGGAACAGAGCATCGCCCCCTGGTGGGCAGAGCGTCGCCCCTGGTGGGCGTGCGGGTGGATCCCGGTTGGGCGCATGCGGGAGTCTGTCTGTCTCTCCCCGTTTCCAGCTTCAGAAAAATACAAAAAAAAAAAAAAAGTCAGTTCTCTCAAAATGGTGTAATTGAGCTGAGCGGCTAAAACTAAGAAAAATAATTGGTTTAGCTTTACCACTGAAAAGAAACTGTGGATCACATCCATATACCCTTATGTATTGCTTTCTCACATTTCATCTTTGTATTGCTCTTGTGTTCATGTTCAGATCATTCATATTTTATTTTGAAACATTTTCATTTTCAGATCAGCAGTTGTGTGATCCTGGTGAATTTCTTTGCCACGATCATGTGACTTGTGTCTCCCAGAGCTGGCTGTGTGACGGGGACCCCGACTGCCCTGATGATTCAGACGAGTCGTTAGATACCTGTGAGTAGAAAGGTTTTTATGCTCTTCAGGTTTACCTTACGTGTGAAACTAAATGTCAGTTGTTTTCACTGATGACTGATGTAATTGATTCTCCTTTTTTCCAGCTAGCTTAAGAAGCTTGAAAACTTTGGTTTATGTTTTCTTTAAAATGACTATGTGGGCCCATTCAGTTAGTTCAGTCTTTTAAGAGTGTTATTCTGAACCAACAAGGTTGCAGTTTCAATCCAGGTTGTGGATTCGATCCCTAGTCAGGGCACACACAGGAAACAACCAATGAATGCACAGCTAAGTGGAACAATCAATGGGTGCTTCCCTTCCCCCTCTCCTATCTCTGTCTCTCTAAAAATCAATCAGTAAATAAAATATAAACCCTGGCCGGAATAGGTCGGTTGCTTGGAGCGTCATCCCAAAGCACAGAAGTTGCTGGTTCCATTTAATCCCTGGTCAGGGCACATATAGGATCAGCTCTATGTTCCTGTCCCTCTGACCTCTCTCTCCCTGAGTCTCTCCCTTTAAAAAGAAAAAAAAAAATGACTACCTGAATGAAAGCATAAAGTGCAGTTTTGCAGTTTTGTAGTGGGCACTTAATTATGAAGGAAAGAAAATGCAAGGTTACTTATTTCAAAGTGATTGTGTTCCTATTAGGAAAAAAAAAATGGCTTGAAGAGGAAGATAATCCTTTAAAACATGGCACTAAAGGAGAATAAGACTCTCCAAAAATTTATCTCACACACTTTCAGGCAGAAGAGCACATAGAAGGAATACTGAGCTAATGAAGCTTTACATCCACTATTATTTCTGTTAATATCATAGGGCATGACACAAACTATTACTTATCTTCTTTTGAAATGGAAAAAAATTATATTTATCCATTTGCACAATGAGAATTTTTTCTTTTATAATATCATGTAGAAGTTCACAATGCATATGGATTTTAATTGCAATTTTATTGCAGTATCTGACTCAAGATCCACTGAGGAATTTTTTCCCACATGAAAAAAATGCTACGAAAACAACATTGTAAATAAATAGTATCCCCCGGCCAGATAGCTTGGTTGTTGAGCATTGTGCAGAGCAGGGAGGCTGCCAGTTCGACGTCCAGTCAGGGCACATCCAAGAACAGATTGATGTTCCGATCTCTGTGCGTCTCTCTCTTCATTCTTCTCTCTGAAATCAGTAAAATAAACATTTTTTTTAAGAAAGAGCTTTAAAAAATAGTAAGCCACAGCTAAAGGTGATATAATGTTATAAAACACCCATTATCATAAGGAGTATGAATGGTTCTTTAAATTTTAATATTGATGTTTCAGGCATTTGTAGTATGAGTCTGTGCTCCCCATGCAACCAAGTATGTCAGCTTATCAATATCATTCTCAAAGGGAAAAGTGGAAAAAACAATCTATCATCTGATTGCTGAATAGTTTAGAGATAACACTATTGGTTTCATTCTTCTCTACTTGTTTGCATAGCTTATAGAAAGTGCCAATAGAAATTTTGATGTAAAGCTTGCCATTAGAAAGCAGAGGCAATCCTTATTCATTTTCTTTATGTTTGCTAGTGTTTTTAAAATTTCAGTCACATATGGGTCCTTGTATATTTGCATGAATTGTTTCTTTTTACTTTGAGCAGGTCACTTCTTACACAGAAAAAGGTTTTAGTTGTTTACTACATTTGAAATTTTTAGCAATTTTACCAGTTTAATTCTGGAAGCCTTTCCTGGACTTTCCATAGCATAGAAAGGATGCTAGACATAAAAAGAGGAAATAATCGATTTATAGGAAAAAACTCTAATCAAATGTAGAAATCAAATGTTTTAAATCCATATAAAAGACTATTATTTAGCAACAGAAAAGAATGAAGTACTTATATATGCTATGTTGATATACCTTAAAACATGGTAAGGAAAAGGAGTCCCAGAAGATCATATATTTTATGATGTGGTTCATAGAAAGATCCTAAATTGACAAATATATATATATATATATATATATATATATATATATATATATGGAAAGTAGATGAGTGGTGTAGTGGAAGGCAGTGAGGATGAACTGCTGATGAGTATGGGGTCCCTTTTTGGTGTAATTAAAATATTTTTTAAGTAGGATTGCAGTTATGGTTGCACAACTCTGTTATATATTTTAAAACATTGAATTTTGTATACTAAAAGGGGTAAATTTTATTATATATAATTTTATCTTTATAAAGTTGATTAAAATGGGAATAAATCTCAATATTATTCCTGAGTATAGTTGGCACAGTACTGTAAAAAACCAACAATAATAAACTCTCTGGCCATTAAATATATATATATTCTCTTTAAGCTTTACCCTTTTTATTGAACTGTCACCAAGGAGTCCTTTCCTCATTAGCAGACAGGAATATAATAGCATAATCAGAATGTTTAGATTTTTGAGTTTTGATAATAGAGTATAGCATTTCTGTCATTATCTTCCCAAAAAATTCCTGATGGGAATTTTCAGGGACATTAGATATATTTTTGGTATCCATATACAAGAAATCGAGGTTGAAAAAATGCTATGGAGCTATGCACCTTGCACAATGCAAAAATAATTGAAAATATAAAGACTGGATAGCCTACCTAGGCAGAAGTTCCCTTTATGCTGGTGAAGAATAGAGAATGATGGTATTCCCTTTTGCTCAGGACTAAGATGAGTAGGTAAATTAAACTGGATCTGATTTGTGGTATGGTGTAGGATCAAGGACCTGGATTGTCACAGCAAAAGCTCCAAGAGAGAACACCTCACAGAAAAATGTCAAATTGGCTACATGACAGATAATCTGCTATCCCTCCCATGCTGACTTCATGCCTCTGGAGCATGGCTGACACCAGCAGGGTCACATCAGTGGACCAGACGTGTATTTGCCAGCCAGTATCCACACTGACTGATTGGGCATCTGCTCTGACTGGTCAGTCTCTCTACCACTATGTTCTTAAAGATTTTGAATATCCATCCTGCCCAGAAAGTAAACACCATCTTGGGTTTATGAAAAAGGTGGGTCCTTCAATTCACAGAATTTGTAGCTTTAGCAGACTGAGGTCTCAAATTAGAAATTACATGTGGGTTAATTAAAACTGTTGATTGATAGATTTTTCTGCTTACTTAGTTTTTAAAATGAAATTTATACTTACTCAAAATATTTTTGGCACTTTCTAAGTGTAAGCTTATTTATTCTCCAATGACATTTGATTAATTAGATTTATTTTTTTTTTATTTTGGCCATTCTGATTTTATTCTTGCATATCAAAATTGCTGAATATCCTTAAAGAAAACACTAAAACTATTGTTATATCAATGAACCATACAACAAAGACAGAAATAACTCTTTATATGCTTGGGTAATCAAACTAGGCAACATATTTTGATCTACATTTAATCTGCCTGTTTCAGATGAATGGTCTTAGATAATACCAGTTGAAATCTGAACAAGCATAGAAAACCCTTATAAAAGATAGCAGACTTCAAATTTTCATTTATCAATCCAGTTGTTGACAGTTACTATTTTTTCTAATCATAGTGCTTTATAATGTATTTTCCTATGACATTCATTTCCAGTCATCACTGATCTACATACAATAGTGCATAATTTAATAATTATCTGAATGTATACCTTTGGTATGAAAGATAGATACTAGAAATCAAAAACCATGAAGACATTCTCAGGAAGGCTGATTTTGTGCTTAGTGTAAAAACAAATGTATGTTATTAGTTTTGCTATGAAGTATGTTGTATCTACAAAATATTAGATGAAAACTACTGAAGCAATACACATATTTTTCTTAAATCCACTTAGCCTTTAAAATGATAAGAAAACTAATATAGCATGGAATTTATTATGACATTATAAAATGTCAAAATTTCTATAGGAAAAAAACCAGGATATTGTCAAGGAAGAAGAAAAGCTTTCCTTGTGAAATGCTGATGCCTAAAATGCGCTAGAAGATAAACATGCACTCAGAAAACCAAGATGAGTTTTCTAAAATATGAAAATGGAGAACTTTAATAATTTATAGCCTTGCCCTTGGATGAGAAATGATTCTTTAGCTTTGTATTAAAAATGAAAGTCTATAATGCTCTACATTATTTGCAGTAATTTTGTTAAATAAATGGCTAATCATCTTTGGGCCCCATGAGGTCATGAGAATAAGAAATCAGGGAAATCACTGTCCTTCTTCTCAGGGCTTGCCATTCAGTTGTTTGTCTCGAGCTGTGTGTGACAAGAATTAAAATGAAGAGTGGAAACATTTATTTGTGAAGTGAAAGCTTGGTACCACCTGTGGCCGGAAAGTCTTCTTGAAAGGCACTTTTATTGCGAAGTATTCAAAATTTAATTCCTTCTAGGATTTTCTGTTGAATGCTTAATGATACTTCCTTTCCAACAATCAGCTCCAGCTGATGTTTGATATTTTCTGGGAAACTGACTTTAATATACTTAAAACAGATTCATTCTTTAAAAGTCAGAGCAGTATTAGTGCTGTTATTTCTCCTTCTTTCCTATTGCCCTCTACTACCCTCCCACCCCCACTCAGAAAATTATTCAGGGCACTTTAATTACAGATCATGTTTCTGATATATGACTCATTTGTTAACAAAGAAGAGTGAAAATGGCCTTATAAGGGGGTAGCATTTGCAACCGGAATGGTTGTGATAATTTACTGTCAATTGGTTGTGATAATTGATTCTGTCCTGTCCTTCTGCAGGAATCAGCTTTTTCTGTAAAAAACCAGATGATAGGCCCTGGCTGGTTGGCTCAGTGGTAGAGCGTCGACCTGGCGTGCAGGAGTCCTGGGTTCTATTCCCGGCCAGGGCACACAGGAGAAGCGCCCATCTGCTTCTCCACCCCTCCCCCTCTCCTTCCTCTCTGTCTCTCTCTTCCCCTCTCGCAGCCAAGACTCCACTGGAGCAAAGTTTGCCCAGGCTCTGAGGATGGCTCCATGGCCTCTGCCTCAGGCGCTAGAGTGGCTCTGGTTGCAACAGAGCAACGCCCCCTAGTGGGCATGCCAGGTGGATCCCAGTGGGGCCCATGCAGGAGTCTGACTGCCTTCCCGTTTCCAGCTTCGGAAAAATACAAAAAAAAAAAAAAAAAGAACCAGATGATAAATATCTTAGAGTTTATGAGCCCATATGATCTTTGTTGAATAGTTTTCTTGTTTTGTTTGTTTGTTTTTTAAATGCTTTAAAATGGAAAACACATTCTCAGCTTATACTCTGTACAAAAATAAGTCACAGACCTGATAAGGCCTACAGCAGGGGTCCCCAAACTATGGCCAGCGGGCCGCATGCGGCCCCCTGAGCCCATTTATCCGGCCCTGCCACACTTCCAGAAGGAGCACTTCTTTCATTGGTGGTCAGTGAGAGGAGCATAGTTCCTATTGAAATACTGGTCAATTTGTTGATTTAAATTTACTTGTTCTTTATTTTAAATATTGTATTTGTTCCTGTTTTGTTTTTTTACTTTAAAATAAGATATGTGCAGTGTGCATAGGGATTTGTTCATAGTTTTTTTTATAGTCCGGCCCTCCAACAGTCTGAGGGACAGTGAACTGGCCCCCTGTGTAAAAAGTTTGGGGACCCCTGGCCTACAGGCTGAAGTTTCCCAATTCATTTCAATGTCATTGCTGCACTATGTATATCTACTGTGAACCTAAAGAGGTGGGTCTGTGCCCAGGTAGAGTCACCACAGGAAACAGAATAACCCCTCACAGTGCAAGCTTGTGACATGGAGCTGTGTTTATACCCCCATCATACAGTGCCACACTCAGGCCATACAGCGTTTTTTATAGAAGCGGGATTTTTATTCTTCTATGGTTGTATGCCACCTTATTGCTTAGGATTCCATTTCATCACATAGAACAGAAACAGTAGCTTACCTAAATAGGGTTTTCTTTTACTCACTCAAAAAGTTGAAGAATTAAAGCGTTCAGAATTAAGATGACTATGGTAGAGTGGCACCTGGCTTTCTCCATCCTTCTGTCCTGCCGTCCACAGCATGGTGCTGTCAGACTCACGGCCACAGTGGGGCTGCTCTGCCTCTGCCAGTAGACAGTTCCACTCAGGCAGAAATATGGGAAAGAGAAAAGGCAAGTGCCAATGAGTTACTCTGTTTTTCAGAAAAGCAATAACTTTTTACAAAAAGCTAAGTCAGTATATAAGTGCTTCGATCTCCTTTACCAGAACTGCTCATATGGGGTGTGGAGCAATGAGTGTCTTCAACAGGGGCTTGTTGCCTTTCAAAATGGAATCAGTGGCTCTGCCAGGAGGGAGGGAGGGGCGAGTAGATACTGGGTAGGCATGTGCCTTGCGTGTCTGTCCCTCCACTCTCTTTTCTTCTCTCCACCCACTGTGTAGGGAATGCCAAGCACACCGTACCATCTGGGTTTCTGAATCTCAACTACTTGTTTCCAAGGTCAATTCTTCCACAAATATCTTTTCTCCTGGGAAACTGACTTAACCACTTCAGGACTCCATGATCTCATCTGTACAATGGACATGATAGTAACTGCCTCATAGTGAAGTGCTTGGATGATGCCTGTTCTACAGTAGGACCCCCTCTCTACTGCAGACCCCATTCTGCATTCCAGATACTCAGAGCTCTAAGCAAGCACCGTACCCTACAGTTCTTCTTTGGGAGCATCCTAACTGCCCCCTGATCCCAGTCTTACTTAAAGTCAGTTTTAGTCCCTAAGGACGTGACTAGGAATAAAATTAATTTACCACATACAAAAATTCAAGTTAAATTATCAACAGTTTCTAATAATTAGGTATATTAATTACATTTAAATATTAAGACAAATTTGGTTAGAGATTATTTTTGGGACAGGTGGCTTTTTCTAAGAACACTTCCAAAAACATCATGTTGCCCAATTGACTAAAGTTAAAACATATGGCTAAAAACACATTAGTGAATAATATTTTGTAATTGACACTGCAGTCCTGGAATATAGATGTTATTTCATCTTAGGAAATTGAATTTATGGTCCTTCCATACTCCTCTAAGTTGGCTGTTATTAGTGAAAAACAGAGTTTAAATTTCTTTAAAGTTATCCTCCTTTTTTGTGTGTTTTTAAATAATGAGGTAAGGAAGGATCTTACTCAGGGGTTCCCAAACTGCGGCCCCCTAGGCCATTTATCCAGCCCCCTCCGCACTTCTGGAAGGGGCACTTCTTTCATTGGTGGTCAGTGAGAGGAGCACCATGCGGCATCGCTCACCTACAATACTATTATACTTCCGGTGACGCAGGATGCACGCATCACGGCTCCGGGAGCATGTCATATCACTTGTTACAGCTACCAGTGACAAATATGGAACCGGACATTGACCATCTCATTAGCCAAAAGCAGGCCCATAGTTCCCATTGAAATACTGGTCAGTTTGTTGATTTAAATTTACTTGTTCTTTATTTTAAATATTGTATTTGTTTCCGTTTTTTTTTTTTACTTTAGAATGAGATATGTGCAGTGTGCATAGGTATTTGTTCATAGTTTTTTTTATAGTCCAGCCCTCCAACGGTCTGAGGGACAGTGAACTGGCCCCCTGTGTAAAAAGTTTGGGGACCCCTTATGTTACTCCTAAAAAGACCCCAGAGGCCACCAATTCATAAGTATGGAATCATTTGAAAAACACAGAAGGCTCTCCCAACAGAATCTTGTAACATTGGCTTAGGGAGTGAACACTTTTTTTTTTTTTTCATTTTTCTGAAGCTGGAAATGGGGAGGCAGGCAGACAGACTCCCACATGTGCCCGACCGGGATCCACCCAGCACGCCCAGCAGGGGGCAATGTTCTGCCCCTCTGGGGCGTCGCTCTGTTGCATCCAGAGCCATTCTAGAGCCTGAGGCAGAGGCCACAGAGCCATCCCAAGCGCCCGGGCCAACTTTGCTCCAATGGAACCTCAGCTGCGGGAGGGGAAGAGAGAGACAGAGAGGAAGGAGAGGGGGAGGGGTGGAGAAGCAGATGGGTGCCTCTCCTGTGTGCCCTGGCCGGGAATAGAACCTGGGACTCCTGCACGCCAGGCCAATGCTCTACCACTGAGCCAGCCGGCCAGGGCCAGGGAGTGAACACTTCTAATTGAATAGTGCTACAAAGAAAACAAGTCTCCTGAGTAATAGGAATAGAAGCATTTATAAAAAATGAAAGTGGCTGTAAGTTGTTAGGGTTAGATGTGCCATGCCTCTGCACGAAGTAACCATTGCCTTTATTACATTTGTGTTGTGTGATTTTAACTGTATTTAGATAGAAAGATATTAATGAACTTCTTATATTAACACAATGGCCTTTCCCTTAGGATATAAGGTAGAAATCCTTTTATAATTTCTTCCTAAACCTTCTTTCCTTGACAGAGGTCAGAGAAAAATTGAAATTCAGGTGGGATATTATTAGCAAATAGATATTGCTCTTTAAACATATATAGTAGATTATCACTGAAAGTAGAGTATAGGAACAATAAAATGAATGGAAGTATGGTCCTTGTTTCTAAGTAATAGTGATTTAGAGGTCGCTTTGCAATGAGCTAATATAGGAGAACCACAAAGCAGAGCTTTTGTTAGGTAGAGAAGCTGAAATGATTTTACAGAGTAAAGGGAAAGCATATGAGACCCTTGGGGACAGTTTATGTCTCTTTCAATTCATTTTGTTTTGTTCTTCATTTTACTGTGAGGCTCTTTGTTTTAACAGTGGAGAGGCCAAAACACTGACCCGCCATTAATAATAAAAGGACTCCCACCTAAGCGTTGATATGAAAGGATGACATGCAGGTGGGGAAAAGTACAACAGTGAATTGTAAAGGCCTGTTTCATATTGATTCATTTCCTTCACACAACAGGGATGGGAGGGAAGGGTCATGTTTCTCTATTCACCCTGCAAGGTGCTAACACCTCACCGAAAGTCTGCCTCTGCAATTTTAAGAAAGGTTGATTGAAGGCATAGGTGCTAAAACTCAGTGCACTACAGTTGAGACAGGTGGAGCAAGACCAGCATTAAAAAGGACCTCACTTTTTACTCCAGAAATCACTGCTTTTTGGTTTTCTGAACCAAGATCACAGGAAAAAAGGGCCTCATTCCCCTTGGTCTGGACTGAAAACTACAGGGAATAAAAAATTTGAAATAATGTAAAATAAAGGGGGTAAAATAAAATGAATTAATTCTAGAGACAATGCTGGTAAATGTCCTTGGCTTAAGGGATGACGTGCTGTAAACAAGTGTTCTCGCAGAGCTCTATGGGGACAAACTGAAGGCTGAGCAAGGAGTCCTCTCAGAAATGACTCAATCCATCACTTATCCACAACTAAGCTAGCATTTGGGGTTGGGGATGAAGGCCTCTTACCTTTCACGGGTGAGCACATTTCTTCCCGGAGGACGTTTTATTCTTTATAGTCAGTGTATAAAATTTACATTTGACTTTCACTCAGAAGTGCTTCTAAAATGACATATTTTGCTAAATGAAGCTCTAAAGAATGTTGTGTTCTGAGAACTTATTTTAATGGCAGTGTCTCTCCTTTTCTGCCCCTTCCCTCATATCTTCCATCATCCTTCCCTGAAAGCAGAGTATAACGTGCTACTATAATCTTCCTGTAGAATGTTCAGTAGGACAAAGAGTGTATCATCATTCTACTAATTGCTGTCTTGGCCCTGTTCACATGCAGGCAGTATAACTGACTTGGGGTTGAATTTTTTAATTTAAGATCTTTGTAACATTAGCGTTCCTGATTTTCAGGATGGGAAAGATTGCTCACAAAAATGGAATGTTCAGGGAAGGAGGGGTAACAAAGGATATAGGCGGGAGAATACCAGTCAGTGAATGTCGCTGATAGCAATCCACTCAGCCTCTAAGGAAGAGACAGTCAGAGTGCAGCCATCTGCCATCCAAAGACAGAGACCTTGGAGTAAGCCAACCTGCCAGCATCTTAACCTTGGATTTCCAGCTTCCCAAACTGTGTAAGCCATTCACTCTGTGGTATTTTGTTATGAGAGCCCTAACAGACTAATATAGTAGTGTACAGTATAGCTAATAAAATTCCAATTATTTTTATATCAGTATAAGAATAATGCTATTATGTAAACATTTCCCTTTTCTTGAAGAGATATATTATCAGAGTACTAAAATTACTAGCATTATAATCCTGTGAAAAAGATATGAAATGGAATCACCAATCAGTTTCTGATGGAATAAAAGACCCCTCCTTATAGTAGTGGTTATAACCCTCTAAAAAAACCTAATTGAAACAGTGCTATTTGTATGAAAATGAAATATTGTTTAATAAAAATTTAATAGATAATTAATACAGATTTTTTTTCAAATACTGATGGATGATGGGTTGCTCCAAAATTAAAAGAAAAATAGATTTACCTGACCATTCTTCCTGGTGATCTAAGACTCTCATTTAGAGGGCTATGTGGTGGCCAACTTTACAATAATGGCTGTTATAAAATAAAACACGAACTTAGAAAGATGACTTAATTACCTTTATTTTTGTAGAAAACAATAGAAATGCATAGCTAGTACATATTAATTATAATATGAATATTAATAATATACTATATTAGTTCACTATAATCTATATTAAACTGTTAAAATCTTTAATTCTAAATTAATCAGTGGGTCAGGCAATAGAACAGATGTAATTTGACAGCAAAATGAAATATTTCTTTGTATACAAGGACCTTTGGGAATTTTGTTACATTTTACTTCCAAATTGGCACACAGAATTCAATTTTTTAATAAATGACTTAAATAGTGAAGACAATTTTGTCACTGGACTAAACTTCTCAAAATACATATATTTTCTTTGAGAAAACTAGAAAACAACCAATTAGCAGCCATTTATTGAAGAACTACATACTGTGCTTAAGGTTTTTACCAGGAGCTCTTCTTCCAACATTTATCCCAATGCCCCACCACGTGCCAGGACTTTAGACTTGCTAATTTAGTCCTCTATCCTGATTAAATGTGATTAATTCCATGTTAGAGAAGATGATATTTATGATAAAGTTGATGATGATGTTACTGACACAAAATGGATGATTAATATGATCCATATGCTGAAATATGATCTTTATATGAATTATCTCCTTTGATCCTGACAACAGCTTTGAGCAGGATGCTAGGTACAGTTTTTCAGATTGTGCAGGGCGCTAGGGTGACCTAGGTATCGTTAACAGCACAGGTGTATATATTTTCCCACACATGCAAATAAACTATCTTGAAAAGAAGGCAAATTTTTATTTATTTATTTATTTATTTATTTATTTATTTATTTATTTATTTATTTATTTTTGTATTTTTTTCTGAAGCTGGAAATGGGGAGAGACAGTCAGACAGACTCCCGCATGCGCCGGACCGGGATCCACCCGGCACGCCCACCAGGGGCGATGCTCTGCCCACCAGGGGGCGATGCTCTACCCCTCCAGACGTTGCTCTGTTGCAACCAGAGCCACTCCAGCGCCTGGGGCAGAGGCCAAGGAGCCATCCCCAGCGCCCGGGCCATCTTTGCTCCAATGGAGCCTCGGCTGCGGGAGGGGAAGAGAGAGACAGACAGGAAGGAGAGGGGGAGGGGTGGAGAAGCAGATGGGTGCTTCTCCTGTGTGCCCTGGCTGGGAATCGAACCCAGGACTTCCACACACCAGGCCAACGCTCTACCACTGAGCCAACCGGCCAGCGCGCAAATCTTTATAATTTGCATGAAGGCACTATATGAGCTAATGGAGGCCCTGCCTATAATACAAACCATGGCCCCCTTTTATTGATGATAAAATAAAGCTTGAGGAAAGTTATTTACAGAAGGTCTTAAAGCAATTAAATGACAAAGCTACAAATGGACACTGTGTCATACTGTAGAGCTTTCTAGATAAAGCAAGCCCACGATGCTCAGAGAAGTTTGATTCCATGAAGATTCCTTCTTAGTGAAGGCAAGACTTTTCATGCTTGCCCATCTCACATTACCCTCAAGTCAGCATGCTTTCCATTACACTACACACCACCTCCACATACTCTATCCAGATATATTTATATATTTGACTATTCAATTTATACCCATCCTAGTTTAATTGAGTGAATACTGTGTAACAAATCCTGGGATAGATGTTGGGAATGACAAGATTAATATAATAATGATGAAAGACAGAAGTAGTAACAACAATTAGAGGGTTTTAATTATTTTTCCAGCCAGAAAGGCTATGGTTATAAATTTGTAAGCTATTATATTGACAATTATAAAAGATAGATAGGTTAATATTTTATCTACTCATGTATATGAACTTTATCTGTATGCAAATAAAAAAAATTGAATCTGGAAAATGTAATTAATATTTTCTTAAACTTTTTTGCTTACACATACACACAAACCACAATGCACAAACACACACACGTAGTAACTTAAAAACCCATTGTTGAACATAACTCTGTAGATGAGGTTTTTATTAGCTCTCTAATGTTGTGTAACAAATTACCACTAATTTAACACGTTAAAATTCTATTTCTTGTTTCACAATTCTGTATGTCAGAAGTCTTGGAAGGATCAAATGGGTTCCCTACTTCATAAGACTGAGATCAACGCTTTTTTCAGGTTCTGTTATCTGGAAGGTCTAAGGACGAATCTTATCTAACTCATTTAGGTTGTTGGCTGAGTTCAGTTCTTGTGATTGTAAGACTGGGTTACAAATTTGTAATGGCTGTCGGCTTCAGGTTTTCATAACAACTAAGGACCACCAATATGCCTTGACAGATGGCTCCCTCCACTTTCAAAGCCAGCAGGTTTTCCTCTGTCAAAAATCCTTCATGCTTTGTATTTTCAATTCCTGACTTCCTCCTGGGCTACCATATGGAAAAACACCTCTCTGTTTTTTAAAACCTCAGGTGATTAGATTTAGAGCACTTAAATATTTTTTTTCTTGCTATATAATATAGTGTAATCCTGAGACTATGTCATATTCACAGATTACACCCACATCTACCAGATAAAGGGCTGTAGAAGGCCGAGTGTCACTAGGAGTTGTTCTTAGAACTCTAACACAGTATATTAGTTTGCTAGGGCTGCCATAAAAAATAACAGACTGGTGGCTTAAGCAGCAGAAATTTATTTCCTCATAGTTCTGGAGGCTAGAAGTTTAAGTTCAAGATGTTGGCAGGTTGGGTTTCATTCTGAGACTTCATTCTTTGGCTTATAGATGGCTACCTTTCTCTGCAGCTTTTATGTGGTGGGTGTGTCTGGACCCTAATCTCTTCTTTTAAGGACATCAGTCATTGGATTAGGGCCTACCCATATAACTGCATTTTTCCTCAGTGGTTCTGTCTCCAAATACTGTCACATTCTGAGGTATGGGGCTATGAGCACTTCAACATAAATTTTGGGAGATCACAATTCAGCCCATAATGCTCAAAATGATTTACTCTTTTTTATTTTTATTTTTTATTCTAAGACATTTTTAGTTACTAGCCTATCTAATAAATGTAAATTGTTATTTGTTTAAAAGATCAAAGGTTCCTCCCCTGCTTTTTATTGAGAATTTTAAGCAGTAAGAAAATTAGAGGAATAATATAAGAAACACCTATATACACTAGATTTCTTGACCATTAAAATTTTGTAACATAGATTTCATCTTTTTTATTTATTTGTTTGTTTACTTATTTATTTATGTAAGAGGAGGGGAGATAGTGAGGCAGACTCCTGCATGCACACTGACTGGGACTCACCCAGCAATCCCACCTAGGGCTGATGTGCCACTACCAAGCTATTTTTAGTACCTGAGGCTGACATGCTTGGACCAGCGGATCTATTCTCAGCACCCAGGGCCACATTGGAACCAATCAAGCCACTAGCTGTGCGAGGAGAAGAGGGAGATAAGAGGGAGGGGAGGAGGAGAAAAGCAGATGGTTACTTCTCCTGTGTGCCCTGACCAGGAATTGAATCAGGACATCCATACACTGGGCTGGCACTTTATCCACTGAGCCACTAGCCAGGGCCAATATAATTTCTAAGCAAATTGCTAAGTTTAAACTAAAAAGTAGAGGTGTATCTACAAATTAACTTTGACAGTTGCTTCTGTATTCTCTCTAGAGCTCATGTGCACCAGTACAATGCAAACACAGACACATGTATGTACACACACAACAATATTTTTCTATAATAGGAAGGGATCAGTTTACTTAATATATCTGTGGCTTCTTTTTTATGTTGATAGCACTGGAAATGGAAGAATTTGATTAGTAGACGAAAATACTGTACAGTAAGTATAAATGGTGCCCTGTTTGCTTAATTTTCAGAAAGACGTCCTAATACAGGGGATGAATATCTTTGCCAAAAACAATTAGATCAAGTTCTACTTTCCAAGTGTTCTTTCAGACTGTTTTTAATTTACATTCAGCAAAACTCTGTCAATCAATTAGCTTTACTTTTAATTTTCAATAACCTAAAAAAGTAGCCATATAAATCTTTTGGAAAATCTATTAAGTACTTAATTACATTTAATGCAATGCTCCATTGTCAGGTTTTTGCTCAAAGCAGTATTTTACAACTTTACTATTTTCACCAATGAACGAATCTGTGACAGAAATACTGATGGGCCTTAGAGTATTTTCAGGTTCTGATAAAATAATTCTTTCCAGTACAGTTATGTGGACTTTCTCAGAGAGGGAATGTTCCTTGCGTATTACAAAACTTAACTTTTGAGTTTTTGACCTATCATTCCCAGAGGGCTGCTCTGATTACTATCTTTAGGCTGGTCAGAAGACTTTATTTTGCTTAAGACACAAATTATATACTTTTAAAAATATTTTTGAAGTCATAATACAGATGTATAAATTTCTTGAGAATACTGACTACTTCCTAAGCATCTTCTTACTATCACACCCTAAATATATGTTGTATTACATACTGTAAATCTTCAATGGTTAACAACTGGACTAAACTTCAACTTTAAATAAGTAATATTTTTATTTTAAAATAATATGTAGTTTGTTTAGAGAAATTCATACTCAAAGAGCTAATTAGGATAGGTTTGGTAAATGGCACACCAGTATGAGCAGATTTTAATCAGGCTTGACAGGAAAAAAAAAACTTCAGTTGGTGTTTTATTAATCTGAGATTGTAATCAGATGATTCATAGGAGCTTAGGTTTTACCAAATGTGAGCATTTGTCTTGATAAAATAATACACCTTTCCCTTTGTTAATTGAAATCAATACTCTTCTGTTTTCCTCATTTCAGAGATGCAGAGATGCAAAGTGAAAGCACTTTTATTAGTAACTTGTATGGTTTAGATCATGGCATTTCTTGGAGATTTACATAAATCAAGATTAAAATACCTCCATGAATTATATACCAACATTCAAGATATGAAGAGATAGTTACTTTCTTCCAGACTAAAATATTAATTCCACAAATGAGAATAAATAAAGAAGGATGCTGATTATATCTAAGAAATAAACCAACATTGCTTTATAGATAGTTTTAATGAGTAGTTATTGTATTGTTATTTAGCTAATGTATACTGTGTCATCATTGGCTTGTTTTTATTTCATATCTTATTTTTCCCAACTCTTTTATTTTGTCTGCCTAACTACTTGTATCCATACTGTTTTCTTTTTGTCATTTATTCTGATGGCCCTTGTGCTAAACATGACTTTCATCATAACATTTTTCTTTGTGTTATTATACTATTGAAGTGCTAAATCTTCTATGGCCTGTTTTCCTCCCTACCCTGTTTCTTCTTGCTCTAATTTTAACTCTCTTAATTCAAATAGTATTTATTATATGCTTATTTTTAATGCATTTTTATTTATTATGTTCATCTGCCTTAACTTTCATCTTTCTCAACTAGTTCTATTACGTATATAACAAAGATATCACAGCTACTTAATCAACAAGAAGTTCAATTTAAATATTTCAAGTTAATTAGAAATAGTAGGGATAAAAACCCTTTGTATCTATGATAGATAAAAAGAAAGAGAATAAAGAAAAGAAGTAAATATAAATTCCAAGAGCTGCCTCAAACTTTAATATAATCATAAATGAGGGATTATATTACAATAAATGCTATAAAAGTGGAGAATTTGAAGTTCTATAAAACAAATGATTCTAAACATCTCCAATAGTACAGAGCAAAATAGATTAAATGTATATAAATTTCAGCAAATAATTTATGCATTTGTGAGAATAAACTAATAATTATTATAAATAATTCATTGCTATCTTCTGTAAAGAAAAAGCAAATAAAAATAGGAATTTAAAATTTTTGAAGCATTGTCGTATGAAAATAAGCCTAATAACTATGAATAATTTTTGAATTATAATATTTTTTTGGAGTGTTGTGATTTCTCACACTTAACTCTGGCAACTAGGCCCAAAGAAACCTTTTATAAAAACTCTTATTATGGTAATGATAATATGGACTTTAGATACTACAGAAAAACTATTCAATGCATTTGAAAAGTTGTTGAATGTTACCCTTTATTCTAGCAATAAATATGTTTAAAGTGTAATAACTTTTTCTTCTTAAAATCACTGATGAAATTTGAAAGCAGATGGTTTTTTTGAAAGAGAAGCATATCACTCTTTAAAAAAGAAGCAAAGTTTTGATTTCAAATAAGTATTTAGAGGTTTCATAAAGTATGGGGTATGAAGCTATTTTAATCAGAAAAAAAAATACTAACACTTGAGTGTGAACAGAGGAAAAGCAGTCGATGATTGACACTGTATACACAGTAACCATGAAAGCAAAGGCTAACCTGTTGTAATCAGCAGGGAAAACAGCCCACATGAAATTTACTCCTTTAACATGGCTGCTGATAAGTATGTAAAATGAAAAGTAAGTAAATTATATTTTTGAAATTTTATTTTAAATTTTTTTTATTATCAACTGATTTCCATCAGAGAGGCATATCATCATTAAAAAGTGAGACATTAAAGTAATTATGAAAATTTCTTGGCCTGACCTGTGGTGGCACAGTGGATGGAGTGTCGACCTGGGAATGCTGGAGGTCGCTGGTTCAAAACCCTGGGCTTACCTGCTCAGGGCACATATGGGAGTTGATGCTTCCTGCTCTTTTCCCTTCTCCCTTTCTCTCTCTCTCTAAAAAAAAAAAACTGAATAAAGTTAAAAATGAAGTAAAATATATCTTTAAAAAATTTCTTCAATGGAATGCAATAGCCAAATATATTAATTAGTGAATGAAGTGGTCATTTTGTCAGTTTGACTCACGGGGACCCATATAACTGCAGGAATGTGGTGCTTTAGCCATGGTTCACTGACTACCTAGATAATCTTTTGTAAGTGAATTCAGCATTGCTGGATTGGATTATTTATTTAATACACTGTTAAAATTTGAAAATTTAACAGAAGAGAGCAAGACTGCTTTCTGCCTAGCATGCTGCAGTTGTCGGGTCTCTAGAACCTACATCAGTTCTGTGGGTCCATTCTCACTTCTTCCATGACATCCTCTTGTTAATCTTTCTGAAAATTACTACAGTGAAAAAATGTGTTGCAACTTCAATGTTAATTTTAAGTTTACTTTTCTGATAGTGCACCATATTAAAGACAGAGAAGCAATTGCAAATATTAAGCATTATTGAAATCTGATCCGTAATGATTTGGTTGACAGTCTAGTAATAGAGTAAAAATTAATAATGTTTGTTGGGAATTTGCTTTTGCATAATATTCATCATGGACAAAGTATTAAGAAAAAGATTTTATGTATTTATGTACTATCTGTAAATAGGTTCCCAGGCTGTTAGTTTCCATGTTAGCATTCAAAAGAAAGAGAAAATTCTATACTCATCTGCCTGTATGTTTTAGTGCATTTTCCTAACTTTCTAAATGTTTTTGGAAATATAATTCCCTCATTTTGGTATTTTCCCTGGAAATGTTTTTGTTTAATATACTTCATCACTTGTGATATTAAAAAAATTTTAACCAAAATTTTTCAGAATCACTTCAGCAAACATTATATTCTTAATAGAAATGATACATGAAATAATTTAAATACTATTTTTAAAAATAGAACTTCACATGTTAACCATTTATATTAATGTCAAGGCCTTAGAAAACTTACTGATAATACAGGCATGCCTTGAAGATATGGCAGGGTACATTCTAGACAACCACAGTAAAGCAAGTATCACAATTAAGGGAGTCACTCAAGTTTTTTGGTTTCTCAGTGCATATAAAAGTTATGTTTACACTATAATCAGTTAAGTAAAAAATAGTTTTATGTCTTAAAAAATAATGTATTGCACATTCTTTAACTTAAAACTACTTCATTGCTAGAAAATACTAACCATCATCTGAGCCCTCAGCAAGTCATAATCTTTTTGCTGTTGAAGGGTTTGCCTTGATGTTCATGGCTGCTGACTGGTCAGGGTGGTGGCTGCTGGAATTTGGGATGACCGTGACAATTTCCTACATAAGACTCCCATGAAGTTCGCAGCATCTATTGACTCTTCTTTTCACGAAAGATTTCTCTGTAGCATGTGATTCTGTTTGTTAACATTTTACCAACAGAACTTCTTTCAAAATTGAAGTCAACTATCTTAAACCCGGCCACTCCTTTATCAACTAAATTTTCTAATCCTTTGTTGTTATTTTAATGATATTCACAGCATCTTCATCAGGAGAAGTTTCCTTCTCAAGAACCATCTTATTTGTTCATTCATAAGAAGCAACTCTTCATCTCTTGAGATTTTATCATGCAAGAGCAACAATTCAGTCACATCATCAGGCTCCAGTTCTAATCCTAGTTCTCTTGCAGTCCCCACCACTTCTGTAGTTACTTTAACCACTCAAGTCTTGAAACCCTTAAAGTGATCCATGAGAGTTAGAATCAACCTCTTCCATGCTCCTGTTAATGTTTAAAATTTGACCTTTTCCCACAAATAACATGTTTTCTTAATGACATCTAGAATGAAGCCTGAAGCTTTGAAGCTTTGAAGCCAGGCATTGATTTCTCTCAAGCTATTAAAGCTCTAGAATGCTGGCATCTTTTTACAAAGAAAGGCTGGTTCATCTACATTGAAAACTTGTGGTTTAGTATAGCACCTCTCATGAATTATCTTAGCTAGATAGCTGGACAACTTGCTGCAGCTTCTACCTCAACAATTGCTGCTTTGCCTTGCATTTTAAGTTATACAGATGGCTTCTTTCCCTAATCCTCATGAACCAACCTTTGATAGCTTCAAACTTTTCTCCTGCATCTTCCTCACCTTTTTCAGTCAACTTTCACAGCATTGAAGAAAGGGTTTATCTCTGGGTGGGCTTTGGCTTAGGGAATGTTGTGGCTGATTTGATCTATCCAGACCACAAAACTTTCTCCATATTAGCAATCGGGCTCTCACTTTTTTCTTTTTTCTTTTCTTTTTCATTTTTTTTTTAGGTGAGAGGAAGAGCAATAGCAAGGCAGACTCCCACATGTACCCTGACTGGGATCTACCTGGCAACCCCATCATTGGCTGATGCTCAAGCACTGAGCTATTTTTAGTGCCTGAGGCTGATGCCTTCCAACAGAGCTATCCTCAGTGCCTGGGACAACGCTCAAATCAATCAAGCCACTGGCTGTGGGAGGGAAGAGGGAGAGAAGGGAGATGGGGGAGGGGGACTAGATGGTTGCTTCTCCTGTATGCCCTGACCGGGAATTGAACCCAGGACATCCATATACTGGATTGATGCTCTATCTACTGAGCCACTGGCTAGGGCCTCACTTATTATTTGTATGTTCACTGTAGTAGCACTTCTAACATCATTTAAAAACTTTTCCTTTTCATTCACGACTTGGCTGTTTGGTGCAAGAGGCCTAGCTTTTGGCCTGTCTGAACTTTTGACATGCTTTCTTCACTAAAGTTAATAATTTCTAGTTTTTGATTTAAAGAAAGAGACATGCAACCCTTCCTTTCACTTGAAAGCTAAGATGCCATTGTAGGGTTACTAATTAGCCTAATTTCAGTACTATTGTGCCTCAGGGGATAGAGAGGCCCAAGGAGAGGAAGAGAGACGGGGAAATAGTCTTTTGATGTTCATACATTCATCAATAAGTTTGCCATCTTAAGTGGGAGTGTTCCTGGAGCCCCAAGACAATTACTTTGGTAACATCAAAAATCACTGCTCCCAGAGCACCATAAAACGTAATAATAATTAAGCATTTGAAATGCAGTTAGGTTCAGTGGGTGACAGGGATACAGTCTAGAAATGCACTGTTAGGTGATTTGGGGTTTATGTAAACATTATGCAGTGAGCTTACGTGAACCCTAAATGGATTGGACTCCCACACACCTAGGCTGCACGGTATTGCCTGTTGCTTCTAGGCTACAAGCCTGCACAGCATGCTATTGTACAAAACCACATAACATTCAATCAAGCACAAAAGAAAATGAACCCATCAAGAGATCTGGCAACCAGGAGATGCATGAGATTTCTGCCAGAGTAACATGTCATACTGTTTTGTAGAAAAATTTTTATAAGTATTAAGAGTGCACTCTTAACTAGCCCTGAGAAGGTATAGAACAGTAAATACAAAACTAGTGATAGTCATTTATTATCAAGTATTATGTACTGTATATAATTGTATTGTTGCACTTTTATATATGGGTATCCCAACGGGTTTGTTTACACTGGCATCACCACAAACACATGAGTAATGCATTATGTTATGACTTTAGGAAACCTACAGTGTCACTTGACCAGAGGAAATTTTTAGCTCCATTAGAATCTTATTGGACCATCCTCATCTATGCGGCCTGTTTTTGACAGACACATCATTATGCAGTGTATAACTGTATTGCAAGGATTACCAAAATGTAACACAGAAACTCAAAGTGAGGAAAAGCTGTTAGAAAAATAGTGCTGATAGACTTGCTCGACACAGCGTTGTCACAAACCTTCAATTTGTAAAAACACAATTTCAATGAAGCACAATGAGGCCAAGCTCAGAATGGGGCGTGCTTTTATTTCAAGTCCCCTGTCACATTAATTTCTCTACTCATTCACTGTTGGTATCTTATTATAATGCATACAAAATTAGTCTTTTCTGACATTTCTAATCCGTTTTTAAATATGATGAATAAAAAAATTGAATGCATTGTTTCTAAGGAACTCATGGCCATATTTGTAAAATAGTTTTCCATTATTAAGAGCATTAATGAAGGATGGTGTAAGATGGTATTGCTGGAGATTCTGCTTCCAAAATATTTTCCTTTTAATCAAAAAACATTTTTCACTTTTTAATGGTCATTCTTATTATAAAATTAGATAGACTCTTGATTAGTGGTGTTCAAACTGGGTGCAGATGAGGCCCCTGGTCACTTGCCACCTACCCGCATCCCCGCCCACTGTGGCCTCCGAGGAGACCTCCCAGAACTCCCAGGGCACTGTTCCACACAGCTGGAAGCAGCTACTCTAACGTGTATCAAAGATCAAAACAGTTATGCACGAGGTCATTAATTTGGTAGATTTTTTAAAAAACCTTAAATACAAATAAAAAGAAAGAAAGAAAGGCTTAATTTTGTTCATTAACCAAACATTTATTTTAATTAAATAACCTGAATCCCTACTAGAGTCTTCTACTGGTAATTTTTCATGATAAAACATACAGAAGGACAAATGCAGGGTTTATCTCCAGAGACAAACTATGCATCAATAACAATGAGGTAATGATTCAAACTATGTGTGTCCCATCTATTAACACCTGAAAAATGGTTCTGAAAAAGCAGTAGGAGGACATTGTTAATGTGGAAAACTACTGGGCTTAAACTGTTTCTTTATTTCTAATTGGAATTCTTTATCGGTCTTAGTCATCCCACTTCAAGGACTATAGTGTACTTGAAGCTATAATGTAGCATATTGATGCTAGTTAAGTCATCAATAAAAGGCAAAATGAAGGCCTTTCTGTCTCCTGCAAGTAGAATGTTCCCATTTGAGGCAGATCTAAAGGAGGCTGTACAACATTGAAAATATTATTTCACAAACTACTAGGCCACTGGTTCGAAATTGGCACACGCTCCCTGGGCCGCATTCACATTACCGGTACCGCCCCAGGAGCTGTTCTTGCCCTCTTTCTTCGCTTCCCGCTGGATGAAAATGGAAAGTACAAGCAGCTCTTTGCAGCCAAAACACTCAGATTCCTAAAAGGCAGTTTCTATTCTACAGCAACCAAAAAGAAAACATAGAGGAAAGCTGGTATATTTCTCATTAATCAGAGGCATAGTTTTATCACTTTATCTTCATTTCTTTTAAGCCTAAAGCTTAAGCCTGTAATCACTACCGTGCTTTGATTGATAATATAGTCATTAACACAGCCACAAAGCTGCTCATCTTAGCCTTCTAGATGAATGGTATGTAAGTTATCCTTGGCTGTTGTTGTTATTTTATAATAATAAAATATTATTATTTTTCATAGCTAAAATTTATTTCTCACCATGAGCAGACAGGATACTGGTGTACTACTGAATTGTTTTATCTTTTTGTATCAATGCTATGAAGTACTAGGAGATTCTTAATAGAGGACTGCAACCCTCAAAAAAATCCAACTTTATCAGTCTTCATCTATCTTTATCCAAATGTTGTATATTAATTTTTCTAAAGAAGAATAAGTAATTAGCCATCATTTAATGGCTATTAAGTCCCAGGTATTACTTTAAAGTGTTACAAGTTTTCTAATCACATTTACTTGTCAATATGTGGTGAATACAAGACAACAGCAACATTACTATAATCTTGCTTTTAAAAAATCCAGTTTATGAAACTCTAGCAGAAACATAATAAAATAGCTCACAAAAGCTTCCAAGGCTAGAAATCATCACATCTGTGTTAGAGGAGCTGATGATTGGAGCTTAGAAGTTCCAAGTTTTCTGTAAAGTGATTTCAGATGATACATAGCTGAAATCCAGGGTTTGTTATAAACAACAAAAAAATACTAGTTTTATCTTTCTTTGGAGAGTTATACATGTCGGCCTGTCACATGAATCTTGAGGAGGTCGATGCGCTACATTGAAGAGTGTTGGCAGAGAAGAGAGCAGCTGATCTCTGTCTCCGACATCAGGTGCTTGGTATCATTTAGGAAAAGGTAACCAAAGACTAGGGCTCTGACAGCTCAAGGTAAGGACGGGATTCTATCCATTTATACATATTTGAAGGTGTTTCATCAAAATATGATCATGGGAATTGTTAAAATAATAACTTTAAATAAAGTTACTTCAAAGTAGAAAAGACATAAAAAAGCAAATTTCATAAGAAAGGCTATTTCTCCTAATATTTTTTATTAGGAATCGTTAGTTCACTTATGAGTAACATTTTTAGAACTTGTATCTAAAAATAACAGTTCACATCATTTGGAAGAACAATAGTTTTATTTTAAATCAAGTTTATTGAAGTATAATTTCTGTAGAGTAATACTCATACTTTTTAGAGTATCGTGTATGAGTTTTGACAAATGTAAACCACTGTGTAATAGTGACTCAGTTAAGGCTCAGAACATTTTATCCCCCCCCCTGAGAGTTTCCTTGTTTTCCTTTATAGCTAACCCTTTCTCCATTCGCAGCACTGAAGATTTCTCTGTCTTTTCTTATTTTACCTTTTCCAGTAGGATATTTAAGTAGATTATTACAGTATGTAACCTTGTCTGTCTGACTTCTTTCACATAGCATAGTATATCTATGTTGATCTATGTTGTTTTGTAAATTAGTGGTTTATGTATTCTATTATATAGATGTATCATCCTTTATTTATCTTTCATCTATTAAAAGATATTTGGCTTTTATCGAGTTTGAGATGATTGTGAATAAAGTTACTATAGGACTTTATTAACAAATTTTGTTTTAACATTGGTTTGCCTTTTCCATGGTTAAATTTCTAGAAATGGGATTTTTGAGGTAAAATACAGATGTATAAATTTACAAGAAACTGCCAAACTGTTTTTCAAAGTAACTGTATTTTTTTGTTCCGTAGAAAGGTGTGTTTCAGTTGTTTTGCATTCTCCTCATTATTTGAAATTGTCTGTCGTAAACAAAGATGCTAAATCATTAACAAAATTTAGCAAATTAAACTCAACGATATAAAAAATGATGATACATCATAACCAGTTGATGCTGATACTGAAAATATAAAGTTGTTTCAATATTCAAAATCACTCAATATAATTCACCATATCAAAAGACTAAATAAAAACAATATGATCATCTACATAGATGTAGAAAAGGAATTAGACAAAAGTCAATATATATTTATGCTCCGCAAAAAAAAAAAAAAAATCTCAGAAAGCAAAATTTCTCAACATGATGAGACATTTCAAAAATGTCTATAGCTATCATGATTCCTGTTGGTGAAAGACCGTGTGCTTTTCCTGTCAGGGACAAAGCAAGGATGTGTGCTCTCCTGACTGAAACTCAGCGTCACCCTGGGGGTTCTAGTCAGTTCAGTAAGGCATGGAAACAAAATTAAAGACAAACATGTTGAAAAGAAAGAACCAAAACTATCTTTATTTTCTGACATGATATTCTAAGTAGAAATTTACCAAAGAAATAATTACAAAAATAAACTTAAATGTGAATTTAGCAATGTTGCATGATACAGTATCAATATATAAAAAAATCAATCACATTTTATATTCAAGTTGATTTGATTCTTAATTAAAACTACACTAGGTTTTTTTATTGGAACAAACAACTGAAGAGTAAATCTGGTCCTTAGGTTTCTAATTTGTCCATTCTTCTCGTTTGTCTACAATCCCCATAGCACAAGATCACAAGCACAGTTGAGGATATTGAAAGGACAATTGTAATTTAGCAACTGATAATGAAGCCTTTTATTTCTTTTTCTATTTAAAAGAAAGAAAACATTTTGTGTTTAATTGATGTTGGCATTTTAAGCGTTCCTTACTCAAACTACTTTGTTTTCTTCTTCCTCATAAATATAACATGGTAAACACACAATGGATTGTGTCAGCCTATAGAATACTTTCATTACCAGACGGAAGGCAAATCTCATCTATCCTTTTTCTATAGATTCCAAAGGGACACGGTGTGTCTCAGGCATCTCTAAAATGCAATATAGTGCTTCACTTAGATTTTTTTAATTACAGAATTACAGTAGCTGTGACTGCCATATAAACTTCCTCTTCTATGTGTCTTTAAGGTTAGATTAAAATGCCCTGGCCTCTCTCTTTTGGTTCAGATGTTAATTTCAATGCAACATTCTGGTTGGTAAAAACTGATGATCTTGGAGACACTTTCCACACATGCAAAACTTTTACCTCCTCTTTATCCAAAGGCAAGCACTGTGGTGTTCATCATGCAAAGTCCTTGAGCTGTGTCAATTCCAAGAATAGACGGAACTATAAAATGAAGGAGTACAAGTAAATTTCTCCTTCATCTTTTTAAAATTAAAGACACATTAGGCACACTCGGTGTGAAAGAAAATATTTTATTTTCTGGTTTGGGGCATTCCAACATTCAGACCATTCATATTCCTACTATTACTGGGATTAAATGATCTTTCTCTTATTAGCTTGTTCAGCTCCTCTCCATCTCTTGTAGGGAACTGTAGTTATGAAGCACATTTTGACACATGGAAGGAATCACCTTTGTAGCTTCCCTTCCCAGAGTCAATGCAGTGATATAAAGCTATATGTTAGGACTGGCCTACTTTCCTTTGTAATCACACATTTCTTACAGATGGTTACAGATGTGTTAGCCAGGATGTGTAAGGACTAGGTTCTGCAACAGATAAACCTTAAAACTCAGTGGCTGAGTTATTTCTTGCTAACACAAAGTCTGAAGATTCGCAGAAAGTGTGCTTTGCCATCTGTTATCTCATTTTCATGACATTCGCATCTTAACACATAGCTTTCAAGGTCATCATTTTTGGAGAAAAGGGAACATCATGAAAATGCAGCACTGGCTCTTCAAAGTCTCAGTCAAAAATGATACTGTCATTAGCTACATTAGTCACATGTCTTTGCCCCAGAACAAAGGGCTAAATCAGGGGTTGGGAACCTTTTTGGCTGAGAGAGCCATGAACACCACATATTTTAAAATGTAATTCCGTGAGAGCCATACAACGACCCGTGTACTTTACACATTATCCAATAAAAATTTGGTGTTGTCCCGGAAGACAGCTGTGATTGGCTCCAGCCACCCACAACCATGAACATGAGTGGTAGGAAATGAATTGTAATACATGAGAATGTTTTATATTTTTAACGTTATTATTTTTTAATTAAAGATTTGTCTGCGAGCCAGATGCAGCCATCAAAAGAGCCACATCTGGCTCACGAGCCATAGGTTCCCGACCCCTGGGCTAAGTGTTGTTTTTCTGTGCAGCAAGGAGGAAAAAGAAATAGGACATAGGTGAGAACTAGAAGTCTCTACTCTAACAGGGAACACCTCAGCTATTTGAACTATAAAGGGGTTTATTTGTCCACCCATCAATAATTTGACTGCATACATTTCCCAACTCACAACTGAAAATTGAGGAAAATTAAGTTTTCCTCAAATAAGAGAAACTGGGCTAGACATAAAACATTGACTCTTGTTGGTGTAAAACAAGGCTAACAGATATATAAAGAATCATTTTAGAGTGAGCATTTTATCAATAATATTAGGATTATGAATTGCTATATTGTATGAGACTTCTGAGAAAATGAGTTATTATATAATCTCCACATCCCTATTGCTTAAGTTTAGAAAGAAAGAGAAAAAGTGACAAATTAAACAATCTGGCATTTGTTTGTTTGACATAAGAAAACTATACTTGTTCTTATTGTCTCTACTAATCAGACTAAAATTTAGAGCATTTAGATATAGACTTTTGAAGAATAATCAAATATAAGATTCAAAAACTCTCATTTTATTGTGGAAATATTACGGTTTTTGTTTGACTATATTATACTTGTTGGGCAGATAAAATATATTATGCTCACTTTGTTAAAGATGGCGCTGCCCACATGAAAGCCTGTCGCCCAGGTGATATTAATGTTTGTTGGGGGTGGGCTGTGGGCAGGCAGGATCCTTGTAGCCTGGGGCTTGGTTTTAGGATTAAGCCTTTCCCACCCTTTTTGATGTGGGGTGGTGCAATCCCATCATGTCTCAGATAAGTGACTTTGTATTAGAGACTTCCTATTTTGTACATTGGATTAAAGGTTTTGATTTCTGCGCTATAAAATGAGGGCAGAATGGGAGCTTGCTCTCTCTTGGTTCCTGAGATTAATATTAGAGGAGAGAGCAGAGAAAGGCCATGTGGAGGAGGCCAGGAGAAGCAGCCAAGATGGTGGAGTGCTGAGTGAGAAACCAGTTTGTGCAGAGAGAAGGAACAGAGGTGATGGGGAACAGAGGTGAATAAGGCTGGTGAGCTAGAAACCTTTGATTCTAGGAAACTCGGATAAGTCAGTAGCTTTGTGAGCACTGAATGAATGGATTTTGGAGCCCAGTGTGTGTTTTTACTTGCTCGTTGGGTGCAAGCTAGGATTAAAGATGATAGCCAACCAGTTTTTGGCTCTATTGTTTCATTACCGACTGTCCAAATCCAATGTGAACCTGCATGGGCCAGGCGGCTGTGATGGTGGCCGTGGATACTGGCCTTACAATATTATTGACAGAAAAACTAGATGGAGTAATTTACTAAAGATTACATAGTTAGTGGTAGTGATGGGTCTACGTTCCAAACATGTTCACATAATTTTTCAATTAAAGAGCTACTCATAGTAATCAGAAATGTGAATTTTATCACCTATCCTGTCAAAGCAAATTTAAAAGTATTTATGCACACCATATACAGGTTCAATCTCATCATTATGTAAATATTAACTGACTACCCCATATTTATTTTCATATCTCATTCTACCCCCAAAATATGTAATTATTCCTACTTTGGGAATATAAAGGTAGCAAGTTTGTTGTCGTATTTGTTATCTGTTTCAGTTTTATTTTCACCTTGTGTGATATATATTGTTGGGCAGATAAAATATATTATGTACACTTTGTTAAAGATGGCGCTGCCCACAGAGAGGCCTGTCGCCCAGGTGATATTAATGTGTGTTGGGGGCAGGCAGGATCCTTATAGCCTGGGGCTTGGTTTTAGGACTAAGCCTTTCCCACCCTTTTTGATGTGGGGTGGTACAATCCCATCATGCCTCAGATAATTGACTTTGTATTAGAGACTTCCCTATTTTGTATATTGGATTAAAGGTTTTGATTTCTACACTATAAAATGGGAGCAGAACAGGAGCTTGCTCCCTCAGTTCCTGAGATTAGCATTAGAGAGGAGAGCAGAGAAAGGCCAGGAGAAGTAGCCAAGATGGTGGAATACTAAAGGAGAAGCCAGTTTGTGCAGAGAGAAGGAAAGAGATGGGGAGCAGAGGTGAGTAAGTCTGATGAGGTAGAAACCTTTGATTCTAGGAAACTCGGATAAGTCAGTAGCTTTGTGAGCACTGAATGAGTGGGTTTTGGAGCCCAGTGTGTGTTTTTACTTGCCCGCTGGATGCAAGCTAGGATTAAAGATGATGGCCCATCAGTTCTTGGCTCCGTTGTTTCTTTACCAACTGTCCGAATCCAATGTGAACCTGCATG
Source organism: Saccopteryx leptura (assembly GCF_036850995.1). Classification (NCBI taxonomy): domain Eukaryota; kingdom Metazoa; phylum Chordata; class Mammalia; order Chiroptera; family Emballonuridae; genus Saccopteryx; species Saccopteryx leptura. Next base: position 25,627,786 of record NC_089509.1, on the reverse strand, counting down.
GGCCAGGCAGCTGTGATTACGACTGTGGATACTGGCTTCATATATGTGTGTGTGTGTGTGTTGGGCAGATAAAATATATTATGCTCACTTTGTTAAAGATGGTGCTGCCCACGTGGAAGCCGTCGCCCAGGTGATATTAATGTGTGTCTCTGTGGGCTGTGGGCAGGCAGGATCCTTATAGCCTGGGGCTTGGTTTTAGGATTAAGCCTTTCCACCCTTTTTGATGTGGGGTGGTACAATCCCATCATGCCCCAGATAAGTGACTTTGCATTAAGACTTCCTTATTTTGTATATTGGATTAAAGTTTTTTATTTCTACACTATAAAGTGGGGGAAGAACGGGAGCTTGCTCTCTTGGTTCTTGAGATTAATATTAGAGGAGAGAGCAGAGAGCAGGGAGCAGAGAAAGGCCACGAGGAGGAGGCCTGGAGAAGCAGCCAAGATGGCGGAGTGTTGAGTGAGAAGGCAGTTTGTGCAGAGTTTGTGCAGGGAGCTGGAAGGATATGGGGAACAGAGGTGAATAAGTCTGGTGAGCTAGAAACCTTTGATTCTAGGAAACTCAGATAAGTCAGTAGCTTTGTGAACACTGAATGTGAGTGGGTTTTGGAGCCCAGTGTGTGTTTTTACTTGCCTGCTGAGTGCAAGCTAAGATTAAAGATGGTGACCCACCAGTTCTTGGCTCCATTGTTTCTTTACCGACTGTCCGAATCCAATGCGAACCTGCATGGGCCGGGCGGCTGTGATTATGGTGGTCCTGACATACACACATATATGGCAAATATCTTATATTTTTTATAATCGACATTTTATTAATAGTTAAATAGCTGTTCATTGTAGTAGCCAATCTAATTCTCAAGATATTAATACCAGTGTTACTTGACACATAAAATTTAGCATTTAGTCTTACTTATGTTATATCCATATGTATTATAGGATATTTTCTTAGGTCTGCTAGAGGACTTACTCAGCTTCATAAAATGCTACAAGTTTCAAATAACACTAATATTTTACAAGTAGGTAAAATCATAAAACTCAAACACTAAACAAAATTCACAGATTTAAAGACTAGAAAGATAGTGTGAACACAAGTATTACATCATTTTCTCTGAGAAATAGATTTGAGTATAGTAGGAAAAAAATCAGCATGTTAATCCAGTATTTCAAAATATGCAGCTAAAGAAAGCTCTCAGTGTGATAGAGGAGATTGGGTTCACATACTTTCACTATAAGATCTTTGGTTGTTGTAGACCAAAGTGCTGTAGAATTCTTTCTTCTTTGTATATTGATTCTTCTTAGTAAACTTTGAAACTAACTCCCCTCTCTCCTTGACCCTCTAGTCTAGTAATATCTGAAGTCATAGAATTGTCTTCTTTAAGGAAAATATGCTCGTACTTTGTGCATCCACAGCAGAGAAGTGCTAATGTGACTGGGATAAACTGAATCCTTCAGTTTTTCTGTGTGGTAGGGACTGACTGTATCTCTCAACCATTTGTTACTGTTCTGCTCTTGGTCATATATAAATCCTGACATGTAAATAGTCCCAATAAATATTTGTTAAATATATCCCCAAATAAATGAAGGAGTGCACTAAATGATATCTACCTTCCCCCAACTGTAATATTTTCCAGTGCTGTGCTTGCTCGGGAGAGAACACTGACTGCCTATTCCCACAGCTGCCCTCGTTTGCATCCTCTCTTGGGAGAAAACATCTCCCAAATTCTCTTCAGAGAGGCATCTCTAACACAGTGCCTTACAGAGAATAAATGTACAATAAAATTTGTTTATCTGAGCTGAAGTGGGAAAAAGAGCTTCTGTGAAAAGCTGACAGTGCAATTACTTTACCTAGATCACACATTTCACATTGACCATATGCTCAGTCTTCACTTCCATATGTTATGTTTGTTTTGGGTAATTTGCTCTCTAACGATTGCGCAATGGTGAGTTTTGCACAAAACCCATATGATCAGTGTCTAAGACACTTTAATTCTCTTCATAATTTTTTTTAATTAGTGCTTATTACTTCAGTTACAGAGCTGAATGTCATTTAGGACATTATGTTACCAAAAAAAGAAAAAAAAGAAAAAGAAAAAAGATAAGGAAAATGCAGGATATGGGAAGAAATGCAATCACAGACCAAAGCAACTAAAGTTTAAGATACAGGGATTAAAGATAGTCTCAGATAATGGAGGTGTGGCAGGGTTTATATAGGCTAAAACCACAGTGTATTTCTCTCCTGCCAGTGAAGGTTAACTGGGATTGGTTAGTTCCAATATGCAAACAAGGGAAGTGCAAACGACAAGGAAAGAAGTGAAGTCCATATGTGCCCGTACAGCAGTGTTGTTCCAGGACGTTTATGACCCAGCCTTGAGCTGAGGTTAGCAGCAGCTTACAGCTGAGCAGCAGCTCTGAGAACAAGACGGGCACACGTGGCACTTCTCTAACAACCCTGACTCTTTTAAGTTTGTCTCTCAGCAACACTTTTTCCATTTTTTTTTTTACCATTATCAACATATAATTTCCCATTTGAATATTTCATGCTAAGGGTCAGTGTCTTCCTTAAAGGTCTGAAAAGACTTTTTGAATGGAAATAATTTGAATAGCTGCTCTGAAACAAAAACACAAGGAGATCAACTTGGGCTTAGAGATGAACACACACTGGAAAAGTATTTCATGCAATCATGGGATTTTGCAATTAGAAGGATTCACAGAAATGAACTAACCCAATCAGTTCATTTTATAAATAAGAGCCCAAGAGGTTAAAGAACTAATTCATGTAGATACAAATCTAGGTTAAGTGATTTGGCCATGTGCATGTTACATAACCTCTCTAAATTTCAATTTTCTCTTTAGTAAAGTGTGAATAATTTCCACAGCACATGTTTATTTCTCAAATTGAATGAGGAAATACATGTGGTCAAGTGACAACTGAAGCCTGAGATTCCCTCAGACTGAGGGACAGGAAGAGAGAAAGGCCATGAAGTTTTTACCCCACCTGTCTACTCACTTATAGACAACCTTAGTGAGTTTGTAAATTATGTGATCTGGGCTTAATAATTTACTTCCAAAACATTAAACAGTGAAATCATTCTTTCCTACAAATGATGGTGTAGCTGTTGATTTAAATACAGCTTCTGTCTCTCTCTGTATTGTTTTTTTATGCTACAGAAGGAGAGAAGGAACAAGAACAAAATAAGTGGCTGTCATTCTTAGTTTCAAAGGCTGCTGGAGCAAAGAAGAGAGAAATTCCAACTGTGTAGAGGGAAAAATAATGTATCTGCATTTTCTGCCCTATTACATTTTGTAGTTCATGGTCATACCATATTTTGTTTTGAGACGTAGTACACACACCATGGTGGAAAATTGGATTCAGCTCTGGTATTCTGAGATAGGAAATGACTGTGACTAACCACAAAGTCCTGAATAAATGCCTGGTTTCCATTCTGCCTGGAAGCAGTACTTTCATCAGTCACCTGCTCGCTGCCTACCTCAGAGCTGCAGGCAGGGCCATGAGACCAGCAGATACACTGTGTCTAGTAGGTGGAGAGTCGACTAGAGATATGCCTATACAGAAAGCAAAGATTTTGGAAGCATATCAAGTGCTTGCCTGACCCCACCTTAGAATTTTCGGTCTCTGAGATAGTGTGTAAACATGCTTAGATCACAAACCCCTTTCATAAGAAAAAGAATTTTAAAATCCCATGTATGGAAAATAGATGCAACTGAATCAAACCATACATCACAATCACCTATTCTTATTCAAACGATTGTATCGATAACAGCAAACTTACTAAGGCTGAAACTGTTTTTGAAAGATTAAAAATTTTAAAGTAAAAATAAAACAGAACTAAAATAACAGCAAACTTAAATGTGGAATAAAAACATAATAGTTCCCAACTTTCCCAAAGCTGCTGAGTGTCCTGAAATAATTCCATTTCTAACTCTAATTGGTATTCAGCTCACTTATTATTTTATATAGTAACTATTTAGTCGAATGTATTATGCCATATCTATACAAACAGAATACATAAATTTGTATACATTTAATTTTTTGTGTATGCATAATTAAGAGATTGAAATTTTGTTTACTGGAAATTTGAATATTTCATTTATGAAAACAGTTGAGTTATAAAAGTAACATTCATATTTTGGGTATTAATCCTTCAGCCTCCATAGTCAAACATTTTATTATAGCCTAGTGCAATTATGGAAGGCTCTAGTTGTCCTCCTGAACCTATTCTTACCCATTTTTCACTGTCACCTCTTACTTCACCTTTTATAAATTTGACCAAACTTTTGGTTCTACTTTTATTTTCTGCCTTAACAGGTCTTGGCAAAAACAGATATAATAGCTTCTCTACCTAGTATTTGAAGTTGGATTATTTTTATTCACTTTTAAATTACCTTGCCCACATGTCAAAAGGTACCCCTCATCCTAGCAGTTCAGGATTTAATTAACACACATGCACGTTCACCATATCTATACCATCTGTGATCATATCAATGCCAATAATCCCTTCTATTAGCCTCTGCTACGCCAAAGGTTTTTGGTTAGGATTTACTCCTGATCTATTATTATGTAGCAGTCCTAACCCCTCCTCCATTTCACTTAGCACTCCAGTTAAAATTTTCTGAACATTTTGAATTCTATGCTTGGTTTCAGAAATAACAACTGCTGTGTATAGTAATCCATGGCAGAAAGAGCATACTAAAACTCTTCATAGCAACTTGAATAAATGGTAGTGATGATAATAAAAATCTGATACATAATAATTGTAATATAGATGTTATCTGTCACCCAGTAAACAGCCAGTACATGAAAGCTGTTATAATCTATTATTAGTTATAATTAATTAGGTACTACTTTTCTCCAGGAACTTAAAATATAGTATCTCATTTAATTGGGAACTTTATGTACTGAATCTCATTTATTCTTCCTACCACATTTCCAAAATAGGTACTACTTTGGAAATTAAGAGATTAAGTGATTTGCTTAAGTCACCAAACTTGTAAGTGCCAGACCAAATGCTAGTCTTTTTGATTCCCAAAATGCAAACATATTATTTCTTTATGAAGCCATTATTATTATGCCAACACTAATACTACTGATCAGTTATCAGGTATTATTGATCATTTACTATTTTTGGTATTGTACAAGTTATAAAAAAGATATTCCCTTCCCTCTTAGAGCACATGGAGCCTATTTGGGGCCATGAGAGAAACATATACAAAACAATAGAATGCTAATTAAAATTTATATTACAGGAAATTTTGCATGATCTGACCTTTAAGTCCTATAATTAGCAAAGATATGTGGACAGCTCCTTGCGAAAATGCTTTGTATAATATCAGATTTAATTTTTGTAGAATTTTGAGAAGAAAACTAATTTCCCATTTCCATGTGTTTTTTTTTAAGTGTTCTTTCAGCCTGACCAGGAAGTGGTGCAGTGGATAGAGCATCGGACTGGGGCGCTGAGCACCCAGGTTCAAAACCCCAAGGTCACTGGCTTGAGTATGGGGTCACCAGCTTGAGCATGGGATCATAGACATAACTCCATGGTTGCTGGCTTGAGCCCAAAGGTCTCTGGCTTGAAACTCAAGGTTGCTGGCTTGAGCCCAAGGTCACTGGCTTGAGCAAGGGATTACTCACTCTGCAGTAGTCTCCCAGTCAAGGCACATAAAAGAAAGCAATCAATGAACAACTAAGGAGCCACAACAAAGAATTGATGCTTCTCATTGCTCTCTCTTCTTATCTGTCTGTCTCTTTCTCTGACTCTCTGTCTCTGTTAAAAAAAAAAGTGTTCTTTCAGTCAACAACTCTTGGGAAATAAAGAATATTAAAATATAACAATAATATTGTTATTACCAAGATCCAAACATTTTGAAATTAAGATACCAAGCCAAAGATTGCAAATGAGGCAACAAGTATAACAACATAATGAAAATATTAATAAATACATCCTATACTATGTATTACTTAAAAAATTTATACAGATTTTAGAGAAGAGTAGGATAATCAAAAGAACTATATATGTATATGTGTGTGTGTATGTGTGTATGTGTATGTGTGTGTGTGTGTGTGTGTGTGTGTGTGTATGATTAAGTAAAAAGTAGGGAGGCAAAGAGACAAATTCCCTCATGTGCCCCAACCAGCTTCCACCTGGCAAGCCCCCTATGGGGCGAAGCTCTGCCATCTGGGGCCATTGCACCATTGCTTAGCAAACAAACTATTTTAGTGCCTTACGTGAGGCCATGGTACCATCCTCAGTGGTCAGGGCCAACTAGCTTGAATGAGCCATGGCTACAGGAGGCAAGGGTGGGGAGAGAGAGAATTGGAAGGGGGCAAGGTGAAGAAGCAGACGGTTGCTTCTCCTGTGTGCCCTGATAGGGAATGAATCTGGGACTTCCACATGCCAGGCCGACACTCTATAGCTGAGCCAACCAGCCAGGGCCACAATATTTTAATTTTGAAGAAAAGAAATTAGTCATTTTAGATTCCTTTTTTTTCTTTTATACTGTCTATATTTAGAATAAATACCATTTATTCAAGTAAGTACATTTTCAATTCCTGAGACTATGATTTCTGTATTAGCTGGCATTTAGTTAAAAAAAAAAGAGTGTTACAGGTATTTTAAAAAATGGTATGTTTATGATTTTCATACTGATAAACAATGATCACATGTCAAAGTTTTTATTTAACTGATTAATTAGTGAATCAAAGAACCTGTGAGATACTACAATTAGTTTCTGTTAAACTCAAAGGAACTACTTATATATAGGCATAAGGCACAATGAATTGAATTTACAAATATATGCAAAATATGTCATTTTATAGTGCCTAACTCAATTGTTTTCCACACAACTAATTTGAATGTATATGGACAAGAATAACTTACATTAATTATTAATTTTCTACAACTTACAGAGCTGTGAAATAAATAATAAAAGTCAGTAAAAGGTTGTGATAACTCTCCAGTGTGTATTTGGCAGTGTATGCAGTAATTTTTTCTGGTTCATTGAAATGTATTTTACATTTCTCCCCTACAAGAGCGATGGACAAAGACTCCTACATGTATTATGGCTTCCAACAGACTACAGGTATTAAGATATCTTTTCGGTGTTATAAAACTGGCACAAGCCAAGTTATGGTTTCTTCCTTAACATTTGTATTCCATTAGAAGCAGGTTCTTTTTAAAAGAGTAGGAGAGTTGGAAAAGAAAGTGTGGCCTAGTGATGCAGCATGAGTAGGGTGGGTTAGATTCCCCTCTATGAGAGATTTATGAATGGACTCGATCTGCCCTAGCTGCAGAGAGAGGCAAGCCAAGGTAGCAGTGAGGGGCAGAGCTTTTCTTTGGATCTCTCTGAGAAGATCCTTCTTGTAGCATCAAGGACATTTTCTATTTACGATCTGTGAAAGGTTACCACCTGGTGGCAGAGGTTGAGTATATTAATATCAAAATGTTTTAAGAAAGGTAGTATCTGAAGTCTGAAGTGGTCATGTTTTCCCTGAGTTCCTCATGGTAAAAGGATGGGTACTTTTCAGTTCTTCTACTGAAGAAAAAAATATATGCTTTACCATTCCAGCTACCTTTTTGAGCCATTCTTTTTTTTTTTTTCTGAGATAGATAGATAGAGAGAGAGAGAGAGAGAGAGAGAAACAGGGACAGGCAGGAAGAGAGTGAGATGAGAAGAGAAAGAGAAGCATCAACTGTTCATTTTAGCATTTTAGTTGGTCAATGATTGCTTTCTCATATGTGCCTTTACTGGGGGACTCCAGCTGAGACAGTGACTCCTTGCTCAAGCTAGTGACCATGGGTTCAAGCCAGCAATCTTGGGCTCCAAGCCAGCAATCTCTGGGCCCAGCCAGCAACCAAGGAGTCATGTCTATGATCCCACGCTCAAGCTGGTGACCCAGTGCATAAGCCAGTGACCTTGGGGTGTTGAACCTGGGTCCTCAGCATCTGAGGTCGATGCTCCATCCATTGTGCCACCACCTGGTTTGGCATTTTTAGCCATTCTTTTATTCTCATGCACAAATATTCTTATTAGACTTTAAAAAGATGATGTTAATTATCATATCAGCCAAATGTAGGGGGACAAGAAAACATATGCTAAAATTGAAATAATATCACCTATCATAATCTCATTTTTTGTAGCTTTTTACTACTTTTAACATATTTCTGAAAATAGCAAAAACCTTAGAGTTCTGGAGACAAAAACTGATATTTGAGTTGTTTTTTGTGGGTTTTTTTTTTTTGTATTTTTCTGAAGTTGGAAACGGGAGGCAGTCAGACAGACTCCCACATGCGCCCGACCGGGATCCACCCAGCATGCCCACCAGGGGGTGATGCTCTGCCCATCTGGGGCATCACTCTGTTGCAACCAGAGCCATTCTAGCGCCTGAGGCAGAGGTCACAGAGCCATCCTCAGCGCCTGGGCCAACTTTGCTCCAATGGAGCCTTGGCTGCGGGAGGGGAAGAGAGAGACAGAGAGGAAGGAGAGGGGGAGGGGTGGAGAAGCAGATGGGTGCTTCTCCTGTGTGCCCTGGCCAGGAATCGAACCCGGGACTCCTACACACCAGGCCGACGCTCTACCACTGAGCCAACCGGCCAGGGCGAGTTTTTATTTTTATGTTCTGATTTAAAATGGCAAAGCTTAAGCTACTTCTACTTGCTTCGTTTTGTTTTTCTATATGCTCTGTTTGTACTTGACTACACACTCATAACTCACTATCCTGCCTTTGCAATTCATGTACCCTGCAAAATACTCCCCCCCCCATAGATATAGTTTTTTATTCTTCAAGACTTTAATCTAAAACAGAGCTTTAAAGTATTGCGATTACATACTCTCTGGCTGATATACTAAGCAGATCATGTTTTTGGAGTAGGCAGAGACACAGCCTAAGTACAATGACAGGAAACCAAAAGAAATGCCTGATCTTGAGTTTCCATAGCCTGCCCCATACTCTCATTTTATAAATGTCCTTAGTTAGTCATGTTGTCCTCTGACCCTTTCTTACTTTGTAATGATGGATACTCTTCCTCATTTGGGGTACCTTAAAGCTTTATTTTCCTGACTCTCCTTAGCAAAACATACTTGATCTTGATTATAATCCTGCAGCATCTGGTTCTGTGATTGGCTACCTTTTGATTGACTAAGTAAATGGAGGATAATACTGTTCAATGATTAATTTACTAGAATTTTGGATTTCATGGATGAGTTAAATTAAAAACAAACAAAGAAACTGTGGCACAGATAAAAAAATGTCTGCTTTTAATTGTATCAAGTTATGACATATAAAATAAAATCAACCCTAAATTACACAATCCCCATAGAATCATAACATGAAGGAACAATTAAATTAGTGAAAAAAGAAATCATCTAACATAACAACAACTGACAGTATTTAGTATTTTACATTAAACAGAAATTCATATTGGGCGGAAAATCTTAGTAATTTTAAATTTACTTTGCTTTAAAACATTACCACCTTTTGGTTAGCATTTGTATTTCAACAGTTGCTCTTCATATCCTTTATACCAAAGACATCTTTTGGCCTAGGAAATGTGAGGGTAATATGTGGAGACAGCAGGATTTTGATTACCCTTAAGTCAAGTTAGTAAAGTCAACCCTGATGAATAGAAATAAAAGAGGTATTCTGGAACTTTATCACTTAAAAACATCTATGGTGAAAAAAAAAAAGTGGATGAATATGCCCAAGGGGAAAGGAGCCCATTCTGAGGCAAAAGACTCAAACAAGGAGATCCTAGGTACCTACCCCCTGTTCTGTGCACCCCAAAGCTATGAGTGCCTCAGAATATCTGAGAAACATAAGATATTATTTTAACATTATCCAACATGTGGCAAAAGGAGCTTTGTGGTGTGCCTATGAACAATAATACAATAATAAATATTAATGAAGGAAGATACGACTTAGGGTAATGAACACCCCATTATACAGATGTTGTATTTTAGAATTGTGTACCTGAAACCTATATAATTTTATTACCCAATGAAACCCCAGTAAATTTAATAAAAAAATTTAAAAGTAAATAAGTAATACAAGAATAAACTGTATTTTGTGTACTCAAACTATAAACCAACTTTTGACCCATCCTTTAATAATGAGTAGTAGCTTGAGTATACTATAAAGTCAAGTTAAAAAGACCAAAAATCCTATAAAATGGTGACTTTCAATTTTTAGCATGTGTTATAATCAAGTATGCGTCTTTTATAAACACTAGTGCTGGACTCCACCCCAGAGTATCTAATTCACTAGGTAGAGCCTAAGTGTGTGCTTTTTCAGTAAAGATCAGGTGATACTGATGCTGTGGATCAGAAAACCACACTTTAAGAATGCTTTAATTTTATTAAATATTTTATTCTTTAAAAAAAATTTATTGGTATGACATGGTTCACCAAGCTGTACAGGTTTCAAGTGTACAACTTCATGAAACACCATCTACATAACACATTGTGCTTTCTCTGCCCTAAGCAAAGTCTCTTTCCAACCCAACTCCTCCTCACCTCTTTGCTCTCCTCCCTCTACCTCCACGCCCCCTTTCCTTCTGGCTGTTGCCACACTGGTGTCTATATCTATGTGTTATGTAAGTGTTTTGGCTAATCTCTTCACCTTCTTTGATTCTGTCCCTTCTTCCCCCTTCCATTTGACAGTTGTCCATCTGTTCTCTGTTACTATTTTATTCCTTGCTATCTATTTTGTTACTCAGTTTATTGTGTTCATTAGATTCCACATATAAGGGAGATTATATGGTATTTATCGTTCTCTGCCTGGCTTATTTCACTTAGCACATAATTTACAGGTTCATCCATGCTTTTGCAAAAGGTAAGATTTCCTTCTCCTTTACAGCCATGTAGTATTCTTCTGTGTAAATATACCACAGCTTTTTATTTATTCATCCACTGAAGTACACTTGACCTGTTTCCAGATCTTGGTTATTGCAAATAATGCTGCAGTGCACATGGGATGTGTATAATCTTTCAAATTATTGCTTCAGGATTCTTAGAATATATTCCCAGGAGTGGGATTTCTGGGTCAAAATGCAGGTCCATTTTTAGTTTTTTGAGGAAACTCCATACTGTTTTCCACAGTGGCTGCATGAGTCTGCATTCCCACCAGCAGTGCACAAGAGTTCTCTTTTCTTCACATCCTCGCCAGCACTTATTGTATGTTGATTAGTTAATGAGCACCATTCTGGCAGGTGTGAGGTGATTTCTCATTGTGGATTAATTTGCATCTCTTGATGATTAGTGATATTGAGCAAAAAAGAAAAATAAGATAAAGAAACTTGTCCACCAACTTATATACACACAAGAATAAACTCAAAATGGATAAAATACTTAAATGTACATTGTGAAAGTATAAAAAACTTAAAAGAAAACATAGGCAGTAGAATCTTAGACATCTCTTGTAATAATATTTTTAATGCTATATTTCCTTGGGCACGAGGAACAAAAGAAAAAAATAAACAAATGGGACTATATCAAACTAAAAAGCTTTTGCAGAGTATTAAATGTTATTCTTATGCAAACATAGAAACTTTTATAGGCTTAGACACAAATTTGTGAAAGTATATTGATTTTAGCTGAGAAATTATCAACAAATTAAGATTAACAGGTGTCTTAGTTGAGCCTGAAAGTTGAAAAGTTCAAGACCAGGGTGGCAGCACATTCAGTGTCTGGGGAGGATCAGCTTTCTTGTTTGAAGAAGGCCATCTTCTCATTGTATCTTCACACGGGGGAGAGAGAGCTTGTTTCCCCTTTCTCTCTGTTTATGAGGTCACTAATTCCATTCACTAGGGCTCCACCCCAGTGACCTACTTCCTCCCAAAGATCCCCCACCTAATACAACCTAATACATCACACTAGAGACTGGGGTTTTAACATATGAATTTGGGAAACACAGTGCCACAGTCACTAGCAACAGGAAATAAAATCAATGACTTAAAAATATGTACTAATGATGTGCTATCTTCTTCCAAAAAATCTACATATTTCCAGATTGTTTCTGATGTAGTTACCTATGCAGGTATTTTTGGTTTTTCTTTTTGGTTTGTTCTCTAACTTGGTGAGATTTTTCTTATACTTAGGAATAAGTTTTAAATGCATGATTAGAATCCTCATTGCAGAAAATGTTAATATAGTAACAAAAGAACTACGGTAGTTTTAACAAAAGTAAAAGTCAATTAAGTTCATGTGAAATTTTACAAACATCATCCTTTTCCAAGCAGGCCCTGGAACTTTGGGGAAGTCAGGCACTTTCCTATTCTACATACAACTAGTTTGTTGGCTAATTAAGTAGTAATAATTAAAACAATTAAGTGTTTTAAGAATTAATGACCAGCTGGGAGGAGTTACTTATTATTTCTTCCAAAAGCCATTAACTACACCAGTAACTATTAGAAAATCTAGTTATAACTAGTAAAAGCAGATGATTAGAAGAAATAGGGGTATAGATGTGTTTTAAGTGAATGTTTTTTTTATTTATTTAAGTGAGATGAGGGGCGATCATAGAGACAAACTCCCACATGTGCCCCAACCTGATCCACCTGGCAACCCCCGTCTGGGGCTGATGCTAGAATCAATTGAGCTGTCCTCAACACCCAGGGCCATTGCTCGAACCAATTATGCCACTGCTGTAGGCGAGGAAGGAGGAGAGAAGGAGGAGAGGGAGGGAAAGAGAAGCAGATGGTTGCTTCTCATATGTCCCCACTGGGGTTTGAACCTGGGACATCTATACACCGGGCCAATGCTCTATCCTCTGAGCCCACTCGCCAGGGCCTGTTTTGTTATTTTTTTAAAGCTCTCTCTTTTTTTTTTTTTTTACAAAAACACAGAGAGAGAGAGAGAGTCAGAGAGAAGGACAGACAGACAGGAACGGAGAGATGAGAAGCATCAATCATTAGTTTTTCGTTGCGCGTTTTGACACCTTAGTTGTTCATTGATTGCTTTCTCATATGTGCCTTGACCGTGGGCCTTCAGCAGACCAAGTAACCCCTTGCTTGAGCCAGTGACCTTGGGCTCAAGCTGGTGAGCCTTGCTCAAACCAGATGAGCCCGCGCTTAAGCTGGCGACCTCGGGGTCTCGAACCTGGGTACTTCCGCATCCCAGTCCGACGCTCTATCCACTGCGCCACCACCTGGTCAGGCTATTTTTTTTTTTCTAATAATTTTATTTTTTTAATGGGGTGACATCAATAAATCAGGATACATATATTCAAAGATAACAAGTCCAGGTTATCTTGTCGTTCAATTATGTTGCATACCCACCACCCAAAGTCAGATTGTCCTCTGTCACCTTCTATCTTGTTTTCTTTGTGCCCCTCCCCACCCCCTTTCCCTCTCCCATTCCCCCCTCCCCCCCGTAACCACCACACTCCCATCAATGTCTCTTAGTTTCACTTTTATGTCCCACCTACGTATGGAATAATGCAGTTCCTGGTTTTTTCTGATTTACTTATTTCACTTCGTATCATGTTATCGAGATCCCACCATTTTGCTGTAAATGTTCCGATGTCATCATTTCTTATGGCTGAGTAGTATTCCATAGTGTATATGTGCCACATCTTCTTTATCCAGTCATCTATTGATGGGCTTTTTGGTTGTTTCCATGTCCTGGCCACTGTGAACAATGCTGCAATAAACATGGGGCTGCATGTGTCTTTACGTATCAATGTTTCTGAGTTTTTGGGATATATACCCAGTAGAGGGATTGCTGGGTCATAAGGTAGTTCTATTTTCAGTTTTTTGAGGAACCACCATACTTTCTTCCATAATGGTTGTACTACTTTACATTCCCACCAACAGTGTATGAGGGTTCCTTTTTCTCCACAGCCTCTCCAACATTTGCTATTACCTGTCTTGCTAATAATAGCTAATCGAACAGGTGTGAGGTGGTATCTCATTGCCATTTTGATTTGCATTTGCATTTCTCTAATAGCTAAAGAAGATGAGCATCTTTTCATATATCTGTTGGCCATTTGTATTTCTTCCTGGGAGAAGTGTCTATTCATATCCTCTTCCGATTTTTTTATTGGATTATTTGTTTGTTTGTTGTTGAATTTTATGAGTTCTTTGTATATTTTGGAAATTAGGCCCTTATCTGAGCTGTTGTTTGAAAATATCATTTCCCATTTAGTTGGCTTTCTGTTTATTTTGTTATCAGTTTCTCTTGCTGAGCAAAAACTTCTTAGTCTGATGTAGTCCCATTCATTAATTTTTGCCTTCACTTCTCTTGCCATTGGAGTCAAATTCATAAAATGCTCTTTAAAACCCAGGTCCATGAGTTGAGTACCTATGTCTTCTTCTATGTACTTAATTGTTTCAGGTCTTATGTTTAGATCTTTGATCCATTTTGAGTTAATTTTTGTACAGGGGGAGAGACTGTAGTCCAGTTTCAGTCTTTTGCATGTGGCTTTCCAGTTTTCCCAGCACCATTTATTGAAGAGGCTTTCTTTTCTCCATTGTGTGTTGTTGGCCCCTTTATCAAAAATTATTTGACTATATATATGTGGTTTTATTTCTGGACTTTCTATTCTGTTCCATTGGTCTGAGTGTCTATTTTTCTGCCAATACCATGCTGTTTTGATTGTCATGGCCCTATAATAGAGTTTGAAGTCAGGTATTGAAATGCCCCCAGCTTCATTCTTTTTCTTTAGGATTGCTTTGGCTATTCGGGGTTTTTTATAGTTCCATATAAATCTGATGATTTTTTGCTCTATTTCTTTAAAAAACGTCATTGGAAGTTTGATGGGAATTGCATTAAATTTGTATATTGCTTTGGGTAATATAGCCATCTTGATTATATTTATTCTTCCTAGCCAAGAACAAGGTATATTCTTCCATCTCATTATATCTTTTTCGATTTCCCTTAACAATGGTTTATAGTTTCCATTATATAAGTCCTTTACATTCTTTGTTATGTTTATTCCTAAGTATTTTAATTTTTTTGTTGCAACCGTGAAGGGGATTATTCTTTTGAGTTCCTTCTCAGTTGTTTCATTGTTGGCATATAGAAAGGCTATTGACTTCTGTATGTTAATTTTGTATCCTACGACCTTACTGTATTGGCTTATTGTTTCTAGTAGTCTTTTTGTGGATTCTTTGGGGTTTTCGATGTATAGGATCATATCATCTGCAAAAAGTGATACCTTTACTTCTTCTTTTCCGATATGGATGCCTTTTATTTCTTTGTCTTGTCTGATTGCTCTGGCTAGAACCTCTAGTACCACATTAAATAAGAGTGGAGAGAGTGGACAACCCTGTCTTGTTCCTGATTTAAGGGGGAAAGGCTTCAGTTTAGTGCCATTTAATATGATGTTAGCTGATGGTTTATCATATATGGCTTTATCATGTTGAGATATTTTCCTTCTATACCCATTTTGTTGAGAGTCTTAAACATAAAATTGTGTTGTATTTTATCGAAAGCCTTTTCTGCATCTATTGATAAGATCATGTGGTTTTTGTTCTTTGTTTTGTTGATATGGTGTATTACGTTAACCGTTTTACGTATGTTGAACCATCCTTGAGATTCTGGGATGAATCCCACTTGATCATGATGTATTATTTTTTTAATATGTTGTTGTATTCGATTTGCTAGTATTTTGTTTAGTATTTTAGCATCTGTATTCATTAGAGATATTGGTCTGTAGTTTTCTTTTTTTGTGCCATCCTTGCCTGGTTTTGGTATGAGGGTTATGTTGGCCTCATAAAATGTGTTTGGAAGTATTGCTTCTTCTTCAATTTTTTGGAAGACTTTGAGTAGAATAGGAACCAAGTCTTCTTTGAATGTTTGATAAAATTCGCTTGTATAGCCGTCAGGGCCTGGACTTTTATTTTTGGGGAGGTTTTTTATGGTTTTTTCTATTTCTTCTCTACTGATAGGTCTGTTTAGGCTTTCTGCTTCTTCTTGACTCAGTCTAGGAAGGTTGTATTGTTCTAGGAATTTATCCATTTCTTCTAGGTTGTTGAATTTAGTGGCATAAAGTTTTTCATATTATTCTACAATAATTCTTTGTATATCTACGGTGTCCGTGGTGATTTCTCCTCTTTCATTTTGGATTTTGTTTATATGAGTTCTTTCTCTTTTTTCCTTGGTAAGTCTTGCCAAGGGTTTGTCAATTTTGTTGATCTTTTCAAAGAACCAGCTCCTTGTTCTATTAATTTTTTCTATAGTTTTTCTGTTCTCTAATTCATTTATTTCTGCTCTGATTTTTATTATCTCCTTTCTTTGGCTGGTTTTGGGTTGTCTTTGTTCTTCTTTTTCTAGTTCCTTAAGGTGGGAAGTTAAGTGGTTCACTTGGGCTCTCTCTTGTTTGTTCATATATGCCTGAAGTGATATGAACTTCCCTCTTATTACTGCTTTTGCTGCATCCCATAGATTCTGATATGTCGTATTGTCATTTTCATTAGTCTGTATATATCTTTTGATCTCTGCACTTATTTCTTCTTTGACCCATTCATTTTTTAAAAGTATGTTGTTTAGTTTCCACATTTTTGTGGGATTTTTTTCCTCTTTTTTGCAGTTGAATTCTAGTTTCAAGGCTTTATGATCAGAAAATATGCTTGGTACAACTTCAATTTTTCTGAATTTGCTGATGTTGTTTTTGTGGCCCAACATATGGTCAATTCTTGAGAATGATCCATGTACACTGGAGAAAAATGTATACTCAGTCACTTTGGGATGAAATGTCCTGTAGATGTCTATCATATCCAGGTGCTCTAGTGTTTTGTTTAAGGCCACTATGTCTTTGTTGATTCTCTGTTTGGATGACCGATCTAGAGCTGTCAGAGGTGTATTGAGGTCTCCAAGTATGATTGTGTTTTTGTCAGTTTTTGTTTTAAGATCAATAAGTAGCTGTCTTATATATTTTGGTGCTCCTTGGTTTGGGGCATATATATTAAGAATTGTTATGTCTTCTTGATTCAGTGTCCCCTTAGCCATTATGAAATGGCCATTTTTGTCTCTGAGTACTTTTCCTGTCTTGTAGTCAGCATTATCCGATATGAGTATTGCTACACCTGCTTTTTTTTGGATGTTATTTGCTTGGAGTATTGTTTTCCAGCCTTTCACTTTGAATTTGTTTTTATCCTTGTTACTTAGATGAGTTTCCTGTAGGCAGCATACAGTTGGATTTTCTTTTTTAATCCATTCTGCTACTCTGTGCCTTTTTATTGGTGAGTTTAATCCGTTTACATTTAGTGTAATTATTGATACTTGTGAGTTCCCTATTGCCATTTTATATCTTGCTTTCTGTTAGTTTTGTGTCTTGTTTGATCCTTCTCTTTCGTTTTTCTATCTTTTGTTTTTATTTGGTTGTATTCCATACATCTTTCCTCTGTTGCTATCTTTCTTATCTCATGTGCTTCTGTGGTGGTTTTTTCAATGGTGGTTACCTTTGAGTAATGAAAAGGGTCCCTACCCTGTTCATTGTAGCAAACTATTTTGTGAGTATTTTTGCACTCCATCGTCCTTTGCTACTGTTAATCTCCATCTTCTCCCCCTCTTTCTTTTTGTTGTTGTCACAGTTTAAATTTGGTTTTATTGTGTTCTTCTTGGAGCTTTTACTTGTGTCTCTTTTTTTTTTTTGTTCTTTGTATCTGATTGGAGAACCCCCTTTAGTAATTCCTGGAGTGGGGGTTTTCTGATGATAAATTCCCTCATCTTTTCTGTATCTGTGAATGTTTTTATTTCTCCTTCATATTTGAAGGATAGCTTTGATGGGTATAGTATTCGTGGCTGAAAGTTCCTCTCTCTTCTAGCTTGTAGAGTTTCTGCTGAGAAATCTGATGATAATCTAATGGACCTTCCTTTATATGTTGTATTCTTCTTTTCCCTGGCTGCCTTGAGAATTTTATCTTTGCTGTTGGTTTGTGTCAATTTCATTATGATATGCCTTGGAGTAGGTTTGTTGGGGTTAAGAAAACTCAGAGTTCTGTTTGCTTCTTGAACTTGAGGCTTTAGTTCTTTCCAAAGGCTTGGGAAAATTATTTGTTTGAGTATGTTCTCCATTCCATTTTCTCTCTCTTCTCCCTCTGATATACCTATTTTTCTTATGTTATTCTTTTTGATGGAGTCAGATAATTCTTGTAGGGCTATCTCATTTTTTTTTAATTTTTGAGTCTCTTTCTTCTTCTCTCTGTTGTGCCTCAAGTTGTTTGTCTTCTATTTCACTAATCCTCTCTTCTATCTTACCTGTTCTATTAGCTAAGCTTGTTACTTCGTTTTTCAGCTCGTGAATTGAGTTTTTCATCTCTGTTTGATTTGTTTTTATAGTTTCAATTTCCTTGGACATATATTCTTTGTGTTCATTGAGTTGTTTTCTGAGCTCCCTAAATTGCCTTTCTGTGTTTTCTTGTATATCTCGGAGGATTTTTAGGATTTCTATGTTTAATTCTCTGTCATTTAGCTCCAAGGTTTCCAATATATTAAATTTTTTCTCCATAGATTTTTCCTCATCTAGCTGTGTTACCTCTCTTTCTTTTGTATCCATGATATTCGATTTTCTCTTCCTTAATGGCATCTGAGGGTGGTTTTGTTGATAGTATTAATGAGATTTAATAAAGAATAAAAAGTTAAAAAAATGATAAAAAAAATAAAAAATCGAAAAGAGTTGTTTTTTTTTTTTAAAAATTAATAATGAAATAAAGAAAAATAAAATAAAATGAAAATTTTTAAAAAAGGAAATTATTCCTCCCCTCCTTTTTTCCTCTCCTCTCCTCTCCCCTCTTTCTTGAGAAAATCTTGTGGTGAACTGTGAATTATAACAAACAATGCCTGTGATGGAGGGCCTGAATTGGGGAAAAGTAATAAAGGGGCAAAAAAGAAAAGAAAAAAAAGAAAAAAAAAGAGCGTATGGACCCACAAAAAGCAAATTAGGAAAAAATTTGGGTCAAGAATAAAATGATTTGCTTTTAGGTGTTGGTTGTCTAAGAGTTATGATGAGAGGAATAAGAGGAAAACGGAAAAAGGGGGCGGGACAAATTAAAAAATTACTATTGTATTTAGTGGAACAAGAACTAGATAAAATGGAGAGCCAGGGATGGGAGCACTGCTAGTGAGTTAAAAAGGTGAAGTAAAAACCCCCCAAAATGCCACAAACATAAGTTTGAGTCCCAGATAAGATAATTTGTTTGTTATTGAGGTTTGAATGAGAGGAGATGTAAAGGAGAAAGGAAGAAACTAATATAGAGGGAGAAAAGAAAGAGAGAGAGAAAAAAAAAGAGGGAACCACTAAAAGAAGAAAAAAGAAGGGAGAGAGAGAGAGAGAGAGTTAAGGGTTTTAGAGTGCAACCCTCATAGAGAGAAAGGAAGAGAAGAGAAAAGATAATGGGAGATGTAACATTTATGGGTAGTGTAGTTCAAGGAGAGGAGAGAGTAAGACCGGCAGAGAGTTAATCGGCCAAATTGGAGGAGGAAAAAAGTATCAAGAATGAAGATAAGAGAAACAAACGAACAAATATAATAAAATGGGATAGGTTATAAAGTCTGCAGATTATTCTTGATTTTGAGAGGTTATCTTCTTGCTTTTTCTTTTCTCTCCCTCTTCCTGGTCGGTGACTCTGTACCCCGGGTTCTGCCCCTTTGGCACGCACAGGTAGAGGTTTGCAGTTGATAAGTCTCTATGGCAATGTCATGTATTGTGCTTTAGTCTCGTTGGCAGTCGAGGCTCATTAGTATTTATAGGCTCCGACAGTGAGAGAGTCCGTGTTCCTGGAGCCTTTCTCCTAGTCTTTCCTTCCTCAATTAGTAGCCTGATAATCCAGCTATGGGGTTGCTGCTGCCTCTGCCTGGATAGTAAGAGGCTCAAAGAGCTGGCAACTCCCCACTCTATTTCCACTCAGCACAGGGCTCTGGGTAAGGCTCTGTCAGTCAGAGCTGCTAACATAATCAGGCGGGCTTTCCGCCCACTCAAAGACCTCTGGCTCTGTCTGCCACTCTGTCCGGTAACACAGGCAGGCGCCCACTTCCAGGGCGCTTGGAGGAAACTCTCTCACTGGCTGCGCGCAGACCAGGATATCCGGCCAGCAGTCTCACGCTCTGAGTGAAACCCTCAACCGCAGGGAGAAGTTGCAGCGTTGGTATTGAGTCTCGCTCCGTCCCTGTGCGCGGCTTTTGCAAGGCGCTGGGGCGGCCCGAGATTCCGCTTTGGCCCACACAAAGGCCCCTGACTCTGCCCCTCTGTGCAACAACACGGGCGCGCACTACCGAAGCACTCGGAGGAATCTCTCATTCACTATCTGCGCGTGCAAACCAGGATATGAGGCCGGCCGCATTTCCCTCTGAGTGAAACCCCCTCCAGCACGGAAAATCTCCACCGTTGGAATTAGTTCTCACTCCCTCCCATGCGTGGCTTTCCCAGGGCGCTGGGGCTGCCCAGAGACTCTGCCCTCGGCCCACAGAAAGGCCTCTGACCCTGCCTCTCCGTGGGGCAACACGGGCACCCACTCTCGGGGCCTAGGAAGAAATCTCTCGCCCACTAACTGCTCGCACGCCGACCAGGAGACCGGGTAAAATGGCCGCCCCGCTTGTCTTTCTTTGTTTGGGTTTGGCGCGAGTGTTAGCTTGCATTGCCCGGGTTGCCACAGGATCAGTTTTTCCTCGGCTTGGATCTCCGTGCCACAGCCTGGCCCGGCTGCCTGTGCTGCGGCCTGGATCTATTCACCCCCTTTGCCCGCTTCAGTTTCTATATTCACAAGTACCAGAGAATGCCGCCCTGTTCAGGTTAGTGAGGAAGGCGGAGCATTTCTTACTCCCTGTTTCCTTCGGGGTTTGGTTATATATTTAGCCAATTTTTCACTCGACCATACCTTTGGGTGTATTGCGAAGCATCTGGCGGCTCCAAGTATAGGTTTTTCTGTTTCTGGTTGAAGATCTTGTTGAGTTTTGGGGGAGATTTATCGGTATCGCTTCCTACCCCGCCATTACTCTGACGTCATCCTACCCTCAGACTATTTTAACAAAGTGTCTTAGGATAATAATATAAGACTGGAAGAGAGTGCAATGGTTCAACCCATTACTCATTATCAATTTCTGTATGTAATTAAGCAGATTAGTCTCTTCTTAGCTGTTAACAACCAGCTGGGAAAGCTAAGGGCTATTTTTGCAATTATAATCTGTGAAGACTGAAAAACATTAAGATAAAGTGTCTGCCTTATTAATAGGCAACTCATTTCCACTCTTGAATACATATCAATAGAGATCTCAAGTTCAAGCTCCCTCACTGACCTCTTCCAACCTCCCACAGGGCGGTAGCATCTAACTGTACCTTGTTGGGCTTTGCATTCATTTTCAAGAAGTTAGGGAAGGGCGATGCTTTTTGAAATAATGGAATAAAACTAAAAGCTTTCAAACCCACATTTTGGAAAAAAAAAACATGTTCAGAGAAAGACAAAATGCATTTCTGGCAATA
Organism: Saccopteryx leptura; assembly: GCF_036850995.1. NCBI lineage: Eukaryota > Metazoa > Chordata > Mammalia > Chiroptera > Emballonuridae > Saccopteryx > Saccopteryx leptura. Next base: position 25,606,360 of record NC_089509.1, on the reverse strand, counting down.
AAGAGTCACACTTCTCTATATTTAGAGCTGTGTCAGTCATTTAGGATGCTGAGTGATACACAGAAGTCTAAGTATTAGAGAAATGGCCTAGGCTATGAGTTTGGATAAATCAAAATTAATTCATAATTATTAAATACTAATGAAGAGCATGCCATTTGCAGATCTAAGAAATATTTCCCAACTCTCAGCTTTGAAGTAATGTATGTAATGTTCTGTTCTAATTTAACCATTGAAGAAGAGAGAATAGTGCTGCTTATGCATACTTACTTGATAGGCTTTGCGAAGTGAGGGCTTGAAGTTAGCATAACAGGATTTCAGAGAAATTAAATAAGAGAGTGCAAAAAAGCAAACACAATAAAAGGATGTATATATATATGACAGAGCAATTGTAAAAATAAAAAGAAAAACAGTAACTAGCTTTTCTGGAAAGTAAAACAAAACACTGAAACTGAGGGACAGGGAAAATCAGAACAAATTATAAATCAACTGACTCTGTTTAATATATAAGGATTGAATTACCATTTTTTCCTCTTGACTCTCAGTACATACTGATGTGTCATGCTAATGCTTTATCTACAAGTGGTCTCCAATAAAGAGAAATCGAACAATTTGTGATCAACATTTTGCCAGTAAGTCTCTGGATGACTTAGAACATTTAACCTTTCTTGTCATTAGTTTATCTGCCCCCTAGAGGAAAAGGACTAATTTTCAAGGTTCTGTCTTGCTCTAACTGCGGCTGACTCAATGCCCCCTTTAAGTGGCACAGCAGGTGCAAAATATAACTTCAATTGAAACGTCATTGGTAAAAAGTGCTGATTACAGAGCTATGAAAAAACATCTACTTTAACTCCCTAGGTTGATGAACACTGTCATTGTCATTGGGATTGAATGTAAAAGGTGACAGTGATCTTCATGGCTCTCCCAGCACCATTTCTATTTTCAGTCAGTTCAGAGTCTCCTTGTCCTAACCATCTAAGGCCACCCACTGGTGTATTCCACATGGGGCCTGACTTCCAGTGTTAACATGCCAAGTCCCACGGCTGCCTTTGACTTCTGATCCAAACTAACACCTTGTGTGTACCATTTATTTAAGGCACTGCTATCTGCATGGTAACATCTGTCTGGTAAGAACTACAGAATCTCAGAAATCATCTCTGTTGACTTTATTTCTGTGTTACCTCTCAGAGAGAACATATACCAATTTTTAAAGAGGGCTTTGAAAGACAGTGTCTTAACATCGAGAAATAGCAATGGTGGGAGTTTCAGTTAGCATTACAGAGTAGTGCAGAGTTGGTTTGTACAGTGGATCAGGCAGATACTCCTGTGTTGTTCTTCAACTCATAAACTTTTAAGAACAAATAGCTCTGTCTGTATTCCATGCCAGGCCTAATTCTTGTCACATGAGATTTGAATTACCTAATGAAAAAAAAATGGTTAAAATGTGGTTTCTGGAATAAGACTTCTGATTTAAATCCCTATATTTACCTATGAAGAGCTGTGTGAATTACAGATGATTTTAATCTCTCATTTGTACAATCTCTCATCGTTTCCCCATCAGAAAATGGGGATAGTAATAGTTTCTACTTCTTAGGATTTTATCTATATATCTATATATAAAATATAATATTTATCTATAGCTATCATTTAGTATAGTGGAACAATGGTAAGTACTATAACTCTGATAATTACTTGTATAATTATTAGAAACCTTAATAAATTTTCAGTTATAATATCCTGTAGAGCCTGGCCTGTGGTGGCGCAGTGGATAAAGCGTCAACCTAGAACACTGAGGTTGCTGGTTGGAGACCCTGGGCTTGCCTGGTCAAGGCACATATGGGAGTTGATGCTTCCTGCTCCTTCCCCCTTCTGTCTCTCTCTCTCTCCTCTCTAAAATGAATAAATAAAACTTAAAAAAACAAACAAACAGATAATATCCTGTAGGAAGCAGTTTCCTATGAAGTACATGACATCAACATGATTGTTTTTTTTTTTGTGAACAAAGACAAATGATGGAGCATCATCATGATTAACCATGAGTAGTTTTTAATGGAATCAAACTGGTGGCCACTTTTTAAAATAGGTGGAATAATTTAATTTTTTATTTCTGAAAAACTGGTAAATTGCCTAATGAAAATATGCCTGTAATGCTGGTGGCTAGTTCCATGCAGGTCCACATTGGATTCGGGCAGGTGGTAGAGAAACTGTGGAGCCAGAAAGCATCGAGCCATTCCATGTATTAGAGTCTCCCAATGGCAGGGGAGCAAACGGCCAGGGGAAAACCTCTTCTCACAGTGACAGGGGAGGGAACAGGCGAATGGCCCCTCACAGTGGCAGGCCAGTGATCTGCAGTCTTCCCTGAGGGCAAGCACCTGTAGCCTTACCTAGGCTATACACACGCGGCTCTGCCATGTGCTCGCACACTCATCATGCAAAAGGAAAGTAAGCAAGCCTAACACAGCTGGTTTCTCTATAATGTCCGAATATAAATCAATAAAATAAGAAGCAAAATTCTTTTTAAAACTTATAATTGCTCTCTTTTGAGTGAGAAGCAAAATAAAACTCTAAGTTGCATGTGTCAGTTGGATGAAGCTTAAAGAGATTTGTTGCTAGAAAACAAGAAAAAGAACTTTAAAGCATGAAGTATCTCCCCACAAAATCTCTGCTATTTAGATTCAAGTAAAAACACTAAGGAATACTTTCTAAAACAAAACATAGCACAGATCTACATGAGAAGCCATTGAAAGCTGAAGTGCCTGTGAAAATGCTTGATGACTCTTTGATATGTAGAACCTTCTGAAACATGTCATTGACACAATGCACACTCTATTTCAAGGCTCCTTATGTAATGTCCTGAGACATTTACTTTGACATTTATTGTAGTATTTGTGACAAGCTTTACTAATACATTGGGGTAAGCATCTCAAGGAGATCAAAAATTATATTGTCCTAAATCCTTTTCTCTCCCACCGTGTCCTGGCTAGTGGGTTATTGTCTTCTTTTAGTTTTGTGAATGGGATAGCCATCCATGCAAATAATTTCTGAAAATGTGCCAATTTAGACCCCACAGAAGTTTAACAAATTAGCTTCTTTTGATTCAGTGGAAATTACCATGAAAGAGAAAAATGGGGCATGTTTTCACCAAAAGAGTGGAATTCTGTTTAATCCTCTTGCCCCTGTGGATTGAACTTGAAGTTGGGGAAATATGAAGAGCTATGTTTTCTCAATTCTCTGGCTCCCATAGGCCATGGGTTTAATGTCAGACTTGCCTGCCAATTCATTGAACTCACACTTTAATCCGAAAAGACTGCTCTCAGAATCTTGTAGTTCAACCATTTACTTTATATTTAGTAACCTGGGGAAAAGAGTGAAAGAATAAAGCTATAAAATTAAGAGCAGGATAGAAAGTACAGCAACCTCTGAGGGAAAGAAAATGAACAGTCTATTCATCAAATCTGACAATATGTATAAGTCTTAAGAGAAGATTAAAATGTGAAATCACTTCCAGAGCTTTACGGGACATTGACCATTTTACTTGAATCTACCCAATAACTTCAGCAATTAAGTGAAGTTGCTCTCTCCTGCTTGATTCAGAAGTGGTCACAGACAAAATCCAAAAGTCTTTTGAATGAAAGTGCTTATGCAAGCCCTGTCTTAAAATAAAAATGGTGACTTGTGCAACTTTGCTAAATACTATAGCATATTAATCTTAGCTTGTCTAGCTTTCCCCAGAGTCTAGCCAGATTTTAGAGGATGAGCCATGTATCCCCAGGTCCTTCAGGTCAATTCTCCACCTGAGCCAGATGCTGGTAGGCTTCTGTTTGCTGTTTATGTGTGTGTGCATGCCATTCTTAGTTTTATTAAGTCTTTTTACCTCAAAGCTTTATTATTTCTGTAGCTTATCTTTACTGGAATTTCTGTCCATTATTTTCCCTTAAGTAAAGTCCAACTCAGAATAATAAATATTGGTCTGTATTGGCCTTTTCTGTAAGACTTGTGTTAAGAGGTAAATAATTTATCAGACTGTGTTCGAGGTGTTTGTTTCCTTCCCTATACTCTTAGATTCAAACAACTGGGACAGGTTGGAAAGGAGGATCAAACATAGCATATGTACAAGGCTATAAGTCTTCCCGTTGTCATGGCAGTTGCTATGGGGTTTAAAAAAATAGTAAGAGAAAGGAATAATGACCTTCCTACTATTAGAGGCAAAAAAGAGAGGAGAGAGAGTGTGTGAGAGAGATGGGAATGGCATTCACGCAGAGCCAAGAGGATTTTCTGTGCCATGATTTGAAGCCCCTGTAAACATCGATGCCAAGCTTTGTGAAAGCACTTTCTCTGTCCTATTGTGCGTTAGTTTTCATTTGCTTCTCTACATTTTCTCAAGGAGAGAAGCATCTCTGAGGACTCTTGAATAAGAGAAACTGAAAGACTGTCATTATTCTTACTTGGAAAATTAGTTTTAAATGAAGTCCTCTAGAAAGCTTGTTCCTGCTTTCTGCTCAGTCTTCTGAGCTAACCACTTCAGAGGACTTTTAGTGCTGATAATATTAGCAGAAATATAATGCTAACCTTGAAAATGCACTCACACACATTTAAACGTAGCATCTGTTCAGAGAAGTTTCTTCTGTGACCAGAGATTCAGAGAGATTTTACATAACCTGGAATACACCAAAGACAGTCTTTGGTATTCTTTCAGGAGACACACATATAATCAATTTCACCAAAGTTTGCAGATTATCCTGGGCTTTACATTTTTTTCTTATCTTTGCCCCCAAGGTATCTTGACCAAGTTTAAGCTGCCTGAAAAGCTATGCTTTTCTGAGATTTCTTTTCATTTCTTAATATTTCTTTCTATTTTTATTTGATTGTCTTTGGTGATAAATCATACTAGCTAAGTACTTATAAGCTTAGGAAAGAAATTCATAAATAACTAAGGAAGTGGTGTAGAAATAGGAAGAAAACAGGAATAGAGTGATTCTTTTCATGTCCTTCTTTAAAATAGAAATTTGACTCCCTAAAAATTCAATGAAGATAGGACTTCCCAAATGTGAGACTAGATTAGAATCACCTGGAGAGCTTGTTGAAAAATGCAGAATGCTGGGCCTCACCCTCTGGGTTTCTAATTCTTTAGTTCCTTTTTTTTAATCAGTGAGAGGAGGGGTGGCAGGGAGATAGACTTCCTTCTCAATGTGCCTTGACCGGGATATACCTGGCAAGCCCACTAGGGGGCAATTCTCTGTCCATCTGGGGTGTTGCTCTGTTGCTCAGCAACCATACTCTTCATTGAGCCTGAGGCAGAGGCCATGGAGCCATCCTCCGTGCTCAGGGGTCAACTTGCTTCAGTCAAGCCATGGCTTTAGGAGGGGAAGTGAGATAGAGAGAGAAGCAATAGGGGAAGGGGTGGAGAAGCAGATGGGAGCTTATACTGTGTACCCTGACCAGGAATTGAACCCAGGATATCCACACGCTGGGCCAATGCTCTATCGCTGAGCCAACCAACCAGGCCCTAATTCTTTAATTCTTTAAGTTGGGTAAATTCTGAGAATTTGCTTTTGTTACAAGTTGCTATAGATGCTGGTGGTGGTGATCTGAAAGCCACTTTGTGAGTCACTGAAATAAGGGGTAAGTGTGGGGAAAACAGCTGTGTTAGGCTTGCTCACTGGTTTCCCAGCTGAAACCATTTTGCACAATTACTGTGTGTGCATGTGACAGAAAGCCACGTGTGTGTCTCTATGAAAAGCTGTGGGTGCTTTTCCTCAGGGCACTTCTCCCAGATTGCTCTCCTGCCACTGCGAGGTGTGTTTCCCTGATTCTCTCTGCCACCATCGCCACTGTTAGGGGCAGTCTTCCTGAGCCCTTGTCCTCCACTTCAAAAAGCAGGGTTTCCTTTGTTTATTCACTCGCCTGTCTCTGTGAGCCTCCAATAAATGGGTAATGGGCCGACACTTTCCCCCTCCACAGTTTCTCTACTGTCTGCCTGAATTCAGTGCAAGCCTGTCAGCCTCAACCTCCAGCATTACATTAAGTAATCACTAGCTTTAAAATCTACTGGAACAAGATGGCCCACCACATGTGGCCTTTACTCCCTTTGAAATGAACAGATTGATTGGTCCTTGAAACTTTTTCATGTGAGTAAAGTTTCTTTCTGGCAGAATGGCAACTACCAAAAGCCAAAGTTTATCCACTGTTTCACTTTTAAATAGATCCAAGAATATATTTTAAGATTTTTTAGATAACTTTTGTCCAGACATTGCTTAAAATTTTACCTGGTCTCTATTTAAAAGAAAAAATATATATTTTCAATGAGAAAAAATTGACATACATCATTATATAAATTTAAGATATATAGCATGATGGTTCAATTTACATATACAATGGGTCCTTCGGTTACAAAACAGTTCTGTTGCTATGACAGTGATATAATCCAAAATTTGGTGTAATTCAAAACACACCCTAGCCTAAGTCATTTACCTATCCTAACACAGTTTAGGAGCTATGATAAGGGCCAAAAAGTTGCCAAACAAAGCAACACAAATGGAACACTTATGCTTTTAACAGTCCAAAATGGCATAGGTAAGTGTACTGTGGAACGTCCACTTCCACATTCATATTCTGCATTACTCTGTATTCTTTCACCATGTGCAACCAAAGTAGTTCGCCCATGTAATCCGTTAGTACGACGCTAACAGCGTAAGCCAAACACATCTCAATTTTTTTTAGGTTTTTATGGTGGGAGTGAGTGTTGTGACTCAAAACGTCATATGTCAACTCTCATAACCCAAATGCCCCTGTATTTTGAAATAATTATCACAATAGATTTAGTTAATATTCATCTCACATAGATACAATAAAAAGAAAAAAATATCCTGTGATGAGACCTCTTAGGATCTACTCTCTCAACTTTCCTATATGTTGTGTAGCAATGATAACTATTTATTATGTTGCACATTATATCCCTAGTGCTTGATTACCTTCTAAATGGAAGTTTGTACATTTTAACCACTTTCATCCAATTCCTCTTCCCCCAACCCCCATCATTAGAGACCACAAATTTAATCTCTTTTTTCTGAGTTTGGAGGTTTTTTGTTTTTTTTTTAATCATTGTTTTGTTGTGTTTTAGATTCCAAATATAAGTGGGATCATACAGTATTTGTTTTTCTCTGTCTGATTTATTTCTTTAGCATAATGGCTTTAAGGTCTCCCATTTTGGAAATGATAGAAATTGCTTGCCCACCCAGTCGCCATGACTGAATAACATCCCACTGTCTCTGTATCTGGTCTCTGTATTGCTCTGAACTGCTACCCTGCTGCCAGCAGTTCCCAAGTGCTTTGGAAACCAATATTGAGCAAGCTGGTCTCAATTAAGCTTCTGTGAATTCAACAGAGAAAGTTTGAGACAGTACCTCAAAGTAAATATTTAAAGTAGCTCTTTATAAGTAAAAACTTATTTGACTAAACTAATGGTAATTAATAAATGAAAAGATAAAATGCTCGTAAGATTATAATCTTGCTTTTAGCTCTGCTGTAATTTTAAACTTGGGTGATTTACTTTAAAAAATGTCTCAATGTATTTCTTTTTCTTATTAGCCTGTTTACTAATTACTAGACATGAGTTCTCAGTCTCAACGTCTCAGAGATTATACTAAATACTTTTTCCACGTGTGGGAGAAAAACATACCTATAAAGTCCTTCCCAGTCTCTGTTATAAAGTGGTAACCTCAACCACGTTCTGCAGGTAGACTGTATTTCTTGTTACTAAAGAGCTTTCCAAGAGAACCCATTTTATCATTTAACAGGATTAAGATATTTTGCAGCCAGCTTCAATAATATTGGTACTCCTGGGCTGGGCACCAATTTCTTAAAATAATATTATTGATAAAATATAAACAATATTTAAAAACAGGAGAAATAGGAAACTGATCTGATACAGTAACAATTTTCTGTTATCTGGTTATGCTCTTGACCTTGTTGAGTTGTAGTGATAAATATGTGTGCTGATTTGTTTTTTTTACTTAAGCTGATTATGTAAAAATTCCAATGTTTGTACATAGTTATAAACATTTTGGTTAATATATTGGTCTGCTCAAATAGACATTACAAAATACCAGAGACTAGATGGATGAAATAGAAACTTATTTTCTCACAACTTTGAAGGCTGGAAGCTCATAATCAAAGTGCCAACAAGGTTGGTATTTCTGATGAGGCCTCTTTTCCTGGCTTGCAGAAGGCTGCCATCTTGTTATGTCTTCACATCTGCCTTTCTGCTATGTTCTCACTTGGCTTTTCCTCTGTGCACACAAAGAACATGGAGTCTGATGTCTCCTTCCCTTATAAGGACACCAGTCACCAGTTCTACTGGTTTAGGACCTAACCTTATGATATCTTTTAATCTTAATTACCACCTGAAAGGCCATATTTCTAAATCCTAAACAGTCACTTAGGAGTTAGGCTTCAACATCTGAATTTTGTGGGGCCACAACTCAATCTCTAACAGTAACTTAAGAACTTATTTTTTCTCCCAGGAAGGGGGTATGCATTCGGGGTGACACTAGAATCTATGTATACACAATAAATTAAATAAAAATAAAAGAAAAGGAAAAACCCACTTTTTTCCTCATTTTAAAAGGAATATGTGATAGTGATAGGAGATTTTTAAATTTCAGAAAAAGTATAAAGAAATTAATTAAAATAATCATTGTGGATATAGTATTCTGTGTTCCTCCAAGATTTTAAAGAATATTTAATTTTTATAATTGAAATTATTTTGCCTAAATATACAGGTAGTCCAATCCTACAGTTTTGCTATGATATATTATTTATCCTTAATATTAATTACACAATAAGATTTTTAAAAGTATTTGCTGTTATACGTGATACTGTAATGAACATCATTTGTATCCCTCATTAATTTTTAGACAGATTATATAAAGTGCTATTAATTGGTTGATATGATGAAAGCACAACTTTTCTTACATGAACAGTGTATAAAAATGTATGCCATACTGCAACCTTGCCATCAGGGAGTAGTTTCATAAAAACAAACAATGAAACAAAAGAACCTAGTGTCATATGGTTATATTCATTTATGGTGATCAATGTATTCACTTTCTGTTTTCTTCGGTCTTTTTGTTTGTTTTTATATGTTTTTCTCTATCTAATTTTCTTCCAAAGTTTATAGATCCTGTGTAGGGATTTGGCCTGAGAGTTTTTTTCATATTGAATCTTTATTTACCAGTTTTAAAACATTGTCCTCGGTAAATGTATCAGTACTATAGAACAGTATGTAAAGGGCAAAAAACCCCAATATTTAAGACAGAAGTATTTTTCTTGTCCTTGAGCCCCAGCATATATGATGAACACAGGCAAAACAAAACAAACAAAACAAGAACACCCGATGGACTTCTCATCCAGACTTGTTCAGAACCTCTACCATTTCCTATTCCTTGCAGCCATTTTCCCTTGTCTGACATTTGCATTTCTCTTCACAACCTTCTTCTTGTATTTTTATTAACATAAGAGTTAACTATCATGATTTGACTTACCATGAGTTAGCCTACATCCTGCCCTTTTAAACATTTATGAAAATCTTTTTATTTTCTAGGTCAAAATTTGAGGGGCAAAACTGATTTTTTTTCACCTCATTTAAAATCCATTATCAAATGGGTATTAATCTACTTTCCTATAAATGTTTTAGAAGAGACACTTTCTTCAACATCATACACAGAAATAAAATGAAACAGTAAATTAAATAAAAACAAAACATTAAGCATCAAATGAAACACAAATTTATCTCTCTGCACCGGGCTATAAATTTCTCAAAGTTAAGTCTTTTCTGTTTTCTTTTTTAAAATCTTGTGCATAGTGGAATACCTAACATATACATACTTTGTTAAATTTTTGTTGAGTTTTTAAATATAAGATTTCTTTTAGTAATTATTGTCTCATTTTTTATTATCATATCCTTTAATAAAAATTTAATCATAATATTGAGTATTTTAGTTATTCAGTATATATAACCACATATATTTTACATATATTTGATTTGCTACATAAATTATTGAAGTTTAAAATAGACATGTGGAGAACTTAACATTTGGTTAAATAAAAAATGTTATTTGAAGTGCAGCTTTAAGAATTCTCTCAAACTTTTAAGTTACTATATATGTTTCTAAAATTATAAGAGTTCTTTTGGCTAAAATTGCATGAATTAATAAATTAGATTTTATTAAGCTGTATATAATGTTTTTATTAGTTTGAAGGAATACAAAATATATTGAATTGTTACAAATTTAATACTACTGCAGTTTGAAGGAATACAAAATATATTGAATTGTTACAAATTTAATACTACTGCAATAATCATTAAAAAATAGAAAAGGAGAAATTGTGCTGTTGTTTATATATAAATATTCCCAAGGAACATATGTAGGTTAATGACACACTTAAGAGCTTTATATATAATTTGCATAACCTGCAGCTGTTCAAATTGCATAATTTGTAAATACAGCTAAAACCTGTTTTGTCCATTTTCCGGCTCTAAACAAGGTTAAAACTGCTTCAAAATATGATATTCTTAAAATATTACTCTTAAGTTTTTTGCATTCACATACCTTCTTTCTGGTGTATATTGTAACGGTTGGGAAAATTAAAAGAAACGACCAGTAAGCTATGAGGAAATGTTGATGGGGGAAAACTGAATTACATTTCGTGAAAGAAATATCGATTACTCCTTGACAAATAAATGCACCAAAGTTTATCATGTATTTACTGATCCTAAATTTTATTTACTAGCATTTTTATTGCTTCATCTCATTTAGTATTTCTAAAAATTTAGTCGGCATGTGATTCACTTGGGAATCCTGTGAAATGCAGTAGGTCAATGAGGCCGGAGATTGTGCAGCTCTCGAGCTCCCAGGTGATGCTAAACGTTGCTGACAAAGGAACCATCCTAGGGGTAGTGAAACTCTAAGCCACATGAAATGTTATATCATATCACCATGGCTTTTATTTTTTTGTTGTTTTTACTTTTGTGTGTGTGTGTGTGGCAGAGACAGAGAGAGTCAGAGAGAGGGACAGATAGGGACAGACAGGAAGGGAGAGAGATGAGAAACATCAATTCTTTGTTGCGGTTCCTTAGTTATTCACTGATTTCTTTCTCATATGTGCCTTGACCGCAGGCCTTCAGCAGACCGAGTGACCCCTTGTTCGAGCCAGCGACCTTGGGTCCAAGCTGGTGAGCTTTGCTCAAACTAGATGAGCCCACACTCAAGCTGGCAACCGCGGGGTCTCAAACCTGGGTCCTCCGCATCCCAGTCCAGCGCTCTATCCACTGCTCCACCGCCTGTTTTAGGCCACCATGGTTTTTAAATAATTTTTATTGTAAATCAATAGAAAAAAGTTTTACAAAGATACTTTTCAAATTTAGTTAAATGGACTTTATCTTAAAATTTTTACCACTAATAGTTGCTGAATTTCATTTATAACTTTATCAGAGTGAAGGTTAATACAAATTGTGTCTTAAAAAGCTGTATTTAGAAAATTAAGCCTAGGTAATATACAAATATTAACTATTTAGGAGCACTTAAACAAAATACTTCTAAAAGGAAAAAGTAATAGCTTTATTTTCCTGTCAACAATGAGGCATAAATATGTATTTATATATATATATGTATTTGTGTGTGGGGGTATGGATAGTTAAATAGATATATCCACACCTATTCATATATATTTATATATATGTTATATGCAACACATGAATAAATGATTTTGGAGTGATTCAATTATTATTTATCTATGAATTAAAATATTTTAATTATATAATCTTTCTTATCTCATGCTTAATTTATATAAATGGAAATTTAAGTCCTGCATGAATGCTTTGGGAAATAGGACTTAATTCTGTTAAATTCAACATATTTTTAAATTGTATGGTACTGGTCAAATCATTTAATTTGAACTCATTAAAGTCAAGGATCCTTGTACTGGGGGGAGCTGATTGGTTGAGTTGTTATGAAAAGGAACCATAATTAAATAATGATAGTTCAACAATTCAGCTAAATTGTTTTCAAATATCCACATACCGATTCAAACACTTGGCATTGTTGGAGACATTAATAACCTTGCAGCTTGTGGCAAAACAGATGCAGAAGAAGGTAGAATGGAAACAACCATCAATTAACAGAGATTTTGTTGACTAACAGATGTTCTTCTGCTTATCCACATGGAAAAATGAATCTCAATATATTATATTAAATTTTGAGTATCAAGCAGTTTACCCTTTTAGTATGTTTACTTTGTCTTTTTTCTATGCATATTTATTTTTGTGTATGACTCAATTTATATATTTTATAATTAATATATATTGTATGCTATATTTACATTGCATTTTTTATTTAGTTTTGTGTGATTCTCCACATTACTAAATTATGAAGAAACTAATAAACATGTAAATTTGGAATCAACACTGAATTTCACTCTATAGATTCCACTGTATAGGCATATTAGGAATTAATTAGTCAATTACCCATTTCTAGATATCTGTATTTGTTCAAATTTTTACTCTGATTAGTACTGCAGTGAATATTCTTATTCAACAACTTTTTGCAAATGTCTTTACATTACTATATTATTTTCTTGTGTGCTACTGGGCTTAATTTTTTTTTAATATGTGGTTAAGTATAGCTGGTATACAATATTAACTTCAGGTGTGTAATATAGAGTTAGGGTTACATTATGATCACCACACTAACTTTTGTAGTTGTCTATTGCTGTTCAAATTTATAAGAAAACTATTGACTATATTCTCTTAATCTTTTATACCCATCCTCCCACTCACCTCTCTTTTGGAAACATCAGTTTGATTTCATTTCCACAAGTCTGTTTTTGTTTTGTTTATTTGTTCATTTGTTTTGCTTTTAAATAAAATCCTGACCAAAAATATTATTGGAAGAATATAAACATTTTTAAGACTCTTATACATGTTTCTGAATTGTTGCTCTTTACAAAGAATTTACCTAGTGACCTCACTACCAGTAAAGAAAATTTTCTGTATATTCTTGCCATGACTGAGTAGTAATATTATACTATTTTTTTGCAAATATAGTACTTGAAATGATAAAACACCATTATATTAACCTGTATTTCCTTCATTATTAGTATAGATTAAATCTTTTCCTCAAAGGTATATGGTTCATCTATATTTCATGACTTAAGGTTTTTATTATTTTCAATTAGGGTATTTAAATTTCAATATTTATGAAAATTGGTTTGTAAGCACCTATTATACATTAAGGAGACTAACTGCCAAATTTTTTATACAACCTGTATTTCCTGTTTACCATTTTCCTTTTTAAATAATTTATGGTGTTTATTGTCATATTTTACAACTGTATGAAGTAAACTGCAGGAGACCCTCTCCTGCAGCCATGGCTTGATTGATTGGTTCAAGCAAGCTGGCCCTGGGTACTGATGATGGCTCCATGGCATCACCTCAGCTACAAAAGTAGCTTGATTGCTGTGCAATGGAGCAATAGCCCCGATGGGCAGAGCACTGCCCAGTAGGGGGTTTGTGGAGTGGATCCTAGTCTAGGTGCATGCTAGAGTCTCTCTGCCTCCCCACCTCTCACTTAATAATAATAATAATAGTAAAAATAATAATAATAGTAATAAAGAAAATAGATATTTTGGAGAAAATGCTATCAGCCTTTAGAAAAAATGAAATAAAATTCCTACCTACCTTCCAAATTTATAAATTTATAAATCTAAACTCCTGGGATATTTAACACACTGTCAAATTTTTTCACTTTATTATTGTTTTTTGCTTAAATCCACCCTAAAAAAGTAAAATAGCTAGGTGACCAAAGACAGCTGAGTAGAAAATGAATGGTCTAGTACTTATATCTGTTTCAAGTTGTTTTATATGAGGATGGAGAATGTGATTATTTCATATTAGTTCTTCAAAAGATGAAATTAAAAGAAGTGGATATCACATTGTTTTATAGAAACAAGCAATTGCTCTCTAAAGTCACTGACCTTTTTGTCTAGTTGAATTTGGTCACAACTCTTGGATTAAAACAGATTCCATTTAGCACCAGAGAGAGAAAGATACTGCTGGTTTAGCTCTGCATCTTTCTAGAAATCCTGCTAAACAATGTCAACCAGAATATTTTTGAAAGGTAAGTGAAGAAAGTTATATTCTGAAGCTAACTCACTTACACATCCAATAAATTGATTGGATGATAGTCTAAAAGGAGTTCTAAACTGTCTTATCCTAAATATGGTATTATTATGTATTGGTAAGTAAATATTTTGAAAAGTTTATAAACATCTCCTAATCATCCTAATATCAATCCATTCCCTGAAATCTTAATTTCTTGAATCATAGCCTGCCTACTAAAAGACTCCATGCATTTCCAAATCTGTAATGTTTATTAAATTGCTTAAAGAAGTAACTTGCTCACCTGGAAAGATAAGAGTGCCTTGTTAAATCTCAATTATCCATGCTAGTGGGAAGTAATCTGTCTGAGGATTTTATTCACTGCTGTAGAAATCCTAGGGGTCAAAAATGAAAGAGCCTGGGGACATTTTCCAGAGAATAAGATTCTCAGTAAGACTCTAGGGATTTGGTTTATGAATTCTCTTTTTTATTTTGCACTCATGGATAAGAATGAGAAAAAAAAATCCGAATAAATGTTCTTTGATGCCCAACAGGTCACTGTGGTTATAATAGTTCCGAACATGCTAGCGGGGTTCCCACTAGATAGCTGTGTACTGGCACGGAGAAGTTTGAAATCAAAGTGACTTGTTCTTCCTTTGGGAAATTATCAGTTCAAGTACCTACTACACTGGGGAGCAATTCTTTTTAGTTTTCTGCTGCATGAGGTTTTGGAACTTTTTCTGTATATTTCTGCATCACTGATTCCAAATCTGAAATTCGTTTTTTGGCGCATGGTCTAGTTTTTATGCAATTTAAATTTTTTTTTTTTGTTACAGTTAATGGCATTTATTGGTTTTTAAATTGGAGTTAAAGGGCAATGACTCTTGGATTGAACATAACCACAAGGCAATTAATGTTTTACAAACATGACTTTTACATAATTGTAGTTGTTTTTTAATGTAAAAAATTATTATCTGAGAAAAACACCCTCTTATTTTGTTTTAAGATTGAATCAGTGCTTCTTAGAGTAGGTGTAAATGTAAGAATAGTCCTGACAATTTCTGTTATATATGTGTCCGTTACACACTTCAACATCAAAGGCGCAATATTCTATCATTTGTGACACATGCATATATTGCCTATTTTCAAGTTCCCCTTGGCGATCAAGACAAGAATTGGGCTCCTCATATTGTTTGTCATTACTGTGAGGAAATGCTTCATGACTGTACAAAAGGAAAATGCGAAGAAACGCCTTTCGGTATTCCCATGGTTTGGTATGAACCTAAGAACCACAGCAGTGACTGTTATTTCTGTCTGATCGTTACAAAGGGCATCGGCAAGAAAAAATGGCATATGATCACATATCCTAATATTTCTTCAGCAATACTACCTATTCCATACTCTGAGACACTCCTCGTTCCAGTTTTCAATGGTTTTATTTCTTCTAAGGATGAAGAAAGTGAACATGGTGATCAAGGGTATTTTGATAAGATGCATGAGGAAATGGTTGTAGAATCTGAGGATCTTTTTCTGATGCCAAGCAGACATTAACTTCTCAGCAGTTTAGTCAACCCGAATTGAATGACTTAGTAAGAGATTTGGGCCTATCAAAGAAAGCAGCTGAGTTATTAGCCTCCAGGCTTCAAGAATAGAATGTAAGCCCTGGCCGGTTGGCTCAGTGGTAGAGCGTCGGCCTGGCGTGCAGGAGTCCCGGGTTTGATTCCTGGCCAGGGCACACAGGAGAAGCACCCATCTGCTTCTCCACCCCTCCCCCTCTCCTTCCTCTCTGTGTCTCTCTTCCCCTCCTGCAGCGAGGCTCCATTGGAACAAAGATGGCCCGGGCACTGAGGATGGCTCTGTGGCCTCTGCCTCAGGTGCTAGAATGGCTCTTGATGCAACAGAGCAATGCCCCAGATGAGCAGAGCATTGCCCCCTGGTGGGCATGCCGGGTGGATCCCGGTCGGGCGCATGCGGGAGTCTGTCTGACTGCCTCCCTGTTTCCAGCTTCGAAAAAATGAAAATAAATAAATAAATAAGTAAAAGAATAGAATGTACTTCACTGGTCAGCTAAAGTATCCCATTTCAGGAAGCGTGAACAAATTTTTGTGGACTTTTTTTTCCGAAGACAAACACTTTGTTTACTGTCATGATATCAGTAGTCTTCTCAGCCAGCTAGGTGTTACCACTTACAGTCCAACAGAATGGCAGCTATTTCTTGACAGCTCTAAACAGAGTCTGAAATGTGTTTTCCTACACAACAGTAATGTTTATGCACTGGTTCCAATTGGTTATTCAATTCATCTGCGTAAGATTATAATGACATAAAAATTGTCCTCGACTCACTGAAGTATGAGGAGCATAACTGGATCATTTGTGTGGATCTTAAAATGGTAAATTTCCTGCTAGGACAACAGAGAGGTTTCAAAAAGTATCCTTGCTTTCTGTGTTTGCGGGACAGCCGAGCTCGGGAGGAGCTGTCCCACACTGGACACAGAAGGAGTGGCCGAAACATGAAGCTCTGGAAGTAGGGATGCAAAATATTGTGAATGAACCTGTAGTTAATTGAGACAGGATCAGTTTTCCCCCACTTCACATCAAACTTGGCTTAATGAAGCAGTTTGTTCAGGCTTTGAATAGAGAAAGTGAATGCTTTCAACATATTATTTCTGCTTTTCTTGCCTTGTCTTTTGAGAAGATAAAAGCAGGTGTATTCGATGGACCTCAAATTCGAACCCTCATACATGACAAAGAATTTGCCAGGAAGATGAATAAAGAAAAGAAAGCAGCATGGCAGTCTTTTGTGGCAGTTACAAAGAACTTCCTTGGCAACAAAAAAGCAGAAAACTATGAACTTCTGGTTCAAACTTTGCTGTGGCTTTCCGCGACATTGGATGTAACATGAGTATTAAGATTCACTTCCTGAACAGTCACCTTGATAAGTTTCTTGAAAATCTTGGAGCTGTTAGTGATGAGTAGACTACTTCTGGAGCATCAAACAAGATTGTCCTCAACAAGTACACAAACGCAAGAGCTACAAATGCAAATTTTTGCCTCAATAGAATTTAAATAAATTTTGCGCAAATTTTATGATTAAAATAAGTGTTTTAATATGTTCTATTTCAAAATTGTAGACAAATTCTGATGCAATCATAACTTTTAGTGTATTAGTGTATTTACTGCATTAAGTAAATTATTATTTTTACACAAAGATGATGCCCAAGAAGACATTCTACTTCATTATGTTAAACTAAATGTTGAAAATTTTACAATAAGATGAACACCTAAAATCTTGATTTGCAAAAAAAACCTGTAGCTTACAGAGAAAAACTAATGTCAGATTTGATATCGGCACACTTGAATTAGGTAAGAACAAGTGTTTTTGTGGACGCAACAAAAATTTTGTTCTCCAGTGTTATGGGCATGCAAGCCCAAGGTATTAGGATTACAAGTGAATGTGATGGACAAGGTACCTGATTTTATGCTGTTGAAATTTCATGTTGAGTTTGAAAAAAAAATTAAATATTTATTTAGAGTTAAGTGCTGTGAAGAAAATAAAATAAGCACAGTCACTGCAACTACGGGACAACTTTGTCAGTGGGTCCCAGAAAGTACCATTTGTGTAAAGTCTGTTGAATTGAGATTTTCATGAGAAATTGTTTGGAAAGTATTCACTAAGGAAGTGATTTGATACCACTTTCATAAAAATATTATCCTGACTGTTGTGGGAATATGGTTGGGTAGTGAAAAAATAGAAAGACACATTATCAGGCTATTGCATTAGTCCAAAGAAAAGAGCTCGTGTCAGTACAAATCAGATGCTCTTATGTGCCTAGAAAGCCATCTTCATTCACACATGCCCTCGGAATAGATAGTGTGGCATCCAGACCCCATCTGGTAGACACACATGGGTGTAGACAAGAATGAGGCAGCTTATGAGGTCTGTGACAAACACAAATTAAACAGAAGAAATAAAAAAATAAAAGAAAACTATATTATCTTAGGAAGTGAGTTTGAATCTTGGCTGAACATTGGAATCATCTGGCATATTTTCAAAAGCACTGCCTAAGCCCGTGATGGGGAATTTTATTATAAAAACCACCCACTTTTGCAGTGCTGGTCAACCTGGTCCCTCCTGCCCACTAGTGGGTGGTCCAGCTTTCATGGTGGGCCAATCACAGCACGTTTGGTTGCTCCACTACCGCCCATCATGAAAGCTGGAACGCCCACTAATGGGCGGGAGGGCCCAGGTTGACTGCACTGCAAAAGTGGGCGCTTCTTATAAAAAGGTTTGTCATCATGGGCTTAAGCACTACCATCTCCACCTCACCACCACCACACATACCATTCAAGATTCTGATATTGGAGTGTGGTCAGGACAGTGAGAATTTATTTATTTATTTATTTTAATTTTTTAATTTTTTTTGACAGTGAGAATTTAAAAAGCTACCCAGATCATACAAATTCCCAACTCCCTGTGAGAACCATTAGTCTGGGCAAAACCCAGAATGGTCAGTGATGCGTCCTTAATGCTTAACTCAGGGTATATCCTTCAGATGTCTAATTCTTAGCAGAAAAATTGCTTCCTTACCACACTGGGCCTCCAAACTCAAGCAAATGTTTGGCATTCTTTATAAATTTTTTTCTACTTTAGGAGCTTATATATTTATGTAAATAGTATCTTTAAATTCTCTTCTGCCCTTTTAAAATTCCGCATGTACTTAAAAATGCATTTGTAAGTACAGCACAAAAAACAAACTTCTTACATAAAGATATTTATAGATGCCATTAAACATAAAATTAGTATTGATTTGTAAATACTTAAGTCAAGACTGACACTAGTATAAAAACAAATTATATTCCTCTATTACATATGAAATACCAACTCACTTCATTTTTACTGAGCTTAATGGATATTGAGGAAAACTCATAATCTGTAATTTATTTTTTTTAAATTATGAAGCCCATTTTAATCCATTATAAAGATTACTGTTTATTGTGGAATTTGAAAATTGTTGCAAGGAAGATGGCTGGGTCTTCAATATTAAAGTTAATTTAAAACAATTTAAGTCACACATGCAAGAAATTGCCCTTTAAGTGAAAAAGTCTGTAATGCTCAAGCTAAAATATTGCATTCCAAATTTTCAAGGCTATATAAGTATTCTGCTTAGATCTTTACTAGCAAATATTTAAATTATTTTCTTTTCTTAAATTAGTTGTGTTTGGAGATGAACTTTGAGTAAATAGTTTAGTAATATATTTTTCTCTTTTAGATAATCTGTTCAGGAATAATTGACAGTGAAAATACTTTAGAGTAGGATGAGAGCAAAGATATTTATTAGTGTGTGAAACAATCTTTCAATTAGCTCATCAATCACTCATAATCTTAATTCTTATATATATTCTATAAAACTTTCTGCAGTTGTTAAACTTTTTATTAGCAACACTTTTATTTTGCTATTGAATGTATTGGACTCTACTGATTAAAAAAAAGATCTTAAGAGGTAAATTTGCCATAAAGAAATTCAGTCTATTTGCAATTCTTCCTTAATGTTATTTTTACTATTTTAAGACTGTTATTTAGTGTAGTTCCTACAGATAACTTTTTCAATCTGAAATTTGTTAAATGTTAAAAATTCAAACAATAAGATATAGCCACCAATTTCTTCTACTAATATAATTCTAGGGAAAGAAACTAACTCAAAGACAAGTACATTTAATTCTCTGACTTTTTATTTGTTGACTCTTTACTACAATATATTTTCTATCCCATTAAAAACAAATTCAAAGAAGAATGCATCTCTCCCTTAAAGCAAAAAGAATATAAAGAAAAGTCATTGCAATATATCTGCTTAAAAGCTTAAATATTTTAGTAAATGGTGAATAATTCTAATATTAGTGATTATACTAAAATATAATAATTATTAAAGCAAAATAGTACATACTGTAACATTTTTATTCATCTAAAATAATGGAATGGAATTCATCTAAATTTTTTTTTATGTGTGTGATAGAGTCAGAGAGAGTCAGAGAGAGGGACAAATATGGACAGACAGACAGGAAGGGAGAGAGATGAGAAGCATCAATTCTTCCTTACAGCATCTTAGTTGTTCATCGATTGCTTTCTCTTATTTGCCTTGACCGGGAGACTACAGCAAACCAAGTGACCCCTTGCTCAAGCCAACAACCTTGGCCTCAACCTGGTGAGCCAAACAAACTTATTTGACCAACACTGGGTGATGGGCTTTTATGTGGGCAGCACAATCTTTAACAAAGTGAGCATAATATATTTTATCTGACCAACATCAAATAAGTTTGTAAATATGATATATATGTTTTCTTGCTTATAGTTTGCATTGGATGTGGTGGGACAGGCTGTAAGCAGGCAGGATTCTTATAGCCTAAGGCTTAGTTTTAAGATTAAGCCTTTCCCATGATTTTTGATGTAGGGTGGTGCACTCTCATGAGGAATACCATCATGCTTCAGATAAGTGACTTTGAGTCAGAGACTTCCTTGTTTGTATATTGGATTAAAGGTTTTGATTTCTATAGTAAAAGTGGGGCAGACCAAGAGCTTGCTCTCTCTTGGTTCCTGAGATTAGCATTAGGGAGGAGAGCAGAGAAAGGCCACGTGGAGGAGGCCAGGAGAAGCAGCCAAGATGGTGGAGTGCTGAGTGAGAAGCCAGTTTGTGCAGAGTTTGTGCAGGGAGAAGGAAGGAGATGGGGAACAGAGATGAATAAGTCTGCTGAGCTAGAAACCTTTGATTCTAGGAAACTCAGATAAGTCAGTTGCTTTGTGAGCACTGAATGAGTGGGTTTTGGAGCCCAGTGTGTGTTTTTACTTGCCTGCTGGGTGCAAGTTGGATTAAAGATGATGACCCCAACAGTTCTTGGCTCCGTTGTTTCATTACTGTCTGTCCCAATCTAATGTGAACCAGCACGGGCCAGGCGGCTGTGATGGTGGCTGTGCCTACTGGCTTTACATCACCTAATCAGTTTTAGCTCTAAATATAAATTTATGTTATATTCCATGTATTATGTTTTTCTAATAACACTTTCATAACTGATTTTTTCTCACATTTTCTGTAAAAAGATGAAAAATAAAAACCTAGAATTTATAAATTTATTTTTATTTTGTGTATTATCATGCAACATAATTTAAACTTTTGTTATTAAAAATTATATGTCTGATATAATCATACTTATCTCACAGATACATTGCTTTATTCAAATTATTATCAAATAGTAAAATAGAACATTGATGGTGCTTTGCGAGAACATGATAGATTTTCTTTTTTTTTTCTTTTCTTTCTTTTCTTTTTTTTTTTATTAAGTGAGAGGCAGGGAGGCAGAGAGATAGATTCCTGTTTGTGCACCAATGGGGATCCACCTGGCAAGTCCTGTCTGGGGCTGATGCTCTGCCCATCTGGAGCCACTGCTCTGTTGCTTGGTAACTGAGCTATTTTAGCCCCTGAGGAAAGGCATGGAGCCAGCACCCAGGGCAGATTTGCTCAAACCATTTTAGCCATGGCTGTAGGAGGCGAAGGGAGAGAAGGTGTGGAGAAAGAGAGAGAGAAAGAAGGGGTGAAGAAGCTTCTCCTGTGTGCGCTGACCAGGAATCAAACCTGGGCTGACGCTCAACCACTGAGCCAATGGGCCAGGTCCTTTTTTCTCTTTTTGTGTTTTTCTTTGTTCTTTTGGAAGTGTGAATGCTATAGTAAAATATTTAGTGATACCTGTAGGACTTGATGAAAAAACTAGCAGTGGACTCTATGGTCAAAGACAGATATGAAGCTTTTTTTTTTTTTTTCTGAAGCTGGAAACGGGGAGGCAGTCAGACAGACTCCCGCATGTGCCTGACCGGGATCCACCCAGCACGCCCACCAGGGGGCGATGCTCTGCCCATCCGGGGCATCGCTCTGTCGCGACCAGAGCCACTCTAGCGCCTGGGGCAGAGGTCAAGGAGCCATCCCCAGTGCCCAGGCCATCTTTTGCTCCAATGGAGCCTCAGCTGTGGGAGGGGAAGAGAGAGACAGAGAGGAAGGAGAGGGGGAGGGGTGGAGAAGCAGATGGGCGCCTCTCCTGTGTGCCCTGGCCGGGAATCGAACCCGGGACTTCACGCCAGGCTGACGCTCTACCACTGAGCCAACCAGCCAGGGCCTGAAGCTTTTTTTTTAAAAAACTCATTTAGTTTCATAGGGAGGAAACTATAAAAGGACTAGACTAGGAATTAACATCCAACTTCAGTCTTTGAGGGTAGGAAATTACTTGAAAATGCAGGATACTTGATATCACCTGAAAATAGTATATCCCAAAACATCTTTCTAGAAATAGAAGGCTAATGATCTTCCCTGTAGAAGTGGGGTAATGTCATGTGGCATGAGCTTGAACACTGGAATTATAGAAAAGCATAATCCAGTGAAAATATTCCCAAATTATTATACATATAGGGCTTCCATGAAAAGGTTTGGTCCTTCACTCTAAAATAGGTAAATTATAGTGTATGTTTCTACTGTGAAATAGACTGGAGATGTATTAGTTCTTTCTCAGAATCAATAAAAACCATATGACTTCATGGTCTTCTCACTGAGTCCTCACTGGCTGTTGACTTGCTAAACTGGTCTTTTAGTTTACCAATACTTAACTTTTGGGCTACGAACTTAAGATCATGAGTGTTAGTAACTTTTTAAAAATAACTGGTAACAAAGGTATCACCTGCCTGACCTGTGGTGGCACAGTGGATCAAGTGTCAACCTGGAATGCTGAGGTTTGAAACACCAGGTTTGCCTGGTCAAGACAAGTATGGAAGTTGATGCTTCTTGCTCCTCTCTACCTTTCTCTCTCTCTCTCCCTCTCTCTTTTCTCTCTCTAAAATAAATAAATAAAATCTAAAAAAAAAAAGTATCACCTAACATTCTGGTTCAAATAATGATATATTTCTCAAGCTTCTAGACATTATCATCATAATGATCCCTTCAGTTCTTAATACATAAAACCGTGCCTCATCCAAGGTTTATAACATGGAATCCTAAAGTCAACCTTTCCCCTGATGTGTAGATCAGCCAAAGTTTCCTTCTTACATTCCATCTGCCATTGATCTGACTCAGTTCCATTCACTGTGGTACCCTCTCATCCCTCCCCTCCCCACACTAATCTAAGTAAAATTGCCCTGTTTAAATGTAGATAGAATATGTGCCTCCCAAATCAAGATCTTCATTTTGCTCATTCAATTTTGATAGTATTCCTATATTTAGATTCAGACATGATACTTAAAAAGAAACATAGCTGTTCACCCACTGTATCCTCATGAATAGTGTGATTTCTTTTTTGTGTCAATATAGGTCTCAAATATGTTGGGTAGTCCTGGATGTGTGGTGTTGACACCTCTGGAGTTTCTTAAACTAATCTGTATGTCAAAGAAGTGAATCAATCTTGAAAAACAGGATTCCCTTTACAAATTATTACTCACTTACATATTAGAAAATCTGTTTAAATTTTGAGAAGCTTAGTTTCTCATATCAAGCATGAGTTGAAATCAAGGTTTTCCTATTCATTTCATTAATTTCCCAACTGTATAAGAAGGGAATAAAAAAATCATTTCTTTTTCCTTTGGAACATCTAGAAAGCTTATTATAAAAGGCAAAATATTTTTTTTTCGTATAAAATAAAGTCAGGCCTGACCTGTGGTGGCACAGTGGATCAAGCAATGATCTGGAATGCTGAGGTCGCTGGTTCAAAATCCTGGGCTTGCCCAGTCAAGGCACATATGGGAGTTGATGCTTCCTGCTCCTCCCCCTTCTCCCTTTCTATCTCTTTCTGTCTCTCTTCTCTAAAATGAATAAATAAAAATAATTAAAAAAATATTTCCATTCTACTCTGATTACAGACTTAGTAAAATTAGGCCTATAGATTTTAGTATAAGGGTTTGAATATTTATGTCTGCGTTGAAATTATTCCTTCTTTTTAAAAGACTATAGTAGGGGTCGGGAACCTATGGCTCACGAGCCAGATGTGGCTCTTTTGATGACGGCATCTGGCTCACAGACAAATCTTTAATAAAAAAATAATAACCTTAAAAATATAAAACATTCTCATGTATTACAATCCATTTATTTCCTAGAGCTCATGTTCATGGTTGCAGGTGGCTGGAGCCAATCACAGCTGTCCTCTGGGACAACACCAAATTTTTATTGGTTAATGCATAACGTACACAGGTTGTTGTATGGCTCTCATGGAATTACATTTTAAAATATGTGGCGTTCATGGCTCTCTCAGCCAAAAAGTTTCCTGACCCCTAGATGATAGCAACCCTGTAGCCATTCTAAAAGCCATTATTTCTGGGTGATAAAAAATTGTTGGATAAAGCAGAAGTGATTTCAGCAATCTGTTTCATTCCCAGAAGTCAGAGCCTCCAACATTTTCTATTTGGAGGTCTACAGCCCAAGGCCTTCTTCATTGGAAAAGGCCAGAGTGCTCCTACCATGGAAACCTAGCATATCCTCCCTGTTCACATTAAAAAATAAAACTGTCACTGGCCCTTATGAACTTATTAAAAAGTTACCACATATACCAAGTTATAAAAACAGCTAAACTCCAGAAAAGCAGAAGAATTTCAGAAGGATAATGCCTGGGGTGAGAGGTGAGACCAAAGGGTTCCTTTTAACACTGGCCTTAGATAAGCTGTGTTCCGATGGGGCCGCATTAAGATTGAGAAGTGAGTGTTTGTTCAGTGGGAGAATTCCACTTACTGAAATAACTTCCATCTCTGTCCTGTAATAGAGGAACAAATAAATTTGAAAATATTTGTTAAAACGTAATTTTTAAAGAGTTGTGGAGAAAAAGAATTTCTCCCAAACAATGAAAATAAAATGGGTGTTTATAGTTGTTGATCTAGGTCTTTGATATACTGTATGGTGCTTTTAATATTCATTGAAAATCTACGTAGTGTTATTATTCTTATTTTCAAATTAAGAATATATACTGATATTACATAATTTGTCCCAGGTTACATTGATAAAATTGTGTCAGTGATTTGGGAATAGGTATTGTCTAGCTATATCAGCATATAAAATAAAAGACAAATATTTGAAGGTATTGACTATAAATTAGCTATGGTATAGTCATTTTGACGTGTAAAATGGACTGTGCTGTGTATTCATTTATATTATTGGTGATTAAGAATTTGACCTTCAAATGTCCTGGTCAGTTGTCTCAGTGGCAGAGCATCTCCTGGCCTGTGGATGTCCTGGGTTCAATTCCCAGTTAGGACACACAGGAGAAGCAACCATCTGCTTCTCAATCCCTCCCTCTCCCTCTCTCTCTCTTTCCCTCCGTCAGCCATGGCTTGATTGGTTTCAGCAAATGGACTTGGGTGCTGAAGATGGCTCTCTCTTTTTTTGGCCTCTGCCTCAGGCCGAAAAAAGTGTCTCAGTTGCTGAGCAACAGAACAATAGCCCCAGATGGGCAGAACATTGCCCCCTATTGGGCTTGCCAGGTGGTTCCTAGTGGCTCACAGGCAGGCAGGCGGGAGTCTGTCTCTCTGCCTCCCCTGCTCTCACTAAAATAAAATTTAAAAAATTGCAATTCAAAGTAAACTGCCAGATATTAAATTAAAGGCTCACTATTAGGTAATAATAATAACAATAATAATTATGAATGTTCATTGTCATTAATCTAGTTGGTTACATGCATCTCAGTTTTCTCATTAATTAAATGATAAGGCAAGTATTGAATAGAATAATGAATATAGTATATAACAATACTAAAAGTAAATATAGGTTACTATTTTAAAATTATCTAACGATAAAGAATTTAGAAAAGATGATACATAAAGCAAAATAAAGAAAAAAATCACTCCTTGCCTATCTTCCAGACACAATCTTTGAAGAATATAGGATACATTCTTTTAAAATACTTTTAGAAAGTTTTTTTAAAAGTGTGTTCTAGGCCCTGGCCGGTTGGCTCAGCGGTAGAGCGTCGGCCTAGCGTGCGGAGGACCCGGGTTCGATTCCGGCCAGGGCACACAGGAGAAGCGCCCATTTGCTTCTCCACCCCTCCGCCGCGCTTTCCTCTCTGTCTCTCTCTTCCCCTCCCGCAGCCAAGGCTCCATTGGAGCAAAGATGGCCCGGGCGCTGGGGATGGCTCTGTGGCCTCTGCCCCAGGCGCTAGAGTGGCTCTGGTCGCAACATGGCGACGCCCAGGATGGGCAGAGCATCGCCCCCTGGTGGGCAGAGCGTCGCCCCATGGTGGGCGTGCCGGGTGGATCCCGGTCGGGCGCATGCGGGAGTCTGTCTGACTGTCTCTCCCTGTTTCCAGCTTCAGAAAAAAATGAAAAAAAAAAAAAAAAAAAAAAAAAAAAAAAAAAAAAAAAGTGTGTTCTAACAGAGTTATAATCATAGTCACATATCCAGTTTACTACCAGTTTTACCATTGATATTGATACCTGACGATTCTTAATGTTCTTATATAGTCAACAAAAGCATTACTTTTATCAACTACCGAGTGTTATGTTTGACTAAAAAAGAACATTTTTTTTGCTCAATTTGTAGGGTTGGGTTTTTAGACTTGTTTCGTATTTAGAATGGAATTTTTCTTTGATCCCATATCAGCTGTGGTAATTAATCTTACAGCTCCTGCTTATGTATTCTGTACATTCTCTTGAGTTCTGGTTCCATTTAGTGTTTAATAAAATCTTTTGCAATAATCTAGCCTGACTCAGGTGTAGCAGGGACAAATAAGAGGAGGTTTTTCTTGTTGGTACAGACATCTCTTCTTCCACAAACTTTTAGCTTTTCGGTTTTTCTACCATGAAGGATGCTCAGCTAAATTACTTTCAATGCTTTTAAAGAAACTCTAATGGCATTAGGGTCATTGTTATTTGAGAGAGAGTAACAATTATATCTGCATGTATTTTTGAGCCATGTCTCAAGGGTACTTAGTTAACATTTGTGTTGTACTTTTTAACTTAAGTGTAAAGCTTTACATTTATTTCATCATGTTTAGTCTTATTTGGGGCTGTTAAGGTACTTTGGGGGATTTTAAAAATCATAATTCTTTTATTCACTAGCTGTTGTCCTATAGGTATGTTATTTGCAAATTTGATCAGAACGTTTTCTGGATTTCCAGCAACATAAGTAATAAGTATATTGATTCTGATTATATTGAAATATAAAACTGTGATGTGGAACTCTTAGGGGTGCCCTCCATTGTCCTTATTCCAACTGTTGGTCACCTTGTAATAATGGTTTTATGAGAAACTTTATTTCATACCTTACTAAAATGGAAATAAGACAAAATATGTCATTTCTATGATCTACCAATGAAGTTATTCCACCGAAAAGGAGATGGCATTATATTGACCTGATATCAGTTAGTGACACGATAATGGTTTTCAGAAAGCTAAAATACCCGTTCTTAAGTGTTCACAAACTGATTTATTATTAATTTTTTACTTTTTAGCTTTTTATTGCTATACTCTACCTTCTTCCAAAATTGATTTGTGGTGAATTCTAAAAGGTATCACTTCATATACATTCTAGGAACATTGCCATAATGACTTGATTCATACAGTGTTTAATCTGGACAGACTTCATAAAGGAAATTAGTCCTGAGCTGTACTTTGAAGAAGTAAAGATGTGTAGTGTGTTAAACTCTACAGGATTAGCAGTGCACCACCGCCCTCTTGGGCAAGGGTCCCCAAACTACGGCCCGCGGGCCACATGCGGCCCCCTAAGGCCATTTATCCGGCCCCCACCGCACTTCCGGAAGGGGCACCTCTTTCATTGGTGGTTAGTGAGAGGAGCATAGTTCCCATTGAAATACTGGTCAGTTTGTTGATTTAAATTTACTTGTTCTTTATTTTAAGTGTTATATTTGTTCCTGTTTTGTTTTTTTAGTTTAAAATAAGATATGTGCAGTGTGCATAGGGATTTGTTCATAGTTTTTTTAATAGTCCGGCCCTCCAACGGTCTGAGGGACAGTGAACTGGCCCCCTGTGTAAAAAGTTTGGGGATCCCTGCTCTTGGGAGATGATCAACCTGATTAGCAATTAGAAAAAGGAAAGGATAACTTAACAAAAAGACAATGTTTAAGTCACTTTAATGTTATCCCCAGATGCCATCTAAAATTTTTAGGGTTATTTTAAGTCTTCTCCTGGAATTTTCTTCAGTGGGTTTTTGTTTTGTTTTTTAGGTTTTTTTTTTAGTTTGAATCAATGTCACAGGATTTTGTTGTGTTTCTTCTCTGAGCTCTGAATAGAATGTAGATATTTATTTGCATTCCTACTTCCTATGTGAGGGTGTATGTGGCTGTATGTATAATAAAAAATGTATGTCATAGTTTTTTGTTCCACATTGAAAAACTGTATATTACAAGGAGACCCCCTTGCTTCTTATGTATTTTATTCTTCTTTTTACAGAGGTGGATGTCAATGTTTTTCTGAAGACAGTTTTACAGCTCTAGCTATTTATATGAAGTTAAATTATATTTATTTCCTCTCTTGAAGTTAAAAACAACAGTTTATATTTTAAGATCAACTTCCACAGTCCCCTGTTGAGGGTTTCTCTGTGACTTTTGTTCAACAAGCTTTATATCCTAATAATTATCAAGTCCTTGGTAAGGTGTAGCTGGGCTATGGGCAACTTCTGCATACAACAAAGTCTGTCCATGTTGGAGAACATGGTTTCCTCCCTACGTAGGAAGAATTTGATCCTTTAGTAAGATTTAAGATTTCACCATTCTGAGATCCCAGAGAAACTGAAGTTCCCTTTCCAAGATGCTTCTACTATTCTGCATCCTTTAAGTCTTTATTATAAAGAATGTTGTCTCTCCTCATTGGGGTCATCCCTCCTGTGATAATTATGAGACATCCCCTGATATTACTGGAATGCATATTAGTTTCCTTTGAAGAAGGGAGATGCCTTAACTGCTATCAACCCTCTGGAAAGAGATGATACAAATGATTCCTGGCAAGTTCAAAATTCAAAAAGTCTCCTTTATTGATCTCAACTGCTGCCACTGAGTTGCTCTTGGCCCTGTGAAGATGTTGGCATCTATATTAGATTCTTAGGGATTCCATAACAGAGTATCACAAATAAGTGGTATATATATAAATACAGACATTTATTGTATCACAGCTCCAAAGGCTACAGTCGGATATCAAGGAATTGTCAGGGTTATGTTTCTCCAAGGCCTATAGGGAAGAATTCTTTCTTGCACCTTCCAACTTCTGGTAACCCAAGACATTGCTTGGTTTTTGTCAGTCTAAGTCCACTCTCTCCTTCCATGCTCATGTGGCTGTCTTACCTCTGTGCCTGTTTTTGTCTGTCTTTCTCATTTCTGTGTGTTTCTGTCCACATTTCTCTCTTTTTATAAGGACACTAGTATCTTAACTTATTTACATTTGTAAAGATTTTATTTCTAAATAAGGCACATTCACAGATTCAGGAGGTTAAGTATTCAATATATCTTTTTTAGATATAAAATTCAACTCATAAGGCCATCCATGAGCTCCATTCACTGCCATTGTCATTAATACATATTACAACCCTATTTAGAGTCATTATGGAGGGAGAGAGTCAGTTTTATACTTAGTTTGGGCAATGCATACTGATTAAGTCTGAGTTTTCAATCTTTTGATTTTGATTTCACTTAGTCTTTTTTTCTGGAACAGCCTGCACCTAGAAAGGCTGAGTGAAGAGGGATCTCCATATATTCAGCATCACAAACCCAAGTACTCTGTTCCCCCACAGTCTTTTACTTGAGGTAGGAGCCCATATATAGCTCCCATCTTTCTCTACTATCACATATTTTGTGTGTGTGTGACAGAGACAGAGAAAGAGATACAAAGAGGGATAGATAGGGACAGAAGATGGAAGGGACAAAGAGGAGAAGCATCAATTCTTTGTTGTGGCACCTTAGTTGTTAATTAATTGCTTTCTCATATGTGCCTTGACCGTGGGGCTACAGCAGAGCGAGAGACCTGTTGCTCAAGCCAGCGACCTTGGGCTCAAGCTGGTGAGCTTTGCTCAAACCAGATGAGTCTGCACTCAAGCTGGAGATCTCGGGGTTTCGAACCTGGGTCCTCTGCGTCCCAATCCAACACTCTATCTACTGTGCCACTGCCTGGTCAGGCTGATTTTAAAAATTCTCTACAGACCTTGTTTCTGGCTGGAAATTAGCATTCATTCTTTCCAAACAGGTCTTGTTTTGAATGCCACAGTGGCCTTCACAGCAATTGAGTCTGATTCAAGCTGATATTTTGCTTCTGCTACGAAGGATAAATTAGGGTTTCTAAAATATTTTATCCATATTTGTTCAATAAGTCAATGTCTGCGAAGAAAAAGGAAGAATTCTACCTCACTGAATGTCCTGCTCCATGAAATCCATATAGGATTAATAATAGTAGTGATCACACTTTAATCTTCTATTAGGGGGTAGAGTGCTCTCATTAAATGTCTCCAACAAACAGTATCACTCAAGCTTTGAAACAGTCTATTTACTTATTTATTATTATTATTTTGACAAAGACAGTCAAACAGAGAGACAGACAGACAGGAAAGAAGAGAGATGAGAAGCATCAATTTTTTGTTGTGGCACCTTAGTTGTTCACTGATTACTTTCTCATGTGTGCCTTAACTGTGGACTACAGTAGAGCGAGTGACCTCTTGTTCAAGGCAGGGACCTTGGGCTCAAGACAGCAACCTTTGAGCTCAAGACAGTAACCTCTGGGCTCATGCTAATTACCATGATGTCACCTCTATGATCCCACTCTGAAGCCAGCAACCCCCCGATCAAGCTGGTGAGCCTTACTCAAACCAGATGAGCTTGCACTCAAGCCAGCAACCTCAGGGTTTCAAACCTGGCTCCTCTTCACCCCAGTCCGACACTCTGCTCACTGCGCCAGTCTGGTCAGGATGAAACAGTCTATTTATTTAAAGACAACAGCAGCAGCAAGAGTATTCTGCTTCTGATCCTATTTGAATTCTTGTCTTAATTTGCTTAGAGTTCCAGGAAAATATTGTGTGGATCCTATTCATAAACCTTCCTGACACTGCCTTTCTAAGTTTAAAGAATTGAGCAAGTCCCCTGTTGGGCAAATGAGTTTATAAAATTTGCATTTTTTTGAGTTTGTTCACTTTTATTGTTACAGAATGGTGCTGGGCAGCACCCGGTATATGTGGTCTGTGAAATTGCAAATTATCTTCCTGCTTGGGAAGGTCCATTGTTTTGCCTGCTGGAGGAGAGATTTTCACACCAGAAAGTTTTTAAAAGAGCAGAGAAGGAGAAGAGGCAGAGCCCTGGCCGGTTGGCTCAGCGGTAGAGCGTCGGCCTAGCGTGCGGAGGACCCGGGTTCGATTCCTGGCCAGGGCACACAGGAGAAGCACCCATTTGCTTCTCCACCCCTCCGCCGCGCTTTCCTCTCTGTCTCTCTCTTCCCCTCCCGCAGCCAAGGCTCCATTGGAGCAAAGATGGCCCGGGCGCTGGGGATGGCTCTGTGGCCTCTGCCTCAGGCGCTAGAGTGGCTCTGGTCGCAATATGGCGACGCCCAGGATGGGCAGAGCATCGCCCCCTGGTGGGCAGAGCGTCGCCCCTGGTGGGCGAGCCGGGTGGATCCCGGTCGGGCGCATGCGGGAGTCTGTCTGACTGTCTCTCCCCGTTTCCAGCTTCAGAAAAATGAAAAAAAAAAAAAAAAAAGAGGAGAAGAGGCAGAGAGAAGCCATGTTTGCAGAGTGAGAGAGGAGAGAATGCAGAGTGCTGAAGAAGAAGCCAGTGTTTGCTGGGGAGAAGCAGTGTAGATGGGGAACCAGAGCTGAGGGGCTTTGTGAGCTCGGCTAAGACTAGTGGGACCTTTGATTCTAGAAGGAACTGGAGAAGATTCTCCTGGTTGTGGAACCGGAGAATGTGTCAGGGCTTTGGGAGCTCTGAGTGAGAGGGATGTGTTTCCCTGCCTGTTTGCTCATCCGCCAGCGCGAGACTTTAATGAAGGAACGGCCCACCGTTTCATGGCTCCACTGTTTCTTTACCGTCCGCCCGAATCCAATGAGAACCTGCATCTGCATGGCCACAATGGCAGCAGCCTCCGGCCATACATCCCCCTTCAATGATTTTTTCTCCAGACTTTTTATTTTTACTTTTGAATATTTTACCCATCTTTTCTTGTGCTACCTGCATTACATTGCTACATCCATTCCTCTAAATAGTAAATTGCAGAACCCCTATCTATCGGTGCTTTGTTGTTCATATGGATAATGTTCATCTCTTAAACAAAAAAAGAAACAAACAAACCCATAACTCCCAGCATAGAAAATGATTTTTAATGCTTCTCCAAGGTCATACCCTTTCTACATTGAAAAGTATATGGTTAGAGCAGGATTAGTTACATGATGGGATTTCAACATTCAAATAGGTACTGAGGAAAAGCATAGTTCAATTGTGGTAATTTAAGTCAATTTATTTGTAAAAACAGACCTAATTTCTATACAAATATCAATTTTGGCCAAAAGCTAGCACCCCGTCTTTTCAAACAGCTCCAGTCTGAGGAACTAGAGTGCAGGTGCTTAATAACATATTCATAAGGACTCCCCAGTCTCTCTCTGTTATTATAAACTGCTTTGGTTTGCTATTTGGGCAATGCCAAGGCCCATTCACCTGCAGTTTGCAGCACTTGTTATCATCCAAATAGTTCTCAAGGGCATTTCATAATGCCAAGGAGATAGGCAGAGGGGCCCTTAAGAAATATTTTCAAAAACAAAACTGAAACTTGTAACAAATACACATGCCTGGGAAGCAAAAGAAAGGTAAATGTCCTTTTTAAAAGAAAATCAAACCATGATCTCATTAAAAATAACTGCCAGTATAAAGCATATTGACAATAGAAATTGCCTTTTACTGTTTTCCATAAATGTCTTTCTTCTCACTTCGTTTTTAAGAGGATGTTTTAAATGTGCTTTGTATAGGAAGTTATTCTGTTAAGATAAATATAACTGCTAAATATAGAATCACAAATCTGTACAATTTATATAGCTTAACCATTTTTATTTAAATATATTGCTATTATTGTGTTATTTTAGTTTACTAGATTTCCAAAGTTGATTTTATTACTAGAATTTTTATGAACTATATTTATTTCCTCCTCTCTGTTTTCCTCCCAGAAAATCTAGAGATTAAGATTCACTTAATTAAAGTGTATTCAGTGTTGCCTTCGGCTTACTGTAAGCACTAAGTAAAAATTATTTATTTATGTACTTATTTACTTATTTATGTCATCACCTACTTGACATCTCCGTGGTTGTTTAAGTAATTCAACAAAAACTGAGTGTCTAATATAGGTAAAATAATATTGTTGGGCAAATAAGTTTGTAATATCTGTTTTGCTCACTTTTATTATTAAAATTAGCTGCCTACATGAATGGCTGTCACCCTGATGATACGGCTAATTACCTTCATGCTTGGGAAAGGGCTTGGTTGTGCTGATGTGTGCTGGAGGAGGGATTTTCACACCAAAGAGTTTTAAAAGGAGGAGTAAGGAGGCCATTTTGGAGAGAGGCCACGTGGTTGCAGAGGAGGCTGGCGGCCAAGACGGAGGCAGGCTGAAGAGGAACAGAACTGAGGGGCTTTGTGAGCTCCTTTGAACTGGTGGGGCCTTTGATTCTTGGAAAACTCAGATGAGTCAGTGGCTTTGGGAGCCATGAATGGAAAGGGAAGTGTTTTCCCACTGTGTGTATTTACTCACTCGCCAGGTGCGAGCTAAAATGAACAATAATGGCCCACCAGTTCTTGGCTCCATTGTTTCTTTACAATCTATCCAAAAATAATGGAAACCTGCATGTGACAGGTGGCCATGACAGTGGCCACAGTCCCTGGACTGACAAGTATGATAATAACTATTATAACTAAATAGATGAGTAAGATCTGGTCACTAAACTCAGTGAGGTTATAATAAAATAGATAAAAAGATATATAAAATAATAAGTGAAATTAAGGATTATAGGTTATATTTGACGCACATGGAACATAGACATGGAGAAAAGAATTGTCTGGTATTAGAATATTCATAGTGACCTTAACAATCACGCCAAAATCAGAACACTGACGTGATTGTAGGCAAGCAGAAAGGAAAGGAAGGTCATTTCTAGCAGCAGGGACTGCATGCTCAAAAGCATGGAATTATGAAAAAGTGTAACATATCTGAGAGGCTTGGAGCAAGATAACAGTGATAGTGTGGGAGTTATTTCAGGAGATAGAACTGAAAATGTAAGCGATAGATGGATCAGGAAGAGCTTTGCGCCCCGCTAAGCAATTTAAACTTTATTCTGTAGGCAGTGGGGAAACATTAAAGGAATTTAAGCAAGTGAATAAAATGACAAGATTTGCATTTGAAGAAGGTCATACTGGAAACATTGTAAATGATGAATTGGAGGGAGTAAGACCATAGACAAGATGCTAGAAGGCTATTACTATAGTCTATAACTAAGGCTATAAAGTGGCCTGGAGTGCTAATTTCATGTTATATGAAGAAAGTCTATAGGACCCGTGGACAGATGTTTACAGGAAGACAACATAAATCAAACATTAGCTTACAATAATAAATGTAATTCAGGTAACTGAGAACTTTTGTTCTCTTACCAAACCATTTTTCATCCATGAATGAAAAGTCAAATCAAAATCAGATATTGCCCTGGAATCAGAATAAGTGAATCTAAAGAACATTTACTAGCTTCAGACAAGTGTAGCCTGCTACAACCATCTTACCAAAGGTATTGGAATACTTTGAATCATTGGAATGCTATCTGTCTTCCCATTATCTATATAATCTTGCCATTAGAACTAGAATATAAAATATTCTCAGGTCATAGATGTGTGTCGTCATTGTGTCTTTTTTTTTCTTTGTTTCCATTGCTGGCCTGATCTGTGGTGGTGCAGTGGATAAAGCTTTGACCTGGAATGCTAAGGTCACTGGTTTCAAATCCCTGGGCTTGTCCAGTGAAGGCACATATGGGAGTTGATGCTTCCTGCTTCATTGCTCCTGAACCCACTTTACGAGTGATATAGGTTATTTTTTTCCTCTTTAGTTACTTTAAGAGTCAATCAGATTATAATTGAATCTTCTATACCTTTAATCTACATGATGTGTTGATGTGACTTTATATATCCCTCTTACAAGGGATGCAATATTATCTGCCCCCTTGGTCACTAAATTTCTGAGGAAAACTCCACATGGCTATCCTTCTCTACTGCCTATCCTGCCAAAAATTCTACCAGCTCACTCACTATCTTGTGAAATCAATGTGTGAGGTTTTCCTGTGAAATTTTTGTGGATAGACTCCACAAGCAGAAATCAATTTTAGGGGTAAGCTATTTCAACTAAATATAAAACTTCAGTTGATGATGTTCAAACAGCATTTATCCAGAAATACTACAGCCTACAGGAGGAGAAAGGGCTTGTAGAACCAGTCTTTTGATGACTCAAATGAAAATTTTTTCACCTTTAATTCAGTACCATAAAATTGACATGTCATAGTATTAAATGAGTTAAAAGTCATGTCTCTTTTGTATGGAAAAAAAATTGAAAAAACCATTTTTATAAATGCATATATATTTTAAGGTTTTGCTTGATATCTCTATTCTAAAAAAGTTACAAATTTTTCTTAAATCATAGTTTTGGCAGTAAATTCCTAACACTGTAGCTGACAACTTGTATTGATAAATGAAAGAGGAGCAGAATTAAGAGGAAAAAAATCTGTAATGAGATGAATAGTTAATTCTGAAACTCAGATAATATGAGAAAGTCATTAACATTTAGGTAGGTGAGCAGATTACCTTGAGGAATACTACATTGAATGGGTGAACAGAAGCAGACAACCCTATCCCTCAAAAACATTGTGAATAAATAGTGAGAAAGATTGGAGATGAACCAGGATAGAATGTTGTCATAGCAGCTAGAAAAGAGAAATTCTAAAACGGAGTAGACCAGGGGTCCCCAAACTTTTTACACAGGGGGCCAGTTCACTGTCCCTCAGACCATTGGAGGGCCAGACTATAAAAAAAACTGTGAACAAATCCCTGTGCACACGGCACAGATCTTATTTTAAAGTAAAAAAAACAAAATGGGAACAAATACAATATTTAAAATAAAGAACAAGTAAATTTAAATCAACCAACTGACCAGTATTTCAATGGGAACTATGCTCCTCTCACTGACCACCAATGAAAGAGGTGCCCCTTCCAGAAGTGTGGTGGGGGCCGGATAAATGGCCTCAGGGGGCCACATGTGGCCCGCGGGCCATAGTTTGGGGACCCCTGGAGTAGACAGTATTGTCATTGCCGTACAAAATCTAGATTGAAGAATACTGTGAGAAAATAATATGTTCAGATACTAATTTAAATATTTTCCACATAATACCTATGCCCTGTGACCACCTAATTAGATTGTTTCTCCATTTTATAGATGAGAGAACTTAGATACAGAATAGCAAAGTAATTATTCTAAGATTCTAGAGTTGGTAAGTGATGGAGTCTAACTTTGAACTCCATAGTCTGGCTTGGGAGGCTGGAAACCAGATGTTTTACTATGTCTCAGATCAAAGAGGTGGTAGGCTTGGATATAAGAAAGAACAGGTGAATATTTTTATGTATATCTTTCCTCTAGGCTTTAGGAGAAACCAATTGACTTTATATTTTGATATGGAAAAGTATGAAGGAACAGAACAGAGAGTACATGAATGTATTTTTCATCTGACATATTACGTTTTCCTGTCTGAGGACAGGAATCATGGTGGAGAGTTGAAGGAAGGTGTAGTGGGCCCCCTGGGAGAGCCTAAATAAAAGTGAGCAGTTACACCATGGTTCTTCACTAGCAATGTGCCTCTGAGCCACCTAAAACCTTTTCAGACTGCACAGGCAGGCCTAAGTACCATCCCTGGAAATTCTGAGTCCACGTGAACTAGGACCTGGAAAATCTGAATTTGGAAGCCCTCTGGATGATTTTGAAGTATTTTCTTTTTAAAAAATATTACATATACAAATTAATAGGTAAAATGTTCATTATTATTAAAATAGATAAAGGTGGGACCTATGGCAAATGGACTTTGCTTGGGGAACCTGTCCATTTTTTCAGGGGTACAGTAATATCCTGTTCCTTTCTTATTTTTCTCTGCATGTCCTACTAGTGGTGCTTATACTTTATTTGGTTCTTATGTTCAAGCCACTGTTTCCTGACTGCTGACATGCTGGAGGTCATAATTTAAGGCTGGGCCCATCCAGGAGAATTTACATGTCAGAAAGAAGTTCTCACACATAGGAAAACCTACAAGGTTACACAAATAAACCCATTTCTATAGAGTGCAGCGTATCAGACTTGATATTCAGGGAAGGAGTGCCAACTGCAGCTCAGATTATTAAGTATAGGCAGCCATCTATGTATAAGATAAGATGTTTTCCTAATCTCAAAACCATATAACTCATTTATTGATAAGGAAGCTTTCCTATCTCAATAGTGAAGCAAGTTTCTTCTGATTCATGAATACTGTATTTAGTGATACTGGTTAAGGCTAGCTTTATATCTTCAGGCACAAATTTTACCCATAAAAACTGATTTTTAATTAGCATAATGGGCAGTTGGGGATAAAGGGACAAAAGAATCCTGGAAATATCTGATTTGGAAAAAGTAGTGCAAAAACGTAATAGCCTTAAAACATGGACAAGAAAGCACATGTTAAACCATAAAATGAGTTAAAACAGTATTTTCAAGTGCATTAGGAAAGAAAGCACATTTTTCTTTTCTGCTCTAGTGTTCAGATCGGACTCAAATCCAAGGACAGCTCAGCTGATTCCCTCCGCAGCTCCTCAGCGCTGCTGGTGCAGTGGAAGCAGCGCTGACGATTGTGATGTTCTGTGCCCAGGGCATCGTTCACACACAGCCGTTGCAGGGATTCCCCCACGGGAACACCAGTTTCCCTGTCCCACATCTTCTCCCTGCATGGTGGTGGACGCTGAGGCTGGGTTCCCCGGGCTTCAGATTCTACTAGGAAGGCCCAAACTGGCCACGCCCCGTGATGTTTGACAAAAGTTGGCTCAGCTGAAAATTGTGCTTCAGATGGTTTTCAAATGCCTACCCACAGTTTTCCGAGACAGTTTTGCCTTTGTGTTTGCTTCAATTAACTAGACTTCAAACCTCAATTAAATAAAAGTGCTTTCACTTAATGTACAATGTCACCCAGGCCTTTCTTCTTATTCTGTTTAAGAATATGAATTGGACCGACTCAGCTCTTTTCCAGCTATCAGACTCTTGCTGAGTTGGCCCCCATGTAAAGAATTTTTAATAATTATTGTTTATTATAGAAATGGGTTCTTTTCGTCCACCCTCATTTTTACTCCACCTACTGTACGACCCATAAGTAGAATAGGCATAGAAAAGGAACAGAATAAAATGTGCTTAAAGAACAGTTTAATAATGTAAATCATTTTAGAAAATGTCTAAACTTAAGATAAAATGTTAAAGCAGTTTAGATAATTATTTTATTTGTCAGTACAGGTTAGTGTGTACCAGCCTCTGTACCGAATGGGGCTCCCCTCCCTTGAGCTGCCCTGTCCATCAGAGACCCTTGGAATTATTATTGCTAAACAGTGGGAACACGTCCTGAGGCAGCGCAGCCTCTCATGTGCCATATCCCATGATGCTTAATTTCTGATGCCATATCTCTTCATACAATAGTTCACGTTGTGATTATCTTGCACGTTACTGCCAAGACTCAAAAACTACTAGTACCTAAGCCAGGATGTTGATGATCAGTAAAACACCTTTAAAGTCAAAATAAGATATAAAGTCTGACAAAATAGCAGGGGACACGCATTTTTGTTTGGGGTATCTAGTATCATCCCCATGTCGATTGATGCCCCAGTGGAGGTCTGTGGTAAATCTATCAGGGGACGCTGTAGGCAAGTACTTGAAAAACATAAGGAAAACAGATTCCAGCTGAGGCCATCTTAACACAGCTCTTAACGGCCAGACTCCCTCTGGCTCACCTTGTTAAGCATCTGCCTGAAGCCCACAAAGAGCTCAGTTTTAGGCTCAGCTGCTGTAACGAGCAGAATGAACACATGGAGATTCCAGCTAGCAGATGGGGACTGGCTGATTGAGAGAGACTGATCTAGTGTCTGGCCACCTGTTGGCAGACACAGCACTCCTGGCACACACACCCTCCCCCCCCCAGAAAATTCACACAGAAGGGAAAGAGGAAGAGAACTGATTCTTTAAAGGAATGAAGGTAAGGAAAACATTTTTTTAAGCCAAGCATTGCATGTAAAAGCAGACAGAGTCAGTCAAGGATGTTGTTTTGCAACAGCCTATGGATCAGGAGTCTCAACAGATTAACATGGAGTTAAAGTGAACAGTATGTCTACAGTACTTCAAAAGTGAAAGTAAAATGATGACCACAAATGGCTTTTTAAAATTTTAATTTAATTTTATTTTATTTGTATTTTTCTGAAGCCAGAAACAGAGAGACAGTCAGACAGACTCCCGCATGCGCCCTACCGGGACCCACCCGGCACGCCCACCAGGGTGCGATGCTCTGCCATCCGGGGCGTCGCTCTGTTGCCAACTTTGCTCCAATGGAGCCTTGGCTGTGGGAGGGGAAAAGAGAGACAGAGAGGAAGGAGAGGGGGAGGGGTGGAGAAGCAGATGGGCGCTTCTCCTGTGTGCCCTGGCCGGGAATCGAACCCGGGACTCCTGCACGCCAGGCTGACGCTCTACCACTGAGCCAACTGGCCAGGGCCACAAATGGCCTTTTAATGGTGATGCTAGTAGGAGGGCGAAAGTGTTAAGTTCATGTCTCACCGATGTTGCATTGCTGTCAAATTAACTTCTTTGTAAGTAGCAAGTGGGTGCAAGTCATATTTCAAGAATAACTTTGCACCTGTCTGATTTACTCCTGTGGCGATACAGTCTACATTTCTCCTTAACTTTAGGGCAATAGGAACCATTAGCTTAATTTAGATTGTATCATTATTTTTTCCCCTCAGAATCCTGGATTTGTACTTGCTTGAAAAAGAAAAAAGAATAAAATAGCAGAAAGAAGTCATTCCCTAGGCATTCTTATCCTTCATGAGGGGCTTGTAGAGACTCCCGATTCCAGTCAGGCTCACAATGGGGAAGGAAGATCATGCCCCAGAGACTGGCGCTCCTCAGAACAGAGAGGAGGCCTTGGCAGTCGCCCTGGCTGCTGCCTTATGTCTGAGCCCTTTGAAGAGTGGCAGGATTTTCAACTGTCTAGAGAGGTACTGGGAAACTGGGGGCACCTTTACAAGAGCTTCCCTCCTTTCTCTCTACACTCTTCTTTGCAGGTTACTCTTAAATTTTTCCCCCAGCTATTCCATCTTTATAAGTTGTGTTACATCTCTTGAAATATATTGCTATTCTCTAGAATATGCCCCCCATTATAATGCTAAAAAGTATTATTTTTGGTATGAGAGTGAATTATAGAGTAAAAGTGTCAAAAATACAAAAAGGCTGATAAAAAGAAAGAAAGAAAAAGCCCATACACCTCCCCTCAAGCTCCTCTGACTAGGCTGATTTAGTAGTTTTTGCAGAGAGGCAATGAGTCTCTCTGTGGACAGCAATTCTCTTGTCTAACCCAATCATAATGTCTTGTTAGATTCAATTCAGATACATCTATATAATATATATATATATATATAATATATATATATATATATATTATATATATATATAAAACCCTTCACCAGGACTCATGTAATACATTTTAAAAGTTGCTTTAAAGGTGTACAAAGTAATGGTTTTGAGATGCTAATCGTGTAGAACAGGGAAGATTATATCATTTTCTTTATTTTAGGGACTTGGAAACTAAGACTAAATTTTAATTGAGTGTCTCACAGCTTGTAAATGGAATTACTGGAACTGGAATCCAAATTTAATGTAAGTCTCTTTAAATCATCTTGTCTTCATCAAAACAGCTCTGGAACAGTGGTGGGGCAGGTTCGCTAGTGAGACACACTACAAACCTGTATGCAATGAACTAGAGCACAGTGCAAAGAACTATAGAAATTTGATTAGGTAGATTACATTTTGGCTCCACCTCATACTATTGCCTTGGGCAAATTATTTCACTTCTCTGTTCCTCATGGTCCTCGCCTGTAGAGTGGAAAGAATAAAATTCCCTTCCTAGGACTGAAATAAGGATGTGAGTCCATGCAGGTGTGTCCCTTACAGTCTTACCTATTACCAGCTATTATCTTTATCTAAACAATACCTAAGATAATTTCCGCTTGACTTCTTTCCTCTGTTTTCTCTTAAAAACAACACATTTTAGCACATTTAATTCTCTATATTAGTAGCTTTGCAGGGGTAATGTTTTTCTGTGTAAATTGTAGAGGTTTCTTGAATTAGAACTGTGCTTTTGATAAATGTACTTCTTATTACCCAATTCTAGATCACAAATACAGATGTAAAATCTGACAAATTGCAATGCATGCTAGTTCTACCAAATAACTCCTCATCCTTTAAAATAGTGTCATATATTATTACTTTCTGCCTTCCATTTGTCAGGTTAAAAATAGCCTCTACTTCAACTTTGAGTCAATTCTACGAGCAAACCTCATAAGTGATTCCATGACATGTTTTGTTTAAATGTGCTCTTGTAATCCACTAATTCTGTTATTATAGTGAGAGAAAATTTATTTAATTTGACTGGTTGGATTTATTTTTCATAAGCCACACTACATTATTGCTTTTGATTTCAATATCCTCTGGATAGTTACAGATTTTTCTTTCATAACATGTATTCGATAATATACTCAGAAGTTATATTATTGAGAGTAATTTCCAAGCTTCTTCTTCTAATGATGTTTGAAATGGATTATGATGTTTGGCCTCACATATTACCCCAAATCACTGCAACTTCAAGAATAATGAACCTTATTTTCAAATTAATCAACTACCGTCCTCTCTAGAATATGTAGTACTATACAGGAAACTTGATGTTTTAGATTCCTGATTTTTTTTCTAAAAAAAAGTTTTTATTGTGTATTTTTTAATGTAAAGATTTGTTTTATTTCTACCAGAGGAAGGAGAATAAATAGAACTATTTTCCAATTTACTCTCACTGTATACACTCATATCCCACACACATATATACACACCAAAAATATCCAAAGAAGAAAAGCAAAACAGAAAACCAAGTAGAAAAATCAAAACACCCGTATATTGTACCAATACTTTATATTTTGACCAAAAAAATAAATCCTGAGAGGAAGTGCAAAATGCAAAATCAAATGAATGAAAAATGCTGATCAAACAGCATTATTAAGATACAAAATATTTATATCACTGAACTAGTCACAGGTGGTGTTCTCTTTTTGTAAAAGTATGGACCCACATAGCTGACTTGTGAAATCTAGTCCAAGCCCACTTCCAAAAGCCAGAAAAGATTTCAGTTAGCTTCACGCTTTGCACCCTAATCAAAACTTTGTATGAGATCTGGAACATCCTCCTCCTCCTCAATGTCTTCTGGTTTTGGTGCTTTGCTACCCAGCATTCACTGAGGGAGCTGTTCAGCTAACTTCCTAAGACCTCTTAAGCTGTTACACCGAAGTGACTTAATATACCATGAGGTCTTTTTGTGATTGGTTTGGCTTCTGCATGACCAGTAATTGCAAAGGTGTTAGCAGAAAGGGAAGCTTGGACTTTGGGACTGTTGAAATGATAATTGTTCCATCTTCTTTAATCATGTTTATCTCTTCAATACAAGTTATATTATTCACAGTTAGCTCCTTTTTTTAGAGAATTCTGAAGTTTTTTGTCATCAGATATATTCAGGTATATTCTATGTACCACTTTCTTCTTTCTCCAAACTGTACCCTTGTTCTCTATCTGGGCCTGAGTGGGAAGTTCAGGGTATAACTGTTCTGAACAAAACAGCCTAATTTAGAGTCATTTCCTTCTTTTTAGTATCTTTATTCTCCTTCTCCCCATCTTACTGCCATTTAATATTAAAAGAAAACAGTCAAATAAACAAAATCCAGAAAGACTGTTCTGTTTTTGGGCTCAGTGAACTTGGTTATAAGTATATAAATTTGTTTTCAATGTTATGATTCCTTAACCTACCTGAAATTTTTTGCTCCTTTGCCTGAAATTTAAATAGCTTTCCACCAAGAGTGGGATTCCCATTAAGAATCCATTAGTGATACTTTAGTATAACATCTTATTTAAGTGTATATATTATTAAAATACTATTTTTATTAAAGAAACTGCTATATTAATTCTTGGTATACCAAATATTATTAATAGAACAGTATTTACAGCTCAAATATGATAGCCTTACTCAAAATAGACATCTACCTTAAATTTCTCCTTAGTGCTTAGGTTTATCTGCTATTCTTTAAACATTCTTTTTACCTTCAGTTCTAACTCACAACAACCTATTAAAATATGTAGAGAGGCACTATGCCTCACTTTATCCCAGACACTGTAAACTTGGCATTGGAATATCAGAAGTCAAAATCTCCTCACCTTTTCTTCTAACTCCTTAGGGAAAGAAGGGTTCATCTTAATGCTTGTTTCACTTAGCCCATGCCAAATCATTAACGTCTCCCTGTTTCCCCTGGCATTCTTCTCCTGTCCCTACTTCCTGGGTGTTTATGGAAAAACAGTCTCTCTTAACTATAAAATGGTAACAAGAAAAGGCGAACTATACTGGCAACATTTCATACCCTGAACAATGACTATTCCCAACCAGACTTTCTTCTTTCTACCTGGCTGAGCCTCATCCTTTCTGTCCTGTTATTTTCATTTCTTTCTTTCTTTAGTTTCCTTATTATATTTTATATATATTTAAGAAGTAAATATCTCCCAGTGTTTTTATTTCTTCCAGATTAATACATTTAATGAGGCATTGTTTGTGTGTGTATATATATGTATTACATATACTATGTGTATTATATACATATATGTAATATATGCATACAACTGTAAGACTATATAAATGTATAGTTGATCTTCTTCACAGCTACTGAAGCAGAGTATCAGCCTTAGATTTTCTTAGAGGTTAGGGTGTGAATTTAGTTTAAATTTACTTGGCTTAGAGTGTCTTTCTATTAGTTTTAGACATTATA
This sequence comes from Saccopteryx leptura, assembly GCF_036850995.1. Classification (NCBI taxonomy): domain Eukaryota; kingdom Metazoa; phylum Chordata; class Mammalia; order Chiroptera; family Emballonuridae; genus Saccopteryx; species Saccopteryx leptura. The sequence goes on along the minus strand of NC_089509.1, from coordinate 25,562,082 downwards.
ATTATTGGTTTTGGTGTTGTCTGGTACAGAGCAATCCTTAGATAAATGTTAAAATAAAGGAACAGTGCAGTATAAAAAATTATTTAATTTATTCTTACCTTTGGTATTCTAAGTTCTACTTTTCTTTCATTCTTAAAAATTGAATTTATGATTTTTTTACTTGCTCACTTTTACCCTGAACTCTATGGTGCTAGGAATTATACCAAATCAAAGTTTCCAAAAAGTAAAATAATTAGGAAACATTATATTTCCAAATAAGATGAGGTGATTTTATTACAAATTTTAAGGTAAAGAAATATTTATATGTAGTTTGTCTTTTGTTTGTGTCAGTGATTTGATTAGAGAAAAAACATTTTAAAGGTAATATGCCATTAAATTTTAAATATTATATTTTCTCATGAGCATATTTAGGTCAGTTTCCAAAATATAATCAAGTCATGATGGTTCAGATTTACTTATTTATTTTTCTTTCTTATCTGGTAAAGGTTTTATCAATATTGAATCTTTCCAGTAATCATTTGACTTTTTCTTTCTTTTTTCCTTTCTGGGAAACATGAGGAATAGCCCTAACTGGAAGCATTATACAGTAAGATCAACTTACTGGGTCATTTGGCCTGATTGCTGTTGATGTTTTTGGTGACTTTTTAAGTGGATGGTGTGAGAATATGTAACTTATTTTTGGTTTTAGTGCTCACTTATATTTTAAGGCATTTCTGGAATGGCTTGGGGATGATAATTTGAGGAGGGACACAAGGTTTTGAAATACAATTATATACATAAAAAATAATTTCTTCTATAGAAGAATGTAAGAATCATGTCAATTTTTATCTATACATCTTCTTAAGCCATTTAGAGAATCTATGAAATAAAGATATTTAAAGTAAATGATTTTTATGCTACCCTTCATATAAAAGACAGAAACATATACAGCTATCTCAAACTCTATTTAATCTAACTTTTCTCTTTGGTCTCTAATGCTTGTGAATACCTACTTCATTTCAGTAAGGATAATTTTTATACCTGATCCTGAAAAATATTACCTGTTCTGTTGTATAGATACACCCTAGTGAACCCAAAGAGCTAAGCAAATTGGCCTATGTGCAACATGGGAATAAAATATAATTTGTCTTTCCTTTCAACTGTGTTTATTAAAGTCCCATTAATTTTCTTAAGACACAAATAATTCAATGGGAAGAGAAAATTATTTTCATAGGAATTCATATTAAAAACAGCCAATAAACCTATGAAAAGATGCCATCATCTAATTATTTGTCAGGAGACTATGAACTAAAACAATAATGAAAGGTTTTTTATTAATTTGTTTTGCTTGTGACTAGATTTAGAAAAGTGCTACTTTTGGTGAGAGCTTGTCTTTAAACCATTTTGCAAAGCATTCTAGTAATACCTATTATAAATATATAAAATCTCTGATTATCTTTATAAAAGTTTACTACATAAAAAAATACAAGTAAGCAAGAATACAATTACCAAGATTATGCATTCTAGTACTGTCTATCCTGACAAGGAAATACAAACCACCAAAATATCCATCAGTAGAAGACTCTGAATAAATGTATTAATCCACATGATGGCAATCACAGTGCTATTAAAAATATTAAATTTTTGTCTACTCACCTACTGATTTAAAGGACTTTGTCCAAAATATTAAAAAGTCAATAATACCAAAAAATAAAAATAAAAACATTACTCCTATAACTGTGTCGATATCTATATATTTTTATATAATCCTGGAGAGATATGAACAAAGTAAGAGAGAAGAATGGAGAAAATTAAGTATTACTTAACACATTTTTCCATTCTTTTGTTTTTCCCCCGAAATGGGAAGTAGGGAGGCAGACTCCCATATGTGCTGGATCAGGATTCGCCCGGCATGCCCACCAGGGGGCAATAATCTGCCCAACTGGGGTGTTGCTCCATTGCAACCAGAGCCACTCTTGCACCTGAGGCAGAAGCCATGGGGGGCATCCTCAGAGCCCGGGCCAACTTTGATCCAATGGAGCCTTGGCTGCAGTAGGGGAAGAGAGAGATAGAGAGAAAGGAGAAGGGGAAGAGTGGAGAAGCAGATGGGCACTTCTCCTGTGTGTTCTGGCTGGGAATCAAACTCGGGACTTCCACACATTGGACTGATGCCCTATCGCTGAGCCAACTGACCAGGGCCTCCATTCTTTTACCAGTTAAAATGAACAGGCTTAACTCCTAATAAAAAATGATAAAGATTACTAGTAATATAAACTAACACACACACACACACAAAGTAACAATCAGCTAAGTATAAATCCCAAAGATGTAAGCACCAAAGATGTCTAATTACATGAAGGGACTGAAGCTTGTCATCTATCACCTTTTCAAGGGGAGCATGTAATGTTTGTGGAAAACTACAGGAGACATCTGAACATCCTTCGAAAACTTGAGTAGTACCTAAATATGAAAGGAAGAAATATTTTAGCCTGACTAGGTAATGGATCAATGGATAGAGAATCGGACTGGCATGCAGAGGACCCAGGTCTGAATCTCTGAGGTTGCTGGCTTAAGCACGGGCTCATCAGCTTGAGCGGTGGGTTGCTGTTGAGTGTAGGATCGTAGACATGACCCCATGGTCGCTGCCTTGAGCACAAAGGTTGCTGGCTTGAACCCAAGGTAACTGGCTTGAGCCCAAGGTCACTGGCTTGAGGAAGGGGTCACTAACTCTGCTACAGCTCCTCAGACAAGGTACATATGAAAAGCAATCACTGAATAACTAAGGAGCCACAACAAAGAATTGATGCTTCTCATCTCTCTCCCTCTTTGTCTGTCTGTCCCTATCTGCCTCTCTCTCTCTCTCTCTGTCACACACACACAAAAAAATAAAATACTTCAATGTTCTGTTTTAGTTTATGAAAGTAAAACCAGTACTCTGGCTTACTAAAGACTGTGGCAGGCATGTGTGCTAGAACAGAGGAATGAAAAGTTTTGTTTGGTGGTTGTTCTGATGGTCGGGGGAAGATGGCCATACACATTTTGAGAAAGCAGGGTATTTTGCATTAATAATTTCTTATAGTTTTTTTGGCATCAAGAAAACTTGGTGACCTCAAATCAGTTCAGTCTTTTTATCATAGTTCTGCCAGGTATTTTTTTTTTAACAAACGTATGGTTTTGCTTAGTTACTTTTTCTGAAGAATAAAATTATCTGGTCTTACAAAAATAATAACAGGACCTGGCTGGTTGGCTAAGTGGTACAGCTTTGGCCAGTGTGTGGATGTCAGGGGTTCAATTTCTGGTCAGGGCACACAGGAGAAGTGCCCATCTGCTTCTCCATATCTTCACCTCCTCTTCTCACTCTCTCTCTTTCTCTCCCTTTGTCTCCCTCCCTCTCACACAGCAGTGGCTCAATTGATTCAAGTGAGTTGGCCCTCAGCACTGAGGAGGGCTCTGTGGCCTCTACCTCAGGTGCTGAAAATAGTTCAAATGCCCCAGATAGGCAGAGCATTGCCCTATAGGGGGCTTGCTAGGTGGATGTCTGTCCTGGCACATAGGGGACACTGTGTCTATGCTTACTCTTCTCTCCCTTACCTAAAAATAAATAAATAAATAAATAAATAAGTAAATATTAACAACAAAGAAAAATCTGTATTTTAAAGAATTTTCTATATTTCATATTATTTATACTTAAAAGTATATTTTTACTTTCAGTGGCACACGTTAATCCAAATTAAAAACAAGACTTTTTATAAGTTAGCTAGAAATCATTGAAACTTTGCAAAATATTGAGAAATGCAGAAAATCCAGTATCTTAAAAAACACTGTTAAAATTTGGTCTTGTTACAGGGGCTACTTTACAATCTTCCTTAGAGTTAAAACCAGTAGCACTAATTCAACCATTACTAGTAAATTAATACTAAATAAGAACAGTTTATATCTAAAATTTAGAGTACTTACTTATTTAAGAAGAAAATAGAGCAATATTGATATTAAATAAATATTTTAACATGTTTTAAAGACCAATCATGCAAATTTTGGAATAAATGAAGAAAAAAATTTTTTGGTAAATAAAGAAGCATGATGAAGAACACATTAACAAGAAACATAACCCTTGTAGATTCATTTATAGTTAGTTTCAGCATTCTCTGCTTGTGTGGAATATAATAAGTAAATACAGCCAAATATTATTATATACATGATGAGATAACTTTGGAATAAAAAAAAAGAGCAGTGAAGCTAAAAGAAGAAGAAGAAAATATGTTATTTTCAAATCATACGCAAACAATTTTTGACCATGTGCTTCAAATCCCCACCTGAAAGATTGAAATCAGAGGTTAATCTCATTCTCTTAGAATGATGAAAAGGTAGAAGTTTCATTTAACAAATTTATTTGTCTATTATTATGATAACTTAAGGAATGTTTGACATAATATGCCAGTGCTTTTGTTTTTGTTAGTGTGTTGTGTAAAGGAAAAATAGTGTAACCTTGTGTGTAGACAGGTATAGTTATATCAGAGAAACATTCTGGGAGTGGCAGCCAGTCCACATCCTGCATGCCTCCACAATTGATTATCCTCCCTAGAGGGGCTGTGTTAAAAGAGCATCCACTTGATTTTCTTTCAGTGATTTTAATGTGGCAATTAAAATTGTAAATTCACTGATATGCATTATCAAGCAAGAGAAATGTACTAGAAATAGTCTTCTAATTCTACATTGATCTATTACTTTTCATATGTGAGAAGAGAGAACTAAAAGTATTTACAACCCTGAATAAATACGTTTATAGTTCATGATAACAACTAGCTCATTTAGTATTTTGTCAAGCCAATCACAACTAAATCAACAATTTGAAGCTAAATTGAAACAAAGAGAAAAGCCAATGGAAATGAAGCTTGAGACCCTGGTGAGGAGAGCATGGATATTATAAATTATAGGACACTCGCCATTTACATGTGATTAGAATTGGTACTCCTGTTAAAATAAGGAAGAACACTATTAGCCATATCTCCATATTGAAAAAGTCATTGGCTAAAATATTCAGGTAAAGGAGCAGTAAAAGGTAAAAATGGTTGGTAAGAGCCATTTTGTGACCAGTATATGACAAAAGCCACCTTACGGCTCAGTAAGAAACTACTTAAAATTGCCAACAAGAGTAGTTTTGAAAATGTTATACCATACATTTTTCTCCCTATTTTCAGGTTATCTCTCTTCAGTGACATCATTTACAAAGCAGTTTTTAAAATCGTGCTATTGCTACTTGTATCTATGCATTGATGTAAACCACGGTTCTAGGAAAACTGTAATATGAAGCAGAATAGAGAATTTGTCAAAACACCTATCTTAATCTTTGGTAACAGTTCTCTTTCATCCCTCACAATTTTCTAAAGTTTACCGGTTCAACGTTGGAAAAAATATATATGGCATATGCCGCGGACCAGGGCAGCTCCTAATAATGGTGTGGAATTGAGGAAACACACTTTGTCAGAACAAAACCCATGGGACTGGGAGGACTCCTCAAACTGCCTGGCAGTATCTGAGTGCCTCATAGCCCCAGTTCGCTTTATTATATAGACATATGCAAATTAAGGACCCTGATACAAAGTTGCACATCAAAGGCTAAAACAGGAACTCTCCCAGGGCAAAAACAGGATACATTAGTGAAATTTACAAACATCTGAAACAAACAAAGAGTCAGAGGAAGGGCATGTATATTGCTTCCAGCAACCCAAGGAAGCAAATGGAATGGGTGCAAATACTCAGCATCAAAGCCAAATATGGAGATGGAGGGGGGTGAAGTTAGCCTTTTGCTAAGCCTCGAATCTGTAATGGCTTTTTGCCATTAACAGTCCACAACAGGCATAGATAGATTACAGTTCTTTGTTTACACAGATAATGTGAAACATTTTATACACCAATATATTGTAGAGATGAATGTAAATTTTATGTGAAGATATCAAATAATTTGTTTTCTCTTTATTCATTTATTTTTGGTCTAGTTCTTTCCCTTCTACTTCTATCCCAAATCACTGAGTCTCTTATACCTTTAGGAATATATTGGTAAATGCTAGGAAACATTGACATAGTCATTATCTAACCTTTTATGAATAAGCGAAGTGAAGCCCGCTGAGGCAAAGTGACTGATCTAAGACTTTATGATTGGCTAGTGCTCAGTTGGAACCTTGTTGCATGTTTATTGACCCACCTGAGTGTCCTATTGCATTTCATTTTTGTCTTGCTCTTGACATAAAGAGTAACTGGTAAGGCAAAAGGATTTAAAAAAAATTAAAGAGTTATTAAATACTTTGCCAAGAAATAGAGCGAGAATGAAATGAGTTTGCTTTGAGCTAAGTCAGCTGTTAAAAGTTTTGCTCTTAAACCAAATTTAAAACTCCTTAACTCTTCCAATTACACTTGTTTACCCTAGACTTAATATTGCAGATAATAAAATGTTTGTCTGAGGTGATATTCAGAAAGAAGGCTTTCTGACTGACATGTTTACTCATAAAAACTCAAAATCTTGGGAGAAGAGAAAGTTTATATACTTTTTATTAAATCACTTTTGAACATCCATTAAATTTGTTTTAATTTCTTTAGAACCCCAGGAAAAATAGTATGTGTTTTTAAAACGTTCAATATTGTAGAAATGTTTACTTTTTAGTTATGTTAACCCTTGGGTTGTTGTTGTTTTCTTTTTAACTCCTCCTTTCCTCTTTCTTCTGAAGAAGGTAGTAGGTAAATTGTTGAATTTTCTTTTCCTATAACTAGCTAATAGTTATTTTGTTACTTCCAATGGCCCGTTATTTTGTTTCTCTGCACTGCTGAACTAATGTTTTAAATATCTAAGGAAGTACCTCTCTTTTATTCTTTTTTTTCTTTTGACCCTTTTACACCATTACAACAACACATCAAATACAGTGGCTTCTTTTTTGACATTCCTTATCCATGACTCTGCTTTTGATCTCAAGTTTCAGTCCACACCATGGTGTTGAAGAAAAAAAAGGTTTTAATAAATGCCATTGAGTACCTGAGGGGGAAACAGTATCTTTACAAATGTTTGAAGTGCTACAGGTGTGCCTGATCATTCGTAGATGGAATCCGAGACTCGGGCCACGAGAACTTTGTAAGAGGAGTTTGGAGTTAGGAAGAGAAAACATTCTTCCTGTGAATGAATGCCTAGTGCCATGCACTAGGCTGAGCACGTTGGATAGTGATCCTGTACCTAAGGAACATGAGTTTAAGCTATCATAAAAGGCAGTCAAGTAGGCAGAAAGAATAGCCAGACAGGGCATGAAACAAATGCCAACCAACCTGAGTTCTAGGGAGGAAAAGAAAAGAAAACTGGCCCTTGGCGATTTGTAGGTTTTCTGTCAGTGGAGCACTGCTTCTTACTTCAGCCTGAAGACTCCAGCAGTGTGCAGAGTGTCACTCCTTCCTCTGATCGTCAGTGCCCTCCCACAAAGTGCAGAGCTGGACTTGTGATCCATCAGGTCTGCCAGTTTCTCAGACTAATTCCTTTCTAGCACTTGAGCCTTTGCCTCAGTGTCCATTTTCAATGCATAGACCTGGCAAGGCTAATATTACCAGCATATACTCCTCTACCTTCTTTTTTCTTCCATCTTCTTCCCTCTCAGCTACATGTAGATGGTTGTCTAAAGATGCTAGAAATTACTTGTTTTTTATGTCTCATGGAAGGAGCCAGATAATTACACCCTTGTTTCAGTGTTAGTCACGATTATATCCTACTCCTTAAAGCCTTTACTCTTTTGAAATATTAATTGTTGTCATTTTTAGTATCTCAATAGATTATATTATTTTGCTTTTAATAATAGTGTACAAATATGCCAAAAGTGAATTAAATTTAAGATGTTTGTCTCATGACTTGGGACAGTTGTTGATATGCCTGTCTTTTAGAGAGAGCAGCTGTCCCCAGTCCTAAACCAAGGTGACATTTAGCACCCACCAGCTACTTTATCGACAGTCACGGAAGAGCAGCCCTAGATTGAATCAGCTGTAACTGCTATTTCCATTTAAGATACATTGAGTTATATTGGCAAACCAAGGTGGCATGGGCTGATGCTGCCACTAAGTGTGACACCTGATATTTGGAAAACACAAGAGCTCCGCCTTGGCATTCAGTCAATGCAATGTATGGATCGGCTTGAAGTGCTCTAGAAGGAGAACAGATTTGCATCCAATAAAGAGCAGCATTTGACACAGTAGCACTCATTCAAGTACACTACCATTATCCATCCTATAACATTTGACATTCAGCAACTCGACTCAGAAAAGAACTGTTCTTAGTCTAGAACAGCGCTTTAGGCAACCCCTGTGTTTTGGTCGTTCGACCCCCGCCGGGGCCGCGACCCACAGGTTGAGAACTGCTGGTCTAGAATAATATTGATATGTAGTTGATAAATAGTTACAAATTAGTTGCTGGGAGAATATTGCTTTCTGGGTTATTAAGATAAAGAAAGTCTTTTGGGGATAGTACTGGCCAGAGATTAATTTTTATTGACATTTGTATCATACCTCTGAGCTTTAAGAAAATAAAAATGGGATCAAATTATGTCAAGCAAGTGCAACTCGGAAGTTGTTGCTGAAAACTGCATGAACACCTGAACTCCCTCCACCCAAATTAAACACAAGCAACTCTGAATTACAACCTTACTTTTGAATCATGTTGAGGGAGAAAATAAAGGGTTTATTTAGAAAGCCTTGGCAGTGTGAAGTGAGGTGGGGGGAGATTCAAAATTGCTAATTTTTTTGCTAAGGAGCTCATCAAGGCTAGTAGACACAGGAAGGATTTCAGACTGCCTCATAAAGAGGCTTACAATCAATTGCAAAGCTAGGCATATTAGTCTAGAATCAAAATGTTATTGCTTTTAGTCACTGAGCGCTGCATGCTATAGACAGATTGCAGGCTGCCAAAACTGCTTGGCTTGAGCAGATTTTTTAGCTTCTGCAAATGACAGAAACATATGCAGAGCAGGAGCCTTCCTTTCAAGCAACTTTCTGTTAGCTGATCACCTTAAATTGCAACTTAAAACTTTGTTGCTGAAACAGTTTATTTTCCTCCTGGTTCTTCCGGAAACTCCTTCATTACTTCAGAGGATGTTATTTCTCACCACCCATCATACTCACACTGGAGTCCTAGCACTAAGACAAGAGTCGTTTCCCTGGCGGGGGTGGGGAGGTGGGGAGGCATACATATTGTCGCTTTTGAAAAAAAAATTCATTGAAACACTAGCATCTGTGACTCTCAAAAGTGAAATAAAATATAAAACTTGCTAAGGCATAAAAATACCTGTTCTCCAAATTACAGGACTCGAGCACTACAATTTTGCTGCCAAGGCTGTTGAAATTTTTAAGGAGCGCTTCTAATCCCCTTTATAGCTCTGTACTGAATGCAGAAACACTGCTCTCTATTGAGAGTTATCTTGAAAGTGTTAAAAGAGTGTTAGTTGGCTTTTGCAAGATTATGGAGAACCCTGTGAACTTCTTTTAGTATTCTGTGTTCCACCCCAAAGAGATGTGTATTTTATTAGCATCATTTGAAGGATTGTATAAAATTTTAACCCAGATCCCCATCACCAGAGGTGAGTTGCTGTGTTCTACCCAAATTCAAGTTCCTTGACTTTGACTCTCAAATAAATACTCCCTGGCTGGCTCTGTAGCCTTGTACACAAAGTAACCTACCCGTATTTTTGGTAAGCTATTACAGCTTCCACAATGTTAGGAACAAAATCTACTTCTTTGTCTCAGTACTACTTTGAAATAGGCTGCTTTCTTATAAGTAAACCATGAAAATGATGACTTTGATGTGTATTATGAGTCAAACAAAAATAATACCTTTGAAGTAATCTACTGGTCCACTTTAGTCATCATTACAGAGACTTTGGCTCCGGAAACAAACGGGAGTCGTGCAAGTCCAGCGTCTCGTGAAGCGGCTAGTGAGGAAATGCCTGAAAAAAGGTCAATCTCAAAATGTTTTTAGCTCTTTTGGAATTATCATTTCTTTGGTTCAAGCTTCTTGAGGCTGCTTGATTCTTTTCTAAGGAAAAATAATAATAATAAAACAAAACGATAAAAAAAAATGTTTTTTATCTACATCTGAACCCACCATATTAGTTTACATATCTCCAGTCTTATTCTGATTTCAAAAAGTAACCCAGGGCCATGTCCTGGTTTGGCTTTATTTTTTTTTATTTTTTTCTTGTGGGAGAGACAGAGAGTCAGAGAGAGGGACGGACAGACAGGAAGGGAGAGAGATGAGAAACATCAATTCTTCGTTGCGTCTCCTTAGTTGTTCATTGATTGATTTCTCATATGTGCCTTGATTGGGGGCCTACAGCAGACCGAGTAACCCTTTGATCGAGCCAGCGACCTTGGGCTCCAGCTGGTGAGCTTTGCTCAAAACAGATGAGCTCGCACTCAAGCTGGCGACCTCGAGATGTTGAACCTGGGTCCTCCACATCCCAGTTCAATGCTCTATCCACTGCGCTACTGCCTGGTCAGGCTCCTGGTTTGGCTTTTAAAAGTAATTACCACTTTCCTCTGTTTCAACTCTGATCCCTGCTCAAAAGGAAACTTCCTGTCAGGTCATAGATTTCTAACAGTCTCTGCCCAAAGCAACTTGTCTGAAACCTGATTTAAAACTGGAAGTCTTTTTGAAGAAAGAAAGCTATAAATAAATAGGCACATTTTAATAAGAAAAAGGCATTTGTGAATAAAAAGTTATTTTTACCTTTTAATATCAACTTTCAAAACTTAAAAACAAACAAACAAACAAAATAACCTAAATAAATACTCAGAACACAGGAATAAACTACCTAGGAACAATCTACTTTAAGAGTAGCTAAATTTTATAAAAATTGATTAAAAGAAAGAAACAAACAAAAACCTTTACCGTTGATGCAAAGTAAGCAGCCATCACTTATTAAAAAGGCCAGTATATTTTGTGTTTTGAATAGTTGTGGCCATCAGCAGTAACATTCATTGGTTTCTCCATTCATCTGTTAATCCAACAGATGCCTGTTAAGAACAATTTCTTAAACGTCATTTCATTTTCACTATTTATTTCATATATATCCAAATATAATGAGTTAAAGTTTGATGTAGAAAACAAAGATCACATACCTTGTATAGTTATTCATGTTAAAGGTTGAGCTGCTTTAGTCTGTTTTACTTCCTTTCTCCAAACTTTATTCTAATCATTAGGGATTCTATAAATTCACAATAGCAGTTGTGAACAAAAACTGAAGGGAAGGGTGCTGGAATAAGCCTGAGGGAATGACAGTGGAACTAGGTAAGCTGTAAGCCCTCTACTGATAAATATCGCTGGTATGTTCAAGAAAGCAAATCATATTTTAAAAATCACCATTTACTAAATAATGTCTGAATGTCTGAGCACCAAGTCTAGACACCAAATCTGTGTAGTTTATGATGCTAAGCTGAGGAAAGACATGGCATATGTGTGAGAAGCAATTAATTAATGACTTCATTGATCGTCAAACATAGAATAACACAAAACTATTATTTGCAATTATGTCACTAAATAGTTTCTATTCTTATGAATAGATTCATAAGAATATGAATAATATAAATTTATTTGAAATAAGCATACTTTTATTTTGTATTTAGATTGCGACATTTCATTCTATTCAATTTAAATATTATTTGGGTAGCTTTATTTTAGTAATTTAGCAGTTTACTAGGGCAATAGCAGAATTTATTTTAGCTAATAATTACAAATGTCTTTCTACATTAGAATTGAGCTTTATTGAATTTAAGGCTGGACTGACATTAACATTGCTTTTTAACAGATATAGCATTTAGTATGTTATATTATACTCATTGCCTGTGCATTAGCCCTACCATTTTCTCAATTGTACTTTGAAAAAGTATTTAAAGAAGTATTCACTTGGATAAAATGTATGGTTATTTCATTAACAGCTTTGTCACTAAATTAAAACTACATTTAAAAATATACACAGACTTAAAAATGACTTCATTATTTTGCAAACTGGTCTTTGGACCTCAAGAAAATTCAAAATCAATTAAAAGCTGGATTAAATCCAACCTCTTTTTTAGGACTCATTATTTGTCTTAGTTAATGCTTAGAAAGACAAAAATTAATAGGAAAAATATTTTTAAAGAATGCTAATATTAGTATTTATTTTTATATGTCCAAATAGAATTAGGATAATATCTCTCTGATATATTTGTATACTGCAGTACCTTGAAGATGTGTAATAATGGCAATTGTTAACTTTTATTGACCACAACTATGAGCAAGGGACTCTGTTATATTAGTTACATACATTATCTTAATCTTTATTACATCACAGTAAGGTCCCATTTTATAGTGAGAACAATGAGAGCTAAAAAGAGACCGGTTGTGGCTTACTCAGGATAACATAGCCAGTTCTTTGTGCTGGAGAGAACATGATCTATATTTGGTACAATCACACAATTTGTAAATACTAACTGGGTCTGTAGCATTTTTAAGTAACATTTCATTAAATAAAAAAGGTGCTGTTTTAGGATAAAAACTAGCCTATATGATTCCCAAGAATCTTAAATTTTCTCTTTATATATTAGCTGAGTTCCAATTGGTATCACTTTGAAAATTAATATTTCCAAATATAGCAAGTTATTTTTACATTGATTATAATATATTGAAAATAAACACCATTCATATATACTTTATTTTCAAGTGAATTTGGTAGTTCTAACATTTTGAGTAGGTGGGTTAAGCAACTTTATTCTTTATTTTTTTTCTGTGACTTCAAAGGAACTAAATTCATTTTTCCCATAGCTCTGAAAGAGAGAGAGAGAGAGAGAGTTGTTTGTGTGTGTGTGTCTATGAAGAAGAAAAAGAGAAAGAAACTGCATTTAATATGTAAATACCCTTGAAACTGGTAATGTTGGCTTAAAGTCACATTAAGCCAGGGGTCCCCAAACTTTTTACACAGGGGGCCAGTTCACTATCCCTCAGACTGTTGTTGGAGGGCTGGACTATAAAAAAAACTATGAACAAATCCCTATGCATTCTGCACATATCTTATTTTAAAGTAAAAAAACAAAACATGAACAAATACAATATTTAAAATAAAGAACAAGTAAATTTAAATCAACAAACTGACCAATATTATGGGCCTGCTTTTGGCTAATGAGATGGTCAATGTCCAGTTCCATATTTGTCACTGCTAGCCGTAACAAGTGATATGACCGCTTCTGGAGCCATGATGTGTGCATCCTGCATCACCGGAAGTAGTACTGTACGTGAGCAACGCTGCATCTTGCGTCACTGACCACCAATGAAAGAGGTGCCCCTTCCGGAAGTGCAGGGGGGGGGGCAGATAAATGGCCTCAGGGGGCCACATGCGGCCCGTGGGTGTTAGTTTGGGGATCCCTGCATTAAGCAATATGTGAGGGGGGGTGGAGTGTATTTCAGCAAGAGGAAAGTTGAATTTAAAATATATTCTTGGGTATCTGGATGGGAAGATCTAAGGGGAGATTAGAAAACTGTAGTTAAGACTTTGGTGCCTTAAGAAAAGGGAGCTTGTGAATATCAATAAAAACTTTTGTGAATTTTTATTACCATCTAAGTTTAACATTGATGTTAAGGGAAATTTTATATTAAAGTTTCAGGGGTATTGCTGGGAACTCAAAGAAGAAGAGATGTGTTTCTATACAGTCCCAAACCAGAAAGCAAGGGAACTGTTAGCTAAGGCAGCTACACTTTCTCTTGGTCTTGTTCTCGCTCTCATGCTCTTTCCCACTCTCTCTTTCCAACCTGGTATGTCCTTTATGCTTCCCTCTTTAATTTCACTGCATCCGTCTTCCTCTGCAGATTGGACTTCTTCTGTACATTTGATAACCAAACTAAACTAACTAGCAGAATTTATTATTGGTCTAGTTAAGCTACTTGATCTCTCCTGATTCCAATTCCAGTATTCCTTCGGAAGAATGTGGTTGGTTAGCTAGAGTTGCTGTATACTACTTGTCAAACTAGCGATGGCTGGGGTGGCACACCTACATGAGGGATGGTTACCAGAGACCACCCATGGTGACTGGCATAAGAAAATGTTTCAAGTATAAGTTGTCATTGATGTCATATCAAGAAATAAATAAGAGATGGTAAAATTTGGGTAATTAATAAGCTAATTGTCCTAAAGACCAGGAATGGAAAGTTAGAAACAATTCTCAGATCATGCTGGCAGGGACAGTCCTGAAGATCACCTAGGCATAAATACAGTGTAAACTATTTTTCTCAGTTTACTCATAGAACTGATATGACAGGAAATTTAATGACTAAAAAAATCTATATAATAAAGAAAATGATCTTTCTTAACTTGGCTTATAATTTATTGATATAGAATAGATGAAAGTGTTCATTAGAAAGAGTTCATTTTACCTTTGCTAAACTCTCAAATTAGTAAATTTCCAGATATCTGTTTATAGCCATATTCAAAGGTGACTTCAGATTAATTTCACATCTTCTATAATCTGTATTTGTGGCTCTAAACCTTAGCTGAAGATCTTTTAACTGTGTTTATTTTCTTTTTATCTGAATCTATGCCTTTAAATAATTCCCAGTTTAACTTTATTCTAGAAAGCATCATATTTACTCTGTAATATAGATCTTTTTGCGATGTTCATAATGGCTCTTGCTCTGACTGTTTTAAAGCTAACTTTTTTTTAACCCTTATAGTTAAATAAGAAATGATGCAATTGAGTGGAAAAAAACCAACTAATTCTACATTGTTTCCAATTTTCATGCTCAGAAGCCCAGAGGAACTCTATAATTTACTATAGAATCACAAAGTAGCTGCTTGTAAAGCCAGTATCCATGGCCAACATCATAGATGCCTGGCCCATGCAGGTTCGCACTGGATTCGGACAGATGGTAATGAAACAACGGAGCCATGAACTGGTGGGCCATTAGCTTTAATCCTACCTTGCATCCAGCAGGAAAGTAAAAACACACACTGGGCTCCAAAACCCACTCATTCAGTGCTCACAAAGCTACTGACTTATCCGAGTTTCCTAGAATCAAAGGTTTCTAGTTCACCAGACTTTATTCACCTCTCTTCCCCATCTCCTTCCTTCTCCCTGCACAAACTCTGCACTGACTTCTCTTTCAGCACTCCGCCACCTTGACTGCTTCTCCTGGCCTCCACCATGTGGCCTCTCTCTGCTCTCCTCTCTAATACTAATCTCAGGAACCAAGAGCTAGCAAGCTCCTGGTCTGCCCCACTTTATAGTGCAGAAATCAAAAACTTTAATCCAATATACAAATTAGGGAAGTTTCTAATACAAAGTCACTTATCTAAGGCATGATGGGATTGCACCACCCTACATCAAAAAGGGTGGGAAAGGTCCTAAAACCAAGCCCCAGGCTACAAGGATCCTGCCTGCCCATAGCCCGCCCCCAATACACATTGAGCAATGGCTTCTACGTGGGCAGCACCATCTTTAACAGAGTGAGCATAATATATTTTATCTGCCCAACACTGCTCTTTGCTTTTTAATCATTGAAGTTATTTTGTTAAGAGAAATAAAGATAATTGGAGTTTCCTAGCAGAATTGTCTCTTCTAGCTTTCCCAGTCAATAGTCAGCATCCAGGCCCTGGCCAGGTGGCTCAGTGGAATAAGCATCAACCCAGCTCACCAGAGGTCATGGGTTCAACCCCCAAGCAGGCAAACTGAGGTGACAAATAACTTTGCAGGTCTCAGGTGGGAACAGTGGAGGATTAGAAAATAAACACAGAAAGAAAAAGGATGGGATCAGGAGGTCTTATGGTGGCTGATGGCCTACCAAAAGCTTCTGCACTCCCAAAAGCTTTATTTTTATAGTGTAAAGCAATATCATTTGCAAATCAAAGAGATCTCGGATATAAAGTCACATTTCCTAGGCAACCCAATAATTCTCCCCAGTGCAGAATAGCCCCCATCATGCATAACATCTTAACTTCAGAAAACAAAGGGTAAAAAGAAAACTGCCTTCAGTCCCTTCATGGGACATGGAGGATGGGAAAAGTGGAAACACAGCTAACATGGAGGTGTGGAGAAAGGCATAGCCTTTAGCAACTTAATCAAACAATCAGAGATTTGTGGGGAGGAGCTTATCGTTTTGACTTAAGCCTTAAACTGAGAGGACTTTTGTCAACGCACAGTCTCCCACACTGCACAACTGGGTGGAACAACTAAGTGAGGCTGCGAGTTTGTGCTTTTCTCTCTCCCTCTCTCTCAGATCAATGGAAAACTTTTTTTAAAAATCATCATCCATCTCCCTAATTATATTTAATAGGCAATGCAGAGGGGAATTTAAGGGTAGAAAAAACTGACTTACTTTGAGAAGAGTAAAGAACAGGAAAATATCCAATATGTTAAAGAGGATTGTGATAGATAGTAGTATAAGAAGAACAGTATTTATTTTGTATTTTAGGAATATAATTTGTGCAAAAGCAATGCTGGTCTTAATGAAAACTGTCAGGTTGCCAAACTTTCCCTTCAGCCACTAGCCGACTCCTTCTCCTGTCTTTCTGGGCCTCTCACTCTGACCAGCCATGTACGGTGAGGGCTGCATCTTTCCACTGCTTTCCTTCAAACCTTCTTCCATCAATCCACTCTCAGCAAAGAGTCCAACAGCTTGATAAACATACTCATACCTACTAATAAGTCTTCATAATCTTTCCATCTTTATACCTTTCAACAAGCTGGGAAGCCTAAAATCAAGCAAAGGAACTCTAGTCTTGGGATCTAATACATACTTTAAGAAATCATTAGTACTTTTTGAGTATCTCCACAAAATAGATCCCTGCCAACTTGTAACCAGTCCACAGTTGGGATAAGAACAAGATGTTTCAGAGATGATTCTCCAAAAGGAGTCACTTTTTAACAGTTCTTAAAGGTTATGGCTTGACAGGCTAACATATGAGTTGCTAAATCTGCCATAACAACATAGCAGAGACTGGGTGGCTTAAACACAGAAAGTCATTTTTCTCAAGTTCTAGAAACGCAAGGTCAAGGTGTCAGCAGGTTTGGTTACTTCTGAGGCCCCATTCTTTGACTTGGAGACAGCTGATTCTTACTGTGTTCTCACGTGATCTTTTCTCTGTGCATATGGATGCCTGATGACTTTCTGTGTGTCCAAGTTTGCTGTTCCTACAAGAATACCAGTCAAATTGGATTAGGACCACTTTGAAGACTCCATATTCACATAATCACTTCTTTAAATACCCTATCTCCAATTATAGTCACATTATTGAGAATTAGTACATATGAATTTTGAAGGAACACAATTCATGACATTAAAAAGGTTGTTAAGTCTATGATAAAAAGACATTAGAAGAAGCATTGTGGAAATTTAAAAATATCAGTGGGAGGATCATTTGAAATTTTAGAGAAATAATCCAGAAATTGCATATGTATTATTTGTATTAATTTTAAATAGCTTTTACAATATTGTATGCATGTCTGTGCTTACACGAGTCGGGGGTTAGTCCCTTAACACCAACGATGCTCTGAGGTTCCATTATTCCTGAAGATAAAACTTAACTCCCACTGTGGGTCATTTGAACCCTGTTAAGGTAGCCTGTGAGAAGAGGCTTTCTGGCATCCTGAAGAGACTTGTATTATTCTGTTGCTCCTATATCATCAATAAAACAAGGCATTACAAAAATGGAAAGCTAATATACTTCATATTTTACATAAATTTTTTTGAGTGGAGTTGGTTGTTTATTTTGGGAAATATTGCAGAAAATGTTAAAAATAATCAGGTAAGAATTTTACCTCATCACTGCCTCATTTTCATAACATTGACATTCTGAAACTTGCCGAAACTAACATGCCAAGTTTTTTCTTAATTTTTTCATTGATTTAGGAGAGAGAGAAGCAGCAACTCATTGTTCTGCTTAGTTGTTCCATGTACTCGCCCATTCATTGGCTGCCTCTCGTATGTACCCGAACTAGGGATCAAACCCGTGACCTCAGCACACTGGGACACCCAGCTAGGGCCTGACACACTAATACTTTTCTTCAGTATTTCAGACTGTTGATTAAAGAAACACCAAGATTGCTATAAATGTAAAAAATAATTCTCTGGAAAATGTGGAAGATTTTCTTTCTTTCTTTCTTTCTTTTTTTTTTTTTTTTTGTATTTTTCTGAAGCTGGAAACGGGGAGAGACAGTCAGACAGACTCCCGCATGCGCCCGACTGGGATCCACCCGGCACGCCCACCAGGGGCGATGCTCTGCCCACCAGGGGGCGTCGCTCTGCCGCGACCAGAGCCACTCTAGCGCTTGGGGCAGAGGCCAAGGAGCCATCCCTAGTGCCCGGACCATCTTTGCTCCAATGGAGCCTTGGCTGCAGGAGGGGAAGAGAGAGACAGAGAGGAAGGAGGGGGCGTGTGGAGAAGCAAATGGGCGCTTCTCCTATGTGCCCCGGCCGGGAATCGAACCCGGGTCCCCCACAACCCAGGCCAATGCTCTACCGCTGAGCCAACCTGCCAGGGCCAAGATTTTCTATTTTAAAATATTAAAGTGTAAAAGTGTCATCCCAAAGTGACAAGGTTGAGGGTTCAATCTCCAGTTGGGGCAAACACAGGAGGCAGCCAAAGAGTGCACGACTGAGTGGGACAAGGAATGAGTGCTTCCCGACTCCCTTTCCCTCTCTGTCTCTCTAAAATTCAGTAAGCATTAAGCCCTGGCTGGATAAAAAAATTAAAGTGCAGAAATATAACACCTTAGAATAATGCTTATCGCTTTGTTGGATCTTGCGCATATCTGTTGTGAGTGAATCAGCCAGGCTGTGTCCTGTACTTCCAGAGCGGTTTGCACCTGCCTTTATTAAAACATTTATTGCAATGGATAACAATCATGCATTC
Organism: Saccopteryx leptura; assembly: GCF_036850995.1. Lineage (NCBI taxonomy): Eukaryota > Metazoa > Chordata > Mammalia > Chiroptera > Emballonuridae > Saccopteryx > Saccopteryx leptura. The sequence continues at coordinate 25,543,210 of NC_089509.1, read as the reverse complement.
TCATGTTTGTAATAATAACTGGCTGCACACTAGATTCATTTCTGTATCCACAGTATATAATGACTTGTTTTACACATGGCAGACACTGAATACATATTTCTTGACCAAAATACATAAAATGTATTTTCAACAGAAGTGCTTACACGACTAGCTTTCCATGGCCCTGGGCAAGGGTAACTGCAATGAGAGAAGAGAGATCCTTGGTACCTTTTGGCTTTTTCTTTCCTGCTGTGTCACTATAGGGTTTAGCCTGGATAAAGTCTAGTGAAAATTATATATATACATATATATGCACATATGTATATATGAGATATATATTATATATTTATGAGATAGTAAGCAATAAGCAAAATTGCCACCAATTCCAGAAATCCACATATCTATCCTCATCGATGTAAATGAATTTCAATTGCACCTGTTTTTTTAATGCTGAGGGTTCTTGGAACATTGCTAAAAGTCGGAAATTCTAGGATAAACTGGAAAGGGTTGATCATCCTACAGAAAAGGACTTTCCTCACATAAAGCCTGTAAGGAAATATGATTATCCAGTTAAAAAGTGAAAAAACTAAAATTGATGGAGATAAGGTAACTACAAAATGAGATTTGTAATATATTTTCTCATAAATTGTAAGGATTAAATGAGGTAGTAGTATATGTAAGGAGTTTCAGCTGTTGCTTGGCACATAGTATACTTCCAAAAGAGCTAAAGGTATTATGGTTTAAAGGGTGTTACCCTTCTACAACATAACGAGTACCCGGAAAGATACAACTTTAAGATGAGAGGCTAGAAGTGGTACGATTTTATGTCCTTTGAGTTGGTGTCATTAGCTAGGTAGTTAATGATCATTTCTAATAGATCACTGAAAATATAAATTTAGAGCTCATGTGAGCAGCCTGAACTAAGTATAACCCATTGTCCCAGATGATGGTTGAGAACATGGCAAGGCTCGAGTGGATGTCAGAGAAGGGCTGGTGGTGAGAAAACTACTGCCAGGACAGCAGTGAAATAGAGGAGAAAGTATCAGATGCTTTCAGGCATCTAGACTGGGATGACTGCTGAGCTTATTTTAATTTATCAGTGGAGATAAAGTACATGCTCAATATGCATTATACATGGTACAGAATGCCTAGGGGATGAAGAGGTGGGCTGCAACGGGGTAGCAGTGGGAGCAAGACACAAGGAAACTTACATGCTTCTTTCAGGGCCTTAAGAAAAGTTTAAATCTTAAATTCATAAGTCCAGAAGGTTTCATGTGTTATGTTGAAAAAAATGTTAGATTGTAAAACTATATGTATTTCTTCAATAATTCAGAAGAGATGTCAAAATATTGTGTTGTGTTTCAAGTTGATTTTTTTAAACCATTCTTACATGATGAGTCTAAAAATTCTGGTTACTAAAGAATCCTATCTAATACCATCTTAAATAAGAGAAAAGTCAGTAAATCAAACAGAACAGAAATAAAATGGGACTAAATTCCAACACATCAGTACTCAAAAATATTCCTGATCTAAGCATTAATGCCAATCAGTCATTTACCAAGAACATTCTATTACTTAAAAATTCTTTGAGTTCACCACTTTTTATTTTTCTCATTAAAATGGATTACTCTGTTTGCTTATTTTTAATTAAGCTTGAGTTTCTACCACTAAGTTATATGTAAAATCTTTCATGGAATTACCTGCTGGAAGGTGTGGCAAAATATTACCAAGTGGAAATATTACTAAGAGTTAGAATGGGAGTAGCAATTTCAAACATTCTTTGTAATGAGAATTTTTATTACATCAGGCTGTATCAAGATAGTTTAAGAAGAATAACTTGGAGAAATAATTACTACCAGAAATTAATATAACCAATTCATTGGAAAATGAGAAAAGTGAGTTAGCACCACTAACCACCTTCCACCACACCTGCCTGTCTGTTCTATGCGTGCTCAGTGATACGGCTGTTAGGGTGCACATCCTGAGTCCGTGATTAGGAATAAATGACTATTTTATTTGGCTGCCTGCAGGATACATTTCAGAAAGCTCAAGACAAGGATTGGTGTGTGGGAGTTGAATGAAAAGACTTCAAAATTAAAAACAATATCCCTGTAAGACTCAGAGAGTGAGCTGGCAATTTGAAGAGGCTTGGCAGACATCCATTATGGTTTTCTCTGTATTGGGAGTAATGCAAATCATTGCTGAGTTCAATGATGTTCCTGTGAAAGCTTTTAGTTTCCTAAGTAAGAAAATTACCCATAATCATTGTTATTAATACATAAAAACAAACTAACATGAGCCATAGATTAACCATTGCTTTTTTAATTTAATACCCTGGAGAGGAAAAGCCAGGTAATTATACTTTATCACTGAACACTAAGCTCAAATTTGTCTTTCTTGGATGTCTTTGTAACAGCATGCAAAATTTTCAGCTAAGAGGTCCTTTATAACACCTGGTACATTTTGCAACACAATATTCTATCCTTAGATTGGAAATGATAGCTGCTTATTTATTTATACTCTTCTAATTTTCAAAAGCCTAAGTGCAAAGATAGCTTTTACTGAAAATCATATGTAATTGTACTTATTTGTCTGAGGACATATAAGAAACATTCAAGATTACTTATCACAGATGTTGAAATATTCTGTTTATCCTATTATGTATAATCAGATTAACCTTTCCTTTTGTGCTATATTTATTACACAAAATGACAAGGTTCATTTCATGAGATGTGATTTTTTTAAATGAGCTCACTTATGTTAATGTTTTATTAAAGGATAAATTTTTAAAAAATGGGAGAAATTACCATAACTTGGGCAGACAAAAGAACTATTTTGAGTAGTTAAAATTAGAAAGGGACTCAAGTGATTTGCTTTGAACCTTAGATCACTACCTTTACAGTTGCAGAACTAACACCTTAGTTTGGGCCTTCATATTTCTTTTTTTCTTTTCCTTTCTTTTTTCCAAGTGAGAAGAGGGGAGATAGAGAGACAGAATTCTGCATGCGCCCCAAACAGGATACACCTGGCAACCCCCATCTTAGGCCAAAATTCTGCCCATCTGAAGCCATGCTCACAACCAAGCTATTTTTAGCACCTGAGGCAGAGGCTTCACAGAGCCACCCTCAGCACCCAGGGCCAATGAGCTCTAACCTATTGAGCCATGTCTGTGGGAGAGGAAGAGAGAGAAAGAGAGGGGAGAGGGGAGGGTGGAGAAGAATATGGTTGTTTCTCCTTTATGTCCTGACTGGGAATCAAACCCGAAACATCTACATACCAGGCTGATGTTCTACCACTGAGCCAACTGGCCAGGGCCAGGTCTTAATATTTCAACCTGAATTAGAACAGTGATTTTTAAACTAGACATTTTGATTCTCAGCTTTTTTTTAAATAATTCATTTTACAAACAATTTCCTGGAATGATCTTTTAAAAATATACCTGAGATGTAACATTTCTGCTCAAACACCTTTAATAGTTCTTTACTAACATATGAATTATAAATATCTCACCCAGCAATTTGACCTACACATGGCCATGTCAGACATTTTTTAGAGGTTGCAAATTAGCAGCCATGGACTGCAGTCTTTGGTAATTGTAATTTGTCTGCTTTACAGTGTTTCTTAAAATGTTAAAGATAATTATTGTAAAAAATCAGAAAAGATCTCATTTAACTGTGGCGATTGCCCAGGGGAAGGGGGGGTGGGGAAACGTAGAGGAGGGTGTAGGGGGCTCAGTGGTGATGACAGAGGCTTGACTTGGGGTGGTGACCACAAAATACAGTGCATAGATGAAGTGTCGTAGAATGTGCATCTGCAAGCTGCGTACAAGTTAATTAATTAAATTAACAAGTAAATAAATAAATGATAGTTTGCATTTTAAAATTAAATCATAATATATCCTCGAGAAAACAAAGAAATAAACTATGAAATAATTAAATAAATAAATGCCTGTCCTCTAGCAAAAGTGTTATCCATTCCTATGGGACAACAGTTCCAGCTGAGGGACGGCTGCCTCCTTTACTCAGGGAGGAAGTTCACTAGTTTGCCAGACCCCCACATTCTTACTGTCTTATACCTGACAGCTTCACCCATTTATTTCACCTGCCTGTAAGTGGTGTTGATTTTTCCTATTATCCTACAAAAATCTTCTGCATAAGCTCAATTGTTCTTTCCATAATCGTCCCTATTTCTGTGCCATTCTACCCAGGGCTGCCCACCCAAAATGCCTTCTGAAATAAATACCATTGCCCTGGCTGGTTGGCTCAGTGGTAGAGCGTCGGCCTGGCGTGCAGGAGTCCCAGGTTCGATTCCCGGCCAGGGCACACAGGAGAAGCGCCCATCTGCTTCTCCACCCCTCCCCCTCTCCTTCCTCTCTGTCTCTCTCTTCCCCTCCTGCAGCCAAGGCTCCATTGGAGCAAAGATGGCCCGGCGCTGAGGATGGCTCTGTGGCCTCTGCCTCAGGCACTAGAATGGCTTTGGTTGCAACAGAGCGGCGCCCCAGATGGGCAGAGCATCGCCCCCTGGTGGGCGTGCCAAGTGGATCCCGGTTGAGCGCATGCGGGAGTCTGTCTGATTGCCTCCCCGTTTCCAACTTCAGAAAAATAAAAAAATAAAAATAAATAAATAAAATTGAAATAAATACCATCATTTTAACACCCTTTTCAATTTCTCCTATTTCAAGAATATTTCCCAGTTTTTTCTGTCCTCAGGGATTGTGCTGCTTTGAGGTTGCTTTGAGGTCTCAAATTCGTTGGTAGATAAAATGTAGGTTTGAACACAATTAGCATAAACCCTAATGTTCTGTGTAAATTTTATTTACCAAAATATGTTATAAGCTATTTGAGGATTGGGATAATTACTTTTATATCTTTATAAATTCAGGTGTAGCACCAAATTGCATGAAATGTTGAAAATTTAATTATGACAGATACTATTTGGGTACTAGAAATCTAAATAAAAAAAACAAGGTGCCTTTTCCAGTGTTAACTTTTCACCTATTGTAGAAAGACTACATTTTAGAATAAATATTACAGGGCAATATTACATGAAAAAAAACCTGTAAATATTTTTTGAAAATAATATTAATAGCACTTATTAAATACCTATCATCTAGGTATTGCTCTAAGTACTTTCTTTGTATTAACACATATAATTGTCTCAATTATGAGACAGGTTCTTGGGGAAACTAAGAGTTTAAATACTTTCATAAGTATTTCTAGGTTATAAGTGATGGAGTCAAGATTTGAACACAGACACTGAATCAAATGGTATAAAAATGGAATCAATAATTTTGTGTTGTGAATTTAAGATGACTTCTTAAAAGGGATAGACATGTGGAGTGACTCTTGTAATACTTAGGAGTCCATCATATAGAGAAGGATAAGGCACTCTATGTATATAATTTGAATAAAGGCATAGTAGGTGGGAAGTGCATGATGTTTTTTTGGGCTTAGTGAGCAACTAGCGGGTCAGAATACCTGATGTGGCAGAATTAAGTGAAATATACTAAGGGATTTGGACATATTCCTCTGGACAATGGAAAACACTGAAAGTTGATAGTGTATGATGTGATCAGATTATCTTCTACAGTGCTGCAGATGAGGTACTGGGCTGTGTGAGCAATAAGGATGTCATAGTCCAATTCACATTTATTGAGGATGTGAACCAGGCACTAAATTCAAATGTTAATCAAGAAACCAAAAAGAGAGTTAGATTCTGAAGCATGGAGAGAAAAGGTATATGGATATCAGAGTTTCAAACTTAGTTCCTGAGGACATAAACAGAAATAGGTAAGTCAGGAGGAGGAGATTTGAGGCACTAAGACATAGAGAGTAGACTTTCTAAAAACATCTCAGATACCTTATCAGAATTTTTTCTTTAATACTCAGTAGCTCAAATTGAACCCATAATGCTCTGAGAAATTTCCACCTCCTATGGTGTCAAGACAAGTTCTTCTTGAAGACTGTTAGGCTCTTTCTATCAAATAATTTTCTTTTCTTTTCAGAATCTTTTCTAGTATTCGCTGAGCACCTAAGTATGCAGGTTGGTAATTCAGGAATCTCTGTCTCAACAATCTGTATCATACAACTGATACTTAATCCATTATAGAGTTGATTGCTGTTATTTCAAGAGAGATCATTACCAGCTTCCTTGTTGTAGAACCCCAGGAAGTAGAGGCCGTCTTCCTTTTTAACTAATATATCCCTTGAAAGACTTTGAAAGTCAAAAGTTTAGTAGTAGAATTACACTATGTAAGGGGATTTGGCATATAAATAGTATCTCTAGTTATGGTATAAATTTACCATGTGTATGCACATAATACTGTACATTAAGTGTAAAAATTGAAATATGTTTTTAAAGAATTATTATTTTCTCAATATATTATTCCCTTAAGCTATTTAATGTTGCTGTCTTAGAGAAAATGGAAACTAATATTAATACCAAGGATGAGGCTTTCTGGTATGCTTTATTCTTTTGATAATTGTTAAACATTGTGATAAATGCTGCTGTATGCACTTGGAATATGGAAATGAATAAAATACACAGGTCTGTGCTCTCATGAGTTTATAGTTTAAGAGTGGAGACAGGCCACAAAAATTATATTAGCTTTTGCAAATGAATTGACAAGGATGTTTCCATAATGTTGAAGGTAATGGTATCTTACTAGGTGTTTTTCTTTATGTCAATAGAAACTTAATAACTACACTGTTATTTTTTATTTATTTTTTTAGCAATTTGAAACCTCATATTTAGACACAAGTTTCAATGGTATAGCTTTAAATCAGTATGTATATTATTTGGTTTCCTGTTCTTAGCAGCTTTCTTCATATGCAATAAATTCAAAGATATCAACAAATACACTTAGAAACTGAGAGTATACTTTATTTGGCCACCAATAATGCCATCTTCTTTTCAATTTCACCATCTCTAGCATCAACACTTTCATTTTCTATTTGGCAGATTTTTAGAATGCAATCAAGTTCAAAATACCACAAATATCCATATGCTCACAGAAACACTCCTAGAAAGGCTATTTAAAAACCTGATGTTATTTAGTACATGCCAAGCACTGTAACATTAAATTCAATACCACCTCCAAGATAGTACTTTTGCTGGAAGGTCAGACCAGTGTACAAAAGCACATGTCAGCATTGGAGATGCAATCTGGGGCTGCAGAAGACTACATGTTAAATATAAAAAACAAAAAACAGTTGCCACTGGGGTGAAAAACGAAAACTAAAAATAAGCATGAGCATTGAACTAAGCAGCTCAAAATTTTAATCCTTACTCTCTCTTTGGCTCTTGAATGATCAATCTTTAGACTTATTATCAATATTTATAAATGATGTGAATTCTAAACAAAATATTTTAGCAAAGGAACCGTTGCATAGTGAATAGTTTGTTTTTCCTTATTTTTGCCCCACCTCCTCTCTGCCACCTATCCTGTATGCATATTAGAATCACCTGGGGAATGTAAATTACTGCCAGGGACTCACCAGCCCAGTTGGAGTCTAGAAGGATCGAGTCTGAGGACCAGTACATTTCTGAAGCTCCTCAGGTGATGGTACTGTACAACCAGACTTTGGAAATGCTGTTCACACTTCTTGCCTATGAATACGGTTTAGGGTATAGACAGAGAAAATTCTCCCCAAATCCTATGGGTTGAATAGGACTTGATGAAAGAGGAAAAAGGGAGAGAAGATAGTAAATGATTTCTGCTGCACCCAAAACAAGGGCTGCTGCCACTGAATTTAGCAATTCCTCTAATTTAGGTGTGGATTCGGAACACCTACGTCAGAATAATTAGGTCCTGGTTAAAAGTGCAAAGTAGGCCCTGGCAGGTTGGCTCAGTGGTAGAGCGTTGGCCTGGCATGCGGAAGTCCCGGGTTCGATTCCCGACCAGGGCACACAGGAGAAGCGCCATCTGCTTCTCCACCCCTCCCCCTCTCCTTCCTCTCTGTCTCTCTCTTCCCCTCCCACAGCCAAGGTTCCACTGGAGCAAAGTTTGCCTGGGCGCTGAGGATGGCTCTGTGGCCTCTGCATCAGGTTCTAGAATGGCTCTGATTGTGGCAGAGAGACACCCCAAGATGGGCAGAGCATCACCCCCTGGTGGGCATGCCGGGTGGATCCCGGTTGGGCGCATGTGGGAGTCTGTCTGACTGCCTCCCCGTTTCCAGCTTCGGAAAAGTACAAAAAAAAAAAAATGCAAAGTAATGGGTCCAGCCCCCGACCTCCTGTTTTAAATTTCAACAGCAGTGAGATAGTGTCAGAAATTAAAATTTTTATTAAGCACCTTGGAGAATTTTATGCATGCCAATTTAGAGATTCGTTGCTTCAAGTTAAGCATTTTTTTCTTAAAATTTTTTTAATCTGGAAAAGATCTGTTGTGTGGGCATAAACATATTGCAGTTGAATAATTTGTAATTGTATTATTTCCCCATGTATAAATGTAGGGCCAGTAGTCGCAGCTATCACGGCCATGCACATGCAGGTTGTCATTGAATTCGGAAAGATGGTAAAGAAACAGTGGAGCCAAAAAATGGTGGGCCATTCCTTTATTAAAGCCTCACACCGTTTGATGAGCAAACACACAGGGAAAATGGTTCCCTTTCACTCATTCAGAGCTCTCAAAGCCCTCACACATTCTTCAGTTCCGCAATCAGGAGAATCTTCTCCAGTTTCTCCTAGAATCAGAGGCCCCACCAGGCTCAGCAGGGCTCCCAAAGCCCCTCAGCTCTGGTTCCCCATCTGCACACCTTCTCTTTCCCTGCCAACATGGCTTCTTCTTCAGCACTCTGCATTCTCTCTGCTCTCTCAGAAACATGGCTTCTTTCTGCCTCTTCGCCTTTTTCTCTTCTTTTCAAAACTTTCTGGAGCGGAAAACCTCTCTACCAGCAAACATTAGCAAAACAATAGTCCTTCCCAAGGTGGAAAGTAATCTGCAGTTTTACAGACCACATATACCTGGTGCTGCCCAGCTGCCAATGCAAACAATAAGCAAGCAGACATAAAAAAATCATATTTTGCCCTGGCCGGTTGGCTCAGCGGTAGAGCCTCGGCCTGGCGTGCAGAAGTCCCGTGTTTGATTCCTGGCCAGGGCACACAGGAGAAGTACCCATCTGCTTCTCCACCCCTCCCCCTCTCCTTCCTCTCTGTCTCTCTCTTCCCCTCCTGCAGCCAGGTTCCATTGGAGCAAAGATGGCCCGGGCGCTGGGGATGGCTCCTTGGCCTCTGGCCCAGGTGCTAGAATGGTTCTGGTCGCAACAGAGCGATGCCCCGGAGGGGCAGAGCATCGCCCCCTGGTGGGCAGAGCGTCGCCCCCTGGTGGGCATGCCTGGTGGATCCCAGTTGGGCGCATGCGGGAGTCTGTCTGACTGTCTCTCCCCGTTTCCAGCTTCAGAAAAAATAAAAAATCGTATTTTACAAACCTATTTGACCAACAATAAGACATATTCATTTTGAAAAATTTGGGGTCTAATAACTGGGTGCATCTTATACAGTGGTTGTAGATTTTTTACTTGCATTTTCTGCTTTTTTGTGCTTGTTGTCTTTGCGCTCATTGTTTTGCACTTGTTGCCAGTATATTATAGTAGGTTATGTTTTGCCATGTTATGTCCAAAAATGGCTCAGAAAATATCTTCATCCAGTGCTGAATTAAAGTTAAAAGTGATCCAGTTTGCAAAAGTGAATGGAAATTATGCTGCTGAATGTAAGTTTCGTCCTCCTCCAACTGAGAAATCAATCTGAGACTGGTTACAGGAAGAATAAACCCTACTGAAAACGCCACGGCAGAAGAAGGCCATGAGAGGCAAGTCAGCAAAGTGGCCTGATTTAGAGAGGGAATGGAAGATATGGATTGAAGAGCAAAGGGCAACTGGAATTCATGTGTCCACAAAGATGGTTCAGCATGAGGCAAGAAGAATTGCTGATGAAAAAGAAATTACTGATTACAAAGGGGGGCACAGTTGGTGCTTCAGGTTCATGAAAAAAAAATGGACTAAGCATGCATATATGCACCAAACTTGCCCAAAAGATGCCCAGAAGCTATGAGCAGGTCTTTGAATTTCATCGTTTGGTCATTCAGTGTCAGAAGACACATCAATTTGAGTTGGGACAGATTGCAAAGATAGACAAAGTCCCCTTTGATGTCTCAAGTAACAGAACTGTTGATAAGAATGGGGTGAAAACTATATCTGTGAAGACAAGTGGACATGAAAAGAGCCATTCTACAGTTGTTCTAGCTTGTTGTGCTGACAGAACCAAGTTGACCTCTATGCTGATTTTCAAATGCAAGACAATGCCCAAAGAAGATATCCCTTGGGGAGTGATTGTCCAGGTTCATGACAAGGGTTGGATGGATCAGGATGGGATGAAGATCTGGTTCGAGAAAGTTTGCAGAAGGAGACCAGGTGGGTGGGCTCTTACGCAAACCTGCCCTATTGGTGCTTGATCAGTTCAGGGCATACATAACAAAAACACAAAGAAGGTTGCTATAAAGCAAAAAAACAAAACTTGCCATCATACCTGGAAGTTTGACATCCCAGCTCCAACCACTTGATGTCAGCATTAACAAACCTTTCAAAGCTGCATTGAGAGATGAATGGATCCAATGGATGAAGTCTTCTGGGGACAATTTGACACCAGCAGGAAGAGTGAAGAAACCAACTGTAGGAGAAGTTTGTACCTGGGTGAAAAGATCCTGGGATAATATCAAGATTGAGATCATTGTCAAGTCATTTAAGACGTGTGGCATTTCAAATGCTATAGATGTATCTAAGGACTAGGCAATATATGAAGACAGTGATTCATCATCAGCCACAGATGAGGACAAGCTAATGGATGGGAGTTTTGACAGTGATGAGGAGTTGTATGAGTTTTATGATGAATAAAACTTGAGTTCAATAACTTTATGTAATACATTCTTTTTTTCAAATTTTGGGCTCCAAAATTAAGGTGCATCTTATACATATCTTATACATGGGAGCATCTTATACATGGAGAAATACGATCTAATATATTCCAGCTCAGTCAAATAACCAGAAAAATTAACAAAGAGGTTCTATAGAGTATGGAAATTCTCTGGTTATTACTTAAAGCTCACAGATAAATCAGAGACAGGTATATTTTTTTACCTATTTACCATTTATTAGACCTAAGTGATTAAATTTGTCAAAAGCAAAAATAGTCAAACATCTAATTTTTTATTTCTTTTTTTATTTTTAGATACTCTATGACTTTATACCTAGGTCAATGTACCCTTTTGGTTTCTACTTCATTTTCTCAGAAGGCCTTCCCTAAATTTTGAATACACTAGGCCAACTTGTGCTAGATTTCCCAGCATCCTATAAAGCCATTATTATTCCTTACTTTTACACTTTAATTGTCTAAACTTCCTTAGCAAGATGTGTGAGAGCACCTCCTATTAAGATTTGGTTACCACTCTTTTTCCAGCACTATGGAGGTTCCAGAGTCTATGGAGGCACTCCTTGACTGCACAAAAAGTGATACCATTTCCCACCAGAAGTTTGAAAGTGCTTGGGAATGGAGACACCAAAGAAGTAATGTTTTCATGAAGTTATCTTGAAGCATTTTCACAGAGAAGCCGTCCCTATTCTTCTAAGAGATACATTTTGGGTACTCTGTGTAATGCTCTGCTACCCTTCACCATATTTGGGGCTGAACAGCTCAGGAACATAAGGTAGTAGATAAACCTGACAGGAGTGGAAGCACCACAAGCAGAAACTTGTGAGCATCACCGTAAAAATCGTCATGTCATCGTATACCAGTTATGGGCGACACACTTTCCTTCTGCTGATGAAGTATGATTTCTCCATTTAATCTTCTACTAATTTTGCATGTCATTTTTAACCAGTTTTATGTAAATGGTGGCCGTCTTTTTTTTTTCCTTTTCTTTTGCAGAGAAAAAAATCTGTAGTTCTGTAGTTTTAGTGATTCTGGATTTTTTTCAAGCGTGTTTGATGTTCAGGTGGCCTGAACAAATTGACAATCTGAGTAGTGTATACATCAACATTACCAATAAAGCTTAAGGGACCTAGGAACTATCCAGGTATGCAAGTCTCATGTTACATTGCTAGTTTTGCTACTATCTTATATGGAAAACATTTTAAGTTATTGTTTATTTTCACATTTAGATCTTTATTATTGCTTTCTTATACTTCTTCAGGTAACCTAATATTTTTTCCTTGAATAAATCTTAATCCTTATGTACATTTTAAATGTAATATAAAAGTAACAAATGTTGCATATATTACCTCTTTCCAGAACATTAGAAAAGAGTAAATGAGATTGAATCTAACAGCAACTCTAAAGCTGTGAAAGAGGAATGCTGAACTGATTCAGTAACTTACTGTGTTTTATGATCTTTAGTTTACAAACCATTAGCTTATTGTCCAGCTAATACACAATCATTTATTAAGATAAAATGTGAGGGGTGACACCGTTAATGCTGATTACCGTATTTATTTATTTATTTATTTATTTTATTTTTTTGTATTTTTCTGAAGCTGGAAACGGGGAGAGACAGTCAGACAGACTCCCGCATACGCCCAACTGGGATCCATCCGTCACGCCCACCAGGGGGCGACGCTCTGCCCACCAGGGGGCGATGCTCTGCCCCTCTGGGGCATCGCTCTGTTGCAACCAGAGCCACTCTAGCGCCTGGGGCAGAGGCCAAGGAGCCATCCCCAGCGCCCAGGCCATCTTTGCTCCAATGGAGCCTCGCTGCGGGAGGGGAAGAGAGAGACAGAGAGGAAGGAGAGGGGGAGGGGTGGAGAAGCAGATGGGTGCCTCTCCTGTGTGCCCTGGCTGGGAATTGAACCCGGGACTTCTGCACACCAGGCCAACGCTCTACCACTGACCCAACCGGCCAGGGCATCCGTATTTATTTTTAGATCACTAAAATAAAACAGAAAACAATGGCTGATTTTTTTTGTCAACTATAAATTTCTAATCTTGAAAGAATATCATTAAAATATATTTCTATTTGACGAAGATCGAAAAATGGTGTCTATAGTGTTTAAACAATCTGATAACCAAAAAGGAAAAAATTTAAGAAAGCTTGAACCAGGCCATAATGCTATGTTAATCTATTAATATTACTGTTTTCTAAGTATAATTCTGTAATACAAAAAAGATTATCACAAAATTATTTTATTATTATTATTGATTTTGTCTCAGTTCTTTAAATCTTATTGCCTGTTATCATGTGGTAAATGATTACTTTCCATTGTTGAAGATATCAGGCAAATATGACAACAATCACCTACATACTTCCTCAGTTGTTGTCACTAAGCAAAGTTATACATATTTAGTTCCTTAGTCTTCCCTCATAATTGAATCTCTCCAACTGCTTAATCATTGTAGTGGTTCTTCGAGTTTGTCTGCTGAGAAATGTTGGGGTATAATTGATGTATTATATGTTAATTGGCTTACTCCTAAAATTTCAAAATGGAACATTGGAGTGTGACTGTCTATGGAGATATATATGAAGATAAAGCTGAAGCTTCTGGGTCCAGAGTTCCTCTGAGCCTTTAGTGCCTCCTTCCCCTCATGAATAACTTAAAGTACCTGGGATGCTAAAACAATAAATAATGTGAAAATAAAAGTCATAATTAATATAAAATATAAAAGTAAGTCCAAAGCAAGAACAAAACATGTTTTATTTTTGACTGCAGAATTATCATCTTTTATCCAATAATTCTAATAATTAAAACTAACTAATTTCTATTTTATATCTTGACTATTTGATGATTTTATGTAATTATTTGCTATGATTACTTAATACACATTTATATTTATATTTTAAATATCAAAATACACTATATTTGATTCTTAATTTATTTTGATAACATTGTATTCTCTACTTTAACCCCACTTTTTTTTTGGCAATAGTGTACTTCCTACCCTTAAACCTACATTTTCAAAGCAATTTGTCTTTTTTCAGGGTTGTACTGAGTCTGTTCAAATTTTTAAGAGAGAAAGAAATGAATAAAGTTATAACTAGAACATATATACAAATTGACCTTGAGTTGGGTCCTCTCTTTAAAAATATATAATATGTCTCAAAAGCCATTTATGAATTATAGAACTGAAAAGTATAGGCTTATTTAGGAGTAAGATTTTTTCTCAAAGGGGTAGATATACAGGTTATTCAAGGAGAACTAAACACTCTATCTTATTTCAATTCATGAACAGAATTCTTATTTATAAACTGGAAGTTACTCTATTTATAGTGCAAAATAAATAAGAGCATATACAGGGCACAACTAGTTTTTTCCCTAAACTCTGACAGCAGCTGAATCACTGTGACATTGGATCAACAATTTTTACAACACTTTCAACAGATGTTCGCTGTCATACTTTGTGTGTGATATTATTTAGATCCTCAATATATATTTTAACATTCCAGTGGCATTACAATTAATAAGTGGATATATATGTTTTCTGTATTGAGGATGATCAAAGAGGTAGTCACTGTTTAAGCCAGCTGCTTTTATTTATATGTAGATAAAGTCAGACAGACCTGATTCAAATCACAGCTCCAAAAGCATGCTAGTGCCAAGGGCATATCAAAAGCATGATAATGCAAAATTATAACCTCTAAGATTTAGTTTCTGTCCCTTCAGAGTGGGGATAACAAGACCACTTCATAAATTTGTTTTGAAGATTAATTTGTCCAAGGGATTTATTACAGCAATTGAAGACATTAATGTAATTATAATAATATTTTATTATTAATCATTACTAGACAACAATCAAATGACCCTTTCAAAGCATATCAGAAATATTTTCATGTTAGACTAATGGGAAATTTCCAGAGGGGTAGAATAAAGTTTGTCTTTTTAATGTCTCTTTAGAAATACAGTTCATTTAATCCAGACGGAATCAGAAAAATGACTTTTATTAATTATGTACCTCTCAAATGACAAAAAAGATCTTAAGTGAAGTTAGACTAAATGGTAAATAGAATAGTTGTAGAGAATTATACTCAATAGTGATAGCACAGTATAATAATCTTGTTTGGGGACAAAAAAGAGAAACAGTTTACATGGTACAAACCCAGCTGTTATGCATCCGTGGTTCATTGTGAACAACTATTCCAGAATGTGGCTTTAAATAATCAAACATTGCTTCTTAATGTGTTATAGAATAGAAAATTTAGAGTAATATTATGTTATTCATTCTGCTGAAAAGAGACATAAGGACTTTTTTTTAAAAAAAGAGCTATCAAAAAGAACAGTAAAGATGATGAGTGTGCAGAACAATGTCTGTGAAAAATTATTCAGCAAGAACATAACAGGCAGAGATGAGATGTAATCATCTGCAGGAATATGATGATGCCCAGAAAAGAAAAAACAAGATGCTTCTTCATCCATTGTCATTAATACCTCCTTTCCTGTTTTTAATCTTGTGAGAATTGTATCTTTATGTTCACTGTGATTTCTAAAGACAGCACTTGTTCCCTAAAGATGCCTAAAGGAAAAGACTATGCAGTTTTCCTTTGTTTTTCAGGAACAATCCAATGATAATGAGCCCACATTCTTCAGTATGTAATTTTAGGGATTTCCTAAGTGTTTAGTCCCAGGACAGGCATGAGGTTGATGAAATGACTTCACATACTGAATCTATCACGAACCATGCAATTTATTGCCTATAAAATGACGATGAGAGTAGGATTCTTGAGATGATAAATGATTTCTATGCAAGAAACTCTTAAAACAGAGCTTGGTATATTAAACACTCCATTTAAGTTTGCATGTTTGCTGCAATTCCGTTGGGTCAGTAGAGCAGACTCACTTCCAGTCCCCTGTGCACAGGGCACTTATTTTAGCCAAGCCTTTTCCATTGTCCTTTCTGCTTCCATTCCATTTAGCTGGGTTCTGCTCTTCCCCCAAGGCCCAGTCTTTTCTAGACTAAGAAACAGGCGATGGAGTATTAAAGTTCTCAACAACGGATGTTGTAAAATATGTCTTCTTTAGAGGATGAAACTATGGTCAGAGAGGAAGAGAGGAAAAGAGGATGGAAGCTATGCAGCACTTGGGCTACCTAAGAATTTAGATTCTAAGGTGGTCTTGTGCTCTACTCATTCTCACAAGTCCTTTCTTTGGACAAACTGCAGTGCTGAGGCAAGTAATTGGAGGTAGCACCAGAGAATATGAAGAAGGCAGAGTGAATCAAACATCCCAGAAGACTGAACAGGAGACATTAATATAAATGATATTGAGACATTGATATACATCCTAGGTAAAGGCAAAATATTAGACAAGGAACTCAAATGGATAAAATATTAATGAAACTTTAAAATTATCTATTCATATAAAGCTATATATATCTAGTACTCCTTAAACCTTTACATACAATCTACAAAAGTACTGTGCTACTTGAAATTAAATATGCTCACTGGCTAAAACAACAGAACTCATTATTATAATAATGTTTTGTATTTAATAATAATAGCATTATAATAATTTTTATATTTATGTTTATGTAAATTAATATATTTATATATTAATAACTGTTATTTAAAATATCAGATTTCATAATCCAGCCCCTTAGCTACTGTCCTAAATAACTTTGGGAGGAGTTGTGCATTCAAAGATGCTTAAAGTTAACCCAGGTCCTGGAGGTGCCCCAGGACAGCACCTGGAAGAGTCGTCCACTTTTCAGGTGTTCATGGAAGACTGTCGCCCACTTTCTTGTTTTTTTTTGTTTTTGTTGTTGTTGTTGTTTGTTTTTTTTTTGTATTTTTCTGAAGCTGGAAACGGGGAGAGACAGTCAGACAGACTCCCGCATGTGCCCGACCGGGATCCACCCGGCACGCCCACCAGGGGCGATGCTCTGCTCTGCCGCGACCAGAGCCACTCTAGCGCCTGGGGCAGAGGCCAAGGAGCCATCCCCAGCGCCCGGGCCATCTTTGCTCCAATGGAGCCTTGGCTGCGGGAGGGGAAGAGAGAGACAGAGAGGAAGGGGGGTGGAGAAGCAAATGGGCGCTTCTCCTATGTGCCCTGGCCGGGAATCGAACCCGGGTCCCCCGCACGCCAGGCCGACGCTCTACCGCTGAGCCAACCGGCCAGGGCCATGTCGCCCACTTTCTGACTTCCATTCTCAAAATAGGCACTGGGTCAACAGATATGTTTGAATAGCCTGTAATAGACAAAGAAAATGACAAACTGTTGAAGAATAAATGGGGGGTAGGATAAAGTCCCTGACTCTGCCTTCCAAGAAATTAAGATTTAGTGAGCACTAAAAACATGAAAATGGCAATAAAATGTATTGTCAGGGTATTTCATCAATGTCAGACCTATGCAGTCGCAAATTTCCCTATACTTACAAGAGCTCTTTAGTTGGTTAAACATTATGTCATCACCTACTTGAAATTTTAATAACTTTTATACAAAAAATCTCTCATTTCATTTTTTTACTGGGCCCCAAAAATTATTTAATTGATCCTTTTTACTGTAACAAGTTTACAGTAGAGTAAGAACATACTACCATGGAAACACATTAGATGTACATGTAAGCCAGTTTCTAAATCAGGCATCCCCAAACTACGGCCTGCGGGCCATATGTGGCCCCTGAGGCCATTTATCTGGCCCCCGCCACACTTCCGGAAGGGGCACCTCTTTCATTGGTGGTCAGTGAGAGGAGCACTGTATGTGGCGGCCCTCCAACAATCTGAGGGACAGTGAACTGGCCTCTGTGTAAAAAGTTTGGGGACCCCTGCAAGATGGAGAAGGGCTCTCCAGAAAGACAATAACAAACTTACGCTAAAATGATGAATAGGAATTAATCAGGTGGAAGAAAGAATAGGAGAAAATAGTTATAACAAGAGTGAATAGTTTATGCTTTGCATTATTAGTTAATAGTTAATCATCTCTGCATTGGCAAGAGCATAGAGAATTCACAGTAAATAAATATACTTTAATTTTACAGTGAAAATGAGAAGAATGAGGGAACAGATCTCAATCATGCAAGGAATGATATAGATACTCATTGTATCTTCAAAGGATTGCAGCTATTTAATGGATTTAGGTAGGCAAGTTAGTTTCTCTAATGTCTGTTATAGAAAAATTACTCTTAGTTTCTCTGTAGAAAAATCAATCAGAGGGGTAGTTGAATAGCATTTCCATTCATCTAAGCAAGGGAAGGTGTTTTGAACCAACGATCTGATGGAGGCAGAGATTTCAGACAATATACTGGTTGATAGGATTTCTGAAGGGATGAGCAGTCAGGGATAATGACCATATTTTCAGTTGGAAAAATGAGTGAACGTTTTTTTTTCTGAGATAGCAACTAAAGGACAGAGAGTATGTTTATGCAGATGATCATGATTTGTATTTTAGAAAAGCTGGACTCAAGTTATCAATTTGATATTCACATGGGGAGATCCAGAGCAGAAGGAGAAAAGCAAGTGCAGTGCAGAAACTGATCGTGCTGAAGATGGAGTTTAGGGAGGAAACAGAAACCATGTGAGTGGGGAAGTTTGTACAGGTGACCTAAGAACAAAAACAAAATTAAAACCCCCAAAACATACAATTAGGCATTCCAAAAACTGGGCTAATTAAAAGTTTCAAATGCTGTTTAAAAATCAAGTCAGTTTAGTACCTAAAGATGCCCTGGTGTGGATACAGTCAGTATCTTGCAGTACAGAAATTAATGGACTCCTGCATATGCTTTGGCTTCCTAAAAGTATCGGGTCCTCAGGACTGGTGTCACACTATATCATTTTGTGGTAGTGCACCTTAAAGTACCTAGCAAAATGCCGTGTGACATATATATGTATGTGTGTGTGTGTGCTCACTGATTGCTTGATTAACATTTTTTTGTCTTAGCTTGAACAGAAAAGGTAATATGTTCCCATCTGATCACTAGAACAGTTCAGCTTACAACCTCTGTGTCATAGCCATAAATTCAGGAACTAAACTAGAGGGAGAATAGAAATCTCAAGTTCCCTTAAGCTCTTATATTGAGTATTCATTACACAGGTATATTTTTCCCCAAATAGAGAAATCATTCCTAACAATCTAGTATTCTTCAGCTGTCATCTAATAGGAGTGTAAATGGACACTGTTAAAGAGTGCCTGCTAAGCAGTCTGTTAGATGAAGTCAATAGTAACCAAGTCCTTCAGCAATTACTACACTCTTTTCTTTGAAACATTGGTTTTCCCATCTTTTATTTCAGAAATTAGTTCGTCAAGTTTATTGAATATTCTATTCTAAGAATTTCCGGAACACCCTTGCCCTGGCCGGATAGCTTGGTTGGTTAGAGGGTCATCCTGAAGCACAGAGGTTGCGGGTTCAATCTCCAGTCTCTCTCCTGCTCTCTCCCTCTCTCTAAAATCAGTAAAAAAAAATCTTAAACAATTGCAAACAATAAAAAAAGAAAGAAAGAAATTTTGAACATTAATAAATTGCTGTTGGCTTTTTCCTGAAGAACTTAATTTAAATTCTTTGTCTACACTAAATGTCTCCTAAGGTCCCGATGGTCCACCTCATAGAAACCCTCACTATAGTAGGAGTAAGGTACCCTGGAAGAAGGGAGAAGAAAGCACACACCATTGCATTCTGTATGGTGGAAGCCAACTGGATTCAAATGAACTCTTAATGAAACTGCCAGAAAGCATTTTTGTTTGATATCAAAACTTGTCTCTAGAATTTAATATGTTATTGATATATCAAAATTTGACATAAATGTCAATTCTGTGTCCTCTTTGGAGACATGTCTGTTCAGGTCCTTTGCCCATTTTTTAACTGAATTGTTTTGTTTTGTTTTTAATTTTCATTTTGTTTTTGTTTTTTGGTGTTGAGATTTATAAGTTCTTGATATTAAACCCTTATCAGGTGTATCATTAACAAAAACGTTCTCCCGTTTAGTGGATTGTCTTTACATTTTTTTGGTGGTTTCCCTTATGATTCAAGAATTTTTTAGTTTGATGTAGTCAATTTGTTCATTTTTCTTTTGTTTCCCTTGCCCAAGGAGATACATCAGAAAAAATTATTGCTATTATTGCTATGAGATGTCTGAGATTTTACTGTTTATGTTGTCTTCTAGAATTTTTATTATTTCAAGTCTTACATTTAAGTTTTTAATCCATTTTAAGTTTATTCTTGTGTATAGTATGTTTAGGTGGTCTAGTTTCATTTATTTTTTGCGTGTATCTGTGCAATATTCCCAATACCATATATTGAATAGACTGTCTTTATCCCATTGTACGTTCTTGCCTCCTTTGTCAAATATTAATTGACCATATAGGCATGGGTGTCTATTATGTTTTATTGATTTATATGTCAGTTTTGATTGACAGTACCATAGTATTTTAATTACTATGACCTTGTGGTATAGTTTGATATCAGATAGCATGACACCTCCAACTTTGTTTTTCTTTCTCAGATTGTGGAGGTTATTTGGTATTTTTTTATTCCATATACACTTTTGGAATATGTATTCTACTTCTGTGTAATATGTTATTGGTATTTTTATAGGAATACATTGAATCTATAGATTGCTTTGGGTAGTATGAACATTTTAATCTTTTTTTCTGCATCTGTACTTCCCCTATCTTTCCATCTTTCATTACAGTGGGAGGAATGTATGTCCTATCAATAACTTTAGTGATACATCCATTTCTACCAATGTCATCAGAAATTTAACTTTGCTCTCTTCTATCTCCCTCTCTCTCTCTCTTTTACTGGACTTTCAGTGTCTATCACAGGACAACTTGTCCTCATTATCATTTACACACATTCTAGTTTCTTCTGTTATAAAAATAACATAGAAAATCAAAGCAATTTCTTTCTTGACCTCACAAATTCTTCAGTTATTCCTAATGTTCCTATCTCTTTCATAATCAAGCTACTTGAAAGGGTTTGCTATAAATATGCCTCTACCTGATTTTTTATTCACAATTCTTAAAGTTTAAAATGTTATGAAATATTTCAAACAAACTCAGAAACAGAGAATAATATAACCCATAGAGTAATATATGTACCCACTATCAGATTTATTTGTTTTTTACTATTTTTTCTTATTTTAATTTTATTTAGAAAATTAAATTTAACAGGGTGACTGATCAATAAGAGTACATAGGTTTCAGGTAAACATTCGATAGCATTTAAACTGTTGATTATGTTATATACCCATTACCCAAAGTCAAATCATTTTCTGTCACTGTATATTTATCCCTCTATCAGATTTAATTGATGTTGATATTTTGCCATATCCACTTTGGACATTTTTGCAAAAGAAAATTATATTATTGTTACAATTAAATCATCCTAATTAAATCATGACTACTGTCATAAAGCAAGTATGTGCCATTTCTACTCCAATTTTTACATTGTATAATATTGATAACTATTCATAAAATGTGTGCTATTATGTTTATATACTATATATAATCATATTCAGGTATTAATATTATTGCATTATATTAATACATGAATCTATTTCTTTTATGCTACCTTTAATATAGTGTTCCAGATCATGAATATATCATTGTTTATTCATCCTCATATTTAAAAACATTTAAATTGTGCAGTTTTCTCTCTTGTAAATAATTCTACAATAATCATGCTTGTTTATATCTCTTTGCTTATGTGAGATTTTTTTCTTTAGCATAAGTATTGATGGCCAGAGGGTAGAGCATCGTTTTTCAAAACAATTGAACCAGTTTACTCTCACATCAACAATGCATAAATGACCTTTTCATCTCCAGCCCTTAGCATCATCTTTTAATCAAATGTTGAGATTTTTGCTTATTTGAAGAGTATAAAGTGGTTCTTGTATTTGTTATTTATTACTGCATAGTAAATTGTCCCCAAATTTAATAACTTAACATGGTAAACATTTATCTGATAGTTCTGTGAGTCATTAGTGCAGGCTTAGTTGGGTATCTCTGCCTCAGGACCTCTCACAGGAAGCAATGAGATGTTTGTTGGGCTGTATATTTATCCGAAGGCTTCACTGGGGAAGATTTACTTCTTACCTCGTTCATATGGTTATTACCAGTATCCGGTTTTTTGTGGGTGGTTACACTGTGGATCATGTACAGTGATTTTCACTGGCTTTCAGAGGAGACCCCTCTCAGTTCTTTGCCACATGTGCCTTTGGATAGGGCAGCTGACAAAATGGCAGCTAGTTTCACTGAAAGCCATCAAGAGAGTTTGAGAACATAAATACAAGGGAAGTGATAGTCTGTTTTGTAACCTTATATCAGAAAGAGATATCTCATCACTTTTGTCATATTTTATTAATTAATAGCAAGTCACTAGGCCCAGACTGCCCACAGGGAAGGTATTATACAAGATCATGAACACCAGGAGGCAGGTTGATGAAGACCGTTCTGGAAGCTGCCCTCCACAGTATTTCACTGTAGTGTTGTTACATTTTCCTAATTACTTGTTAGATATCTTTTCATATATCTTGGGCCATTAAAGGTTCTATTTTGTGAACTACCTATTTATAGTCTCTCCATTTTTCTATCTAGTTTGATGTTTGTTGGCTTTTCTCTTCATATATATATATATATATATATATTCTGGATACTAATTTTGGTTAGTCTTATGAGCTGAAGCCCATTCACTCCGAAGCCCATTTAACATGATATTCTTTCTCACTCCTTCCCCTAGCCCCATTACAATAACCATTCTTGTAAAGCCATCATTGATTTTTATAACATTAAAATCAATAAATGATTTTCAACTCCCATTTTAATTGACTTGGCAGCATTTAGTACAGATGAATAGTTTAATTCATTTTAAAAATATTTTTTAAGTCGTAAGTTTGTCAGTTATACTATTTATTTTAAACTTCCATGGCGTTATCATATATCATTTTTTCACTTTCCACTGTAGCTGTTATTTGTCAGGCTCTTTCGTGGATTTTTCTCTTTCACCTTGACATCAAAATATTTGGATTTATCAGGATAAACCTGACATTCTCCCCCTGGTGATTTTATTTAGTCCTATGTATTTA
Source organism: Saccopteryx leptura (assembly GCF_036850995.1). NCBI lineage: Eukaryota > Metazoa > Chordata > Mammalia > Chiroptera > Emballonuridae > Saccopteryx > Saccopteryx leptura. The sequence goes on along the minus strand of NC_089509.1, from coordinate 25,520,238 downwards.
CATTTATGAGTATGATAATAATTCCTATATTTATATCTCCAGGACAATATCACCAATCTTCTACATAATGTGTTTGCATAAATTTATCATGGACCTCTAAAATGTAATAGGCTTAAGTCTGAAATTTTACTCATTCTTGTTCCTGGGTGTACCAGTTGGTGATCCCAGAAAACCAGAAATTACCTATGACATGTTGTCCCTGAAACATCAAGTCCTATATATACTACTAACTCAAAACTCTTCTATCACCTTAACCAAACTACTTTCTTCTCTTCTAGGGCTATGAATGGTCCCGCATTTCCATTTTGCTTATATTTTCTCACCTTTTTAAAAACAGAATATCCATAGCATTTTGAATGTAAAATAATGGCATTTTGAATGTAAAACCAATTATTTTGAAAATGTTTAAAAAGATTGAATATTAAAATAATGTAATAAGTTTTCAAAGACTTTTTATTGAGTAGCAGTTTAAGTCTTTAATGAGAGACCTCGTAGTTAGACAATGCACACAGTGCTTAAGTAAACCAGCTTTCCGGCCACAGTCACCCTCACTTTCCCCTCCCTCTGCTGCTCTAGTCACAGTGGGTTTCTATACTTTTTCTGTAACATTTTAAACTATTTTCAGACTAAATATTTCTGAACTTATATTTTTGTCTGCATAAAAATATCTTCCCTCCTTTGCCTAACTGGTATCTGTTCTTTAGATTTCAGTTGAAATATCATATTGTTGAAAAAATTACTTGTCCTTCCGGCCTATATTAATATTCTAGTGTCTGTTTCATGACATTATTTAGTTTTCATTCATATTACATCAAAAATTTAATTACACAGTAGTTTTCAGTTATATCTGTAGTTGTTTGATTAACATCTGACTTATCCACAGACGATGGTTGTATAAAAGCTAGGCTCATATGGGCAGTAGTTTCACACATTTCTAGATTCTAAGATACTCCTTGGCCCAGAGTTGGCACTAAATTCATATTTGTCAATGAATCACTGAATCTACTGCTAGTTCTAGCTCCAGAGGACTTTTTAATCCCATTGGTACAAAGTTAAAGGAAACACAAAATAGAAAACTAAAATGTGAGCCATGGTCATTAAGAATACTCTAAGGGGAAGTTTCATAGTCTTGCTAGACATTCATTTCCTCATTAAGCTTAACCTAGATCATTTTTCCTCTAAAATTAAACAATTCTAACTGCTGGCTCAGGAAGAAAGAGAAATCAATGTGCTCCCAAATAGTCAAGGAAAACTTTATGAAAAAGTGTTTAATGATAAAAGCTATAATAGATAGGGAAGACATGGAAGTCAACACAGTATTCTGAGATAGTGAGATGAATCAGCTGCCTAGAGTAAAAGACAATTTTGGATTTTTGTGGCAGAGATAAGTAGGAGCCTTTTCCTTAGATAATTAGGAGCTATTTTCTAAGGCACCTAAATATTAGGACTAGAGTTTTAAATTAGTTAGAACAGCCAAAAATCATTATGAGATTTTGAACAGTGGTACAACAGAACTGTGGATTATTTTAAAAGTAAATTTTGTTCAATTTAAGAATCAAGTACTGACTGACCTGTGGTGGCACAGTGGATAGAGCACCGGCCTGGATAGCTGAGGTTGCCAGTTCGAAACCCTGGGCTTGCCCAGTTAAGGAACATATGAGAGTTGATGCTTCCTGCTCCTCCCTCCCTGCTCTTTCTTAAATAAATAAATAAAATTTAGATATAAAGAATCATGTACTACTCTTTGGCTATGTTCTGGCCACTGCTAGGCATTGAGGATATGAACATTAATAAGACATGTCTCTGGTCTCTGTGTACCTTCAAATAGTGGGTGGCATTCTTAAAAATGGGTAATTATAATATTATATTACAAAATGAATGTATAAATTAAGAAAATATATAAATAAATAAAATGTAATGGTTTGTACATATTTTCTAATGAAAGGCAGTGTTTTATGGTGGAAAGATCATATTTTATGGATCTATTCTTTGAAGGAGCAAGACTACTGCTAGGAATTTAGCCATTTGGAGAGAAGTACATGTAAATTACAGATCATTTACAACTGGGTAACTTTATCTCTTTACATCACCTCTCCAAGTCTCAGTTTCTTAATATATAAGAAAAAATAAAAGATTAACTAAAGGATTGGAAGCCTAAATGTTACAAGTATTGGGAAAGCATATCAATATTCATATGGAATCTGAGTATACAGTTAAAATGAATTAGTGAAAAATGATGCAAATTTAATCAAAGCTATAAGGGCAATTGCTTCCCCATTTTTGAAAAATTAAATTTCTAACTTTTGCTCATACAAATATACATACACCAGATAAATTTAAGATAGTTAAAAGCTAATTTCTCTGAGTCACACATTAAGAATACCATGTATATTATTATTCATGTAACACTTGAATAGTCCCTTTAAGATAGGTACTATCATTACCTTCATTTAAAAGAGAAGGAACTGAGATACTATCAGATTAAGTAGGTTACCTAAGGTAATCTAGCTCATTAATTTTGAACTCAAGAACTTTGGACCATAAATATGACTGCTTAATACTATGTTCTACAACCTCTATAAAAGGTTTTGTTAAAAGTCTATAAATGTTGGATTAAAAGTATAATATTAGGGCCCTGGCCGGTTGGCTCAGTGGTAGAGTGTCGGCCTGGCATGCAGGAGTCCCCGGTTCGATTCCCGGCCAGGGCACATAGGAGAAGCGCCCATCTGCTTCTCCACCCCTCCCCCTCCCCTTCCTCTCTGTCTCTCTCTTCCCCTCCTGCAGCCGAGGCTCCATTGGAGCAAAAGATGGCCCGGGCACTGGGGATGGCTCCATGGCCTCTGCCCCAGGCGCTAGAGTGGCTCTGGTCGCAACAGAGCGATGCCCCGGATGGGCAGAGCATCGCCCTCTGGTGGGCATGCCGGGTGGATCCTGGTCAGGTGCATGCGGGAGTCTGTCTGCCTCCCCGTTTCCAGCTTAAGAAAAATGCAAGAAAAAGAAAAGAAAAGAAAAGAAAAAAGTATAATATTAAGAATAATCTGTGAAATTGTTTTTACAACTTTGATGTGGATATAAATTTCTCTAAAGCAAGAACCAAAGCCATAAAGTAAGTGTATAAATATTATTTCAGAAAAATTTAAAAAATATTGTGAATGATACTTGAAAACAATAAAACAAATATAAGAATAAAAGAAAATATTTGCAATGTATCAAGCATAAGTTATGTTAATATTACTAGTATACAGAAAGTTTCCATAAATCTCAATAAGAAGAGTAAAAAAGCAAAAGATAAGAATACAAAGTCACAGAAGAATAAAAACAAAATGTCCCAGAATATATTTTAAAATGGATGCTCATTCATGAGAGTAAAATCACAAATCAAAACAAAAAAATAGCACTGACACAAACAAAGTATTAACAGTTCAAAATGTTGTTAAGGGCACCAGTATACATAGTTGGTGCATATATAAATTGCTCCATGCTTCCAGAAGGGCAAATTGTAATATCTATCAAAATATTTAATGTGTATTTCTTTTGATAAAGCAACTTCTACCAGTACAGTATAGTGTGCAGTGGTTAAAGACTTTGCTTTCAGGAAAACCTGAAGTCAGTTTTCTGTTTCTGCTGTATGTGTGCCCTTGAAGAAATTCTTCACTTTTATAAGCCTTGAATTACTCATGTGAAAACAATATAGAAATAGCAAAATTACTTCACAGGGTTGTTCTGTAGATTAAATTAAATCATGCATGTATAGCAATTAACACATTTTAGTGGTTGATAAATGTTAAATATTATGATTATTATAAATTATATTATAGATATATGTTAAGTATGAAGTAATAGCTTCATGAGGCTGATTATTCTGTAAAAATAATAATTTATATTAACAATGTTTAAAGTACTCTTGGAATCACTGCAATTATTTTGTAAAACTGTGAATAATAATTTGGTCCTCAGAAGACTGGATGGGCAGATATTGCTCTACGTGAGTAAAGTCTATATGCAATGGATGTGAATTCAGAAAGTTTGTAATACTATAGTTAATAGGCAAGCCTTAAAATCTTATTGAGTAGGTACTTTTTTAAAAAAGGATACAGTAAACACTAGAGATCAACACAAATTCATTTAAAAAGTCTACTTTTCTCTCTCTGTGAAAGTGTTGACATTTTAAAATATTGTATATTTTTCTCTCAGAAAAACATATATTTTTTATATTTTTGATTAAGATTGTGAAATATGACTGAGCAATAGTGTGTTATTATGTCACCGAAGCATTTCTAACAATAGGAAGTAAGGAAGTTAAACATATGACAGTTAATTTTGATGTTAACCTGACTGAAATATGTCCAGTGGACTGATCAAGGTCCTGCCAAAGGGCACAGTCTGCTTAACATTTTTTATCAAAGAGTTAGAAGAGCTTTTAGAGGTATGAATTCTAAATTTGCAGATCTCACAGAATTGAAGATGGTGAGTTATATAGGTGTTGAAATCAAGATTTGAAATGATCTAAAGAATTTAAGGCAATACATTAGGATCAAGATACTATTTAACAAAGAGAACTGTAAATTGCTCAAAGTTCAAATATCATTTGTAAAATTACAGAAGTTCATATGATAAACTACTATTATACACAAAAAATATGGCCCGAAGTTGTGATAGAACAGGTTTAAAAAAATGTTCCATATTGTTTTACCCACTTGTCATTCCTTGCGGTGTTCAGATTATTGTATTCCATTTTGGACATTACATTTTAAGAGACACATTGGCATACTGAAATATATCCAGAGGGCATATGAAAATGTATTACTGATTTAAGTGTTGAAAGAACTACAAATGTTTCCCCAAGTGAAAGGAAATTGAGAGGAGATATGATAGGTCTATTACAACATCTGAAAGTTTTCCTTGCAGAATAGGAAACAGATTTGTGAGCACTGATGAAATTGCAAGAAAGTAAAATTTATTTTAGAACAGACTTTCTCACTACGAGAGATGTGCAACATCGCAGTAAACTTTTTTAGTATTAAAATTCTCATAGCTGAAAGTATTCAAGTAGACAGCAGGAAAACTGCCTTCAGAGTTATAGAAGAGGCTTTTAATCCAACAGGAGAAAGTTGGATTACAGTACTTCCAAGATTTCTTTTATAAAAAGAGTCATGATAATATGAAAAGAATACCAATCTGAAAGGCAGAAGGTGTCCACATCAAACTTATTCTCCCACTCACCGTGTTTTAGGATAATTTAACTTACAGTGATGTACATGACTGTTTGGGAAGTTGGAGAAAATCTGTTAATGATACCCCAAAAAGAAGACTTTTATATTAACTCTGCAAAGTCAGTTCTTTGCAGCAGAGTGGTATACTGGAACTCTCTTCAACTCAGGTGACAAAGGCAATTCCAGAGAGAAACCCTTCATGATGAATACTTCTTCCACTATCTCCAGTTATATGTTAAGTCCTATTCATTTTTCATGATCTTTAATAATAATATCTTCCATGTTCTTTAATAGGAACATCATAGAGTCAATGAAGCAAAGTCTTTGTGATTCAACCTACTCTCATTTTAGTCATCATATGTCTTATTTTTATGTATTTTCTTCTAGTCAGTCTACTTAAATGTTCTCTATAGAACACTTTGCTGGCCTTTGGGATCTAGAAATAAAGATAGATATACTTAACTTTAGATGTTTTTATAAACTAGATTACATGAATCTAGACAGAAAAAAATTTATGAGATCCCAGTTCGGTCCTACAATCACAAAGGATTTTTCCAATTTGATTTTGAAAGCTCTGTTTCAGGAAGCAGAGCTCTTAAGAGCTCTTAAGCTTAGAAATAACATTGCAGAATAGGCTAAATTTGAAATCTAAGTACTTCCATCCATTTCATGATGACTTACCTGTATGAACATTGTGTTCCACCCACACAAATCCTTGGTACCCTCAAGCTCTCCACTTATCAGAAATGTTACTGAGTTTTCAATTACAGTTCACATTCAGTATTATTTTGTAATAATTTTAAGTAAATTGTAACTTAAATTTTTTTAATTAAAAAATAAACACTTCAAAAATATTGTAGAGGAACTCATATATTCAGAGAACAAATTGATGTTGGCTGGAATGTAACGGGTAAGGGGAGGGGTGGAAAGGAAAGGGGAATAAGAAGTAAAAACTTCCATTTATAAAATAAGTCATGGGAATGTAATGCACAGCATAGGGAATAGTCAGTAACATCATAATAGATATGTACAGTAACAGCGGGTACTAGGCTTACTGTAGTGATCGCAATGTGAGGTAGGTATATTATGTTACATCACTGTATATTAATTATAATTGAAAGTAAATATATAAAACATTATAAAAATATTATTGAGTGGTTACTGTAATGAGGTATGAAACTTTTTTTTACTGAAGCTGATTACTTTATTACTCTCAAGAAAAATTAATTATTATATAGTAGAAGTTGCCTCAGATATGAAACAATTAAAGTTTTGAAATTTGAAAATTGATTATATATTTTTAATATTTTCTGAAAACCCATTTGGTAGGTTCCAGCCAAAGTTAGGTCCTTGTTCATTAAATGATCTCACCCTATGTTTTTATTCACAACTAAATCTAATTACCTGTTTATGTCAATAAAATTTTTAATATCCACCTCCCTTCACAGAATGAGTATTTCTTGGGGGTAGACACTGTGTCTATCTTGTTCAGTGCTTTCTTTCCAAGGCATATCTCAATGCCTGGGACATAGAGATACAGGAGATGCTCAATGATTACTTATTGAATGAGTACAATTGTGTTTGTGGAAAAATTTGAAGATGATCAAAGATAGTACTTGTATGATTACTAATAACATTTTTATATGCAACCCATTTTATCTCAGGTAATGTGCCTAAAGTCAGGTTTTGTATCAGAAGGAATCCTAGAAGAACACAATGATATATTGATGTGAATTAGTTTAAAATTATATAACACCCAGAAGTGACTTATTGCTTTTCCTCCACCCACCACAATTCCAGTCCCACCTCCGTACCCTTGATCACAGTGACAAGAATAAGGAAACCCCAGTAATCTTGCCTTGGATAAGGATCACTAGAGGCTGACCTTACTTTTTAGCATTCCTCTGTGGAATCAAGCTGATACCACTGCAGAACTTTGCCTGAGGGCCATCATTGCTTGTCTTTTTCCATTCCTTCTTTGCCTCCTCTACTCAATCAAACATTTGAAGATGAATTTTCATTTTCTAATCTGCTTCTAGTGAACCTCACCTCAGACTTTTTCTCCTTCTGTTTGCAATATTTTGATGATTATCTTAAACTCAGTTGTTTTCAGTAGCAATTATGAATAAAATTATTACCTCTCAAAGATTACTTTAATTCAAAGACTAGATATTCCTTCAAAATTCTTATACCCCTAATATTTATATAATCTCTTTATTCCCAAGCATTTTTATAGAACATTAGTTTTTACACAAATTAGTAGAAAAGCAAGTTATCAAAACTAATCTCAAATGGAAAGGCCTCAAAACATTACTGGGAACAAGGGCTAAACTAACCATAGCACATAATAACATACTAGTTTTAGTCTAACTGAAACACCTTATAAGAATCCAGTTTTGAATAGATTTGGGCAGTAATAATGTTGAAAAAAATAGGACATTATAACATTGTTGAAATTCTGAGCCAGGCACAATTTTATGCAGAGTCTGACAATTTATGAATTTGTTACAATAAGAAATGACCTATTGAGACTTAACTGAAAAACTTCACACCTAATTTTATTTGGGAACTAAGTATCAAAGATTGTAAGGTAACACATTCAATTTTTATTCCAGTGTAAAAAGGCAAGCTGTAATTTTTATTAGAAAATATTTACTATTTTTATGTGTCTGCAAAAGACTGCTTTTTAAAGAGGATTCTTGCTCTTCATCTAAAATGTAAAAGGTATATTAGCCAATCACATTACTAGAAGAGATATTAAAATATTTAAAGTGCTGCTTCTAATCCATCATTTCTGGGTCCTCCTCGGTCATCTCCATTCTTTTTTCAACCCCAATGTAGGTCAAGTAAAAATGATCTAAATCATTTGGCATGAAGTTTTAGAAAATTTTTTCTGTAATACACCTACCTATTTTTCTACATTAGTCAAGCAATCTGTTTTCTCATACACAATTAGTATGTAAAAGTAAAGAATTGTTTGCTTATTTATTGATTGATTTAATAATAAATACCCTTTGAGCACTTACTAGGTTCCTGGGACTGTTCTAAGTGGTGAGCTAAAGTGATAATCAAATACAGTGTCTTTCGTACCCTGTATAAATGTTACACAACAAAAGAATGGCAGTGAAAACATGATACTGTTTTATGGACACCAAAGAGAGGTATGGGAAATATATTATAAAATAGTATTCTTAAGGTAATTCCCCACCTTTCATTTGGAAATTAGATCTGAGGGCTTACTGTAAAGTTCAGCCTGATTGTCTAATTAGGGGCTAGTTTCTCAGGGGAGAGTCTTGATCTGGGACTTGCAGGATATCTATATAAAACTGAAAGTTAGAGGATGGGACAAGGATATTCCAACAGAAACTGAAATCTGTGGAAAAATAAGGGAAACAAAAGGATGTATATATTTGGAAATGATGAAACATTAAATGTTGGTAGAGTTTTGAAATGCAGCTAAGTGACCCATTCCATAAGTGGCATGATCCTCTGAGCCTGATGTATTAAAATTGGGTGTCATGCTTTATAGCTATCATTTTAATGACATTCTATGTTAGGTGCTTAATGTGTATATATGTGTATGATCTCCAATACCATAACACTTCAAGGTATTTTTTGTTTTTTCCTTATTTAGATAATGAAATAAAAGCACAGTGAGGTTAGTTCTTCTACTCATTTACCCACCCATCCATCCATCCATCCATCCATCCATCCAACAAATAGTTACTGGATTTCTCCCATGTGCATAAGAGTAAAATGACAAATATTCTCTGTTCTTGCAGAGCTTAGACTCCAGAACAAAAAATAGATGTTAAATAAATTCACTAAACTGTAATTAGCATGATGAAGGGGAAGTAAAACATTCTAAGAGTAGAAGTAGAAGGATTCAGTAAGATGTAAAACTGAGATTAAACATGTTTATCAGGTCCTAATCCTGTTATCTTTTAAATTCTATACCACCTTAGTTACTACAAGAATTGTATGTTTTTAAATATGAGGGGGGGGGGGCTTCCTCTAGAGGCCCAAGAAAGATGTATCTATCTTAAGGTGCTACAAAAAAGTGCTTGTTTATTTTTAAAAGTATATATTCAATTAACCTTCTGTTTTTGTCAGGTCATATTTTTTTCTATTTATGGAAGTGATAAAATATTTTATTTAAAAATATATACATTAAACAAACATAGTGATCTGATGTAGAGTAACATACCAAACATTTAATACAAGAATAGACATGGAAGTAAAGGAAATCCTTATTGAAATTTGAAAGTTTTTTTCTGGTCATGCAAATTCTACAGATGGTTTGGTTTGTCCTAATTCTGATTATTGCTTGTTTCTGGTTCCTGTAATGGGATCTCTAGTACTGACCCACTAAGCATTTGATAAGTATAGTATTGTAGTTCATTAAAATGTAAATTAGGTTAAGTGCTTAGAAAACATACAAGGGAATAAATATGTAAATAATAAAGAACAATAAGAAGCAGCTCTGTCCCTCAGGAACTTTGCTTCTCTAATAGTTTGAACCTTATCCATAGTCATGAATCTAGATAGAAAACACTCAGTAAAAAATTTAGAAACAGAACAAATGAGCTGAGGGCAGCAGTGTGAGACTTCAAATGACATCTAAGGATTAAGAAAGCCATTATGGAATGCTATGGTATTTAATAACAAAATTTTAGCAGGGTTAAAAGTATCCCACATTTACCTCTTATATGGCCAGTAGTCATGGCCGTCATGGCCATGCAGATACAGGTTCACATTAGATTCCTTTAGATGGTAGAGAAAAAGCGGAGCTGGAGAATGGTGAGCCATTTCTTTTATTCTAGCCTCGCACCCAGCTGGCGAGTAAACACAAACACACAGAGACAGAGGGCTCCAAAACCCACTTATCAGTGCTCACAATGCTATTGACACATCTGGGTTTTCCTAGAATCAAAGGCCCCCCCAACTAGCTCAGTCACCTCTATTCCCCATCTCCTTCTCTCTGCACAAACTGGCTTCTCTTTCAGCACTTTGCCATCTTGGCAGCTTTCTCTACAAAAATGGCCTCCTTCTCCTTCATCTTAAAACCTTTTGGCAAGAAAACCCCTCCTCCAGCACACATTAGCATAAAAAAGCCCCTTCCCAAGCAGGAAGGTAATTAGCAGTTTCACCTGGGCAGCATCATCCACATGGGCAGTGACATTTTTAACAATAAAAGTGAGTAACCCCCCCAAATAAGATTTTATAAATTCATTTGCCTAACACCCCTCATTGGATCATGTGGTACGTTAGAGTTTATCTTTCTGGGGATGTGTAAGTCAGGGTTCAATCTGTTCTAGAGACAGAAACCTAGCTATGACTAGTTTAAGTGAAAGAGGCAAGAGAACTTTCCTCACTGGTTTCAGACAGACATCTCCAGAAAGGATTCTTAGTGGGCCACACACCATATCTGGACTATTCCCTAAAACCAGGGATTGATTTTTTTTAGTCTGTATCATCCATTGCATAGACAGGTTGGAAGGCACTAGTAAAAGGTAATGAAGGTGTATTGGCAGATTCAAAGAAAAAGTTCCTCAGAGACATCAATACCTAAAGTAACTAAAAAGGATGGAGCAGCTGGGAAAAAATGGGATTTGCCGCAATCAGATAAAGCTTTAAATTCATTTTCTAGTTGTTTTAAAATCAAGCACCCATCCTTTTCCTCACTCCGGTCTTCCCCTAGTCACTCAAGAAAGCATTACTGCCTACCAAGAGCTTGTCCCAACTGTCAGCCTGCTGATACTTCCACAGTAGTGACCTTTAACAAATGCCAATTACTTTTGGAAATATACTTCTTTTTCATCCAGGCTAGCATTCCCAGTAGGGTTTTTTTTTTTTTTTTTTTTTAATTTTTTTTAAAATTTTTATTTTATTTATTCGTTTTAGAGTGGAGAGAGAGAGAGACAGGGGGGAGGAGCTGGAAGCATCAACTCCCATATGTGCCTTGACCAGGCAAGCCCAGGGTTTCGAACCAGCGACCTCAGTATTTCCAGGTCGACGCTTTATCCACTGCACCACTACAGGTCAGGCCCCAGTAGGGTTTTTGGTTTTTTTCTTTGAAAACCCTTCTGGCCTCTTCTGCTAATTTCTCTTCCATCTCTTTATGGATTAGATAATAATTTCCTCACGGGCTGTTTTCAATCCTCCTAGCTTCTTATTTAACAGTCTCATTTACTAATCATAAAATTAAAATCAGAATCATATCTTCCAGTCAGGATGGCAGCATAGGTAGATGAGGTACCCAGAATTTTCTACAACCACATCAGATTACAACTAAACTACAGAACAACCATCATTCAGAACCAGCTGATATCTAGCTGAACAGAAGCCCTATAGATAAAGATATAAGAAGAAGCTACAATGACTCTGTAGGAGGGGTGGAGACACGGAACAGGCTGGTCCCAACACCCACATGTAATGGATTAAAATTGAAAGGATTATCTCAGCTGTGGAGGTCTCCCCTGAGGTGTGAAGGGTCCCAGCTCCAAATCAGATACCCGAGACCAATGTTCCAGTGCCAGGAAGAGAAGGCACCATAACTCTGGCTGTAAAAACCAGCTTGAATGTGGCTGAGCCGGATAGAGGGCTGTGGAGTTCCAGGTGTCCTTTTAAAGGGCCTGCACACGAACTTACTAAACTTAGTCACTTTGAGCTCTAATGCTAGGGGAGTGGCTCCAAAGGCACCAGGGACACACAAGGAAGATCTGAATTATCTAGCATCAGATTGAGGGCTATAGGTTTTCCTAGACAGAAGTGCTGACAGATGCCATTGATTTTTTGCTGAGCCCTTTCTTCCCACAAATAGAGCAGGTGGGTGCTATGTTCAGTCTCTACCATTCAGCAATCACTGTTCAACCAGCCCTGGTGATTCCCTTAGACCCTACTCCACCCCACTTGCAGGCTCGCCCAAGCTGTTAACAGTGACTTTTCCACAGGAATTGCCTGTCTTTGCTCATGCTTTAACTTTCCTAAAACTTCTCAAACATGTATCATCTGGCCTTGGTATGTCCAATATCTCTTGTTATGTGGCTCCAGCCCAAGCGCTAAAGGCAGCTGGACTTGGTTTGCAGTTTGACCACTCCCGGGTACCTTCAAGAGCAGCAAAAGTAGCATCTATCTACAAATAACTTTGTAGCAAGTGCCAGGTGGCCCTGGGCAGAAGCCAGTCAGTGGCTGATCTTGGTCAACAATTCCTGGGAGACCCCAGAACTATTACACCTGCTGGACAGCTTCAGATCACATCAAACACCACTCAACCACCTCCACAAGCAACACTCAAGGGGAGAACTCAGCAGGCAGCAAAGCTCCACTAAAGGAAGTCCTGCTTTGAAGGGTGGGCTTCTACACAGCTGATTCTCAATGGTGGTTGAAAGCAGTTTATTCAGTCCATCAGCCTGATCATAAGTCCCTCCCATTGATGTGCCAACAACAATCAAGGCTCAGCTACAATAGAAGGCTAACACAACCCACACAGAGAGCACACCTGTAGTATTTAGCTTGTGTGAATGGGGAGGCTGTGCTACTGGACCCTATAGGATGCTTACTACATAAGGCTACCCCTGCCAAGATTGGGTGACATAGAAGCTCTACCTAAGACATAGAATCAAACGCAGAGAAGCTGCCAAAATAAAAGGGCAAGAAACATGTCCCAAATGAAAGAACAGAACAAAACTTCAAAAAGAAAAAAAGAAAAGAAACAAAATGAAGACAAGCAATCTACTAGATGCAGAGTTCAAAACACTGGTCCAAATCAGATACCCGAGACTGGTTATAAGGATGCTTAATGAACTCAGGGGAAGAGTAGATGAACTTAGTGAGAACTTTAACAAAGCTATAAGAAACATAACAACAGAACTATAAATCATAGAAAAGAACCAGTTGGAAATAAAGAATACATTACCTGAAATGAAAAATAGTTTACAAGGAATCTAAGGTGGAGTAGATAAAACAGAGGATCAAATCAGAGATTTGCAAGATAAAGAAGCAGAAAACACCTAATCAGAACAGCAAAAAGAAAAAAAAATAATAAAATAGGATAGTATAAGGAGCCTCTGGGATAACTTCAAGTGTACCAACATTTGCATCAGGGGGTACCAGAAGGAGAAGAGAGAGAGCAAGGAATTGACAATGTATACAAAAAAATGACAAAGAACTTCCCTAATGTGGTGGAGGAAATAGGCATACAAATCCAGGAAGTGCATAGAGTCCCAAACAAGATGAACCCCAAAAAAGGCTCACACTAAGACAATTGTAATTAAAACGCCAAAGGTTAAACACAAAGAGGGAGTCTTAAAAGCAGCAAGAGAAATGCAGTTAGTTATCTACAAGGGAACTCCCATAAAACTGCCAACTGATTTCTCAACAGAAATTTTGTAGGCCAGAAGAGATTAGCAAGGAATATTAAAATGATGAAAAGCAAGGATCCACAACAAAAATGACAAAGATATCATTTAGAATCAAAAGACGTCTAAAGAGCTTTCCAGACAAGAAAAAGTCAAAGGAATTCATTACCATCAAACCAGTATTACATGTTGTTAAAGGGTCTTCTTTAAGAAGAAGAAGGAAAAATATATATATATATATGAATAATAAAATGGCAATATTTATCAACAATTAAATTTAAAGAACAGAACAGAAACATACTCATAAACACAGAGAACATGTTAATTGTTGCCAGATGGGAGGCAGTTTAGGAGAATGGGTGCCAAAGGTGAAGAGATGAACAGGCACAAACTGATAGCTACGGAATAGTCATGGGGATGGAAAGTGCAGCATAGGGAATGTAGTCATAAATTGTAATAACTATATACGGTGTCAGATGGGTACAAGATTTGATGGGATGATCACTAGTAAGTTATATAATGTCTAACCACTGGCTTCTACACCTGAAACTAATATAATATTGTATATCAACTGTAATTTAAAAATAATTTACTTAAAGTCAAAAAATAAAAAAAAGAATTGCCAAATATGTGAGGAAAGATTTGTATCTATCTTAAAAGATTAATAAAGTAATAAAACGGCCCAAACTAAAAAGAAACAAACAACAAAGACTCTGCTTTGCCCCCATGTTTTCTTTCTCAATGACTACAAGTGTTATCTGCTAGTCATCTAAACTATAAGTCATTCTTGATTCTTCCTTCTTCCTCAATGGTCACAGCACATTGACTCTAACCCAAAACTGTTATCTCTCTTCTATTTGTATTCCTTCTGCCTTCACTTTATAGTACAAGTCCAATAAAAAATATATATTTATTTTTTGTAAGTAGAGTTTTATTGGAATATAGCTACACTCATTAATTTACTTATGTTCTTTCTCTGCTTTCACAACACAATGACAGTGCTTATAGTATTGCCAACAAAAAACCTGTTCCCAGAAAAGTGCAAGATATTTACTAGCTAGCCCTTTAAAGACAAAGCTTTTAAATCCTGCTATAGCATAACACCCATTATCACTTATCCAGATGAATGCAATGGTGCTCTGTTCATTTCTGTGTGCCCATTCACCCATACCTGAACTCGTCTTCATCTACCACCATATACAGTGTGTCCGTAAAGTCATGGTGCCCTTTTGACTGGTCACAGGAAAGCAACAAAAGACTATAGAAATGTGAAATCGGCACCAAATAAAAGGAAAACTCTCCCAGTTTCATACCTATTCAGTGCAGTTCGATGTGGGCTTATGCAGAGATTTTTAGAGCTCCTTAGGTAGCTATCCCGTATAGCCTCTACAGACTCGTCACTGACTGATGGCCTACGAGAATGGGGTTTCTCCACCAAACTGCCGGTTTCCTTCAACTGCTTATTCCACCGAGTAATGTTATTTCTATGTGGTGGCGCTTCGTTATAAACGCGCCGATATTCACATTGCACTTTGGTCACGGATTCGAATTTAGCGAGCCACAGAACACACTGAACTTTCCTCTGTACCATCCACATCTCGACTGGCATGGCCGTGGGCTGCTCCGCTGTATACATGGTGTTACGTCATCATCTGTGCATGCGCACATGCTGCCACATCATCCTACAGAAACTGGGAGGGTTTTCCTTTTATTTGGTACAGATTTCACATTCCTATCATCTTTTGTTGCTTTCTGTGACCGGTCAAAAGTGCACCATGACTTGATGGACACACTGTATAATCAGTATTTGCATACCCCATCTTTGCTATGTTACAGCCTTGTTTCAAAACACATAATAACAAGTCTTTGATAAATTTTCATTGCCTAGTTAAAAAAAATGTTTAACATCTACATCAGTTATATATTGCTTCATAAGAAACTACTTTAAAATTTAGTAACTTTGCAGATTAACAAGGCAGTTCTGCTATTCTACATGGTGAGAGTTGTATATGGCTGCATCTCCCTGACAGGGAAGATAAAAATCTAGGTTGCTAAAAATGGCTCGGTCTTTCTTTCTATATAGTCCCTACAAGGAGACCAGCCTGGGCTTCTTACACTAAGGCTAGATTCTAAGAGGCAAGCCCCAAAGTACATCCATTTTTCAGCTTTTATATCACACTTGCTGGTGGCTCAATGACTAAAGCAAGTCACATGGCTGAGCTCAGAATCAGTATGAAAGCAGACAATACAAGATACCAGTTCCAGTCTGCCAATCCACTTAGACTGCCTTTAGGGCTATTTCCCATCTGCCCTCTGATTACAATTTTCAATTCCATTTATGATGCATCACACTAAGCATCCCATAAGCCTTATTTGAACAAAGTGGCTGAACATGACATGCATTTTCTTACATTCATGCCTTTATTTTTTAAAATTACTTTATCTTTCAATTACAGTTGACATATAATATATTAGTTTTAGGTATACACCTAAGGATTAGACATTATTCTGTATATTGTAACTTACTAAGTAATTATCCCAATAAATCCCATACCCATCTGATATAATACATAGTTATTAAAATATTATTTACTCTATTCCTTTTACTATATTTTACATCGCCATGACTATTCTGTAACTACCAATTTGTATTTGTTAATGCCTTCACCTTTTCCACCCAGTACCCCAAGCACCTGTTGTCTGGCAACCATCAAAATGTTCTCTGTATGCATGAGACTGTTTCTCTTTTGTTTATTCATTTGTTTCTTTTAATTCAGCTGTTAATATATATATATATATATATATATATATATATATATCGCCATTTTATTGTGCATACCTTTTATCTTTTTTTCTCTTTTGCTTTCTTCTTTCTCTTAAAGAATACTCTTTAATATTTCATGTTATACTGGTTTAGTGGTGGTGAATTCCTCCAACTTTTTTTTGTCTGGGAAGCTCTTTATATGTCCTTTGATTCTAAATGATAGCTTTGCTGGGTAGAGTAAATTTGGTTGTAGGTACTTGGTTTTCTTTCTTATTCCTTGAATTTCTTTGCTTCTCGTACCTTGCTCTCACCATGTAGAAGTCATGCCTGCCAATCCTAAGAATTCTTCAAGATATACGTACTTCAAATATCCCCTCCTCTCTGAGACTCTTCTGTCTCTCTCTGTAGACTAGATCTTGTTTCCCTACCAGCATGTAACACTTATAGCTAGCAAGATGATTTTCACCTTATAACACGTTTCTATATATTGATTGGTCTCTCACTACCTTGTAAGAAAACTTCAGGATAGTAACTTTGTCTCAATCAATATTGTGTATGTTCAAAATCTAATTTAAGACATTCTGAACTCTGTTGGTGGCCAGAGCCAGGAAGTACAGTACGAATCAGGCATTGTGAATCATTTAATGCTCTGAAGATAATACAAAATCCCTCTTTCTCATGTGTAGTAATTTCTAAGTATGTGGGACTTTTTTTAAAGAGTGTATAATGAATGCATGGTGGTAACAGAAGGTAAAATTCTGAACTTTATTTCAAATTACAAGAAACCATTAGAGGTGAAGCCAAAAGCATTGCACATAAAATAAAATGGGATTATGAGTTTATTCAAGCTGGGAAGAAGGTTTTATCTGTGATCATGCCTTAGTGCTGAGAAAAATAAGAGATGTTTTTGTTAAGTAATGTGGACATTGAGAAAGCATGTTTTTTATATGCCCAAACTTGTTTGATCTTTATTTTCTTTATATGTTAACTATGGGCAAATATTTTCAATTCAGCAAGTAGTTTTAAATACTTTCTGTTGAATGTATGATAATGAAACAATGCCTTGGAAAAAAATAAAAGTGTTCTTCTTATATATGCTCACACTAACACACTCCTTTAAATCTGAAGGTATCTATTATTAAGAAGTAACTAACAAGGAGAGAAAAATTACATATATATATATTTCATTGTCACAAGAGAGAAAGTTCTAAGAAAGTAAAGAGAAATACAGTGGTACCTTGACACACGAGCACTTTAAATCATGAGCAATTTGAGAGAGAGCAGTCACTTGCGGGATTTTTTGCTTTAAATCACGAGCAGTTATTTGAATCATGAGCTTCCGCCACCCTCCACTAGATAGTCTGTCATACATTCTGAAAGGGAGGGAGAAACAAACTTCCATGGAAAGGTTTTTGTTGAAACGGCCTCTAAGTGAAAGTGAGGAAAGTGTGGCGAAAAAGGTAAAAGTCAGTGAAGAAAATGTTTGTTGGACAAATGAGTTTGTAAAGTTTGTATTTTCTGAGTTTGCTCACTTTTACTGTTGAAAATGGCGCTGGGTAGCTGTCTGTGAAATTGCGAATTACCTTCCTGCTCGGGAAGCGTCATTGTTATGGTAATGTCTCCTCCCCCTCTGCCAGCATCTCCACCTGACCTTGAAGGTAAATATGCTTCATAAACCAGTTTATTTCTTTACATTATCTCTTATTATGTGTGTGTATGTATTTGTTATTTATAAAGTACATTTTCTTATTTAAAAGCATAAAGAACAAAAAATTTGTGTGTTTTTTGGGGGCGGGAATGGATTAATTGCATTCCCATTAATTTAAATGGGGAAATCCGATTTGACACATGAGCAAATTGAGTCATGAACTCTGCCATGAAATGAATTAAACTCGTGTGTCAAAGTACCACTGTACTAGGTTAGAATTATTTAATTAGTACAATTCTAAACATCTTTATTTAAGTGATTAAAACTATTATAAATATTACATAAATTACAATATTTTGGCTAAACAGTAACTTTAAATCAAATTTTCCATATAATGAGTCCTTAGGGAGTATATATTCTAAAGATATGTCTGGCCTAAATAAAAGTTTTATTGGATCAATGGTTCCAATTTAAAATCTAGGAGTTTTCTAGTAAAATTTTGAATGTGGATTCCTAACTTACTTTAAAATACCAGAAATTTAGCAAAATAGGTCCTAAATCTCTTTACACCAATGATTGGCTTAAGCTGAGTGTTAGCTGACCTTTTAGGCAGGGTGTGTCCTATCCAGCTCCCACCTCCTCTGCACATGCTAGTGTGTTGCACCTGCTTTACTGCATGTTATCTGTTTAGCTCTTGTAAGCATTTGAAACAGCTAGTCTTGAAATGTTTAAATTTTCCCTGGCTGGTTGGCTCTGTGGTAGAGCACTGGCCTGATCTGTGGATGTCCCAGATTGGATTCCTGGTCAGGGCACACAGGAGAAGCACCTATCTGCTTCTCCACCCCCTCCTCTTTTGTCTCTTTCTTTCTCCCCTTTCCTGCAGCCATCCTCAGCACCTGGAGCCTGCTCTAGTGAGTTGGCTCCAGGTGCTGAGGATGGCTTCTTGGCCTCCACTTTAGGCACTAAAAATAGCTCAGTTTCCCAGCAATGGAGCAACATCCCAGATGGGAAGAATATTGCATTATATGGGGCTTGCTGGGTGGATCCCAGTCTGGGTGCATGCAGAAGTTGGTCTCTCTGCCTCTCCTACTCCAACTTAATTTTAAAAATGTTTAAATTCAATTTTTTTAAACAAACTAAACTCATATGGAAATATTGACATTAATATAGTCTCTCATGTTGAAACATTCTTAGATATAATTCTTTACCAATTATCCATTATTATCTCCAATGTTATATGTCCAGGTTATCAGAATTAGCTGAGAAGCTGTTGGTTGATCTCCTTAAGAATTATTTTCTTTTAAATGTACCTATCAAATTTTCCTCCCCATAAAAACAAAACAAACAAACAAACAAAGAAAAAAGAAAACAACTTTATTTGACCAGCTGCTTGGATCTGCTGAAGAAATAGAATCACACCAGAGGAAGTAATTAGCATTTTGGCAATAACATACTTTTGCTTGTTGTACTGTATTTAAGACAGTTGCTCAGCAGATTTGTGGATGATGGAACAGTATAGAACATCATTTAAACATTCTCTTAACAACAAGAGTTGGGGCAGAAGGTAACATACAGAATACTAATTTGACTGAAGTAGGATTTTGTGGTGCATTGACTGGGTAGATCAGTTGGTTAGAGATAGTCTTAATAGGCCCCAAGAATCAATTGATGAACGCATATATAGAACTACAAGTCGATATTTCTCTTTCTCTCTCTCTCAAAATCATAAGTAAAAATTAAACAATAAAGTAGGATGTTTTGGTTAACAAAACTATTTCAAAAATATAATATATTACAGTCGTGCCTCGTCTATCACTAGGGTTAGGTTCCAGAACCCCCAGCAATAGGGAAAAATCTGCGAAGTAGCGACCTTATATTTATTTTATTATTTATATATTTTAATGATTTATAATCCCTCCCCACACTCTTACAAACCTTTCCCACACTGTTATTAACCTTTCCCACACTTATAAACACTTCCTATACTCTTAAACACTTTCTACACTCTTAAACCTATGTGATTTTAACAACATATAAAATTCCATATGGGTACTCACCACTGAGTATACAACATGAATGATAATATTTTAATTATTATTTTTATATATTTTATATTGTTTTCCATTTTTTAAGCTAGAAAATGCTTATTTTACCACAAAACAATTAAAATAATAAGTATATAAAATACCTATACACCGCAAAATACCACAATATAGCAAAAAATCTACAATACAAAATTAGATATATACAATTTTAAAATCAACAATACAGTGAGACCACGAAAAGTGAACCATAATATGGCAAGGGAAAATTGTATTACCTGAAAAGTTATAGTGCTTTTTATCATTTTCCAACAGTAACATAAACATATTAACACACAGATAATTCCTACATTCACCAAAATAACAGTACTTTTGTACAGCCTTCAGTCATACCCAAGTTGAACTCACATATCTTTAAATTTTGACTCATTTCACTCAAATTAATTAGTTATACGTTGCTGAAAAGAGAGATCTATAATTGAAACAATGATAAGCTTTTACTAACAATAATGTGAGTAACTTAACAGAAGCCCTTGAAATTTGGTTAATTTGAATTCTGATAGATTATTATACCTATATAATATAATTCATTTGGTGATAATTGCTACTCATAATCTGAACTATTTATGGAAATTGGATATTTGAGTTAAACTACATACGTCCAAGATAAAATTTATTTGATCCATAAGACAGACTTCATCAAGAATTAAATTTCAGTCTTGAGGAATTTACATTAGAAAATAAATTAAGAATGATCTTTCAAGATTGAATTTATTATTTTGTTGTGGTTAACTTTATATTTCTTTGGGTCATTTACTATACTCTAATTTCTAGAAACTTAGATAAAACATTTTGTATTGTTAATTAAGTGTATGTATGCTTCTTTTTAGTTAAGTAGATATATCATAACTACTTGTGTCCTAAAAAAATTCCTCCAAAAATAAGCAGAGTATGAAAAATCTGCTTTGTAAAGTCTCTTGAAAACAATAGTTTTATATAAAAGCATAGCAGTCCTATGATCATTGTCCCACAATGGCTTAGAAATCCCTACTAATTTAGCATTAATATTTGTAACATTTATATCAGGGGTCCCCAAACTACGGCCCACGGGCTGCATGCGGCCCCCTGAGGCCATTTATCCGGCCCCGCTGCACTTCTGGAAGGGGCACCTCTTTCATTGGTGGTCAGTGAGAGGAGCATAGTTCCCATTGAAATACTGGTCAGTTTGTTGATTTAAATTTACTTGTTCTTTATTTTAAGTGTTATATTTGTTCCCGTTTTGTTTTTTTACTTTAAAATAAGATATGTGCAGTGTGCATAGGGATTTGTTCATAGTTTTTTTTTTTTATAGTACGGCCCTCCAACAGTCTGAGGGACAGTGAACTGGCCCCCTGTGTAAAAAGTTTGGGGACCCCTGATTTATATGAATTAATTTTCCCTTACACTGAAGTACTATATCTTTGTCCTGAATTACATGTGCTTCTAAATTCTCCTTTTATTACAAAACCCCTCTGTGTATTTAAATTGTGTACCTAACATTGTATTTATATGAGTATGAAATGTGGAGACAGACATATAGGAAATAATCAAAAGTAAATTGTTAAACTGCAACATCTATGTAATATATACTTTATATGCTTACATATAAATTGGGTAAGGTTCTCGGTTCATGTAAATTTGAACACTTAGGTCCGTGATGGCGAACTTTTTTATAAAAACCACCCACTTTTGCAATGCTGGTCAACCTGGTCCCTCCTGCCCACTAGTGGGTGGTCCAGTTTTCATGGTGGGCCAATCACAGTGCCATTTGATTGCTCCGCTACAGCCTACCATGAAAGCTGGAACGCCCACTAGTGGGCAGGAGGGACCAGGTTGACCAGCATTGCAAAAGTGGGTGGTTTTTATAAAAAGGTTCACCATCACAGACTTAGGTTGTCAATACAATATGGCCAATTTTTGAATGTAATTTAAAAACAAATATTAATTTTAAACCTGGGGCATTAAACAATTGTACTTTTTTATCCTGCAATTTGGTAATTACTGAGAGGATAAAATTATCCTTTAACTAGCAACACTTAAGTCAATACTACATGTACAAAGAAAAAATGCACTTTACCTTCAAATGCATCATTTATGTATAATATCAGAACAACCTGACATTCGAGTTTCATTTTTGAGATACATAATGGCATTTGAGTTTCATTTTTGAGATACATATATTTAAGCACTGTCCATAATAATTTTAGTGATGATTACAATACTTTTAGACAGTGGCTCACAGATAGATGAAGTGTTTAATTGCAATGTCCAATAAGAGGTCTCTTCATATGACAGGAAAATAAACCAAATATGTAAAGCCAGTAGCAACAGCCACCATCACAGCCGCCTGGCCCATGCAGGTTCACATCTGATTTGGACAGATGGTAATGAAACAACGGAGCCAAGAACTGGTGGGCCATTGCCTTTATTCCTAGCTTGCACCCGGTGGGCAAGTAAAAACACACACTGGGCTCCAAAACCCACTCATTCAGTGCTCACAAAGCTACTGACTTATCCGAGTTTCCTAGAATCAAAGGTTTCTAGCTCACCAGACTTATTCACCTCTGTTCCCCATCTCCTTCTCTCTGTGCAAACTCTGCACAAACTGGCTTTTTCCTCAGCACTCCACCATCTTGGCTGCTTCTCCTGGCCTATTCCACGAGGCCTTTCTCTGCTCTCCCCTCTAATGCTAATCTCAGAAACAGAGAGAGAGAACAAGCTCCCAATCTGCCCCACTTTATAGTATGGAAATCAAAATCTTTAATCCAATATACAAACAAGGAAGTCTCTGATACAAAGTCACTTATTGGAGGCATAATGGGGTTCCTTATGCGAGTTCACCACCCCACATCAAAAGGGTGGAAAAGGCTTAGTCCCAAGACCAAGCCCCAGGCTACAAGGATCCTGCCTGCCCACAGCCTGCCCCCAACACACATTAATATAATCACGCCCATCCCAAGCAAGAAGAGCAACCAGTACCATCACCTGGGCAACAGGCTTCCACGTGGGCAGCACCATCTTTAACAAAGTGAGCATAATTTATTTTATCTGCCCAACAAAATGGAACTTAAATTTCTTTCAATTAATGACCCTGTGATGGGAAGGATGGTCATTTCCAATTGGCATTATTTGTATGATATTTACATAGTACAGTTAAAAACTGTTTAATTTTAAGGGAAAAAACATCATGATGTACTTAAGAGTATGACTTCTGAAGCTAGAATTGCTAACTTTAATTTGTGGCTCAGCTTTGTACTGACTGCAACTCTAGTAGTCATATAACTACTTTTTGCCTGAGTTTCTTTATTTATAAAATAAGGTTAAAAATTACAACTAATTTTTAAGAATTGCATAATTAAATGAGCTAATAAATGAAAATCCTCAGAACAGCACCATGTCAGTGTTTCATCAAAAAAGAAGTATTTTTGTAATTCCATATTAGTTTAAATGATTCATTTTTATGAGTCAAACTCATACATTGTTGCATATTCAATGTGGGGCAAAAGTAGGCTTACAATTATTTGTATAGGAAACAATAACTAATAAATAATAATATAAGAATAAACTCTTTTGTGTACTCACAACTGTAAACCTACTTTTTTCCCACCCTGTATTTAGAAATATATTTCCTACTAGGCAAAGTAATCATTGAAGCCTAAGAGCCAATGGCTGTGTAAGACATTTAACAGTCCTGAACTTTATTTTCTCCAGCTATGAAATGGTAAAGTTGGCTACGTGATTTCTAAAACACGTTCAAATAAATCTGTTTCCATAGATTCATTCTGCTACATTCAAGGAGAATATTTTTATATTAACAATAGACCAATAAAAATTAAAATAAATAATTTATTATGGTTCTTGAAAAATAATAGATGCCCAAAACTTTGAAAGAAATGCATGCTCATATGTGTCTTTAATTTCTTATATTGCAATTTCCATGGGCAGGAACACCATATCATGTGGAATAATAAAGTATAAAACTGGACCCAACAAACATTGATTTGAATAGTCATTACAGTTTGATGCAAATTGGGAGTTTCTGACTTAGTCTGATGGCATCAGGGAGGACTCTGTAGAATTTATATATTTGTTTTAGCTATAAATACAACTCTTTTTCCTTATTATTCCACTAATGTGTATACTTACTAGTAATAAAAGACATTTCTAGATATTGTACAAATCTGAGTTTATTTTACTTGGTTTAAAAAGCCTGAATATTAAGGTATTCAAAAAAACATAGTGACCAAGGAGGTCAAATTTATATAACATATTAAAGATTATAAATAAGTTGATTTCACTCAATTAGTAAAACTCCCTGTTCTTTGAAGTTGTTAATACAAAGAATTTGGAGTTTGGATTATTCGTGTTGGTTACTTATAAAGCAGGAATAGAGCGTTTTCACATGACAGCCTTATATTTCTGTAAAGCTATTCTAGATTATCTCAAATCTAGCCTCTGCACTGACAAATTACAAAAACTGTAACATTATCTACATTGAGCACATCCATAACATATAACCATATTATTTCAGTCCTTATTAATATAACAGCAAAACAATATGTCATGAGTCACTTGAAGACTGAAAAAGAAGTTTCATTTAAACTCTTCTAGCTCCCTATGTGGGAAGACAAAATTGAAATAGTACTTCTATTCTTAAAAGAGATTCTTAAAGAAAGAATTAATGTGTATTTTAGAAAGAAGTGTAACACTTAATTGATAGAATCAATCGGAGTCCAAAAGACCAGTGTAACAGGTTTAATGAAAGGAAACGGGCCGGCCTGTCTTATAAGGGAGAGCAGCCCCCAGTTCTCTAACCGGTAGGGTTAAATAGGAGATTTGAGGGTGGGGGTTGGTAGTCATTAAGGAAAAATGTCTCTTTCAGTGATTTATGTAAGATTAACTGTAAATAAACTAGGGGGCCTTCCAGACCTGGATTAGTCACCTGGATGCCTGGGGGAAGGTGATCTGGAACATCTAGTTTGTCAGTGTCCCTTCGTCCACGAGGAGGGGGTCATGGCCCCCACCTGCAATCCTATCATTAATGACTCCCAGGAGTACGTTAAACTTGGGAACACATTGGTCTAGGGCTGAGGAACAACATCTTCCCAGACCTAGTGAATGAGAGGTAGCTAGATGCCAGTGGTGATTACGCTGTACTCTGCCCCTGAGAAATGCTAGCCAGAAGGAAGGAACAAGCAGATGAGTAGGGAATACAAATGTGACAGTTTCTCAGGATTACTAGGCCCCTCCATCCTGTGAATCTGCTCCAGAGGCCCACAAGCACACCTGTTCCCAGCATCTTTCTAATAGATCTCCCTTTTAGCTTAAGGTGGTTCAAATAAAGTTTCAGTTACAATTCAACCAAAGGAGCCCTAATTTAGGTCCTATTGATCAAGATTGCTCCTTCGAAATCATAGTGACTCTGTAGCCTCTGCAAATTTTCAGCTTCTTGTAAAACTGTTTACAGAAGGTCTTATTTGTACATTCTATTACAAACACATAACCAATATGAGAAAACCTCATGGAATTAAATATTTAGGCTATATACATTTCTCTCTTTGCAATTTAAGGTCATTTTCCAACTTAATGGATTTCCCTGTCCTGAGGCATAAAATAATTAAGGAGTTTGAATGTAAATTTCTGTATTTGAATGTATTTAGTTGTGTTTTAATGCTTTCCCCAAAAGATTTTGAATTAATTCTTTTTTATCATGCTTATGATATCTCTGTGAAGCAGTCACAATGAGTACAGCATTCAAAAACAATTCTATAATCGTAATATTGAAGAATACATGGTGACTAAACTACTGTAGCAAAGATTCTTGTGAGAAAGTTTTGTGGAAAGTAGCATTACATTTATTATAAACCACAAGTATTGTAAATTCCCAACTGGTTTTTTATGCCTAGAACTCATTGGATTCTCTGCCTTCATTTATTGATTGATTGACCTAAGTCTCCATTAAATGCATCAGTGTTCTGAGGTTACTTAGCCTGAACCATATGAATTGGATTCACTGCCACAAAAAGCCTCGAGATCACCTGATGCCTTGAAAACTCCTGGCATCTCTTGAACTTCATTCAAATTCATAGTAAGATCTCAGTAGTCATCCCTTTGCAAAACCTATATACTAAAATATGTAAGTGGAGCTTCCAGAGTTTAAGGAAGAATTAATATGTCTGACTGGATTTGCAGATACTACAGGACACGCCTTTGCAGTGTTTTACTGCTGCCAAGAGCAGAATTTGTAATAAGAGTTGCTGATTTCATTTCTATGACACTCACTGATACAATTTCTCCAGCCTGGGCTTTTTTGGGGGCCAATATCAATTGTCATTTTGATTCAGTCTCTAGTCCCCATTGGAAGCCTTCGTCATGACCTCTACACATGATAATCTTGAAACATGCCAGTTAATAAATCCTCTAAATTACAGCATTGTGAAAAATGGCGCCAAGCTGTGGATTCAATTGGTGGAATTTAAGTTTCAGAACAATAGCTAATAATGGTACTTGGGTGTGAACTTCCAATAACTTTATAGATTCACCAAATGCACTATATTTAACTGAGGCAAGGCTATTGAAGGATCATATTATAACATTGTACAATTCTGATTAAAGCCTCCCAAGTTTATTTTTATTATATAAATATAATACTATTGAAAATTAAAATAGAGAAGTGTCACCAGTCCTCCCAACCAGAATAACTATTCTACCCCCACAGATACTTCTGCCTTTTGTGTACAATGTCCTTAGCGTATGAGGCAGCTACAGGAAGTCAACTTTCAAGAAACCCTTACATATTGGCAAAAGGCAGCCTTTCTCTTGATAAACATTTGGCTTCAGAGGAGGTGGAGGCTGTGAGCTGCTGTGGAGTAGAAAGTGGTAGAGTGTGTATGTGTGGGTTGGGGGAGTAGTTGGAGGTTTGGATTCTGTCAGTTACATGATCTCAGAAACAAATTATCTTAATTTAAACTGACTCTCTTAATTGACAACAAGGGTATTGAACCTTATGATTTCTTTCTTTTTTTTTTTTTTTACAGGGACAGAGAGAGAGAGTGAGAGAGAGGGATTGATAGGGATAGACAGACAGAAATGGAAAGAGATACCTGGTCAGGCTGAACCTTATGATTTCTAAGGTTTCATGTGTTCTAGTGTTCCATGAAAAAAGTAAAGTGAACAGCTTTTTAACTGCCATCATCCTCTCTGCACTCTGCGTGTCTTCTCCTAGAGTGAAGCCTAGTTATCAGTATCACTGAGCCTCAATAGTGCTTGTCTGTCAGTGCCACTAAGAAGATGCCGAAGAACCAAATGTACAAATGTTTATCCATATCCTGTCTTGACATCCACTTATTCAATGATATACAACACTATTCTAATAGATCATATTATTAAATAAAATCTAGGGTAGAAACTACTTTTCCTCCTTGTATTTTCTTCATAAACTTATCTGGCTATATTTTATATATATTTCTCCAAGAAATAGCTTCCAAATTGAGTGTTTCTTTTTTTCTGGAACCAAATTTCTCTTATAAAATGGAAGAGAATGTTCTCAATGGGAAAGCATAAAAGAAAATTTCACAAGGAGACAGCAGCCAAGAGCTTTATAATGTCACTATCATGCTAAATAGGGCTTAACTTAAATAGGTGGAGAGATGTCTTCTTGGGACTCATCTGGTAAAATTGAGGGAAGTTGTGTGTTATGATCTGATTTCCATATATTAGGTATAGAATAGAAATAAAAACCTGGCCTAAAATATAAATGGGCACAGAAACCATTCTAATACTGTCTGTTATTTTAAACTAGGGAATAAGTATCACATATTTGTAGAAAGGATTAGATATGGACTTGATTTTAAAACATATTAAATTGTTTCAATGGCTTTATAAACTTTAGATGTTCTGAAATACTTAAAATGTCATTTGATTAAAAAATAAAATTTTATTATACCACATTTCAATGCCATATCTATTGTGAAAAATTATATAGACCTGTAATATAAGGTAATCCTGAGATAAATACTTTATTTATATTATGGTTACTGTAGTTAGCAAATAAAAATCCAGGACACCTTGTTAAATTTTAATTTCAGGTTAGAAATAGATAAGTTTAGTATAAATATTTCTCATGCAATATTTTTTATATTATGATATTAAAATTAATTCATTGTTTATCTGAAATTCAAATTTAATTAGATATTCATTATATCTGGCAATGTTTATTGTATGTTAAGATCTATTTTTTATTTTTACTTTTGTATTTTTTTTTCTTTTTAATGAGAGGAGGGGAGATAGTGAGACAGACTCCTTCATGCACCGCAACTGGGATCTACCAGGCCACCCCTGGTCGTGCCAATGCTCAAATCAACCAAGCTATCCTCGTCACCCTGGGCAGTGGCTTGAACCAACTGAGCCACTCACTGGTTGTGGGAGGGAGAGAGAAGATGAGGGAAGAGGAATGAGAGAGAAGCAGATGGTTGCTTCTCAGGTGTGCCCTGACTGGGAGTCAAACTGGGGACATTGATATCCTGGGCCTATGCATTATTTACTGAGCCTACTGGCCAGGGCCTATAGATTTATGTATATAAAAATTTGGGGAATTATACATTATCTTTGACACTGTAATTATTATAAAATACTAATTTAAAAATAGAATACCTTAAATTTAATATAAGAAATTAAGTAAACAAATGTGTTTTTGAGAAAGGAATTTTTTGGAAATAATATAGTATAAGGCTGGAAAATTTCATCTTAGCTTCTCTTCTCCATACTATAGTCTGGCATACATAATATTTGAATAATTAATATTATTTATCTATATATTGAATGGCTGTTTAAAGTTTCCAGGACTTAAAAAAATGTTCAGACTGAAGATGGCAAAGATAGGTATCTGCATAACTAGAATTTGGACAAACAATCAATATTCATATCAAGAAATATTCTATTGCACTATACATTACAATGGAAATAATGGGAGAAATTTATAGAAATTAGAGATTAGTGGGAAAATAGAACCACTCTGAAAGACTGAGGGTTATGTCTTAGGAATGTGGTTTTGGAACAAGCTCTTTCACAAACTGACTCACCGAATGTTTTTCTTTCTTTCAATATGTTTCTCATGAGCTTACTAGAGTCTTTGAATATATCCTAACATCAAGTGTTCTTTGAGAATTTTGTTCTTATTAATTTTCAAGTCAGATGAAGTTAAAAGACCACTGCAATAAAAATCTGCTTGCCTTGTTTTTACCCTCGCCACTTCCTCACAGCAATACTATATAAGCATGGCAGCTATGGTAATGTTTGAAATATGATCTTGTCAATACAGTATTTAATAGTTCCTCAAAACTTTCTTTTGCTTTTGGGATAAAATGGAAAGGTTTAATATGGCTTGAATCAACTGATTTACCTTCCTCTCTAGACTCCTTGCTGGAATTTCTCCTACTCCACTCATACTGGACAACTCTCTGGAGATGCTAAATTCAGCAAGAAGCAGGCAAAGCCATATGGGTGCCCCCTGTATGTTTTAGATTGATCTTAGCATCTCAGATTGGAGTGATTTTAGCAAGCAGGGTTATGGGCACAGGTAATGGGACAGGGGCCTAGCTACGAATATACACCTAAATGCTCTTTACATTAGCTTTCACCCTGACACTCTATCTCATGCATTGACCTTCTTTATTCTTTAATTCATTTATGTTAATCCTTGATTTATATATATATATACATAAATTTATATTGGTTACTTATTTTGCCTTACCACTTATTTTAGAATTCTTAATCTTAGGTTTGTCTCTGTCTCAGTTAAATTTTCTAGTCAACTATCTGGCGAATCCCACCTCTTACATATTGCGGGATAATCCTTAAGTGTATTCTTCCCTAAAACCACCTTTCTGCCTGATCTAGGTAAGTGGTTCTCAAACTTAGGCATGCATTAGAAATAAATGAAGCCCTGGCCGGTTGGTTCAGTGGTAGAATGTTGGCCTGGCGTATGGATGTCCCAGGTTTGATTTCTAGTTAGGGCTCACAGGAGAAGCAACCATGTTCCTCTCCACCCCTCTCCTTCCTAGTTATTTCCCACAGCCATGGCTAGATTGGTTTGAGCATATTGGCCCCAGGTGCTGAGGATGGTTCCATGGAGCCTATACCTCAGGCATTAAAAATAGCTTCGTTGCAAGCATGGCCCCAGATAAGCAGAGGATCTGCCATGGATGGAGGTTGCCGGGTGGATCCAGGTCGAGGCACATTTGAAAGTCTGTCTCTATCTCCCTTCCCTCTTCTAACTGGGAACAGAAGAAAAAAAAGAAAAGAAAAGAAAAGAAATAAGTGAATGGCTTGTTAAAACACAGATTGTTGGGCCTCATACTCCGAGTTTCTAGTTCCATATGTATGGATTAGGTCCTGAAGATTTGTGTTTCTCACGGATTTCCAGGTAAGGCTAATGATGGTGCTCGGGGACTGGACTTGAAGAACTCCCTTGCTTTAAGCAAATTCAAAACCAAGGGAAAGAGTGAGTGGCAAATTCTCTCCTTACCATAAAAGTAACCCACTTACCAAACCCTGATTTATTTCTTTAGATACCGAAAGTCCATTCAGAAACACACTCAAGATATTTTAAGTGGTATTAATGCCTGAAATTGTATCTATAAGACCATTTCTCCTTTCCAACTTTCACAGCCAGCTCATTGTAGCAGATGTAAATGTACCTGTATATGTTTTTACTATTTCAAACTTTTACCTCCTCAATTTATTTTTAATTGAATAGTGAGGTTTTTTCATGCTCGCTGACCCCCAGGTGTGAGTTTTTTTTTCAAAAAATAAAATTAGTTCCATTTACAGTTTTAACTTAAAATCATGTTTGTTTGATAACCAATTTATGGAAACAAGAAGAACATACGCTTGGCTTTTTTAATGTTGCCATACCCTTTTTAAAAATGAATATTTTTGTACGATCTTACTCTGGATAGTCAGGAGACATGAAGACATACATGAACATTAGTACTACTCAGGGCTGAACTTAGCGGACACACGTGCAGGGTGGTGCTTCTGATTTTTCATCCTCAGATTGCTCTAAGCACCACAGACTGCTTCCCCACCAGGCTCCTGCTTGTTCTTGACATAACTAGAGATAACTCCCTGATTCTCTTTGGAAGGCTTTAAGTAACCTGCAGTTTGTGTCATGAATTGACCTAGGAAGGTGTCCCAGTTGAACACAATCCCTTCTGGATGAATGGATTAGAAGATTAATGCATTTTAGTTTCTCTATTAATTAATCACATCTGGATTTACCTGCTTACAACTATGTCCCTTTGTTGTTTCTAATCCTTAGGTGACTTGATTTTATTTTTGAAGGATTCAAAACAAGCATGAGAAGTCTAAGTAAGACTTGGTTAGAGCAGGAAACTGCTACGGATGGGAATCAAGTCCCTGACTCAGTTCAGGAATGATTAGAATGGATCCAGGGGGACAGACACATCCAGGAAGAGAGTTCCTGAAGGCTGTGACATTTTTAGCTGTATTTAAAAGTGTCTCCTGCCCTGGCCGGTTGGCTCAGCAGTAGAGCGTTGGCCTGGCGTGCGGGGTACCCGGGTTCGATTCCCGGCCAGGGCACATAGGAGAAGTGCCCATTTGCTTCTCCACGCCCCCCCCTTCTTCGTCTCTGTCTCTTCCCCTCCCGCAGCCAAGGCTCCATTGGAGCAAAGATGGCCCTGGCGCTGGGGATGGCTCCTTGGCCTCTGCCCCAGGTGCTAGAGTGGCTCTGGTCTCGGCAGAGCGACCCCCCCCCCCCCCCCGGAGGGGTAGAGCATCCCCCCTGGTGGGCAGAGCGTCGGCCCTGGTAGGCGTGCTGGGTGGATCCCGGTCGGGCGCATGCGGGAGTCTGTCTGACAGTCTTTCCCCGTTTCCAGCTTCATAAAGAAGAAAAAAAAAAAAGTTTCTCCTGCAATCAGCTCCCATTTCCAAATTAATCTTTTCAAACCTACCTTCTCACCCCTGAAATCTGGAAAGTACATTCTTTTATTCATTTTCTCACTTGGCAATAATTTAAAATATATATATATTTTAACAGAGACAGAGAGAGAGTCAGAGAGAGGGATAGACAGGGACAGACAGACAGGAATGGAGAGATGAGAAGCATCAATCATTAGTTTTTCTTTGCACATTGCAACACTTTAATTGTTCCTTGATTGCTTTCTCATACATGCCTTGACCGCGGGCCTTCAGCAGACCGAGTAACCCCTTGCTTGAGCCAGCAAGCTTGGGCTCAAGCTGGTGAGAGGAGAGGGAGACAGTGAGCGAGAGAGAGAGTAGAGACAGAGAGAAAGAAGGAGGGAGGAGCTGGAAGCATCAACTCCCATATGTGCCTTGACCAGGCAAGCCCAGGGTTTCAAACCGGGACCTCAGCATTTCCAGGTCAACGCTTTATGCACTGCGCCACCACAGGTCAGGCTCACTTGGGAATAATTTATTGAGCATATTCTATAGGCTAGAGATTTACTAGGAAATATGATCTCTGCCTCAAGAAACACACAGTATCAAATGGAAAATGAATATATAAGGAAATAGATGACAATTTTTAGTGCTATGATAGAGTTCTGAACAGGATTAATGTAGGAAAACAAAGGAAAGGATAATCAATTCTTTTTTTTTTCTTTTTTCTTTTTTTTTGGAACGGGGAGAGGAGTCAGGAAGGGATTCATAATGAAATGATGAATTATACATACTTACACTCTACCTTGAAAGACACATAGTCTGCTGCTGGTACAAGGATTAGAAAAAGGGAAATTACATACAGCACTGTAAAGGCAATGATTTTGTATTTCCTTTTTTAGAGATGGGGTAAGAGAAATGTCCTAAGGAACAGCTTATTGGACTCAATGAATGTCACGAGCTTAATTAGTATGGAGTTCACTCAAGGTCAAGCATTCTCATTGCAGGTCCAGTCCCTTTATGCCATCCCAAGTTGGATGTTTCCTCTCAGCACAAAACCAAAGATGAACTTGTCTAATTTAGAACTTGCTGGCTGCACAGTTTTCTTCCTTAATTGCATGATTAGCCTCACTATAAATCTTCCAAGTGAGTGTTGAATGAAAAGGTCTCTCAGGATTGTCCACCAGCATTCCACACGTCTTTGTATTTAAGCACTTATTATTTATTTTATTTATTTATGTAGAGGAAAAAATACATTTCTTTATTATTTTTGTTACTTGAACCTATCTATATTTCCTGAACTCTTACTGCATACTTCCAATAATAACATAAATTTTTTTTTAGTATTTACATGAAAATTTTTATCATTTTATTAAAAAGATTTAAAAATGTTTCTTGGACAAAAATATGAGCTTTTAAAAATTAATAGTAATTAAGATTATGATTAAGATACATATCCACACTGTTTTAAAAAAGTGGGGAGGTTATTCTCTGTTCTAAAACACTCTAAAGTTTTCAGGGAAATAGTTACTATGAATTCATAGGATTATTTATGTCAATAAAAGAATAAATAAAAGTAATAAAAAGAGCTTAGAAGATTGAAGTTGAGTAGTAGTATTTATTCTCAATGAAAATCTACTTTATAAAAATCATCTAAGGTTTATACACGAGTTCACTAGAGAGCTTTGTTGCTCCTGGCCAGGGCAGACAGCACTACACCATGGAAACAAATCAATCCTCAAGGCTCAATAACTTAAAACAAAACAAAACACAACACAACAAAAAGCAAAGAAAAACAAAATAAGCTTTCTGTTAGTGCGACCTGCTTCTTCCATCTTATTTATAGCTATATCATCAGGAACACTTGGCTTCCAAGATAACTAGGGCAGGGAGAAAGGGCTGATAGTTTCATTGGATAATTTTAAAGACTCTGCCACACTGCTGCCCACTAGAATGACTAAAATGAAATCTATGGTTCCAACCTACCTGCAAAGGAGTGAGGAAAAATAAACTGTTGAACACACAGCAGTCCCTCAGCTAAAGCCTTAATTTAATAATGACACAAAATCAATACTGTTCTCATACTGACCCCTCCTTCTACCTGGGTTCTTCTTCCCTCACCCACAACTTGTCTTCATGATTACCTGACTGCCGTACCCCTTTAAAGATTTATCAGAAATATTAAGAAGTAAGAGGAAGGTGAGGAAGGGGGAGGAAGAGGAGAAACAACTATATAAAAATCAGAATCAGCATTGCCCTTTCTCTAGATACCCACTATTACCACCCTGGCCTGACCCCAGTCTTGCTTCATGATCATTCAATAATTCGTACCTTAAGGCTTTAATCTTCTTATGGGGATGGTTCTCCTTTCATTGCACAAATGAGTCAATCCATCACCAAGCCTTGTTTAGATTACCCTGACTTGTAAAGCCAACCCTAAATTTTTGAGCTGAGAAGGTAGTATATTTCCTATTGTCTTGATTACTTGAACTTTTTATTACTTAATTACTGCTTAGATTGTTTTACACATTTCTATGGGTTCTTTTCACAACTGAATTACAAACTTCTTCATGGATTGTAACCTATTTTACTCCTTGCTATATTCTCCAATGCATAGCAAGGTACTCAAAATATAGAAAATGCTCACTAAGACTTAATCTAATGAATTGCTTAATTCATTGTTTTACATTAACCATTATCATCATATCACTTAGCACAACATTGTGTATACTATAGGCCAGGGGTCCCCAAACTACGGCCCGCGGGCCACATGTGGCCCCCTGAGGCCATTTATCCGGCCCCCGCTGCACTTCTGGAAGGGGCACCTCTTTCATTGGTGGTCAATGAAAGGAGCACATTGACGATCTCATTAGCCAAAAGCAGGCCCATAGTTCCCATTGAAATACTGGTCAGTTTCTTGATTTAAATTTACTTGTTTTTTATTTTAAATATTGTATTTGTTCCCATTTTGTTTTTTTACTTTAAAATAAGATATGTGCAGTGTGCATAGGGATTTGTTCATAGCTTTTTTATAGTCCGGCCCTCCAACAGTCTGAGGGACAGTGAACTGGCCCCCTGTGTAAAAAGTTTGGGAACCCCAACTATAGGCCCTCAGTGAGCTTCTACAAGTTGACTGATTCTCCTTTCAAATGCTTTAAAATGCAACAATGTCCATGGAAGAGAATAAATAGGTTGGCTTGTTCTTAAACATATTTTATAATAGCAAGTTTTATTTTATTAATTGAGTTTACTGGTAATAAATTATACTGTCTTATTGTATACATTTAGTTTATAAACAAATACACAAAGTTTTGATGCAAACAAGGAATTTTCTTTTATAATTTGGCAAAATGAATATGAAAACTAATATACAACTCCTTGGAAACTTGTCTCCAGTTCCTCATTCTAGTTATATACAAACGGGAACCAGAAGAAATTTTGGAATATTGTAGTTTACAGTACTTAGAGCAGGGGTCCCCAAACTATGGCCTGCGGGCTGCATGCGGCCCCCTGAGGCCATTTATCTGGCTCCCACTGCACTTCCGGAAGGGGCACCTCTTTCATTGGTGGTCAGTGAGGGGAGCACAGGATGCGGTGGTGGTGCAAAGCGCGGCGTCGCTCACATACAGTACTACTTTCGTTTTGTTTTTTTACTTTAAAATATGTGCAGTGTGCATAGGGATTTGTTCATAGTTTTTTTTTATAGTCTGGCCCTCCAACAATCTGAGGGACAGTGAACTAGCCCCGTGTAAAAAGTTTGGGGACCCCTGACTTAGATAATAGCACCAATACCAGAACAAACAAAACTTAAATAAGAATGTACTGTGTTAAGTATGCAGCATGAGACCTGTGGTGGCACAGTGGATAAAGCGTCGACCTGGAATGCTGAGGTCACCAGTTCAAGACCCTGGGCTTGCCTGGTCAAGGCACATATGGGAGTTGATGCTTCCTGCTCCTCCCCCCCCACTCTCCTCTCTAAAAATAATAAATAAAAATTTTAAAAAAAGTATGCAGCATGATGGTAGGAAGCTTTTGTGTTGAAATGCTCTGAGCATAAGGTGGAGGAGGGGACAGGGAAGATAAATAGGGACGGACCTTGTAGACTTGACTTGGAGGGGGACACACAATATGGTGTAAAAAATGTATTGTGAAGTTGGACTCCTGAAACCAGTATAATTATGTGCACCAGTGTCACCCCAATACACTTCAACTAAGAATAAATAAATACATTCTATGAGGTTACATCTTTTATAAAAATTGATGTAAGAACTTGTAATTCTAGGCAATTTTCTTATTCTAAAATTTTTCTTTTTTTTTTTTTACCAAAATGCACTAAATCTTATTAAACATAAAACTGGTGTTCAGTCATTTGTTTATATATGTGTTGATATATTCTCTTTCTATTTAGTATCCATCTCAGAGGTGTGAAAAACTACTCACTCTTTGGAGAGTGTCCTAGAATCCACCTAGTGGGAACATTTAAGCAACAGTCTATAAGGACTTATCTATAAAATCCAAATGTAGTGGACTCAGTTAATAAAATAGTTTTGCTAATAAGACTTGGAGAAAAACAAAACAAAAATGCTGATGCTCACTTTGTCAGGATTAAGTGTTTAGTTCCTAGAAAATTAGTTATTTTAAATCTGACTCTTAAACCATTAAGCCGTACTCTACCTGTGCAGAAAGAGAAAGCATAATAATAATGAAATGAAATTAAAACCATAAAAAAGCCTGCCTTTTCTGAAGAATTCTAATGATCTCATGTCTGTCACTGACTCCTTTTCTACTTTCATCTGCAGACTTGGTCTGTAGCCACCATAAGGCTGAAATCTATGGCTTCCAAGGCTGCTGAAATAGATTTCCTTTCATGAGGGATGACTTGGAGTTCAATCAAAGAGTTGTAGGGACTTTAATGGCCATACAGCTAGCTCACTGCTCTCGGCTTCCTCTAGCTGAAGAATAAATTCTCATGAAAGTCCGGGGAGAGTTTATCCTAGCTGCCTTTCCTCGGCAGCTCACTGCAACCTTAGACAGTCCTCACTTTCTTACAGTTCACCCCGATGCTCCTACTTCATTTAAACTCATGGTGTTTAGCGATCTTTCCAAAGACCATCTATAGTCATTTGAAAGGTACTTATTCTGTCACCAGCTTAAAAATTCTCTCTTCTCCAGATGTTATATACTTTATTCTTTTAATTTTCCATTTCAGCCCATATGTGTCCTAAAATTGTTTTCCTGTTTGTTCCCCCTCAAGTCCAGATAAGGTACTGCACTTTCTGTTGCAGTTAGTCCTATTTCTAAATGATTGTGCTGAATGAAGACTCTGAGATCATAATCCTGATGAAAACGGATGGGTCAGGAGGAAATGAGCATTGAGAGCAATTTTTCTAGGGGTGAGAAAGCAATATTGCTGCTGCTTTTGTAACCTATGGCCATTTGTCAGACATCTGGCCAGGTTCACATTGACTCTGCCCAAAGAAACGATGTCTTTTCTTTGAAAAATAAAGTGGCCATGTGGACATCACACTTTCTATGATTACTAAATACCCCTGAATAAGAATTTTAATTTAACAAGTTATCACATCACAGAAAGAAAAGAAAATTGCTCATTAAGAGTAGGATGAATATGTAGGAGAAAGAACTACGTAAGTTGTAGATCTAGAGAGAGAGACAGAGAGAGTGTGACAGAGATACAGATGGATATATTTATAGAAAGGCATTTTCTATTTAGGCACATCCCCTATCATGTGCAATGTATTTTCCTAGAAACATATTTATTCCTTGCAACAGCCCTCTGAGGAGGCTGTTTTTACTATTACCATTTTGCACACAATGAACCAAAGCAACAAAGAAGTTAGATATTTTCCAATGTTGCAAAACTAATACGTGCTGAAGTCAGGGGCATGGCAGTGCCATCTATTCAGTCCCCATTCTGCAACATCAAACAGACCTTTAGATAAGGTCTGTAATATAAGTGCGAATTCAATGTCTGATGCTCTCTTCTTTGATCCTTTTTAGCTCAATTTTCTACCTCAATACTTTTGTAGGATAAAATACTGGAAACTTCTTTTTCCTAGTAGACCAATTTGCAATAACGCCCAGTAACTTGCACACAGATATTTGGAGACCTAGATGACTGCACGAACCAGGTCTGTTTTTGAGGCAGCTATTCCCACAAACCTGTATTTCGGAAAGTGTTCTGTAATAGAACTTTCACATTCATCTCACTCTAACTTTTCTTTTTAAGTGCCAGGTGCTATCTCATTGTCTCAAATATTTGTGCTCCTCAATTTCTGAACGTGAGTGGAATATCCTTTACTGTTCAACTCCTTTCCTTTACTCAACCCTAGATGCATGCTGGTGAAATAAGATTGTCTGGGGTCTGCAGACTGACGAAGGTACTTCTGTTATCTTTATTATTGCATCACTTGTAAATCAGACTCATTTAAAGGGAGCCAGCCTTCCTGTCATGCCTTGCAGACGACCAGATTAGCTGCAGCACAGATAATGTGGCAGAAATTAGAAACAGACTGCTGCCTTTTGCTTGACATGTTAACAATTCTTGGGTATCTAATTTTTAATTTCCCGTATATTTCAGATGGGCTTTTCTCCCTTTTAACTGTATTTTTTTTCATCACATTTTCCTTGCTGTTTCAATAAGTTGACCCAAGTGTTTGTCTTTTAAATGTGAAGTTAGCATTGTTCTCACTTCACCTTTTGATTGTATTGTGGTCAGTACTTTCACTGCGTGATTTATTTAGCTTTTATTTGGCCTGAACCAGAGTTAACACAATTTAGGTTATATATATATTCATATGAATATATATATATGAATATATATATATGAATGACACTACAAAATGGAACTTTTTATTCTAATCTCTCTGAGAATGGTTTTATATGCCATTTTATTTTGTTTTTAGGACTACTAAACCTTATTTTGTATTCAAAGGGGCTTTGCTTATACCTCCCAGGTGAGGGGTAAACTGTATGATTAGACCTCACTCTTTATTTTTCCTTCAAGCTTTTGCATGCTATCTTGTTGTTCTTTATGTCCTCCCTGATTTCTCTTTTCTAAAATAAATAGTTTGCCCAGGATTGTGCTACCCAAGAAAATATCCATCTCCAGGTGATTGAAGAAAGTCTGTATGTTCTTTCAATGACACTTCTATTAGGACAAGAGTAATTTTCTTATGTGGAAAATTGTCATGTGGGTAATCAGAAAAGTACTCCCCTTTTTCCTTTGTGTTCTACTTTTTCTTATAAATTTACACACTCAAGATCAAATAATTGGAAATTTGTCCAGCCGCTTGGAATTTGAAAAGCACTTCCCCTAACTTTAACATATGTAATTGCCATAGTGACACTTTCAGGTAGGTAAGGAAAGCTTCTCTCCTTGTTTTAGAGATGTGAAGACAGACTCAGAAAATTAAGTCAATTATTCAGGGTCATGTATCATATGAATGGCAGAGTATGGATTCTCTCATGACTTCCAATCCAGCCTTCCTTTTTTTGCATGCTACATCAACCGATTAGAAAGGCTCAACTGATCTGTCACGTTGAATTAAAAACAGATGTTTCTAGAATCTGGCTTTATATCAAAATAAAATGATTTGTTGTTACAATCCAAAACAACTTTCTCTTCAAGACTAATATGGGCAATTAAAAATATTGGATTACTGAGCAGTGTTTCTAATCCTTATCCCGGGGCCCTACAGAGGCTCTTGGGACTCAAGACCATCTTTGCCACTTCTCACCCAGGCAAATTACCTTTCAGTGTTTGGTAATAGTAGAGGCTGTAACATGTGCGTGAAAAATGTTTATGGAATATAAGCCTTCATAATGGCATTTTATGAGTAGCTTCCTTGGGAGATATTTAACTACGATTGGTTTTTAGAATTACAACATTGCATTTAAGTGTTTTCAAGTGTTTTGGGAGCATCCCTAATTTAAAGCTTACTTTATTATGTCTTAAAATAGATTCTAGAGCCCACTAATTTAAAATACTAAATATATAGCCTATAAAAATAAAATGACTACTCAGTGTAGTATTTAATTTTTAAAGTCAATTACTGCATATTCACACCTTTTTAAAATGACTCATTGTTATTAAACTGTGTATGTCAATGTTGGGGGCAAATGGAAGACCATGTGGTAAACCTCAGTGTCCCTGAATGCATAGTTTAAAAAATGAGATGCATTAGATTTTAGCAAAATACATTAAATGATGCAATTATTATTATTTTTGTATAATACAATTCTTATTGCTGATACCTTAAATAAATGAAATTTGAATTATTGCAGAGGACACTAATTTTCTCAATAGAGAGGCAGGAAAGATAATTGAAAGTTAACAAAAATAGAAAATTATACCTCCGTGCAAAGTATTTATAACTATTGTTTGTCTGATTGGGTATTTAGTAAACTAACTTCAATTCTCTCTCTCTCTCTTTTTTTTTTTTTTTTTTTTTTTTTTTTTTTTGCATTTTTCCGAAGCTGGAAACGGGAAGGCAGTCAGACAGACTCCCGCATGCGCCAGACCGGGATCCACCTGGCATGCCCACCAGGGGGCGATGCTCTGCCCCTCTGGGGCATCGCTCTGTTGCATCCAGAGCCATCCTAGCGCCTGAGGTAGAGGCCACAGAGCCATCCTCAGCGCCTGGGGCCACAGAGCCATCCTCAGCGCTGGGGCCATCTTTGCTCCAATGGAGCCTCGGCTGCAGGAGGGGAAGAGAGAGACAGAGAGGAAGGAGAGGGGGAGGGGTGGAGAAGCAGATGGGCGCTTCTCCTGTGTGCCCTGGCCGGGAATCGAACCCGGGACTCCCCCACGCCAGGCCGATGCTCTACCACTGAGCCAACTGGCCAGGGCCTTCAATTCTTTTTTTAACAAACATTTATTAGGCATATACTACTGTGTGAGTGGATCTTAATGACAAAAATCTGATGCTCCTCACTATTAAAAAATCTCATTCTGATGCAACATGCTCTGTGTAAAGAATTTGATGTATGAAATATATTGTGGGTACAACAGTGAAGTACAAGGATTCATTCTGATTGCATTAGCAGTGACCCAAGGTATTTTGTGGGCATAAATATAGAGAGAATGTGCCACATTAATTGAAGCTGAAGGATGAGCAGGAAGGACAAACTTGATAAAATGGAAAGAAAATTACATTTAGGTATCCTAAAGCCTATATAAATCTATATTTTACCCATAAGAATATTAACTCTTTTGTTTCACACAAACACGATATGTTCAGCATACTCAAAATCAAAATAATTATCTTACGAAAAGATTTATATATTTTCATGACTTGGATAAATATAACTGCAGTTATCCTGTGTATGGCTAGTAGCCACAGCCACCTTCACAGCCGCCTGGCTCTTGCAGGTTCAGGTTTAATTGGGATAGACAATAATGAATCAACGGAGCCAAGAACTGGTGGGCTATTTTCCTTTATTCTAGACTTGTACCGGCAAATGATTAAAAACAAACACACGGGCACCAAAACCCATTCTTTCCGTTTTACCTAGAATCAAAGACCTAATAACCTCAGTCAGTCCCCTCTGCATGCCTCCATTTTGGCTGCCTCCTCCCCTACAACCACGTGGCCTCTCTCTCTCTCCTGGAACAACTGGTCTACTCCTCTCTCTCAAAATGGCCTCCTAGCTCCACCTTTTAAAATTTTTCCCTGATACAACCCCTCTGCCAGAACACATTAGCATAACCAACCCCCTTCCCAAGCATGAAGGCAGTCAGCTACCGGACATGGGCACATGGGCAGTGCCGTTTCTAATAAAAGTGAGCAAAACCAAATAACACAAATGTTACAAACTTATTTGCTCAACATCCTGATCTTCAGCAACTGATCAGGAAAATAAAGGAACCCTTCCAGAAGCTCAGGTCTCATATCAATAGAGGGGAATCTGGAGACTGGGGTATGAATGTCTCTTTGGTTTTCTCTTTTTTGTTGTTGAAGTTGTTGATGTCTAAGTAAATTATGCATGGGATTACAGTTATTATTTTGCTGTTCACTTTGTTTTCAAGTTTCTGTTGCTGAATCATCGTTTGCAAAGCAAATACTTCAATGTGAGTTTCCAAGGTTGGGAACCTCTGTTGCATTTTTTTTCCTTGTCATATACATCCACCCCTTGTACTTAAAAGACAAGTCTTAGAATTCAAGCATGTGGTGGTATAATATGTAACAAAAAGGATGCAGTGAACTCTGTAAAATACAGTATGCTCAAAATACTGCCTGTTAAATGTTTGATTATTTATTTGCTTGGATCTTTACCACAGTAGTCAGGTAGAAAAAAGAAGGTTTTTTTTTTTTTCCCCCTGTAATAATCCTGAAGGTATTCTTAAATTGGAGATCTAATGAAGATAATGAAAGAATCATTTAAGAATGAAAGCCCATATAATTAACCGAGATAAAGTGAGTTTCATATATATTTAAATTATATTTAAATAAGCAAAAATAAATGAAGAAGATTCAAGGGACTGTTTAGTATGATTCTAGTATAAGAATTCCTGGTCAGTTAAGGATCTGTGAAAAACTTGCTTCAAATATGGCTACCATAGAATCGCAATTTTCATCCAGGCTGGACTCTTGCTCCTGTGGTTATCATAGATAGTTCGCTAATTATTAATAAAAAAAAAGGAAGCAGAGGGAATCAGACATTGAATTTAATAAACTAGAAAGAGAAAAATAAAATACTAAGTTTAATAAAACTAGAAAGCCTGCTTCAGTAGGCAGTTATAACATTCCAATGAGCCTAATTTACTAGAAAGTTAGAACATTCAGAGGTTCATTCACACACTCAAGGAGATCACAACCTCAGCTCTCAGGACTTAATCTCCTAA
Source organism: Saccopteryx leptura (assembly GCF_036850995.1). Classification (NCBI taxonomy): domain Eukaryota; kingdom Metazoa; phylum Chordata; class Mammalia; order Chiroptera; family Emballonuridae; genus Saccopteryx; species Saccopteryx leptura. The sequence continues at coordinate 25,477,389 of NC_089509.1, read as the reverse complement.
TTGGTTAGCAAGAGTGTCCCCTGGAACTGCCGGCCCAGTATGAAGACCTGGTGGGGATTTCTTCTGCCAGGTCACATGCACAGTAGAAACTAGATGATGCAATAAAGCTTTTGGACATGCGCAATGGGAACAAAGATGGAGTGAGGGAGGAGCTCCTGTTTTGAGACTTGTGTAGTAAAAGCCAAAATGGTGACACAAAGAGGTGGAAACTAGCCTAGGAAAATCTGGGAAAAGAATCAGATTGAACAATGGGTATGGAATCAACTCAGTCTCAGGAAGAATCAAAGAGTAGGTTGGAGGATTTGAAATGGCAGCTTGATTATTATTGAGAACCAAGAAAATATATAGATTATTTGGAAACTCAGGGCACTTGCTTTAACAAGCCTGCCCATCTTCTGTATTCCTGAGGTGTATTAATTCCCCAATAAAATGCTGTCACTATATCACTATGTTTAAACTTCTCTGCATGTGTGCCTTTGGAATTCCTTTCTCTTGACACAACATTAAGGACCCATTTCACTGGCAACACTGTGGCATTGTCCTACACCCACCAATGCTGTCCTCTGTCCAATATTAGTAATATACCATTCTTATCTAAAATGCTTTAAATATGTTTTATATTTTTAATTAACTAAATCACATCAGCCTTCAAGTTGCTTGCTAGTGCTTATTCATGAGCCCAGGAACTAGTCTTCTTTCCCTGTTTGCATGACACTCTCTGCCTTTCTGTGGCCTTTGATTCCAGTGTGTTGCCTGAAACTCTATACTCTATTTAGTAACATTCTGTTGTGGCCTAAACTGACCATGGCTTGTCTACACAGAACTTATTGCACCATAACACTTTCATGGGTATCACCATTAAGCATGTACCTCGTATTAGAATCTTATGATTTCTCTTTCCAACCATTTTAATTCCCCCTGTTTATGAGCACCTATGGAGTTGATTAGCATTGGATTTACCTTACACCATGATCCAAGGAAGAGGAAACTAGCAAGCAGATTCCTGACAAATATAAATGAGAATTTATTCACCAAACTCATTATTGGTCATGTGTTTATGTCCTTAATTTTTTTTTCCTTAAGTGAGAAGCAGGGAGGCAGAAAGACAGACCCCTGCATGCACTGTGACCAGTATCCAGCCAGCCAGCCTCCTGTGGGAAAATTCTTTGACAGCCTGCAGCTGTTGCACTGTTGCTCGGCAACCAAACTATTTTAGTGCCTAAGGCAAGGCCATGGAGCCATCCTCAGTACCCATGGCCCACTTGCTCCAATGAAGCTATGGCTGTATGAGGGGAAGAAAGAGATAGAGAAGGGAGAGAGGAAGGGGTGGATAAGCAGATGCTTGCTTCTTCTATGTGCCTTGACCCCAATTGAACCTGGGACATCCACACTTTGGGCCGATGCTGTACTGTTGATTCAACCTGCCAGGGCCATATGTCCTTAATTTTCAAAGTGTAGAAAAGAAAGACTCTCATACCTGGAAATATCTTTTGCAAAAAAGTCATGGTACACACTTTGCTGGCCTAGTGACTTGATCCTTCTTCATCCACTCTGTTTCCTTTCTCTATAATAATACGTATGCTCAAATAGCTTATCTTAATTATACCTATTTTCTTTCCTCAAAAAACTAGTTTCTAATATGGTTTACATAATTTTATGCAAGAGATATGTGCTTTTCTTGATGTTTGTGAATTAAATAAGTTCACTGCTGGAGTGCTCTATGCAAACACAGGCCTTGGTTCTGCAAGATAGTTTTATTACTTGTAGCAAGCAAAGCAAAGGAGACAGGTGTTCATATCCAAAGCTTAGCTATAGCTTTATGTAAAAGGGTAAACCTTGATTCTTTACCCACACTATAATAGAAAATCAAATAAAAATGTATCTTTGACTTAAATGTAAGAGTTAATATTATAATACTTCTGGAGAAACAAAGCAGAAAATATCTGTAGCCATTGAATAAACAAAAGTTTGTTAGGACACAAACCTATAGGGTATGATAAAAAAGAAATGATACAATTAGCAATGTGAAAATTAAAAACTGTACTTCAACAGACACTATTACTTTTTTTGAAAAGAGAGACAATACACTGGGAGAAATATTTTAAAACTCATTTTTTTGTAAATAAACAAAATATATGTATTTGTAATATATAATGATAGTGGTGGTAAATATATAACTTTAGCTCTAGTTTTGATATTTTATTTGTAACAAATAAAACCATAATGCTTTATATCATAAAAAATAAAATTTGTGGCATAATAATTAAAAATAAAACATTTAGAAGTATCACAGATGATTAAGACACAAAATTAAATAGAGAGTGTTTTGCATGCAAGGCTTAATATGCACAATATATTTTCCTAGCTCTGTGTCTTGAGACAGACTGGACGCAGTAACATGCTAGTAGCAATGAGCATTCCTACTGCCTAAATCTTAGTTTAAAAATGCCATTATCCAGTAGAAGGAACTAAAGCCTATGCTTAAATATCTACTTGTAAGGTTGGGGCAAAGAAAATACAAAATTAATCTAGAGCTTCTTGTAGAGCCAGAAAGTAAAGAAGGGAATAAATTAATTTGGAGGCATGTCAAAATGATACAGATATTAACTTGAAATAGCTCTCCCAATGGCCAAAGCTAGTTTATATTAGCACCCTCCAAAAAATTAATAATAATAATAAAATAAAATTATAACACTTATTAAATGTAAATTATACATATATAAATAAGTGATCAAATAAGTAAATAAATGTTAAAAACACATCTTCTTTTATAGAATAAGTCCATATTATAAATGTAGGAGTGATTAAAAAAATAGCAAATCACCATTAAAATGCTAGCAAAAACTGTAGGCAAGGCTCACAGCTGAATCTTAAAGTATTAGGATATTTGCATAGCCTCAAAATATCTCGTCCAAAATATGAATAATTACAGCGATGACTTTAGTATATGTTTGAATGCTTTTATACTCTTCCCTCCCCTAGAGCTTAAATTTTCTCCATTGGAGTATAACCTGACTTAATGACATATTTCAAGCTAATAATCTGAAAGAGGAAAAAATGAACTGGAAAAAGCTAGCAGATATTACCATAATAAAGGGTCAAAGTAAATTTCAACAGTCAAAAGTCATAATAATATAATTTCACCCTTGGCATAATGCCATAGAAAATGCCATTCATTCTTGTTGCATTCTCCAAATTATAAAACACTAGGTAATCATAAGAAAACATTAGGCAATCCCTAACTGAGGAAAAACATTAAAATATCTGACCAAGATGCCACAAAAGTAGATTAATGGAAAATGGAAAATCAGAATAAAGTCTGTAGCTTAAAATTTTGTACAGCCTGACCTGTGGTGGTGCAGTGGATAAAGTGTTGACCTGGAACTCTGAGGTCTCCAGTTCAAAACCCTGGGCTTGCCTGGTCAAGGCACATATGGGAGTTGAAGCTTCCTGCTCCTCCCTCTTCTCTCTCTCTCTCTCTCTCCTCTAAAATGAATAAATAAAAAATTTAAAAAAATTTTGTACAAATATGAATTTGTTAATTTTGCTAACTGTATCATAATGACATATGAGTCACAACTTACCAGAGCAGAGACTCAAACAGAAAGCACTGCAGGGACCAGTGCTGGGGTAGAAAACTTGGACTATAATTGTTGAATTACTGGAGACTCAGCATGAACAACTCTGGAACTTAAAATTACAGGTCAACCAAGTCAGAGAGATCCTTATAATATTGTGATATTTACCTCCAGCAGCTCACTAAGATTCACACAGTAAATATAAATAGGGAAGGATTTCTCAGGTTTCAAGCAAGGGTAGAGAAAAACAAACCATTTTGAAATATGCCAGAGCACTCTGTTTTTAACAAGACCAACCCATAGGGGAATCTAATTAACATGATTATCAGAGTCTATCCATTTTGGTGGAAGGGAAATATCCAATTCCATCTGACCCTAGCCTTTCATGTTACAAAAGGTATTTATCCACCCCAGTCAACTCTAGCCAACTTGTTCCACCTAAGAAGGAAGGTATAAACTGAGAAACACTTGTGAGGTTGACAGACAATAGGCATAAGCTCACTAAAAGACTGAGACTTAGTCATAGGACTACAGAATGCTTTCTATTACACACACTTTACTACCACATTAATAAAGGCCTATTTACAGCACCTACTTCTACCCAGGTGTAGGGAAAACAGCTATGTTAGGGTTGCTCACTTGTACTTTGCCTGATTAGTGTGTGAGCACATGGCAGGGCCACGTGCATATAGCCCATGTACGGCTATGGTGCTTTCCTCTGGGGAAGATCACTTGCCTGCCACTCTGAGGGGTCATTTTGCTGTTCATATGCCTGCTGCCATGAGAAAAGGATTTTCACTGCCTGTTTGTTCTCCCACCACAGGGAGACTCTAATAAATGGGAATGGCCCAATGTTTTTGGCTCCGCAGTTCTGCCCCCCCATCTGCCCAAATCCAATGTGGACCTGCCTGGCCTTAGCCACCAGCATTACACCAGTGTGTCAAGACTGCCTTTAAAGAAAAATTTAAAATTATATCAAAAAGCAAAAAACACAATTTGAAGAGACATAGCAAGCATCAGAATAGAATCAGACATGGCAAATATATTGCAATTGTCATACTAGGTATTTAGAACTACTAAGATTAATATACTAAGGGCTCTTGTAAATAAAGTAGACAATATGCAAGATCAGATCGGCAATGTAACCAAAGATAGAAATATTAAAAACTACCAAAAATAAATGCTAGATGTTAAAAACAGTATAAGAGAAATGAAGAATGCCTTTGATATAGACAATATAATAGTAAAACAAAGACTGAAAAAAAAAAAAAAGAAAATCCAAGAACTGTGGAGCAAATACAAAAGAGAGAACACATGAAAAATGGGAACACTAGAAGAAGAATGAGAAAAAGTAACAGAAGAAATATTTGAAGCAATAATGACTGAGAATTTACCCATAATAATGTCAGACATTAATCCACAGGTCCAGGAACTCAGGGGACACCAAACTGGATAAATCCTTGCCCTCCTTCAAGAAAGTATACCTCTGTACATCATTTTAAAACTATAAAAAATAAAAGATTGAAAAAGAGTTCTGGAAGAAACCAGAGGAAAAATACATTTTATCTAAAGAGAAAACAAAGGTGATAATTACATCAATTTCTCAGACATCACACAAACAAGAACAGAATGGAAAGAAATATTTAGTGATAACAAGAAAAACAAATCCAACAACCTTGAATTCTGTACCTTATACAAGTATTCTTTAATAATGATTTTTGCCCTGGCCGGTTGGCTCAGCGGTAGAGCGTCGGCCTAGCGTGCGGAGGACCCGGGTTCGATTCCCGGCCAGGGCACACAGGAGAAGCGCCCATTTGCTTCTCCACCCCTCCGCCGCGCTTTCCTCTCTGTCTCTCTCTTCCCCTCCCGCAGCCAAGGCTCCATTGGAGCAAAGATGGCCCGGGCGCTGGGGATGGCTCTGTGGCCTCTGCCTCAGGCGCTAGAGTGGCTCTGGTCGCAACATGGCGACACCCAGGATGGGCAGAGCATCGCCCCCTGGTGGGCAGAGCGTAGCCCCATGGTGGGCGTGCCGGGTGGATCCCGGTCGGGCGCATGCGGGAGTCTGTCTGACTGTCTCTCCCTGTTTCCAGCTTCAGAAAAATGAAAAAATAATAATAATAATAATAATAATAATAATGATTTTTATTAAACAAACAAGGGAATTTCTTGCCATAAACCCACATTACTGGAAATTTTGAAAACAGTCTTTTAGAAAGAAGAAATATAATATAGGCTAATATTATAAAATAAATATTTTATGGACAGAATACAGGAGCATTTGGTTCTGACCTACTTAAAAGAAATTATTTTCAAGAGATTAAAAAAGAACAGTGTATAAAGTTAAACACTAAAATTTAAGGGGGGGGGGAACTGAGCAGCTCTTTACTGCTGTCAGACTAACTAGTCTGACTCTAACAAGTGAATCATGGTGTTCCTGCTGACCCTAAAAACTTAATAATAGAGCTACCATATAACCTACCTAAAATATTTGAAAATGTTCAAAAAGATGTCTGTATCCCTGTTTATTGCAGCATGCATTATTCACAGTAGCCAAGACATGGAAACAACCTGAGCATCCTTCAGTGGATGACTGGATGAAGAAGACGGTACTTCCATACCATTGGAATACTACTCAGCCACAGAAAAAGATGAAATCCTGCCATTTGCCACAACATGGATGGATCTTGAGAATATCATGTTAAGTGAAATAAGTCAGGTGAAAAAGGACAAGAACCATATAATTTTACTCATATGTGAGAAATACAACTTAAAACAACAAACAAAACAAAAAAGACTCATAAACACAGACAGCAACAGTATGGTGGTTATCAGAGGGAAAGGACGTTGATGGAAGGTTAAAAGAATAAAAAAAGTCAAATTGATATGGTGATGGAAGATGATAGAATCTGGGGTGGTGAGCACAGAAGACAATGTAGAGATGATGTAGTATAGAATTGGATTTACATTTGAAAGTTATAAAATCTTAACCAGTATCACCTCAATATAATTGGGAAAAAAAGGAGGAGCCAGGTCTGAGTCCAGCTATATTTTCAAACCTGGGGCCCTGCCACCCAGGCATCCCTGGGGCTGTGGGTGGGCTTTGTATTGATAATTGCATATGAATAATTATGGGATAACCAGAAGGGCCCCTGGGCAGCTTTGTCTGAGGAGGAAGCCCAAGTAGGGAGCTCCCAGCAATGACTTCATTTCCTGACAACAGCCCTGTCTGACTGCTTCCCTGTTTCCAACTTCAGAAAAATACAAAAAAAAAAAAAAAAATTACATTAATGTATTCAGAAAAATACAAAAAAAATGACATTAATGTATTCATAAAGCAAAAATTCAAAACAGTATAAAATTATACAAAACAAAGATTCTAGTCTCCCTTCACTTCCTCCCCAACACTTATTCCCCTTCCCACTAACCATTTTCAACAGTTTGGAATATATTTTTCCAGGCATTTTTCTGTACATTTACATATATGCAAGTGTATGCCAGATTGAATAGACACAGGAATATGTGAATTTACATAAACATATGTATTGTTCTGTGATGTATTTTATTCATTTAGCCATACACCTGATAGCTGGATATATAATAATATATAAATTTCTATCTCACTCTTTATTTTTTTACAGAAACAGAGAGAGAGGGATAGATAGGGACAGACAGACAAGAATGGAAAGAGATGAGAAGCATCGATCATTAGTTTTTCATTGTGACACCTTAGTTGTTCATTGATTGCTTTCTCATATGTGCCTTGACTGTGAACCTTCAGCAGACCAAGTAACCCCTTGCTCAAGCCAGCGATCTTGGGTCCAAGCTGGTGAGCTTTTTGCTCAAACCAGATGAGCCCGTGCTCAAGCTGGCGACCTTGGGGTCTCAAACCTGGGTCCTTCGCATCCCAGTCCGATGCTCTATCCACTGCGCCACCGCCTGGTCAGGCTATCTCACTCTTTTTTTTAACAACATCAAAGTATTCTGTAATGGAGAGAAACCATTAATTTGTTTTAACTACTTTTCTACTGTTAGATCTTTAGCTGGATTTATATTTTTCCATTCAAATGCAAAGCAATGAGCATTCTTGTTGGTAGGTGTTGGTACTATATGATATAAAATTATGTTATTTGAGATAAAGTTAAGATATGTCCCTGGCTGGTTTGCTCAGTGGTAGAGCATTGGCTGGGCATGTGGGTATCCCATGTCAATTCCTGTTCAGGGCACCCAGGAGAAGCAACCATCTACTTCTTCATCCCTCCCCCTCTCATTTGTGTCTCTCTCTCTTCCCCCTGTAACTATGGTGCTATGGGAGTGTGTTACCCTCAGGAGCTGAGGATGGTTTCATGGCTTCTGCCTCAGGTTCTAAGAAGAGCTCAGTTGCTCAACAAGAAAATAATGCCCCAGGTGGGCAGAACATTGCCCTCTAGTGGTATTGCTGGGTGGATCCCAGTTGGGGTGCATGCAGGAGTCTGTCTCTCTGCCTTCCCTCCTCTCACTGAATAATAATAATAATAATAATAATAATAATAATAATAATAAATGATATAAAATATATGAAAATTTCTCAAGATTAAATTCCTACAGTTGGAATTGCTATGTCAAAAAAATACTCTACAATTACAATTTTTATAGACACTGACAATTGCCTTCCAAATGGACTTTATCAATTTCTACATCAACCACAGTTCTCAAAATTTGATATCATTAATCTAATTAATTAATTTAAGGTTTTTGTCTGTCTTATGATTGAATTTTATATCTTTTTTTTTCTTTTTTACTAAGAGGTGGGGAGGCAGAGAGACAGACTCCAGCATGTCCTCCAACTGGGATCCACCCTGTAAGCCCCCTACATGGCAATGCTCTACACTCTGGGGCTTCTCCTTTGCTCAACAACTGAGCTATTTCAGCACCAGAGAAAAGGCCATGGAGCCATCCTCAGTGTCCCGGGCCAACTTGCTCAAATCGAGCCATAGTTGTAGGAAAGGGAGAGAGGGAGAGTGAAAGGGAGGGGTGGAGAAGCAGATGGTCACTTCTCCTGCCTGCTCTGATGGGAAATTAACTTGAGACTTCCACACACTGGACCGATGCTCTATCACTGAACCAACTGGCCAGGGCCGCACATTTATATCTCAATATTTATTTTATTTTATTGAGAGGAGGGAAGGCAGAGACAGACTCCCACATGCGCCCCAACCAGGATTCACCCAGCAAGCCCAGTAGTGAGTGATGCTCTGCCCATCTGGGGCATTCCTCATATGAAACTGGAGCATTTTTTAGCACATGAGGTGGAGACCATGGAGCCATCCTCAGCTCCTGGGTCTAACTCACTCTAATTGAGCCATGGCTACAGGAGGGCAGAAGAGGAGAGAGAAAGAGAGAAGTGAAAGAGAGAGGGTTAGAGAAGCAGATGGGTGTTTCTCCTGTATGTCCTGACCAGGACTTGAACCCTGGACATTCACACGCCAGCTGACACTCTACCACTGAGCCAACCGGCCAGGGCATATCTTAATATTTTATTTGCATTTTTCTTATTGTTACTGAACTTGATTTCTTTTCATCTATTTTTGTATACTTATTAGGCTATGGATTTTTTGATAATACCTTATATCCATTTTTTTATTTAGTTGTTTGTTTTACTAATTTAATTAGAGTTTACACATTCCAGATTTCTAATTTGTATGTTACTACTATAGTGGTGACATCCAATGTTAAGCAATATATATTTATTGCTTATTTTTATATTCCTTCTTTATACATGTATATATTAAACTCTATTAGTTCAAGGTTCTTGTTTTATGTCTTTTCTATCATGTTCAGTACACAATATAGACACAATGAGTATTCATTTAATATTGATTGTCAATTGATAATGGAGAGTACAATGGCAAAGTGAAGACAAGTGTCAACAGAAATGTGCTGCTAGCTCAATGCCATGAGTGACAAAGTCCTGTCTGGGTCAGCTGTGGGTTATCAGGTGAGTTATCAGTACAGAAGTTCTAAGCCCAGACAATGAAAAGGGTCTGGACAGCCATTTTTGGTCTCTTTAGTCATTCACTTATGGATTCATTATTTTATACATTCACTCATCAAATGTTGTGTTTAACTTCACTAATTTGTTTATCTGTTTTCATCATATTTCACATGGAAATGTATGTTAAACCAGAATAATTTCAAAATAAACTGTCAGAAAGTCATGTCTTAAATGTTATGCTGTATGTGGCATGCAAAAGCCAACTAAAATATTTGGACACATTTTAGTGGTCAAATGATTTGTTGGGTATACTTTGAAATTTTTTTAGTTTAGTCTTCATTTATTAAAATGTTTTCTACATGCATATTTATAAGCAAAGAAATTATACAGATTTCGCATTTAGATGTAAACATTTTTAGCTGAACAGAGTACAGGTACTAGTTTTCTTAAAAATAATGAATATATTCAAGCACATGTATAGTAACCTCTTTTTCATATTTCATTATTTTCCTAACTTCCAATTAGTATATACACATCACTATTCAAAGCCTTTTTTCACTTATTAGTCAAATTTCAAGGTAACACTCAATGTGTTCCATTCTTATTCATGTAGGCGTGATTTGTGTTTGTGATTTGGAAGAATACAGTTTTCTCTAAATGATGTTTTAAAAGGCTTTGAGGTAATTTTAATGATAGTCTTAGAATGCTGGCTCTGGGGAAATAAACTGTCTTTTTCATTCATCCTGTATATGTAATTCTAGAGGAGAAATTTAAAATTTATTTTCCCTTTATTCGGGGGAAAGTGGGAGATGAATTGGAATAAATGTTTCTTTCAAAACTATCCTTGGTGGTGGTGGTGGTGGGTGTGTGTGTGTGTGTGTGTGTGTGTGTGTGTGTGTGTGTGTGTGTGGTTTTGGCTAGAGAACTAAATAATTGTTATACAATCAAGTTAAAAGTTGATTTTTTTTTCTGAAGTTGGAAATGGGGAGGCAGTCAGTCAGACAGACTCCCGCATGCGCCTGACCGGGATCCACCTGGCATGCCCACCAGGGGGCGATGCTCTGCCCATCTGGGGCGTTGCTCTGTTGAGACCAGAGCCATTCTAGTACCTGAGGTGAGGCTACAGAGCCATCTTTTGCTCCAATGGAGCCTTGGCTGCAGGAGAAAAGAGAGAGACAGAAAGGAAGGAGAGGGGGAGGAGTGGAGAAGCAGATGGGCACTTCTCCTGTGTGCCCTGGCCAGGAATCGAACCCGGGACTCCTGCACGCCAGGCCGACGCTCTACCACTGAGCCAACCGGCTTTTAATCATACTATTTAAAGTTATTTTCAAATATCAAGATACTAAAATGTTGATTTACAGTAATAATAAAGAATGAAATAATAGTTTTGCCTATTTCTACTCAATGGAAATTTAATTATCAGGGCAATCAATAATCCAGCCAAACTTCCCTGGGTTACTCTTAATTGAAATGGCCTACTCCAATCATTCACTAAAAGTCAGCCAAAGTATTAAATATATAAATAATTTGTGAATTGAATGTAAATATTGAAAGAATATCAGTTGTATATAGCTTGTATATATTATAATAATACTGTAATTATATATTTCATATACACTCAATTTAATATTTATAATATATAATTAATGCATAGCTATAATTGCTGAAGTATTAGAACAAAAGCATTAAAATAAGAAACAAAAGGTTGAAATTAAGAAAAACTTCAGTTTTAGTGCATACAGCTAGACACTACTTTGGGAAATTAAAAGAATGTCATTCATTTTTTTCTAGAAAATGTTTTTTTTTCATTTATAAATAAGGCTCTTAAACTCAGCAAAATTCTAAATTGTCTTCTAGCTGTTAAATACTACAAAGGAGTATAATCTTACTATTTTACATTATTGCAAAAGTTTATAATTTTCTGTAGTTTTGCTTTTATGACATCTTATTGGTCATATCTATGATTTATTTAGTGTAAAATCCTACTTAGGAATACAGCACTCCAATTATAACATTGTTTCTATGAAAAGAGAACAGTATGTTTTAGGATGACCCTTTTTAAATAGAACTTATATGAGTTTATTTTATCAGAAATGGGGACTACTATATATATATATATATTTCAGTTTCTCTCAGAGCTAATTCTCCCAATAGAATTATTTGTCTACTGAATACTCTTCAAAAAGTATTGTTTGTGAGAAATGATTTCTCATATTCAATGATTTTATTCCAAGTTCTAAAGTTAAAATCTTCGCAATCAAGATCAAGAAAGTTAAATTTTTGGTATCCTTTTCAATTTCCTTTCTGCACACATGTTTAAATGGAACAGCATACAGTATAACATGAGTTCTACATTACTCTCTGCTATGCTAATTAAAAAATTTTAGCACATGTGGCTAATTTTACTTTAGATTGCTTAATTTTTATAGTCTTTTCTTTTTTCAGAATTTCAGCAGTTCTTTATATAACCTGAGTGTGCATGTGAATATTCATTAAATAAGTATATGTTTAATGAGAACAGAGTTTCTGTTGGAGATGAGGAAAAGTTTCCGGAAATGGGCAGTGGTGATTGTTGCACTGCATTGTGAATACATGCATAATGCAACTGAGTTGTACATTTAAAAGTGGTACTTTTTATGCTGGTATATTTTACTAAGATATAAAATAAATACAGCAAGGCCATTACTTTAATTATTTCTAGAATTATATTAGTAAATTCAAAGAAAAGCACTTCCCTGAAAGAAAAAGACTCAGAAGATATTTCACATTTAATATACAAGGTTAACTTTTATTAATGCTGGATTCTAGATACCTATCTGTCCCAAGCAAGTCCGCTGTAATAATAACTGGAAAGTAATATCTGTCTCAAGGGTGCAATGACCTCTGTGGGTCTATTAATTCCATATCCATATCCATGTTTATAGTTCTTTCTTTGTAACCAGAATATTCACCTCTGTCATTCTGATGATATGGATGTGAGTGAAATACATAATTGCAGTCACTAGAGTAAGAACAGATCAACACTGAGAAACTACAGGCATCCTCACAACTTTGCAGATCTTTCTCTTGGTTTATTCAGTTTTCCTATGGTTATCAGAGGCTAATAATCACATTATTCTCAGAAATGATAAAAAAAATATGTAAATATAAGTACAGACAAATATCCAAAATACTGTTCATGTGGATAATTCTAAATTTGAAGAAGTAAGTCAATTTAATATTAAGGAAAATGTCAAAATCATAAACAATTTTGATCCTCACTAGATCTGGAACACATTTAGTAATAGCTTGGGCAATCATCCTCCTTTAGAAAAGGTTGATCGGCTATGGCTGGTGGCTCAGTGGATAGAGTATTGGCCTGGCGTGTGGGTGTCCCAGGTTCAATTCCCAGTCAGGGCACACAGGAGAAGCAACCATCTACTGCTACCTCCTCTCTTCTTTCTCTCTGCCCCTCCAACAGCCAGTGGCTCGACTGGTTTGAGCATCAGCTGGGTGCTGAGGATGGCCCGGTTGATTAGAGCATCAGCCCCAGGTTGATGGGGGATGGAGGGACTGTGGGTGGGTGCCCGGTGCATCCTGGGAGGAGCACCTGCAAGAATCTGCCTCTCTATCTTACCTCCTCTCACTTAAAAAAAAATGGATGGTCCTTTCCAAGAGAACAGGTTTCTGTTTAACTCTTGCAGCATATAATTCAACACAGTCTCATAGGCAACTGTCTCAAAATATTTTGTTGTTGAGACTAATTGGCACAGAGCTAGACCAGCAACACCGATCAAGTTTTGTGTCATGGTTGACTGCTGTCTCCCTGGCTTCATTTAGTTTTCATCCTGAATCAAACGCCTAACTCTCTGCTGTTAGATCCAAATAAACAAACAAAAGACCAATTTAAAACAAAATATCAAAAGATCCTCCCTACTCTCAAGCAGCTTCTTTTTTTTTAATATTGGAAATTTGTGTTTTAAACAAGACCCAGGAAATAATTTTAGATTAAATTTGTATTTTGTATGAAAATTTGAAAAATATGGCACTGGCAAAAAATTTCTTCAGGAAGTATTCAGGATACAGAAACAATATACTGGACTGGATTTAGGTAAAACTTCATTGATAGATTACAATGAGGCAGCTACAGTGAGAGAAACTTCCGGAAGAAATGCATGGATGCTAGACAGTAACAGACACTAAAGAAAATAATGCCATAAGTCAGATGTCTGAGTTGAGTAGTGGAGAATTGAAAATATTTATTTGCTAATTATAAAAAAAATTTAAGTGCTGTATTTATTAATTTATAATACAAGATTATTATATGATTTTTCTTTAATAAATTAAAAAATGTTTGATTTACCATAATGTGCATACAATTTGATATTTGCATATTTTATAGGTAATATTTAAAAAGTCATAAGCTAGATGATTAAAATATATTAGTGATCATATGTGAAAAGTAGAATACTATAATATGACTCTTAAAGAAAAAGAAAACTGTACGGCTGGAAAGAAACAAGGCACAATTAGATAAAACTGAAAAGAGACTGAACAGCATTCCAAAGAGTGTTTGATCGTAATTCAAAACATGAGTGGAGATATTGATTTCAATATCCCCAGGACATGTTTTCTCACAATAGTTATTAATTAACTCGTGACTTTTTCAACTTTTAAAATAACAGCATGATTTGCAATAGTTTTTAGATAATATTTTATTTGATTAGTCTGAACAGGGATGAAGAGAAATCTTTGCTAAATTACCATAAAAAATAAACAAAACTCAGTAAAAGACTTAAGTTCTTTTATGGAATTCAATAGGAACTAGTCGTTCAAAGTCATAAGAAAGTTTTGAGTGACAGTTGAAGTCAGTTAAAGAATCCACTAGGAGGATTTTTGTTTGGGAGTTTGATTTTATCCCTGCAGTTTTGTTTAAGAGATTTTTTCATCCTTTAAACTAGTGACTTAGTATATTGTTTTTTTTCAACAGTTTCATTCTTTTTGCCTTTGCCTTGAGCACTGTGGAAATCAATACAGTAGGTTCTCTATGTCCAGTCCGAAACACCTGTAGTTTTCTGTATGTGATAGTCAGAGATTCTGCAAATTCTTCTTAGTCCTATAGCCGCACTGAAGCCCATTTGTCCAACATAACATTTTCCCCAGCAGCAGGGAACATTGAGCTACAGTTGTGGGTGGTAGAATATTGCTTTTTGTTAGCTATAGGGTGCAAGCGACCTTGGATGAGGTTAGAATATCATTTTTGTTTTTGTGGGTGCTCTTTAAGATTGTATTGATCCAATTTATGAATGCCTTGACATGGGGTGGGAATGCTCTTCTCTCATGCCATTTTTTCCTTAGCTTGTTAGTGACTTCCCTCTTGGTGGAAACAGAATTTAATCAAATAGCTGGCTGGGAATTTATTCTCTGAAAGTGTCATGTGAAGGATATAGCTTGTCTGTAGAAAGAAAGAATTCAGTGACAGCCTCAGTTTGATACATTAACCTTATATTCCACTTTCTCAGTTTGAAGTCTCATTCTCAAAATGGTTCGTTAAACAAACCCAAGTTACATTTAGAGTTAAATGCTGCAAAATATCAACCTTATAAGATTTGCAGAAGATAGGAGGGAGACAGGATATTTAGAACCTTTTTTAGAGTAAAAATCTTGCTCAGAACATATCTTAAAGTAGAAACAGCACGACTTTTGCAATTTTACATCTTTTTTATTGCATTCAGTATATATTTATTTAGTGTTCAAGGCACTGGCAAAAAAAGTCGTGGTGGTGGAGTTGTGCATTTGTGGAGCAGACATGATCCCTCACCTCAAGAGTTGGCCTTTGAAACTGAGATCAAACAGCTAATTTAGAGTATTGTAAAGAAGTGCTGGCAGCCTAACCTACTCTGGGGTGGGGGTCAGAGAATGCTCCCTCTAAAAAATAATGTTTAAGTTGGAGGACGTACAAAGGGTAGGAGAATTTCAGGTAGTTTTCCACCATCTCTATCAGCCTAAACCTGCCCGCTAAGTTTTTCCCATTATAAATGGATTTTGTAACTGAAAGGTTAAAAAAAGTGTCATTGGACATGGAATATATTAGGAAACTATAAATCTTTTTTTTCCAAAGAATTTAAAAGTCATTGGCAACAGTAAATTAAAAAAAAAAAGTAGATATTAGTTTGAAACATGGCTTAGTATCCAATGGTGCATGTGACCTTAGCAAGTGCTTTTTCTCATTTTTACATTCTCATCTGCACATAGTGACAATCCTATCTTTTGGATTGGTTGGCAAATTAAATGAGTTGGCAAATTAAATGAGATAGTGTATATGACATCTTCATAAAATAATTATAAAATACAATTATTATAGCTTCTCCTATCCTTTCCCTGCTGCATGCAACCACTCTTGAGAACTGAGGGACACTTATTTCACCCTGCTCACACGTGTATTGTCCTTAAATGCCAGTTCCTCAAATTCCGAAGGGACACCAGCAGAAGAGTCCTGTTAAAAGCATCAGCTTTCATCAAGAAATTTCTTTTCTTAAATCCTAATCATCCCGCACTAAATAAACACAGTGAATGCAATTTACTTTTGTTGTTGCCAACAAGGAGAGAGAGAGAAATACTAAGTTCAAAAAGACTGGTAATGACTTTTCTGACACCTACATCCTTTCTGAATCCAATATGATGTTTATCTCCATTAATCCACCAAATCAAGCAAGTCAGCAAGTTAAAGTGTCCTTGACCCCGACCCCCTGTTCAGAGGCCCTGCTTGCCCCTCCCAGGTACTTTCTACAAGCCTCCTCGGAACTTCCTAAATATGATATGTTCAATTCTGGCCATCATGTTTGTAATTAAATTTTAAACCAAAGTAATTTGAGAGCGTTTTAGATATACAGCATTTTACATATACACATGCAAAACCTACCCTATTACCAACATCCCGACTTCGGTGGGACATCTGTTAGAACTTATGTACCTGCTCTGACACATCATCATCATCCAAACTCCTGTTTTACTTTGGCGTTCACACTTTGTGTTGTATATTGTATTATTGTTAAATTATCATTGTATGGATATTGAACAGTGAAAATGATATGTATCCACCATTGCATTATCATACAGAATAGATTCATTGACTTAGAAGTCTGCTGTGCTCCACCCATTTATCACTGACAACCACTTACCTCTGATAACCCCTGGTCTCTTTACTGTCTCCATCGTTTTTAGTTGGAATCATACAATACATAGTCTATTCAGATTGGCTTTTTCATTTACTAAAATGCACTTAAGTTTCCTGTATTTCTTTTTATATTTAATTTCTTTTTATCACTGGATAAGAGTCCATTATCTTGATGTACCACAGTATATTTATCCATTCACTTACTAAAGGACATCTTGGCTGCTTCCAAGTTTTTAGTTATGAATAAAGCTGCTATAAACATTTGTGTGAAGGTGTTTGTGTGGACATATTTTCAGGTCAGCTGGTTCAATACCAAGGAGAGTGATTGCTGAATCATATGGTAAAAACATGTTTAGTTTTATAAGAAATTGTTAAACTGTATTTTAAAGTTTCTGTTCCATTTTATATTTCCACAATCAATAAATGAGAGTTTCTGAGGATGGCTCCATATACTAACTAGCATATACTATTGTCAATATATTGGATTTGGGCCATCCAAATAGGTGTATGTAAGAATGAGACGACACTCGATCAGCAGATGTGCAGGCTTTATTAGAGGAGAAAGACCTGCCAGGGCACTCCTCCAGGAGAAGTGCACCGGGTTACAGACTAGGGGTGAGTTATATAGAGCCTGAGGGGATACTGAGGCAAAAGTCCTGGTATGTCCGGAATGCTCCTCCTTGGGGGGCTTTGAGCATGTGGGTATTGAATCAAAACTCCTGGTATGTCTGGAGCCCCTCCTTGGGGCAGTTTGTCAGCTTTTTGGAATTATTCTGTCTCAGGGGCAATAGTCCAGTAAGGGTGAGGTCTGACAGATAAGCGGAACATCAAGAGGGCAGTTTGGAATACACATATCTAACAGTGTACATGGTAGTCATTGTTACAATTTGTAAATCCCCAATGACATATGATTTTTAAGAATTCCCTAGTTCAGGCCAGATAGCTCCATTGTTAAGAGCATTGTTCTGGCGCACAGAGGTTGCTGGTTCTATCCTCAGGGCACAAACAGGAACAGATCTATGCCCCTGTCTCTTTCTCTATCTCTCTCTCTTTCCCTTCCCTTCTTTCTAAAACCAATAAATAAAAATAATGATAATAATAAAAAATAATTTTCTAATGTCATATGATTATTTGTTATCTGTATATTTTCTTTGATGAGGTATCTTTTCAGGTCTTTTGCCCATTTTAAAGAAGTTGCCAATTTTCTTTTTGAGTTTTAGGATTTTGATCATGGTATTGTATTTACAACGTTTTTGTCATACCTTAGGTAATCTAGATTTTCTCCTCTGTGCTATTCAATACAGAATGTATTTTAATATTCCTTATTTTACATCTAAGTCTTTGATATCTTTTTAGTTAATTTTTGTGATCAATGTAAAGTTCAGATCTAGATTTATATTTTGCATGAGAATGTCCAGTTGTTATAGCATCATTTGTTGAAAAGACTATAATTGCTTCATTTGACTATATGTAGGTCTATTTCTGGACTCTATTAATTTATTTTTGGATGTTTGTTTACTCATGTGTTATAAGATTATTATAAAGATCTGTACCACATATTAAAACTCTGTATACCTAAGGTCCAAATATAGGGACTGTATAAATATTTGCAATTTGAATATCTCTATAAAATTAGAGAGAATAAATAATTAATTACTCCAAAGAAAGTATTGACAATATAAAGTTAAATTAAATGTATTTTTTTTTTGTGACCGAGACAGAGAGAGGGACAGATAGGGACAGAAGACAAAAAGGGAGAGAGATGAGAAGCATCAATTCTTCATTGCAAAACCTTAGTTGCTCATCGATTCCTTTCTCATATGTGCCTTGACTGGGGGGCTACAGCAGACCGAGTGACCCCTTGCCCAAGTCAGTGACCTTGGGCTCAAGCTGTTGAGCCTTGCTCAAACCAGATTAGTCCATGCTCAAGCTGGCGACCTCAGGGGTTTTGAAGCTGAGTCCTCTGCATCCCAGTCTGATGCTCTATCGACTGTACCACCACCTGGTCAGGCAAAATGTATAATCTTAATGGTCTTGAAGTTTGCCATGTATATAAGGAATTATCTAGATCAGTGGGCCCCAACCCCCGGGCCACAGACCGGTACCAGCCCGTGGGCCATTTGGTACCAGTCCGCAGATAAAGAATAAATAACTTACATTATTTCCGTTTTATTTATATTTAAGTCTGAAGGATGTTTTATTTTTAAAAAATGACCAGATTCTCTCTGTTACATCTGTCTAAGATTCACTCTTGGTGCTTGTCTCGGTCACGTGATACATTTATCCGTCCCACCCTAAAGGCCGGTCCGTGAAAATATTTTCTGACATTAAACTGGTCCGTGGCCCAAAAAAGGTTGAGGACCACTGATCTAGATCATTTCAAATTAGCTGATCATATAACTCTCTTGATTTACCAGTCAAGACCAAAATTTCTTCAAGGAAGATTCCTAAGAATCTGTATTTGTAGTAAAAATCCCAAGTGATTCTTATGTTCAGCTACAATTGAGTAACAATGATGAGTGTGAAGAGTAATTTCAAAGTCCATGATCTCTAACATTGAATGTAAATAAATACTTTATTTATTGTTTAACTATTCATTTACTTAGCAAACATGTACTGAGCTCTGAGCTGATCAGGTACTATTCCTGGGTAGAAAAGGTAAAGAACAATGACAAGTAAATAATTAAAATAAGTGGGCAAAATAGAAGCATAAAGAAAAGTGGAAAGATTAGAAACTACTTCACAGAGTAGATATATTTTATAATATCCTTAGTATGTTTTTCATATGACTTTCTTCTGACTTTTCCTTAGCCCTAATTAGGATGGATATATGATACAATATTAGTTTTTTTAAGATTCATTATCTTAGGCAATCGAAATATCTAATAAATGAAAATAGCATTAATTACATCACTCAAGGTAACATTCCAGGATTGAATAATTACATACATTTCAGCTGAATCATGTTGGCATTGTGTCGTGACTCATTGAAAACTTCTTCAGTTGAATAATTTCTATAGCTTCAAAAGGAATAAAGAAGGACCAAAAGAAAAAACATTCTAATATGAATTACTATAAAAGTGGCTAGAAAAATTTACCTACTAGGAACAAGAGACATTGTCATTTAATTTTGCCCTTTAATGAGTTACATTTGTAAAAATGAGCTAAGGAGAATAAATAATATTAAAATACTCTTTGGTTTTGAAAATGGTAATTATATATATTTAAATTGTATATATATACAAAGAAAGACATTTACCAACAATATTTTCAATATGGTTTCAATTCAATGGCAAGAATCTTCTAAATAAATATAAAAAGCATATATTAGCTATTTCAAATGAAGACAAACCATGGCTTTGTGGAAAGAATATAAAATCAATATTTTAGTGCTCTTTTATTAAGCTATATGTTGATACTTTAAATGTGTTATTTAACCTCTCTGGGAAACATTCTTCTCATGTAGAAGATATTGGCTGATTGCTAACATTTCTCCTACTTTAAAGTTCTAAAATATAATATCTACTCAGTATGTATAACATTATGCGTATAGCTGGTCTTCAATAAAAATTTTGTTTGAGTGAATAAAAAGAACTTATCCCCTACTAGCTGCCTTTAAAGGCTCTCAAATAAAGATTTACTTACTGTTTGAATAGCTTCCTGTATACTATATACATACACAGTAGGTACTAATTTTATTCTTGCTATTTGTATATATATTATATGCTAATCTTTTATCTGTATGCATTAGAAATTTAATATATTAGAAATCATAACATATTTCTATATGGCCTTGTTTAAGAGGGAGTGAGAACTGGGATATAATTTTGTTCTGAATACTGAGCTGGGGAAAGTCTTATTTTCAGGTAAAATTGAGGGTATTTTTATATAAGTATGCACAAGACCAAATGGCAAAAGTCTGTACTGTGAGAAGAGTTGGCATTACTATCACAAAATTAGAAAAGAGAAAACTTAGGCAATATTTAGGCAATGGGAAGGAGGTAATAATGAGTGTTAATCACTCATTTGGGGGGAAATATTTTTCTCTGTTATTCTCCTTGATACTAATAATATGAAAAGATTTCTTATGATTTTGGGGTGACTGGCATGCCATTATCCATCAATACTTTCTTTAAATCTTCATATCAACCATGCAATTTATTAGATCAATTTTAGAAGAATGTGGCTGCTTCATTCATTCAGAATTTATTTATTTGGACATGGCTAATGTGAATTAATATTCATATTTTCCTCAGAAATAGTTTTTTAAAAAATATGTGAACATAGCTTTGAAAACAGATATTAAAATGCACCTTCTTAGTTGTTTGATAAAGTACCTTTAGAAAAACATGTACTTTCATTTACAGTAGCTTTTTTGAGTACTTTTAGCCCATTCTAGCTGGGCTTGCCATAGTCTTCAAGGACAAGTTAATGTCATGCTTAACTATGTGTTATGCTGATAATTAGCATCATTGGAACTGAAACACTGCCATCTTTCTTTTGTGTGATTGACCTTATTATTTTAAAGGTTGCAGGGATGGGGGGGAGGTATTTGGCAAAGCCTCGAAAAATCAGAACACTTCATAGCTCAGCAGTTCATTCTAGACATTAAGGTCAGACCAGGTGCCAAATAACCTAACAGATTTGGAATGAGCAGCCGGGCAGCTACCTAAAGAACATCAGAAGTTCACAATGTCACCACAGTAGAACAAAAATAGGATAGCTACTAGGAATCCTTTTTGTTATTTGGTTAATGTTGTTTACAGAGAAAATGACTTCATTTTACTGTCCAAGGAAACTGTATAGACACATAGCATGTCAATAAAAATGGATTCTTACATAGTCCTGTAATAGGTAGTGCAGCCATTTTTAATGTGAATCACTTTACTGATGTGACAGCAGGAAGTTGAAGTTCAAAGGGCAGTTTTTAAGTAGATATATTGAAAGATATATATAGTAGAACCGTAGACTACCTGCTGACATGTATGGTCAAACCGAAAGTTAAATGTAGTAACTGATATGAAACTTACATAATTCAAAATAATCCATTTTATATTTATTCAACTTCTTAAAAATGTATTATTGTAAAGTCTTTAAAGAAATTTAAAATTGGATACTTAGCTGTGATATTCCTAGATGAGCAATACAAATATATAATGTATAATTTCTAAATTCATAAATTTTTTTTCAAGTAGAAACAGATATAGGAAAGTAGCCATTAATGAATTAAGTCCTTGGTGTGAAAGGAGAAAGGTGAGTTGTTTTGTATATATTGCTCCTCCCCCATCTTTTTTTCTTTATTTTCACTTCCCTACATATTTTCCTCATTCCATTATTTTCATATCATACCCAAATATTCAGACTTCTGAGAGAAACACCTCTCATAAAATTGTCAGAAAAATTATTCAATTTTCTGCTTTACATTAGTATAATGTTCTGACCAAACCTAAATATTTCAATTTAGTAACATTTTGCCTAATTTAGGAAAATTTTGAGATTTATTAGTTATTTTCCAAATGACCCTTCATTTGGACATAACTGAAACAGTTTATGATTAGTTTATTCTTTTTTACTGCTAGTTGGAGACACATTAGATTATCAACATCTGGAAAATTCACTTCAAAAATAAGCCTTTACATAACAGTGATTATAAAAATTTAGCCTAAGTTCACCTGATTTTGTTCTAACTTAGCCATTCTGGTATTATCTACCTTATCAGGTTACTTAGCACCAATAAAATAGGAAATATTCAGAATTATTAATTATAATAATTTTGTAATAATAATAATTGAAATTATTTCAAACACAAAAATGTTTCTCTTCTTTCAACTAATCTTTACTTGCCGTTTGAGAAAGAACCTCAATATATTGCAATGACTCAATGACATTATTTTGAACCCTAATGATTATCATAACATGTAGTAAACATATACTTTTTACATTGCACTATATATATATATATATATATATATATATATATATATATATAGTACTTATATATATATAAGTACGAAAGATGTAACCAAGCATTTATCAACTGTAGAGACAATTTTAACCTTCTCCTTATTTCAGATATAAACCCTGATGTAAATAAAGATCATTGTGCTATGAGCTGGCTATTTTGTTCCCCTGGGAATACATGGCCTTAGAGTTTAACAAGTGAGAAATACTTTTTTTTTTTGTCTCTTAAACTAAAAGGTTAATGAAATTCTTCCTGACTATTTGGAGGAAAGTTCAGTTTGAGTTTTTGCCAAAGTCTGGAAACTTTCCCGGTATGTCCAACTAACCTAACTGATACAAGCCACTTTAAAAATCAATACTATAACAAAGCCTTCAACTAAATGGATTCTCAAAGATGGCTTCTCAGAGAGTATCATTATTTAAATGTGCCAAAAAATTGTAAAAGTTGAGGAGGAGAAAGGAAGAGATATCAATTATGATCACAATAAAGATTATAAGTTTTGATATTTCTAAAGGTTAAGTATATCTAAATTTTGTGTCAGTATTATTATGCCATACATGATTTCAACAGAAAATAATTCTATAAAATAGTATTATTATATTTAATGTGATTGTATATGGAGAGTCAGAAAATTATTTTTAGCTTGCTATAATAACAGAACAAAAATGCATATCCTATATCATTTCCTTCTATTAGGTATGGAACTGGAATAAACTTCAAGAAAAAATAAAATCTTTATTGCTTCTTCAACATGCCATTTGTATTTGTTTCACGGTTTAGGGGAATTAACATTATCATCTTTAAGAGATGTAGTCAGTCATGCCTTTATCATGTAGGCTGCTAGAATAATCAATGTTGCACAACAGCTGTTTAAAAGGCTGCTCCTGGAAAGGGAAGGTAGATGTCACAAATTATTACATCAGTAACCTTTATTGCAGTTCTTCCTTGGATATACAAAGTATATTGACTTTTAATAATTGCCATTTATAAGTATCATGAAATAATTATATTACACAGCCATCAGCATTAGCCCTTTAATCTGCTAATAGGATGGTTTTAGAGTGAGTGACCATTTGTTCTCAGTTTAGGATATTTCCAGTGATGGGATTCAGCCAGTTCGCACTGGTTTGGCAGAACTGACACCTAATTTTTTGTTAAGTTCAGTGAACCGGTGGTTAAGATGGCACTTGTAGTCAGGCTTCTCTCTAAGGCGGGCACCTCCGCAGCTGCCCGATGTGGAAAACACAAGTTTACATTCCTTACTCCTTTTTAACATTCATCTGTGCAACAGCATATACTAAACACCCATAGTAATGTTCATTCAGTCCATAGGTGAAAAAATTTAATGAAACTCTGCTTGTAATATTTATTCATTTCATAAAACTCATTATACCTTTGATGAAATATTACATTTTAATTCACTCGTGTTTGTTACTTCAGTAAACAAACATATAACTTAAAGAGAAAAAGTTCCAAACAACCAGGGGGTGACAAGCTGTCATTAGAAATGTCTTAAAGAACAGTTTTATTGCTTTTGTCTGGTATTATTTAATATTTTTTCATTAATATTTTAAAACTCTTATAATTTAATTTGTGTACCTCTTTTATTGTTCTTATTTAAGTATTAAATACATGAAATAATAAACTACTTTTTGTTATATATATATTTTTTTATACTTAAAGCAGCCATCAGGGCAGAGACTCAGTTGTTAAGTTATTTGAATCCCACCACTGGGCATTTCCTGAAGCTGTGCTTCCCTAAGAGAGAAATATGAACTGTAACTCTGTGTCCTGCCAATTTCTCTCCTGACCCAAAGGGATTCAAGCACCCATCCTCTAATCTTATCTTGTATTTGCCAGAGAAAGGCTGTTTTGCACTCTTGTTGAACTAAGCTTCAGATAATTTGAATTCATTAATTCACAAATCATCTTAAGTTCTTAATAACTCATGTTTTTAATACATGGTTGATTATTATACTTTTAAAAAGCAGGAAGTTCCTAGCATAAATTTAAATGAAACTAATTAGACAGATTATAATACAAATTAACTGAACTGCAGAATCATTTCTGGCTTTTCTTCATTCATTCAAATGTCATTTCCCTTAGATTCTATTTCCCAATACCTCTCATATGCATTATTTATTATTATTTTAACTAAGAGTTGGGAAGCCCTATAGTGTCCCAAGCTATAAACTGGATTTGAGAATCAAATACGAAATGGTAGCCCCTATGGTTGTTAAAGAGTTCATAGTTTATAATAAAAAAATATGAAAATGATGAGAGTTCTAAATATAATAAAGAGGCAGATAAGTTGAGTAATATTATCTATTCAAGCCTAAGCTCTTCGCTTATAAGGATAGACATTTCCAAAAAAAAAAGGCTCAAGTAAAGCAGGTTAAGGTGGGGATAGGGTAAAACTTGTAAGTATACAGAAGTCAACCAAGATAGGAACCACTTTACCAGTATGAAACCATAAAGGTTCTAATAGGAGAGTAATTTTAGATTCAGGACAACCTTGTGGGACCACAGCAGATTTAAATTCTAAATCTTACAATATTTAACTTTAATTTAACTTACTTGAACTCTATGTGTTTACTTTTGTTGAACAACCAGTATATTACCTCCTAGTTCAAATTCTAGAAAGAAATATTAAACTAGCATAGCTTAGACTTTGGATGGATTCTTTAATTCAGCTGCCCACTATAACTTTATTATATAGGGTGCACAAGAGTGATATTAACCAACCAGGTGTATGCATTCAGCAAAAACTGAGGGCAGGGGGTCAGGGGAACTCAGCAGGCCAAAATATGTCAAGTGCAATATCCTTCTACTCCCATTGATATTTTTGTAGCATAGTTTAATTCTTGTATCTGGACTGTTGAAATAACATCCTAATAGACTTACTTTCTAGATAGTGAGATAAAAGCCACAGAAATAACACACAGATGATTCACTTATTTTGAATAGATGTTCTAATGGCACTTAGTTTTTGTTTTTATTATCACATTGTTCACTTACAAGTCTGTCTATCATGTGGGAAAATAGGAGAAGCTAAGTAAATGTTTAATGCATGAAGGAATGAATGAATAACTGAATACTGAAAATGATTTAGCTTGTCTTGCTTATAAAAGACCATTAAATCTTTTTATGTTGCAATAAACAGAGCTTTCATTCGCTGATGAATCCAAGGCAGAGGGCTATTCTACTTTTAGAGATGGGGAAGGCACTCAAATTCCCCTTTTCTTCTTACTGTAATTATTATCACCACCAATTTGTTAAAGGTTGTGATGCTGTGATGACTCAAGACTGGAGGGCAAACGCAGCAGAAGAAGACTGTAATTTCCTATTTAAGGGCCAAGTCCTGTTCTTCACTCTGTAGACTTCAAAATAAATGCGTGCCTGTGGATGCATGCATATTCACTCACACCAGGCAAACACAGGCCTTTTCTTTGGGCCTTTTGCAAACTGGCTTTGTTTTTCTGATTTTCATTACAAAAAGTCCACAGCATGTTTTCATTCCCTTTCTTGAAAACGTAGCCTACTCCCTATAAAACTACAAATAATGACCTATTGGTTCCTGTTTTGTTATTTGTTTAAGCTTTTCTTTATAACTATTAGAGGATATGGCACTAAAACACTAATAATTGTTGAAGCTAATTGGCAGGAACATAAGAGTTCTATGTACCACTCTCTCAAAAAATTTCAGTGTTTAAAATCTTACATTAGAAAAGTAAACTGAGAAAAATAGCAAAACATAAGCATGATAATTAAATCTTTAAATTTACTTTCTTTATCTTGCTAATTAATCAGTATAGAAGGAGGATTTGTTTTCAGCTCTTTCCTGGATAACTCCATTTGTTATCATTAGAAGAAAAGAACTCATTCTCTTACCATAATCTTAAGAGAGAAGACTAAGAAGAGGCTGTCTAAGTAAGGAAAGCATTGATAAATGTGATAAATATAGGGAAAATTTAATAGAAATAAAAATAGCCACATTGATTTCTGAAAATTACTTTAAAGGCTGATATGCACCATTTTATTCTGCAGTTCAGCCAAATGATAGCTTACCATATTAAATAGACCCACAAAATTGCACCAAAGGAAATAAAAATGGTCATATCTGTTCATCTATTTATTTTCCATAATGCTTTGACTTATAGCAATAGCACAAATATCTACTAACTTGATTTTTTTCTTCTGGAGCTCCCTAAACTTCTCCTTTTTATGTGTTTGTTCAATAAATATTTATTGAGGCTCTAAGTTGCTTCAGGTACGGGTCAAAGCACAAGATGATAAAAGTATAAAAAAGATACAGCTCTTACCTTGGAGAGCACACAGTCTCATAAGGGAGGCAGATCCCCAAACATAATTATAATACAATGAGCCATTTCACAGAGGTGTGCCCCAAAAGCTAAAATAAAGATAGAATGAGGGAGGGAGGGAATAACTCTGCCTGTGGGAGTCGGGGAAGACATGGCAGATGCATGAATGTTTGTACGAGAATCGGAAGAATGAGTCTGATTGTCCAAGGAGAAAACTGGCAAGAGGACAACCTTTGAAATACAATTTAGAGATGATGAGAAGTTGGGAGGAAAGGCAGAGAGATCAGAGAGGTACAATTTCAAGCCTGAATAAAACAGTACTTGCAAGTGGTGGTGAATAAGGCAGCACAAACAGGATCACAAAGAGTGGTTATGTGTAAGAGATATGTAGAGAAATGTATTTGAAAAGTATTAATAACACGTAAAATTGGAAGCAAACGGATGGATGATTGAAAGTGTGTGTGTGCAGTAACATTATTTTATATATAGAAGAAATGTAAAATATTTCCTATTTATTTTTATATTAATAAAATAACAATTTTCAGTCTTTTTATATCTACAAAATACCTATCTAATCAGTATATTTAAATATCTCTATTGCTAGAAAATAGGATATATAAAAATATAATAATGAAAAAGATAAAATTTTTAACTGATTGATATCCAGGTATTAGCTATTCTTAAAAGAAAAAGTATGTTCATGTATGAAAGCTACTGAGAAGAGAATGAGGGTGGGCAGAGTCAATTTGCTTATTGTTTTTATCTGTTGCATTTTAAAAACAATGGGTATTTAAAGCTGCAGTTTGAATAGTTTAAAAATAAAGACAGCCATCATTTTATGTGGTCTAATATATTCTATGTAAGTGTGGATCTCTGATGTTACTTTTTTTTTCATTGAATTTATTGGGGTGACATTGGCTAGAAAAACTATGTTTCAGATGTCCAATATAACTCTATAAAACGTCATCCGTGTATTGTATTGTGTGTTTACCACACAAAGTCTCCCTCCATCACCACTTACCCCCTACCCTCTTCTCCCTTCCCCTACTCCCTTTCCCTCTTGTGAGTGCCATACTGTTGCCTGTGACTGTTTTTATTTTTTACTATTACTGTTTATAGTGTTTATACAATTAAAATCTACTCAGCTGTTATCATATTTCATCCTAAGAATAAAATGCTAAGCCTGACCTGTGGTGGCGCAGTGGATAAAGCGTCAACCTGGAATGCTGAGGTCGCCGGTTCAAAACCCTGGGCTTGCCTGGTCAAGGCACATATGGGAGTTGATGCTTCCTGCTCCTCCCTCCCCCTTCTCTCTCTCATTCTCTCTCCTCTCTAGAAATTAATAAAAGTAAAAAATAAAAAAATAAAAAAATAAAATAAAATGCTAAGACCTTACTTGAGAATCCATTTTATATATTGTAAGGTCGGTGGATAATGGGGGATGGTCACGTGGGGAACCCAGACCCGCAAACTTTGGCTAGGACTGCCCACAACCAAGCGCGCCAAAGGAGGCTTCACAGGAACCATTTGGAAAAAAGCGACCGTCTATCAGCCAGTGGGATTTCACTACGTCATATTAGCTCAACTTCCCTAGAGGGACCCCTTTAAATATCTCCCACGTGGTTTAATCCTTGCAACTTCCCTGGCCTCCATCTTACCTCGGGGCCAGGGAACCTTGCCGGGAGGGATGCGCGCTCTGTACTCAATAAAGCCTTTTGTTATTCCACACTTTGTGGCTCTGAGCCCTGTTCCTTCCTTCTCGGCTGGGAAAAATACCTTACATATATGACTTGAAATTTGCATCTATATGAAATAAACGATTTTCTTATCTTTTTTTGAAACTTCTTAATTGATCTTTTTCAGAAAAATTACATAAGCATCCCTGTTTGGAGTCCATTATTAGGCAAATTTTAATTTCTTATTTTATGCCAATATCTCTGTTTAAAACTCAATGTACTTATAGTCATGTAAATTGTTTTCAATTGAATATAAAGTAATTATATTTTTCCAATTACAAACACTATAAAAATATGAATCTTTAATAAACCTTTTGGAAAATTAGGCATGACAACTGATGGGCCTCATTGAGAATTCCAGCTCCATGCATTAGTTTGATTCATTCTTTGTACATCTGAGTAGTTGGGAAGTACCAGTGAACGGAACACACTGGGTTATCTGGCCTTGTGGGGATATACAATAAGTGATAAACATGATATATTAAACTATGTTTGGAGGCAGTCTTGAGGCAGAATTCCATATTCAATTTATCTCTTTCCTCTCACATTTACTATAAACAGAAGGGAGAAACCAGGTTGTTCAGTGCATATTTTACTCTGAAATCTCCTCTGCTAAATATCTAAGTTCATTATTTATAAGTTCTGCTGGGCTCCCAACAGTGGAAATAATTCACCCAAGTTCTCTGCCACTAGATAACAAGAATTGTCTTTCCTTGACTTTCCAGGATGTTCCTCACTCTAAGTCCTCACCAAAAGCTTCTTTAACATCCATATTTCTACCAACAGTCTCTTCAAGGCAATCTAGGTTCTTTCTATTAAGTGCCATAAAACGCTTTCAGCTCTACCCATTACTCAATTCCAAAACCACTTTTCTAGAAATATGTCTTAGGACACTGCACTTCTGAGTAGCAAGCCCTCTATTCATTTCCTAGGGCTGCCATGACAAAATGCCACAACCTGGGTGGCTTGAAACAACTAAAATTTATTCTCTTAGTCCGAAAGGGTAGAAGTTCTATTCAGGGTGTCAGCAGTGTGGACTCTTTCTGAGGAAATCTGTTCCCTGAATCTTCTAGTCCTCGCTTCTGGTGAATGCCATCCATCCTTGTTATTCCTCAGCTTGTAGATGCATCACTTAAATCTCTGCTCCCATCTCCTTCCTATGGTTTCTGTGTTGTATTCTGCATGCACCTGTCTCTGTATCCAAATTTCATTCTTCTTTTAAGGACAATAGCCATATTGGACTAGGGCCCAACCTAAAGACTCCATCTTAACTAGATTACATCGATAAAGACTCTGTTTCCATAAAAAGGTCACATTCACAGGTGCCAGGGTGAAGACTTTATATCTTTTTAGGGGACAAAATTCAACCCATCAAACATGATATATTAGTAATCATATAGCATATTAGAAGGTAGTGACTGTTGTCTATTTATATACATGCTGTCTTCTCTTCTCTGCAATTCAGGCAAGTCACACACTCATTTTACCAGAAAAGTTACAAGAAGTGGAATTTCTTATAAAATGTGTTCTCTGAAGGACTGGTCTGTCAAAATATTGCATAAGAAAAAGACTATAATCAAATTGTTTTATGTGGCATTCTATTTCCCCTGTCTGTGCTTTACAGTGCTTATTAGCCTATTAAAGATTCTGAGGATTTCTACAGTAAATAAAATAAATAAATTTATCAATTTCCAAATGATTTTGACCATGGGATTTATTTAATCTTAACATTTTCCTTAAAACTATTTCATTTCTTGAAAAATACTTGGTGGAAACACTGCACTAAAAGTATGGATTTTCCTCCCCCTCATGTATTCTGCCCAAAATGTTTAAGAAAGTTAGCCAAATCGGAAAGCAAGATCACTCTAATATTGAATTCCCGAATTGATTTCTTATTATCAATAGGTAGTCAATAGGAGTAAAGGGATACTTTGCTGTAGAGCTACTTAGGTTTCAGTCCAGAATGATCAAAATCTCTATCTCAAATCCACTCAAGTTAATAATTAAAAATTTAATAAACAAGCAATAAAACTACAAAAGTATATGTCTCAGTGTGAAAATTACAGACTGATTAGGAGACTGGATTATCATAGGGTTTTTTTAATCTTAAAAAGTACAACTTTGGGTCACTTTATGTTCACTTTACAGAGGTCCTAGCAATATTGGCTTTAGTAGTGAGGAATGCAGAACCTCAGAGAGCCAAGATGTTCCCCTGCATGCTACAGACTACCCGAGAGAAAAGACAATAAGCAGGCAAGGAAAATACAAACATGCTGATAAACTTACTGGATGATTCTCACCAAAGGGGAGAAGGACAGAAAGGTAGTAGGCCATCCCCTCCCCCCCAAATAAAACTGAATATGGGGTGAATACATTTTCTGACCTTCCCACTATTATCTGATAAAAGCTGAGTAAAGTGAGGGAGACTTTAGGGGGTTGTGACTATACTACCTCCTGAACTGATTTAATTAAGTACTACTACTTAATGTGAATAATCTTTCAGGAAATGAAAAAGTCTTTCTCATATCCCATATCATTGTGTAGCCTCTGGTATCTTTGTGTGTATTTCTGTAAATTATTTCAGACATCCCTGGCATGATTTACAAATATACCAAATTGCTGATAATTAGTTTAGAATATTATTCTGAGTTTAAATCTCAAATATTCTATATTATAAATATTTATTTTGCATACATATCTGCCTTCAGTTTATTCTATGTTAATCATTTCATCTTATGCAATTTAATTTTCTACAGATAACAAGAATAATTCCAAGGGGATAACTGATAAGCGTTTCTTATACCTAAAGTCTTCTTGGAGGGCAGGGACAGGTCCTAAAATGTGGTCTCATACTTACCCACTTTATAATGACCCTTCTATTCTCAGGAAAGTTAGTAACATGGTCCCATATAAACCTGTCTTACCACTGACTGAGTTTTGGCTATTATGAGCAACTAATTCTAATGCAGTCATTTAATGAAGCTCTGGTTCAGGAGTAACAGAAAGCTTGTTTGTGTCTTATAATCCAACTTCCTGTTCAAGTAGATAGTTAAAGCCACAGGTAATAATAAAATGCTTCATACTACTTTTATACGTTCCTCATCCTTTTCCCCAGATAATCTAGGGCGTAAACCTCATTTTGAAAAAAAGAAATCATTAAAATGGTTGATAATTATCCAGAAGCTTACCAAATTATCCAGAAGTTTTACCAGTCTCTGAAGAAAATAACATTAAATTAGGCTGTATCCTGTTTCTCCAAATAAAATGAGACCATACAGCGGAAGCTTATCAGAGCTTAGCATTTTGAGGCCATTAATAAGCAAATTTTAGTCCTGGTAAAACTTTTCCCAGCCATCTTTTGGATGGACATTTACTTTGTCTTAACCACTCTGTGTGGCTTGACTTCACACCACATCTGGAGGCCATTTAAACAATATTAAGATAACAACATTAATTCACTGTTCTGTTAATCATATAGAAGCAGATCAGCTTGTTAAAAATAATGATCCATCCTTGCCTGAAGCTCAACTGTTAGCACTTGTTCTAATGCAGATCTCTGTCCTTTTGTGCTTGCTGCAAAGTATTAGTATTTAATACCGTACAATTCTTTTCTTGGGAAGGCTTCTGTTTTAAATTTGGAAAAGATTGTCTTCCAGAACAATGTGAGAAGGAGGGCACAACCTTTTCTTGACTTGTTTTGATTAAAGGCCTCTCTTTTCTAGTGATGATTACTGGAAATGAGAGTTAGATAAAGCAGTATGTCTGACAGATGATGTCACACGTCATAACTTTTCCTTATCTGTAAGGTAAGTATATTGGGTTGGGAAGTCAGAAAGTTTGGTGAAGATTTCATTTTTACATTTGACTCCTATTTAATACTGAGGAGATATAGCTACGTAACTGAAGAAAACATCCTGCAGGTTTGGCTGTGACACGAAAAGCCACTATTCATGACACAGGTGCTGGTGAAAAGGAAAGAAAGAGGTTCATTCAAGTGCTGGCCAACTGAGAAGATAGGGGACTCCTATCCTCAAAAACCCATCCTAAAAGCTCAGAGGCCTTGGCGAGATTATATAGGAAACCAGAAGAATTCAAGAGGGGGAGACCACCCCGGGGGAAGGCAGACATGTTTTCTCTTGAGGAAGGGGCTTTTCCTTATTTTCATGGCTGGCTGGAATTCTGCAGTCCTCTCGGCCTTGTAACTGGAACTGAAGTAAGCAAGTAATTAATAAACTAGAGTCATTGTTCTCCTGATATGTATTGTTTTCAGTCACACTGGTATCTCTCCACATTCCTGTGGTCAGATTGTCCTCTTGGTCTTGTCCAAGAATTAGAATTGTAGGCCTCAGCGTGATGGGACAGAGGGGAGGTGGCTGAGGGTTAAGGCTACTCCTTCTAATGTTAATTCTTGATGTATGTCAGTGGGATGCCTGTGATTCATCATCAGTTATCCAATTAACATTCTTTATTTCAGGAGGGGAACAGATTGTCTTGATTTGTTACAGAATACAGAACTTTACTAGATTGATAATATTAAATTATAGTTACAGTTAGAGTAACAAGCTGAATTTAATATTTATCAAGATTAACATGGGTGGCTTTACAGAAATTATATGCTTATTTTATTCATATATTCTTATTTTAATTCCATTCTATCGCTACTCGGACTGATACAGTAATATAGCATATTCACTCCCCATTATAGCTACTCTGTTCCTGACAAACCATGGTTACAAGATTTCTGTCATTATCTTATGTGTAGTGTTTAAATGTCTCCAGCTGATGGAATAAAGCAGGCAAATGTGCAATTGGATTCTGCGATTCCTTCTTTGCTTGCTTGTATAATTAGGCATGGCTTTTTAACAACTTTCTGTATCCGGGAAGGCTTTCAGTAACTTGCTGCGGCCATTTGTTGCTGAACATTTGCCCATTCAGTCAAATTCAGTCAAGTACAGTGTATCCTCTTTAAAAAACAAACAAACAAACAAACCAAAAATCCTGTCAAAATAGAGTTATAACCTGAGAGATAAATAAACAAGAAGAATGAGTATAATCTTAGTGGTCTGACTTTTCCCCTCAGAATCATCAGCATCACATTCAACCAGTATGTGCCCACTGCCAACAAACTGCCAGGCATCATTCTGGTTGTCAGAAAGTAGTGATTAACAGGGCAGACTTACATTACCACTGCAGCCCCATTCTCTTCTTAGAATTCCCAGACGAGTGGTGTAGGAAAGGGGTTATGAATGTACAATTAAATGGGACAAGTATCCCTGCAA
Source organism: Saccopteryx leptura (assembly GCF_036850995.1). Classification (NCBI taxonomy): domain Eukaryota; kingdom Metazoa; phylum Chordata; class Mammalia; order Chiroptera; family Emballonuridae; genus Saccopteryx; species Saccopteryx leptura. The sequence goes on along the minus strand of NC_089509.1, from coordinate 25,443,385 downwards.
GGGTAAGCACAGGATGCTGTGGAGTCCTATGAGGGGTTTACTCCAGAAAGGGTAAGGGAGGTTTCTCAAAGAAAGTGATGAAGTTATTTGAATTTTTAATACCATATTGTTATTAAATATGATATATACTAGCTACTTTTAACTCAATTATATATCATGTAAGGGTGAATTACTATATCATATTTGTAATGTTATAATATTAAGATCAGATTATGGACAGACTGAAAGCAAGTATAAAGGAATATTTAAAGAGAAAAAATAGTAGAATATTTGATCAAGGAAGAGACAGTTTTGTGAGCACTGAGGAGAAATGATCATGAGAGAGAGAAGAGAGTTTTAAAAGAAAAAAGACTGGCTGAAAGAAACAGTATTGCAGCTGGATTGCACCACTCTTCAGAGCCAACTGTTTAAAATTTTATAAACTTGGAGAGCCAACTCTTAAACACAGTCCTGGTTAAAAAATAAATAATACAAATTTGCAGTTAAATAAATTATCTTGAAAACAAGTAATATTAAAACATTACTTTCTAATTGCTTTATTACATTTAATTATTTTTGCTCTTAGAGATATTTTAAGCCCCCTGCCCTGCTGCCTTTGATACAGTACTTTTTATCGAACTGCAAGAGGTACACTGTTCTTTTGTTATTGCAGGAATGATTTGCAAGGTGTTGCTATAGAACTAACTTCTAATATAGGTTTGTGTCTGTCTGTATATGTGTGTGTTTGGGGAAGTGTTAACATGGATTTTTCCATTTTTTTAAAATAGTATACAGTTAAAATCTTCTACCAGATTAAATTTTGTAAAGATAGAAGTCAAATCATGCTTTAAATTCATAGTGCTTAAGTATTCATGAGCCTGGACACAGAGTAAGCATTCAAAAAACACTTTTTGGAAGAAGTACATAAAGGAAGGAGGAAAAGAAACCGAGGAAGGCAAGGAAAAAGAGAAAGGAGTTAACTAGAAGAAGTATAAAGGCATAAAATTCAGGCATAACTTGACCAACCAAATGTAATAATAATAATATTTCATTGCACCCTTTTATTAGTTTGCTAGGGCTGCCATAACAAAACACCACAGATTGGGTGGCTTAAACAGCAGACATTTATTTTCTCATCATTCTAGAGGCTAGAAACCCAAGATTGATGTGTTTGGTTTGGTTTCTCCTGTGGCCGCTCTCCTTGGCTCGAAGCTGCCTTCTCCCTGTGTCCTCAGCAGTCTTTCCCCTGGGGGAGGGCCGCTGGGTCCCTTCGTGTGTCCTAATTTCATCCTCTTAGGAGAACACCAGTCAGAATGAATTAGGTCCCACCATATTGGCCTTATTTTAACTCAATCACCTACTTAAAGAGCCTATGTCCAGAAACGTCACATTCTGAGTCACTGGGATGAAGCCTTCAGCCTGTGTGCTTGGGGGTGCAGTTTGGCCGGCAGCATTTCCGGTAGCGAGTTTCCGTGCTTTTCTTCTTCATCGCGTAGGTGACCTGTCATTTTCAAACTTTGTTTGTAGTTTAATGCTTTTATTTGAAGTATTTTACGATACCATTAAAAGCTTTGCAAACACTAATGTGATAACTTAAATCAGTGTTATTAGTTGTGTATATGAACCAATTCCTCCATTTCATCATGTCAGTTGTTTTCAGTGTCAGCTCATAAATAATAGAACAGGGTGAGTCAGCCTTGCTGAAACTTCATATTCTTCAGTTAAGTTTCCCGGTGCTGGTGAGGGGTTCTTGGGGATAGAGGTGATGCAGTCAATGTTATTTCCTGTGGAAGAGCATCGTGATGTTCTGAGGTGAGGTGTGGAAAGGCTCTCTCTGCAACCTGGAAGTGTATGAAAGAAATAAATGTCTCCAGACATGTACAAAGAGGCATTCAGAGGCTTTTGATGAAGTAATATCAGGCTCAGGGCTATTTGGGCTCACTGTTATTTTTTTTTTTTCATTTTATATTTCCAACATTGAAATTGGACTTTATAATAAAAATCAAAGCAGCTGAATGATATACGAAGTTAAAAAGAGAAAGAAAAGGAAACATACACTATCTTCTGACATTGAACATGGATGGCTACATCAAGACAGGATATATATATATATCCTATTTGATGCTCAAAAAAAAAAGAACACTTCTGAGCTTGTGGGTGAGGTGACCTTTCCTATGTCTTGCTTGGCATATGGAGAGTATATTTTCCTATTTAGCAGTGACGGCTGCTGAAAATGTGCTCAGCCTTTACCTGTGTTTATGGTGGCAAAGCCCTCTGGATCATGTAATGGGCTCAGTTCTGCAGCCAGGCCGAGCCAGGCTTTTCTAGGGGATCTTGTTTAAAGGGACCTGGCCCGACACTGAGAGTTCCAGGTAGTCTTACCTGAATTAGTGAAGAGATGCAGAGGTGGATCAAAGTTGGTTGAGGCCCCAGGCGCAGAAGAAAATATTGGGCCCCTTAAAGAAAAAGAGAGAGACAGGGAAAATACAAATACATGTTAACCATATTTTTAAATAAATAAAAAATATTATGTACTATTAATGTTAAAATTGCACATATGAAACCAAACTTGGAGTCATTAGAAAAAAATGTAAAATTGGGGTTTTGTGGGGCCCTTCAGAAGTCGGGGCCCAGGGCGCAGCCTGGTGCGCCTGCGGTTAAATCTGCCTCTGAAGAGATGTCAGGCCTGCATTGACCCCATACACCTGAGAATGAACAGGAAGCTCAGACAGGACTTCTCCAGTTCTCCCTCAAACTAACCGTAAAGAATTTATTTAAAAAGGACCTTTATAAAAGATAGCTTAAATCAAGTGTCAGCTGTTTGTTTTTATCTGAAAAGGGCTGAGTAGTAAATATTTTAGGTTTTGAAGGTCACATTTGTCTCCATTCAGGAGTCTTCTTTCCTTTCTTCTTTTATCTTTTCATACGCTTTAAACATATAGAACTATTATTATTTCAAGGATCCTTTAAAAAAAGGCCTATGGCACGTAATTTATTGTTTCCTTCAAGTTGGACAAACAGATCTGGTAAACCTAAGTGTGCTTTACCTTTAGAAACAACGCTTGTTTAATGTTGCGAGACCAAGCACACCAAATTAGAAAGCAGACTGGCATAACATTCCAAGTGTTGTGAGATTATTATGCCATGTGTTTTATTTGATTATGTATGTTATGTAAAATGATTTATAAAATTTTATTATATAAAACTTTGCTGCTTTAGTTAAAAGTTTTAAACCATTTTTTTTAAAAAAATAACATATCCATGGAAAGCTCATATCAGCCATTTATATTGTTAAACAAAGCAAAACAACTTCAATGGCTGAAAGTTCTTTTAAGAGAAAGATTTTATTGAACCAAATGATAGCCAGAGGAGGACCAGGACCTGGGGCATGAAAGTCACACCACCAGCAGTACAACTAGGTGGGGAGGGGGCATGTTCAGCATCCTGGAGTTGATGGGTTATACATTATGTTTTGGAGAAGAAAGTTACTAATCATTTGGAAAGAAATTACATCACCTACAGATAATAAGGGGGAGGGAACAGGTGAGGATTGGGCAGTTCTGTGATAGGTACACAGTAAGGAAGAAATGTTTACTATTTTTGATTGGTTATGGGCCACAATCTTTTAAGTTCACGTGTATGCAGAGAGGAAGTAGTGTCTAGGGGTAGGGTAATAGACTCCTGGAGATCGATTTAAAGCTTCAATATAAATGCAGGAACAAGAGCAGTCTTTTGTTAGCTGGCCCACAGCCATTAACTGGTCACCTGTTCTGTCTCTTTCTCTGACTTTCTGGCCTGCTGTAACTTCTTTTAGAACATCTCATAATTTTTTTTTTCTTATTGATATCTAAGAATTAATCATCTTCAGTCTCCTTAGGGCATTGGGTACAGCAACATTTTGGGTGATGAAAAATAACACCTAGGCTGATCAGGAGACTAAGGTACAGAAGCAAAGTTTTTTCCATGTGAAGGTCTTCTATAGTGTAAGAGACTTCTTTCACATGACTGTCATTGGCCTTTTCAACAATTTCCAGTTATCTATCATTATCTATATACATAGATTCACACACACATTTTTGTTTGTTCTCTTTTTAGTAGCATTTTATAATTAGCATACAAGGGAGAAATCCATATTCGTTTGAAATTTCTATAAAAAACTAGGAAGGTGTAATGCAATTACCTTTCTGGAACCTAGCCAAACTCATAAGGAAATCTCCTGACAAAATTGGGTCTTACACTCTAACATTTGTTAGTCAGAACTTCAAGTTTAGACCTCATCCTAAAGAAAATATTATTAATTAAAAAGATATCCTGACCTGACCTGTGGTGGCACAGTGGATAAAGGGTCGACCTGGAATGCTGAGGTTTCTGCTTTGAAACCCTGGGCTTGCCTGGTCAAGACACATATAGGAGTTGATGCTTCCTGCTCCTCCCTCCCCCTTCTTTCTCTCTTTCTATTTCTCTTTTCTCTAAGAATGAATAAATTAAAAAATCTAGCAAAAGAAGAAAAGAAAAGAAAAAGATATCCTCAAAGACATTTCTTTAACATATTTCATGATTGCTCTTTTAAATGAGTTGCAAGAGGAGAAAGAATTTACATGAACTAGACCTGTAGAAAGATTTATTTATTTATTTATTTATTTATTTATTTATTTATCTGTAGCGAGAAAAGGGGGACAGACAGACCAAATGCGCCTGACCGGGATCCACCCGGCAAGCCCACAAGGGGGCAATGCTCGGCCTATCTGGGACATTGCTCTGCTGCAATCAGAGCCACTCTAGCACCTGAGGCAGAGGCCATGGAGCCATCCTCAGCGCCTGGGCCAACTTTGCTCCAATGGAGCCTTGGCTGAGGGAGGGGAAGAGAGAGACAGAGAAGAAGGAGGGGGGGAGGGGGGGAGAAGCAGATGGGCACTTCTGTGTGCCCTGGCCGGGAATTGAACCTGGGACTTCCACATGTTGGGCTGACGCTCTACTGCTGAGCCAACCATCCAGGGTATTTATTACTCTTAAATATTTAATTTTTTATTTTATAGAGGTGAGGGAAATGAGAAGTAGTAACTCATAGTTTATTTTAGTTGTTCATTAATTGTTTGTCATATGTGCCTTGACCAGGCAAGCCCTGGGTTTTAAACTGGCTACCTCAGCATTCCATGTCAATACTTTATCCACTGCAAACCATGGGCTAGATTTCTTTTTTAAATAGAAATGGTGTATACAATTATAGGTTTAAAACAAAGATACTGTCAATTGTTGACTCATGGTGTTTTATTTAAACACATCCAATATCATGAACTTTTGAGTGGAATGCATTACTTACGGGTCAGTTATGATATTCTAACATAGATCTATTAGCTATTAAATGTACAAGTCCAGGTAAAGTTGTAAATGAACTAAATTTTAAATAAGTCAATTAAAAAATTGAGATAGAAAAATTTCTTTTTATTTATATTTTCTGATGCAAAATAGGCAAATAAATTTAATAGAACTATGAATTGATTCATCAAGTTTAAGCTTTTAAGCAGAGTGCCTTTATTTAGAATTTAGGATTGAATTAAAGGTTAGTGACTATTTCAACTTTTTACACACACACATTCACACACACATATTCAACTGAATTTATTGGGACTATTGTGTGTGTGTGTGTGTGTATATATATATATATATATATATTTTTTTTTTTTTTTAAAGATAGCTACCTTACAGCAATCCTTGAATTGTATTCACTTAATTTAATTCCTTCAATCAAGACATATATGAATATGCAACTAAGATACAACAATGCTTAACTTTAATATAAACCAATTATAAACCATAGCTTCATTCTAGATTATTCCATGTCATTTATTGGGAATAGGTTCACTGTTTTATTCTGAAATTTTTGTAACACAATTAGGTATCTCAATTTAACAATGCATTTTAAAATAATATTAAAAATCAGGGAGATAATCTATATTCAGTACTGGGTATACGAAAGTTTCTTGACAAATACTTATTGACATTTTAATCTATGCTAAATAAGTAATTAGTTAATTAGCTTTAGAACTGTCAACCTCATTTTAATCTGTTAATGTGACACTTTAAACATGTTGATGTTTGTCATCTGGATTGGATATAAGGATTTTCTTTTGAGAGAAAACTTTATTAATGTAAAAATATTTTTTGGTTTAGGCCCTGCCCATTCTTCCTTCAAATTTGGCTGAAATAGAAGGAAATGAAGCCAGGGAAGTGAAAGAGAACTGGACAAGTTGAGAGCCAAAACAAGTTATTTTGAAGAGACAGTTCTGGGGAGTTCAAAGTGAGAGATGTGTATTTTAGGAATCACTGTAAGAAGATTAAGATACAGGTTTCAGAATTTAGCAATACATTATGAATAAAATTTCTCCTTATAAGGTTTTGAGAGAATTGAAAACTGTCAAATTCCAGCAAGTTCAGGAATAACATCTTTTTGTTTACATTATTTTGTCATAAAGTTGTTGAGATATGGTAGAAATTTAACTCTTGTATATATCACTAGCCTGTGGTAAAATTGATTTTGTTATATGTCATTTTGCTAAGAGTTACAGAACCTATCTACAATGTTAAGTGAGGGCTTACTGTATTATCTAAGTATCTAAATAGCTTTGCCTGTTTGACTTGGGTTAATATGGAAATATAAGGACCTGTGACTAACTATACATGGATTATATTTTGGAATCTAGGCTTTAAAGTTCAGTATTCAGCTGTGCTTTTTGAAAAGTCAATACTCAAAGCATATTTTCATGATGGTTACAATCTTACTAGACTCACAGTGCAAAAGGTAAAGATTTCTTTTAGGTTTCTTAGAATACTGCTGCAGAGGGAAGCACTAGAGACCACTTTGAGACCCTAATGGGCTCTCTTATGAAACTGAAAACAGAAAATGTGTTTGAAACTCAGCCCCTATGGACATAGTCTTTTTAAAATAGGTGTCCTTTGTGGATGATGGAGGTCATGGTAGCTATGTTTAGGCTAGTTCAAGGCTTTTTCTGCTCCAGTAATAGAAGAGTCCCTGGGAAATTGGCTGCCACTACATCCTGCTTTTTTAGAACTGCTGACACTGGCCATTTGCTTTCCACACCTTGAAAAATTTGGTGGAGTTCCTTGAGGCAGCCCAGGAAAAGATAGCTCTTAGGGTCCTAGGTACAGCTTGCTGTTAAAATATTCTAGAAATTGTATTAAAGGCAGATGAATATAAATAAATCAAGATGATGAAGGTCTGTAATTCAACATTGAAGATCGTTTATGGTCTGAAAGTAACTGAGTTCCTTCCTCTTTGTATTGAAGTCTACTTCGTTGTCCTAGAAACCTAACGATGGCAAGAAGGATTGTCTACATTCATATGTTGAATACATATTTGCAAATAAAAAATATATGGCCTTGTATGGAGAGAATGGACAGATCTCAACCACAAACTAACAAGAAAAATTGTAGCACAGTTTGTAGAAACTTTGACACATCTAGAGCTGTTTTACACAGTCATGAAGATAGATATATAAAGAAGTAGGTAGATAGATATATAGATAGATAAAACTTTAAGATCTATTTTAAACCTAAGGGCTACCTGAATCCTCACTACTATGAAACAAATCAATATGAAGTCAGAAAAAGGGAAAAACATTGAGGTCCTTCAGAAATAAAACCAAAACCAAATTACAGAGCTAATATTTAAGCAGGAAGATAGACCCAGGTTACTGTACCTGTATAGATACAAGAGTGCTATCAACTCTTAATATTGAGTTGAGATGGAACAGATCCTATTCAGTGTGGGTAGATGGACACCTCAACAGGTACAGAAAACAAGGTCCTGTTTGGAGGCTGTGCCAGCCAATCTGCTTTTCTTGTAGCAGCCTTGAACACAAGAGGAATTTATGAAGTGCCTGGCCTTGTCTGTCCCAGTATTTTGTAGGCCCAAGGGGTGCAGATGCTTTTCCTGCTCGGAGTATGCCAAGAAGAGACATTGGGGCTGACCTGGAGTCTAATGGAGGCTAAAGTGAGCAGAAGACTCAGATTACAGATTCTTCCAGTTTGCCCATCTATGTTACACCCTGACGTCAGCAGATGCCCACCCATGACAGCAAACGATCTCCTTTTTTCTCCAAAGTAACCATGACCATTTCTCTACAAACAAATCCCTTGGGAAAAAAAATATGATGCCTTGCTTTGTAGAATGCAGATCTCCAAACCAGTGTTTTTCCACTTTGGTTGTGCATCAAATTAATTTGAAAAGGGTTTTAAAAAAATTGCGTGGGCTATACCCCAGAAACAGATTTAATTGGTCTGAGTCAGTGCTTGGGCATTGTATTTTTTAAAAAGCTCTCCAGGTGATTCCAAGGCACAAGAAAGACTTCTCTAACCAGAGCACTTAAGGGAGGGGGAGTTGGAGAACAGTTGGTCATTGAGTGTTTACACCCTTAGCATTTTAGTGATATTGATCAGAGTACTGGGTGATTTAAAAAATTAGATATTAGAAAGAGGAGATTGATTTACCCCAGAATGAGAAGACTGCATGGAGAAGCAGTAATGATGGATTAAAAGATGGATGGGCGATGGAAAAGAGGAAATACTTTTGTACCAATGGTCCAAACTCCACGGTCAGGGGAAGGTTAAACAGAGTGAATTAGGCGAGATCTTTAGGCATTTGGATGACAAGGATATATTCAAATTCCAAGCACATTTACTTTATTTTACAAATAGAATTTCCCTATGATGTTTTTTGAGAAACCAAGGAAAAAGTTAAATTGCTAATCTATTGCTTCTTTAATTGTGACACTAACCTTCCATGGGACCGTAATACAGTTCACCTTGTGTAGCTTATATCTTTGTAACACTTATCTCTGGGTCAAACTGTACATAGTATATAATAGGAGGTTCAAGTTGAAAGTTAAACAATTTTCCTTTGTTCAAGTGTTCAGAATGCAATAGTTGCAAGTTCCAGCCATAGGTACCCGAAACTAAAAGTTTAAATGAGAATTCAATTGAAATAAAAATTAATGTTCAAGTATAAAACTTTCTCCAGTGGCCAGAGTTATATTTATTTGTTTATTTATTTTGATTGATTTTAGAGCAGTGGTCCCCAACCTTTTTTGGGCCACGGGCCAGTTTAATGTCAGACAATATTTTCACAGACCAGCCTTTAGGGAGGGATGGATAAATGTATCACGTGACCGAGACAAGCGTCAAGAGTGAGTCTTAGACGGATGTAACAGAGAGAATCTGGTCATTTTTTAAAAATAAAACATCATTCAAGCCCTGGCCGGTTGGCTCAGTGGTAGAGCGTCGGCCTGGCGTGCAGAAGTCCCGGGTTCGATTCCCGGCCAGGGCACACAGGAGAGGCGCCCATCTGCTTCTCCACCCCTCCCCCTCTCCTTCCTCTCTGTCTCTCTCTTCCCCTCCTGCAGCCGAGGCTCCACTGGAGCAAAGATGGCCCGGGAGCTGGGGATGGCTCCTCGGCCTCTGCCCCAGGTGCTAGAGTGGCTCTGGTCACAACAGAGCGACGCCCCGGAGGGGCAGAGCGTCGCCCCCTGGTGGGCGTGCCGGGTGGATCCCGGTCGGGCGCATGCGGTAGTCTGTCTGTCTCCCCGTTTCCGGCTTCAGAAAAAAAATAAATAAATAAAATAAAACATCATTCAGACAAATATAAATAAGACAGAAATAATGTAAATTATTTATTCTTTCTCTGTGGACCGGTACCAAATGGCCCACGGACTGGTCCTGGTCCGCGGCCCGGGGGTTAGGGACCACTGTTTTAGAGAGAGAGGAAAGGAGAGAAAGAGAAGCATTGATTTGTTGTTCCACTTGTTTATTCATTTGTTGGTTGATTCTTGTATGTGCCCTGACCAGAGATTGAACCTACAACCCTGGAGAATTGGGAAGATGCCCTAACGAACTGAGCTACCCAGCCAGAGCCCAGGGTTATATTTAATTACTCAGAAGTATGCTTGTGAGTCCAGACCTCTTGAGATCTGCCTTATCAACATAACCAAAAGTAAAATCTTTTTCTGAGGCAAAATAAGCTATAGATCTGAAATGAAATAGATAATCAAAATTCTGAAGAGGGAAATAAAAATGCCAAAGGGAGAAATAGGATTTTGTTTTTATGTCCATTACTTCCAATGCTGTTTTTCAATGTCCCAGACCAATTTGGAAGTAACACAGTAGCTATGAACAAAAGTGATACGACTGCTTCAGTTGCTGATTGCAAAGTGACAAAATGCAGCCCTCTGTGGGGTTCATCTGAAGTAGTGATTTTCCAAAATTAGAGCACTTGAAGGAAGAGTTAGAGAAAAAAGGGGGAGGGGGATTGATTTAAAAAAAAAAAAAAAAGCATGTTGATTTTCCGTGGAGTTGGTTTTTCTTTGTAATTGAGAGTGCCACAGTCAGAAGGGCTATTACTAATGCAGCTGTCTTCTCTGTTGTTGTCTAATCAGCTATTTTTAGTTGAGTTTCTGCTTATAAATGTGCCACTAATCTTCACCTTCTGGATGGAATGGTACTGTTGCTGCTTAAAAGAAATTGCATCTTGTGGTGTTCCTTGGCTTCTGTATAACCCTGTATAGGCACAATGTCTCATTTCATCTTTATTTCAATCAGTGATATTTAAATTGACCTCACTGGCCCTAGCCGGTTAGCTCAGTCAGTTAAGAGTGTTCTACCAGGCGGTGGCGCAGTGGATGAGAGCGTCAGACTGGGATGCAGAGGACCCAGGTTTGAGACCCCAAGGTTGCCAGCTTGAGCACGGGCTCATCTGGTTTGAGCAAAGCTCACCAGCTTGGACCCAAGGTCTCTGGCTAGAGCAAGGGGTTACTCAGTCTGCTGTAGCCCCACGATCAAGGCACATATGAGAAAGCAATCAATGAACAACTAAGGTGTCACAACGAAAAACTAATGATTGATGCTTCTCATCTCTCTCTGTGCTTGTCTGTCTGTCCCTATCTATCCCTTTCTCTGATTCTCTCCCTGTCTCTGAAAAAAAAAAAGTGTTCTCCAGAAACAACAAGGTTGCGAGTTCGATTCCAGTCAGGGCACACACCACGGGAAGCAAACGAAGACTGTATGACTGAGTGGACACCAGATGAATTCTTCCTTCCCCTCCCCTCTCTCTCCCTTCATCTTTCTGTGTCTCTAAAAAAAAAAAAATCCATAAAATATTAATCTCTGGTCGATAGCTTGGGTGGCAGGAGCGTCATTCTGGAGCACGAGGCTAGCTGGTTTGATTCCGGGGTCAGTGCACATACAGGGCAGTTCGGTGTTCCTGTCTCTCTTTCTTCCTGCCTCTCTCAAAAGAATAATAATAATAATAATAATAATAATAATAATAATAATAAATAAATTGACTCACTATTTGCACTTGAATATAAAGACTGACTAGGTTCAATCTTTAAAGGCACAACAAATTAATTGTTTTGCTATTTGCCTTGTCTCAATTGCTGATACTGTTCTGGTATCATAAGAACTAAGATATTTTTTGCAACATTAATACAAGACATACTACAACAATTCAGCAGGTTCCGAGATGCTCTCATTACTGTCCTCAAGAAGCCTTCAATTTAGAAAGTAAGGTAAGATGTGAAGAGCTCTTTAAACTACATAAGCTTTTCAAATACCGATAAGCTCTGTAATTAATTCCTAAAGTACTTTACTTATACTATTTTAAAAATTAAAAATTAATACATAACTTGATCTCCATGATTGTAATCCATTTGAGATTTGGCAATTTTTTAGACACATTATTACTTTTTATTCAAATTAACAAAAATGTGTTCAGTGCCAAGTGTGTGTGAGGTACAACAAGAAAACTGCCATTCAAGGACAGTGTCCACATTCTTGATTAGAGTGCTCATTAAATTAATGAAAGAAATATACAGCACTCTCCTACCTTATCTACTGTTTCAGTTACACATGCTTAACTGTGGTCTGAAAATATTAAATAGAAAATTCCAGAACAAAACAGTTCACAAATTTTAAATTGCCTTCCATTCTGAGTAGTAAGATGAAACTGTACCTTCCCACTCCATTCTGCCTAGTTGGTGAGCCTTGCCTTGGTCAGGAGTCTCAACAGTGTGAATGTTTCCTACCCCTTTGAAACTTAGTAGCCATCTCACTTGTCAGATCAACTGTTGAGTATTGCAGTGCTTGTGTTCTATTAACTCCTACTTGATGGAATAATGGTCCCAAAGTGTAAGAGTAGTGATGCCAGCAATTCAAATATGCCAGTAGGGAGCTGTTAAGTGTTTCCTTTAAGTGAAAAGATAAATGTTCTCAATTTAATGAGGAAAGAAAAAAATCATAGGCTGAGTTGCTAAGATCTACGACAAGAACAACTCTTCTAAACATGAAATTGTGGAGAAGAAAAAAGAAATTTGTAGTGGTTTTGCTGTAACATCCCCCAAATAAAAAAGTTATGGCCACAGCATGTGATAAGTGCTTAGTTAAGATGGAAAAGGCATTAAATTTGTGGGTGGAAAACATGAACAGAAAATGTTGCTCTGATTAATGGCAGCATGTTGTGTCAGAAAGCACTGAGCCCATAGGAGGACTTCAGCATGATATTCCCTGAAATAAGTGACTCCAAGCCATTTACTGCAAGTAAGAGATGGCTACAGGGATTCAGGAAAAAAAGGTTTAAACTGAAAAAATGTAAAAATTACTTACTGGAGAGGCTGTATCTTCCCATTAAGAAGCTACTGCCACATTCCCAACAGTGCGGACGAGTTGATTAAGGTTCGGTTCTACCTGTGGTTTCAGGCATGGACTGGGACCATTGTAACGTACCCCTTACAGAACAGGAGGGCTACTGTATACATAACTGTAAATAAGTAGACTCTTACTCAAGAGCTGGGACCCAAAGTCCAGATTAATGTGAAAATCATGTGATGTAAAAATAGTCTTTTAAAATTTTGTAAATTGCTCATAAATTTAGGTGTATACAGATTTGTGTGAGTGGCACTATCTTATAGCAAATGCAATGGAGTTTGTCTTCTGAACAGAGGTGTTCGTTTGAATAGGTCCCACACAAGGTTGTTGGCTTATTTATAAGGCCTTTTAATACCTATAAAAGAAATAAGAATAGTAACAAAATAAGGCAGAACACAAAATTAGTAGTTAAAACCAATTTCTGTTGTAAGACCTGATGTATTCAATTGAATGTTCATAATTTAAACATTATATGAAGAAGCTCCACTGTATTAAAATATTATGACAGGTAACTTAAGAGAAGGACAATGGGCTGTGGGGTTTAAAGGAGAAAATTAATACCATAATACAGTGATGGGCAATCTTTTGAGCTTGGTGTGTCAAAATTTGCCAAAAAACCGAGCATAAATCGGGTGGTGTGTCACTTCGAGAAAAATACCTGAATCTTGCAATATTTATAGTTTAAATAACAAAAATATATAATTATAATATATAACTATATTTAATAAACCAAAAACTAATTATTTAACTTACCTGCTTAGTGACTTTGTTCATCTGTCAGTAGGTTTCTATTGTTGGTCTTGATATTATTTAACCTGTGTGGGGTGCCGTGAACTAAGATAAGTGAGGGGGAGGGGGAATTCTTTAACTAACCTGCCTATTAGTGACTTTTCTGTTGCTGAATTTCATTGGCTAAATCTTCAGTTGAAGGTTAATATTTTGTACACTTCAAGCCCAAGCAAGCGCTACTAACTTCATCTGGCAATCTGTTTCTTTTGCTGGTTTTGATATTATTTAATGCTGAGAATAAGGTCTCACAAAAGTACATAGAGGGAAAAATTATGAGTAAAGCCATTGCTCTATTTTTCAGGGTGCTAAAAGTGTCTGGTAATCGGTCCAGGCACTCCAAATTTCCTGTTCATCCAGGCGTCCCCAAACTACGGCCCGTGGGCCGCATGCGGCCCCCTGAGGCCATTTATCCAGCCCCCCTCCGCACTTCCAGAAGGGGCACCTCTTTCATTGGTGGTCAGTGAGAGGAGCACTGTATGTGGCGGCCCTCCAACGGTCTGAGGGACAGTGAACTGGCCCCCTGTGTAAAAAGTTTGGGGACCCCTGATAGTGGCACTCCTCTTGATTCTCCAAGCAGCACCTTTCCAGATTCTCAAGCTTTGACCTCAAGTCGACAAACACCTGAGCCCAGATGCTGTCTTGAAATTCTGCAAGTTGCATCTTATGTAAATTAAGATGGCTGCCGCTATTTCTAATGGTGGGAAACTGGCACCCATAGCACAGGACTCGCCTCTCCCAGACTCCCCCTCACTTATCTCAGTAATGATGGTCAGTTAGAAATCCAGGACACCCCAGAACAGTAGATTGGATGATGGTTGCTGTGGTTATGTGGTTGCTGGTAATGGTGATCACAGGGCCCCAGAGATGCATCCCCATCGGCATTCCACTGCTCCCTGCTCCACCAGCCGGAAGTGAGGTCAAAGGTCCCCTAACGGCCTAACCGGAAGTCCCAAAATTAGATGCTCTGTGCCAGAGTTCCGCTGTTTTGGCCTACAGACCTCCGGCACAGAGTGTCTACACTACAGCAAATGTTTTATCCTCGGCTACTGCACCTGGCCATATAGGAGCCAAGGATGAAACGTCCTTCTCGGCATGCGGCCCCATACTTCTCTGGTATGCGGCCGCATGCGGCTGTGTGTCATTGAATATGGCTATTATGCGTGTCAGTGCTGACACGTGTGTCATAGGTTTGCCATCACGGCCATAGTAGAAAGTTTAGAAAGAAACTTCTAAAGGAAATGGAATTTGAGATTTTAAGAACAAATTTTATTTTGACAAACTAAGAAAATTTTTGTTACACCTGCATGCAGTCTGGGCAAAGCATACACTTTGCAAAAATATATAAAATATTTAAATGAATTATAAGCAAGCCTTTCTGTCAGATATTTAAAGAAAATAACAAGGTTGTGGGTTCAATCCCTGGTCAGGGCACACATGGTAAGCAACCAAAAAATGCACGACTGAGTAAAACAACAAATGATTCCCTTCCCCCTCCCCTCTCTCTCCCATCCTCCCCTCTTTTTAAAAATCAGTAAAAATTAAGCCCTGGCCAGATAGCTTGGTTGGTGGAGCATCATCCCGAAGCATGGCGGTTGCCAGTTCGATTCCCTGGTCATGGCACATACAGGAGCAGCTTGATGTTCCTGTCTCTCTCTTCTTGCCTCTCTCTATCAAAATAATAATAATAAATAACTAAAAATAAGAATATGAGATGGACATTGTAGGGCCAGGGGCTGCCACCATGGCCATGGCCATGCAGGTTCTCATTGGATTCAGGCAAATGGTAAAAGAACTGTGGAGCCAGATAATGATGGGCCATTCTGCTTGTTAAAGTCTTGTAATGGTGGACAAGCAAACAGGGAGGGAAGAACACTTCCTTCCCACTCAGGGCTCCCAAAGCCCGCACTCCCCCTGGACTCACAACCTGGACTCCCAGGCCCCCACCAGCCTCAGCATTCACTCTCCTCTCTCTTTGCACTCTCCAGCAAAATAGGCTGGGGGGAAAAACCCTTCTCTGGCAAACAGTAGCAAACAATGCCCCCTCCCAAGCTGGAAGGCAATCTGCAATTTGCAATCTGCCGCCCTGAGGGCAAGCACCAGCAGCCTTCCACAGACTGTACACACATGGCGCTGCCCCAATGCAATGGAGCAAACCTAAAAAACACTTGTTACACTCTTGTTCATTGAACAGGCATTAAGAATCCCCTCTAATGCTCACCCTGCAACACTGAATGTTCTTTTGAAATTAACTAAGTTTTCTAATATATGTAGGAGCCATAACTGACATATTTTCATGAATTTGATGTTTATCTAGTGCTGTGATGGCAATGGGAACCTGTGACTTCTGTTTACCCATAAGGCCCTTAAGTAATAGATGTTCAGAGAAATGGATGAAAGGTGTGAGTCATATTATTTCTAAGTTTTTTCCAGTTTGTCAGAATTTTTTCTAAGTTTTTTCCAGTTTGTCAGAACACTACATAAAAGAATGCTAGTTTATAAATAACAGAATAAATTCTACATTTTGAAAATCTGTCACATTTTTATGTTAGTATAGTATCTCTTTACTTCCAAAGTTTGTTAACACTTAAGAATTTGACAGTGTTGTATTATTTTTGCAAATGTCTAATATATGAAGCAAACTTGGTTATTGCAGAATTTGATATAAACAAGTCTAGAAACCAGCATCTTGAAAGTATGTGACATTGTAGCATAATTAAATTGGCTCTTACATTTTCCTTGTGACCTTCAGTAAGAAATATATTTTACACCTTGACCCAGTAAAACATGTCTATATTTTCAATAGATACTGGTAACTAAAAGAAAAGTTTCACAAAGCAATATTTAACCATACTAGTGCACATTAATATTTTGTCTTCCAAATTTATTTTTAAAAATTAATACTGATAATTCTATACTGTATATAAAATATAATCAAATTAATAGGTTAGTGTATGTTTCTTTGTTAGCTTTCCTTAAAAAAAAGCAATATTTGGCTTAGATAATTTGTACTATTATACCTTCCATGAATTAAGATTTTTAAAAATACCTACATTAAAAGGAGATACAAAATAATTAAATGTTTTTATTACTATTAATGAAAATAGTTCATTATTATGGGTTAAAAACTTTTTATTACACAAACTTTAACAATTCATAAAAACCCTGGTAATTCCATAACTATTTTATTCAAAGCTAGACTTATTCTTGACAATAGGCTGTTATACATTTCTTTTTATGATTAAGACTGTGTGCTGCCTATGACATATCAACATGATAATCTAGAAATTAATTTAAATATTTACTTTTTTCCTTTATTGCTTTTATCAAATTAAGTTAAGGTAGCTTTTATTTACATTTTTAAAGGAAGAAATTTATTTGACTGGTTATCTGATTAGTGTAGTCAATCAATGACAAGTATGATAAAATGAAAAATCACCTCTCTTCTGAATATCACTTTGTAATTTATTTTTAATTGGTTATTTATAACAATTTTTTTTTTCATAAAACGTTATGTTGGTTAGACACAAAGTAAAGGAAACTACAGTTCCTTTTCTGATCAGCATTCTAAGTTTTACATTAGTGCGAGGCTTATGGAAACTTTGAGACACCCCGGGCACTTTGATTCTGTATGGACCAAAATGTGTGCACACCCATGTTTCTTCAGTGCTTGTGGTTTTCCAACCAGGTACCTTTTTAGAATTGCTAAAGTTTACTACCCTTCTCTCAAGCACCATCCTCTAGCTGAAGTCACCATTTTCTTCTATGTCTACATTTATGACCACTAGGTATGTTTCTTAAAAGTATTCAACAGCCCTGGCTGACTAGCTTAGTCGGGTAGAGCAGTGGTCCCCAACCTTTTTTGGGCCATGGACCAGTTTAATGTTAGAAAATATTTTCACAGACTAGCCTTTAGGTTGGGACGGATAAATGTATCATGTGACCGAGACAAGTGTCAAGAGTGAGTCTTAAACAGATGTAACAGAGGGAATCTGGTCATTTTTAAAAAATAAAACATCGTTCAGACTTAAATATAAATAAAATAAAAATAATGTCAGTTATTTATTCTTTCTCTGCGGACCGGTACCAAATGGCCCATGGACCAGTACCGGTCTGTGGCCCGGTGGTTGGGGACCACTGGGTTAGAGCATCTTCCTGAAACCCAGAAGTTGTGGGTTTGATCCCTGGTCAGGGCACATACAGAAGCAGATTGGTGTTCCTGTCTCTCTTTCCTTCTCTCCTTTCCCCTCTCTTTAAAATCAATAAAAAAAATAAATTTTTAAAAAAGTATTCAGAATACCTCATTTGGGACAGAAATTTTAAAATACTAGAAGAATAAACACATTTTTTATCAGGACAAATTTATATCAATGTCATCTATATCTAACTCTTCATCGATATCATCTGCACAGTATAATGAATATTCTTCTGGCAATAGGACATTGAGGCTGTTTATCATTCCCAGTTTGGATTTTATCTTTCTTTTTCTCTTTGTAAAGACTCTTAAGGGTTTCAGAGATTCCCTAGAATGTAAAATTTCCATTATCCTCTGGAATCTCTAATAATATCTATTTGCAGAAATATTATCTGGTTCCATTATATTGTCTGTTCTCTAGAGTTTTGTGTGTACAAAAGCCAGATTTTCTTCTTTCACATATTTTTCATAGAAGTTAACTCCAGAAACCTTGTCTTGAATTAATTTTGTAACATTTCTATATACTAGTAACACTCCAGTTGTAGAAATAAAGAAGATTATATTATAAAAATGTTAAAGGATTTTCCTATTATACACTTCGAAAATAAAATGACCTTATCCTTCAGATATGTTGCTTGATTTAAATAGAATTTTTTGAACA
This sequence comes from Saccopteryx leptura, assembly GCF_036850995.1. NCBI lineage: Eukaryota > Metazoa > Chordata > Mammalia > Chiroptera > Emballonuridae > Saccopteryx > Saccopteryx leptura. The sequence goes on along the minus strand of NC_089509.1, from coordinate 25,425,050 downwards.
CTATATTATACTCCAAACCACCAAAGATTCTTCCTACTTAAAAAATACTTTCTAAGTGTGTGAGTAAAACATAATAGAGAATCTCAAATGTTGGCCTGCCTGAGAGGAATAAAGGAATTTCTTAAAGTAGTATTAAAAGTATAGTATCTGACTTCACTTTTAATGCCTTCCCTTCACAATTTATATAATGGAAGTCCTAAAGCACAATATTGAGTATACACAGACACATAAACACATACATACATATATACCATATGTATCTGGAAGTGCTTTAAGATGAATTAAACAGAACCCCTGTCCTCAGGAAGCATACAAAAAAGAAGCAGAAAAGCCACAAACCGATAAGGAGGAAACCAGTGAAGGAGTCCTTGGGAGAAGAGAGGACCATATTTATTGTTAGTGGGGGGAAGGCAGGATGTGAGATTGAGCTTAGTAGTAGCACATCAAAGAAGCCTTCAAAAGGGAGTTGTGACTGAGTTATTATTGAGGGATGAAATTCCAGGTCATACAATTTCAATGTGAGGATTTTTCATAAATCTTCATAGATCCTGAAAAGTTTGGTTTCTTGAAGATTTTGGACTTTGGATTTGTTTTTAAAACATTTATTTTTATTTTGCCATGAATACTAGTATTGATATAAAACTAGACAAACAACAGATGGCTAATATATCCCAAATTCTTTTATGAAAAAAAATACAATCAAGGTCAATCTAAACTGTATAGTCCCATGATGGTGAAACCTATAACATGCATGTCAGCACTGACACACATAGGCATTTTTGATGACACGCAGCTGCATGCAGCTGCATACCAGGAAGTATGGGGCCACTTGCCGAGAAGGACATTTCATCCTGGGCTCCTGCACGGCCAGGTGCAGTAGCCGAGAATAAAACATTTGCTGTAGTGTAGACACTCTGTGCCGGAGGTCTGTAGGCCAAAACAACAGACTTCTGGCACAGAGTGTCTAGTTCTGGGACTTCCGGTTAGGCCATTAGGGGATCATTGACCTCACTTCCGGCTGGCGGAGCAGGGAGCAGCAGAATGCCATGGGGGATGCATCTCTGGGGGCCCTGTGATCGCAATACCAGCAACCACATAACCACAGCAACCATCATCCCATCTACTGTTCTGGGGTGTCGTGGATTTCTAATTGACCATCACTACTGAGATAAGTGAGGGGGAGGCTGGGAGAGGTGAGGGCCTGTGCTATGGGTGCCATTTCCCGCCATTAGAAATAGCGGCAGCCATCTTAATTTACATAAGATGCAACTTGCAGAATTTCAAGACAGCATCTGGGCTCAGGTGTTTGTCGACTTGAGGTCAAAGCTTGATAATCTGGAAAGGTGCCATTTGGAGAATGAAGAGGAATGCCACTATGAACAGGAAATATGGAGTGCCTGGAACCGATTACCAGACACTTTTAGCACCCTGAAAAATAGAGCAATGGCTTTACTCACAATTTTTCCCTCTAAGTACTTTTTTGAGACTTTATTCTCAGTGTTAAATAATATCAAAACCAGCAAAAGAAACAGATTGCCAGATGAAGTTAGTAGCGCTTGCTTGGGCTTGAAGTGTACAAAATATCAATCTTCAATTAAAGATTTAGCCAATGAAATTCAGCAATAAAAAAGTCACTAATAGGCAAGTTAGTTAAAGAATTCTCCCTCCCCCTCACTTATCTTAGTTCACGGCACCCCACACAAGTTAAATAATATCAAGACCAACAAAAGAAACTGACTGACAGATGAACAAAGAAGTCACTAAGCAGGTAAGTTAAATAATTAGTTTTTGGTTTATTAAATATAGTTATATATATATTACAATTATACATTTTTGTTATTTAAACTATAAATATCATAAAATTTAGGGTTTTTTTCTCGAAGTGACACACCGCCCAAGTTATGCTCGGTTTTTTGGCGAATTTTGACACATGAAGCTCAGAAGATTGCCCATCACTGGTATATTCAATATTTGTTATGGGCTTGATCATTCCCATAAGACATTTATGCTATATGGAATGAGAACTGCATTTAGGTCTCTCTGCCCAGTTGCCCCATATCAACTGTTACACACACACACACACACTTACACACACACACACTTACACACACACACACACACACCCCACTCTGCAATGGCTTGCGAGTAACCTTAAAATTTCCTCCCTGATCAAAACCTTAATTAAAATATTAAGTTTCTTGATCGTCCCTGCTGAAGCATGTCTGTATTACCTGGGAGATGTGACTCAAAAATACATTTTTTTTCCTTTAATACATAATTATTTATAGATGATCTTCTGTTCTGTGGCCAGCAGTTGGCCCACATTGCAAGCCTGAAGGAATGAGAACTAAAGAAAAGGTTTGATTGTGTGTAGTATTTTAAGTCATTTAAGTTTTTGCTAATGAGGGAAGTCTAGGAGGTTGCTGTTCTTAGGTGTTCAGGGAAAACACAAGGCTATATGAAGAGAAGGAGTAATTAGGGAGCATGAAAGAGGGGTGCAAAGAGGAGCCAAAGGAATCAGGAGGATACTCAAGACATACTGATTGGCACTGTGCCAGTTTAATCCCGTCTTCTTGGTTTAGGGAAACCACTGTCTAATCATAATATTGGGGGGGGGGCAGGGGTGGAAGGTGAGTTACTGTGGCCAGCCTTCATAAACAGCCAGGTAGTTATGGAAAGGAGAAAAACTGTCCAAATACTTTTAAAAGGATATGTTTGTGTAAGGACACAGTGTGTGACCAGAGGGATAAAAAGCATAGCAACACTGCAAAGGATTCCTGTAACATTTAGTTGGTGTCCGTGACTGATGAGTTGCAGAATGTGGCACTGAGCACTCACTGTCAGGTGCCAGTGATTTTACATGGACAGCCACCTATCTGGGAGCAGCAGGAAGGAAAATAACATGGGTCCTCTGATTGAAACTGTGTGTGTGTGTGTGGGGGGGGGGGTCAGGGAGGAGAAGCACAAGTGCCTGAATTGGAAGGAGGCAGGGATCTTTAGCTGAAAGCTGCTCTCTTTGGGAGAAAAAATTCTCTGGTGAGTACAACTGACTGAAGCCTTGCTTCACTCTTTTATAGCTCATTTTAGAAATGACACCCTTTCTTGCTTGTAAGCAAAATGTTTGAGGCTTAATTCAGAATGACAACTTCATTTGGGACATAAATGTCTGAAGCTTAAACTGAAAATCATACTCGTCTTCCATCTCTCCACAACATGAACAATCCCCAGAAGGCACTCCCAAGTATTTTTTATGTATAAGTTGCTTTTGCTGTAGAGAATTTTTTAAATGCAGCTTTTGTGTCACAAAGGACTATGCAAAGGCTTTAGAAGGGTGGTGATCTCAGCCAGAGCTTCAAATTTAGTTCATGTCAGGCGAACACAATTTATTTCTACTATCTCATGTATCTAAGTCTCTTTAAAAAACAAAATAAAACAAAACAAAAAACAATAAAGAAAAGAACCTTATTATACCTGTGGAAAGCAATGTATAAATGTATAATGAGACCATCAGCAATAATTGCTTGTTTTACCTGTGGTGAGGCATTTTCCAATCTGAATGGACTCAACTAAAAATAACGATGTTTTCTCTACATTTGCAAACAAGATAGGTTGCAGCAAATAAGCCACCAATATAAGCCGTTCCATTTCAAAATAGACCTTTAGATGAAGTGAGAATGAGCTCAAATATGGCAATATTTTTCAAGTTGAACAACTTGTGCAATTTAGTAACTTTTAAAATTAAATTTCAATGAAGACTATTTATTTTAATAATATTATTTAACATTGAATCACTCTTTTTGCTTTTCACCAGATATGCATCCCAACATTTCCAGACATGATCTAACTTGTTTGCTTAATGTACCTAATTTAGATGTGGCAGTCCACTTAATTTATTAAGAGTAGCTCTCCACTTCTCAGGATTCAACTATACAGCAGCTCTCCACTTCTCAGGATTCAACTATACTACCATTCTTGAAAGATCTGAGAAGAAAGATTTAAACAATAAAATATGCACTATCAAAATTGTAATCACAAGTGCCATTCAACAAAGCAAATGCATTTTTCCCCTGCTGAATGTTCTCTTAGAATCTACAGGTTCTTTTTTTCTGACAATTTTAACAAGCTTAGTTATCTGGTTGCCAAACTCACGGACTATTAGGAAGCAGCAGATTAGAAAAATGAGTGGGCTGTAAGGACTAGCACAGAGAGAGCACTGAAAGGACAGCAAGGGAGCTGACAGAAAATCTATCAAAAATAACCCCTACATTGAAACTCAAAAATACAGGAACTGAGCTATTTCATAAGGATAAACAGACCTACAAACTTTTATAAGCCCTAAGGGCATCATAAAATAACTGGTACTCCTAATAATAGCCATAGGTCGTTAGGGAATGTTACTTTAGGTTCATTAGTTTGAACAGTATTAAGAAACCAACCAAACAAAAATTATACAGTCTATTTTGGATACATTTTCATCCAAAGTAGCCATCTAAAAAAAAAGAAAGAAAGAAAGAAAAGTAGGTTTGAAGGACTAAACTTTTAGCTGTGATGTTGTTTTTGTTCATTTTGCTAATTCATTATCTATGCAGTAGGACAAGTTAGTCCCACTTAGAAAATTAAGCAAGTCTCTCTCTCTCTCTCTCTCTCTTTCTCTCTTTTAATCTTAGGAAAGTATTAAATTCTCTTCTAGGTCTTAGTATCCTCTTTTTTTAAAAAAATTAAGAGAAGCTTTCAAATACATTGCCGAGAAGCCAACCCATTGTTACCTTATTATAAACAGTGAGCATAATTACATACTTAACAATTAAGTTCAGAATAACATGAGTAATTATCACATTTTGTCTGAAACATTAAATTGAGTTAAAATTAAGTAAAAAAACCCTATTTTTTAACATATAAAGCTTTTATTCTTGTTTCTGTGTCTCTGGGAGAAATTCTGCCTGTTCTATGAAACAGTTAACAAATGTACCCTTGGACAACTGTTCCCCAGGAAAGTGTGGACACATTTGTACAAGAATTGCCAGTGTTTGAACACAAAAGTACATCTTCAGAAAAATTATATTTTTTTATTTTCTATAAAGAAAGAAAGGCATGGCCTGACCTGTGGTGGCGCAGTGGATAATGTGTCAACCTGGAAATGCTGAGGTCGCTGGTTTAAAACCCTGGGCTTGCCTGGTCGAGGCACATATGGGAGTTGATGCTTCCAGCTCCTCCCCCCTTCTCTCTCTCTGTCTCTCTCTCCCTCTCTCTCTCCTCTCTAAAAATGAATAAAGAAAAAAAGAAAAAAAAAGATTAAAAAAAAAAAGAAAGAAAGGCATGTGATGCAAAAGAGATTTATCCAATAATTATATAGTCAGATTCCAGGATAAGCCCAACTTAATGAAGAGTGTAATTTAATACACCTACTTTGATTTTTTTTTATTTTTTATTATTTACAGAGAGAGTCAGAGAGGATAGATAGGGACAGACAGAAACGAAGAGAGATGAGAAGCATCAATCATTAGTTTTTCACTGTGACACCTTAGTTGTTCATTGATTGCTTTCTCATATGTGCCTTGACCGTGGGGCTACAGCAGACTCAGTAACCCCTTGCTCAAGCCAGCGACCTTGGGTCCAAGCTGGTGAGCCTTGCTCAAACCCGATGAGCCCGCGCTCAAGCTGAAATCTTTGGGGTCTCAAACCTGGGTCCTCTGCATCCTAGTCGGATGCTCTATTCACTGCGCCACCACCTGGTCAGGCTACACCTACTTTGATTAACCAAGTATTAGCATTTATATGACCAATATGAATTATCTACATCTTGTAAACAACTAAGTATAGAGAAATAAAAGAAATCCTGGTGTATATACTTATTGTATTATCATTTAAATTTTCTTATCAAATACTGTTGGTAATCTAGTTTAAAATAGTGATAACTTAGTGTGTCACTGCATTGTTTTCATTAATTGTATTTTTCTTCACTGTTTTTTGTTGTTTTGCTTTGTTATACATTTCAATTACATGAGCATTAAGTATCTCACATGTGTTTTTAACTATTAAAGTAATTATGTACCATTAATCTCAATGATAATTATGTTTTTAAATTCCAATAATTGCCCCTAGGTTTTAGAAACAAATTACCCTGAAAGGGAGAGAAGATTGTATAGACATTTTAGTGTATATTTTGTTATGCTCTGTTTAAAGAGAAAGAAATTTCATGTATTATTCACAGAATAATCTAATTGGAGAGGAAAAGGGGATATTAATATTTGTGGAGAAACTAATATGCATCAGACACTCTCTAGTTGGTTTTTATAGGTGCTGTTTAATGTTTTCATCATAACAATTCTTTGAGATAGACATTAAATTGCTTTAAAAAAAAGTTCAGAAACTCTCTATATAGAAAATATTGTAGTACACTTAGTATATGAGGCTACATCAGTCCCCAAATGTTGCTGTCTTCTGGCAATAATTGTTAATTTTTATATGTGGTAGGCTATTGACTAGAATAATATAAATTATTTAGTATCTCTAAATCTGCTAGATACAGGGAAAGCGGCTAGATGACACATAGATAACCTTTTGCTGATAACGCAAAAATAATCAGGTATATGATTTATAGTCCCTGTTCTTCACATATTTGTTGCTAATTATACATTTCTTGTTATTTCTTTACAATGTACAAACATTTGTAAATGTGTGTTGCAGAATGAGTTTATTTACATGTTATTTTTTGCAAATAGTGCGTTTGAACCTATGATCTCTCTACGCGGCCATTGCCTCTCTCCCTATAATGTGTAGTAGAATTAGTCAATGGCATTCAAACGTGTGTTTGTGGAGTACAAATATAAATATTATTATATAGCTAAAATTCTCAATCACTTCATTTATTCTAAAATGTACTAAATTGTGATTTTATGGGAAATGAAACTGCTTTTTTTTCACTGGTTTAACCATAAAATGCTGTAGGTTTATTTTAAGGCACAGCTTGTGCTAGATCAAAGCTATCTCTAGTCTAATGGAATCCAGCGTTTTATTTTATTTTCAAAATCTTTCCACATTTGTACAAAATAAAAAGCTAAGCAGTACTGTGAAAAAAATATGGATATCTCAGTAAGACTACAGTTGATGTTGAATATCTACCCAAAAGTGTTTAGCAGTATTGGTTTTGAAGCTTTCAATCTTTTATTCTGTATAGCTTAGGTAGGCTTGCAATGCAAAAATAAAGGAATTTGACAAATTAAAAGATCTATGCCATGCATTTCCATCCAACATTTCATTAAAAAATAAGAAAAGAACAAGTACACTGCAAATTGAAAGGTTTAATGGTCTAACTGCACTATTCTGTTTCTAGGATATGATTACTCTTTCATATGCATTTTATGTTATATCTATGCCCATTTGTTCTGAATAGTGGAATTGACAATATTTAAATATATATATTTATAATTATTGGCTTATTTTGAAAGAAATTTCTGACATATTTATTATTTTATCTTAACTTCAAAACTAGTGGTTAAGAATAGCTTCACTAGGCCATTCAAAGAGGCAACGAAGGTTAAACTAATACATAGCTAGCATGCCTTCAATTCCTAACCCGCACAGAAGGAGGGTAACTAACTTAAAAGTGTTTCTCATCCAGTACACTAATCACCCCCTTTTTCCAACTCCAACCCATCACACACACACTCAGTACTGTGAGATACAAGCATGTTGTCGATCAACGTGAGTTGTTACACATTGGGTAAGAATCCTTTGTTATGGGTTTATTCAATTAAAGGGCAGCATATATATAATGTACTTAAGCATAAATAGTATAGGAAAAATATTTTAGAATAAATACCTTAGGAAACATCAGAGGATTATCAGTTTATCAGAGACTTGTACTCAAGGTGAAGAGGTTTTGCAGTGAGGTAGACAGTTATCCCAGGGACATCCCAGAGAAAAAGCAGAGGCTGGCTGGAACCACAGACTGGGCAAAGGGCTGATTAGGGGATGGGGAATCTGTGTGCCCATCAGAGGGAACTGCAGCGGCTGTGGGTGGGGAATCTGTGTGCCCATCAGAGGGAACTGCAGCGGCTGTGGGTGGGGAATCTGTGTGCCCATCAGAGGGAACTGCAGTGGCTGTGCGTGGCAAGGAAAGAAGACACATCTAGATATTTCTCTAATTTTACAATTTTGCCTATTTTATAACTTCTTAAAATTTTTTGGTTAAGAACTCATCTTAATTTGCCATCTTAACCATTTCTAAGTGTACAATTTAGTGGTCACTATATTCGCACTGTAGTGAAACAAATCTCCAGATCTTTTTCATTTTACAAAACTGAAATTATAAGCACATGAAACAAGAGCTCTGCTTTTCCCCCTCTCTTCCCCTTCCACTGCTCTGTTTTCTGTGAATCTGACTACTCTAGGCATCTCATATAAATGGACTCATACAGTATTTGTCTTTTAGTGCCTGGCTTATTTCATTTAGTATATAATGTCCTCAAGATTTATCCATGTTGTAGAATGTTGCCTAATTTTAACATTATCTATATTTAAATCATATGATTTCTTACATATTCCATACTATTTTTGTATATCTATATGTGTATTCTTGCTGCACATTTAGATATTGGTAATTTGAATTATAAAAATTTGGAAATTTTCATAATTTTTGTATATCTGTGATATGCCTGACTAGGAGGTGGCACAGTGGATAGAATGTCGACTGGGGATGCTGAAGACCCAGGTTCAAAACCTGTCACTGGCTTGAGTGTGGGGTTGCCAGCTTCGGTGTGGGATCATAGACATACATGACCTCATAGTGACTGGCTTGAGCCCAAGATCTCTGGCTTGAGCAAGGGGTCACTGTCTTGGCTCGAGGCCCTCCGGTCAAGGCACATATGAGAAAGCAATCAGTGAACAACTAAACTGCCACAAATAAAAGTGGATGCTTCTCATCTCTCTCCTTTCCTGTCTGTCTGTTTTTCTCTCTCCTACCCACTAAATATATATATTTATAATATAAATATATTTATAAAATATATATATATATATATATATATATATAAAATATTAAAGTTGTTAACACTTAACAAACCTTCCCCCTAAATTCTAAAATATTAAGTGTAGGTAAAGTAGAAATAATTTGTGTCCTCTTTGCATAAATTAGTATCATCAGTTCTCAGCATCACTGGTCCTTTACCTAATATGTATTTCTTCTTACAATATCTGGTTCTATTCAATTCTGTAAGAAACTTTAAGGAATTCACTCATCTCCCTTTTTTTTTATGTAACCTCTTGGCTCATTTCTCTCAGGTCTCTCTCATCTGTAGGCACAAAAATATAATAGAATGACTTTACCTGGTCAGTAAGTCTTACCTCACAGTATTCTTAGATTTAATTTGAAAACTATTTTGTTGATCTATATTTGTCTGTATTTATCTAATATAAAAAGGAAAACATCACATAAGAATTTAACAGAGTTAATTGCATTGATAATAAGTTTTATTTCTGTCTTATCCTTTATACACCCTACAGATTTTTCTTATTCTGGTCGTCTTAAGTCTCTTGTTATTTCTCTGTTTCCTATTTCATCTACCACTTGAATATTGATATTTTACTTACTTTGCTATGTGCAAAACCTCATATATTTTCCCAAGTATCATGCCATTCTGTATTCAATACCTGTTTGTAACCTCTGGGTGTATTATTATGACTTTTCTCTCTCCTTACAGGTGTTTGCAATATTTACCAAACTTTTATCATTTCCTATGTTTATATTGTTTGTTTTGTTTTGAATGGCAAAGTTGTACTTAGAGACTGATTCTATATTTGCTAATAATTTATTTAGCACAGGTTTACTATGGGAATTACAATAATTTCACAGGCCAATACTGTACAGGGCAGTATCTCTTAATAAGCCAAATAAAGAATAACATATTCCAAACAAATGACAGATTGATTACACCATTGTTCTAGGCAATGGGAGATACAGGAATAAAGTCCAAATTTAACAAAAATGTATCTTTTCATACAAGTTTGGTTGAAATGATTTAACCAATTGCAAGCTGACTTCCAGCTTGCAGCACAAAAAAAGAAATTCTCTTGTTGCTAGAGCACCTTGCTAGAGAAAGAAGTTGCCTGTGTTGGTGAAATGGCTAGGCTGCTTAGAGGGTTATCACTCCATGGATCTTTGCATGGTTTAGCTAAAGAGTCACTTTGGCCACAGCAGAAGCTATTTAGGTCAGCAAAGTACAGAGTGTCCTCAGGTTACGACAAAGTTTCGTTCCTACAACAGTGATGCAACCCAACTTTTGGCATAAATCAAAACATACCCTAGCCTAAGTCACTTACCTATCCTAACACAGTTGTACAATCGTAATCTAGAACATAAAAACCCAACTAAGCCACAGAAAAATGAAAAAGACATAAACATACTGTACTGCGTACACTGTACTGCATATTCTTCCACTGCTTGCAACCAAACTAGTTCACCCACATAGGTGGTAAGTACGATGTTAATGTCTTAAGCCGAAACGCGTTTCAATTTTTTTAAGTTTTTATAGGAGTGAGTGCTATAAATTCGAAATGTCGTATGTAGAGGCTGGCATAACCCAGGGACTCCCTGTGTAGCAGTGCCCAAACCCAAAGCATTACATTTCACAGTTTCTTTTAGAAAGGATGATTACATGAGAGTGGGAGAAGAGAAGACGAGGATAGAGTCTAAAATAAACAAATTATGTGCTTTCTTGGTGCTAACACTTATTTCAAATGTGTGTTAACCTATTTGCAAAAACAAAACAAAATAAACAAAAACACAGTGGACAGGATTGTCTTAATGCAAAGATCAACCCTTTACTAAGAAAGTTCTGTCTGGGGCATAACTACTCACCATGACTTAGGAATTTATGGTCAGATCACCCTGCGAGATGACTTTCTATAGAGCCACTTATTCTTACACATGTCCCCCTTTTGGTTATAAATCAGTTTGAAGGAGGCATTGATGGCCAACCTTTTGGTCAGACATTGTGGTCTCACAGTGCTAGAAAGACTCATTCCTTGGAAGTCTCAGTATCAACATTGTTTTGATGAAAGGGTTGAATGTTGGGGATGGGGCAATACTATATATCCATGAGATGTGAGTTGAGGCTGAATTTTTATGACTGGAAGAAAGTCAGGTCTTAGTTTTCATTGCAGAAAATAGTCTGGGTCCTTCTAGCCTGTGAACTATCATGATCCAAGTTTTTCCATCTGTGTTCTGAAAACAACATTTTCTCTCATCTTTGTTATAAACAAGTGAATTTTTAAAAGCTCACTTAAGTCAGTGTTTTTCAACTGTTGGTCTACCAGAAATTACGGGCCAGTCAATGAAAGAGATAACCACCCTGACATTGTATGAAGATTGTGGACCCGCCTGACCAGGAGGTGGCGTAGTGGATAGAGCGTCGGACTGTGATGCAGAGGACCCAGGTCGGAGACCCCGAGGTCGCCAGTTTGAGCGTGGGCTAATCTGGTTTGAGAAAAAGCTTACCAGCTTGGACCCAAGGTCTCTGGCTTGAGCAAAGGGTTACTCGGTCTGCTGTAGCTCCACGGTCAAGGTACATATGAGAAAGCAATCAGTGAACAACTAAGGTGTCGCAACGAAAAACTAATGATTGATGCTTCTCATCTCACTCCATTCCTGTCTGTCCCTATCTGTCCCTCTCTCTGTAAAAAAAAACAAAAAAACAAAAAACACCAAAAAACACATCAATTCAGACAATATCTAATTCCACTGATTAATATATCATATATAAACAAAAAACCAAAATGAGATTGTGGACCCAATGATTATAGACTCTGTATTCTTCATACAATGTCAGGGTGGTTAACTCTTCCATGGACTGGCATGAAATTACTGGCAGACCCGCGCCAGTCCCAGATAGTGGTTGAAAACACTGCTGTAGGCAATTGTACTACAATGACATTTGTGTATCTAAATGTATCTAAACATTGAAAAGGTAAATAGTAAGTATGATGTGAAAAGTAAAAAAATGCTACCTTTGTATAGGACACTTACCATGAATGGAGCTTGCAGAACTGGGAGTTGCTCTGGTGAGTGAGTGAGTGAGTGAGTGAGTGGGTGAGTGAGTGAGTGGGTGAGTGGGTGAGTGAGTGAGTGGGTGAGTGGGTGAGTGAGTGAGTGAGTGGGTGAGTGGGTGAGTGAGTGAGTGGGTGAGTGAGTGAGTGGGTGAGTGAGTGAGTGAGTGAGTGGGTGAGTGAGTGGGTGAGTGAGTGAGTGAGTGAGTGGGTGAGTGAGTGGGTGAGTGAGTGGGTGGGTGAGTGGGTGGGTGAGTGAGTGGGTGAGTGAGTGAGTGAGTGGGTGAGTGAGTGGGTGAGTGAGTGGATGAGTGAGTGGGTGAGTGAGTGGGTGAGTGAGTGGGTGAGTGAGTGAGTGGGTGAGTGGGTGAGTGAGTGAGTGAGTGAGTGGGTGAGTGAGTGAGTGGGTGAGTGGGTGAGTGGGTGAGTGAGTGAGTGGGTGAGTGAGTGGGTGAGTGAATGAGTGGGTGAGTGAGTGGGTGAGTGAGTGAGTGAGTGGGTGAGTGAGTAGGTGAGTGAGTGAATGAGTGGGTGAGTGAGTGAGTGAGTGAATGAGTGGGTGAGTGAGTGGGTGAGTGGGTGAGTGAGTGAGTGAGTGGGTGAGTGGTGAGTAAATGTGAAGGGCAGGACATTACTGTCCACTACTGTGGACTTTACAAACACCATATGTGTTGGCTACCTTAAATTATAAACAACTATATTTTTCCTCAGTAATAAACCTTAGCTTACTGTACTATTTTACTTTATAAACTGTCCCAGTAGAGCCAAGCTCTACATCGATCAGGCATCCCTGATTCGACTTTCCTATGCAGTGGGACACTCCTGCTCATCAGCAGGGCTAGCAGCCTCTTCGAGACTACTCTTGAGGTGGCTATGAGGATTGTACTTATCACTGCTGACACTAACTGCCACCAAAGGAAAGACAGGACCCACACACAAGTTAGTTGCAAGAATCACAGAGGCAGTTTATTACTCACAAATCCTGTGAGTTGCCTGTGTACAGCTTAAGGGGGCCCTGTCGGCGTGCTCCTCTCAGCTAACTTTGGTCAGCACTCTGAGTGGTGTGCAGACAGTTCACATTTAATGTTGGAGTCTGGGCGCCCCTTAGCTTTAATACTTTTTCTGGCCAATGCCTTCTAACAGGTGTCAAGCTATAAGATTATCATCTCAACCCACCTTTTAACACAGTGGTAGTCAACCTGGTCCCTGCCACCCACTAGTGGGTGTTCCAGCTTTCATGGTGGGCGGTAGTGGAGCAACCAAAGTATAAATAAAAGATAGATTTAACTATAGTAAGTTGTTTTATAAGGATTTATTCTGCCAAATATAGCAAAAATCTGACATAAAGTACTTGGTAAGTAATTATTATTATATGCTTTAACTTGCTGTAACTCTGCTTTATAAATTTTATAAAGTAAAGTTACTTCCCTACTTTATAAATCACCATTACTGTGGAACTGGTGGGAAGTTAGAAAATTTGACTACTAACAGAGATACAAAAGTGGGTGGTAGGTATAAAAAGGTTGACTACCCCTGTTCTAACAGGTGTCAATCTACAAGATTACCACCTCAAACCACCTTTTTGGGAGTTCCTGAAGGGAGCCCTTTTTATGTTAATCTACTGAAATGTTATTATACATCAAGCTACTTTTAAGGTGTTCCTAGGGAAGCTTCGTGTTTATGTTAACCTACAGAGTTATGACATAAAGCCACTTCTTCTCTGTATATAGCTTCATGCACATTCTAACTGGGCCCTGCGTGAAAGGCAGAGTCTGTTTATCCTATCTGTACACACTATATTAATTCCTACCCAGGTGGCATAAATTTAATTTCCTTAACTGCTTTTAAATTATATCTTAATTATTTTTATATATCTTCCATATTTTTCTATATTTCTATATATTTAATTTCTATAACATTATATTACTGCAACATGAACTTTTTATTTTTTAAATTTTTTGACTCGTAACATTTAGCTTAAAACACAAACACATTGTATAGCTGTACAAGAATATATTTCTTTCTTTATATCTTAATTCTATAAGCTTTTTTCTCTTTTAAAATTTTTATTTTTATATATTTTTAAACTTTGTTAAAAACTGGGACGCAAACAACACATTAGCCAAAGCCTGCACAGGGTCAGAATCATCAATCTCACTGTCTTCCAGCTTAACATCTTATCCTGTGTGGAAGGCCTTCAGGAGCAAGAACAAGCCTGGAGCCAGCAGCTCCGAGGACAACATGTCTCCTTCTGGGATACATTCCGAAGGACCGGCCTGCCCAAGGCTCTTCTTGAGGAGGTGTCACCTTCAGAAATATGTTCGTGGGGGGTTGTTTGGTTTCCTTTCACCCCACGTTTGCTTGGAGGCAGATAGTGCACCTTGAGCATTCCTCTCTATTCATGTGAATCTTTTGGTCTGTAGCCTATGTCTTCCAACTCTTTAAAGAGCTCATTGAGAGCTATAGAAGCTTCTGCTAACCTTTCACTGGGAAGTTCCTTGTGGGTTCTTTTTATTATTTTTTTCTCTAGCAATTTCTTTTTATCTTTCTTCTTCTTCTTCAGCCATATGGGCCTGCTCCAGTTCTGACAGCTCTTCATTAGTCAGTCCCCAGGGCCGCCTGTAGGAGCTCCTCAGTGCCGTTCTCCTGCATGCCCAGGAGAGAGTGGTTTGCCGTCACAGCCACAGCCTTGATTTGTGCAGCCTCCTCACCTTGGCAAATCCTTTGAAGTCACGCATGAACCTTTCCAGTGTCTTCTTTCAGATGCCATTTATACCCTTTTTGGTGACATCACTCCAAACCCAAGCAAGGTTTTTCATGAAGTCATAACATTCTGTCATCCTTCCAGAATTGCTGTAGTGTCTTCTCAGTTTCCTCAGTGTAGCAATAGCCTCGGCAGAGGTAGCCTCAGGTGGTAGGCCTTGAAAGCTACTAGAACTCCTCGGTCTATAGGCTGGGTTAAAGAGGAACTGTTTGGAAGAAGAAACGCCACTTTAATATTGGAATGAAGGTCACAAATAAAAGGAACATATCTGGGAACATTATCAAAAATAGGCAAAATCTTCAAAGGTATGTTATTTAACAAACCGTACTTTATCTCGCTGGCATAGCAACTCAGGAAGTCATCTTGGCAGAGGAGCTGGGCCATCCATGACTACTTAGCATTCTGCAGTACAGTGGTCATGTATGATTACTGACATGGTAACAGACCCTAGGGTTCCCATTGTGCCACATCACAAATGGTTTCATTTGTAGCCCGCAACATTGCCCCCAAGCAAGACAAAGCCTTGAAGCCTGCTCTCTTTATAGATGGAATTCCTTTCAGGTGTCTGTTTCCGGAATACAAAGGTTATCATCTATAATGAATAATTTCTCTGGCAAGTCCTTTTCCTCCACAACCAGTTTATCGAGAATTTCCAAGTATTTTTTTAGCTGGCTCCAGGTCAGCACCTGCAGCCTCACCACTCACTTTTACAACAGGTAATGAGGAACAATTCTAGAACTGTTTTAACCACCCAGCCCTAGTAGTGTATTCAGCATTATATTTGGGTCCAGCCTTTTATTTCAACATCATACACTTTTGCTTTGACAGTCATCATTCAGGTGCTAAGAGGGATATACTTTTGTACTTGGTCTTCAATCCTGGTCATTAGAAGTCTCTCCATGTCTGATACAGGTTCTTCTAGAAATGTTCTTAGTCTCATTTCCTTCAGTGGTGCAGATCCTTAATAGCTTATATCACTTTGTTCTTGTTCTTCGAGGTTGTAGCTGTGGGTGAATAGGGCCTGCCTGACTAGCAAGCAGTAACCATCAGTGATTTTCCACCTTTGTTCTTAATCACTTTAAATTTTGTATCCAGGTCATTTCATTGACCTGGCCTCAAAAAGCAGCTGTGACACCCATGGATCATAATAATTTCTCTGTTTTCGTTCAGGTTACTTTAAGTTAACTCTTGAATGCAAAGACCCTATCATCGTCTCAACTGTTTGCTCAGTACACAGATGCATAGGAAATAAAATAGATGCAGATAGAACACAGTCTTACTTCTTAGATAAAGGCCATTTTAAAAAGCTTACTATGGTAACTCATGAAAAAAGTCTATTAGAAAATCTCAACTTTTATGACAAAATATTTTAATTCTCAGATTTCACTTTGGGGAAAATAAGGTTAAGAAATAAATTTAGTTCAAATATTTGACATCACTCTTTTGAATCAAAAACTTTAATGACTTAGATACATATTTTCCATGTAACTTCTTTATCTTGAATATTCCTTTGCTAAAATTTTAGCTAGTAAATCAGGTGATGAAATATTTAAAAAGCAAAACATATTTGGCTTTACAGAGCTCAGAATAGTTACAAAGCTAATTGCCCTACATAGATTGTAGGACACAAATGTTTGGAATGGAATAAAGGACAAAGGATAGGGAAAAACTACTGAACTTAGTCTCTGGATGCCATTATAAAGACATGATATGCCAAGCATATGAATTAAAGGCTTGTGATTCCTCTGAGGTTAGAAGCATTTTAATTATCTATGACCTAGTGCTAAAAAACACTTGTCTTTCAGACCCAATTCTTTTGTGAGTTGATTATTTTTAAAGGTATTATTCATATTTTAGAGAAAACTATTTTAAATTGTTTGCTATGTGGTGTTTGAACTTTAAAATATAGTTATTTGCTTTCTTTCTCCCTTAAACATATTTTACTTGGTCATGCTTTTAAGGGTTAACACACCCAGAGAGGTGTGTTGATGTAAAAAAAAATCAGGTAATCAATATCTGCATGTATTGGTAATATAAAACAAGAGCCAAGATATGAGATGGGAGAAGTTATGTGGGGGGTGAAAGTGATTAGATATGGTAAAATTGCTCTTATACTTCTCACATGAAAGCAGATGAGCTAGAGATGGAAGATTATCCTAATCAGTAGACATCTTTTCCATTATCAGGAGCATTATTAAGAAAACTGAGAGTTTTCAGTGGAGAAGAGAAAATGCAGGTTTGTGAAAGTTCATGGAGAGTGCTCCAACTTAGAAAATAAAAACCTTATTTGCTTATGATGCTTGTTTGAGATACTGAATAGCATACATTTTAGGATCATTATCAATTCTCAAACAGTTTCATGTAACATGTATACATTTATTAGAAAACCTGGTACATTTAAGAGGAAATGCATTAGCTTTTAAACAGAAGCATTCCCATAATAAATAAACAGTAATTCCTGGTGACTTTTTTTGAGCTTTGGAAGCCCAAAGGCTAATCTTTTCACATTTCAATGTGTAATCACTGCCTTCTCCCATTTTGATAAGCATCATTGAAATCTGGAGAATAATTATTTCTCTTTATCTGTGAAACTTTAGTGACTTTAGTAATTCCCTTTATTCATGGTGCATATACCAAGACCCCCAGTGGATGCCTGAAATCACAGATAGTGCCAAACCCTAATTAACTTCAGCTCTGCTGGCAACATGACAACAGTTTCTTCATCCACAGACGCAGCCTCTCCAGTAACTTACATTTTTTTTTTAGTCCAAACCTATTTCTGAGTCTGTGTAACCATCCCTTCTTTACAGTAAATGGCTTTATGTCAACTTATTTCAGGGAATCCCTTGCTGAAGTTATTCCATAGGCTCAATGTTTTCTGAGACAACAGATTGATGTCAATCAGAACACATGTCTTGTTCTTGCCTTCCAACTACAAATTTCAGACCTTTTCCATCTTAAGCACTTTTCACACACTGTAGCTGTAACTTTCAGTTTCAGGTGCAACAGCAGAACGAGCAAGGATTTCTTTTTCCTCCCTCATAATTTCACACATAGAAGATTCATTCTTCCCATAGTTCATAGCAACCTCAGCTGACAACATTCTTTTTACTTATTAAATCAAGAACTTCCACTGTTTCACTTTTTTTTTTAAAAGCCCTTTACAGCTTCACTTTGGCATATCTGAACTGTCAACATCTCTATTCTTTCACTGTGAGGTCATTAAGTAAAATAAAGGTGCTTGAATGTAAGCGCTGGCATACAAAACAGTCAGTCTGATAACCGAGCTGGCTACCAAGTGATTAAGGGGCAAAAGCATAGCCCAAGTGAACATGCTGGCAAAGGAATAATTCAGAGCACAGGCAGATGAAGTGAGACAGCTCAAGGAATGACAACGCTGCTCAGAAAATGCACTGTAAAACATATAAATTGTTTATTTGTGGAACTTTTCATTTAGTATTTTCACACTATGGTGGATAACTAAAAGCATGGAAAGTAAAACCGCAGATAAGGGAGAACTACTGTGTTTTTTAAACACAAGGGTGTTTGGCAGTAAAGTTTTGTGCTTTGTGAAGTCTGTTGTATTTAAGGATAACTTTATGTTTAAGGATTCCATAAGAGAGGTGACTGTTTGCTCAAGTAACGTACTTACTGCCCTTGATTTTCTAATTTATTTTTATATGGTCTTTCAAAGGGTCTAAGCATTTATTAGCATCATATAGGAACTGTTAGAATATAGGAAGACTCTTAGTTTGAGGGAATCCAAGTTTGTCATATATTTGGGACATCATCCGTAGACATCAATTTGATTCCCAAACACTAATATTTGTCAACCCATGCTAGAACTCCCTAAAATGTAATATGAGAATAAAAATGCACATTAAGTAAACCACATTATGGAGAGATCATGCATATTTTTGTTTCTAGTATAAGAAGGTCAATAGTACTCTTCAAAGTTATGGTTTAGTTGTATCCAAGAAGTAGCCTTTGTAGTTCACCAATGACGTAGTTTTTAGTGTTCATTATTTCATGCAGAAGATTTGCTCACGTCTGTTCTTTGTATATCTATGTGATGAATGTTTTTTTTGCCTTTTAGAAATCCAGTGACAGTGGATCTAAATTAGTGCCTATGAAGAACACATTTTTAAATTTTGGCTTTTCTAATTGTTTGGGTTATGGAAAGTAATTGAGGACTCCTAACCAAAATATATTGAGTGCTATTGCTCAAAGCCAAAGGAATTTGGTAAAAAGTAAAATGTTTCCTACTTCTGAAATAAAAACAATAAAGAGAGAGAAACAATAAAGCCTGATTTACTTTTTCCTGTGAGATTAAGAATACACTGAAGCAAACAACAAGTTGTTGAGGAAGAAAATGGCTAAATTCAATACCATTTCAAATTCTAACTACTTGTCCAACAATGACAATCAATTTAAGGTCCACACAGAAGAGATAATAAGGAAAATGTGTGCATTATATGTAGAAAAAATAAACATAATAAAGAATCTTGAGTTTAGAACTGTGCTAAAACAAAAACATCAAAAATTTTTGTTTACTTTGTTTGGGTAGGGAAACAAGCATGAATAGAGACCAAAACTTGGCAATCAGTGCACACTAAATGAGATCACAGTTGAAATGTAAAAGTTTTCCCGAAGATTTATTTTGTGCTAGTCTACTCTCTCATTCTTAATCTCCTGGTTCTGAGTTATGAGTTTTGCATATGCCATATTAGTGCAGTCTTTAAGGATTCATGCATAACGTTCTTAGTTTTAAATGTACCACGGAGTATTGACACTGCCCATCAACTTCTCAGGCATTCTGCTTTCTCTCAAACAATAGTCTGGAGTTCCTCTTCTTAAATATTTGAAGTATTCATTGGCTTTCCTGGAGGAAAATGAGTGAGCCAGAGTTCCTTTACTTGATGATTTCATTTTACTATGGTTGTGAATGTGATAAATGCACCTGTCTCTAGAGAATGAAACTGCCAGCTTTGGGGAGTGCAAATGTTACTGTAACTGCCTCAATTTCAATGAGTTATTATTCTCTGAATCTGTTCTGCTTGTACCGGGATACTTGATGCAGAAATTGTTTACAGCTATATTTAGAAATAGGAATAGTAAATATATTAGCATTTATGGAAGGGAAAAATTCATCTACCTATAGATAGTTGCAAAAGAGTTTTGCTTGTTATGGTTAATACTCAGAATGCCACTGACTAAAGAAGGAGTACAGCCTCATAATTAATAACCTACATTATTTCATGACTATATCATAAAAAGAATCTCCTGGGAGTATTCTGGGTTTTCTGGAAACTGAAACCAATGTATATCACAAATATAGTGCATGCAAACTTAGTGCCCCAAGATGTTGCCATGGGGATTACAGAATTATGTTTCAACATACTGGTTCATTTTACTTATGGGTATTTTTGCACATACTTGAAACATTTATCTAAATTCCTTCCTGTCTCCAGGGTTTCCATTTCAAAATGTTTCTTATTTATTACTCTTTAGGCAGTCTGTGCCTTGTTCTTGTTATAATCTAAACTGGCATCAGTCAATAGTGCATTGAAGTAAAAGAATTGGAATTCCAAAATAAAATATTTTACTTTTGGAATTTTTCATTTTTCCACCATTGTTTTTGAATATATGTAAACTGGGAACATTTCTAATATTTCATTCATGAACTCAGTAATAAATGCTGATGACTAGGCTTTGGGGTATAAATGAGTGGGCAAAAGTAGGTTTATAGTTGTGAGTACACAAAACAGTTTATTCTTGTATTTATTAATTATTATTTATTTGTGTTGCAACTGTAAACTGACTTTTGCCCACCCCTGTATATGTACATAAAAGATAATAGAATATGAATTCACATCCAATCTAGGCATTTTCTCTGTTCTGGGAGATTATCTTCTAGCAAAGGTGGTAGGCAATGACCAATTTCTTTTAAGTCCTTTAGAGCAGTGGTCCCCAATGCCTGGGCCACAGACCGGTACCAGTCCGTGGGCCATTTGGTACCGGTCCACAGAGGTAGAATAAATAACTTACATTATTTCTGTTTTATTTATATTTAAGTCTGAATGATGTTTTATTTTTTAAAAATGACCAGATTCCCTCTGTTACATCCATCTAAGACTCACTCTTGACGCTTGTCTTGGTCACGTGATACATTTATCCATCCCACCCTAAAGGCCAGTCTGTGAAAATATTTTCTGACATTAAACCAGTCCGTGGTCCAAAAAAGACTGGGGACCACTGCTTTAGAGTCAGCTAAACATTGTTTGAGTAAATGGTCTATTAGCAAAAGAAAATTATGAGTTTCTATACTCAATAACAAGAACAGAAATTTCATTAGCAATATGTGTGCTCTGAGGGATATACTGTGAAATCCTGGAAATCATCATAATTAAGGCTAGGAAGTGAGAGGATTTGCAGTGCCTGCCTGACTTGGTTTTGCTAATTGTAAAATGAGTATAACAATGATACGACAATTCATGAAGATTTACTAAGGAACTGCTTATGTACTGCCAGGAGAATATGTTAATTTTGCTTTAGGAGCCTTTAATTCTTCAAAGTTACAAAACTACAATTCAAGGCATGGGTGTAGTAAATTATTTAATGGCATCCTTATGATTTCTAAGTGATAATATATTTCAACACGTCCTAGGTTTTTATATAAAAGAATCATAGTATCTCATAGGTGAAAGTGTCGAGAGAATCTCACCAATGTCTATAGGTGCTCGGAGACCTCCTCCATTGCATCCAGTCATGAGAAGTCCTCCTGGCACGGTGGTCATTACCCTGACAGCAGCCTAGTCCACTCTTAGAGCATTCTAATTGTTGAAATAATTTTTATTTTATAATTTAATGTTCTGTCTATTATAAGATATTTATTGAAAACTGATATGGGCTAGGATATGGGCTAAATGAAGAGAAATTGTGAACTATGCAAATACAGTCTTTGCCATTGTGGAATATTTTCTCTGATAGTATAGGTCACACCTATCATGGTAATAATTCCTCCAGTCACATAACTAAAAAATAATTCTTTTTATTTTTTCTTAATTGTTCTTGAGTGATCTTCTTTGTCTTCAAGGAAACTGAGATAAACCAGAAAATTACTTTATTCACCTTGGGAAATCTGGATTAGGTTACTATTTTTAAGGTTGAGAACAATCTATTAATAAATAAAACTTTAATAGGTACCAATAATCAGTGTTCCAGTTGCAACTATGAATAGAACTTTAAGGAGATACTAATAACTTGAATTTTATGTTTGAATGTTGTATATTGAATTGAATAAATAATAGGTGAGCAATTAAGATATTATAGTAATTGGCCCTGGCCGGTTGGCTCAGCGGTAGAGTGTCGGCCTGGCGTGCGGGAGACCCGGGTTCGATTCCCGGCCAGGGCACATAGGAGAAGCGCCCATTTGCTTCTCCACCCCCCTCTCTCCTTCCTCTCTGTCTCTCTCTTCCCCTCCCACAGCCAAGGCTCCATTGGAGCAAAGATGGCCCAGGTGCTGGAGATGTCTCCTTGGCCTCTGCCCCAGGCGCTAGAGTGGCTCTGGTCGCGGCAGAGCGACGTCCCGGAGAGGCAGAGCATCGCCCCCTGGTGGGCAGAGCATTGCCCCTGGTGGGTGTGCCAGGTGGATCCCGGTCGGGCGCATGCGGGAGTCTGTCTGACTGTCTCTCCCTGTTTCCAGCTTCAGAAAAATACAAAAAAAAAAAAAAAGATATTATAGTAATAGAACATGTTTTCCCCAATGATATACTTGTACAAGTGCTTATTACTGCTTATGCATAATCAGGTGTCATATTTATCTGGGTTTCAATGTCCTCATCAGAACAAAAATGTTTTTCAAACTTACTTCTTTCATATATCACATTACTATTTTTACTATATTTGCATATTACTAGTATAATAAAATTTTAAATATTTTTTTGCTTAAATCTGTTTTTAGATGATGACGAATATCACATTAAAACTTTAAGGTAGGTCCTGGCTGTTTGTTTCACTGGTAGAGTGTCGGCCTGGCATGTGGAAGTCCCAGGTTCGATTCCTGGCCAGGGCACACAGGAGAAGTGCCCATCTGCTTCTCCACCCTTCCCCCTCTCCCTTCTCTCTATCTTCTCCCCCTGCAGCCAAGGCTCCACTGGAGCAAAGTTGGCCTGGGCACTGAGGATGGCTCAGTGGCTTCTGCCTCAGGTGCTAGAATAGCTCCCGTTGCAAAGGAACAACACCCCAGATGGGCAGAGCATCGCCCCCTGGGCGGGAGTCTGTCTGTCTGCCTCCCGGCTTCTCACTTCAGAAAAATACAAAAAAAAAAAAAACCCAACAAAAAAACTTTAAGGTACTTTATAATATACTTTAAAATAATATATGACAAAATCTTAAATCTTCTATTTTATTACAGTTTTTAAAACACTGATCTAGATGCTTTCTACTTATTTTTCTTCACAAACATTCAATACCTTAGTATTTTTCTTAGTCTCTGGTCTTTCAATTTAGGTGCTATACTTTTGCAAGTTATATGTTATATGAAATATAATACATTCATTTTAAAGTATTTGTTTTATACTTGTAACTAAACACATCATTTTTTGAAATGCTGAAAATCTCTCCTATATTTACTTTGATTGCCCATCAAAATTGTCATTTTATTTCATGTTAGGCACCTGAATCAGTGTGTGTATGTGTGTGTGTGTGTGTGTATGTGTTTGTGGTGAGGGGATGGGATTGTTATATTATTAAAGGCACCAGAACGGAAAAAACCTTCAATTTGCATTTGAAACAACTGCCTTTAAATGACTGAGGCTTGCCATGGCATTTAGCTCAGGTAGTTACAGCACTATTCTGAAGAACAGAGGTTGCTGGTTCAATCCCCAGTCAGGGCACATGCAGGAACAGATTAATCTTTCTGTCTGTCTCTCTTGCTCTCTCACTCTCATTCTCTCTCTCCCTCTTGCTAAAATAAAAATTAAAAATTTAATAAATAAAATAAATTATTGAGGCTTACTATGCATTTCAGGGTCAAACTGCTAGCCTGAAATATTTTTTAATATAGTTAAAATGTTTTTAAATGCCTGCTGTATGAACACATGTGAAAAATTAAATAGAAAATAATCATGTTTTTTTAATTTTTCATATATTATTGGATGCACCTTGAGCTCATATGCCCTTCAAAGTAGCTCTTAATGAAAAATAAGGAAAAAAATCAAATGAGAGAAAACAATGTTCAAGTCAGACTCGTTAAGACTTGTTCCTTTGACATTTTGCATCTAGCCAATTAAAAAAATGCTTTGGATTATCAGTCAGTCTAAATATTTTTAAAAAAATATGAAAAGGAGTCTTGAGTCTAACCTGTTCTTGTGTAGTATTTTAATGTTGCTTAAAATAGATTTCCATTATATAGTACCCAGGACACTGTTATATAAGATAATAAAATTGGGACATTAAGTTAAAGTTCTGGCCTACTTTTCTCTAATTATCTATGTGATTAATACCTTCCACCTCACACTGAAACAATTTATACCTAATATTTTAGGGATGTATTGAGCCATCATAAAATCATAAATTTTGCTTTTCACTTATATCATTTATAATCTATACCCTGTTTTCTCCACTGGAGTGCCTTCATCTTTCTTTCCAAATATACACTCTTTATCTTTCCAGGGCTGCTCAGAACCCACCTATTCAGTTCTCCCTAACTCCCTTTTCTAAAGTGATAGATAAATTGTCTTCTAATAAGTTGCCTTTTTTTATGACTCTAATGATATTGGATAGTCAAAAGGAGATCAGAATTTTTTTTCAATCAGATATGCCTCTTTAAAAAGTTTTATTTATAATAGAAAACTAAATGGATTTAAAATTGAATTACACTAAAGTAATTTAATTTTTCTCTAATTCCTAGAGTATTTCATAATCCTATTTACCTAATAATGATAGGTATACTAGACTGTTATTGATTAAAGAAAATTAAAACAACCTTTCTAAACTGTAATTATTAATAATTATACTATGACCTTAACGTTTAGCAAATTCCTTTTTAGTGCTTTTATACTTAGAAATATGTTTTTAATTAGTGTGGTATATGAAAAAGAAAAAGAATTTGATATTTCTGTCCCCTAGATCAGAAAACTAAAGCAAAGAAAGGTTGGAGATTTTATATATCAAAGATAGTCACTTTACAAGGCAAAGGGACTCTTCTGAAGAGCACACATAGTACAAGACAATATTGATGAAGAACAGTGAATATATTGGCCATGCCTGGTAAGCCGATAGCACATATACAGTTCACTAACTTTTCAAGTATTTCAATATACTTTTCTTCCCAGCCTGGTGTTAGCGGAAAGAAGAAACATTCATAGCTAAAAAAACCTAAATTAAAAATTTTATAAGGTAACCCCTTAGATGTTAGGCAAGTTATAATTTCTCTGTGAAATAAGAAATCAGCTATTTGGAGAAGTGTTGTGAGGATTAGATAAAACAAATTATGAAGTGTCAGGCAAGTACAGAAAACTGATCTTAGTAACGTTAGTTATATTTTCAATTATGGTTGATCTTAAGGAACTGGGATTTGTGGAAGCAGAACAAATAAAAATGAGATGAAAGTCAACAGTGAATTAAGATTTTGTTTACTGATCAAACATAATAAGTAATGCACTTATTAATTTATCATTAATAGTCATGGATTTTATTTGTTCTTGGCCTTTTATATTTTTATTTTTCATATACATGTATGCATAAAATATAAAAGAGTGTGGGAATGTTAAGAAGTGTGTAATGTCATTAACTTTATTACTGAAAGTGGGACAAATGAACTATGTAGGTAGAAATATGAGTAAGATAAGATATCCATTTCAATAAAATGACAATAAAAACCTTATTGCATCCTATATCATTACTTGCTATATGTTACTTATGTTGGATATACAGTAAGGATATATAAAAAATAAATTCTTTGTAGCTCTTAAAAGACTTGATTTATCAGTTTTTTGTCAGTATAATGTCTTGTTTCTTAGGCTTCAGATGGAAAGTCATAAAGTACAAATGTGATGGAAAAAAGTATCTAATTTCATTTAAATCATGTCTCTTATATGGCATAAATAAGCTAAGCCTGGTAGACTACATTACAGACAGAAACAACCCAGAGACATTATGCCAAAAAAGCTTAAAAATGTATTGTTTTTCATCCTTGCTGTACTATTGCTTGCACTAACAACATTAAGTGTACATTGCCTAAAACTTTGGACCTCAATGGATTCTTAAGTTACACATGTAAATAATAATTATGTTGGTGGTTCTAATAGTGGATGTAGGCATAGAGCCAATTATAGCAGCTCCAGGATGACAAGTATTGCTCAGAACACTCTTTTTTTCCAGACTGCCTAACCATTACGTTATTGAATGTGAATGAATTATTAATTTTAAATTAACAATTTTGTCATCTTATTTTGTCATGTTATCTTGTTAAATATTAATATAATTATAATTATTGCATAATAACTTGTTATCATCGCATTTTTTCGGGTATGTTTTACTTGAAAAACACATTTTATTATAATGTATATGACACTGTTCTTAGTTACCTACTGAAATGAACTCATGCTACTTTATTGACCTCTTGCTATAGTCTAAATTAATAGAGTGTACTGCTTTCATATTGCTCACTGCTTGATGAAACTTACAAGAATACCATTCAGATTAGGGATTTATGGAGGTCACTAGTCAGATTAGGGATTTATGGAGATTGGGTTATCAATGGCATTTTAGCTTATATCAGTTTCACAGTGGGTCCCGAAACTCATTGTCTGATTATTTTTCCATTTCCAGAATGGATAATTAGAATAGACATACTGAGCAGCTGACAGACTCTCCACAACCTTCTTTCAAACATTCCTTATTTTATTGAGTTGGGGCCAGTGATTGCGCAATTTCCTCTGCCTGGAACACTCTTGCAGGTACCCATAAAGATCCAGTCTACACTCTATCTTGATTTGCCCACAACATGGAGATATATAGAGATTACCAGACACAGTGTCAAGTATGCAAAAGCAGGTATTGGATTTAGTGAGTATTCTGAAAACAGGACTATGAACATGCAGCCGAAGTTCAGTAGTGGGAATGACAGTGAAGTAGTTAGAGTCAAACTCAAGAGTCAGAAAAGCATAGTCCATTAACATAGCTTGGGTTATTTCTTATAAAAGAAGGCAAGTATTAGACATAGAAAAAAAATCCCCGTTTGAATCAGTGTTGAAACATTCTCCAAATCACTTGAATATTATCTGTGTTTTCCAAAGGGGTGATTCATCTCAGCCTCTGACATTGTTCAGGAGGCATTGTGTTCATAAAATTTTCCCAGAAACCTCTCAGTTAGCTTAGATCAAATCAACTTCTCAACTTTCATCATGCCTCTTTTACTTTTATATAATTTTTCACTTTTGAACCAATGTTAAAAGTACTTCTGTGTGCCTAACCGATGGTGGAATAGTGGATAGAGCATTGACCTTGGACATTACTGTGCAGGTTCAGAACCCTGAGGTTATCTGCTTGAGCACAGGCTCCCCAGTTTGAGCATCAGGTCTCCAACTTGATCATGAGTTCATCAACATTCTTCCATTGTTGCTGGCTTGACCGCAAAGATCGTTGGCTTGAAACCCAATGTTGCTGGCTTGAGCCCAAGGTTGCCGGCTTTAGCAAAGGGAACTGGCTCAATGGAAGCCCCCTCCACCACTAAGGCACATATGAATAGCAATCAATGAACAAATAAAGTGACAGCGCCTATGAGTTGATTCTTCTCACCTCCCCCCCTTCCTTTTCTCTCTTTTTTGTTAAAAAAAGTTGTTTTGGTGTATAACATATTTCTTTAAATTATAAACTCTGAAGATTAAAAGCTTTGTTTTATTTATATTTTTATTTCCATTTTCATATCTGCACTGTGTAATACTTGCTGCAAAGTAGACCAATAAATGCTTATTAAGTGAATTTATCTTAATAATTGAAGAAGTTAAATATCTTCAATTGGCAATCTGTCCTGGAAAAAAGAATAAAATGGTAAAAGAAAAATTATGGTGAATTTAAAACTTATAGTGGGTTGATATTTTAATAATTCACTTACATTTTTTTACTACATTTCTAGATTAAACAATGCCTTTAGAATATATTAGAAGGGAGTTGACTTTGTACTATGAAATGTAGTCCTTAATACTTTAGCTACAGATTAGAAGGAGAGAGGAAGATTTGTGAAAGGAAAAGAAAATTGACAATTTATGATTTCAATCTCAGACTCAGCTGTGACATGGATAAACAAAGACAATTAATTTTTTTGAAAGAATTTACTAATAAATTCTTCTGGGGAGTGAAAATGGCAAGATCACTGTAAAAAAAGTGAAACTGATCATGCAGAAGGGTAATAAACAGGAATATTCACAGAGACAGAATGTTTAAATAACCAAGATTCACGTCTTTGCTGCCTTTCTTCCCTGAGGCACAAGTTGTTCTAGTTTGCCATATAAACTTCTAAATTAATTTTGAACACAAATAAACCAACACATTGACATAAAATAGTCCCAGACCTTTCTCTATAAATGTTAATCTATTTGAGAAAATGTTTGGGATTTATGGAAGTTGGTTTAGGTTCTGGTATATGTAATTTCAATGTTAGTAGATGTTATATGGAGTTCTGTTTCAGAAACAAAATGATTTATCGTGTATATATAAATCAGTGCCATAACTAATAATGCTATGGATATCATCCAATAAGTATTGTATTTAACATTTATTGTCTGTCATGGTTTATGGTGTTAGGAGTATTTAAAAATAAAACATAATTTCTCCCATTTCAAAAAGCTTACATTAATTGACCAAGTCCTATCCTGTTGATCATTCACAAATTTGACCTGTTAATTCACAGTTTGATTAATCAGTTTAATTACAAATTCCCACCATTTTTGGGAGGTCTTAGTTGTAGCAAATTTATCAGTAAGAAGAAAAAGAAATAGCCATCTTTATATTCCAAAAGCACTATAATGAGTTTCCTGTAACTCAAGAGTTAATGACTATGAGAAAAGTATAGCTTATATTTATTTCCTGATACTATTTTCTGATTTGGATTTACATATACTGATTATACTTTATTATTATAATCTTCTAACTTTCAACTAGTTAATGAGTTTTCTAGAAAAACTACTAACCAAAAGGTACCTTAATTTTTTTAAAAAAATTTAATTTCTTTAATGTCCATACCTTATCAAATCACTTTGATTGCATCACCTGCAAAAATCTTTCTCCTTTATATCTACCCTAATCCATCATCAGTGTGCTAAAACATAAACAGACTTTGATCTAAATTGAGGCCTGAATTCCCTGTAATCCACTGATCCAAGCTAGGTAAGTGAGCCAGAGAATGGATCAATTGAATTATTATATAAATTCCCTCTGGAAAAGTTCAGTAAAATGCAATGTCCACAGGATGTATATTCAGCATGAGGATTGTAGAAAACCCACAAGCCTCAGAAATTGGAAAGCAATCCAGCAGGTTAGCTATTTAAGTACTGATGCAGA
This sequence comes from Saccopteryx leptura, assembly GCF_036850995.1. Classification (NCBI taxonomy): domain Eukaryota; kingdom Metazoa; phylum Chordata; class Mammalia; order Chiroptera; family Emballonuridae; genus Saccopteryx; species Saccopteryx leptura. The sequence goes on along the minus strand of NC_089509.1, from coordinate 25,395,676 downwards.
GATAAGATTGCTTTTAAAAAGTATCATACCCTTTTCCCAAGCACACTTTTGTTGATTTCCTACTCAGTTTGCTTAGGAAAAGAAGTATGATGTTAATGATTTTTGACATTAAGTGCATCATATTGTTGGATACATTAAATATCTTAAAGTGAATAGAATAGTTAGATAGCTAATTTAGTATATAGTAAATGGTTGTAGGTAATACGTTTTCTAGTAGTTTATTTTTTCTTTTTGATTGAATTTGAAGTAACATTGCTTAACGAAATTATGTAGGTCTCAGATCTACAAGTCTATAATACATCATCTGTGTGCTGTATTATGAGATCACCACCCCAAGTCAAGTTTCCGTCCATCACCACTTAAACTCCCTACACCCTCTGTCACTTCCCCCACCCCTTTCCCTCTGGTAATAACAGTGTTGTGTGTCTATGAGGTGGTTTTTACCTTTTTCACTGAGCCCGCAACTTCCCTCCCATTTGACAGCTGTCAGTCTGTTCTCTATCTACGCATCTTTTTGCTTCTTTGCTTGTCCCAGATATCAGAGTAGTAAAACCGCTAAGATGCAAAGCAGTTTAAAAGGCAGATGATTAAGCAGGAAGAACTTAGCTTGAATCCAAATTTCTGGTTCAAGCTTTTGACCTTAGGAAATTCAGTTATATTCCCTGGGCTCTATTTTCTTTCATTGTAAAATAAGAAAATTGGACTAAGTTATCTGTTTCCACATTGAACTTTTCATGTTTTTAATAATATCCTAAATTCAACAATATAGAACAATTATTAATATTTGCAGTGTTCCATGTTTAAGTAGAAAAGTATGTTTTCCAAATGAATACATTATAAGTTTTTAGAAGGCGGTTGAGAACAATTGTGACCCAAGTTCCAATTACTTAATTATTCTCCTGGTCATTGAAAATGATCATTTATTATACACCTACAAAGGTCAGTGCATTGTGCTGGCTATGATAATATCTCCTATTTGGAACAAATTTACTTTATGATACCAAGACAGTCCATATTAAAATGACAATGAGTATATTATCCAAATTAATGTTGACTTCTAGCCATAAAAAAGCATTTAAAAATAATGATATATCTAATTGGACCAAGTGATAACTACTTCAAGTGGTATCTGGTAAAAAGAAGAGGCAAAATCTAACATGCCATATAGCGACATCTCATTTTATCATTATTTTCATTTGGCTGTAATATATTCTTTCAATTCTGACAATGGGCATGTGACTATGAATAAGTATTCTTATTCATTGACAAGCTAAATAACAAAGATGTCAGATATAGTGCTGATGGAAATTAATCATTGACTCTTGATAGAATTCACTTTTGTCTGAGAGTAGCCATTTAACAAATTTCTAGGGATAAATATGACCATTCTTCTTTTTTTGTGACAGAGACAGAGACAAAAAGAAGAACTGATAGGGACAGACAGACAGGAAGGGAGAGAGATGAGAAGATGAGAAGCATTATCTCTTTGTTGCAGCAGCTTCCTTGTTCACTGATTGCTTTCTCATATGTGCTTTGATGGGGCGGTGGGCAGGGGGCGGGCTACAGCAGAGTGAGTAACCCTTTGCTTAAGCCAATGACCTTGGGCTCAAGCCAGCGACCATGGGGTCATGTTTATGATCCCACACTCAAGCCAGTGACCCTGCGCTCAAGCTGGTGAGCCTGTGCTAAAGCCGGATGAACCCATTCCCAAGCAGGTAACCTCAGGGTTTCAAACCTGGGTCCTCTGCATCCCAGTTCGTCACTGTCCACTGCACCACCACCTGGTCAGGCAAAAATCACCGTTCTTTAAAGAAATAGAAAACTTAATTTGACAAATGAAAGGAACATGATAGTGCTGAAGAATTCAAATAACATTTTAAGTGTCCATTTATAAGTAATTGGCCAAACACTTACTATTAATATCTAATTAATATGTATGAAAGTAATTTATCAAAATAATTCAAAATTGTAAATTAAAAGTTAGTTTTTTTTATACTTTAAAATTTCTTAAGATAAATAATTTTAAAAATCTAGTCCTAAAATTAGGAGCAAGATTACTGATAAAACATATTTAGGTCTGTAGGCTTAGGCTAACGTGAGTTAGCTCTCTTTATTAATTCTTGATATCTTATCCTCTATGTCCTTGAATTGACTGTAGAGCTGTGTTAAAAAGATAAGAACTGAACAGCATATTGATTTCCAATATTTTGATTTTATGCTGAAGATGGTTTTCTATTTTTCAGGCTGTTTACCTACTTAGGTCTTGGAGATACTGAATGGAGATTGCCTGAATTCATTAGTGCATGAATTTGGTCCAAAGTTCACAATGACCATAGCTGAACTGTGTTACTGTTGTATTATTTTTTTGGATATTGTAGCCATGATATAATATGACAAAGTGTCTCGAATTTAAAGTTCAGGGTAAAATTTAACTGCAAATTAATGTACTTATATAGGGCTATCCAAGATATAGTTCACAATTTCACTATGAAGTTTATTATTGTTGTTGAGGTGGTATAGATAATCCTATCTTATGTGAAGAAGAAGGAACTGAAAGAGATTTAATTTTTTAGGGTGATAGTACTTCAATTAATAGTTTGGCACTTTGTGATTGAATTATTTTAGCCTGCTGAAGAAAAAAAATTATCTGTATCATTTTCCTCATAAGACCTGTTGAATTGTGTTAAGAGGATTTTAAGTGACCTTTCCTAAGATAGCTTCACTCCAACAAATGTTTCAAGAGAAATAAATCACCATCCTAAGGTTAGGTATTGCCTGCTAGTTCATATCTATCGAACCTCAGAGACCTACTGCTTCATAGGTTTTGCTTCCTTTTAAAAATATTCTGAAGGCTAAGTACATACCAGCAAAAGGGTGATTGAAAAGAGATCCAGGGCCTAGCCGGTGGCTCAGTGAATACAGCATCCTGGGTTTGATTCCCAGTCACAGCACACAGGAAAAGCAACCATTTGCTTCTCTCCCCAACATCTCCCCCTTTTTTCCCTTTTCCCTTCCCACAGCCAGTGGCTCAATTATTTTGAGTGTGGTCCTGGTTGCTGAAGATAACTCCATTGGAGCACATCACTGTCAGGCAGTAAAAATAACTCAGTACTCGAGCATCGGCCCTAGGTAGGGTTGCTGGGTAGATGCCAGTCAGGGCACATGTGAGAGTCTGCACACTATTTCTTCTCCTCTCACCTAGAAAGAAAGAAAGAAAGAAAGAAAGAAAGAAAGAAAGAAAGAAAGAAAGAAAGAGAGAGACAGAGAAGGAAGGAAGGAAGGAAGGAAGGAAGGAAGGAAGGAAGGAAGGAAGGAAGGAAGGAAGGAAGGAAGGAAGGAAGGAAAGGAGGGAGGGAGGGAGGGAGGGAGAGAGAGAAAGAGAGAAAGAGAGAAAGAGAGAAAGAGAGAAAGAGAGAAAGAAAGAAAGAAAGAAAGAAAGAAAGAAAGAAAGAAAGAAAGAAAGAAAGAAAGAAAGAGAAAGAGAGAAAGAAAGAAAGAAAGGAACAAAATGGATTCATTTGAATTCCGAAGAGCAACAGTCTCAGGAAAATGAGCATATTTGATGATCACCAAGTCATAACTTCTGAGTTCACCGTTGCCAACTTGCAAGGCTTGATGTTTCCAGATTCTTGGTTAATGAAGGTGTGGCCAATGGGTAGAGAGCATCCTTTTAGAGCAGCAGTATTCTTGTCCTTGTCTGATTGCAAAGAAGTTAATGTTTTTTCAATTATAATTGACATTTAATATGATTTTATATTAGTTTCAGGTGTACAGCACAATGGTCAGACATTTATATAATTTACAAAGTGATCCCACTGGTGAGTCTAGTGCCACCTGGCAACATACATAGTCATTACAATAGTATTGACTATATACCCTGCTGTACTGTACATCCCCATCACTATGTCACTATGTTGTAACTACCAATTTGTAGCCCCTAATTTCTTCAACTTTTTCAGCCATCCCCCAACCACCCCCTTTAATATGGCAACCATCAGTTTATTGTCTGTATCTATGAGTGTGTTTCTGTTTGCTAACAAGTTAATTTTTTTAATTTAATTTATTGAGGTGATTCTGGTTAACATAATTACATAGGTTTCATATGCCAAATACAAAGTTAAATCCTTTTTATTTGTTGTTATTTGTCTGAAGTGAGAAGCAGGGAGGCAGAGAGACAGACTTCCGCTTGCACCCGACCAGGATCCACCCAGCAGCTCAGGTATTTTAGAGCATGCCCACTAGGGGGCGATGGTCTGCCCATCTGGGCATTGCTCCATTGCAATGGGAGCCATTCTCACGCCTGAGGCGGAGGCCATGGAGCCATGCTCAGCGCCTGGGCCAATTTTGCTCCAATGGAGCCTTGGCTACAGGAGGAAAAGAGAGAGATAGAGAGGAAGGAGAGGGGAAGGGTGGAGAAGCAAATGGGTGCTTCTTGTGTATACCCTGGCTGGGAATCGAACCCGGGACTTCCACACGCCGGGCTGACAGTCTAATGCTGAGCTAACTGGCCAGGGCCAAAGTTAATTCTTAATTATTGACTGATATTATCTCTCTTTTATACAGTCTTAGTATCAGCAAGAAGAAACCAACACATTTAACATTCTGGTGAAAAGAAACTGTGTTGCTATGAATATAGCCATAGCTGAGTAAGATCATCTGTGTCCTCACTGGCCACACCCAAGTTCTTGGGTTTTGGTTTCCCATTTCTGAGTGCCTGTTTACATAGTAGTTATGGTATATGCAAAGCTTCTGTAATGAAAAAGGCCAAAACCTTAATAGCTCAAGCAAAGTAAGGGTTTATTTCTCTCTCATGCAACAGTCCATGAATAGGCGGTCTATCTGAAATTATGCAAGGGTGCCCCAAGTGCCTTTCCTCTTGTGACTCGTTCATTTAGGAGAGTTCTGGATCAGCTGTGCATCACATCTGCATTCTAGCCTTTGGATAAATAGAGGAGGAAATGAGGGACATGGAATTTATTTTAAGGACCTGATGTGGATGTTGTGTGTATCACATTTACATTCCATTCATGAAAGCTTATCATGTTGTCACATCTAGTTACAAGGATAGTGGGGAATATAGTGCATCTTTGCAATTATTTATAAATATTTTATTTAAAAAATTGTTGCATAGCTATTACCCAAGTTTTTTCTAGTATCTATTCTAGTGATGCATGCATTACTGAAATGTTAGTTTATTTTCTTAGCCCAAGAATTACTTTTCTTTCTGTGAATAATCTTTTTTCTCCCCTGCATTGGTATTGTAGTAGTGTTTTTGTTTGTTGGCCAGCTCAGGTATTTTGATGAAAACAGAATAAGGCCTCTTTACTGCACAGAAATCAGTAAGCCCGTGAAACTTTCTTCAGATATTCCTTTTACTACGGGATTCACTATTCACACTTGTTGAGCAACACCAGCAGACAGTAGAGTGTCCAGAAGTAAGCATATTATTTACAGTCATCCTCCATCATATCATGGTTCACTTTTCACGGTCTCACTGTATCACGGATTTTTAAATTGTATAAATCAAATTTTGTATCTTGGATTTTCCACTATATAATAGGATTTTGTAGTATATAGGTATTTTTATATATTTATTATTTTAATTATCTTTGTGGTAAAATAAGCAAAATAAGTGTGGGAAAAGTTAACAGCATGGGAAGGTTTATATAAATGTAGAGAGGCTTTATAAAGCCTTAAAATGTATATAAATAATAAAATAAATATAAAGTCATTACTTCATTGATTTTTGCCTATGGGGGGATTCTGGAACTTAACCCCCGCAGCAGATGAGGGACCACTATACACCCAATCCTTTGGAAAGAGGAATGGAAGAAAACACAGAAAGGAGTAATGTTATAAGAAAAAAGAAGGTGGGCACAGAAAGGTATTTCATTTAAATTATACATTTTGCCCAGCTACTAATGGCACAGGTCCAAAGGCATGCACTCCAACCTAGCAGGGCGCAGGGTGGAGTGAAAAAAGTGTGGGAAGAATTCTCTTATTTTATTTTACAAACTTCTAGGCTGTTTGTATATTTTCAATGTATATGTGCTGTGTTTGCCATTTTTAGAATATCAGCAATTAAACAATAATAATATATAGTGTATTAAAAGCAAATAGCCTAGTTTCTGAAATATGAAACAAAGATGGCAGATTCTAGATGGTTTCCTATACCTTCTTTTCTCCCAAAAGGTGGTGGCTGCATTTTTTGTTTGTGTGTTTGTTTTTGGTTTCTTATTTTTATTTAAAAAAGTTTCTGTCCCTCTTTTTGCATAAGGGCTTCCGTAGGAATGTAGGAGACAGTGCCAACACGCATGTAGGAGTCATCTAGAAAAGGTTGACACCTAGAACTTTGAATTATTTGCTATGACCTGAGCAAGTTATATAACTTCTCAGCATTAAACTCCTCATTTATAAAATGGAGATACTATTGAGTGCTTACTTGTGCTCGTCTAATATTTATAACACTCTTGGGTTGGATAGAAATGAACCTTCCTATACACAGACAAGTAAAGTACAGTATTAAGAGGTGAACCCATCTTTTTCTGATTCCAAATTTCATGTTTCTAAGCAAGACCCACCTCCAAAGTTTTTCTGAGAATTTGGTATTTTTTAATGAAATACATAAGGGTCTATTTCTTTCTAATTAAAGGAGTTTATAGTAGATTTTTACAATCAGCTGTTAATAATTACCCCCAATTAAATCATTCAGATAATGTCTGCATTTTGTGAAGATATAACCAAGTCTCTGTGAAGATTTATTCAGTATCTTGCAGATGGAGAATGTACCTCTTTTGGAGGGATTTCCTATTTTTAAACCCTGGAAATCAGAAATTTACAGTGATTAAATTTCACTAACAGCGGATGCCTTCTTTCTAAATTCTGCCTGGAAAATGAGTGATTTTCCAAAGGATACTCAACAAACTGTCATTATTATGAATTTGATCTGTGCTTCATGTTAGAGCGCTTCTGGCAAGTGTCTCAGAGTTGGTGCTTTAATGCCAGTACCTTCTTACAAGGAAGTGCAGCTAATGGTCTTCATTTTTACCTAATGTTATCCTGGCAGCGGACACATAAACCTATTTGTGGTAGTCCCAAGTGAAACACAAAAATTAACATACAATATTAATGGATAACATGAAAACATTGAGATTATGCCGGCTCACTGGTCATCACCAGTAGTGATTATAATGAAGACATTAGTTTAAATAAAGATGTAGGTTGAGCCATAAAACTCCAGAATGTGTGCACTTGCCACAAACCAACAGAAAATGGGATAGCTATACTTAACAAAATCTCTGCAGAAGTAAGAAAACTAAAAACAGGTTTTCTTAAACTTTAATTCACATTAGATTTCTGATTTAGAAAATGTTTTTTGGCAGTGTCTATGATTTGGAATGCTGAACTGCCTTTTCAAAGACTGGTATAGTCTATATAAATATGTGAAATATATATAAAATACAGCATTCTACACCCAGTATTCTACACTTCATAAATATTGCCTACTATAACAATGTAGGAGGCTTTAATAAGATATTTTTGAAATAGTTATTCAAAATTTTATAAAACATGAAGGCAATTTCTTAAAAATAAATAACTCAGATAATGACAAGTTTGCCCACCTTGATTTACAAAGTCCTAGGCAGGATGACATTTTAAAAATCTTCCTTTTTAATAAAGAATTTAACCAGATATAGTGTATTTTTATGTTTACTCATTTCCTGACCCAGAGAATTATTGAATGCCCAGGGTGTGCCTGCTACTCTCCTTTGGCCTGGACTGGTTGTCTTGCATGGTTAGACCCAGGGATAGAACACCTAAAATAGTGCTTGGTACATAGTAAGTGCTCAGTAAGTATTGGCTTGAATTATTAAATTTGTTTTATTTTTAGTTATTTACTTTTTATACATAAGAGTGGCTAATTTTTTGACAATACTTGGATTAAATATTACCACTATTTCAGAGAATTTTATGACTTCCTCTCATCTACTTGATAGCTAAAGCTTCTGTATACCATCAGCTATTTATTTATAATGTATACATAGATAAACACATACACATATACATGCATACACACAATGGCATTTGTTTTCATATGTCTCTAGTAAGCTATAAGCTTTCTCAGAGAGAATATGGGGTGCATCTGTATGTGTAGGGATCTTTTCATCAGTCATTCTGTCTATTGTCAATCTTTAATACCATGCATGACAACTAATAAATATTGACAGTCTTAAGCATATTCCACTTCAGAACTTTATATCTTGGTTCTGGTCACTACCAACAGATGGCGCTGTTAGGTTAACCAGTTCTCAACAATCAAGTTCTTGAGAGCGGGGGTTACTCAGAACTAAGTATACTTTGGGATCACCCGCAGTACTTGATACAACACAAATTCCTGGGTCCTACAGCCAAGTATTCTGACTTGGTAGTTTTGCTCAAGAATCTGTATTCCTAACAAGTGTGGATTTATATTTATTTATATGAAATTTGGAGCTTAGAAAGATTTAGATTATAAAAAAAAACAAAAAACTGTCACTTAGAGAAATTTAAAATACATAGTTAAGCCATTTTGAAATTCTCTTAACTTGCAGTGTTCCTAATATTACCCACATTATATATCTTAATATAAATATACCTTTTCTTTCATGTATTAATGATATAAAGTAAAGTAATAATAAAACTTACTTCCTAATCCTCAAAGAAAAACACTGTTAACAGTCTATGAAGTGTTTTAAACATCATCAAGACTATCTTAGATTCATATAAAATTGCTTCATTTTAATATTCTCCATGTGAGTACATTCTTGTGTCATTCAGAGATGCTGAGGCAGTGGACCTTTGAACTCTAAAAATGTAAGGGTTTAGGGATGAAGGAATTGTCATTTTTACTGAGCGATAATTCAAGGCACCAATATAGGATTTAAGAACAGTTTGGAGGAATAAAAATGATCTTTGTCCTCTAGCCTAATTGGTTTCTTTGATAACAATGATACTGAATTTTTTAAAAAGAAACAAATGATAAGAACATAGTTAGACTGATAATAGATTTCTAATGAATTACAATTAGAAAAACACTGTTAACAGTTTCTTATTTTTTTCAGAAGTAGTCTATGCAAATGCATATATATTATCAATGCATTTCTTTATACAAATGGGATTAGCAATTTTGTTTCCATGCTAAACATATCTTAGATAATTTTTTATGTCAATACTTGAAATCCTTGTTGATAAAGTAATTTTAATCAGTTTTATTCATGAGTTCTGTTATACAGCAAATATTAAACACCCTCCTACATGTAAGCTATAAGTGGGTAGGGAGAAAGGCATATAGAAGATGAACGAAATTGGTTTAAGTTCAATTGAGAGTGATAGATTCCTTCCTGTCTCCCTTTCTCCCTTTTCCCCTTACAGTATAAACATATGGACCACCTACTCTATGCCAGGCACTGTGTTAGGCACTATGAATACAAATGAATGAGCTACCCTTTAAGTAGGTCCACAAACTGTGGTGGAAATAGACAAATGTGAATAATTATAGTGCAGTGAAATGAATGTAATAATATAGGCAGATGGAAGAAATTTTAGAATTGTCACCTCAGCTTCAGAGGTAAAAAAGTCTACCCAGGAAACAAACTACTTGAGATTGTATTCAGGGGTCAAGCATGGTGGCCAGTACTGTTTCCAAGGAAATACTGAGAGCACCACAATAGATTTCCCTGGGTGTGCTGGTGAAAATTCAAAGAATATATGACATGTGTGCTACCATTTAGAGAGGGAGTAAAATTTAATTAGATTAAGAATTAAATCCAGTGATAAATTACTGAAGAAATAAAGAAAAACAAATAAATCTCTAGTCAGATAGCTCAGTTGGTTAGAGCATCTTCCTGAAGTGCAAAGGTTGCGGGTTCCATCCTGAATCAGGGCACATACAGGGACAACGCAGTGTTCCTCCCTCTCTCCCTCTCTCCCTCTCTCCCTCTCTCCCTCTCTCCCTCTCTCCCTCTCTCCCTCTCTCCCTCTCTCCCTCCCTCCCTCTCTCCCTCTCTCCCTCTCTCTTTCTTTCTCTCTTCCCCCTTCCTCTCTCATGTAAATCAATAAATAAAAATTTTAAAAAATAAAAAAGAAAATTATTATCATGATAAGGAATTCTGTGATTCTAGAGTTTATTTTAGGAAGGAGTGAGAGCAGTAACTTATGCAGAAACCAGGTTATAAAGAAGCTTAAGTCTGATCCTCAGGAAGTAACAGCCATTTCAAGAAGGAAAGTGACATGATCTTTTCTTGGTTATGTATGTATGTGTGTATGTACATATGTATGTATGTATGTATGTATATATGTATGTATGTATGTATGTATGAAGAGTTACTTCTTCCAGGTTTGTAGAAAATAAATGGGCATTAGAAGCACTTGCAAGAATGGAGGTTAGTTTTGTGGAAAAGTGTTTTAGTAATAGAAGCGTGAGATTTTGAGGACATAGACTAGACTGAAAGCCCCACAACTGTATGAGTGACGTATGACTCATTTCCCACTCAACCATTAGTACCTACCATATTAACTGTCACTTAGTAGGTATTCGGAACATATTAGCTGACTAATGTGACAGTAAATTCTTGGTTGAATTTTGCAAATAAAGACATATAATTTGCGAACAGAGCAGGTTTAAAGGGGAAGAGGTTAGATTTATTTTTGGCCTTGTTAGCTGTAGAGTATCCATAGACCATCTATGTAGAGAAATTCTTAAAAGGGATTATTCCTTTTTTATTCTGGGTTGCACAAATCTCTTCCCTTTTAGGCTGCCTTCTTTCATGCTGTGGACAGAACATTTTGTCTATAGTCTTGGTATGATTTTAAGCAAAATAACTCACTGTAACTGTCACACTTTCCGCTATCATTCAACCATGAAACATGGTTCAAATCAAAATAATGGTGTTCACTATATTTGTTGGGTGTTTAATATTTTTAGGCCCACTTATTCTGTTTAACACTGAGCTTCACATCTAGAAGTTTGTTAATCAACAGTAGACCAAGTTTCCTTTCAGAAACCTGGCTTTTGAAACCCTATCTAGTTTCTCAAAGAAATTTTTTTTAATAGATAGCTCTTTTTAAAGTAAGCAAAATAACCTATTCCAAAATGAACACTGAAGTTTAATTTACAATAGTAGCAAAAAAAGATGCCTCAACTGTATTGTCTTCTTTATCGGGATTCTTACTTGTTGACTTAGGAAAAGTTTGAGATCATTTGTCAAATGTGCACATATAGTTAGGTATTTTTGTATACTTATAAGAGAATAATGAGGGTACCCTGGGGGCCTTCTTTTTACTACCCTTCCTCCCCTACTCCTCTTCCCTTTGGAGCTCATAACTTTATGCTTAATTTCTCATAAGGCATAGAAACCTTCAAGGTTTTATTACCAAACTTTTACTTGGTACCTTAAACAATTATGCAACAAGGTTGCATTTCTAAAAATTGAAATAAATTCTAGAAAGCCACCTCTTCATCCTTCATCTTGCCTCAGCTTGCACATGATCAATTTTAGGCAGCAATCTGTCAGAAGGGAGACAGTCATTGTATTTGAGAATTATTCCCGACTGAATTATTCCTAGACTCATCATCTATAGAGGGCATTTACTGGAGATAGACCGGCATTAGGTCAAATAAGCCAGGGGAAATCACCACCTCTTCCCCCTGCCTCTAGTATCTTTCCCCATTGCTTTTGTACATATTACCTTCCTCTGGTCTTTTGCTGTTTTTATTTTCTTTTGCTGTTTTTATATGATGTGATTCCTGAACCTTTTTTTCATTCAAGTGTTCTTATCTATTCTAATTTGTTAAAATCCTTTTTGTGATACCATGGAGACAGGAACCTTCTCCTCTTTTCCAAATACTAGCCCCTCTCCACCAGGTCTCATCAAGTCCTTTTCCATTAGTTAAACACACATGAGGCATCCCAGAACACAGTTTCCTTCCCACACATTTTTTCCCACACATACTATATTTTTCTAAAGCCAGTTAACTGTTTTCTCAAGAAAAACATTTGTTTGATACAAAGAAAATTTATAAAATGCTATATATAATAATTACAGGTTAAAATGATTATGTATTCATTATATATATATAGTTTTGAGTCTTTTTATTAATCTAAGGGCTAATGCAGGGCTGTTCAACAAGATATTAGATAATTTTGAGAATAATTTTGTTTAGCTGATGGTTATAGTCCAAGTAGATAACCTTTAATTCCCCTTATCATCATTTCTACTATGATTATAATATTACTGCAAATTAAATTTGAAGTCTATGAAGTGTTTTAAACATTATCAAGACTATCTTAGATTCATAGAAAATTGCTTCATTTTAATATTCTCCATGTGAGCACATTATTGTGTCATTCAGAGATGCTGAGACAGTGGACCTTTGAACTCTAAAAATGTAAGGGCTTAAGGATGAAGGAATTGTCATTTTTACTGAGAGATAATTCAAGGCACCAATATAGGATTTAAGAACAGTTTGGAGGAATAAAAATGATCTTTGTCCTCTAGCCTAATTGGTTTCTTTGATAACAATGATACTGAATATTTTTAAAAGAAACAAATGATAAGAACATAGTTAGACTGATAATAGTTTTCTAATGAATTACTGATATTCATATTAGAAAAAGGAAGACAAAATATTGTATTAAATATCACACTGTGATTAGACTCAATAATTACAAAATACATTGGATACTTAGTTGGTGCCAACAGTCAAATCCTGAACCAATTGAGGGGCAGAAACATCTAATTTTAACTACTTGCTAATTGAAAATGCAGAAAATCCATAGTCAAAACAAAAACATTCCTGAAAGTGATGGGGTATTTATCATTTCCATCAAATGAAGGTATTAGGATTGATTAATCAATCAATCCACAGATAAAACAACCAGTATCTTCCCATGGGATTGTCAGTTTTTCCCTAGGTATTTTTAAGAAGGGCAAACTTTGAGAATGAAAGTTGAGTATGGAGGTGGTTTTAAACTAAATGTCTTTTCTACTCATTTGAAAGTGAATAGCCTATTAAAAAAATGGTGATGTTTAGATTTGAATATATCCCAGGGAAAAGAATTCCAGTAGGATTGTATTTTGGTGATTGTTTGGTAGCTACTGATACAAATTCTTAATTAAAATGTCAATAAAATAAATTAATTTAACTGAATTAGATTTTTGATATAAACTTGGGTGGTAGTTATTTATTTCTACAACATATAATTAAGAGTTAAATTGAGTATATAACAATATCATTCCCTGAGAACTTATAAAAATAGAAGACTTGAAGACACTTTTGAACATGAATTATCCTTAGCATATTTGAAACCACACTAAGAAAAAAAAACTCTCATTGTGTTGTTTATAAATTTATTTTTATTTTATATTTCACAATTAATTGTTACTAGTGTTCAGTTAATTGTTACTAGTGTTACTAGTCAATAAGAAATAAATTTCTATGTAATATTTTTTTAGTCTTTACACATAATTGCTAAGTTTGCTAACTATAACTTTCTTCTTCCACCACAGAAGTTTTAAAGTAATATAAAAATATTTTTCAATATGTTTGATAAAATTCAGTGTGTGTATATATCATATAATAGGAAACATTTCTGTTGTATCTACTCAGATTACATATTGGTGAATAATGCTTTCTTTCAGTAAAATTATATTTCAAAAGGGTAAATTAATAATGTACATCATAAAATACATCATAATCAAAGCACTTCAAATGGGAAATATGGATTAGACTTGCTCTGGGATTTGAAGGAATGGACAAGATATAGAGAAAAGTTGTTAGAGAAGGTAGATTGTGCACTCAAATTTTAGTAGTCTAAACTAACCTATTCAAATAGAATGTTTTTCTTTTTAAGTATCAAGAGGCTTGGGAAAAAGATTGAATGAAAATCTAGATTTAAAAAAATAGGAGACAGGAGAGATGTCTAATTAAAAATATTTTTAAAAATTAAGGAGGTGGCTTAAGGTGGTGGTGCAGTGGATAGAGCATTGGACTGGGAAGTGGAGGACCCAGGTTCGAGATCCCGAGGTCTCCAGCTTGAGCACGGGCTCATCTGATTTGAGCAAAGCTCACCAGCTTGGACCCAAGGTCGCTGGCTTGAGCAAGGCGTTACTTGGTCTGCTGTAGCTCCATGGTCAAGGCACATATGAGAAAGCAATCAATGAACAACTAAGGTGTCACAACAAAAAACTAATGATTGATGCTTCTCATCTCTCTCCGTTCCTGTCTGTCTGTCCCTATCTATCCCTATCTCTGACTCTCTCTCTGTCTCTGAAAAAATAAATTAAGGAGGTAGAGAGGTAAAAGAAATAGACAAATAATACTTATATTGAAGGATAATTTGAAGTGTTTAAATAATATAGAGCCATACATTTTAATTCTAGATTTCTTCATGTCTACATTGCCATATTTTTTAAGAACCATTTTTGAAGGTATTGTGAGAAATTCCAAAATGAATTTGCATTTGTTATGTTTCTAGTGAAGGAGCTAAAATCTGTATGCAAATAATAACATTTCTACATATGTTGGGCAAATTTGTTTGTAAAATTTGTATTTTTTGAGTTTGCTCACTTTTGTGGTTAAAAATGGTGCTGGGCAGCCACATGTGTGCTTGCCCTCAGAGCAGGGCAGTTGATTGAAAATTGCAGATTGCATTCCTGCTTGGGAGGGGCCATTGTTTTGCTTATGTTTGTTGGAGGAGGGGTCTTTGTGGCCCCAGCCAGTTTGTACGGAGAGGTGGGCAGATGGGGAACCAGAGCTGAGGGTCTTTGGGAGCCCTACTGAGGCTTGTGGGCGCCTTTGACTCCAGGAGGAACTGGAGAAGAGTCTCCAGGTTGTGGAACTGGAGAATGTGCCAGGGCTTTGGGAGCCAATGAATGAGAGGGAAGATGTCTTCCCTGTGTGTTTGCTCATCAGCCGGTGTGAGAATTTAATAAAGGATTAGCCCACCATTTTTTGGCTCCACCATTTCTTTACCGTCTGCACAAATCCAATGTGAACCTGCATATGAATGACCACAATGGCGGTGGCCTTTGGCCATACAATGATATTATAAATAAGAAGGATTTAAAAACCAGCACAACCTGACCTGGGGTGCACAGTGAATAAAGTGTCCAACTGGAATTCTGAGGTCATTGGTTTGAAACCCTGGGCTTCCCTGGTCAAGGCACATATGGGAGTTGATGCTTCCTGCTCCTCCCCCCTTCTTGCTCTCTTTCTCTCTCTCCTCTCTAAAATGAATAAATAAAATCTAAAAAAAATAAAATAATAAATCATTCCAAAAGTGTATTTTAAGAGGTAAAGTGAGGAAGATTCACTTTTTAATATATTTAAAAATACAGATTTTAAAAAATTCCATCTTTGCACTTTGTCTTACTTCAAAAGTAATATATGGTTATAAAAAAGTTATAAATATAGAAAATATAAACTAATAAATTTAGATTAGCTATAAGAGTTTGACAGTGTTGGATGAGAAGCTTCCACTGAAGTCACATATGAAACACATGTAGTCAATGACAAAAGATTGGCCTAGGGATTGGTTTCATGTAGTTTCTAACTCAGATTTGTACATTTAATGGTAGCGTATGTATAATAGAAAAGAAAGGGTTTTTTTGTTTTTGTTTCTTTTTATAAAAAATGATGATGCTTTCTTCACTCTTGTTTTCAAGTGATCAAACAAGAGTTACTGAAGTAAGCTATAAAATTAAAAACAAGGGAGTCAAATTACATAGAACACAAGAAAGCTAACTAAATATTCTTGCTAATGTTGAAGTTGTAACTGAAAAAATAAAAAAAGGAAAAGAAAAATGCATCTCAAGTCTGCTAGAAAGAACTGTCCATAAATTAAATATGGCAGAATAATTTTACAAATTCACTGGTTTATAAATGAAGCAGATGCTCAAAAATGTTCAAGCCAGTCACGGTATTGTTTGCTCTCTTTTGTTAGTAAAACGCTACTCAGGTTAAGAGAACAGCTACTAATTAAAAGCAGTGTAATTGCTACATCTGGCTCCCACGAACATCCCTGCTTTGAGTAATAGGTGAATGACGCCAAAATGTCTTTTCTTCTGTACCTTCCTCACTGAACCAGTCCTTATATACATAGTTGTTAGAAATACTTAATCTAAACAACACTAATATCTGGTTAGATATCTGGGAATTGGCATGTGATGATATCAGTTATGTGGGGTTAAAATTAATTTTTTTCTTTGTAATTTTCTCCAAAGCAAGTTTTAATAATTATAATTATTGCTTTTTTGTTAAATGTTCAAAGAAAATGTAATCATATTCTATTACTGTACATTTTGCCTCAATCATAAAGTTAGCTAATAGTGAGGGCTTACTCTGTTCAAGATTCTATTTTAAGGCCTTAATATTGCAATTTTTCATTTTAATTTCATAAAACCCTCTTGAGGTTGACATTATTATTATACCCTCTTTGGAGGGTATGGGTACAAAAGTTGGTGCCCAAGGTCTTATAATGACAAAGTAACAAAATCAAGACTTGAACGTTTGTTGTCTACCTCCAAAATTTGTGCTCTTAACTACCCAATTGTATTTCTCCTTCTAAATGAAGCAACTGATTTTATAGAACACATTTTTCAGTTTAATAGATACTGTTACATCTTTGTGCGGTGCATGCTTTGAGAATACATCATTGTGATAAATCAGGGCTTACTGCTGTAGTCGATGACCATACATATTTTCAACTTTATATTATACTATTGTTTTTCTCTTTTTAACCCATTATGGATTTGAAAGGTAAAATACTTTATCATTCAGGAGATTATGCAGCATTATTTTAAAGACTGGGTAGAAATTTGTAAGATCTCAGGGCATGCAACAAAAAATGTTTATTCTTTATTGCCACTAGCCACGTTATTATTCACTTATTATTCAGCAATACCATCTGCACCATCACCAAACAGTACTAACATATGTACCTATGTAAAGAAGACATCGTGCTGGTACCAAAACAAAATGATTTGCTAAATCATCAGGGTAATATGGATTAACACTCAGGCAGAGCAACTCTGGGGTCATCTACCCAAGAAATCCTACTCAAGGTCAAACATCTTAATTGGAAATATTGAGCTGAAAGATTTCACTGAATTTTGTTAACTCAGCAGTACACTAACAATGAGAAAAATACTAAAACCTCAAAGGTCAGCATGTCTTTTGGGTTGTTAGCAAGCAGCTAAGCTTTTCAGAAGCAAGATAAATAGCTCGGAAGCATGACCCTATCACATCCACATCTAATTCAGCATTATACCTAAGTGTCTTTGCACATGCTACTTAAACACAGAACCCCCAGTCTATCTACCTGCTTAATTTCCAGTCATCCTTCACTCTTGGTAACAAAATGGTAATGATATTAAGACGATAACATAATAATAACAAACTCCTGTTTTTGAAACTAATTTTAATGCTTCCGAGCAACATCTCATTGAAATCTCATAACAATCCAAAACACTGTTTTCTGGATGAAAAAACTGAGAATAGGAGAGGTAAAATAATCTGCCTAAGGGTTCATATTTTTTTTAAAAAAAATATTTATTAACTTTAGTGAGAGAGGAAAGGAGGGGAAGAGAGAGACAGACACATTGAGCTGTTCCTGTATGTGCCCTGACGTCAGATTGAACTGTCAACCTCTGTGTTTTGTGACGAATCTCTAACCAACCGAGCTATCCAGCCAGGGTAGTGTATTTAATATGTAGTATAACTGTGTTTCAAATACAATCCTTATCTGTGTGACTTTAAAACTCTTTTATATAGCCAAGACATAAAAACATTTTTCTAGAAAGACTTCCTTGTACCTTCCTCCAAGTCCCTGTGGCACTTACCCCCAGCAGAGCTGCGGGTTGCATGCTCACCCTCTCTTTTGTGCTCAAAATATCTAAAACATACTATTTTTTTAGAAAATATTATATACTGAGATATAATTTTTCATTTACTTGTCTCTACTAAACAAGTCTCCTGAAGGCAGGATCTATCTCTTATCTTTGATCCCTGATTACTATAATAAATTAACTGAATAACAGATGAAAGATTAATTAGATTAGTGAAATCAAGGAAGATTTTAAAGAGAACAAGTTATTGAGAAGGTCCAGGGAAGGTGAAGCAGAATCCAGCTATATGGAACACACAAAGCAAAGAACACTCTTGGGAGTCCATTGTGCTTAAAAACACAGAGTCATCTTTGGTGAGTGGAGTGAGAAGCAGATTTATAAAAGTGGGAATGCTAAGAGGTAGGGCTGATAAAGCACCTTAGACCTCCTGATAGAGAAGTTCAAAGATAGGCCAGAGAATTAGAATATCCTTTTGTTGGCAAAGGGAATCATCAAATAATTCTGTGTTGAAAAAAGACATACCCAGATAATTGTGTTAAATACTATCTTTGGCTGTAACGTGAGAAGAATGAGTTAAAGCAAATTGGGGGACCAATTATTGGGCTGCTATAGAAGTTTTAAAAAATAGAAACTAAGAGCTGGAACCAAAGCATTAAAAGTGAAGATATAAGGATTATATTGATCTAAAAGACATTACAGAGGTAAAATCAATGGTATGTGGAGGGAAAGGAATGCATTTAAAGTATCTCTGAGATAACCTCGACCATGCTGGAAGTTACAACTAGGTAAAGAGACAGTTTGAGAGCTAAACCATATAGTTTTAGATGTGTTTGTCTGTGTACCTGTAGGATTAACCATGAGAGTGTACCCAGGAGAGTATTAGAATTCAACCTTAAGCAATAAAATAAATAAGAACTGAAGAATTCCCCTTGGGAGCCACTAGAAAATAAGGAATATTGGAACTTTTGACATCAATAAGCAGTGGTGAGAAGAGGCTATTAAATCTGGTGCTTCAGACCTCAGTGTTCATTTTCAAGAGAGAAATGTTCTACTTAGGGAAGGGGAGCAGCTCGCCTACCTCATTGCTATATATAAAGCAAGTGATATATAGTCCCTCACACATAGTAGGTGCTCAGTATATATTTAGGGTGGTTGAATTCATTTGGTTTGAAGATACTGAATGAGAGTAACAGACGAAATATCCTTAGAAGAGGGAAAAATTGATAGAATGATAAAGTAGTAAAAGAACCAAGAAAAGCCAGTATCTGTGATACATAAAAAGTAGGTGACAAGTGCAAAGGAAAAAAAACAAAAACAAAAACACTCCTGAGAAGAGACTTTATGCTTAGGATCAGGAGTTAGAGAGCTTGGGCTTAAATTCTGCTTTCCCATTTATTACCTTTGTGATCATGAGCAAATTATTCAAACTCTCTGAGCAGGAGTTTCCTATCCTGTAAGATAGTTCTCAATGGCTCCTGGAGCGGAAGATCATGTAGTAAGGGTTATCCGAGTAAGTGACGCAGCTAAAAGTGATGAACAACTCCAAGGTAGGGACATAGATGTGATCATAATGTCAGACTTCTATCATATTCTGACTTAACTGTGTCAGGTTCTCATAGAGAACTCCCTGGATTTAGAGCCCTGGATAGTGAATCTCACAAAAGGTGAAGGGGGCATACTGAGAGCCTAATTACACCAATTTTCTATTGCTGCTGTAACAAATGGCCACAAACTGTGTGGCTTAAATAGCACAATGTATCATTTACTGTTCTCTAAGTCTGAAGTTCCACACACATCTCACTAGGCTTTATTAAGTGCCAGCAGGACTGTGTTCCTTTCTGGAAGGCAAGGGGAGAATTTGTTTCTCCGAGACTAATCACGTTCCTTAATTTTTGGTCCCTTTCCTCCATCTTCAAAGCTATCAGGCAACACCTCTTCTTCTGTTGTCATATCTCTGCTACTTCTCCCTGAATGCCCAGGCATCTCCGCAGGAGACACCAATCTCACCAGTTTTTACATTTCCTTACAGAAATAGTTAATGTATATATTGTATGAGTAATAAGTATGTTTAGTCTTTACTCAAATGATAGCAAAGGGGCACACTGTTCTATAAATTTGTGTGTGGGGGTTTCTTTCTTTTTAAAAAAATTTTTTTAATTTATTTTTTTACTGAATAAAGTAGCTTGAGAATATTTCTCTATCAGTGCAGAAAGAGCTAGCTCATTCTATTTTAATACCTGAATCTTGGGCTTTTAGCCTTTCTCAAGTAAGTCCTTGTTTGCATCATGGCTGCAAATAGGTATTAAAAAGGAGCGAGGCAGGTTTAACAAAGCTACCAGTCTAGCTCAATTAGTAGGAAGAAATGATAAAAAGGTCAGTTCACACTCTCTGGCCTTAAAATAAGAGAAAGAGAACAGAGAAGATGTCTACCTTCTCCCAAATTCACTGCTAATTCTATTTTAATACTAGACCTTTATATGATTAGCAAAATTATATTTCCAATTACACTACAATAGTTAAAGGGTTTGATCTTTTTTTTTTTTTTTTTTTAGGTAAAAAGTCAAGTAAAAGACGAAAGCATACCAACCTTCTATATCAGAAATGTGGTAGACATCCATTCCTATAAAGATAAATATAATATTTCAAAAAATTATGGTGTTCATTTGCTTAAAGATGGTGTGAAAAGAAGAAAAGTAATATATATATATTTATTTTATATAAACACCCTTGACCAATATCTTTGACCATTCTTAAATATCTATTTCATTATATTAAAAAAATAATATGGTATATATTTATTCATTTTAGACACAGAAATATCCCACTGTAACTGCACATTATACAATTCAAGGAAGAATAAGTAGATTTTGTTTTCATCCTAAAGCTCACACATATGTATTATTGAATATACAAGACTGAGAATTAAATTTAAATCATCAGGATTGTGCTCAATCGAAATGTGTTAATGTTATAACAAAAGAGAACAAAACATAAGAAATTTGACATGGTTATTTACACCAACAACAAATATTATATGAATCTGCTGTACAAAGGGTATAGAGGTGGCTACTGAAAAATATGAAGATTTTAGATTAAACAGGTCTTTCCAAATTTCTGTTTTTGGAACGTATCTCAAATGTCATTTTATCTGGCCACAAGCAGAATTAGTCTTTGCCTTCCAGAGCACGTTAAAATTTAAACCAATCTGTTTGCATATCTGTCTCAACAGGAGCTGAGTGCCTAGATGTCAGGGTCTATTTGGTTAGGCTTCTATCCAGACACAGGAAAATATTGGGACACTAGGTAGTAACTGTTGTAGGAGGAATAGGCATTATTTGACTTTTAATAATTTATTACATACTCAATTCCTTTTAGTATCAAAGACTGGGTAGTCTAGTGTCTTATGGTTTGTAATCAAAATGCTTCTTCTTGGAGGAAAGTGTTTAACTTGAATGATTGTCTCTTGGAATTTTAAAGTGTTATGTTGGCTATATTTTGATGTTATGTTTTTGAGCAGCATCATAGGATGCCCTGTATACATTTTTTTTTTTTTTTTAGGCCAACTACCACAGTGTTCTTTAATATTCCTCTTTGTGAGAACTAAAACCTCTAACATGTCATTTTAATATTACATTCAGCCTGACCTGTGGTGGCGCAATGGATAAAGCGTCAACCTGGAAACGCTGAGGTTGCCGGTTCAAAACCCTGGGCTTGCCTGGTCAAGGCACATATGGGAGTTGATGCTTCCTGCTCCTCCCCCCTTCTCTCTCTCTCTCTCTCTCTCTCTCTCTCTCTCTCCCCATCTATAACAAATAAATAAAATCTTTAAAAAAATTAAAAAAATATTACATTCAAAAGATTGGTATCTATAACTTAATCTATGCGCATGGGAGATGTTTAACATAGAGAATTTAGAAAATATACAAAGAATCCAGGTAATAACTATATTTCAATGATGCCATAATAGCACAAGTTGATCAAAACATGGGATGTATTATAATTTTTTTTATGATTTTAATGGCAGTAGCAAAATCTTTTGGCAAATAAGTTATAAAATACAAATTGCTATTGAATTAAATTAGAAGTGAAGATCTGTTTTACAACAGAGTTGCCCTTTAAAAAAGCCAAGAGCACCTAAGTAATAACATTGTCTTTGGCTACCTATAGGAATCCGGTCATTAATGCAGATGACTCTATTTGTCTTAACTAACTCAGTTGTCACTGAAATTACACTTTTAAAAATTCAAAAACTAAAACCAGCCAAATATGAGCACAGTTGAATTTTCCTTTAAAACCTAAATTAGAGGACACAGTCTAATACTCTTATAAATGTATCTGTTCATGATGATAAAGTTTAAAAGGGATCAATTTTATATCTGTTAATCAATGTGAGGGGGGTAATATTTTTGTGGTTCTAATACAAAAGTGACCTATATACTCCCCAACCTGGGTTAAAATTTTATAGAATTTTGGCTTCTTTCTCCTCCTAAATTCATGGTAGATATTAGTCGTATGACTTAAGTATATTATTGCTTCACACTTTTGAGTTTCCATTTCTCTATCTGTAGAACGAGAGGATTGAGTGAAATAATATGTGTAATAATTTGTTGATGTCTATTAAGCAAAAAATAAGATTTAAATGCTATTTCATTAATTGAGCAAGCTAGCTTAAGTTAGGGGCTATTTATAACATATGGTTTTTCCAAAGATGCTTTTGATATAGTAACATACATTTTGGGGGAGACAGTGGGTCTGGAAGTCTCATTTAGTTTCTGTAACTTTGTGCTGCTTAAACTAGATCATGGCGAACTATGGTCTGCTACCCAAATCCGGTCTGTGGCTTCATTTGTGAGGATCATGCCTTTTATAGTTTTAAATGCCTGAAAAAGATCAAGATATTCAAATTTTATCATTCTTAAACAATGTTGCATTGGAACACGTTCATTCTTATTTATTTGTATATTGTCTATGACTATACACATGATATAATACAGACTAAATCACATAATATAATCCAGACTAAATAGATGCAATAGAAAAAAATAGGTTACAAAGCCTGAAATATTTATGATCTGGCTCTTTAGAAGAAAGGGTGACAGGCCACCAGTCTAATCCTTCAATCATTCCTTGAATTAGAAGATGAAAATAGCAAATAATCTTTATAGGCTTTGGTTGTCATGAACACCTAGAAAATTAGGAAATAGAAACACAAAATTCTTTATAGGTTGTGACTGGAAAATCAAAAGTACTTAGAGAATTAGAAATGGGACTGATGAAATTACTTACATGATCTGATTGAGAAAACCATAAGAGCAAAGGTAGTGATGTGATCAATTATACAATGTAGTTCATCTCATCAATTATGCTTAGAAAATATGCCCATTTTAACGGCAGATTGAAATAACCAGAGGAAAGCTGAATCACAATATCTGTGTTTTCTGTTTTGCTAAATGCTGGAAACATACTCACTGTACAATAGGACTACATTCTAACCCAAATCTGTGAGAGCAACTTACGAAGGTACCACCATCGCCGTGCACCAAATCTGTGGTATTTGTACACAGCTTGAGTTTGAACTCAGGGATGTTGGCGTTGCACAATCACTGATAATTTGTTTTCTGTTTTAATCATAACTCTTACATTCTTATAACCTCTCAAATATATAACTTTTATTATTTGGCTTTCAGTGCCAAGCACATGTAGCCTATTGAACATATGTGTAATATGTACACTGAAGTCTTATGTCCATGAAACAATTGCTTCCAGAAAAAGTTCCTTCCAGTATGTTTTTCTTCCATTAATGAGACTAATGGATGAAAGACACTACTTGTGAGTAGATATGGTTTCATCAATGACCCATCTGTATTAAGTATTCAGAATGAACCACATTTCCAAAATATGAATAAATGGAGATTCATAACTTAGTTGTAATATGTTGCTAAAGTAATGAGTGATAATTTGGTGGAATAAAAAAAAATGATCAAATGCTTTTTAGTGGTCATTCCAGGAAAGAGCTGATAAAACATTGCACTTTACCAATCGTATACTTGTCATATACCTTAGAAGGTATGGAGAGAAGATTTTTGAACTAGAGCTCACATAATAATAATAACTGAAGACAAACAAACATATCAGATTATTATATAATATACTTTCCTTTCTTTGTGCTTTTTGACAGTAAATGTCTTTAGGATATTAGAGTCTGCAAAAATTACGCTCGAGACAAGCAAATGATGGTTGCATGGACTTCTTAACAAACACACCAGGATTCCTTTTTCTTGTCTTTCTTTTTATTTTTTTCTAGGATTCCTTTTCATTCTATGTGTATGAATATATATACACAAATATGTGTGTTTAGTAGACACAGAAACAAATTTGCTTATCTACATGACCCATTAAAATTTAGTGAAAGACCAAGAGAGAAAATAAAATACTATGAGTAGATTTTAGGACCCAGAACACAATTTTCTGAGAAAGCTTTCTTTTTAGAGGGTTTTGCAGTGGAGAGTGGAGCCCTAATGTTAATGAGACATGTGTTAGAGATGAGATTCCACAAAAGGTTTGTTATGGAGTTTAAAAAGATATATATATATCTTTTTAAATATATATATATATATATATATATATATATATATATATATATATAGAGAGAGAGAGAGAGAGAGAGAGAGAGAGAGGGAGAGAGAGAAGTCTGGCCTATCTGTCTACACAAGCCTCATCTCTACTCTAGATAAATAAAGTCCTAGAACACTTTCGTATATCAGAAAACTTGTCATTCTCACTCAACTTGATTCTTTATCATAGTGGAAATAATATCATCATGCATTCACATAATGTGATGATTCTCAAAATGCTTATGAGTATGCAGTATGATTTTAAATTCATTGAAATCCTGTGAGATACATAGCATGGCAATACATATTTATACTTCACAGTTAAGAAAACAGAGATTCAAATAGGTCATGTGATTTACCTAAAGCTAACTTAGTTTTGTGTAGAACTGAAATTCAATTAAATTTTTTGACTAATATTCTTTGCATTATAAAACAATGATTAAACAGTCTCTTTTTTGTTTTTTAAAATCATGATTTATACCTGTCCACAGAGAGATATTAAAAGCCAATGAAATCTATTTACATCTATCATTTCCTTTCCTTATATTATTGAGTATTACATTATCATTTATTTTTGTAGCTCAAACTAAATAATGATGTCATCGTACTGTCTATGGTTTATATATTTATCTAAATTCTCTATAAATGATAAGGAAAGATAAACAGAATTTTGATATGCTGTCTCTTTAAATTCATATTTTTACATTCATTAACTTTTATTCACTATAATTCCAACACATTAATAAATCAGATTACATTAAAATGAATCCATACTGTATTTAAAGAAGTTAATTTTCTTCAACTCTGTGATAAAGAAATGTTTTATACAAGGTAGAATACACTTTCAGTTTTAATACCAGTTTGTTACTCTTACCTCTGGAATAGTCATTTACTAGTTTTCCTTAAAAAATAGAGGTTCTTTTTTTCCCTCTATTTTTTTTAATCATTTTTCTTTTCTCAATTATAGATTATAATAGGAGGATGGGTACAAGGAGAACTGGTGTCAAGATTTTCTATTTTAGAACTGTGTGTCCTCCTGAGAGTTTAATTTCCTGGTCTCTGGCACAAATAGTTTGATGGTATATTTTCATTTATTCTAATTAAATGTCAGGCTTATAATTTACTCACATTGTTCTCTTTTCTATGGCATGAGAAAAAAATACTGTCTTTTTTTTTTCAATTTGTCTTTTAAATTGCCATCAATTTTGTTAACAGTGTTGGTAAAAAGAGTCTTATTGTTCAGTGTTCTTCCCAAAATTAACATTTCCATTTACAAGTTACCAATCAACATCCTTAGCAATTTGCTTTGAAAAGTTTGTGCTAGTCCTTTCATTATTTGATATGTAACTTTACCGTCCTGTGGACTTTTTAAAAAAATGTTTTATTTAGTTGATAATTTCTATTGTCTTTACCTCTGCCATAGAGTCATTTAACTTCTGTGCCCCATAACTTCTGCCTCCCTCACTACGTAGAGCATCAACAAAACATTTTTATAATTCCATCATGCAAGGTTATAATGTTCTCTATAAAGAAGCAAGGACCTATTTAATAAAAAAGAAGTTATTATTAGTGGAAAAGTTATCGGATTCATTTCAGAAAAAAGTAAATATGCTAGTTGCAAATAGAATTAAAAGACATAAAATTTTTTGAAATGTCTTCTCCGGTTTATTCATCAGAATTATCACTGATGTTTTCTGAAATTTTAATTTAATTTAGTGATATCTAATATACCTTTAAACTCTAACCATTAGATTAAAATGTGGGAAAGTATAGATAAACATTCACGAAACCTGACCATTTCAAATAACTTAAAGTAATTAAATTATTGGTGTATTATTCCTAATTTATGGAATGATGGTTTAAATAAAAATTTTGCATCAATATAGGTCAATATATTCCATCTTTAACATTTACTATTTATAAAGAAGTATAACATTAAATTTTAAACCATCTTGCATTTATATTGAGTTTTATTTCTGTATATTTTGTTTCATAGTGAAATTATAATTACACACACACACACACACACACACACACACACACACACACACAGTGTGTCCGTAAAGTCATGGTGCACTTTTGACTGGTCACAGGAAAGCAACAAAAGACGATAGAAATGTGAAATCTGCACCAAATAAAAGGAAAACTCTCCCAGTTTCATACCTATTCAGTGCAGTTCGATGTGGGCTCACACACAGATTTTTTAGGGCTCCTTAGGTAGCTATCCCATATAGCCTCTACAGACTCGTCACTGACTGATGGCCTACCAGAACGGGGTTTCTCCACCAAATTGCCAGTTTCCTTCAACTGCTTATCCCACCGAGTAATGTTATTACTATGTGGTGGCGCTTCGTTATAAACGCATCAATATTCACGTTGCACTTTGGTCATGGATTCGAATTTCCCGAGCCACAGAACACACTGAACTTTCCTCTGTACTGTCCACATCTCGACTGGCATGGCCATGGGCTGCCCCGCTGTATATACGGTGTTACGTCATCATCTGCGCATGCGCACATGCTGCCACATCATCCTACAGAAACTGGGACGGTTTTCCTTTTATTTGGTGCGGATTCACATTTCTATCATCTTTTTTTGCTTTCTGTGACCGGTCAAAAGTGCACCATCACTTTACGGACACACTGTATAAGTGAATAAATTTTCTGTAAGTATATAGCATATACTTAGGCTATGCAATTGTCAATGTTGATAAAGTAATCAAGGACTAGAGATGTAGTAGCATATTTCAGAACTGCTCAAATTGTGTCAAATCTAAAGGTTTTTTTTTTTTAATTATTCAAGTGGGTTTTGAATTAATGAAATAGATACTGCTGGAGGTTCATTAACCTTTTTAGACTACCGGGGCATCATTAAGAGTTTCAAGTTGATAATTTACTAAATTGCCTCTATGAAGAATATAAATTGTGCTTTATTGTGTGAAAGTATCAAACCTTCCCCTGGGGAAAATTTTATTTGACAGGGAAAATTCTTACTTTCATTTTGATTTCAATTACTTTGCTCTAGTTTTTCACTACAACATTGAAGATGCTTTTATTTTACATCTCAGTTCATCTTACATCTTCTTTACTACCATTTCAATTTCAGAAACCCTAGAAATGGCAGTTCCCTTGAGTTGAAAAAGCTCACAGGAGAAGCTAGACTCTTTTCTCCCTGAGTTCTAATATATTTACAAAACAGTAATGGTCTTAGTATTACCCCATTATATTTCTCTGTGGAAGCTTTTATTTTAGCTCTGATACCATACTACAGAGTTTATAGATAGTAAGCTTTACTGGATTTTATGTGCCAAAGGGTTGAAAGGAAAATAGTCAACAACTGTGAAAATAGATTGCTTCCAGAAAGGTGTACTAGAAAACACGGACACAGCTGAGGAAGGGCTACAGGTCACAGAGAGGTCTGCTCCATCAAGCCTGCATATTTAAAGTGTTACCAGCAGGTACTAAGGAGAATCATGTACCAGAAATTGGAGCAGTCAGATGGTTATTAGAAGATGGACTAGCGACAAGGATTGGGAAGCACAGAGCTGTGCGAGAGCCTCGGCAGGAACAGAGGGTGTTTGAATGTAGAAAAGCAACAACCCAGGACTGGGAAAGAGAAGTCAGAGTACTAGATACCAATTTTAGAATTTTTTTTTAAATGTTGATGTTTAAAAAAGATATACCAAACTACAAAGAGACAAAAAAAAGAGTAAAAAAATTTGAACATATTGTCTTTCTGTGAGGTCGTAGGCTTTCATTCTCAGCCCCATGCCCTGAAAGTGTGCTGGCTCTACGGCCAAAAAGAAAATGCCCTATTTGAAATCGGAAGGAAATTAAAATGCAGTGCAGCACTCCCTCTTCTGTTTTTAGTTTGCAGCCTCTGGGTAACTGCCAGCCACCAGTAAAAAACTATCTCTGGGAATATAATTCTGGTACAAAATAGGCAGTATGTACAAATGAGACCTTGACAAGAACTTTTATATTGACACAAATCTGTTTCCCTGTTCTGTGTGTGTTAAGTTGGAACGACAGTGTCTATTTAGAATTCAGGGCAATGATTTGTGTTGTATGAGAGAGAATTTGAAATTAACGTGCTCATAACAGGAGAGATTTAGGTACTCCTGAAAAACTACCAAATACTTCTCCCATTTACTTAACAGTTTTTAAAAAGGTTAAAATCATCTGTCAAAAACCTTCATGGTGTTTTGATATTTGAATGAATATGCAACGAATCTTCCAAAAGAAATAGAAACCTGCACATAATTTACATAAGCTTTAAAAATGATTTTGGTTGTAGCTAATGCCATTCATCAATCAGCACAATCTTACTTTACACTCTGTAGCTGGTTGGTGTTAAGTTCTCATCTAAACCCTCACAGACTCACTCCATTAGATACTAATATAATCGGACAAATGTGTTTCATGCATTCAGAGAATCTGTTCTTTGAAGGACTACCTTGTAGTTCTCCCCCTTTTTTAACTTTATCGGTGTTAGAAAAAGAGGAAGATAGAGATAGAAACATTGATTTGTTGTTCCACCTATTGATGCATTTGTTGACTGATTCTTGTATGTGCCCTGAATAGGAATCGATTCCACAAACTTGGCATATTGGGATAATACTCAAATCAACTGAGCTACCTGACTAGGGCTATCTTGCAATTTTCTTTTAATTCTCTGGTTTAGAAAGTAGTTAAAATACATGACTATGTTTTGGGGCCTAATGAAGTTGTGATAAATATCGCGCGTGTGTGTGTGTGTGTGTGTGTGTGTGTGTGTGTGTGTGTGTATGAAAGAGAGAGAATGACTAATCACTCTTGATGAAACATTGCTTGCTTCTATCACCTTCAGGTATAATGTGTAAATAGAGAAACTTTTACCAGTAAGAAAAAAGTCATACTTAAACATTTAAAGCTCTCTGAGCATAAACCTGGGTAGAAAACAAACATTAGCTCTGTTTACTTGACAAATGCTGAGTGAAAATCAGGATGTCATTGACAATCATGGTATAACTTGATGATAGAGGCAAGCAAACAAGTAGGCGCCCAAAACCCCTGACCTGAGCCATTGTTACAAAAAGAAACAGAATGATGATCCACCTGGACTTACTTCATCCTGAGCAGAAGAGGTTTCAGGTGGCTGAGGGTGTCATGTAGTGACAGTGATTTGTGAAAATATCAGTTAATTTTGTCTTGAAGTAGGAGATTCTGATACAGCTAGTGCTCAACTTATGACCATGATTGGTTTCAACAGACTGGTTATAACATGATTTGGTCATAAGTTGAGTAGGTGATATGTACAGTACTGTGAAATGATGTTATAAAAATCTTTAAGTCATATTTTATCATAATTTTCTTTCATTATTGTTATATATCATAATTTTCTTTGTTCATTTTACGCCATTTGTATCATCTGTACACCATTTTGTTTCTAATTTTTACATTTGTCAAGTTTAAGTAAAACACTGCATTGCCAGTACAACTGGTTTAATATTTACAAAACATACCAATCACAAATTGCTGTACCAAATCTGGGATAACAGTTGAAATAGCGCATGCAGAGATAGTAGTGCTGCCGGAAGCTGGTCTGCACTGTCGTACGCCCCGCTGGGCAACGCTTGCGCTGCCAGACGCGGAGCAGTCGTGGCTAGTGATTGTGGTTGTAAAGTCGAATGGTCGTAGTTGCATAGGTCGTAAGTCGATTGATACCTGTACTTGTTTGTTTAACATTTGGATGTAATGTGTAACTAAACTTATTTACGGGGTGACTTTATTCAGTTTATTAAACTTGTAAATAGCATTTACTCATAATTGGCTTATTAAGTAAATGTATAAATGCATACTTACATAAATGCACCTGTGTGCTAAAACAGAGATTGCTTCCTTTCAGCATTTGGTTCCCATTAACAGATGTAAACAGTTGGAATTGTATTACATATCATTATAAATAAAGATGAAGGAGGCTGTTGCTTGCTTGCTTTCTCTGTATAAAAATATGCTCTAGTTTTTTATGAACTATTGAATTTTGAAAGTGTTAATGAACACTTTTCAAGAAAAGAATCCTAATATTGAAGATTTTCTGAGGTTTTACTTTCAATGAAAATGTTAGCCAGTTATTATCAAGCCTTGGAGTCCTATTTTATTTCTCATTAACCTATGTTTGCTACCTTAGACATACAACTGTGGATGAGTCAAGTCTTGACTGTCTAATGGCAAGAAGCTCAGTTGATTCA
Organism: Saccopteryx leptura; assembly: GCF_036850995.1. Lineage (NCBI taxonomy): Eukaryota > Metazoa > Chordata > Mammalia > Chiroptera > Emballonuridae > Saccopteryx > Saccopteryx leptura. The sequence continues at coordinate 25,364,947 of NC_089509.1, read as the reverse complement.
AGCACTGAGCTAGTATGGGCAACTTCATGTTTGCTCTCTGTATATGCCCTAACTTTATAATGTTTTTGACTGTAGGCTGTCAGCTTTTCTTCTAATCCTAAATAGCTGTCCTGAAAATTTATGTCATTAGTTATGAGGGGTTCTAAAACGGTAGTATGTTGTGCTGGAGAAAATTCATTAATAGGAAAGTATGATTCAGTACACTATTGAGAGTAAAAATTATATTCATTTTTGCATGTGAACAGTCATCCTTTTTGTCAGAAGATAATACTGTTTTATCTATGCTCTGATATTACTGAAAACACCAATACTATCCATACTGAGGTGGGGGGAAGAAATTACCATAACTTGTTAAAATAACTTTGCTATCTTTGAACTTGGATATGGTGATGAAAATATATCTTTCAAATCAGATAGCTAATTTGTGTTATATTCTAGAGTGGGAAATGTAAGATAAGTATGGATGGCTTGATTAACTATGCTAAAAAGTAATACAGTTTATATTTTTAATTCATGCATTATAATCCAGTCTAGCAGGAAGGAGCCCAAAACACACTTGGGAAAACAAGTCCCAATCATGGCATCTCTTGAACTCTTCAAACACTGTTAGACTTCTGAACAGAAGCTCTTATTTAAATATAAAACCAACAATATTGATATGACTATCTATTAAGACTAATGAATGTTCAGATTGCAACCATATACTAGTTGTTTGCTCTGAAGACATTCCGATGATCACAAAGTAAATAATAGAGATATTTCAAACAGTATGAATTTATTCTCCCCAATTTAATCTAATAAGCAATTGTATTTATCTGTTATCCAATATACTGCACTGGAAAATGACTATGGGTAAAATATCATCACAAACAGTGACTTTTCTATTGACAGTTTGTTATACTCAGGGACTGGCCCTTATAATTTTAGTTTTCAACAAAAGGAGCATAATTAGTGTAGTAGAATGTCAATGTAAGATCTATAATGCCTCTACCTCATGCATTTGTGTATTGCTTCTACAAAATATTTTGACATCTCTATACTCAACAGTTTTTATTCTCCTTGGTCTTGATTTTAATTACAAATGTGAATCTGTCAGAACAGATATGGTTCATAATGGTTTGACCACACCGAATCATTTATGTTGTCCTTCTTCATGTAAAATGACCAGTTTCCTTTGCAAAACAGATCAAAATTTAATTTCTTTGAATTGTCTTTCTATATTGACTTTGGTGTGCTCTTGGTTAAGCAATAATCTTTTCTAAGAAATGGTTTATTGTTGCAACATTTTAAGCAAATCAATTACCTTCCTGTAATGCAATAATACTATAACATACAGACAACCTTAGCTTTCAATGTACACGACACAGTTGAATTTATGAAGCTGTAAACATTCATATCAGTGCTAATTAGTTTGTACTAAGGCGATTTGAGATGGAGATATTGGCTAAGTCATGTTAATGTTGTTTAAAAAAGTTTGATGTGTCAGGAACTCCTTGGAAAACAAACATGTAGGTAGGTTTCAGATTTAAGGTTAAATGAAAGAGTCAAAGCTAGGTGGGAAACATTGAGGTTGTAAAACAAATAATAAGTGTTTCTTTACACTAGGAAGTGGCTTGGTTCAAAAGCAGACCTACTCCCTCCCCATTATGTGTTAATTATTCACGGAGTAAATCTCCCTAGGTAGGCATCTGTATTCTCGAGTTGCATCTATCCAGTAAATCTAGATTCACCATTTTTCTTACCCCATGTTTTCTGATATTTTTTTCTGACATGTCTTGGTTAAAATACTTAACTAAATGATTCTTTTTAGACATAAATCAGATTATAATGTTTCTTCGCTTAAAACGTATCAATGGTTTCCTACTGAATTTAAATGCAAACATCTTGGCATGGCTATAAGGCTTCACATGACCCATCTTGTCCTGTTTGCCTCTCCTAACTTTTTGCTTGTCACTCTCTCCTTTCCTCCCAGTGGGCTTCTTCTCTTCCTCAAATACACTATGTTAATTCCTGTCTCATGCACTTTGTGTTTGCTCTTCTCTAGGCTTAAAATGTAACTTCACAGCTACTTACCATCCTTAATTTGGGCATCAGATACATCCTAAGAGAGATTGTTTCCAAACCACCAATCTAGTACATGTGTCTTCTCTAACTCTTAAATTTCTCTACATTGTTATTCTTTTTTATTTTCTTCATGACAGTTGACATTATCTGAATTTATTGGTTGTTCTGTTTGAGTTTTATCTGATGAGAGTAGGGACAGTGAATGTTCACTGCTGTATCCTAGCATCTAGAACAGTACATGTGGGAGATATTCAATAACTATTTGTTGGCAGAGAAAGAAATGAAAAATGAATACATATTCCAAGTAAGTATTTTAAGTGACCATTACCCAGGGGTGAGAGACAGGATCAGTTGCCATGTGAAAGAACACGTTCATCCCATTCCCTTACCTCTCTGTAATAAATTGACTTGGATAACATTGACCTTTTTTATGGAAACCTCATTCTCTATTGCACATGCTTTCCTCCTCTAGAGTAGAGAAATAATCCACATATAACTTTGGTAATGAATTAATCTTATTTGGAGAAGAGTTATAAACATTACTTCTACATGAAGCCATCGTTGCATCACTTATATAATAGTGCTTTCCGCTAAATAAAACCCCACAAAAATTCATATTTCTGGACTATTACTATAAAAACCTTAGTTTTCTCTTATATAATTATAACTACAAGTAGTATTCACATTGCTCTTATTAGAATGACAATAGTTATGAGATTTCACCTGAAAAGTTCACAATAACTTTTTTATTCCGTGGTGGTTTAAATGGTGTTCAGGCAATATATCATTATTTTTCACAATAAATTGCATGAGATCTTATGCAGTAGCTTTAAAATTACTGCTCATCGTCACCACTGTATACAACCACATAAAGAGTATGTGGTTTGTACAGAAGATCATTTTTCTTGTTTATCTTCAGCAAGATCTATGGGCTACACACTAATGCCAGCCGTTAAAAATGACAGTAAAATTTATCTCTCACTATATAGAAAAGATTTTTTTTCTAAGCAATATATGTTACTGATAATGATAAAGGTCAATATGATAAATAGTGGAATATTTTTCAGGATTCATTTGCAATGTAAAATGGAATGTAACGAGAAAAATTACAGAGAAAAGGCAAGTATAGGGAAAGTCAGATTTATATCTAAATCCAAGTCAATTTTATTATCTAAGGATATCTAAAGAATAGAATAAAGTTATTCTTATCTTGGAGGTTGTGTAGGTGAATCTTGAAGTGGTATATATATATATATATATATATATATATATATATATATATATATATATATATTTTTTTTTTACATATAAGAATCTAAAATAATTAAGTTTCAAAATCTTAAAATATTTATTGATGACTCTTTTCTCCTTCGGTTTTGTCTAGTCTTTCCTCTTAATTTTTTTTCTTTCTTCAAGAGAAAACAAACACCTCAAAGATAAACACTATATCTTTTATGTAAAATACACTAATAAATTCTGAAAAGATGTCAGCTAGCTAAGAATGGAGTAACTTTTTTGAGACCATTTCCTCTGTTTAGAAAGCAAAGATATACTTGCTTAGATTAATCACAAAAACAGAGTTGGAAAGTTGTGGGGAATTTTTTTAAGTCTCTGTATTTCTCTAGCGCTTAGGTAGACATCACAGCACTTGAGTAAGAGACAGGTGATTTTTGACATAAGGCCAGGCCACAGGGCAAGCCTCAAGGTCAATGTACTTATATGTATTTCAGATTTTAAAAGATTGACCTAATTTAAAAAACAGACTGAGGGCTGACAGATAAATTAAAACATTCTACTATGTCAGGAGCTAAAATATTTTGTGCTTTTGACGAACACTTTGGGCTAAGAACTGTATGCAGTACAATACAAAATGCATTTAAATTATTATCGGTTATGAGATGATAGATATTTTATGTGGTTGTAAATAAAACTAATAGTACTTAAATTTAGAAAATTATTATAAACCTTGCCTTATAGACTCATGTAGCTAAGCAGTTCTTCTAGATGTACAACATTTTGATTTCAGTTGATTTAACATTACCAGAGATGAAGTCATATTAAATTTTATCCCAGTTTTAATTTAATCCAGGAAACAGAGACTTACAGTGAGGAAAATAAAAATATTCAAATTACATGTCATATATTTATCTTAATCTTATATCAAAATATTTGAACATACCACGTGTGCAAATGCATTTGTATGTGTATTTATGTAAAAACTTTCCAAGACTAACGGCTACTTCATTGGCTGGGGGAGTCTCTGCAGAGCAACTTTGACTATTTTATGAAAAGTGAAATTTTTAAAGTAACAACTTATCCAGAGTTCTTTTAACCAGTTACCTGTTAGGAATATATCCCCAGATTTCCTGTACAACCATGACAAATATTTACTTAATACATTATGGGAGAACCTTCTAAATTGTCATTCAGGACCCATTTAATCTCAGTTTACACCCAAAGATAACATACTTGGATGTCTTGTCTCTAAGTCAATTCAGGACAGAAAGATACCAAATGGATAGAGAAGGAGAAGTAGCAAAATCTAGGGCAGTGGGCAGTAAAAAATGATGACTATGAAAGAAGAGAGTCAAATGTTGGAGGCCAATCCAAGAACCAGTCACCCCGATAAAGTCAGTTTTAAGAAAGTATATGTCTGTTTTAGAAAGAGAAAAAATATCCCTGTAGATCTCATCTGAAGCTTGCTGTTCATCACAATGACCACCAATGAACAAATTTAGGAGGCATATTATATAAATTATTTATAAATGTGAGTAGAGTTAGACCATAGCTCTAAGTCATCAAGATTGGATTAACTTTTATTCAACATACTCTATTTATAAAGACTGGAAAGTTGTAATATAGTCTCGAAATGTTTACAACAAATTGAGGTACGCATTTTTAAAGTTTTGTACTTTATTAAAGGGATCCATTTCAGTTATCTAAAAAAATTAGTTTTCTACAACTAGTATTTATTATATGGGATAATATATTTTTTATACTTTTACAATTATAAAAATACCATTAATTCATTTTGATATGAAAAAGCAATTAATAAGGTGTCTGGCATGTAAGTCTCCAGCAATGTTTGTTAACTAAATTACTGAGTTGAATTCTATAGAATTCCAATATTGTTGGTCAGAGACTGTTACATTTATCAGCAGATTCATACGGTTCAATATAGTAATCCATACTGATGACAAATAAATGAAAATTTACTAAACTTTCTCTTAATAGTGACTACAATTGGAGGATTATTGTGGAAACTTTATATTTATCTGTTTTATTATATGAAAGCCAGAAATGTTTTCCTGGGTTGAATTTTTACAGGAAAGAAACTACAAACAAAAGCTAAAGGAAATGATAGACCTGCTTTATTATATCCATTGCAAGAGTGCTAGCAGATAAACACCATAGTGTTCAAACAAGGAACATCCATCTTTACCTGTAGCCGACAGAGGATTAGTGTGAGCCTGGAGAGGAGCCATGCGGCTCTGCTTACACAGAGGAGTGATCACAAAGTCTCCATACGCGGTATCTACTAGGTGACCAGGTTTAATCAACTATTGGATGATTATTTAAAATGTACTCATATTATTCTGTCTCCAATTACCAGTCCTGATACTGCAGAACCCAAAAATATGAGGTTGTAAATTCTTCCTTGATCCTGGCTTCTAAAACCTTTCAGAAACTGTACATATGCACAGGCAATACAATTTTAATTGCCCTAAATAATTCATATACCCTATATTCCAAGTTCTTTTTATGCATTCAAAGAAAGGAATGAACTATTAGGTACATGTGGGTGTGGGAAAGCAATACTGCTCTGAGCAGCTTGGGTAAAGAATTAAGTATAGTGATGATTTATTCTTCCAATAACCAATCACCAGGCCTGGTAATGTCCAGGTACTTTAAAATATATATTCCTAGTGGATTTATGCTGCTGAGACTTACATTATAATTAAGTTGTCAAGCAGAAAGCAAGTAGTATGAGCAATATTTTAATAGGCGGTTGAAAACTTTAATTTTGTATGACAGACTTCAGATTTTACTCACCCAGGACACAGAATGGGGTGGAAAAGTGGGTGTAGGAGAATATTTCAGTATTCTCAAATTAGGATTACAGAGCTGAGAAGAAAACACACAAACATGGGAATTAGAGAAAATTAAATCAATGTATGAATATTAGAAAATAAATTAATAAAGAAATGTATTGATAGGAAGCAGAATATAATGAAAAAGTTGGAGGGCTCAGGAAATAAAAAGAAGAAGTGATAAAAATAAAATAATAAAGACAAACCATTTAGAAGAGACATGAACTGCACCAGACTGTGAAAAGCTAGGCTTGGATGTCAGGATCAAACTTTAATCAAAGCAAGGACGAGGGGTTTAGCACTTGTCAGAGTGACAAAGGGTTTTGTAGATTGTAATAAAGATAGTGCAGGACATGGCTAGATTAAAAGTAAAAGTAAAAGCATAAGGAAGTTCTGGAGAATAAAAATTGAAATTAGCTACTAACAGTGTTATTATCACAACAGAATAATTTAATATTAAATGGTGCTTAGCTATACTCAGCACTTATTGGATCAAGAATTTGAAAACTGCAGTGTTGATTAAATGGATTTGTGGGGTTTTGCCTGTATTCCATGAGACCTGGAAATTTAGGAATGGCGTTTCCTAATTATTTTTGTCTTTCCTTTTAAGTTGGGTTTGACCATAACTTCACTTTGCTAAAAGAAAACATTTCAAATGCTACTCAAGAGAAACATTGATCGAATATGGTTTTGCTTAAGTCATTCTTATTTATACTTGTAGGAATGTGTTTATATATATAAAACACAAGATACAGACAACAGTATGGTAGTAGCCAGAGGGAAAGGGGGTGGGGAGGTGGAAGAGGGCGAAGGGCGTGGGGAATGGGGGTGGAAAGAGACTTTGTTGGGACAATTAGCACATGCTGCAGTGTGCAGGTGGTGTTTTATTGAGTTGCACACCTTAACCTGTACTGCAATAAATTAAACTTAAAAAAGGATTTAAAAACCCCCAGCATTTTTATAACCTAAAGAGACAATATGCAGAGCAGTTAAAACAGAGATTTAGAGTCAAAGTGCTTGATTTAGAAGACTAGCTTCGACACATATAAGCTGTATAGCTTCAGAATAAATTCTCGGCCCTGGCTGGTTGGCTCAGTGGTAGAGCGTCGGCCTGGCGTTCAGGAGTCCCGAGTTCGATTCCCGGCCAGGGCACACAGGAGAGGCGCCCATTTGCTTCTCCATCCCTCCTCTTCTCCTTCCTCTCTGTCTCTCTCTTCCCCTCCTGCAGCGAGGCTTCATTGGAGCAAAGATGGCCCAGGCACTGGGGATGGCTCTGTGGCCTCTGCCTCAGGCGCTAGAATGGCTCTGGACGCCCCAGAAGGGCAAAGCATCGCCCCCTGGTGGGCATGCCTGGTGGATCCCGGTCGGGCGCATGCGGGAGTCTGTCTGACTGCCTCCCCGTTTCCAGCTTTGGAAAAATGAAAAAAAGAATCAATTCTCAAACTCTCTGGGTCTCATTAGGTTATAATATAACTTACCTCATAAAGTTGTGTGAAGATGAGATGATTTGGTCTGAGTTGTGAGATTTAAAAAAGAAATAAAAATAAACAGCTAAATTTGAATTTCAGATTAAAAATACAGTATACTTTTTGTATAATTAATATTTATACTTAGTATGAGACATAATTATGATAAAAAACTATTTTCTATTTATTTCAAATGAAATTTTAAATGTTTTATTTTTGTGCTAAATAAATATTTTTGTACTTTATTTCTTACATTTTATCTGACAACTTTTATATGTAAAAGACTTGCAAAAACAGTCCTGAAAGTTAGAACTATGTATATGTGTTTTCTCATTTGATCAGTGAAATAACTTTATATAGCATTGATATGAAGTTTAATTACTGTATTTTTAATATAATAACTATCAATAGCTATTAAATATAATTATTTTATATTATATGCATTTTATCTGACCAGCTCTGTGAATGACCATTGAATTCATAAGCATTTAATAAACTGTTTCCAACTTCCCAGAGTTTCTTGAAAAAGAGAATTTTACAGGCAGATAAATTTTAGCATTAAAATTCCCTGAGTAGTTGCTTCCTGTGTGTGACAATGGTAGTGACGATGAGAAATTTATTACTGTCAAAAATCTTCTACAAGATTTGTTGTACAATTACAGCAATAAAGAAGGAAATATATTTGAGATTAGAAAAAACCTAAAAGGTAGCCCGTTCTAGTTATTTACCCAGGTATAATTTCTAGGTACTTCCTAACCCAATGGCAATTGTCCATTAGATTAAAGTGAGAAAAACTAAGGTTTCCTTCTCTTTTCCCTTCACATTAACTTTCTTCCCTTTTGTTTTTGCCTTTATTAGAGATGCTATGTTTTTTTTGTCTCAGTCGAGCATCACCCGAAGCTCACAAATACGCTAGGAGTTAACTGACTCTGGGTCAGTGTTGTTAGCTAGGGATTTAAAATGTATAGGAGACTCTTAAATATGAAGAATATTCCAGGGTCAAAGAAAAGAGTTGATATGGGTGGGAAACAAGTAAGTATATATCCAATATTTTAGTCCAGCTGACCTGCCTGTATGCTATTTAATTACACAAGCTACATTGAAAAGTGTGACGTGAAAGCCTAGATCATTACTAAATTCTTCCTTTAAAAAATGAAATAATATCGTAAAGCAAACAGCATTGTTTTTTCTTTTAAAAATGTATTTAAGTAATATTTTATTTTGTTCTCATAGCCATAATTCTAGTCTTTTTTAAAATTTAAGAATAGTTTAAGGCCCTGGCCGGTTGGCTCAGCGGTAGAGCGTCGGCCTGGCGTGCGGGGGACCCGGGTTCGATTCCCGGCCAGGGCACACAGGAGAAGCACCCATTTGTTTCTCCCCCCACCCCCTCCTCTCTGTCTCTCTCTTCCCCTCCCGCAGCCAAGGCTCCATTGGAGCAAAGATGGCCCGGGCGCTGGGGATGGCTCCTTGGCCTCTGCCCCAGGCTCTAGAGTGGCTCTGGTCGCGGCAAAGAGGCACCCCGGAGGGGCAGAGCGTCGCCCCCTGGTGGGCGTGCCGGGTGGATCCCGGTCGGGCGCATGCGGGAGTCTGTCTGACTGTCTCTCCCCGTTTCCAGCTTCAGAAAAATACAAAAAAAAAAAAAAAGAAAGAATAGTTTAAATGTGGAAGAATTTTAGCATAAAGGGATGGCTTGATGATGACTATTCAGACTGAGCCAGGACTTAAAATGAGTTATAATGAAACCTAGTTCCTTGTCAATGGGTATTTTTTTTTCCATGGATAAACTCCATTGCAACAACAGAGGAAGGAATAATTTAGTAGCAGGCCACTCACTTGCTCAAGTAAAAAAAGTCAACATGAAATGTCCACAACTTCCATGGAAATTTTTAAATGGAATACAATAATTATTTGTTGAGCACCTTTTATGCATGAGGTGGTGAGCTAGATTCCGGACTGTATAACACACAGGACTTCTCTTGATGACTGTGTAGTATAGGGGAGGAAGGAGAAGTTCTAAAAGCTATATCCTAAAATGTAAGTGCCCTTAAATTGTGCTTTGGGAAGCCACAGATCGCATTTAAAATACTTGTCACTGCAATAAAACATTTATAGCAAAAAAAAATTGATACTTTATTTTTTTTTTTTAATTTTTTACCAGACAACCGATCTTATTGCATATTTCACTGGGGAAAATTATAAGTGACAGTCATTAGTTTAGTGTTTGAGCTTGTGCAGTCATAGCACACAGTGGGTATTCAATTAGCACATGCTAATTTTTTTTTTTTTTTTTTCTGAAGCTGGAAACAGGGAGAGACAGTCAGACAGACTCCCGCATGCGCCCCACCGGGATCCAGCCGGCACGCCCACCAGGGGCGATGCTCTGCCCACCAGGGGGCGATGCTCTGCCCCTCCAGGGCGTCACTCTGCCATGACCAGAGCCACTCTAACGCCTGAGGCAGAGGCCAAGGAGCCATCCCCAGCCCCCGGGCCATCTTTGCTCCAATGGAGCCTTGGCTGCGGGAGGGGAAGAGAGAGACAGAGAGGAAGGGGGGGGGTGAAGAAGAAATGGGCGCTCCTCCTATGTGCCCTGGCCGGGAATCGAACCCGGGTCCCCCGCACGCCAGGCTGACGCTCTACCGCTGAGCCAACCAGCCAGGGCCAGCACATGCTAAATTTTTAAAAGAATCTATGACTCATCGTAAGACAGTACTGGATCTCACTCAGCTATTATGGTACCATAGGGATCATGTCATTTCTTTTTGCCTGATACTAACAAAATGTCCTTGTTTTCCTGGGCAGCCACTGAAATGTATAGGCTTCCTCTGGCTGATTATTTAGAGTTCTCTCCACCTACTCTCTTCTATTTCAAAGTATGTAGCAATTTATGTTATATAAAGGAAAAAAGGATGTTAGAATTATGTATAACATGTCACTTCTTTGATCTTATTTTGAAATTGATTATCTGAAGGACAAAGGAGCACATATGAACATACACATTTCTATTATTGTTGTTAATAATTTATTTATTTCTTATGGGGTGGGTGGGCCCTATGCAAAATGCTTATTTGTTTTAGCTCATTGACCCATTGCAACTCTTGGTAATTAGTGTCATTAATATTTTTCAGATAAAACAAAGAAAGTTTAGAGGCATTAATTGAGATAACTAGAAAGTAAAGATTTTTTCCCTTTTTCAATGAATTTATTGGGGTGACACTGGTTAACAAAATTATACAGGTTTCAGGTGCATAAATTCTACAACACATCTGTATGTTGTATTGTGCCTTCCCCCCTCCCACTAGTCAAATCTTCATCTGTAACCGTTTATCCCCCACTATCCTCTCCTCTACTCCCCCCACTCCCTGCCCCTGGAAATAACTACACTGTTGTCTGTGTCTATATTTTTCTCTGCTTCTCTTTTTTTCTCAGTCTCTCCAGATTTGAAATTGGACTTAAGCTAACCAAATCTAACAGAAAACCCATCTTCTTAATTACTTTGCATTGCCATTCTTAAAAAAAAAACCAGCACTTAATTTAAAGTATTTATATGTTCTCGGTCCCTATATCATATTAAAATGTACTAATCTCATTTGGAATTATACTTAATGTCATTATTATTTCACTTTCATGCCCTAAGTACTGTTAAATTTTTGAGATTTATGACACTTAAATCATTGCTTTTTTTTAAGAATGCTTTTAGTTTAGATTTCTATGCTGAACTTACTGGAAAGAAATTGGTTCTGTATTTAGTGGAGAAAACAATCTGGTGGTCAGGGAAGATGTGGAAACTCATCACATTGAGGACTTATTCACTGAGATAGAAGGGATCACTGAACACTGAAAAAAAATATACTGATTCCTAGTAGATCTGACAGTCATTTGAATTTCTTTCCATGTCATTACCTCATTGGTGAAGAGAGGTTCTCTGGCTAGATAACAACAGATGTCAGTCCCTGAAGTGGTTGCTTACCGATAAGACGAGAGCACTTCAGATGGCACAAAGCGGCTTGCAGAAAGCACAAGACCTTGCCACACGTGCACTTTTCTAAAAATAATTTTTTATTGGTTCATTCCTGGTTCTAAGCTTTACCTTGTCCTGGCTTCGTACACATGGCCTCATACTGATGTATTTTACGTTTCCAGTATATGAACCTTTGACTTCTCCTATTGATCCTTTTCACCTTTCGAAGATCTCCTCGGGTCTGACTCTTTCACTTTTGTAGCTCACAATTGCTCTTCTGAATGTCAGCAGTTTCTTGGACTTAGGAGACAAATAAAATATTTTCAGCCCAAGATGAAAATCAGGTCCGATTTTTCAAGATGCACCTTTGTGGATAAATAATGCCATCTTACATTTTAAAGGTCTAGGGGAGCCTAAAGCATTGGCAAAATGCCCCTTCTGCCATGTTCTGGTTCTCCTTTCAACTGGTACTTCAGTATGATTTCTATTCAGGATCTTAACCTATCTCTCAACTGAAAAATGTTTCTTTAATGTGCCTGAAACATTTATGGAAAAGAAGAATCTTTCTTGTCTGCACTTACATTCATTTTTCTAGATACACATGGGTTAGAACTCTGGTTCTCAGACAAGAACATCATCTGGTGGGCACTGGCATCATCTGGATGTGTTGTTAATCACAGATTATTAAATGCCCTCCGCCCCTACAGTTTCTGGTTTAGTAGATCTGCAGGGGGGAGTGAGATGGGTGAGGAGGACAGGGGTCGGGGACTGAAACTGTATTTTAAACAAGTCCCTAGGAGCTATTGCTTTGGCTGGGCCATGAACCACACTTGGAGAACCGATTCAGAGTAACATGTAGTGGCCTCATTTTTCTGTTTATTAATCAGAAGACAGAAACTCAGTCAAAACTGGCTAAAACAAGAAACATAAGTTAATGGATCATGTAAATGAAACCTTAGGATTTATGGCTTAAGGCCTATCTAGATCTGGAAGCTCTGAATGTTGTCAATGATTAGCTTGTCCCCATCTCTTGGTCCTTCAGGGCTGGCTGCCTTCTGAGGCTGGTTCTGTACAGAGGATCAATCTGACCACCAGCCATCTCAGGCATCTGTATCTCACAGAGAAAGGAACATTCCCTTCTCAATACTTTCACCCCAAAACTTGAAGTTGACTCTTATTGTACAAACTTAGATTGTGTGCTAATTATTTTTTACGTTATTTTTATTTTTTAAAATTTATTTAGAAAATTATTTTAACATGACACAGAGACCAAAGGTAAATTGCTGGTTATAGTCAGAAGATAGAATTGATGTTGCATACTTGGGCAGGCAAAAATAAAAACTAATTTATCTGAAAGATGTTGTCAACTAAAAGTCGTCACTGCCAATTCAATGCCAATGGGAGTGCCTAATTTGGAGAGCAGTGAGGGGAGAGAAGCGTCAGTGCAGGCAGCTCAGGGTTGATACCGCCTGGATGCAGAACAGCAAGCTGTAAGACAGCCCACTGGAGATACCGCTCGCTTTTGGCAGAGCTTGGCTGCGGAACAGCAGGCTGTAAGACAGCCCACTGGAGATACCGCTCGCTTTTGGCAGAGCTTGGCTGTGGACCAGCACGGCTGGGAAACAGCTCAGTGCTGCCACCCCAGTGACATAGCTCCACTCTGCCGCAGCCACACAGCTCCAGCTCTGACGGTACAGTTCCAGGTGGGAAAGCACAGTCTTGGATGAGAACTAGAAGTGTGCTCTTACAGCCAGAGGGTGGCTGACTTTTATGGAAAGAGGTCAGCCACCTTGGTCCCTAATTGGTCAATTCTCATAAAAATGAAGACTCCAGATTCTCACAGTTTGGTCCAAACTCACTCTCCTGATTGAGTGGAAGAAAGCTGCTCTGATTGGTGACTAAGGATATAGCTGCAAAGCTCCTGTTGGATGCGAAAGTCTTAGTACTCTTGACTAAAAGATGATTCCAGAACTCCTTCGTAATGGCCAGCTAGATGGCAGGAGCACAGTGCAGGCAGCCAGTTTAGTGCAGGTTCTCCCCGAAGAGCAGCATGTATGAGAATCCCCTTCTTAGCAATGCCTGCTAAACTCTGTTTTTAAATTTGATCCCTGGCCCTGGCCAGTGGCTCAGTGGATAGAGTGTTGACTCAGTATATGGACATACCAGGTTCAATTCCCGGTCAGGGCACACAGGAGAAGCAACCATCTGCTTCCCTTCCCTTCCCTTCCCTTCCCTTCCCTTCCCTTCCCTTCCCTTCCCTTCCCTTCCCTTCCCTTCCCTTCCCTTCCCCTTTCTCTCCCTCTTCCCCTCCTGTAGCCAGTGGCTCGATTGGTATGAGCATGGCCCTGGCCCTGAGGATAACTTGGTTGGTCTAAGCATGTCATCCTCAGATACTGAAAATAGCTCAGTACTCAAACATCAGCCTCAGATTGGTTGCCAGGTGGGTCCGAGTCAGGGCGCATACCCAAGTCAGCCTCACTGTCTCCCCTTCTCTCACCTAGAAATAAAATGAAATAAATAAATAAATAATAAATTTGAGCCCAGTAAGCCAAAAGCCCTTCTTAACAGGAACATACATTCCTGGGGTCAACAATATAAACTCTAAAGAAAAGGAGAGAATATGCACTTGAGTGCCTCTAAAACTCAGCATGATGCCAAGACATAATACTTAGTATATATTTGTCGGATATGTACTATAAATATATTGGGGCCTGACTTGTGACAGCACAGTGGATAAAGCATCGACCTGGAAACTGATCTTGCCAGGTCAAAACCTGGGCTTGCCTGGTCAAGGCACATATGGGAGTTGATGCTTTCTGCTCCTCCCCCCTCCTCTCTGTGTCTCTCCTCTCTCTCTGAAAATGAATAAATAATGTCTAAACTAACGAAATAAATAAATGTATTGAGGGGTCCAATCTGTAAAGTACCCCTAGGTACTTTGGGGTACTTTTTTTGATTGTTTGATCACTAGGCTGTAAAGCTATGAGTTATAAATAAGTATCTAAGAAATGGATATATTACAAATTTGATCACTAGGCTGTAAAGCTATGAGTTATAAATAAGTATCTAAGAAATGGATATATTACAAATTTTAACTAAACTTATCAATCTAAATGTTAAATTCATACTGGGATTTAATACCTGATTTGATGCAAAATAAATAACAAAGAGAAAAGCAATAGAATATATATATTCTATTGCTTGAGAATATATATATAACTTACATTTTCAGAATGCTAGAAGTTGAAATCTGTAAACAAATAATAAATCATGCAATTGGCAGAATCAATATTCTACATTTGGTCATGGCAATAAGAATGTACTAAATTCCAGTTGAGGATTAAAATGTCCACACTGCTGGATCCTAACCTCTGAAAATTTAGGGCAATAAAAGGGAGGAAGAAGGAGAGGGAGGTGAAAGAAGGAAAAACTGTAATTTATATATTTAATTTTTACATTTGAAAATATGAATAAAAAATGTGAGGAATCCATG
Source organism: Saccopteryx leptura (assembly GCF_036850995.1). Lineage (NCBI taxonomy): Eukaryota > Metazoa > Chordata > Mammalia > Chiroptera > Emballonuridae > Saccopteryx > Saccopteryx leptura. The sequence continues at coordinate 25,349,875 of NC_089509.1, read as the reverse complement.
ATTGATGCTGTTAGTTTGATATTTCTGAAAGCCAGCTATTAAAATTCCTTGTGCACGGGGCTAATGGAGCTCAGGGTGGGTGGTCAAGGGGCTGCAGAAGGTGTCAGGCCCAAGAATATGAAACTTCCCTCCGTAAGGTGACATTGCCATACCATTGTCACCCTGAAGTCATTCTCAGCACAGAGGTGGTGTTTAATTTTTACTTATCTGTTTCTATAGAAAATCAGCTGCATGACTAGAGCATGACTAGTGACAGAGAAATGCTGAGCATGAATTGTGCACTGAAGCATTAACGTTAAGTACGCTCCTTCTTCTGTTAAAGAAAAAACGGTGAATGAGAAGTTGCCGTAACCAAAGGGATTCAGGAGAATGGACAGAGGAGGGAAGCCTGCCAACAGCACACTGACCTGGTTAATTCCTGGAAAAGCGTCCAGGCGACAATAGCAACAAGAAAAGGAAAAGGAAGGGAACTTCAAAACTGCACTCTTCAGGGTTGTGTTAATGTAAAAAGTTACTGATACTTCGTGTTCACTTTTCTGGTAGTGGTTTTATGATCTCAGTCATCAAGGAGTTCACGTATCTTTTGAAAATATAAAAGCAAAGGTAAATTTATCCTTTTAAGTCCTCTCTCATTCCACTTTCCTGCTGCTGTTAAAATTGAGCCCGTTGGTCAGAGATCTGAAAAGAATTTGTCTTGAGGTCTATTCTGGAAGTAAACCCAGAATTTGAGTTTTCTTAAAAAAGAATAATAATAAAAAAACTGGCTTGAGAAACACAATATGTTTTTCTTAATGTACTTAGAATTTGAATCATAGGGATAACTTTTAGAGACATCCTCTTCCCTCTTTTGAAATTTGTTTATTTAAAATGGCTTTAGTTCAGTACCTTCAGTTTTACAAGAAAATACTTATGCTGCTTTTTAATTGTTTTCATAAGGATGCACTGACAGATCCTTCCTGATACATCATGTAGTAGCATTTCAAAATTAAGTGCCGTGCTCTATTTCCCTTTCTTTGAATCACTGCTATTAGTTTTTATCAGAATCCATTTGCCTTATTGTTTTTTTGTTGTTGTTGTTGTAATTTTCAGAAGTGAGAAGCAAGGAGGCAGAGAGACAGACTTCTGCGTATGCCTGACCAGGATCCACCCGGCATGCCCACCAGGGGGCGATGCTCTGCCCATCTGGGGCGTTGCTCCCGTTGCAACCCCAAGCCATTCTAGTGCCTGAGGTGGAGGCCATGGAGCCATTTCCAGCGCCAGGGCCAACTTTTGCTCCAATAGAACCTTGCCTGCGGGAGGGGAAGAGAGAGATAGAGAGAAAGGAGAGGGGGAAGTGTAGAGAAGCAAATGGGCGCTTCTTCTGTGTGCCCTGGCCAGGAATTGAACCCGGGACTTCCACACGCCAGGCTAATCCTCTACTAGTGAGCCAACCAGCCAGGGTCTTGCCTTATTCTTATTTAGCACTTAATATGTTGCTAAAGTCTCAGAATTTTCCAAATTGCAAGAGACATGAATGAGTTTATTGTTGAAGTCCAAACATGCTCATTTTCTTTACTCTGCCTTGACACTGGACTCACTGTTATGCACAAAATGGCAGCTTATATGGGTGAGGAATAAGAAAACTGTGACCACCTCTTTCTGAAAATCTAATGGAAAATTCCTTCTGTTTAAGGATTAAAAAAAATATTTAATTTCTTCTTTAGTCTGCCTTTCTACTTGAGAAAATTTAAGGCTCTTTTCTTGTCCCTGACAGAGAGTTTTTAGTAAACAAGATCAAGTGATGTGGACATGTCAAGCATTTAACAACCCTCATGTACTGTTCTTGATCCTATTTCTTTGCTGAGAATGATCTAGTAGATGAGGCTATTGACCAGAAAGATAACTGCCAAACTAAGGAATTACTTTTCTTCTATTCAATTTGAGTTTCTACTATCCCTACCTCCAACAATCCTGTGCATGGGTACACATGTGCACGTATACCTACAAAGTCATTTCCAGTGACTTAGACATCAGTTTGCCATTGGCTTGCAAGACTTTCTAGATGTAGAGAATACTAAATTTGGGTTTTAATATGTTTATCTTGATTTTCTCAACTCAGGTAAATAAAGAGGAAATATGATTGAATCTTCCAGCTGGGAAAATTGCCTGTCACAACCAAAATTTTACCTGGACAATGGCAATAATTCACTGAGAATTCAGCAATCAACAACTATTATTTGTGGTGTTTTTTTATTTGTTTTCATTTTTATTTTTTAATTGAATTTATTGGGAAGATATTGGTTAATATTATATAGGTATCAGGTATACAGTTTTATAATACCTCATCTGTGTACTGTAGTGTGTGTTCACCACCCCAAGTCAGGTCACTCTCCATCACCATTTATCCCCCTTCACTCTCTTCTACTTCCCGCCACATCTCTTTCTCTCTGGTAATCACCATAGTGTTATCTGTGTCTATGAGTTTTTGGGTTTTTTTGAGGTTTTTGTTAGTTTGTTTTTCTTAATCCCTTTGCCTTTTCTACCCAGCCCTGAAATCCCCCTCCCCTTTGACAGCTATCAGCCTGCTATCTACCTATGAGTCTGTTTCTATTTTGTTAGTTTATTTTGTTCATCAGATTCCACATAGGAGTGAAATCCTATGGTACTTGTCTTTCTCTGACTGGCTTATTTCACTTAGCGTAGAGCTCTCCAGGTCCATCCATGCTGTTGCAAAGAGTAAGATTTCCTTCTTTCTTATGGCTGAGTAGTACCACATTGTGTAAGTGTTCTGCAGTTGTTTATCCACTCATCTACTGATGGAAACTTGGGCTGCTTCCAAATGTTGGCTATTATAAAAATGCTACAAGGAACAGAGGGGTGTGTATATTCTTTTGAATTAGTGTTTTGGGTTTCCTTTGATATATTCCATGAAGTGGGATTGCTCAGTCAAAAGGCAGTTTCCTTTTTAATTTTTTGAAGTAACTAGAAAAATGCTTTCTGTAGTGGTGGCACCAGTCTGCATTCCCACCAACAGTGCACAAGGGCTCCTTTTCTCTGCACCCTCACCAACACTTGTTTGTTGATTTATTGATGATAACTATTCTGACAAACTTGAGGTGATTGATATCTTATTCTGGTTTTAATTTGCATTTCCTTTTTTGATAACTAGTGATGTTGAACATCTTTTTATGTGTCTATTGGCCTTATGTATGTCCTCTTTGGAGAAATGTCTGTTCAGGGCCTTTGCCTTTTAATTTCCCTAATAAAAGTATTTATTTATGGCATTCAGCTAAAGTCTTTTAAAAATATTTTTAATTGAATTTATTGTAGTACAAGTTCATGTGTGCAACACAACAAAACATCACCTGCACACTGTGTCATGTGCCCCTCACCCCAAGCAAAGTTTCTTTCATCACCATCCCCACCTTTGCCAATCTCCACCTACCCACTTGACCCATTTTTTAATTGGAATTTTATTTTGGTGTTGTTTTATTAGTTCTTTATAAATTTTGGATGTGTTAGAAGTGGGCAAGCATCGCTTATAAACTAAATTCAATGTATACTGTATCATATTATTGACTAACTCCCACCAATGGTTAAACATTTTCCCACCTGTGTTTTGTTATGGCCATTATATTTGACCTTGAGAAGCTGTGCATCCCAGCATCTCCTAATTGATAGGTATCCATATAAAAACAGTAACCATTAGTTAAGTTTATTTGGCTGAGTGCCTTATTTAAATATTTTGAATGTATCCTTTAACTGATGTGAAAGAAATCATTTTGAAAGCACTGCTTGTTCCTCTCTCTCTCTCTGTCTCTCTTCTCTCTCTTTCTCTCTCTGTCTCTCCCTCTCCTCTCTAACATGAATAAATAAAATAAAAAAAAAAAATTAAAAAAGCGTCGACCTGGAAATGCTGAGGTCGCCGGTTCAAAACCCTGGGCTTGCCTGGTCAAGGCACATATGGGAGTTGATGCTTCCAGCTCCTCCCCCCCTCCTCTCTCTCTCTGTCTCTCTTCTCTCTCTTTCTCTCTCTGTCTCTCCCTCTCCTCTCTAACATGAATAAATAAAATAAAATAAAAAAATTAAAAAAACGTCGACCTGGAAATGCTGAGGTCGCCGGTTCAAAACCCTGGGCTTGCCTGGTCAAGGCACATATGGGAGTTGATGCTTCCAGCTCCTCCCCCCCTCCTCTCTCTCTCTGTCTCTCTTCTCTCTCTTTCTCTCTCTGTCTCTCCCTCTCCTCTCTAACATGAATAAATAAAAAAAAAAAAAAAATTAAAAAAAAAAAAAAAAAAAAGAAAGCACTGCTTGCTCTTTAGTTTTCTCTCACCTCAAACAATCTTTAAAATAGTAAACTCATGAAAAGTCCATAGTTCCATGAGAGGGAGAGTTAAAGCCAGCTTGAGCTTGGGTCTCCACAGTCTCATCTTCTTATTCACAGTGGAAATGCCTGTCACTCTCAGCTCACCGTGGGGAAGAAATGCTGGTGCATTAACTTAATATTTAATCAGTGAGAGGCTCTTGGCCTCTCATTATTGTGATACTCATGTTGGAAGTGGTAATTCTAAGAACATTATGAAATTATAAAAAAATCCCAAATGCTTTTAAAACAAACCAAAATTAATTTTCTTGCCTTTGCTTTTTCATATTAAGTATCGGCAGCAGCAGATTGTTGTTTGGAGAAAACTGCTCCCAAATTATTTCCACTTAGAATTTTCTGTCAAATTTTCTGTGAGAAATAAAGTAGCCTAGTTTCAGAGAAAGTGTTAATAAATTATTAAGATTAATAACTAAGTCATTATTTAAGAAATTTAATTTTAAGGAATGATTAAATATGATTATATATATAATATTAAGCACTCCAACCAACTCAAATCTCTATCCGCACCTTAAGAATTTGATGGAAATCTTCCCCCCCCCCCCCAAGCTGGAAACTGGGAGAGACAGTCAGATAGACTCCCGCATGCGCCCAACCGGGATCCACCCGGCACGCCCACCAGGGGGCGACGCTCTGCCCACCAGGGGGCGATGCTCTGCCCCTCTGGGGCGTCGCTCTGCCGTGACCAGAGCCACTCTAGCGCCTGGGGCAGAGGCCAAGGAGCCATCCCCAGCGCCCGGGCCATCCCCGCTCCAATGGAGCCTTGGCTGTGGGAGGGGAAGAGAGAGACAGAGAGGAAGGAGGGGGGGTGGAGAAGCAAATAGGCGCCTCCCCCATGTGCCCTGGCCGGGAAGCGAACCCAGGTTCCCTGCACACCAGGCCGACGCTCCACCACTGAGCCAACCAGCCAGGGCCTTGATGGAAATCTGTTTATTTCACCCAAGCTCCCTTGCTCTGCCCTTGGGTTTGTCTGGGGACAGTCTCTTACTTTATTTGAGAGCTCTCTACTCTTCCCTTTACTGAAGTCATTTCTATTCATTCAAATAAAATAACTGGTTTTAGTCATTCTTGCCCAATTTAAAACCATACAATCACTCATGTCATTATTTAATGAATGTTTGCATTCTTTATAATTTAGTTGGCTCCACAGGCCATGTTGGTTTATTTATTTATTTATTTATTTATTCATTCATTCATTCATTCATTCATTCATTTATTTTTGCTTACTGCCACATTTCTAACAATGGAACATAAGCTATTAGTAAATATTTGTTAAATGACTACATGAATTATCAAACAGAATTTTTAGCATTGCTTCAGTTTGCTCCAAAAGAAAGAGGTTTATGACTACTTTTTTTTTTAACTTAAAAAGCTTTTCCACATCCTTTAAATAAAATTTCTTTTATTATGGTGGTCCATGTCACTTCTTAGAAAGTAAAATCTTATGAGCACAAATGAAAACTTTCAGTTAAAGCCTGATAGTGCCCTGGAATCATAATTTCATATATTTACTCACTTTTAGAGGAATAAACATTAAAGAAGATTGTTTGGAAGCTGCTTTTAAACAAATGTGCTGGAATGATGTTTTCTTGTATTTTGACTAACTTTGAAGAACTCAGAATTACATTTAACTGAAGCTTTTCAAAGATAGGGTCCCAAATAATCAAAAACTTTCTAAAATTAGATATAGTATTGTATGTAAAATATTTTTATGGTCTACACATACACAATGATTTTAACAGATGCATTCCCTGCTCTGTGAGAATTTACAGTGGACACTTTTTTTTTCTTTTCCAAGTGAGAGGAGGCAATATAGGGAGACAGACTCCAGCATTCACCCCAAGTGAGATCCACCTGGCAACCCCATCTTTTGCTGATGCTCTGCGCATCTGGGGCCATGCTTGCAACTGAGCTACTTTTAGCACCTAAGGCAAAGGCACCATGGAGCTATTCTCAGTGCCAGGGACTGATTAGTTTAAAACAATAAAGCCATGGCTGTGGGAGGAGAAGACAGAGCTAGAAAGAGAAAGAAGGGGGAATGGAGAAATAGATGGTCACTTATCCTGTGTGCCCTGATTGGGAATTGAACCTGGGATATCTTAACACTGGGTTAATGCTCTACCACTAAGCAAACCAGCCAGGGCCACAACTAATACTTCTAAAGTAAGGGATAGACCTATAGTAAAGCCTAAAGTTTAACTGGGAGTCTGCTTTTGGAGGGGGCAAAATATTTGGATTGGAACCTAGAGATCTGATATCAAAATCTGGAGATCTTTTCTTCCCATATTGTGAATGAGTATGTATGTAAGCATGTATGCCTGTGTGTATGTGTGTGAGGCATCCTTATCTTTCTAAGACATGGTTAATAGATTGTCTAGGAAACAAGAGAGCAACTACTAACCCCATGACTTATTTGCTACTTTTAACATTATAATAAAAGTAGTCCCTCAGGTAAAATAGACATTTTTATGCCACAGTCCTACAAAGTTGGAGAGAATAGAGACTTTGACTTACACTGAAGAAAAAAAATTTTAAAAAGAAAAAAATTAAGTAAAAATAATTTAATTAACTAATTTTACTTTTCTTTGGTTAAATTTTTCAGGTTTAATAAAAATCAATCATATTAGACTAAATTTCTAATTATCCTATTTGATTAGAATAAATATATTTGTTCAGCAACAACAAAAAAACAATTTTGGAAAAATATATCTGGGTGATATTGAAATTATTTCTGAGCTAAAGGTTCTCTGTGACCTAACACTGTAATTAATATTTAAGACATATATAATAGTTCAATTAATGAGAATAGTACATCATCACACATATATACAAACAGGAGATCTGAGCATAGTTAGTACATAATATATCATCTTGCTCTATGGACTTAGATATAGAAATTGACATCTTTGAAATGCTTCTGATTGTTACAAAAGATAAAAAGTACAGGCCCTGGCCAGTTGGCTCAGTGGTAGTGCATGAGCCTGGAATGTGGATGTCCTGGGTTCATTTCCCAGTCAGGACACACAGGAGAAATTCTCATTTGCTTCTCCACTCCTTCCCCCTCGTTTCTCTCTCTCTCTCTCTCTCTCTCTCTCCCTCCCTCCCTCCCTCTCTCTCCCCTTTCTGCAGCCATGGCTCTATTGGAGAGAGTTGGCCCCAGGTGCTAAGGATGGCTCCATGGCCTCCGCCTCAGGCACTAAGAAGAACTCTGTTGCTGAGCAATGGAGCAATGACCCACATGGACAGAGCATTGCCCCCTAGTGGCTTGCGTGGTGTATCCAGGTCTCCGCACATGTGGGAGTCTGTCTCTGCCTTCCCTCCTCTCACTAAATAAAAGAAGAAGAAGGAGGAGGTGGGGGAGGTTGAAGGGGGGAGGTGGAGTGGGAGAGGAGGAGAGGAAATGTACAAAGGAAATGTCCCTAAAAGCCATCACAGCTTTGGGAAGTTTCTCAAACCAAACCATAGAAACTTTACTTTGGGAAGTTCCTCAAACCAAACCATAGAAACTTTACTTTGGAAAGTCCTCAAACCAAACCATAGAAACTTGACCAAAAATAGATTGCTGTAAAATTGATGTAAGTTGGCCTAAATTTTAGACTAAATCTGTCTAATAATAGTAATTGAAGTGTCTGTCATATAACACCAAACAAAATAGCTACTGTATACTGGTGTTTTCTGTTTTGTATTCTGAAATCCTTCTATGACTACAGAATGTAAGATTAAAAAAAAAATTCTATTTCCACAAAATAAGGGTCTTACTGCAACCTGAATATAAGTTTTTTTGTTTGTTTGTTTTCACATTCTGATAGGTGTTAACCCACAGATCTATGCATGAGAACATTCTTAACTACAGTTCACTTGAGTGTTCATGTTAATGTGACTTCTCCTCATTAACACCTTGTTAGGTTACCCATGATAAACTCTTTAAATTTTTAGAATCATCATGCAAATTATGTATCACTTCATTTCCCCTGTATACTGGCCTTTGGTAGCATAAGAAATAAATATTATCTTCATCAACAGTCTCACTATTTAACATTTAATACCAAAGTAAAAATTCACTGTTAGAATTTTTAAAGTAAAATGTTCTCTACAGTGAATGTTTATATGCAAAGCTATACTGTATTTCTCGTTGGCTAATAAATATCTGCTGAATTTTTAGTACTTTAATTTTTTTTATAAAAGTACCAATAGATGATATCCTACTACCAATGGATTGTGACTAATAAAAATGCAGTTTGGAAATGAGGGTGTTGCTTAAAGAATCTCCTTCAGGATCTTTCTGCAATGGGTTCCAGCCCATGCCTTCTAGCTCCAAATTAGAGAACAGTTTTCTCTATGAAGTGAGGCCCTTTTGTGAAAGGACTTGTCAAAAGTCTAATTTTTTGTAATGCAAATTCCAGATATCTCTCTCTCTCCTCTTTAAAAAAAATCAAATCATGGTGTTCAATTCATTCTATGAGAATCATCATGCCTACTGTCTTCAATTGTCTATTTGCATACCTAGTCATCTGTCATGGTTCATGCAGATATTAAAAAAGACTCAATATTGATTTTAAACACCAAAAAGAAAAGCAATTGCTGAGAAGTAGATTTATTCCCTGACTAGATAATTTATTTAAAATTTAGTGAAATTGGCCCTGGCTAGTTGGGTCAGTGGTAGAGCATCGGCCCGGCATATGGATGTCCCAGGTTTGACTCCCACTCAGGCCCACAGGAGAAGTGACCATCTACTTCCCCACCCCTACCCTTCTCCTTTCTCTTTTTCTCTCTCTCTCCCTTCCCCTCCCACAGCCATGACTCAGTTGGAGCAAGTTGGCCCAAGGCACTGAAGATGGATCCATGGCCTCACCTCAGGCACTAAAATAGCTTGGTTGTCAAACAACAGAGCAATGACCCCAGATGGGCAGATCATCACCCACAGGGTGCTTGCCAAGTGGATCCCAGTCAGGGCACATGCAGGAACCTTTCTGCCTCCCTGCTTCTCACTTAAGGGAAAAAAAGTCAGTGAAATTTAAATCATATATATATATATATATATATATATATCTTTTGTATTTTTCTGAAGTGAAAAGTAGGGAGGCAGAGAGACAGACTCCCACATGCACCTCACCAGGATCCACCCAGCATGCCCACTACGGGGTGATGCTCTGCCCATCTGGGGCATTGCTCTGTTGTAACCACAGCCATTCTAGCACCTGAGGTGGAGGCCATGGAGCCATCCTCAGCACCTGGTGCCAGTTCTGTCCAATAGAGCCATGGCTGCAGAAAAGGGAGAGAGAGAGAAGCGAGAGGGGGAAGGATGGAGAAGCAGATGGGCATTTCTCCTGTGTGCGTTGATCAAGAATCGAACTCAGGACATCCACACACCAGGCTGAAGCTCTACCACTGAGCCAACTGGCTAGGGCCTTATGTCATATTTTTAATATGAATATAAAATATATATGAATTTAAGCAAGCTGACCTTCATAATTTGCTCATTTACACCATTATTTAACTTTTACCCAATCAGAAAAAATACAAATAAATTAACTTAAAATTAAGAAACTAATTTCTAAAAAGCTGAGATGATAGTTTTTAAATCATAACTTTTAAAAATTCTGAGGAAAATGTCAGATAATCATAATCAATTTATTAGAATCTTGAATTTCTTGTTCTGAGTTTACTTCCTATGATTTTTAAATTTATATAGTGAATCATAAATATTCAGTGATACTATTAAATTATTCTTTCAAAAGAAAGTATTTTTCAAGAATATATTATGTACCAGATTGTGTGTCACATGCTGAGGCTAAGGAACAAAGGCAGTTATAATAGAAAGGAAACATTTTAGGAAAACGTCATCACACAGGTGGGATAACTGATAGTTTTAGAGAAATTTTTGCCTGGTCTATGATGGAATAGCAGATAGAGCATTGCTCTGGAACGCTGAGGTCACCAGTTTGAAACCCTGGGCTTGCCCAGTCAAAGCACATAAAACAGCTAAAGTGAAGCAACTATGATTTGATACATCTCACTTCCCCCTTCATAAAATCAATAAATAAAATCTTAAGAAAAATTTTTGCTAATTTTTATTGTAGTAGTTTATGATAATCTAGATTATTTTTGATTATTTCCTACCCTAGAATACACAGACAGTATAGCATGAAATTCATGAAAGGGCTAAATGTGAAAATCCATATTAAACCCAAGTAAGAGCATTTTGGATTTTTCTTGAAATGTTGCCCATTTAAAGACTTTAAAAAACAAAACAAAAACAAAGATGGCCTGACCAGGTGGTCACGCAGTGGTTAGAGTGTTGGACTGGGATGTGGAGGACAACATAAGGTCACTGGCTTGAGTCAGGCTCATCCAGCTTGAGTGTGGGCTCACTACCTTGAGTGTGGGGTTGTGGCCTTGAGCATGAGATCATAGTCATGAACCCATGGTCACTGCCTTGAAGCCCAAGGTTGCTGGCTTGAGCAAGGGGTCATTCACTCTGCTGTAGCTCCCTCGTCAAGGCACATATGAGAAAGCAATCAATGAACAAGTAAGGTGCTGTAATGAAGAATTGATTCTTGTCATCTCTCTTCCTTCCTGTCCCTATCTATCCCTCTTTCTGACTCTCTCTCTGTCTCTGTTAAAAAAAAAAAATGAGGGTGTGCTGTACATATGTGGTGTGGTCTTGAGAAAATAACAATACTTTTCTTAGCTTCAGTTTTCTCATGTGAAATATCAAATATATTCGTTAAGGTAAAAGCTAAGCTTCTATAACAAAGAAATCCTCAATTACAGAGGTTCAAAGAAATATGTTTTCCTTTTACATAACAGTTTAGGACAGACAGATAGATGCCCTCAGCTCCATGGTATCATTCAAGAATCTGCGCTAGAAGGTTGTCTTTGTCTTTCTCAACACATAATTCCAAGAGTGTTCCAGTTACTATTATTTTCTGACACTGAAAGGAAATGGATAGTGAGTCAAGCAAATCATTTTTTCAAATGATGCCTATAAGTTATGGATATACCTTCTGCTCACACAGGAATTTAGTAGCATGGCCACATGAGCTGCAAAAGGAGCTGGAATATGTAAATGGCCATGTGCCCAATAAAAAGGGGCAAGAATGAATGGGGGGAATGGGGGTATCAGCGTTCTTCTATATTAGTATAAAAATATCTCAACTAAATTCTATTAAGAAGGAAGCTGTTATTGCTGAAGCATTTATTATAGTTTAGATTATATGATAAGGGCTTAAGAAATATAACTGATTATTATCTGTGACCATCATTATTATTAAGGTGCAGGTACAAGAGAATAGGGCATAAACTGATAAAAACCTGCATTCTATGTAGAGTAAATAAATGACCTCTTCCAGAGGGAGAAAAAAAAAGGAGAAACTTAGGAATTATGGATCATCGGCCTTTCCTCTTTCTTTCTTTTTTTTTTTTTTTAAAGCTTAGTTTGTTTGGTTTTATAAATTTTATTTATTTATTTATTCATTTTAGAGAGTAGAGAGAGTTAGAGTGAGAGAGAGAGAGAGAGAGAGAGAGAAAGGGGGGAGGAGCAGGAAGCATCAACTCCCATATATGCCTTAACCAGGCAAGCCCAGGGTTTTGAACCAGTGACCTCAGCATCCCAGATCAACACTTTATCCACTGCGCCACCACAGGTCAGGCCCCTCTTTCTTTTTGTTGTTATTACTTCACCTAAGTATTCTGTTAATCAAAATGTTTAAGCGAGGCCCTGGGCGGTTGGCTCAGTGGTAGAGTGTGGGCCTGGCATTTGGATATCCTGGGTTTTATTCCTGGTCAGGGCACACAGGAGAAGCACCCATATGCTTCTCTACCTCTTTTTCTCTTTCTCTCTCTCTCTTCCCCTCCACAACCATGGATCAATTGATTCAAGCATATTGACCTGGACGTCAAGAATGGCTCCATGGAACTTCTGCCTCAGGTCCTAAAAATAGGTCGTTTGAGAGCATGGCCCCAAATGGGCAGAACATTGACCCTGGAGGGGTGTTGCTGGGTGGATCCTGGTCAGGGTGCATGCAGGAGTCTGTATTCTATGTCCACTCCTCTAACTGAGAAAACAAAATGTTTAAGTGAACCCAACTGATTGGAAATGTACCAAGTAGCTGATTTCTCCATTTGTGGGTTACTTGGGAAAAAATTGCTTCATAAGAAAATGTAGCCTGACCATGCAGTGTTGCAGTGGATAGAGTGTTGGACTGGGATGTAGAGGACCCAGATTCGAGACCTCAAGATTGCTGGCTTGAGCGCGGGATCATCCAGATTAATTGCGGGCTTACTAGCTTGAGCGTAGGGTCATCGGCTTGAGTGTGGATCATAGATATGACCTCAGGCTGGCTGGCTTGAGTCAAAGGTTTCTGGCTTAGAGCCCAAGGTCACTGGCTTGAGCAAGGGGACACTTACTCTGCTGTAGTTCCCTGGTCAAGGCACATAGGAGAAAGCAGTCAATGAACAACTAAGGTGCCACAATGAAGAACTGATGCTTCTCATCTCTCTACCTTCCTGTCTGTCTGTCCCAATCTGTCCTTCTCTCTGTCTCTTTCACAAAAAATAAAAATTTAAATAAATAAATAAATAAATAAATAGAAAATGCATTTCTAGCATCCATAGGAAAATAGGCTCAAAGTCAATGGGAAAATATAAAATTATCCATTTTCCTACAGCAGCAAAAACTGAAATATAAATAATGTAAAAGTCATTATTTTAACCAGAAGTTCTCTTATTTGCTATAATATTCATTAGGACTCACCACAGATTTCACTAGGTCACAGTGGAGGAAGCGCATAGGGCTTATGCACAGAGCAGACACAGGTAGTTTCGAGTAGCAGACTAACTAAATGAAAGCCTTAACTTACTCCAGAAGTGAAAACTCAGCATTTAAAATCTCCTATACGCATAACATATTTTACAATAGAACAGAATTTAGTAATATATCTTCTTCATCCCAGAATTGCCCTGATAGATATTTGAGTTTTTAATTTTAAATTAGAGTGATATTTTAGTGGACTTTTTCTTAAAATATTGATGTGGGCAGCTGCTCCTAATTCCAAACATAAATCTATGAAAATATACTTTGCATTGTGATTAACTAAAAACCCCTCTCTAGTTAGGATGCTGTCGGTAAGGAAGATGGATTATGCTAGATAAGCCAGGTGTTTGTGTTCATAAAATTGTGATATTTCTGTTTTGATTGAAGACAGAAGATTGTATCTCTAATTAGTCAGCCACAAATTACATATTAAAGAAATGTAAATCATAATTAAGTCACTGAAAACAAAAGATGGTATAGGATTTTATAACCACACCACAGATTTTGAATCTCTTCCCAGCCCAACCCCTGAGGAAAAAACAGCGCAGTACAACTGTAAACTTGGAGTCAGAAAACTTAGAATTGAATACTAGCTACTCTGACCTTGTTAACTTGCAATGGCAGATCATTCAACTCATTTACTGATAGTCAATGTGTACTGACTCTATTCCCTGAATTCAACACCAAAGAGAATGAATTAAACAAAAAAGGAAGCTTCAATCCTGGCCGGTTGGCTCAGTGGTAGAGCATCGGCCAGGCGTGCGGAAGTCCTGGGTTCGATTCCCGGCCAGGGCACACAGGAGAAGTGCCCATCTGCTTCTCCACCCCTCCCCCTCTCCTTCCTCTCTGTTTCTCTCTTCCCCTCCCGCAGCCAAGGCTCCATTGGAGCAAAGTTGGCCTGGGCACTGGGGATGGCTCTGTGGCCTCTGCCTCAGGCGCTAGAATGGCTCTGGTCGCAACAGAGTGAAGCCCTGGATGGGCAGAGCATCGCCCCCTGGTGGGCGTGCCAGGTGGATCCCGGTCGGGCACATGTGGGAGTCTGTCTGACTGCCTCCCCGTTTCCAGCTTCAGAAAAATACAAAAAAAAAAAAAAAAAAAAAAAAAGGAAGCTTCTTATTCTCCCAGTATGTGTATGTGTGTGTGTGTGTGTGTGTACATGTGTGTGAATGTGTTTGTACAGGGAATGTATGTGCAGGGGGAAATATTGGGGTAATATATAACACAAATAAATACATAATATAAAAATAACGGAAGTACCTAGAAGGAATAAGGGTGATGGGAGAAGCCAAAAACTGAGAACATAATGTGATGGAAATGCTGTCTTAGAATAATTCTAGAATGCCTCTCTGAGGTGACTTAAGCAGAACCCTTTATTTAGTGAGCATCTGAACCTAGTACACACATGGGATAAGAGTGCTGGAAGAGGGAGTGATTGGATATGGGAAGGATTTTACATTTGTGTCTCATTTTTCTCATCATGAATTAGGAAGTATATCTGTCCTACCCAGCATGCATGCTGGTAAAAAGGAAACAGCATGTAATAATATTCGTAAATATAAAATGTTACCTAAACTTAAGGTACTAAAAATTTGAAAAAAAACTTATTTGTTTTGCTCTTATTCAACTTATATATAAGGATGCTCAAATGGAAGTTCTTTATTTTTTTAAGACTCATGTCTAGTTTTTCTGAAATTTAAAGCTCTTTCTTAATTAAAGGATAGTTGATGTATAATATTATTTTACTTTCAAGTGTGCAACATAGTGAGATTTCATATTTATATACCTTACAAAGTGATCACCACAAAAGTCCACCATATAAAATTATTGTGACCTTATTAACTGTATACTGTATGTTCTACTTTACATCCCCATGACTTACTTTATTTTATTTATTTTTATTAAGTGAGAGGTAGGGAGACAGGGAGGAAGAGAGACATACTCCCATACATGCCCCAACTGGGATCCACCTGGAAAGACCCTTACAGGGTGATGCTCTGCCCATCTGGGGTCACTGCTCCATTGCTTGGCAACTGAGCTATTTCAGCACCTGAGGCAATGCACCATCCTCAGTGCCCAGGACTAACTTGCTCAAAACATTGGAGCTATGGCTGTGGGAAAAGAGAGAGAGAAAGAGGGAGCGAGAGACAGACAGACAGAATGTGGGGAGAGGTGGAGAAGCATGTGTCCTAACCAAGAATCGAACCAGCACTTCCACATGCCAGTCTGACACTCTACCACTGGCCAGGGCCCCAATGACTCATCTTTTAAATTTGTACCTCTTAATCTCTGTCACCCTTTAGCCCATACTGGCAGCTATCAATTTTTCTAAATCTATGAGTCTTTTTGTTTTATTTGTTCATTTATTTAGTTTTTTAGATTCAACACATAAATGAAATGATACAATGTTTGTTTTTCTCTGACTCATTTCACTTAGCATAATACCTCCTAGGTCTATCAATATTGTCACATATGGCAAGTTATCATTCTTGTTCATGGCTAAGTAATATCCCAGTGTGTACATGTATAATGTATCCATTCATTTATTAATGTATACCTAGATTGCTTCCATATCTTGGCAATTATAATTATTCAGTGAAGATAGAGGTACATATATCTTTGAATTAGTGTTTGGTTATGTAAGTTCTTTTCTTTAAAAGGGACCATTTCATGGGTAAGAAAAAATATTAATAAATAGGAATGCATGGTGTTATTAAAAATATATATCTCCTCAAATATCAACTTAGCACATATATGTGTATATCTATTATGAAATTAATAACCAGGGCTATATTTTTAATAAATTTTTTTCTATCATAAATTTACTAATTTTGATTTATGTTTGAGATTTAAGAGTTAGAAATTAATAGAAATATTTATTATATAATATTATAAATAGAAATGTATTCTTTTCAATTCATGAAATAATATTTTTTGCTAAATTGTTATATCTTAACCCAAATAGTTCTTTGAATTTAGCTTTTCTGTTTATCAAGCTTTCTAACTATAGAAGATTGATAAAGTTATGAAACTGACCCTAAGTTATAACAATTATTACTCCATGAGGTCCTTCAATTGTCATAAAATATTATATAAATCTAATACAGCACAGTTACAGAAACCTTTTTTTTTTTTACACTGTGTATAAAGAAATATTTCCCTATAGGAATAAATGTAAAGAATGAAAACACATTCTGGGAGGACATAATTCTACATCCATTACAATGTACTTTTGCTTTATTTCATTTCATTATTTCTCAGCACTATTATCTATAATTTTCACTGTATTTACTCTTGAATTAACTATAGTTTTGGGTATATTTTGATTATTTTATCACTTTTAATACCTATTTCAAAATTTGATTTGGAAAAGCATATTTTAAGCTTTAGTACCATACTTTAGGAGTATATACATACTGTTTAGGTTATATTTTTTAAAAGAATATTTAAAATTAATGTCCACAATTTAGTGTGGACATTAAAGTAACACAACAGTCATGAGCATCACTCACAGAAGTGTTGGTGCAAGTAGAAAGGGTATTGCTTACCTGTTGCTGACAAAATGGCAGTTCGTTATTTACTAGGCTGAATTGCACAACCACAAAATAGTGGCATGACTTGACATTTCTCTAACCTGCCCATTCCCAGTTTTAAATTTCTCTGCATTTTTTAAAATTTAAGTGGGACTTTGTTATTCTATTTATCTCAGCCTATTTCGACATGTCATATGTCAAGTTTTCATAAATGTGAGTAGGCTGTATTTTCAAAGGCTTAAAGCATTTTTTTAAAATGTTCTTTTCTTTTTGGTTATGACTTTATTTCTAGATGCTCTCTAAGTTGGAAATACAGACACCAGAAATTGTAAAGGTAGCCCATCTCAATCTCTTTCTACAGTAAATGCGCTCTACAGCCTTTTGACTGTGAATTGGAATCTTGGGGGGGGGGGGAGTCCGTTTCATTTTATGATTTTCTAATTGTTAGAATAAACTCTTTATACCAGGACAAATTATCTTCCCATTATTTCCATTCAATCATTGAAGTGGTTAGTAAGATGTATTTCCCTCTTCAAAATAGTCAAAGCGTGCATGGGCTCTAAAAACAGCAAATACAGTGTTTAGTTATCTCTTTCTCTTTAAAAAGAAAGTGTATGTCTTTAAGTAGTAATTACTGATGCTATTCACAATGTATTTAATGGTTCCCTTCTGTACCCCACCCCCAAAACCCAAAACGAAACTAAACACCTATGGGGCAAGGATAATTTTTGTTTGTTTCTTTCTTTGTTTTTAGTAGACCAAGAGACAGGTATGCTATGAGAAGCCCTAAGTAAACTTGGAATGTAAAACCTGCCAGTGTCCCTCATTAACTGTGTCAGCTTGAAGTAGTTTTTGTTTGTTTATTTGTTTTTAACTATTCTGAGTTTAAATTAAGGTTTTCCTTTGTATATTGGAGAGGTTGAAAACTGATTCAGGATAAATTAATTAAACATTGGAAAAGTGCCAAGTGCATTGACTAGCACATAGTTGATATCCAAAAATATAGTCTTTTCTTTAAAATGCTACAGCTAAGTTTTAAATAATGTAATCCAAATGCATAAATATGAGTCCTATATTTCTGATGCAGTTTAATGTATGTCACAATGAACTGCTCCAAGATTTTGAAATGCAAAATTTATACAGTACTCTGTTGAAGAAAATTCACTGTCAGTGTTACTGAATGATTATATAGGAAAAAGTAAATCTCACACATTATTTTAATGGGAATCAATTTATATTAGATATTCCTTGTTTACACTGTTATGAATAATTTTGTGTTTGGATAATTTTGTAATTGGAAAATATCTCTATCATTTTTTAAAACTGTTGGCTATAAATATGGTCATTATATAGAATTTGTTGTAATTGTTTTACATAAATTGATTTTTTGTTTTAATAATAAAATTGTTACTGATTGCTAAACAAGTAACATGAAAATGAAAAACTAGACTACTCATTTTTGTATTTTAATACTACAGTAAACTATATTTTTGGAAATGAATATTTTAAAGTTTAAAGTTATTCTAAATTTATCTTATTTTTAAAATCCATTGTTAAATTTTTAGAAAAAAATTTATAAAATTTCTTTATACATTAAGGACTATATTCTCCAATTTAATAACCTAATCTCTCTAGCTATTATTATCTGATGCACAGCCTACTTTGGGTGAATGAAACATATGTAAAAGTAACTTTATTAAACCTAACATTTATTGAGCATGACCTATATGCAGCCCATGATACTAGAATTTTTTCAAAAGAAGAAAAAAATGAGGTTTGGGTTTCAAAGAATATGAAATCTTTATTTAGATAGTATATGTTCCACAGGTAAATAGGACTGTATGTTTTACTTTTTAAAACATATTTAGTTAATAACTTACAATGTTTTTTCTCTGTATACTATTTAATAACATTACAGACTTAATAGTTAAAAATTACAAAAGATGTTTTGAGAAGGAAAACTTTTCTTTCTGTTTTATATAGACAACAAAATGAATGTATATTGTGTGATATAACTGTATTGTTACATGCAAATGAAAAGAGCTTAAATAAATATATTATTTAACAGAAATTCACTGGAAGCTATGTAGACACAGCCAATAAGCTACGCTATTACTTCTTGCCATAATTTAACTGTAAAGCTCTAAATAGTGCCAATAGGCATTTTCAACTGAACATTAACAGCCATTAGATATGTAAATACAGTAGAGTGTTACAATAGTGCTCATATAAAACAGTTTAATTACAGAAGTAATTAACACATACATTGTTCTTCTTCTTATCACTTTGTTCCAATTGAAATGCTTTGTCAGTGACCTACACTGTAAAAGGAACAGATAGTGTATCATTACAATATTTGACACAAGGCAGCCTTCAATATGTGACACTAATTAAATTAAAACTTCAAATTACAAATAGACTTCTTATAACTAATGATGAATGACCATCTTTACAAAACAGCATTCACTTTTTTTCAAGAGTCACAAGTCCTGCTTTTGATATGGTGCATTCAATCAGAAAGAAATCCATTAACAAAGCTTTTATGTCTATCTTTCCAGAAGGAAAGAATATTGACATTTTGAGGCCTTTCTGCAGACTAAGGGACTTGTCTCTCTAATCACAATGACAAATGATTATAAATTTCTAAATTTCTATCATCAGGACTAGGGATGTCACCCTTCCCAAGCAGCTAGGTTATGATGCAGGCTTTAAAAGCAGTATAATGTTCTAGAAATTTGAAAATCACTGTGTATATATACATATATGCATATATATATATTGTTTTTATATTATATTATATATATTATATATTATATATATATTATATATATTATATATATATATTATTTTTAGTTAAAGACAGTAGTTGGTGTTTAGAGAGTGCTAAATAAATGATATATATTAGTATACATTCAATAGTCCTTGGAACGATGCCCTGAGTCTTAGGAACCATGAAAGTACTCGGTTAATGCCAGTTAAACCGGCACTAGGTACATAATGGAAGCTTATAGAATGCTCAGAAAAGGCTTCATGAAAGCACAGAGCTTTGATAACGCTGGAACATTCAGAGAAGGCAGGTGAATTTTTTGGGAATTAATTCACATAACAATCTTAAAGAAGTTGGTTTACAAGTCAGAATGTTACTAGTTCTCAAAAAAGATTTATCAGTGAACAACTAAAAGTGCCGCAACTATGAGTTGATACTTTTTATTTCTCTCCTTTCTTGTCTGTCTGTCTCACTAAAAAATAAAGAAAGAAAGAAAGAGAAAGAAAGAAAGAAAGAAAGAAAGAAAGAAAGAAAGAAAGAAAGAAAGAAAAAAAGAGAAAGAGATATACTGCTTAAATTACATGCATCAGCTGTCATGTGTTTTCCATTTACAAAATTTACATTATAACTAAAAAACTAAGATATAATTTTCCTTAATGAAGACAACTATTAATTAAAATAAAAGATATAATTTGAATAATTTCAGTGTCTCTTGTTATAAGGTTATGAAGCCTACTGTAATATTTTTTAATTAGTAGGTTTCAATTCACACTTTCATTGTAAACATTTCATGGTATAGAATCAACTTTATGTATTTTTGTTATATATTGTAACAAGCAAGAATATACTGTTTTAGCACTATATATCAGAAGTATATTTGAGTTGAACTGATACAAAAATTCTTTTCTCACACTGAGAAAGAAGGAAAAGTCCTAATGTAAAATCAGGATAGAAAAATGAGTTCATTGGAACTTACTTCTTGTATCTTAAGCATGCATAAGAATGGTTAAAGGGTGAAAAGGCAATGCTTAAATGAAACTAAAAAAATGTGTGATAGCCATTGGGGCTTTTAAAGTCTCTGAGAGGCAGTGCTTATTAAACTGCAGTAATATAATAATGTTGAGTTTATTTAAATTATTTTTTGGGGTTAGAGAAGGAGAATAAGAAAGAGAAAGATTTTACTTTTAAGCATGACATTAATAATTCTATCATATAAAATGTGCCACTAGTAAAAGTTATTTTTAAACCTTTGATCTCATGCATCATTGCCCAATAAAGCTTTGTGATGAGAAAAATGTTCTGTCAGCACTGTCCAATATATTAGTCTCTAGGAGTATTTGATCATTTGAAATTTGGCTGACACTGAAGAACTAAATGAAATCTTTTTTTTTTTTTTTTACCAAGAAAGAGAGAGACAGGGACAGACAGACAGGAAGAGAGAAAGATGAGAAGTTCAGTTCTTCGTTGTGACTCCTTAGTTGTTCATTGATTGCTTACTCATATGTGTCTTGACCAGAGGTCTCCAGCTGAGCTAGTGACCTCTTGATCAAGCCATCAACCTTGGCCTCAGGCCAGCGACCTTGGGCTTCAAGCCAGCAACCTTTGGGCTCAACCCAGCAACCATGGAGTCATGTCTATGATCCCACACTCTAGCTGGAGATTCTACGTTCAACCCGGCGACCTTGGGGTTTTGAACGTGGGTCCTCTGCATTCCAGGCCAATGCTCTATCCACTGCGCCACTGCCTGGTCAGGCTGACAAACTAATTCTTTAATTTTATTTCACTTTAATTAGTTTTAATTTAAATGGCTACATATACCTAGGAGCTAGCATATTGGATTGCACAGGTCTGATACATTCATTTCCATGTAGAGATTCAATGTTATATATTCCAGTGTTCTTGATCCATTGGTGAAAACAGTGAGAATAGATTATTGTTCTGTGGGCACCCATTTTACAGGTTCACTGACAACCATCTCCTGTCTAGTAATACATTATTTTTGTAGAAAAGGTGTAAACAGCTACCTTGATTTCTAACTTTGACTTATTACAGGTTTGTCGCCTGGTTAGAATTCCCAGTTTCAATTATCACCTATGAGTTATTTGTAAAATTAAATGATGTCATCAGTGAATTTGTGGGTATTTGTTTTATGGAGTCAATTCTCACAAGGTAAAGTTAGTCCTTACTTTTAGTGGGATCTTACTACCAGCCATAGTTGTATGTCAATTAGATACTAAATAACTTACTGAATTTGTTTGTTACTATCTAATGATTGCTAAATATTTCACATCTTGTGCTAGCCACTAGTGATTCAAAGTGATTAAGCCTTGCCCCTGCCCTTGAGAACTTACAGTCTTTAAATGCCACACCACTATAAATAAGCCAATATATTTTCCAAAGGAGGCTTAATTAATATGAGGCCCCTGGTAAATTATCTACAGTAAACATGAGTTGGCCAGCAAGCACAAAGTATTTATCATATAATATCCTTTCTTTGAACATGCCAGTCACCAGGATTATTATGAAATTATTAGATACTATTAGGAGTTGATGGAAATCCAGTACCCTAAATTGTTGGTAAGGTGGCTTTTGTAATGACCTGATTTAAAAAAAAAATCTAATTTATTCCTGTGTACACATGAAGAAAATTTTCTAGGGTTAGGATGTGTCTGAATGACTAAATATATTGGTCAGAACTATATTTTGTTTATTAGTTTCCTCTGTTTTCAAAACTCAACATGGCACAGTTTGCCTTACGCATTCTTTCTCTGTTTTCCTCCTTATAGCCTATGACATATCCTGTTTCCAGTTCTGTGTGTTACTCAGAGAAATAAAAGCAAATGAAAAAACTCATTCAAACTCAGATACGAGTTTCAGAATGTTATATTTTTATAAAGGTGTGGAATAACACTCTCACTTTATAAGTATAGCAGGGGGTTAGGGAGAGAGAGAGGATTTACTGGCACAAAGCAAATCATACACATGGGAGATATTAAATGCTGTGTATTATACACAGCATTTAATGCACTGGTAGAATTTTCATATATAATTGCATCATTATTATTTTAATTATAAATAATGTACCAAACTTTAATTCAAACTTGGCAACCGGTAGTTAAATTTGAGATTTCAAATGTCACTAAATGTTGGAAGTAAGTTGAATATCAGAAGTCATTAAGGAAAACTCTTTCAGTTGTATCCAGGTTTCAAGACTAGAGGAAAAGTGCATATATTCATATATATTTTAATATACATGATAAACTAATTTTTGAGGTAAAAGCCTTAATAGCTAATTGTTATTCCTCTGTTTATATGCATTTAAAGATCGGGGCTGAGGTCATTTCCTCTTTATGTTACTGCCAATAAAATATAAAATAGCCTTAAAGTTTAAAAATTGACTTTCATTTTAATTTAAACATAATAATAAGCTTCATGACTTTGAAATTTCATTATGTTATCTGTTCTATTTTTAATAATACAGGTAAAAAAGTTCTCATAAGCTAAATATTTTCTTGATAGTGATAATAGCGATACTTTGCATATAAATGTTATATATTTTTCTAGCTGTCTACCTATACCTAAGTATATATTCCCATGAGAAATAACATTCTCCTTTAAATCAAGTGATTTTGTTAGGTCTCATGAATTCTGGCATATTTTGATGAAAAAAAAATAGAGTTTAACATAGAAATATTAATGAAAATACTGGTTCCTAAAATTTAGGGGAATCCCTCATGTTTCAAGATTACCAGGATATGAGAATATCAGTGTTATTTTGTCAAATATAGCAAAACTGTCCATCTTCCCGTGGAGAGAATCTAGACTTAATCACTTGCCTCTGTTTTCCATTACTTTAGAAGTAAATAGATCCCTATAGAATATTTGAAAAAAATCCCCAAATTGATTATTTTTCTGTAAAGACATGGAATAGTTTGAAATGAACCTCTCAGCTAGGCAGATCTACTATTTGACTACTACAATGAAATCTTATATTTGGAAATTAACCAGTATTTTATGTGTTACTAGATTAATCCTCACAGGGTAGACTGTGAAGTTAGACTGGTGTCTGTCCCTGCCCCAACTTGCCCACATGTAACAGATGGTAGAGTGAGACTAGGTTGTGTAACTTCTTTTCTTCGATTCAGTTGTAGAGTGCCAGAGCCAACCCCCGCCTCTGACTTCTGGTCTGTAGCTATTTCTACCAGACCATGAGCCAGAAAATATGTTAGTTTTAGGTAGGGCTACAACTTTTTTAGAATTGTAATTTATTATATCACTCTGCACAATGCTTATTTATTTCATATCTTTGTCATGACTACATCATGAATGTATCCTGTATGATTGCTAACTACAGTGCATAGCTTTGTTTCAAAGCTAACTGCAGAAACTATTTTTAAGTACCAGGTCTACAAATTCAACAACAACAAAATAAAAAGTTGTATCTTTCTTCCTACAATTTAATTTACATGGGTCATTCACTTCAAAGTCTAAAATGAATTAATTGAAATGTAGCATTTTAAATATAAGCCAGAGTCAATGACAACTATTTGATTGAACACTGGAAGCTATTTCCATAATACATTTTTTCCCATGTAATGTATTATGATTTTACCACTCATGTAGTCAGAATTCATAATAAGAAAATGTTATTGATTAATATTGAGTCATGTCATATGCACTTACTTTTTCTACCTTGAACTTAACAGTTAATTCTAAATAAAGATAAAACATATAAAACAAAATTTATGAATTGCTCACACTTCACCAATGTTACAGAAAATGAGTTTCTTGAATGAGAAAGGAATATTTTTTCTGTTGAAAAACAAAAGTAATAAAGTGGATTATTATTATTATTGGCCAGCTTCATGAGATGCCATATTATGCTAAGGTTTATTAATAAACATTTTTGTTGTTATTTGAAAATAAGAGTGATTTAGAATGATTAGGTAAATTCTTTTTCATAAGTCTATCATCTGTAAAAAGAAATGGGAAAAAGTGGCAAAGAAAAACATTCTGAAAACTGAAGTATACATGAAAAAAAAATAGAGGCTCTCAGAATCCAGTTGCTGGAAGGAGCTGTAGTGGTCATCTGTTCATCTATAAAGCAATAGGGGGATTACGTACCGATCATCCTTAAGAAGCAGACTTCCTCTGCTGGAACTTGTCTGGAGAAAATAAGTTCCTTCCCTCAGGAGACTACTTATGCCTTTGTTATATAGCTGTGGTTGTTCACAAGTCTTTTCTTATGTGGATCAAAGAGTGCTTTCATTTGAAATTCTGGAGGAAACACTGACCTAAACCCTGTTTCATTGTGAAGTCTTCATATAATAATAATCTTTCTTCAATAATAACCTTCCTGACAATATTCTCCCTTCTCCAGCATCTCTCCTCCAAGAAAATCTTTCTCAGGTTTTCAACCATTGACTTAAAAGCATAATTCCAAGATTTTATTCCCTTTTTCTTCTATGGAATAAAAAATACATTTTGCCATTTTCTACTGTTACCTAGTACTCTAAAGTTATTCTGAAGAAAGGGTAGCTTTATCGCAATAGCTTTCTTTCTTTTATTAAGAGAACAAAAGTATATAAAAATATACATATAATAAGGCAGCCTAATGCTGAGTGGTATACCAAATCTTATTTTACTGTGTTATTCCAGATTAAAGCTTTTAAATATCAATATTCTGTCTTTACTTATTTCTGGCCAATCATTACAGCTTAAAAATAACTTATTTTAATATTCCAAATATTAGCTATATTCCAGCTTTATTCACTAATAAATTTTAAAAATGTGACATCTGTGTCCTCACTTAAATTACTGATTATTCCAAAATAACAAAGATTCAGGTTCAATTCCCGATAGGGCACACACAGGAAGCAACCAATGAATGCACAGCTGAATGGAACAGCAAATGAATGCTTCCCTTCCCCTCCCCTCTTTCTTCCTTCCTCCTGCTCTCTCTCTCTAAAAGCCAATCAATAAATAAACATTAAAAAAAATTAAGCCTGACCTGTGGTGGCGCAATGGACAGTGCGTCAACCTGGAATACTGAGGTCACCGGTTTGAATCCCTGGGCTTGCAGGTCAAGGCATATATGGGAGTTGATGCTTCCTGCTCCTCCCCCTTTTCTCTCTCTCTCTCTCTCTCTCTCTGTCTCTCTCTCTCTCTCTCTCTCTCTCTCTCTCCCTCATCTGTCTAAAATGTATAAATTTTTAAAAGAATTAAAAAAAAATTAAGCCCTGGCACGATAGCTCTTTTGGTTGAAGTGTTGTTCTGAAGTGCAGATGTGGCTGGTTCATTCCTTGGCCAGGGCACAGACAGAAACAGCTCGATGTTCCTGTCTTTCTGTCTCTTTCTTCCCGACTCTCAAAAAAAAACCCCAAAAAACAAACAAAAAAAAACCCCAAAATACCAACTATTATTATGATATGTTGCACAGCATCCAACCCAGACTTTTCGGACCCTTCCATTTCAAACAAGGATGAGCTTTGAGTGCATTATTCTAGGTCAGACAAAGAAGAACAAATACTATATCTCACTTAAATGTGAATCTAAAAGAATACAAACTCATAGATACAGTGAACAACTTGGGGCTTACTAGAAGTACAGGTTAGGGATGGGGAAAATGTAACAAAATGGTGAAAAGGTGCAAACTTTCAGTTATAAGATGAGTAGGTTCTGGGATGGAATGTACAGCAGTCACTAAAGTTAACAATAGTGTATTGTATATTTGAAAGTTGCTAAGAGAGTAAGTCTTAATAATTCTTATAACAATAAAAAATATAAGTGTATAAGGTAATTGATCTTAACTAAACTTATTGTGGTAATCATTTTGCTACATATGTATATACACACATATATAAATCATTACCTTGTACAAGTTAAATAATACAATAGTGCATGTCAAGTATAGCTCAATAAAACTGAAAGAAAAAAAAATATCTATCTATGAGGAGGAACAAAAGGAGTAAAAAATTAAAAAATAAAAGTAGGATTTAAGAGATAATACAAAGGATACAAAATCAAAAAACGAGACAGGACAGTGTGAACCAATAATTGGGATAACTATTACAGGAAAAGAGAATTCTACTCTGCCAATTTAGTTTAATAAGCAGGAGATCATAGTAGTGATCGTATGGGACCTGAAGGTAAAATGTCTGAGTTGAATTCTGATTTCTTAAAATAATAGCAGTGACTTTGTATAAACTCCTGGGTCTCTGTTTCCTGACATTTAAAATGGGAATGGTAAGTGTGCCCCATAAGAATTCCAAAGGGCTGTGGAACACTGGCCTGATATACAGGAAACATTCAATTAAATATAGCAATATCATGGCCCTGGCCAGTTGGCTCAGCAATAGAGCATTGGCCTGGCATGTGGAAGTCCCGGATTCGATTCTTGGTCAGGGCACACAGGAGAAGAGCCCATCTACTTCTCTACCCTTCCCCTCTTCTTCCTCTCTGTCTCTTTCTTCCCCTTCCGCAGCCAAGGCTCCATTGGAGCAAAGTTGGCCTGGGTGCTGAGGATGGCTCCATGGCCTCTGCCTCAGGCGCTAGAATGGCTATGGTTGCAAAGGGGCAATGCCACAGGGGGACCAAGCATCGCCTTCTGGTGGGCATGCCAGGTGGATTCCGTTTGGGCACATATGGGAATCTGTCTGTCTGCTACCCCCCACTTCTCAGGTCAGAAAAATACAATATATATATATGTATCATTATCAAAGGAAGGCATCTCTTCTGAATTAAACAACACATTGCCTTCCCTAGTTTCTCAGACCAAAGTAGAGACATGAGACCATGTAAGGAGACATCACTGACAAAGGAATCTATGACTGCCTTGCTCAGGTCCTGAGGAAATGAGAGCCTGGATGAAGCAGACTGGGAGTTAGTATTTGTTTATCTAGGTAAAGGCCAACTTTGTAGAAGCCATAACTAAACATTGGGAATAGTTTCAACAAACAAACATACAGCCAATTTCCTATTCAAAGGCAAACATCACTCAGAATGTCTGTGGCAAACGTTAGCCATAAACGTTAGTAGGTACTGATTAACTTTGGAGTGGTTTAGAGATGTTTCTTTTCACCCGGCTTTACCTGGAATGACTAAAAATATATGTCTATATATTTATATAAAATTTACATATTTATTTTAAAGTTATATATGTATTTTAAATATATATATGTATAAATTATTTTAAATATGTATATATGTGTGTGTGTGTGTGTGTGTGTGTGTAAATGTGTATATATACCATTACATAGTTGTTCTAAATGCCAGCCAAGAAACAGCTCTTTGACAAGGTGGGGTGTGGGGGTTAGGGACATGATTTTGACTTGTTTTGAGGGACTAAATCTATGGTAAAATTTATTTTCTCAGTAATTTCACTGATGCCATTATAGAGTGTGAAAGCTATAGAGATACCATTGTGAAAAGTTATTTTACCAGGTTGTAAACTTACAAGAGGATTTATATTTCAAAATGACAGTGACCTAAAGCTCACATCAAGAAATGTTTTGAAGAAAAAAAGGTGCAGAATTGTAGCTTATGATACTATATTACTCAGAATCTTACCCAACTGACTGATGGATTTTAAACATCTGGGACTTTTATTCTCCAGTAGGACGTTCTATACAAGAACAAGTTGATAAAATGCTGTAGATGCACACATAAATTCAGACTAACAAAATCTCCCTGTTTAAAAAAAGACTTGTATGTTATTCTACTATTTCTTTTCAGCAGTTTAAGCTACTTAATAGTGATGTTTTATTAGCGGCATAAATCATACCCTTGGTTTTATGAGCTTTATAGTATTTTAGCATCAAATACCAATGTTATACATGTATGTTTGATTCTGAGATAGCTAAACTTTTCTATTTTTTATGTATAAAACCAAGAATTTTAAGCATTTAGAGATGTATATTTGAAAAGCTTTTATACTTAATAACAATCTTTGAGTAATTTTCTGTTTGTTGTACTAATGTATTAGGTAATTTTCACTTTTAGAAACATTTCTTGAAAGATTCAAAATAAATTTACCTCCTAAATATTAATTTATATTTTATTTTTATAAAGTTGTAATTGAGCCTGATCAGATAGTAGTGCAGTGGACCCAGGTTTGCAACCCTGAGGTCACCGGCTTGCTCACCAGTTTGAGCGCAGCGTTGTCAGCTTGAGCATGGGATTATAGACATGACTCCATGGTCACTGGCTTGAGCCCAGTGGTCACTGGCTTGAACCTCAAGCTTGCTGCCTTAAGCTCAAGGTCACTAGCTTCAGAAAGGGGTCACTCGTTTTGCTGTAGCCCCCTAATCAAGGCACATGAGAAACCAATCAATGAATAACTAAAGTGCTGCACTAAAATTTGATGCTTCTCATCTCTCTCCCTTCTTGTCTGTTCCTGTCTCTCTCTCTTTCTCTCTCTCTCACTAAAAAAAAAATAAAAATAAATAATATTAAATTAAAAAGTTGTAATTGAAAAATACCTTAGAGGTAGAACACTCACACTAAGCATTGCCAAATCAAAGTTTCTGCGAAGTTTTGCAGTTTGCAGCTGTTCAGTAGATTTGTACTGGAACTCAGGCCTGGAAGACACTTAGTTCTCTGTGCATTTCTATGGGATGTGAGGAGTAGGTAAAACCAAAGAGGAGTTCGAGCAAACAGCGCTCATCATACAGTTTATTCTATCCTCTCCTTACTTCTTTCTCCTGGACCCATTCCCTGCCCTCACTTCACACCAACGCATGGCTAGCAGCAAACTCCCACACCTCCCTAAGTACTTAGTCTAGGTCTTTTGTAGCCCTACACTAGGGCACCAAGTGTATTCATTCACTAGCTTCTCTAACCGCTTAGTGAAATATTGAGAAAGCTCTGTTATTACATGCAGTGGTACAGGTAAAAGCAATTGCGAGTGGCTGACCAGAGAGGGTAGTTGGTCTAAATTAAGTACCTGAAACATCTTTGGTGTCAGTTTACTACAGACCTAAACCAGCCATCTAACTGTCCCAGGAGTTTTGAGAAATTAAGAGAGGAAATGGAGGTAGGATGCAGAAGGAAAATAAGCAGGGGGGAATTATATGTGTACATTTGTGAGGTTTTTAAATTTACATATATTGATGCTATACATAGGGCCTGCAAATAAAATGGAAGTGGGTATTCTGCTTAGTGTTTCTCAGATCTGGAGTTCTGACTCATAGCCGTTACGACTTTTCATCCTTGACTTGTCATATGTCATCAAATGAAAAGTGACTAATACAATTTTAACCAAGCTGTCAGATCCGACAACATGTGATCGTTTCTTTATTTGTACTTTCTCACTGTCCATTCTCAGCTTCTGAAAACAAATTACAGAAAACAAGAACTGCGTATTTTCTCACACGTTGTATCTGAGATCCTCTCCATGGTGCTTTCTAATCTTATTTTTATCTTGTTTTTTTCTCTGGCAATGTAAGATCTCTGGGTAACATTTAGAAGCTTTTCATCAGGATACTTAATGCACATGCTGTTCCAAAGACAAACTCTTTTTAAGAATTTGCTGCAGATCAGCATTTCCAGAGTATATCAGTATATTAATGTTAATAAAAATTTTAAATTATGTGCTTCTGGCCGCTCTTAAGTGATATTTTGTTTAATTTGTGATTAAACAAAAATATGTGTTCCATTTTTTAGGCTCCATTGCATTGAAGATATTTTCAGAAAATGGGCCCTGGATTTCACATCCGCTGTTAGAGGTGCTAGAACATTGCTACTCAAAGTGCCTTTGCAGTGGTCGCACTGGAGGCTGGGAGAAACACAGAATTTCAGCCCCGTCCAAGATATATTATACCAAATCAGAGTCTGCACTTACAGTCGATCCCTAGGTGATTGGCATGCACATTAAAGCTTAGGCAGCACGGTCTTAGAATATATAACATGACTCTGAATATGATGCTGACCAACTGTTTAGTGTACAATGTGGGGGGGGGGGTGTTCATGGGAGACATAATCCATGAAAACCAGGACAGGGTAGCAAAGTAGTGAAACATAGAATAATATCAGAGAAGATGGAATCCTTCATGTATTCTATTCAATTGCATAAAATATCAAGATGTTTACACTATCCTAGGGGCATTGTTTGTTTGCTTTTATATTTAAGGAAGCTTGTAGATATAAAATAATGAAACACAGAATTTCAATGACAACTGTCTATATAGATGAGGCATTCTTAAAGAATTTCTATGGATTACTCTTATTTTAAATACAGTGCTATTTCACCTTAATTGTGGTTATTAATTTCATCAGATAATATCATAATGAGAACATAGGTGAAGTCAAAAGGAAATGCTGCCATGAACAATTTCTGTTTCCCAAACTGACAGATACAGCATGGGGCAAATGTAGGTTCACAGTTGTTCATATGGAAAATAATTCAGTAACTAATAAGACAAGAATACTCTGTGTTCTACATATTCACAGCTATAAACCTACACTTACCCCACCCTGCATATATATAGTTTTGCTTGCAGCAGAATATTTTTTCTAATTAACCAAACTAGTGCATGCATTTGTGTTTGCACATTAGTGCACACAAATTTGCAAAGGTCCATCTTCAGTAGCTTTTAATCCAATTCCGCGTGGTAAAGGTATTGAACTGTCAAATGGGTTGTTTAGAATTTATTTAGAGAATAAATGTGTTAAACTTAAAAATGGAAAAAAAATATGATTTAGATAAATTTTCATTTGGATGTACCTGGTCAAACTAATGTAGAATAGACCAATTTCAAAGCAATGTTATGATTTTAGGATAAGATAAAAACTGGGTCAATTCTGTTGCCCAATGTCTGATTCTGCACATTTCTGTTGACTTTTTCTGTTCTCCCTCCTTCCTATTTCAGGTCCTGTTGACCATTTTTCTGTTCATTACCATGGATATAAAGGGTCAAAAAAGGCAGATGCAATTAAAATGCATCAGTAGTTTTCTTTGCAAATATATTTGACAGGAAATATTTGTTGGAGGAGGTGAGACTCACTAAACTTTTCCTATGGTGGTATTCACTATAGAACAAATTTAGTGTAAATGTGACCAGACTTGGAATTCCTCACACAGACAGTGATGGAGTGAAAGAACTCCAACCTGGATGTTTGGTTTATAGATGAGTTTCATTTATTTCTTCCATCCTTTTATAATCCTCAACATGGGTAATAAAGTTCTTTTTGTTTTCATACTTTTGATTTGATTTTTCTCTTGAGCCAAAATATTTTCAAGAGAGTATTGCAATTTTATACAGCATTAGAATTGTCCATAAATACAAGAAATTCCTCTCTAGTATCCAAATAATATTTATCCCTAGTTCATTAATGTTTCATACCATTCAGAGAGGATTGGTTTCATTAACATTATTAGTAATATCACAATTCTGTGTGTTGGTGTGTGTGTGTGTTTCAAACTCAACCTCATTTTTATCTGCATTCCCCTTTTTCTCTGCATAAATGTCTGTCTATATCTAATATGCAGGGAAGAGAGTAGTTGCTTTATAAAAATTTGAGAAAATTGTATACTGCTGCCATTAGACCATATGAGGAAAGAGATTTTTGCTGATTCATTGTTCCCAAACAATGTTTATTAGCAGTTTTTAATTGCTTACATAAATTGGAGAAATTCAGCGCTGTCTAAAACAGGACAGCCGAGGTGTTATCTAATGCAATGAAACAGTAACATGAGCGCACTCGAAAACCCTGTAGCGCTTCTGTACAGGGTCTCCCAGGGAGAATCCGGTTGAGTGGTTATTGTTGCACATTGAAATCAAACTTAAACCTAGCTAAGGCTCTGTCTTTTTAAATATGCAATTGAATTATAAGTGGTATCAAGTTTTCCTTTTAAGGATTTGTATGGCTTCAAAGGTACTGACTTGCCCTGTGTCAGTTCTAGCATGAGGAGAATATATGAGTGGCAGATGTTAGAATATAAAATCTGTATCCAAAAAACAGAAAGGCAGATAATTGTACCATATGGTATTTGAACCTGTGATGTTGGCTCCCACCTGCCAAGAAAATCAGGCAGCGAAGCTGTGCCAAGTAGCAGAACTTTACCAAGAAGAAGTAGCAACTGACATGTGGCCAGTCTGCTGAATCTAAAGGTTGCCCCACCAAAGTGGACATAGCCTATGGTGAAAACCATTTTAAATGAAAGGAAGGGTTTTTGTGCTATTGTGTTGTTGGTTGATCATTAGAACATTTTGCCTTAACCTTAGCAGTACATACTATTGAAAACTTGTTTGTATTTAGTGACAACAACCTACATATATAGTGAACAAGTATTCTGTCATAAAGCAAAGCATGTGGGAACCATGTTCATAGTTAGAATTTGCTGAAAATAAACAATACAAATTCCTCTAAGTACAACTGATTGTAGAAGTTGTATTCTGTAAAGTGCATTGCATATGTTAAAAAATCAGGTATCCCCACGGACTGTAAGAGCTGCCCAGGTATTTAAATAGCGTGGCTTCACAACCTTGACTTCTAACATATTTTTCTCCTCTTTCTCAAGATCTCTCTGTAATTTACTTCACAAAGACAGAGAGAAAAAAGCAAACAGAGACATAATACTAGGAATTGTTGTACTTGTTTGTTTCTTTAGTAGATGGGATTGAGATTGTAGCACAATGGATATAACATTGTAGTCAAGAAACCAGGTTTTGAAGATATAAGAGATCTAAATTCAAGTAATAACATTATAACTCTGTGACCTTAAAGGAGGTATTTATCCTCCCCAATCTTCAATTTACTCATCTATTTAATAGCAATTATAATACCTTACTCAGAATGTTCTTGTTAGAATTTAATAAGATAATGGACATTATATGCATACCACAGAGCTTGGAACATAAAAAGCACTAAATGTAACAGCAATTATCCTATAAATATAATGCTACTTTTACAGAATGCAATAGAGAACTGTTTGTTTTCATTAACAGTGCATCATAAAATTATGTTCAGATTTAATATTATTTTGAATGGCATGAAA
The DNA here is from genome assembly GCF_036850995.1 of Saccopteryx leptura. Classification (NCBI taxonomy): domain Eukaryota; kingdom Metazoa; phylum Chordata; class Mammalia; order Chiroptera; family Emballonuridae; genus Saccopteryx; species Saccopteryx leptura. Next base: position 25,316,407 of record NC_089509.1, on the reverse strand, counting down.
AAATAAAATTTTAAAGCATAATTTTCATCAATAAAATGTAATTTTGTTCTGAAGTATACAATGCATATAATCTACAAATGATTCATAACTGTTATGTTTAAGAATGTCTATACCATCCTATGGCTTTTAAATTGGGCTGTTTAACATTCTATCTTCCTTTCAAGTATAAATTGATTTATATAAGAATCACTGTGTCTGGAAACATAGTTCTTCCAGTGAAAGATGATTAAATACACATGCACTCACCAGCTCCTCTTGCTTTACCATTTCTATGCTAATTAGATCTTTCAAACAATTGTTTATTGGTTTCACATACTGCATAGAATTCTTTTTTAAAATGTGTTTCAGTGATGCAAGGCATTTATTTCTTCTTCTCTCTTTTCCATTTTTTTTCTTACCCATTAATTTTGAGCAAATATCAGGCATTTTTTTCCCAAATGGCATAAAAAATGAGTAACTCTTTTTAAACACTTTTATTTTGGTAAATGAATCAATGGAATCAGAAAAGATCTTTCTACTCATTATCTACATATATCAAACTGAATCTATAGTGCTTGACCAAGGCTCATGGGACCGACTTCTGTCTAAACCAGACAGTTTTTTTTAAGTCAGTATGTATAATTTAATGTTGTCCTGAGTGATCCCTACAAAATAGTTTTTGTGGAGTTGTCTTTATCTTGTCATCCCATGCATCCTTAAAGTAGCTCTTATTCTGAGAATAAGAAATGATAGAGACATTGTGTTTACTAGTTTTGGTTTCTTATACATTTAGTCATTAAATGTTGGCTTTATTATTTACTGTATTTTAGGTGAAAATTAAAATGTGTTTCAAAGGTTTTGGTAAAAATTTATATACTTAAAATTTCTTTGACCTGGACCTTTATCATTTTGGCAACACACTACCAAAGTCCTTTCTTCTATTAATCACCTGAACATCAGCTTGCCTTTGGGTTTAAGCCTTAACCTGGGACCTGCACCCAACCTTTTATTATCTTAGCTTATAGGGGAAGAGACTAGAAAAATTATCCCCTTCCTCTATAAATTTCTCAGGAAAAAAAAGAAAGAAAGAAATCTTGCCTGGCCAGGCGGTGGCGCAGTGGATGGAATGTCGGACTGGGATGTGGAGGACCCAGGTTCGAGACCCCGAGGTCGCCAGCTTGAGCGCGGGCTCACCTGGTTTGAGCAAAAAGCTCACCAGCTTGGACCCAGGGTCGCTGGCTTGAGCAAAGGGTTACTTGGTTTGCTGTAGCCCCATGGTCAAGGCAAATATGAGAAAGCAATCAATGAACAACTAAGGTGTCGCAACAAAACCTGATGATTGATGCTTCTCATCTCTCTCCATTACTGTCTGTCTGTCCCTATCTATCCCTCTCTGACTCTCTCTCTCTGTCCTTATAAAAAAAAAAAAGAAATCTCTCCTAAGCATGACAACAATGCCTCTTATGTGCACAATTTGGCTCAGAAGCAATTTCTAACACAGTTATAGAATCAAAGTTCAGACATCTTTCAGCTGATCTGACATGTGGATGAACCAGTTGGTTATTCTTACTCATTGTCCCTTTGTTGCAGTAAAACCCTTTTTCTCTGGCAGATGTGTGAGTCTATCTGATTTTGACTTGTCTTTTCCTGTCATGTATCAGATTTTAACATGCTTCATACCAGGGGTCATCTCTGCATCAAATTAGGTATGCTTTCCACACTGCCCTGAACTTCAACTGCAATCAGGAGCTGTTCTCTGGGTTATAGGAAGTAAAGTAACCATAGAGAACAAGAGAAAACATGGCTTTAGAGATGAATGCTGTTCTATCCTGTATTTCAGAGGAAAGATACTTCCAAATGGAACATTACACCTCTGCTTCTTTATTTTATCTGCAAGTTAGGTAAATCTTTTCCTTACAGAGGAGATTTAAGATATGACTAGAACATGGGTTTTACTTCTTGTGCACTCAATGGAATTTCTGCAAATTGAAAATAGGTGTCTTCTTTCTGCTTCATTGATTTAGTACATATTTCTTGATTTAAAAAGAGAGTGGAGAGCCAACTTTAGAAATAAAATTGCCACCAAGAAGTGTGCCATTTGTATCAATCAAGTGTCCCTGTTCTCTCAACAAAAGTACCTTTGTCATTTTCACAGAGGGTCTAAAATGTCAATCTTTATAGCTAATCAATTGTTTCGGTAAGAATCCTGTTTAAATGCAAATACATTAACATAGAGTTTATCAAGTTGACTAGAAAAGAGAGGACTCTTAAAAAAGCATACAGGTATATTTTAACTGGGTTGGAGGAAGAGGAAAAGCCATTTTTAGACCTTTTGAAAAAAGTGGAGTAATATGTGATGCATAGATACATAGAGAGGGATAAAGGATTATTTAAGACACCTACATAACACTTTTTAATTATCTAACCTGAATTCCCTCCATTTGCGTGGTTTAATGAATAGTAATGTTGCAATGGCAATCTTTGATAAAATAATGATTTTATTTATTCTCTTGCCACGGACCAGCATAGCTTGTAATTCTGGGTTTTGAGTGAGAACGGTGCAGAATTAAGAAAACAGACTCATTAAGAAAAAAGGATGGGATTGGAGGCCTCTTCAATGCTGATGGCAATATCTGAGTGCCATATAGCCCCAGTTTGCTTTATTATATAGCCATATGCAAATCAAAAAAGTCCTTGATACAAAGTTACACATCTGAGGCAAAAACAGGAAGTCTTCCAAGGCATAAACAGGAATCCCCCTACCATGCAGAAGCGAAATCAACCAACATTTGAACTAACAAAGAGTAAGAGTTAGGACATGTAAATTGCTTCCAGGAACTTAAGCAAGGAAGTGAAGTGGGTGCAAATATTCAGCATCATAGCCAATATGGAGGGGGAGGGGGGAGAACAGAGCCTATTGCTAAGCCTCGAATTTACGAAGGCCTTTTGCCACTTGCAGTCTACAACATTTTCTTATCTATTGGCCCTTAAATGGAAGATCAGGAAAGAAAATAGTCCATTGGCCTGACAAAATTCTTTTTTTCTAAAGCTAAAATTAATAACAATACCATTGTTATGTTCATACAAAAAATTTATTTGCTAATTTTGACTGTATCATAAATGTTTACAATTTTAGTGCAGGAGAAGGTTATCACTTAACCTATATTTTTAGATTCTGATTCTGACAGATAAAAATTACTGGATATATTCTGAAGTTAGCAGAAAACATGCACATACAGAAACATGGACTCACAGAAATACAGTGTTCTCTACTTGAACATATCATTTCCTGATGGAGTCTAGAGAGTTTTAAGTAAAAGCGTCTTAACTAACCATTTATTTGTCTATGTTCCTAATAACAGACATAATGGTGGGTTTGGTCATAGAATTGCTGTAATTAGCATAGTCTTCCTTAGGTGACGAGGCATGTTTTTCATATATTAAATAAATAAAGCTCTGTATGTTGGATGCAAGGAATTTTCCTACACCAAGACTTCTGAAAGTAAGGGCTAAAGAAACAGGATTTTTAAACCTTGGAACAACTTATCAGCTACAAAATCTCCTTCCCTGGGGTCTTTAAAAACAGGACAGATGTAGGCTTAAGGGTAGTGCAGCTGAAGGAAATCAATCACTTTCACATCTCTCCTGATTCTTGAGGCTTCACAACATTCATCTGAACTATATAAAAACACAAGCCATTACCAGACCTATTTTACACAGAAATTATTTTATTTGAGTGAGTTAGTATTTGATTGAGTACACATGTATCTTCAGAGATTGTTATTCATATTCCTATATCTTCAAGTGGAATCACATAGATTAAAAATTATATCAATTAATATTGTTTTATTTAAAAGTTGAAACTCATAAATCCAATTTTAACTTTCTTTAAAATGCTATAAATTTCTCTTATTTTTCTCCACTTAGTCAAAATAGTTTGTCAGGTGAAATAGCTCACGTATAAAAGTAAATTATGCTTGAAGATAAGAGCAGGGTCGGGGTTGCACATGCTTTACCATTCACATAAGTAACACATGTTGCTGTACCTCATTTATGCAATATAAACAACATCTGCATGAATTTATAGAATGAAGTAAAAGACTCATTTGTACAGTGCTTCCCAAACTGTGATTTCATTTGTGCAATATGAAAATCATATGACGTAAACACTATTATTAGACCCATTTTTCAAATGGGAAGAAAGAGTCTCAGTGAAGTTAAGTACATAAGTTTAGTCAAATAATAAATGGCAGCTAAAAGCTTTAACACAAGGTGTTGTTCTCTACATATCATAATCTTTACACTACTTCCTACTGCTTTTTACAGAGGATGTTTGATGGAGAACCCGAAGTTTGAGCTTGCCTAGGAAGGGTTTTGCTGGGTACAAAAGAAAGAGAAGGTTGCTTTCCAGATAACAATGTTCACAAAGAAAAATTCCGAAGTGGGAAAAATTTGGTTTATATTAGGGAGCTGAAAGATGGCACTGAATGAAGTAAAGTAAAAGTACTGAAAATAATTTGTAAATAATGCTAATTAAATTTCAATTAGATGATGATCAGGTGAAGGAGTTTGTTTTTGTTCTGGCCAACCACTAAAAAGAATAATTGTTTTGAGAGTAGTTGTTGTGTGAAAGCAGCATTTCTAACAGCTATTCTGAGGATGGTGAGGAAAAGTAGCTTCTAGTTTATCAAAGGAAGCAGAACTTGCCCAGGAGTTTCAATGTACCTTGTGCATCATTCAACAACTGTATGTTAAACACCTATTCTGTGTCATAAAGTGTACGAGGATGTTTGTGTATTCCAAACAGGGGCAGCCAAGTTTATGAAAGAGTGTGTGTGAAATGCATCCAAGTGTGCTTATGGAGTGGTACAGATAACAACAATAGTGGGACTAGAGTGTAAGAGGCATGAGAAATAATGGTGGAAAGTGTGTCTAGGAGAGAGGAATCCTGGTCAGTTTTGAGGACACTATAGAGCTCTGGCTCCACCGTTAGTGAGACCACGGAAAACTTGGGGAGAAGCTCGCCAGTGTGGGAAGCAGAGGCTACACTGAGAAGAAAGTGGTAATGAGATAAGTCCAGTCTATACTTTGGAGAAGTTAAACAATTAAAAAAAAAAGTAGGAAAGAACTTTTTCCTTCTGTCTGAAAAAGTAATTTTTTTTTGTTGAATGAAGGTTAAGAGGATTACAGGCCAAGAATTTAGAATCACTGGAAAGGACAGTGTAACCAGGCAGCAAATCTTGATAGGACAGAACGTAGCACGTGGGATGTGATAGAGTAAAGGTGGAGAGGTAAACTTTGGGGGATGAGGACTGATGCTGGTTTTGATACAATGATACTGTGACAAGTGAAGTATTTTACTGTGTCTGCTGTAACAGAAGAAAATTTTGCATTCCTTCACAAAATGCACTGTCTTGGTTTTCTTTAACCAGAAAAGATATTTGAAAAGGCTTATGTCTTTCTTTATCATGTTTTGCTAAACAAAATAAGATATTAACTCTATATGTAAAGAATAAGTTAAAAATTTAAAAACATATATATGTATTACATTATCCTTGCCTTATCCTACAAGACTTATTTGTAAAATGTTTTTAGTTTTAAGAATTATTCCTGTTTCCACTAATTGGGTAAGGCTTATACAAAAATTATAAATAAATATATATTTTAACATTTTAAAAATTTATTTATTTTAGAGAATGGAAGTAGAAAGAGAAAGAAAGAGAGAGAGAGAAGGAGAGAGAGAGAGAGAAGGTGGGGAGGAGCAGGAAGCTTCAACTCCCATATGCACCTTGACCAGGCAAGCCCAGGGTTTCGAAGCACAGATCCCAGTGTTCCAGGCTGACACTTTATACACTGCACCACCACAGGTCAGGCATTAATATATGTTTTAAGATATACTATTCTTCTTTACTGATATATATTTATTTATTTATTTATTTATTTATTTATTGTATTTTTCTGAAGCTGGAAACAGGGAGAGACAGTCAGACAGACTCCTGCATGCGCCCGACCGGGATCCACCCGGCATGCCCACCAGGGGCGACACTCTGCCCTCCAGGGCGTTGCTCTGCCACGACCAGAGCCACTCTAGCGCCTGGGGCAGAGGCCAAGGAGCCATCCCCAGTGTCGGGGCCATCTTTGCTCCAATGGAGCCTTGGCTGCGGGAGGGGAAGAGAGAGACAGAGAGGAAGGAGGGGGGGGTGTGGAGAAGCAAATGGGCGCTTCTCCTATGTGCCCTGGCCGGGAATCGAACCTGGGTCTCCCGCACGCCAGGCCGACGCTCTACCACTGAGCCATCCGGCCAGGGCTACTGATATATTTTAAATCCTCCTAATGAAAGAGATTTTATTTCTTACAACTAGTTAGTATATGTTAAATTCCACTCCCTTGTTCAGGTCACCTAAAGTTAGATTTGAGGAACTGGAAATGTGCATTACTGAAAACTGAGCGATATTCTCTCTAGGATTACTATATTTGTGAAAATTCTAAAGTGTCTTTGTAGTATTTTTAAATTTCTCACAGGCTGCTCTGTTATGCCATTTCCTCTGCCAGGTCCCCCCAACTCTGCATGATTTAGAAACTAAAGAGGGAATTCCGGGTATATGAGGGAGCCTGTGACCTTGCTCCTTGATATACATGTTCAGAATATTATTTCTTATGTTAAAATGTTTTGAATGCTTGAAAGTCTTCATGAGGTGAGTCATGTATAGCGATATTAACATACTCTCAGGAATTCGTGCAGGTTCCATTATGACATGACTCTCCTTGTCACACAGGGATGTAGGAAAAGGTAGTGATCAGACTGAGTCTTCTCTTTACTTACAAGATAGACTAAAGGAGCCCATGAGATAGTACAAGCCTTCACTGCAGAAGTAATGACTAGAAATTACGGATAGACTGCTTCCCAGAGCAATAGTACAATAGATACCCCTACTCGCCAGCTTCTGGGAGAATTTTAGTTGAGGCAGTCATTACTGTTTCTAACACTGACTTGTCTCTATTCCATTTTTCAGAAAGAACAACAAAATACTGTTTTCAGCAGAGCTTTACAACTGAAGTCTCCTAGTACTGGTCAGAGGGGTTTGAAAAATTGATTCTCTCAATTTTGAGATTAATTCCTGAGGACTGAAACAACCTCAACAACAAATTTCTGCTATGTATTTCAATTTAACTGGCAAATATTACCCTTGTCTTGTGGGCTTTAACAGGAAACGTTGGGGAGGACTGATTAGGGTACAATCCAGTAAGCCATGAACCAGCTATCTTACCAGTTAGCCAGTGCTGATTGAAACCAAGACAAAGGAATATCAACGATGGGGAAGTCTATAATGGCTATTCCATGAAGAACCAGATTACCTGTTTCCTTCTTTCAAACAAAAATATCTCTTTTTACCCAGATTCTTACCACTGGAAGAATTTAATTGATCTATATATTGCCCTTGAGAATTCCAAACATTTTTCCTGATTTCTCAAAATGTATAAAGTAGCTGAGCCTTTCTTCAGAACACCAGGTACAACGTCTCACTACTTACCTGTGGTCTTAAAAACGAAAATCATACTTTATTTGTAGCAACCTATGTATCACTTTTTTTTAAATCTTGTTTCTTATAAGAGCTGGGCAAAATTAAGAATCATTAAGAGTCACTTTTGGTCTTTAACTATAAAATTTTTTAAATTTCCCAAGTTTATGATGTGTTCTGTGTGTGTGTGTTTAATTTTCAGAGAGACCTCAATATATCTGACCTATACATTCTTTTGACATTTATGCAAAGATGCCTGTTTTATATTTTTAAGAATCAACCAATTAATTTTAGGAACAATTTTGAGACTGTTTGTTATAGAATTTTACACCTTTTTAAAAGTAATTTACATTTTGTAATTTTATTTTTTAAATGAATTTATGTTGTTTTATTTGTGGGATTATTTTGGGGGGAGAGTGGCCTGCAATAGGAAAGAGAGTTATGAGATACAAGTGTTTACCTAAAGGCAACTCACCTTCCTAGAACAGTCTTTATTAAACTATGAAAATAACAAACACTTAGTGCTTGCAGAAAAAACACTAAGCGCTTTTGATATAATCCTTACAAGAACCTGGTGAAACACAGTGAATGTATATAACTTGCTCAAGTTACTCAATTTACAAGTGATAGGACTAAGAATTGGACTGAAGAATCTGGCTTCAAAGTTTGTTAACCCCTCCACTATTCTGCATTTACTTACATAACTAACACATACTGAATTTGAATTCCTGCTCTGAGCCTGTGTCTCACAATGCTCATTGCTTTGCTATCACTAACTTTTGCCATTCACAACAATCTCACAAAGTAGACTCAGTTGATAATTTCATTTACAGATGATAAATGTAATGCTTAGTTGAGTAACTAAATTAATATCCCATTGGTATTGCTATAAATGTACTCAAAACCTAAATGTGTCTGACTACAGAATCTCTGCTCTTGCCATAGTCAGTGTCAGACTAACGCATAATTGTAGTCAGATTGGTATGACTGCACTTTGAATTTGGAAGAGCTGGGCAAAATTAAGAATCATTATGGGGAATTTGAGGAGTGACTACAGAAGTATAAATAGTTTTTGGGAATTAAAAACAATAATATACCTGGAATTTAGATATAACAATATATAACGAGCATGTTTGATGAAGATTTGGAATGGGTGACCTTCAAGAAAAGACTCTGTATTCTAACTTTAGTATATTTTTAAAAGTACAAAGGGTAATTATTTACAGTACAGTTGTCAACAGCATGTAAACTCAAGGAGTATGCCCTATGCATCATCCCCTCCTCACTGTTTTGCAAATTATATTGCATTATAGTTGTTCAGTAAAATTATTTTTTTAATCAGAAATATTCATATATGAATAAGTACACGATAACTAGTTAGTATTCATATTCCTAAAGAACAGATTAAAAATAAAATAGCTTTGAGATTGTCATAAATTCATTTAAATTTCACTAAAATGTTTTGTACATGTTACTTGATATAATTCTAATAGGAGTACTGCCAAGACATTGTCAATTTCTGTATTTCAAATTTGAGGAAATTGAGATTTATGGGGGTTGAGTGCCTTGACCACTTATCTAAGAGATAGAACAATGACTCAAAGCAACTTACAGATTTTCAGTTCATCTTAATGTAAGGGTTGAAAGAATATTTGTGTCTTTAATGCATTGTTTGAAAGCAATACACTATTGAATATTCTTATGCAGCTTTTAAAAATTAGGTTTTTAATCACATACACTAATTTCAATGTCTGTCACAATCAGAGTTGCCCTCTGGTAGTATTTCTATACTTTTGTTTTGTAAATTAATTTTAGTAATTTATTTTTTCCCCATTGATTTGAGAGAGAGGGAGAAAGCAAGGGAGAGACATAAATTTGTTCCACTTAGTTGTTCCATTTAGTGGCCCACTGATTGGTTACTTCTTGCATGTAACCTCCCCAGGATTGAATCTGTGACCTTGGTGTGCCAGAACAAACCTCTATCAACTGACCCACCCAGAAAGGGCAAATTCTATTAATTTTTGTGTTTAACAGTTTTAGTATTAAAAACAAAAAAAAAAGCGAAGCTAATCCACATCAATCTGATCCTTTTCATATTTTTTTTAGGTCCCAAGGAAGTGGAAATCAAGTGTCCCTTGAACCACATTTCTTGCTCTGGTGCCCCAAACTGTGTTCATGTCTCTCAGCTGTGCAACGGCGTCCGGGACTGCTCAGACGGGTCCGACGAAGGAGGGCACTGCCGCGGTGAGTTGGTTTTCAGAACAATACAACTGAAATATTAAATGTTTCATCATTTTAATGAAAGTTCAAAGAAAACCTATAACCTTCCTTTTCTTTCAACCATAACCATGTCATTTATTGAAAAAACATAAATTTTATTGCCAGCGACACTCAATATGCATTTCAAAGCTGCAGCTTCTGTGCTTTACTGAAAAATGCCTTTAGAAAAAGAAATGCTCTTGGACTTTGAAGTTGGGCTCTTAAACAATTACATATTTTATAGCAAATAATGCTTTAGAGAAAAGGACACATGAGAAGTCTCTGTCATAGTAGCCTGATGCCGTCCAGTGTTATATGCTTGTTTCTCTGAACCTTTGCTTAAACAAAGAGTATTTGAAGTAAAACCTCTGCAACAAATATTCTACTAGGATGTGTTCATGAGATATTTTTCCTGACTGTTATTTCTACGAAGTTATAAGAATTTTATTTTAATTTCTTTTTCAAAATAAATTCTGTAACAGTCAAGGGTTTACATACATATTAATGGTAAAAGGGAGAAATAATACAAATATCAAAGTTAATGAAAAGTTCATTGCAAGTGGCACATTCTAGTAACATTGGTTACAGAAGGAGGAATGAAATGTAAGACAAAGTATTAAAAAAAAGTGGAGAGTTAACGATCTGGAGACAGAATCAAGGTATTAATCCAGTAAAACAGCCACTAGGGAACTAGGAAGAAACCACTGCTCCACAGTCTCAGCAGATTCTCCCTGGCTGAGTGAAAACCTAGAGATACATGTCTGGTCTGTAGGCAGAGTACATAAACCAATTGCTGCCATGTGGATGGAGAAAAGGTCCTAGGTCACCAAAACTTCCAGTTTCTCAGCAGAAACTTCATATCTGTACGTGTTTCAAGTGTTCAAAATCAGCTACTGCTTTTAAAAGCATTGTATAGTCCACGAAGTACAGGGAAAGCAAGGAGCCTGACACAACTTAATGGTTGCCAGTCCCAACTGTAGGCTGAAAGAAACTAATTGAAGACCAGCGAGGGAGAGATATACAGTGGTGCCTTGAGAGGCGAGTTTAATTCGTTCTGTAACCGAGCTCGTAAGTCAGTGAACTCGAATATCAAACAAACTTTTCCCATTTAAAATAACTGAAATAGATTTAATCTGTCCCAGCCCTGTGAGACATCCCCAAACCATCCTAAATTATAAAAAAGACATGTTTTTAATTAAGAAACACACATGTATACTTTACCAACACATAACAAAATATATGCAATAAAAGAAAAAAGTATTATTCAGTACTGTATTCTTACCTTGGGGACAGACGAGTGCAGCTAACAGAGGTGAATGGTGGAGGAGGAGGGAGGGAGGAAGGGATGCAGGCACTGTAGACACATAAACTAAAACTGCACTTTCTTAACACTAAATATAAACTAAAACTGCATTTTCTTTACTTTAAACAGAACTAAAACTGCACTTTCTTAAAATGAAACCACAAAAACGTTAATTATAAAAAAAATGCACTTTCTTAACTTTAAACTTAACCTAAGCTTAACATTACTAATTTTTCACTTAATCATCACCTGTTTTTGCCTTTTTGGCTGCACTTTCGGCACTTTCACTTGCAGAACTTATGAATAAAAATCTATCCAAAGAGGTTTCCTTTTGCCTGCCTTTTTAAATTGTTACGGAAATGTGACAAACAAGTGTCACTAAAAAGTGCTGAAACATGACCAGTTGAAACTTTTTCTGGGTGTTTCTTTTCAATGAAACTTGAAAGCTTCTTCCACATTGCCAGCATGTCTTTAATTTCACTTGTAGAAATCACTCTCCGAGTCTACCGCCTCCTCACTACTAATCTCTTGCAGAAGCTCCATATGTTGCATCAGCTGTAGTTTCTTCAACTCCTCAGTTGAGAGTTTCTCCTTCTGTTCCTCGACGAGCTCGCTTACGTCACCCTAATTTACCTGCAGACCCATCGACTTTCCGAGGGACACAATCTCCTCCAATGCTTCTACCTTGGTCTTGGTCTCTGGTTTGAATCTTTCGAAGTCCCTGTCTCCAACAACATTAGGCCATAACTTTTTCCATGCTGAATTCAAGTTCTTATTGTAACCTCTTGCTATGCCAAGTCAATAATGCTTAAACATATCATGATGTTGTAGTGATCTTTCCAAAACTCTTGAAGGGTTAGATTTGTATTTTGTCACCTCAAAGTAGCGGTGAAACAAGTGCTTTGTGTAAAGCTTTTTAAAGTTGGACATGACCTGTTGATCCATAGGTTGCAAGATTGAAGTCGTGTTGGGTGGGAGGTAGAGGACTTATGAATTTGAACTCATCGAGAATGTTATCTTCAAGACCAGGTGGGTGGTCTGGAACATTTTCAAGGATTCATAATGCTTTCATGGGGAGTTTATTTTCTTGAAGATATTTCTTTACTGCAGGACCAAAGACGAGATTTAACCATTCAATAAAATACTGCCACCTAACCCATGCCCTAGCACTGGCGCCCCACATAGCCTGAAGTTGTTCTTCAAGAATCTTGTGAGTCTTAAAGGATTGAGGATTTTTGGAATGATACACTAGCAGTGGCTTTACTTTACAGTCACCACTAGCATTTGCACACAATGCAAAGGTCAAGGGTCAGAAGGCCTGGCAGCTTCTTCTTCTCCATGGTGATGAAAGCACTCTGGGGCATTTTTTCTCAAAACAATCCTGTTTCATCACATTGAACACTTGTTGGGGGATGTAGCCTTCCTTTGCAATGTACTCCTCAGCTGCCTTAACGTCAGCACTCACAGCTTCACCATGCCTCACCACCAAGTGGATGCCAGATCTCTTCTTGAAATTTTCAAACCAGCCGTGACTTGCCTTAAATAAATCTTCTGCTGTCTCTTTTGAGGTTGATGGTTCTTTCTTCTTCAAGTCGCTGTAAATAATACTTGCCTTTTCGCATATTTCAGTCTCTGTCACTGTATCTCCTGCCAGCTTTTTCTCTTTCACTCACACCAGCAGAAGCTTCTCCATTTCTTCATGAATATTTGTCCTTAATTGGGACAGAATTGTAGTTCCTCTTGCTGGATTTGCACTTTTGATGGCATCCTTTTGTTTAAGGATGGTACAAATTGTAGATGTATTGCGGTTGTACAGCCTTGCCAGTTCAATCACTCGTACACCACACTCATGTTTTTCTATTATTTCTTGCTTTACTTCTAGCGACATCATTCTCTTCTTCTTCTCACCACTGTCCTTTACACTCACTTTCTTTGGCCCAAAGATAGCACACAAAAAAAGTTAGTATAAAATGAAAAAATTATGCATGAATGAGTATAGCACATGAGATTCTACTTGACTCTGTGGGTATCATGTGAGAAAGATGAGATGCTGGTGTTGTGCTGATACTGGACCTGTGCACCAACGTGCCAACTAGTGGCAACTTCCCTGAATCATGACTCGTATCTTGGAATTTCACTCAGATCTCGAACAAAATATGGACTAAGTCATAGCTCGTATCTTAAAACACCCCCCCCCCGTTGGTCTGCTCGTATCTCAAGGTACCAGTGTATCGTTAAAAGTGTAAATCTCAGAAAGGTAATCTGAAGTGGTGAGCAAGTTAAGACCATAGATCAACTGGGTCACTAGGTCCTTTCCCTCTTTCTAAAGGGACATCCAGTTACAGTTCTCTGCAGAGAGATTCCTAGCTGCAGTTAAGAACACATATGTAATAATTATTAATAAGATATTTTATTTGTATTTAAAGTTTTTATGACATGTAATCATTTTTAATTAGATATTAATAAGAATAATATTAACAGAAGATAAAGCACTGAATTACAAAGTAATAGGAGTTAAAAAGTTTAATTTTTTTTCAGAAATTAATTATATTTTCTAGAGCCTAACTCTGTCTACCTCAGTTGTAATTTTGGCTTCTTATTACATTAAAAAACTTTTTTTAGATACACTTGTGTGACTAAGTTTCTAAACAAGCAAGGGCATTGCATTGCCAAATACTTCCTCAGAGGTGGTTACACAAATCTAAGTATCTTAGATGTATCAGTGCTGTAGATCATATGAAAATATATCTGAGTTCTCTAATATAATTTACAGTTGTGATCTAATGTATCTAATTATATATATATACACATATATATGTATATATACATATATATATAATAAAATACATGTTAATGGTAAACAGGAGATTCAACTCAAAACATAAAGTGTTTGAACAAAAATTAAATGTTATCAAATGTGTCTAGTTTTTTGAAAATGATCAGCATGTGCTCCAGGCTGAGATAGAATTAGATTATATAGTTTATACTTCCATCTTTTTTCCTGTCCCAACTTACGTTTTGTAATTGTTCCAAGTTTCATATCTTTATCACAGAGACATCCTTTTTTCTTTCTTACTGTACAAGTAGGAGGCTGATTGTACTACTTTGGCTTTTTAAATATTTCTAGATTTCACGAAATGAAGTGTTTTAAAACACCTGAGTAATTTATGACCTGTGGGGGACTTTGAAATAACAAGAAGTGAATTTGAATTTCTACTTGTATTTACCAAAGCAAAGGGTTTTTCACTTAATTCTCTACTTTGCTACAACTACATAAAATGGCAGTGTCAGGGTGACTAAGAAGATCTATTCATTCCAGAGACAGGGGTTTAGTAGAATACTTCTGCCTTCAGGGAGGAACATTAGAGACGTGTTGGCCTCCTTGGCCTGGCAGCATGTCCCTGACATTTGGACAAAAAAAAACAGATCTTTTGGGCAACCCCAAATTTATCACACATGTGTGCTTTGTGTTTAAATGAGAAAAGATGACTGATTACAGACAAAATTCTATCACAGGAACTGAGTATACTTTCACACTTTTAATTTTCCTTGCCATTTCGGGTCACACCCAAAGAAAAAATGTTTTCTAAAGAGATAATTAGGCACCAGCCTATCAAGGCTCTAAGGAACTTTCTCATTTACTATAGGCATATAATAAATAAATAAAATAGATTAATTCAAAAGTTACATTAATCTTTGGAAATGTGTTTCCTTTGCAGAATAGTTCTGTCTAAATCACTTCTTTTCTAGCTCTTCCTTTTTGTTTCTTTCTAAGCACATACTCCAATTTAAGTTATCATACATGAAGCCTAATATATAATTCAAAAATGAATTTTTTCAAAAAGAGTATTCACATTTGGGTTATATGTTATTATCTTTTATGAAAATTAACAAAGAGAAAAGTTTAACATTTAGGAGGTAATATTCTAATCTGGGGAATGCTTTCTTATCAACTGAATTATTTTCTGAATATTTCCTAGAAAAGTCAATTTTCCTTGGTGAGGGTAATGAAAATATATTTATTATTGATTTTCTATAACACTGATATTTTAATCTCCATAATTAGTTCCATTTGAACAAAGAAAAATTGATTTTTGTATATGGGTATACTTATAGGTAGGAATGCGCTTATAAAAATTTGGCAGTAAGAACATTCAAAATCACCACATTTTATTTAGAAAATTGTATCTCTTCCTACATTGTATTTTATATTAGTGGTGATATCACTAAATCTAAATTGCATGAGTAATGAAAACACATTTTATATAGTACAACCTTCTCTCAATACAGAATATTTTCACAAAAGTCCTTACAATCATACAAAGAATGCTCAAAGGAGTGAACAAATTCAACTATTAGAGACTAGTAAACTGAGATGTATGAACACACTAATTTAAAGGTTTACATTTGTAAGAAGATTCATTATGTTAACATTTAAAGGGACTATTTCCTGTGTCTCTAGAAAGAAGTGATTATGTAATCTTATGGAATTAACTTCCCACAAATATGTCAGTATCCTTTTGAATATGAAGGGATAAAGTATGTGAAGAGTTTGCTGAAACTGATTAGAGAATGAAACTCTGATATCTGAAAAGTTCACCACGAAAACACACAAATATGCACACAAAAATAAATACACATATTGTTCCTTTATGATTTTTTCTTTCTATTCTGAAACTATTCCCAAGTAATTGAGTGTATATTATATTTAATTGGTGTATTTGTTCAGGAACCTAAAGAAAAATTAGAATCTCTTGTGTGTCATCTAATTTCATGAAATAATGCATATTAAGAATTTTTTAAATTCCACATGATTATTTTACTTTACTTTCCATTTGGAATACAATTTTCCTAATATGTAGGATTACATCTTTTTTCATCTACCCACAATCAGTTCTAACATATTTATTTTAGATTCCAATAATTCTAATGTATTTATTCTAATATATGTATTTTAGATATTAACTTGTTTCTTCTTTTATATTACTATTTGTAAACTAAAGTAATATGAGAAAGGTTGAAAAATTCAGAGGTAATTTACAAGTTAGAGGCTTTCTCAAAATTAAGCATGATAAATGGCAACATTTATTATTTGTAGTAATTCACTATAAGAAATTAGTAATCCTAAAAAAATTTTATTTAACCTTTATGTATTTAAAAAAAATTAAAATTTTAATCTAGCCCAATTTAATTGATTTGAGAAAATTAAATAAATTCAATGAGTTTGTAATTAATTCTTAACTCAAATATCCAGTATTCCTTTTTTTTTTTTCAGAAATACATTATTTTATGGTGGTGTTTGTTAATCATTACAACACTAATTTCAGAGCAGAAAAACATTAATTTACAGCTTCCAGGAAGGAAGGAAGGAAGGAAGGAAGGAAGGAAGGAAGGAAGGAAGGAAGGAAGGAAGGAAGGAAGGAAGGGAGGGAGGAAGGAAGGGAGGGAGGGAGGGAGGGAGGGAGGGAGGGAGGGAGGGAGGGAGGGAGGGAGGAAAGAAGAAAAATGAATTTGGAGCACTTTGTTGTTGTTTTTACTTTCACTTTATTATATCAATGGATCTTGTCTTATTCGCATTGTAAAAGTTCCCATGAAAAAATATTGCCAATCTCTTTCTAAATTCAAATGAGCTTATCATGCTAGAGAAGGGAATTTCAGCATGCAGACAACAAAAACAAAGGTATGGAAAAGAAATAGTAGCCAATGTTATAGAAAGTGTATCTATCAGCAACACAAAGCATAAAACAGACAGGAAAACTTCAGCAGTTTGTACTTAAGTCACCAGAAACACTGATAAGCCTAGAGCTAGAAAACAAACAAGTAAAATTAGCCAGGAAGACCTGGATTTGTGTGCCCCGACTATTTTTGATTATTGAAGTTCCTGTAATTTAAGAGTGTATCCTGTTACATTTTTTTTTCTTTGTGTTGACTTGTGCTAAGGTAACCAGGTAGTCTGAAATCTATCTCAACTCTCAATGAGATTAGCATCTTCTCTCAAAAACATTGGTTTAAGTGGTAGAGTTAGTTTAGTGAAAGGCAATGACCCTTAATACTGTTGATCCACAAATTAATGCTTCTCAGAAGCAAAATGTTGGGCAAATGAATTTGTAAAATTTGTATTTTTTGAGTTTGCTCACTTTTAGTGTTAAAAAAATGGTTCTGGGCAGCTCCAGGTACGTGATCTGTGAAATTCCAAATTACCTTCCTGCTTGGGAAGGGCCATTGTCTTGCTAATGTTTGCTGGAGAAGAGGTTTTTGCACCATATAATATTGAAAAGAGAAGAGAGGAAGCCATGTTTGTGGAGAGAGAACAGGGAGAATGAAGGTGTGCAGAGGGGAACCAGAGGTGAGGAGCTATTGCAAGCTCTACTGAGGCTGGTGATGCTTCTCAGGAGAGACCAGAGAAGATTTTCCTGGTTGTAGAACCGGATAATTTGTCAGCTTCGTGAGCTCTGAATGAATGAAGATGGAAGTGTTTTTCCTGTGTGTTTACGTGTGGGCCGGTGCAAGACTTTAATAAAGGATGGCCCACCGTTTTGGCTCCACCTTTTCTTTATAGTCTGTCCAAATCTAATTGGAACCCGCATGTGAATGGCCATGATGGCGGCAACTACTGGCCGTACACTAAGCCCTAATTCCTAGAAGGAATAGATTTGCCGCCACTGTATCACCCCTTTACAAGGCTATTACAGATATTGTTTATGTTGACAAGTGACACCTATATGAAATTAGGATAGTGTAGTACTTGAAAACTATACCAAATATGTATACATATATGTGTGCTTATGTGTGTTTATATACATATATACACATACATGTGTAGGTACACATGTGTATATGCATAAGTACATATATATTTTTAGTCTTAGTTTTGTAAATTCTGTTTAATTAGAAATATGCTGTTGTACAGAAATATGAGTTCTTATGACTGATCTATCAGATATAATTGCTAAACTAATCCTTATGCTAAAGAGGTTTGGAGTTTAGGTTTTAAAAGTTTGTTTGAAAATGTTGACTTTTAGAAAAAGATAACTAGCTAACTGAATACCTGTAGCAAAAGGATGAGAAAGTAATTTGGCTCTATATCATAACTCAGTATTCAAAAGATAATCTAAAATGGTTTACTTTTCATTGAAAGTGAATCTTTTTTTATAGATTTACATCTTTGATTAAAATTAATATTATATTAATTAGTCTTCTTTGGCCCCCCCAAAATTATTTTTTAGTAATAACTGTAGCCACAGGAAAATTTTGTAAATATAAAATAATGATGTATAGACATAGACATACTAGTCACTTAAAGTGATCAACACTGAAGGGTCTGACTCAAAAACGGATAGTCTTTATTAAGACACAATCTCATAGTCTGTGTATCTATCTCTCCTTTTAGTGGCTTCCAACTTAGACTACTTATATATTTTTGGATATATTCTTTTCTGTGGTGAGGATCCTGGTGCATTATGTACCTGAAATTGTTGCTGAATTGTGCCCTATTTTCAGTTGATTTTGATTTTTAAATACATGCAAGTCAAAAACATGAATCCACAGTTCACACCAAAATACAATATTTATTCTATTTGTTTTACATCTCTCGGAGAAGAAATGGCAGTTGCTTTGATGCAGAGCTTTCCTCCTTGGTTCAAACAATTCTTATTATACCTATTCCTCAAACATACCAACCTCTTAGGAAGAAGGCCTGTGTGAAATCACCAAAAGCTAGAGGTTTCAGATTCCCCCCGCCCGGTAATCTCTCTGTAACAGACTAGATTTGTTAATAGTTCTACTACTTTTGGAATTGCTCATTTATATCAATATTTGTGGCCACTGTGACTCATCATTTATCCGAATTTGTTCCTCACCCTCCTTGTCCTTATATAATGGGGAAAAAAATGAAGAGTTTATAAGAGATAATAACAGGTATGAGAAAAAAATATTTTTTTTAATATGCCAATAGAAAGATTTTATTAATATGCCAGTAGAAATACAGTAAAGTTTTCTCTATATTTATTTCATTCATTAACTTCAGTAAGCTTTTTTGAGCACTGAGACTTTTAGATACTTAACTAGGCATTGCAGATATAGAAAATACTATTTTCTGAAACCCATATGTCAGAGTGGATGTAGGCAAAAATTGCTAAGGAAGAATGAAATAAAAAGCATCTAATTCTGCTTTCTGGAATGCAGAAAAATTTCCCAAGATAGCTGATAGTTAATATGTGTCTCACTCTAAGAGTTGGGTAGGCAAATGAGGGAAAGAAGAATATTTCAAAAATAGAGAACTTATGTTCAGAGGGACAAGTGCATAAGGAAACATTATATGCTCCAGAGAGCTCTGAGGTCTTTGCTAACATTAAAGCATAGAGTCCTAATTAGAGAGAGATGAGTTTGGAGCTGAAAAATAATAAAAACAAAAACTTGGTATTAGATCTAGACTTGTTACATTAGAATAATGATACAATATAACCCACTTAAAATGCACTGCCAAAAAAAAAAAAAAGCAAAACTATAAGGAGAATAAAAAATTATACTAGGATATATTTTCAATAAGGATATTATTTGATATTTTTTTACTATTAAGCATATAAAAACTAGAATTTTTACATGTAGTGGATTATGTGATTTATCTTTAGGAGGTAAAAATTTGCATTATTATAATTATAGAGCTTTGAGCTAACCAGTCATCTATATCTTCAAATTAATCAGCTCCTAATATAAAGCATGTTAGGTATTAGCCTCTAATGTATCATTTGGATATAGTTCATGTAAGTGAAAGTCAAAGTAGATGACATGGGAGCCATATTAAGTGAATTCTTTTCAAGTGAAACTTCAGAATTTTGAAGGTATATTTACTATTTGAAGTACCAGAATCCCATCTTTAACAAACTCCTAAAATGTTACCTTTCTTGATGCCTTAATTTTGTCTCTTGTACCTTAACTTTGAAAAAATAGGACTGTTTTAACATTATTCAAAAGTATACATTTTAACAAACTGTTACTCAGCTCTCTACTCAGCCTCAAATGTTGATTTATTATTTGGTTTTTGATACGAGTAGCTTGATGTTTAAAAACATAAGGAATTAAAACAAGTGGCTGAGGTTGAACAGAATCCTTAAGAGTCACACAGAGCCCTGGCCGGTTGGCTCAGCAGTAGAACGTCGGCCTAGTGTGCGGAGGACCCGGGTTCGATTCCCGGCCAGGGCACACAGGAGAAGCACCCATTTGCTTCTCCACCCCTCCGCCGCGCTTTCCTCTCTGTCTCTCTCTTCCCCTCCCGCAGCCAAGGCTCCATTGGAGCAAACATGGCCCAGGCGCTGGGGATGGTTCTGTGGCCTCTGCCTCAGGCGCTAGAATGGCTCTGGTCGCAACATGGCGACTCCCCGGAGGGGCAGAGCATCTCCCCCTGGTGGGCAGAGCGTTGCCCCTGGTGGGCGTGCCGGGTGGATCCCGGTCGGGCGCATGCGGGAGTCTGTCTGACCGTCTCTCCCTGTTTCCAGCTTCAGAAAAATGAAAAAAAAAAAAAAAAAAAAAAAGTCACACAGAAATGTGGTTAGAGAGCAAGTTTCCAATACAGTAACTTTGAGTTTTCATTTGCCAATTTGACTATGAGCTTTTCCATATCAACCCAGAAAAGAACCTAAAACTGTTGTTTCAGCATCCTCCCTGACCCATTCTTAAAAAAGCAAGGTGGATTGTAGAAAATCAACTGAAAAACATTTTGAACAACTATATGTTCCATGTCGGTTTTATTAATTGAGCAGATAAAAAATTGTTGAGTGAGCAACAAACTGAAAAACTAGTAACAAACCTGCAGAATAATCTATTAACTCTGTCCCTTTGGGAAAAAAATAACACTTTTATCTGATGAGGGATATAGAAAGAACATGGAGAAGTTTATTTTAACTCTTTGAAGTAGATCTGCATTAGTAATAATGGAAATTAAAAAAATACTCTTTAGGATTCAATTTTTATAATGGGGTCTGGAAGGAGTTAAGGAAAGACTTTTCAATAACAGGCAATAGAGAAAGTTTAAATTTTGAAGGAAAAAAACTAACATAATCCTATTCAAATGTGAAATAAGCATAAGTTGTTGGAAATTTTAAGATTTATTAAACTCAATATGGAATTCTCCCTCCCTCCTTCCCTCCCTCCCTCCCTCCCTTTCTTTTTCTTTCTTTCTTTCTTTCTTTCTTTCTTTCTTTCTTTCTTTCTTTCTTTCTTTCTTTCTTTCTTTCTTTCTTTCTTTCTTTCTTTCTTTCTTTCTTCCTTCCTTCCTTCCTTCCTTCCTTCCTTCCTTCCTTCCTTCCTTCCTTCCTTCTTTCTTTCTTTCTTTTTTTCTTTCTTTCTTTCTTTCTTTCTTCTCTCTTCTTTTCTTTGTATTTTTCCAAAGTAAGAAGCAGGGGAGAGGCAGACAGACAGACTCCTGCATGCGCCCAACCCGGATCCACCGGCATACCCACCAGGGGGCAATGCTTGGCCCCTGTGGGGTGTTGCTCTGCAGCCATCAGAGCCAATCTAGCATCTGAGGTGAAGGCCATGGAGCCATCCTCAGCACCCGAGCCAACTTTGCTCCAATGGAGCCTTGGCTGCAGGAGGGAAAGAGAGAGAGAGAGAGAGAGAGAGAGAAGGGAGAGAGGGAGGGGTGGAGAAGGAAATGGGCGCTTCTCCTGTGTGCTCGGACCAGGAATCGAACCCCAGACTTCCACACGCTGGCTGACACTATGGCGCTGAGCCAACTGGCCAGGGCCCAATTGTTTATTTTTTACTCATATGCAGAGTTAGAGAAATATATGTTTTATATTTCTCCAAGTCTTTTTGCATACATTTGCATATCGGGGCTTGGACATAAGAAACTCATTAAAGATTAATCTTGGAGAAAAAACATATGCCACCCAGATACAGTAATATTAGCTGAGAATTTGTAACCTTGGTCCACATTAGGTTTGAGATTAAGAGAAAGCATAAAATCAAATAGCTGATCTCTCTATGCTCAAGGGAACCATTCCAGACAATTCACTGTGGTTGTGGAAACCCCAAGATGCCAACCTGAGTGAGATCACTCTGCTCACAGAGTTCTTCTGAAATAAGTCAGTGATGCTATGAGCCAAGGTTTGAGTGTCAGACACAAGAAGGATGGGGAAGGACACGTCCCAGTGAGCACTTCTCAGTTCCATTAGCTGAAACGTGTGGTCTGTTCTCATTCAGACTACAGGTACAGAGTGCCAAGAAAAAAATCTATATGGTTCACTAAATGGCTCAGGGAACTATCTAATACTTTCAGGGCAGAAACACTAAGAACCTGAATTGTCTAATTACTAGTAAGTCTGTTAGATATTACTGAAAAGGTCTCAAAGAAGTTTGGAGAGAAATTAATATTTACCAAATGCTCTTCAACCTAAATAGTTGATATATACTATCTAAATATTTGTTACAATGCTCAGCTTCATTAGTTATTAGGGAAATGCAAATCAAAACTACAATGAGATACCACCTCACCCCTGTTAGATTAGCTATGATCAACAAGACGGGTAATAGCAAATGTTGGAGAGGCTGTGGAGAAAAAGGAACCCTCATTCACTGTTGGTGGGACTGTAAAGTAGTACAACCATTATGGAGGAAAGTATGGTGGTTCCTCAAAAAACTGCAAATAGAACTACCTTATGACCCAGCAATCCCTCTACTGGGTATATACCCCAAAACCTCAGAAACATTGATACGTGAAGACACATGTAGCCCCATGTTCATTGCAGCACTGTTCACAGTGGACAAGACATGGAAACAACCAAAAAGCCCTTCAATAGAAGACTGGATAAAGAAGATGTGGCACATATACACTATGGAATACTACTCAGCCATAAGAAATGATGACATCAGATCATTTACAGCAAAATGGTGGGATCTTGATAACATTATAAGGAGTGAAATAAGTAAATCAGAAAAAAACAAGAAATACATGATTCCATACATTGGTGGAATATAAAAATGAGACTAAGAGACATGGACAAGTGTGTGGTGATTACCAGGGGTGGGGGGAGGGAGGACAAGGGGAGAGTTAGGGGGAGGGGGAGGGGCACAGAGAACTAGATAGAGGGTGGCGAAGGACAATCTGACTTTGGGCGAGGGGTATGCAACATAATTTAATGACAAGGTAACCTAGACATGTTTTCTTTGAATATATGTATCCTGATTTATTAATGTCATCCCATTACCATTAATAAAAATTTATTTAAAAAAAAAATAAATATTTGTTACATATAAATTATATATAAAATTATATGCAAGTGTATATGTACAAACTTATGTGTGTGCATGTAGTCTATTAAATTTTCCTATTGGATATCTAGCTGAAATGTTTATTTCAAGAAACTTTTGTTTTTAGGCCTTTCATCTGTGTTTTGACTTATTTGTTCCTGTTTCAAAGCTAGTGTAAGGTGATGTCTCTACTAGTCTTTTTCTTACTTTGAGTGCTGTATCCTATTCCCAGACAAATGACTTCCAGTTTCTTTTCCATAAGCCAGGTTTGTATCTTACCCATCTAAATTAATTACTGAAAACAAATGTACAGATCTGAGAAAAAATATGTTTGGGTCAAAGCCTGGTAATCCTTCCTAACACAGTATAGCGTCTCTAATGTGGTGAACTTTTCAATGCAAATGTGCCTTGATTTAAGTCAGCCTTTTTCTTCCTATGCATACATCTCATACCCCTAATAAGTTGAAAATATCTAAAAATACCTTGCATTTAAGTTCTCCCTCAGTCCTTCAGTGCAAGGACTCAGTCATCTAGGCAGCCAGGGAAGACGACACATGGGAGTCAGCGATACAGTGCAGAAGTGTGGGGACTCTTGTGGAGGAACCATGGAGTACAGTGTGCCAGGCTGTGTGCCAGGATTACTGCACTCAAACGATGTGCTCTTGTCAGGGAGATTCACTCCTGCCTTTTGCCTAAAGTGATTTGCTTTAAGTTTTGTTTCCCCTTATTCACCACAAATACCTGCAATACGCAGAAGGAAAGCCAAGGGCTCCTCAATGGCTGTATCTACAAAAAGAGAAGCAGCAATACTTTCTCTCAGTGTGAAACAGAATTGTAGAATAATAGGGCCTGATGGGACTTTCAGAGGTTATCCAGTTCATCCATCTGCCTTTAGGCTGGACTGAACCCAAACTTGCCTAGGCAGATTGCTATCTACCCAATTTGGAAGACCTCCAGGGAGAGAAATCCTAACAATGATTTTTAGTAAGGCAGTCAGTGCTCACAATTTGCATTCTGAGCAAATGCTTGCATATTGTATTCTAAAGTTCTCCATGCCCTGTCAGTTTTTAGCTTTTCCACTCCAACAGCTTTTGTATTCCTCTAGTTTAATCATGTTTTTCTTCCACTTTCTAGATAGCCTTAAATTTTCAAATCTCTAAAGTTATAAACTACCCCTCCAACTATGACGAAATTTAATTTTGGGACTATTGTCCTAGAGCTCCTGACTCCTTTGATTTTTCTTTGTATATTTTCTTGTACCTTAGCACTGCCTTATTCACTTGTATCAGGAATTATGTTTGTGAATAAGAGATCTTTAAAAGACTTGAGAATTAGGATGTTATTTTCTCATGTAAAAAAATGTACAGAGCCTGACCAGGAGGTGGCACAGTAGATAGAGCATCAGAATGGGATGCAGAGGACCCAGGTTCAAAACCCCAAGATTGCCAGCCTGAGCACGGGGGCTCATCTGGCTTGAGCCAGGCTCACCAGCTTCAGCATGCGGTCACTGGCTTGAACGTGGGATCATAGACATGACTCCAGGGTCATTGGCTTGAGAACAAAGGTCACTGGCTTGAAGCCCAAGGTTCCTGACTTGAGACCAAGTTCACTGGCTTGAGCAAGGAGTCATTTGCTCTGCTATAGCTCTCCAGGCAAGGAATATATGAGAAAGCAATCAATGAACAACTAAGGAGACTAAGGAGCCACAAGGAAGAATTGTTGCTTCTCATCTCTCTCCTTCCTGTCTGTCTGTCCTCATCTGTCTCTCTCTCTCTCTGTTTCTGTCTCTGTCACACACATACAAAAAAAGAAAATGTCCAGAGATTGACAGATATTCTAAGGCAGGTGATTACATGATGATTTAAAGACTCCTCTATTTATTTCATTCCACCTTGTCACTTGCTTTGCATCCTCTAGTTATGCTAATGGTCATAGATGGCCACTGCAGCTCCAAATATCACGTCCCCACTCCAGGAGAAAGGAAAAGGAATAAAAGTCTTCTACTTAGCAAGTCAAACTCTTTCTTAAGGTGTTTTTAAAAGCCTAACTTCAAAATTTGTATCATCGTGCCACTGGCCAGTATTTTAACATACAGCCAACCTTATTTGCATGAAAGTCTTGGAGATGTAGTTTTTTAAGTGTGCAAAGGTTGTTTCAACAAAATTAGACTTGGAAGAGGAGGGTAATGAATATTTGGCAATAACTAGAAGTTTATTCTATGTATGCTTTAATAGAACAATTAAACTGTTGACTGCGCACCAGATAGGTGTTACAGTTCTACTGTTTGATAAACATTATAAAAGAATTCTAAAGACTAGAGAGAACTCATTAACTAGCTCCATGGCTTTGAACACTGGTAAAATGATATTTTTTGGATATAAACTAAGGTTTGTTCAAGATATAAAGTTGTATAAATAAATAAAAACATTTAGTACACCTGAGAAATATAAGAGAAGGATCAAGTTGTGCTGTAGCAAAGAGCGACCAAATGTTCAGACTGGAAGTCCACAGAGAATGGTTCCTGGGGAGCCAGTAAGAGCTGGCTGCTGTCTTAAGGAAATAAACAAACAAAAACATACAAATGTGGTTTATAGGAGAAAAAGACGCTGTCTTTTTCGTCCTCATTTTTTTTATCCTTTTCCACATTTTTGTTCTCTTTTTTAATTCTGTCCCCACTCCCTGTCCTGTATCGCTTACACTTATAGCCTTTATTTTACATTATTATTTCTTTAAATTTAGGCTCAAACTTGAAACTTTTTAATAACTATGAATTTCAAAATCTTTTCTATGTTTTACATCTGTGGTCAGCTAACCATATTTCATCATTTATTTTCCTATGTGGTTTGTCACCATGTATAGATTTTTGTTTATCATCATATTTTGAGAAAGCTAAATCATGTTATATTGCTTTGTTATATTATTCTCTCTCTGATGGTAAAATTCTTATTGTTTTGTTTTGGTATGCTTTTTGAAATTATCAATAGTCTACAACAAATCAAATATACACCAAATATTTTATTTAATTGCTGTTGATTTTGTTTTATTTTGAAAGATCTTCTCATTAGTTTTTATTTGAACTCCAAATTACTGGTACATTTTTTTTTAGCTCACAAAAGAGATAGATAAAGAGAGATGAGAAAGAGAGAGAGAGACCAGGACAGACTGGGACAGACAGACAGGAAGGGAGAGAGATGAGAAGCATCAATTCTTCATTGCGGCATCTTAGTTGTTCATTGACTGCTCTCTCATACGTGCCTTGAACAGGGGGCTCCAGCATAGTGAGTGACCCTTCACTCAAGCCAGTAACCTTGGACTCAAGCCAACGACCTTGGGCTTCAAGCCAGTGACCATTTGGGCTCAAGCCCAGTGACCATAGGGTCATGTTTATGATCTCACGCTTAAGCCAGCAACCCCGCAGTGAAGCTGGTGAGCCCACACTCAAGCTGGTGACCTCAGGGTTCAAACCTGGATCCTCAGCATCCCAGGCTGATGCTCTATTCACTGTGCCACTGCCTGGTGAGGCAATTCTGCTACTTTTTATACCTCAAAGTAAGTTTACATCTGTGAAATCCCAGTTAAGGAAGCCACTTTTACCACATGGTTCTAGAGAACAAATGGATATTTTATAGGCACTAAAGCAAAAACAACATATTAGATAGTTTTAAATATATATTATATATTTTATATATCAATGTTTAGAGAGAGAGGGTAGAGAGAGGGAAAGAAAGAGGGAAAAAAAGAGAGAGAATACATATATAGTATCTCTTGATACCCATTACAATTAGTTCTAAAATCAAAATCCTGATGTGTAAGTAAGAGAAGAGTAAGATGAAGAATTCTAAATGCTATGCTAAGAGGATTAAAGATCAGAAAAAATTATATTGTACCAAATTCACTATACACTTAACCATTTATTCTTTTCATTTTTAACCATGGTCAAATCCACATCAGTGTGGTGGTGAGCTGCATTTTGAATGAGCAAGTTAGGGGATCAGGAGCCTCTTGGGATGAAACTAAGGGTCATTTTCACCTAGCTACTATGTGTTAGGAAGGTCCTAGTGGGTTAAGCAGCCAGGATAATATGGCTTTCCTGGTATTAACAATTCATCTTTTTTAGGAGCCTGAAGTTAAGACAAATGTTATCAAATTGCATTAAGCAATCTCTGCCAAACTGGAATTATTGTATTTCTATTTTATACATCACATTGGATTTCACAGCCCCTATAGTCAGAAGGGGGAAAAAAAAACCCAACAAAAACTGAAGCACACATATAAAAACATGGATATTTAAATTATTAATATATGATTTTTTTGGGTGTAATAGAAATAATTTCTATAGAATAAAAAAAAAATCTTATTTTAACAAAAAATGATTACAAAGGTATCATTTATTATTGTCAAAGGCTATTTTTGTTTGTTCCTGGAGACTATTTTGTTTGTTCCTGGGCTAAAGTATCCCTGTTGAAATCTACAGAATTTTTTTTTATAAATAAATTTTTGTTAATTTTAATGAGATGACATCAATAAATCAGGGTACGTATATTCAAAGAAAACATGCCCAGGTTATCTTGTCATTCAATTATGTTGCATACCCATCACCCGCAGTCAAATTGTCCTCTGTCACCTTCTATCTAGTTTTCTTTGTGCCCCTCCCTGCCCCTTCCTCCCTCCCCCCTTCCCTCCCCCCCCATAACCACCACACTCTTGTCCATGTCTCTTAATCTCGTTTTTATGTCCCACCAATGTATGGAATCATGAAGTTCTTGGCTTTTTCTGATTTACTTATTTCACTCCACATAATGTTATCAAGATCCCACCATTTTGTTATAAATGATCTCATGTCATCATTTCTTATGGCTGAGTAGTATACCATAGTATATATGTGTCACATCTTTATCCAGTATTCTATATATATATTTTTTACAGTGATTAAAGCCTTTAAGCCAACTCTTGGCCAATTCAACAAGAATCCATAAAAGAGTAGTGTCCTTAACATGTTCACCAAGTCCAAGTTGGCACCAACACCATTCCAAATCCCTGCAAATGCAACCCAACCCCAGTTCAGACCATTAGGAGCTATCACAAGGAGCAGGAGTCCAGAAAAAGTACACCTCCAGGAAAAGTCCTCATGGCACTGGAATTGTTGTCACAATTCTATACTTCACAGCTCGTGTCCAAGTCCCAATGACCACTGCTTCTAGCTGGTAATGATTCAGGTAGACTGGAAAAGCCATCTGCAGCATGTGTGGAGATGGAGCTTCTGTTCTCCTCTGCCTGGAGAGATGAGACCAGGGTGCTTTTCCCTGGAGCTCTGCAACTGTGGCATGGTAAAGAGATCCTTGGGATACACTAAGCTGGATGGCAAAGGTAAATTCACAATAGAAGTTGGCAAAAGGGGGAGAGAGAGCTCTAAATTGGGAGTAGGTCCCAGCCTGAAATATGAGTGAAGCATTGAGGTAGGAGGAATAAAGGAAACAATATATATTAAACAAAGCAGCAGAAAATAGGACTATCAACACCCACAATAGAGATCTTCAAGGGAAGAATAAAAAACCTGATTATTCAGGCAAGACATAGTTAAGTGGCCCTTGTGCAAATGAGATCAGTTTACCTGCTTCTTGGAAGAAATACTCTAGGCTCATCCACAGTGTCATAGATGGGGCCGACGGCCCTGGGCACCTTCAGCCTTCAGTGGCAAACCCCAGCATTCTGGGCAAGGTTAGGTCATAGGTAGCTGGAGCAGGGCTGGAAGAGACTGAACCCTCCCTAAGAGGAGCAAGAGGGAAGCCTACCTTCCAGTGTCCCTGTTTCCTCACAGCAAAGGCATGTAAGCCTGGCAGGCTTTATCTCAATGACCTTCCTTTTCACTATTGAAGCAGGACCCAGATGGATTCCTATGAGACCCCTTTGGGGTGTTGGAGCCTTTAAGGGCATATCCTAAACGCTGGTAGTTCCCCTGATCTCTGTTGGGCTTTTTCTGCCTCTTAGTACCTTAAAAGCCATGCTCAGAAGATCTCGCTGAGGGGTTTGAGGATCCCCATCTGCCTATATAAACCTTTTTTGTATATCTGGAGCTATTTGGAAAAAGACAAAACAGTGTTATTTGCTGGATCAAATAAAAGAAGGTAGAAGTTTGCAGGAGAAGAAGATTTGGCATCACCTGTTCATTAGCCTTCAAAAGAAATTTAAAATTTTATAAGTAAAAAGCTTGATATGGTAGATCCATAGGAGTTCCAGGATATGACTCCCCCCTTTTAAATTTTTTTAAATTGACCTTAAAATATTTTCTGGGTATGCTTTAATAAGACCTTGACTTTAAAGATTGTAAGAAATACCCATATTTTCAAATATTTGACAAAATACAGTAAATGTTTTTGCTACATATGCAGGAGCACTGTCAGCTTTAACCAGTTTAGGAAATCCAATAATGTAAAAATGCATAAAGACAATGAGCAATAACCTGCTTAGCAGCCTCTCCTGTTCTGGCAAAGGTTACTATGTATATAAATCCAGAATAAGTATCCACTGTAACGTGGACATAGGGCTGTTTGCAAAATGAAGGAATATGAGTAACATCCATTTGCCAAAGTTGTCCTGGTAGGAGTCCTTGAGGATTAACTCCAAAGGAGTTAATCCTTGTAGTAGTCCTTGTAGTATATAGGACCCGTTGGATTGGATTTCCCAATCTGCCATGCTGCTTCCTGAGAAAGTTGAAACTGTTTACACAGGGCTGCAGCGTTCTGGTGATGAATAGTATGAGATTGAATTGTTCGATCTGTCATGGTTGCTCCAAATAATTTTCTTTTGGGAAGCTTGATCAACAAGGGCATTCCCTTGTGCTAAACCCCCAGGGAGCATGGAGTGAGCTCGAGTATATCCTTTAAAACATGGAGCTCTATGTTGACATACAAGTCTTTGAAGAAGGAGGAACTGCTGAAATAGTTCATCCGCAGTTGTCCCTAAGACAGCAGTCTTTATTGTGGAAACAACCATCAGTAAATATTTTCCATCTGTATATAGATTAAAGGAGGAATATGGCAAATGCTGAAAAGCCAAGATAATGGCATATAATTCTAGTCTTTGAGCTAATTTTAAGTTGACTGTTTCAGTATAAAGTTGTCCATTGATTTGCAAAAGCGATTTGCCATTTAGTGGAAGTTTCCCAGAGCCATTGTTATTGATTCTTTGAAAAAAGGAACAACAATAATTTTGAGGCTCAAAACCTATAACCTGTGAGGGTCGCCTATGCCTCTTGATAATCAAGGAGGCGACAAGATCAAAATATGGAAGTGTATTCCATGGGCTATTACATGGTTCAATGTGCCCAAGCTGTAGCTGCTCTTGTAGCAATCGAGCAGCTGTCCTAAGTTTCTCCTGAGAAAGGGCCCATTGGTCTACCCATACAGGATTATCTGATTTCTAAGTAATTGGGTCTGCACAATGCATTATTGGGTAGCAGGAGCTACCAAGACCCCTATGCTAAATTTTGATATCCTAATCCACACCTTCTGGTATTGGGTGCCACTTCTATGGGGGTGAGAATTCCTTGCTGTTCTTTCCCTAGTCCCTTGGTGGGCAAAAAATCCCCGCTCAAGCATCTGAGTACTGACTAAACCATTGGGACTGACAAGCAATGCTCTCGTATTTTTCAAAACATCTCTACCCCACAAATTAACTGACCATCCAGGGAGCACATAAGGCTTAAAAAATCCAGAATGACCTTCTTAATCTTCCCAATGTAAAAAACTAGAACTTGTTGAGGGCATTTACTCTGCCCTATACCTTGTAATTTTGTGGCTGCTGCATGAATGGGCCAGGAAGAAGGCCAATATAGCTTAGCAATAACAGATACATCAGCTCCAGTATCTAAAAGTGCTTTAAATATATGCCCTTGAATTGTTAGTTCCATTTCAGGGCATTGCTGACCTATTTTTTTAAATCCACTTGGCAAAACAGAGGAGCCAAATCGCCAATTTTCTTGGGGCCACTTTTGCAGGATGTGGCCCGAGAAGCAGAATTAGCATCCTTATACTATTCTTCTAACTGCCTGAATTAGCCCTGAGACAAATTCTTTTTTTAAAATTAATTTTAATGGGGTGACATAGATAAATCAGGGTACATATGTTCAGAGAAAACAGCTCTAGGTTATTTTGACATTTGCTTATGCTGCATTTCCATCACCCAAAGACCAATTGTCTTCCATCACCTTCTAACCGGTTTTCTTTGTGCCCCTCCCCTTCCCCAACCCCCTCCCTCTCCTTACCCCCACCCCAAAACCACCACACTCTTGTACATGTCTCTGAGTCTCATTTTTATGTCCCACCTATGTATGGAATCATATAGTTCTTAGTGTTTTCTGATTTACTTATTTCACTCAGTATAATGTTATCAAGGTTCATCCATGTTGTTGTAAATGATCCAATTTCATCATTTCTTATGACTAAATAGTATTCCATAGTATATATGTACCAAAGCTTTTTAATCCACTCGTCCTCTGACGGACACTTGGGCTGTTTCCAACACTTCGCTATTGTGAACAATTCTGCCATAAACATGGGGGTGCATTTCTTCTTTTCAAACAGTGCTATGGTGTTCTTGGAGTATATTCCTAAAAGTGGTATAGCTGGGTCAAAAAGGCAGTTTGATTTTTAATTTTCTGAGGAATCTCCATACTGTTTTCCACAGTGGCTGCATCAGTCTGCATTCTCACCAGCAGTGCAGGAGGGTTCCCTTTTCTCCACATCCTCACCAGCACTTATTCTGTGTTGTTTTGTTGATGAGCACCATTCTGACTGGTGTGAGGTGATATCTGATTGTGGTTTTAATTTGCATTTCTCTAATGATTAGTGATGTTGAGCATTTTTTCATATGCCTATTGGCCATCTTTATGTCCTCTTTGGAGAAGTGTCTGTTCATTTCTTTTGCCCATTTTTGGCTTGGATTGTTTGTCTTCCTGGTATTAAGTTTTACAAGTTCTTTATAAACTTTGGTTATCAACCCCTTATCAGACGCATTGTCAAATATATTCTTCCATTGTGTAGATTGTCTTTTTATTCTGTTCTTATTGTCTTTAGCTGTGCAGAAGCTTTTTAGTTTGATATAGTGCCATTTGTTTATCCTGTCTTTTATTTCACTTGCCTGTGAAGACAAATCAGGAAATATATTGCTGCGAGAAATGTCAGAGAGCTTACTGCCTATGTTTTCTTCTAAGATGCTTATGGTTTCACGGCTTACATTTAAGTTTTTTATCCATTTTGAGTTTATTTTTGTGAATGGTGTAAGTTGGTGGTCTAGTTTCATTTTTTTGCAGGTAGTTGTCCAATTTTCCCATCACCATTGTTGAAGAGGCCATCTTTACTCCAATGTATGCTCTTACCTCCTTTGAAAAATATCAGTTGTGCATAAAGGTGTGGGTTTATTTCTGGGTTCTCAGTTCTGTTCCATTGATCTATGTGCCTGTTCTTATGCCAGTACCAAGCTGTTTTGAGTACAATGGCCTTGTAGTATAACTTGATATCTGGAAGTGTGATACCTCCCACTTTATTCTTCCTTTTCAAGATTGCTGAGGCTATTCTTGTTCTCTTTTGGTTCCATATAAATTTTTGGAATATGTGTTCTATATCTTTGAAGTAAGTCATTGGTATTTTAATCGGTATTGCATTGAATTTATAAATTACTTTGGGTAATATAGACATTTTAATGATGTTTATTCTTCCTAACCATGAGCACGGTACATGCTTCCACTTGTTTGTACCTTTCCTGATTTCTTTTATCAATGTTTTATAGTTTTCTGAGTACAAGTCTTTAATCTCCCTGGTTAAATTTATTTCTAGATACTTTATTTTTTTGGAAGCAATGGTAAATGGGATTGATTCCTTAATTTCTCTTTCTGACACTTCATTGTTAGTGTACAATTAATACTCACTTCTGAGTATTAATTTTATATCCTGCCACCTTGCTGAATTTATTTATCAGATCTAGTAAGTTTTTTACTTCAAATTTAGGGTTTTCTATATACAATATCATATCATCTGCAAATAATGATTGTTTTACTTCTTCATTTCCATTTGGGTGCCTTTTATTTCTTTTTCTTGTCTGATTGCTGTGGCTAGGACTTCCAGAACTATATTGAATAAGAGTGGTGAAAAGGGGCACCCCTGCCTTATTCCTGATCTTAAGGGGATTGCTTTTAATTTTTTGCCCATTGAGTATGATGTTGGCTGTGGGTTTGTCATAGATGGCCTTTATCATATTGAGGTATGTTCCCTGTATTCCCACTTTGCTGAGAGTTTTGATCATGAATGGGTGCTGGATTTTATCAAATGCTTTTTCTTCATCTATTGAGATTATCATGTGGTTTTTCTCCTTCCTTTTGTTTATGTGATGAATCACATTGTTTGATTTGTGAATATTTTACCAGCGTTGCCTCCCAAGAATAAATCCCACTTGATGGTGGTGTATGATTTTTTTCATATATTGCTGGATCTGGTTTGCTAATATTTTGTTGAGGATTTTAGCATCTAAATTCATCAGGGATTTTGGCCTATAATTTTCTTTCTTTGTGTTGTCTTTGCTTGGTTTTGGAATCAGAATTATGCTCGCCTCATAAAAGGAGCTTGGAAGTCTTTCTTCCTCTTGAATTTTTTGAAATAGCTTGAGAAGGATAGGAGTTAGTTCTTCTTTGAATATTTGGTAGAATTCACTTGTGAAGCCATCAGGCCCAGGACTTTTCTTTGTTGGGAGGTTTTTGGGTTTTTTTTCTGTATTTTTCTGAAGCCGGAAACGGGGAGAGACAGTCAGACAGACTCCTGCATGCGCCCGACCAGGATCCACCCAGCACGCCCACCAGGGGGCAACGCTCTGCCCACCAGGGGGCGATGCTCTGCCCCTCCAGGGGGTTACTCTGTTGTGACCAGAGCTCCTCTAGCGCCTGGGGCAGAGGCCGAGGAGCCATCCCCAGTGCCCGGGCCATCTTTGCTCCAGTGGAGCCTCGGCTGCGGGAGGGGAAGTGAGAGACAGAGAGGAAGGAGAGGGGGAGGGGTGGAGAAGCAGAATGGCGCTTCTCCTGTGTGCCCTGGCCTTGAATCGACCCTGGGACTTCTGCACGCCAGGCTGACGCTCTACCATTGAGCCAACCGGCCAGGGCCTGTTTGGAGTTTTTGATAACTTTCAATCTCATTTGTTGTAATTTATCTGTTTAGGTTTTCTGATTTTTCCAGATGAATTTTTGGAAGATTATATGTTTCAAGGAATTTGTCCATTTCATCTAGGTTGTTTAGTTTTTCGCATACAATTCTTTATAATATTTTCTTATAATATTTTGTATTTCTGTTGTGTCAGTTGTTATTTCTCCACTCTCGTTTCTAATTTTATTTATTTGAGTCCTCTCTCTTTTTTTTTTTGGTGAGACCGGTTAAAGGTTCATGGATCTTGTTTACCTTTTCAAAGAACCAGCTCCTAGTTTCATTGATCCTTTGTATTGTTTCTTTAGCCTCTATGTCATTTATTTCTGCTCTGATCTTTATTATTTCCTTCCTTCTACTAGCTCTGGCATTTACTTGCTGTTCTTTTCTAGTTCTTTTAGATGTAGAGTCAAGTTGTTT
This sequence comes from Saccopteryx leptura, assembly GCF_036850995.1. Taxonomy (NCBI): domain Eukaryota; kingdom Metazoa; phylum Chordata; class Mammalia; order Chiroptera; family Emballonuridae; genus Saccopteryx; species Saccopteryx leptura. Next base: position 25,281,494 of record NC_089509.1, on the reverse strand, counting down.
ATTTGAGCTTTTTCTAGCTTCTTAAAGTGTACCTGTAATGCTATGAACTTCCCTCTCAAACTGCTTTTGCTATGTCCCATAAATTTTGAGTTGATGTTATGCTCATTATTGTTCGTTTCTAGGAATTTTTAAATTTCTTCTTTGTACTTATTGTTTACCCATTTGCTATTTAATAACGTGCTATTTAGTTTTCAAGTGTTTGAGTATTTTTCAATTATTCTATTGTGGTTGATTTCTAATTTCATGCCATTGTGATCAGAGAAAGTGCTTGATATGATTTCAATCTTTTTAAATTTGTTGAGACTGCTTTTGTGCCCTAACATGTGGTCTATTCTAGAGAATGTACCATGAGCACTTGAAAAGAATGTATATTCTGCTGCTTTAGGATGAATGGTTCTGAAGATATCTATTAATTCGAGTTGATCTAGTGTGTCCTTTAAGTCTGCTGTTTCTTTGTTAATTTTCCTTCTTGAGGATCTATCTAGTGATGTTAGTGGTGTATTGAAACCCTACTATTATAGTATTGCTATTGATCTCGCCCTTTAAATCTATCAAAGTCTGCTTTATATATTTAGGTGCTCCTATATTAGGTGCATAGATATTTATAATGGTTATATCTTCCTGTTGGATTGCTCCCTTTATCATTATGTAGTGACCTTCTTTATCTCTTACTATATTCTTTGTTTTAAAGTCCGTTTTGTCTGATATAAGTATTACTACTCCAGCTTTTTATTCATTTCCATTTGCGTGAACTATTTTTTCCATCCTTTTATCTTCAGTCTATGTGCATCTTTTCTTTTAAGTTGTGTCTCTTGTAGACAGCGTATGTGTGGGTCCTGTTTTTTTATCCATGCAGCTACCCTATGTATTTTGATCAGATCATTTAATCCATTTACATTTAAGGTTATTATTGATATGTAATTGTTTATTGCTATTTTATTCTTTAAACTTGTATTCCTCTTTTGCTATATTCTTTTTCTCCTTTGATATGTTTACAACAGGCCCGTTAACATTTCTTGCAGCCTTAGTTTGGTTGTAGTGAATTTTTTGAGTTTTTTTTTTGTCTGGAAAGCTTTTTATTTCTTTTTCAATTTTAAACGATAGCCTTGCAGGGTAAAGTAGTCTTGGTTGTAGTTTTTTGTTCTGCATTAGTTTGAATATTTCTTGCCATTCCCTTCTGGCCTCAGTGTTTCTGTTGAGAAGTCAGAAGTCATCTTTATGGGGGCTCCTTTGTAGGTGATAGTCTTCTTTACTCTAGCAGCTTTTAATATTTTCTCTTTATCACTTAGCTTTGGTATTTTAATTATGATGTGTCTTGGAATTGATTTCTTTGGGTTTCTCTTTAATGGAGTTCTGTGTGCTTCCTGAACATGTGAGATGTTTTCCTGCCTTCATTGAGGGAAGTTTTCAGCTATGATATGCTTGAACAAAGTCTCTATCCCTTATTCTTTCTTTTCTTCTTCAGGAACCTCTATGATGCGGATGTTATTTCTCTTCATGTTGTCACAGAGCTCTCTTAGAGTTTCCTCAGACTTTTTGAGTCTCTTTTCTTTTTTCTGCTCTGCTTTCATGCCTTTATTTATCATGTCCTCTAACTTGCTGATTCGATTCTCAGCTTCATCCATTCTTTTAATTCCTTCCATTATGTTCTTCATTTCTGATACTGTATTTGTCATTTCTGACTGATTCTTTTTTATTATTTCAATGTCCTATTTTATATTTGCTATCTCTTTATTTAGGTATTTGTAATGACCATCTATTGTTGTACTAATATCTTTGAGCATCCTAACAATTGTTATTTTAAACTCTGCATCTGGTAATTTGGTTATATCTGATTCATTCAGGTCCTTTTCTGGGGATTTCTCTTGCTTCATTTGTGTTGGATTTCTCTACCTTCTTATCTTATCTGTGTAAAAGAAAGTCTTGGCCCCTGAAGTCCACTGGGTGTGGCCCCTGTTCCCTAGGCATGGTCTGTCTACAGGCCTGCCACCCCCTCTGCTGTTGCTGCCTAGGGCATTTGGGCATGGGCATTGCCGGTGCCTGCCCACTTGGGCTGTTGCTGTGGTTTCCGTCTCTCCTTCACGGGAGTGGCTGTGATCACATGCTCGGGTGTACAAGCCTTGATGGCCTTGGCCTTCGCCCTGCCCCTGTAGGTGGCATTATGCTCGGCCTGAGGGCCGTGGCGAACAGCTATGCTCAGCTGTGGGTCTCAGCCTGTTTCCGGGCTTCTGCCTCACCCTTGCAGGAGGAGCCTGCTCGTGCAATGGCTGCAAGCCTTGGCTCCATAGGCTAGGCAGGACTGCGTGCCCATGCTCAGTAGCAGGACTCTGCCTGTTCTGGGTTTTTGGCTCCACCCCCATGGGAGGAGCTGGCTCCCAAGTCAGGCCACAAGCCTCGGTTCCACGGGCGGGGCAAAGCTGTGCTCCTGTGCCCTTGCTCAAGGGCGGGTTTCCACGCCTTTTGGGTTCCCGCCCTTGCCCCGCAGGCTGGATTGCAGTTCACCTGCTGCTGGGCTTGACCACTTTTGCATGCCCCCTCCTCCCTAGCTGGGCAAGACTGGGTTCACACCTGGGCCTCAGTGGTGGCCAGCTGGCTTCCACCCTAGCCGACAGAACCGCACTTCCACGTCCTGCCGCTGCCCACCCTCGGGCGAGCCCTCAGCCGTGTGGGTGGGGCCACTGCAACTCAGACCCTACCACTCACTACTCTAGTCCCAAAAGCTCCCTCCTCTTAAGAAACTCTGCTCTGAGTGCTGCGGGAGAGCTTGTTTGCTGGTGTGTTGCTTCCCTTTGCTGGTATTGCCACTTTCAGGGCAAATATTCACTTCAGATTTGGGGAGTGACTTGTCCCAGGGGTTAGGGTGGCTGTTTCTCAAAATGTTTCTCCCTGTGCCTCCTAGATTATACTCTCTTCCTGCTACTTCGGTCCTCTCCTCTCTCCCCATCCCCTGGAGCCCCAGGTGAGTGGTTGTGAGAGAGGTGTTCTGAGTGGTCCCTCTAAGAAGAATCCTGGGTCTGAGAAATCAGATTCTTTCTCACAAACAATATCCTGACTTGTTTCCAGCTAAATACTGTTCATACGCCTCTTCTAGGCTCTGGGACTGCAGGGTGGGGCTTTGTGCCTGGGGCTCAGGACCCTCGCCTCTCTGCTAAACTTACTTCCCACCATGTGAGTCCCAGCTGCTGTTAGCTCCAGGGAGCTGGGCAGCCCTCTCCGCATTTCCGCTTTCATACCAGTCTCAGTGTGGCTTCTTCAGTGTTCCTTGGTTGAAGAGTCTTCTTAGTTTAGTCCAAAGTTGGTTTTTCCAGATGATAGTTCTTAAAATTAGTTTGTAATCCACTTTGGTTCTGGGAGGTAGGAGATGGTACGTCTGCCTACTCCATCACCCTATTGTCTTCCCAGAATTTTCTGATTGTTGAATTTTCTTTCAAAGTTTAGTTCATTAATGTATATTTCCCTTTCTTTTTATTAGCTTTTTCTATCTTCATGTGTCATTGTTTTATTTTGGACATAAGTAATATTTCCCAAAGCAAATATAAATATTTCTAACATACTAAATTGCAATATATTTTTTCAGATATACATGTACTATATAATAACTCTTTTGAAGAGGCACTTAGCACTTAATTGAGTGACTTGGGATGGTATAATGGTTTTGATATTTTGTGTTAATTTATTACATTCAACCAAGGTAATACATATCTACAGAGGACCAACAGTAATCTAGACAAGAAAAGCCTAAGGGTTTTCAGGGTGTGTTTACTACTCTAGAATATTAAAGGGTCATCTGATTCTTTCTATGAGACTACAGAAAGGCTTACTTACTACTTTCTCAGTATAGATTGTTATTTAGCCCTATTCCAATATAAATAAATTCAAATTAGAAAGTTGTGTCAGAAGGGTTTCCTAACTCTTTTATAAAATTACAATATACACTTCTGCCATAGATGCCTTTCTATGGATATTTAGGTTTATATTTCATGCTGTAATGGCCATTAAAACTCAGTATTTTGAATCATACTAGTTGTTAGCTCACTTTTCATTTGTACAGATGATTTGATTTTTTTGTTGTTGTTGGCTTTTAGACATGAAATTACTACCAATATAGTAACAAAAAAGACATGAAACAAAAACTTAAACTTTATTTTTTGATATATTAGGGACTATTTTATTTGTGCAATAAAAGGAGAGAATATTTTCCTCTGCTCTTACTGTATAATGGAAGGAGAATATATTTGCACTAAGATTAATTAAGAAGTTTTAATTGAACTAAATATGTTTAAAGATCAAATAAATATACTGCTTGAAGTAGTAGTAATGTTAGAATTACATTATAATTATTTTTAAAAACCTTTGTTGAGATCTAATTTAGTAACATAGAGCAGACTAATTACCATTATTTCAATCACAATAGACTAGTCAAGGAACCACAAAAGAAATATGTATAGATGGATGATCTATCAAACAAAGACAAAAATTCATGTGTCTGAGAGAAGGCTAGGGGGGATTAAACTATATAAACTTATTAAAACAGATTTGAAACCCAGTGCATTATTTTTTGGCCTCTGCACTTACATACTTCTACCTCTGACCTATTACTATAAATGACCTACCTATCCACAGTCTTATCTGAAGCCAATACTAGATCTCATTTGTTCTGGACTAATAAAATATATTAGTTCAGCTCTCCCCTCTCTCACCTACATCATCCATTTCTCACTTTTAGTGGGTCACTTTTTATAAACACATAATCATATCTTCCATCTTAAAAAATGTATGTAATACTTCTTGACTCCACTTCTGCCGTCGATGGTGCTTTTTACTTGCTTCTCTTCTGTTCATTGTCTCAGTTTCTCCTACTCTCATTCCCTATTTAATATACTACAATTAGGTTTTCACTTCCACTACTTCAGCAAAGCTGCTTCATCAAGGTCACCAATAACCTCTGTCATAGTATAGCCATTGGTCAATTTAATTTTTCTATCAGTATTTCTGACACAGCTCTTACTTCCCACATTCTTCACTTGCCTTTTAGGGCACTATAACACTCTGTTGATATTTTATCAGCTCACTAGTTGTTCTTTTTCATCTCCTCTATATCTGTTCTTTAACTAACCTCAGTCCTTGGCCTTCTTCTCTACTTAATTTACACTCTTGATAATCTCATTTAGTCTACCCATTTTCATCTTCATACTAATGACTCTCAATTTTTCAAGTCCATACAACTCTCTAACTATAGATATGTATATTCAATTGCCTTCTCAACATACTCACTTGGATGTCTAACAGCTATCTCAAGTTCACATGCCCAAGATATTCTTCATTCCTCATAACCATTACAGGGAGTCCTCAGGTTACAACAGTCTCCACATATGACATTTCAAGTTTGCGATGCTCACTCCCCTAAAAACTGAAAAAAAAGAGATGTGTTTCAATTAATGCCATTAGCATCATGCTTATAGACTATGTAGGCAAATTAGTTTGGTTGCATGTGGTAGAAGAACACGCAGTAACACAGCTAATGAGTGAGGGAGATGGTGTCCCCCAGTATGCTTACCTACACCATTTTGGCACAAGTGTTCCATTTGTGTTAGGCTAAGGTGTGTTTTGCTTACACCAAAATTTGGGTTATGTCACTGTCGTAGGAACAGAACTGTGTTGTAACCCAAGGATCCCCCGGTACATCTATAGCTGTTTTTCTTTTCAGTTGGTGATGTCCTTCAGTTTCTCACACCAAAAATATTAGAGAGATCTCTGACTTTGTTGCAACTCTTTATATTGAATCCATCATAATATATTACATAATATATTATTAGCTATACATTTTAATATATCTTTATCTTTATCACTTTTTTACCAGCTCTACTGATACTATCTAGCAATTTCCTTGTACTTGGATGACTGCAATAGCTACATAATTTATCTCCTTTATTACAACATATTTTATTCTAAATAAAGTCACGAGGTGACCTTTACAAATATGTATCAGAATATATCAGTACATGTCACTGTTGTCCTCAAAACCTAATCTATTTCTTCATTATATACAAAATAAAATTTAAAGTCTTCCTATGACATAGAAAATCCTATATAATCTGATCCCTTGGGTTTTTTTTTTTTGTTTGTTTGTTTGTTTTTTTGTTTGTTTGTTTTTTGGTCTGGCCTCATCTCTAGTTAGTGGTCCCAACCTGACAATTACTTATTCCTTCAGGTATATTGGTTTTCTTATAATTTCTAAAATATATCAGAGATACTTCTGTCTTTTATCTTTTGCATGAGTTGTTTCATAAAAGAGTGAGGGGAATGTTTTGTTATTATTATTTGATCCTTTTAGAATTCTTGTAATGGGTAATTAAAATAGTGAAAAATTGATAACCTCGGACGGTAATTAGGTTGGCAATTTTTGAAAGAACACAAATACTTAACTCTCTGAAGAGAATGCAATCTGATGTCCATGACTTGTAAAAAAGAAAGAACATGAAAAAAGCACCAAAAAAGGTTTATTAATTAGCTTAGATTTAAGAGGAATTTGGTTTCTGAGTGCATGAATGAATTCATCTTATTAGTGTTTATTCTGCTTTACAATTCTGAGACCAATATGGAACACCATAGCCTTTTGGAGTTTTATTTTTATGATTACACAAACCCTCTTCATCTTTGTTGTTTCCTATCCATCCATAGCTTCCTGTTTTCCTGGTACTCAAGTAGAGAATGAAAGTGATGGGCCTTGCCCTTGCTTTCTCACTAGATTTTAAAGAAATTACACTCATCTTTAGGTTTAAGCTGAGGAACATCTGCCTGTGCCAATATTTCAAACCAAGACATTTATTAACGCTCTATTTTGAACTGAGTGATAACAGGATCAATGATGAGACATAGCTACACCATACATAAGCCTTATACCCAACTCATTCAATTTATTTGGGAGATGATCTAAGATATTCCTTTACAAGGTTTAACAATAGTATATATGCATTTTTTTTAATGTTGTGCCTTTGTAACCAAAGTTAAAGATGGTTGTGATTTCTATTTAACATATACTACTACCTGAGAGAATTGATTATTAGTAGATTCCCTGGGAATGTTTTCAGCTAAATAGGTATTGAGCAGATGGTCCTTCCCAGCTCTGAGTCAAACTTTGCTCAGTTTTATTAATCAGGACATGACATTCTAAATCAGTGTGCTGTTTGACTGCTGTTTCTTCTGTGTCAGGACCCTGAACAGCAGTTGTTCACTGACAACTAACCATAGCCCTGAGGCCAATTTTCATCCTACAGATTACTATGCAAAAAACAAAAAGTAGAAATAAATCATTGTTCAGTCTGAGTTTAAGCACTTATATCCAACTTATACATGAACCTGTGTCTGACACACTAAGAAAAGAATATAAAGAGGAACATGGCTGTTTTCTAGGTTCATGAAGCAATTGCTCTTTTTAATAAGTGATTAGCTTACACTGTCTGAAATATTAAGGTTACTGGCTTGTGAGTGTGTCATAGAAGAATTATTAGCTGAAAATTGATTTTCATTATAGTTTAGTTTTTTTCTTTTAAAATGAGCTAAGGACACAAAATATACTTAGATTTTCTCCTTTTATAATTAGGGATAATAGAATTGAGTTAACCTTAAATATAACATTCTCTTTGGCCTGACCAGGTGGTGGCGCAGTGGATAGAGCATCGGACTGGGATGCGGAAGTACCCAGGTTCGAGACCTTGAGGTCGCCAGCTTGAGTGCGGGCTCAACTGGTTTGAGCAAAAGCTCACCAGCTTGGACCCAAGGTCACTGGCTCGAGCAAGGGGTTACTCCGTCTGCTGAAGGCCCATGGTTAAGGCATATATGAGAAAGCAATCAATGAACAACTAAGGTGTTGCAACAAAAAACTGATGATTGATGCTTCTCATCTCTCTCTGTTCCTGTCTGTCTGTCCCTATATATCCTTCTCTCTGACTCACTTTCTGTCTCTATAAAAAACAATAACAACAACAAAAAACATTGTCTTTGGATAGGTATATACTAACTGCAGTAGAATGACTGCTATGTATTTTTTTTTTTTTTTTTACCAACTTAGATTAGTCCCCTCTGTCCTGCCCTGGAGAAAATGACATTAGGCTAAATATCTTGCCAAAACACAGACAATGAGTTGGAAAAAGAAGTAGCCTTCAGAGCTCATTAACCATAATTTCAAAGTATGTCACTGCCCAAGTGATGATGGCTAAACCAATTGTCATCCCTTTTTCTCAGCCTTTTCCATAGACTATAATTGAGATTTCTGTAGTTGGTTCAACAGCATAGGAAATAGAAATCCTTGAAAACACATAGTGTTGGTCATTCTCTCACATTTATTTGTTTCATTTGTTTTTATAGAAACTTGGTCTAAATGTAGAAACTAGTATTAAGTCATGCCTTCAATATAGGAAGATATTTATTCTCCACGAAATACCCTCTTACTCAGTTTTTTCACAGCCTATTTTCAGAAGCCGGAAAAAAATAGCTTACACAAAGTGTCTTTGTTTCTTTATTCACAATGGATGCTTATCTGTCTATTCTAGAACATTTTAATTGTTGATCTTGCCCTCTATCATACTATACTGTTTCTTTTATTTTTATTTTTATTTTTTTATTTTTATTAAATTTAATGCAGTGACATTGATAAATCAGGGTACATATGTTGAGAGAAAATATCTCTAGATTATTTTGACATTTGATTGTGCTGTATACCCCTCCCCCAAAGTTAAATTGTCTTCTGTCACCTTCTATCTGGTTTTCTTTGTGCCCCTCCCCTCCCCTAACCTTGAATTAACTTGAAACCTATGGCCAACTGCAGATTCTTTCCCTCTGTTCACCCTGCAACTCTCAACCTTTTGTTTTCCCTGGGCTTCCATCTTCTGTCTTGATCTTCTTGCTCTGAGTCATTTTGTCTACTTTAGCTATCACCTACTTAACTATGCTCCAACTTCTACTTTTCTTTTTCCCTTGAGATCTAGGTGTGTTTTTCTGACTGTCTCCTAGACCAGTGGTCCTCAACCCCCTGGCCGTAGACTGGTACTGGTCCGTGGGCCATTTGGTACCGGTCCATAGAGAAAGAATAAATAACTTACATTATTTTCGTTTTATTTATATTTAAGTCTGAACGATGTTTTATTTTTAAAAAATGACCAGCTTCCCTCTGTTACATCCTTCTAAGACTCACTCTTGATACTTGTCTCGGTCACATGATACATTTATCTGTCCCACCCTAAAGGCCGGTCCGTGAAAATATTTTCTGACATAAAACCGCTCCGTGGCCTAAAATAGGTTGGGGACCACTGTCCTAGACCATACACATGAACTGCCCACAGGCATATGAAACTCATGTCCTACCCTGAGCTCATCACATTGTACTCGACCTATTATTCCTTTAATCTATCTTGTTTAACTTTGTCATGGTTTATATAGTGACCAAAACAATCTCCTAAAACCATAAGAGAATATTACCTTTCCTTCACTTTACCCAAAACACTTACAAATTTCAAATTATTCCTACTTTTAGCTAATTCTAGAATCTACGAAGTTCTGTCAATTTAAACTGATTTCAAGTTTGCTCATGACAAGATTTTTTTGTTTTTAGTTTTTTTTATTATTATTTGTTTTTAGTTTTATATATTATGTTTTATTCCTTGAAACATCTTTGCTAAGAGATCTTGTTCCTGTTCTGTTCTTTGGAACTTCAATCCTTACTTCTTATATCTGGAAAGATTTTTATGGAACTGAATTACCTTTTTCACATCTGCCCAGCATTGCATTCACTTATTACTTCATTTACTCAGTAAATATTCACTGAACATCTATAATGTATTTGGCTATGTGCTAAGTATTGGAGCTTCAAAAAGAAAATTATGTCTCTAATCTCAAATGTTCATAGTGAAGGAGAAAACAGATCTCTATACAAACAATTACAAAGCCACATGACCAGTTTTACAATGTTCTATTTGAAGTAGAGTGATGTGATATGAGGATTGTGTTTATGATGGGGGAACTCAACAGTTATAAATATAGCTTTACTAATAGTGGCTTCTAGTTATAATCAATAAGATTAATGATTAATGTAAGTAAAAGCTTTATTCCAAGAGCTGGATACATGAATAGGCCTCGGTAACTTCATAAGGCTGCAAGACATTTACTTCTGTGCCTCAGGCCCACTAGATTCACAGATACAGTGGTATCTAACCCCTGGATTCTCCAAGAACTGAATGCTCACTGACAAGAATGCAGATTAAGCATTACTGATGGATAAGAGCATCAAGCTGGAATGTTGAGGTTGCCAGTTCTATACCCTGGACTTACCTGGTCAAGACACATATGACAAGCCTCCCCCCAATCCCCCCCCCCCTCACAATCAATAAATAATTTTTTTTAAAAAAAAGAAAAGAAATTACTAGTGGTTAGCAAATGAAGAAATACTAGAAGAATCCCTGAATTGCAACTTTATCTAATTAACTTCTCCCTAAATTCCAAACCTGCTACCTGTCCTTTCTTCCTCTTATAAAAAGGTTGGCTGAGACACAATGTTAAAATGGTTTCTTGGGGGTGCAAACACCTCATCTTCTCAGATTACCAGCCCATCTGAATAAAGTGCCCATAGAGATCAATCCTTGTCCCTACTTATTTGGCTATGAAGTGACAGGCTGCATGATTGCTGATACTTTTCCAGTTTTAGGTATATCAATCAGAATCCACACAGAATGAGAGAAGTCATTCTGTGTTTTAACAGAGACGACTTAAAGCAAAAAATCTTTACATGTATGATGAAAGAACTAAAACTCAACAAAAATAACTTCAACTAACCTAGAGATTAGCAATATTGGGAAGCCACCATCACTCCCAGGATGAAGAGGAAAAGGGAAGATTCTGTGGTGTTGGACTCCATTGGTCCCAGGTGAGCTACAGCCACAGGGCAGATGCAGTTGATGCTAGAGATGGAAATCCTGGATAGGTGGAGAGGGAGAGGGAAAAACTCCATTCCTCTCCCATTCTAGTCTCTGCTTCCCACTGCTGAACTCATTCAGAAGCCAGTTTGTGAAGCAGTTATGGAAATGCAGCTCTGAGCCTTGATTTTCTCATTTATTATATGAAACAGTAAGGCCTACCTTAATGAGATAATGTGATAATTAGTGATAATGTATATAAAATAGCTTGATAGTGTACTAGAAATGTAGTATTCTATAAATAAATGATATCTTTATCAACTTGCATGTATTAATGCAAATTTGCAAATTTAAATGGCAACAGATTTTTCAAATTTGGTATTTACCGGTTTGTCTCATTGCCTTTGTACCCTGTACCTCTCATACTCAGCAGAGTATCTAGAAGAAATTATTTATTTATTTATTTATTTAATGAGAAGAAGGGAGGTAGAGACAGACTCCTGCATGTGCCTGACAGGGATTCACTGGGCGAGCCCACTGAGGGGCGATGCTCTGCCTCTCTGTGGCCCTTGCTCCATTGCAACCAGAGCCATTCTAGCACCTGAGGCTGAGGCCATGGAACCAGTATCAATACCCAGGACCAACTCGCTCCAACTGAGCCATGGCTGCAGGATAGGGAGAGAAATAGAAGCGAGAGAGGGAGGGATGGGAAATCAGATGGGCACTTCTCCTGTGTGCCCTGACTGGGAATTGAACCCAGCAGATCCACACGCTGGGCCAACACTATCACTGAGCTAACCGGCCAGGGCCCAGAAGATAATTTTTATTCAAAATCATTATTACCTTATTGTTCATATGTTGAACATCATTGGTGGCTGAGTGTACTAAGTTAGATTCTGAGGATATACCATGCATTCCTGCTCCACAATTCAGTGGATCTATTTAGATTTCATGATGGAAGCTCCCTTGCTTCTACTCTTTACCCCACCTCCAACATTTGAGTAGTCTCCTGTGGGCTGCATTGCATTCAAAAACAAAAGAAAACTGAATGTCACTATAAAATAAAATAGTTTCAGTGCCTGGGTTCCTGCACGGGCCAAAGTTTCCCTGACTAGGAAACTTTGGGCTGTACTCTGAGAAGATGCTGATGACTGAATAAGCAACAAAGAGAACTGTGCCCAGTAGGCATGATGTACTCCATCTTTTCAAGTAAGAGGGAAAAAAAGAAAAACAGTTGGAAATCAGCTCTTAGGGAGATATGTAAATTGAATTTTTCTTTCATTGTTTTTTAATAGTGCCTTTAAGATACTTATTCAAATAGTTAGACATCAGACACCTCCCAATATTCATTAAATAGATCAATCTTTTAAAAGGTATTTTGATTTGTCATAAGTTTATATAGCACAGTCATTTTTTTCCCTATAGTAAAAGTTTGAGTTCATATTTACTGAAATATTGGCAATTGCAATTTTGCAATGCAAGGTTGAGTTATCACCTATGATAAAAATTTTCTGTCATATCTTGAGAGCAGTGACAGCTTGCAAGAAAGATATAATAGAAAAGCATTAGCCACATTAGTCTATTGTATATAACTGTGATATGAGAGGATTTCCATAGCCCTCTTGGGCTTGAATAGTTGCATAAATTGGATTCCAGATGAGCATTTAAGCTTCTCTTTGGGAGGTACTAGAGAACTGTAGGTCAGCTAAGGGAGTGGGCAAGGATGGCATCCCCTGACCTATGTTTCCTGTGAGCTCCTCTGTAGAACTAACATGCCTGGAAGACATGAGCCTACCCTAAGGCTGAAGCTCCAGGACAGGCAAAAAGGCCTTTTTCACAGGAAGACTGCCAGTGTGTCTTGGTCTGCTATCTGTTTCATGTCTTGGGGGCGATAGCCTCCCAGAAACTGTGTGTCCAGTTGTTTCAGTCCTCAGGGGCCATAAATGCAGGCCCCTGGTCACCAGAGCCAGGCACGCAAGGGTGGGTCCTTGTGTGGACTGTGCACATCTGCTGGTTTCAATCACATGGCCACTGGCCAGGACTCTGGCTTCAGCGGGGCGTCTGGAGAGCCCAGGTCTGTGGCAGCCTGTCAGCTGCAGCATAGCTGCCGGATCTTGTGTGGGCAGGCCAAGCCCTTCAGGGCTTGCAAGGCAGGGTGAGTACAAACATGATGCCTGCCAGAACGCAAAAATGGTGCCAGCACCTCCTTTCTCAGAGCAGACTCCTGCACCTCTGCCACACACTTGAAGAATTGGCTAAAGCAGCGGTTCTCAACCTGTGGGTCGCAACCCTGGCGGGGGTCGAACGACCAAAACACAGGGGTCGCCTAAAGCCATCGGAAAATACATATTTATTATACAATACGATGGCTTTAGGCAACTCCTGTGTTTTGGTCGTTCAACCCCCGCCGGAGTCACGACCCGCAGGTTGAGAACCGCTGGGCTCATGGATCTTCTACATTTGTGATTTAGGCTGCTTTTTAAACTGCTAGGTCCCATGGTGAATGAATTGGTGCCTGAGCCCTTTAAGAGAAGCCTTTTGTTCCTACCACCTTTTGGGTTTCTTGGACATAATCCTCCTTGATTTTCCAAGTCAGACATTTTGGGGTTTCATCTCTCCCATTCATGTCTCAAAGTTTGAAGTGCCTGATGTGCAGCACAAACCCCAACCGCTCCTCAGAGCAAAGCTCCGTGTATGTGAGGTCTCTTCTGATTGTTGGGATGCAAGGGGTGAAGTTTTTGCTGAAACTGTGTCTCTGTTCTCTTACACATGTCCCTGTGGTCCTTTTATTCTTTGATAGGGAAGAGCCGTTCATCTAGTTTCTAGTTATGATAAAGAAAGATGTTTGTAAATATGTAGGTAAATAAAAAAGAATGTTATGTTAATTATTAATGAGGTTTCAATTTATAAGTGTCAGTGTAAGTCATGATAAAGCATTGACTGAAGATAAAGTTTTCCTTGGTTGGTGTGTAAGACCAGGGGCCGCCCCATGGTGGTCATTGACATACAGGTTCTCCTTGGATTCGGGCAACCTCTCTCTTAAAGACAGGATGGAAGTTCTTGCTAGCATATTTCTTGTTTTACTACTACCTAAAACTATCTCTTTTAATGACAAATGAGAGAAACTTTGTGTAATCTCTTGTCTTTAATATCAACATCTTTTTCATAAAAGCACATAGCTAAAAGAGTATTTTTGGCAACAGGGTCTGGGGAGGTCCAGTTTAGTATAAACAGGTCATTTCTAATTGAGTAGTTTACAAAATTTTACTTTGATTTAAAGACTGACTTCATATTTTAAATTCTTTTTGTTTTCTTATGTGGAACAAAAGTTAGATGCCAGATTTTTAGTTTTTAAGGTTTATTTTTAAATAAACATTTTAAATACTTACTTAGAGGCAATATTATAAGTTAATGAAATAAAAATATATTATGTAATTATTATACTTAAAAATATTACCTGAAATAGTTGATGAGATGATATATACTAGAAAAAATAAATACCAATTAGAACTTTTTTTTAAGTGAGAAGAAGGGAGATAGTGAGACAGACTCCTGAATGAGCCCCCATTAGAATCCACCTGGAAACCCTTCTCTAGGGCCAATGCTCGAATCAACCAAGCTATTTTTAGCTCCTGAGGCTACTTGCTCTGACCAACCGAGGATAGCCCGGAGCCCATGCTCAAATCAACAGAGCCACTGACTGTGGAGGAAAGAAAGGAGAAAAGAGGGAGAAGGAGGGGTAGGGAAGCAAACTGTCCCTTCTCTTATGTGCCCTGACCAGAAATTGAACCCAGGACATTCATACGCTGGGCTGATGTATCCACTGAGCCAAAGGCCCAGGGCCCTGATAAGACTTTTAGTATATGCACTTAAAAATAATTATGGAAGCAATGTCATAAGATGATGTAAGATTATTTTTTGATATAAATAGTAGATACATCACTGTAAGGCCATGTAAGGCCAGGAGCCATGGCTGTCACTATCAAAGCAGCCGCCTGGCCCTTGCAGGTTCCCATTGGATTCGGGCAGATGGTAAAGAAACGGTGGAGTCGGAGGATGGTGGGCCATCCTATTTATTGGTGTCTCACCAAGTCAGGCAAACTACAAAAGAAGACAAGGGAAAAGCAGAAAACCAGCTCTTCCCATGAAGGGCAAGGGATCAGGGAAGCCCCTGCAATCGTGATAGCAGGAACTGAGTGAGCAAGCTCCTGGTCCGTCCCACTTTATAGTGTAGAAAACCAAAATCCCTTAATCCAATATACAAACAAGGAAGTCTCTGATACAAAGTCACTTATCCAAGGCATAATTGGATTCCTCATGAGAGTGCACCACCCAGATCATACAATCAGTGAAGGGTGTAGGGAAAAGCTTAGTCCTAAAACCAAACCTTAGGCTACAATGACCTGGCCTGCTTATAGCCTGTCCCCCACACCCAATATAAGTCACAAGCGAGCAAACATATATATCATATTTACAAACTTATTTGACCAACAGGCCAGTAGCCATGGCCAGCATCACAGCCACCTGGCCCATGCAGGTTCACATTTGATTCGGACAGATGGTAATAAAACAACAGAGCCAAGAACTGGTGGGCCATTATCTTTAATCCTAGCACCCGTGGGTGAGAAATACACACTGTGGGAAAACACTTTCCTTTCCATTCAGGGCTCCCAAAACCACTGACTTATACAAGTATTCCTAGAATCAAAGGTTTCTACCTCTTCAGCCTTATTCACCTCTGTTCCCCATCTCCTTCTTTCTGCACAGACTGGCTTCTCCTTCAACACTCCACCATCTTGGCTACTTCTCCTCTGCAATGCTAATTTCAGGAACCCTGAGAGAGAGCGCTTGGTCTCCCTTATTTTATAGTGTAGAAATTAAAGCCTTTAAGCCAATATACAAATAAGAAAGTCTCTGATACAAAGCCACTTATCTGAGGCATAAATGGGATTCCTCATAAGAGTGCTCCACCCCACAATCACGTAGCACAGAACCTAGTAACAGTGCCTTTTTTTTATAAGCTTTTGTTTCATGACACACACAACAATTATGATTACAGTTTGAATGAAATGAAGATGGAAATTGGATAACTATGGAAGACTAATAGGAAAGGAATTATAGTTGAGAAATGGGACTAAAATTTGTTTTAGAACAATTGGAACAAAGGAAAGAAGAAGCATTCTAAATTGATGAAGTAGTGTGAATAAAATCAGAGAAACAAGAAAGCAAACCCAAATCAATGTTCTTTTTATTGCAGCACTCAGATATATAGGATAATATGGTATTTTGAAAGGAAGACTTATACAAAACAGGTGTTTTGTGAATTATATATTCACTCAGTGATAAAATCAGAAAATATGAAAAGTGGTAAGAGTAGTTATATCCAGGAGTTATAAGAAGAAATTACTTCCTAGAAGAACTAATGCTTACTGGTATGATACTGTTAGTCAAATAAGTTTGTAAATATGATATTTATGTTTGCTCGCTTATAGTTTGCATGGGATGTGGGAGACAGGCTATAAGCTGGCTAAGTCATTATAGGCTAAGGCTTAGTTTTAGACTAAGCCTTTCCCTCCCTTTTAATACTAAGATCTTTTCAACATCCTTCTAATACTAAGATCTTCTCAAAACTAAGCTTTTCCCCACACCCTTGACTGTTGCATGATGTGGGGTGGTACACTCTTATGAGGAATCCCATTTATGCCTCAGATAAGTGATTTTGTATCAGAGACTTCCTTATTTGTATATTGGCTTAAAGGCTTTAATTTTCTACACTATAAAATGAAGCAGACCAGGGGCACTCTCGCTCAGATCCTGCCATCAGCATTGGAGAGAAGAGGCAGCTATGATAGTGGAGTACTGAAGGAGAAGTTAGTTTGTGTAGAGAGAAGGAGATGGGAAACAGAGGTGAATAAGGCTGGTGGGGCCTTTTGATTCTAGGAAACTTGGATAAGTCAGGCTTTGGGAGCCCTGAATGGAAAGGGAAGTGTTTTCTCACTGTGTGTATTTCTCGCCTGCTGGGTGTGAGCTAAGATTAAATAATGGCCCACCAGTTCTTGGCTTCATTGTTTCATTACTGTCTGTCCAAATCAAATGCAAAATTGCATGGGCCAGGCGGCTATGTTGGTGACCATGGCTACTGGCTTTACAGGTACCAAAAGATTAGAGTTGGTTTATCAGCCAGAGATGAAGAGAAATAGCTATAGGCAAGCAAGTAGGTTCTAGAAAGGTTACAAATACAACAGACAACATTGCAACTACCTGGGAGAGATTGGAGATGATTGGATTCATTCCAAGATCCCAGGATTACTATGTGGTAGACATTATATATTTTTAGAAGAAAAACCTGCTAATGAAGATGCATCTAGCATTTGCACTGGAGTTCAGAGAAAACACTGACAAATTAAGTATCAAAGGAATTTACCAAGTTGAAGGAAAAATGAATGTGCATTTGTAGACTAATTGATAGACAATGTACTCTATTATATCTAAGAAATACAAGAATTTCCATGTAAAAAGTGCCTCCCAGCAGGCTTTACCAATAGTCCAAGTAGCAGGCATTACCAATAGTCCAAGTTAGACCCAGTTGTCCCAGTACAATATTTTTGTACCTAAATTTGGAGGATGCTTATTCCTAGGCTTGTGTTAGCATTATAAGTATTTTTCTCAGTACATATTTAATTTGGAGAAGTGTCTAGTGGTACTCTACAACTCTTACCCTTTCTTTCAAGCCTCCTTAATTCAAATTGTTTAGAGAATGTTTTACAATTATGTAGAGTCCCTGAATAGGAAAATAAAACACGGACAGAGTTCAGTGCCGAGGCAAATGCCACAGTGACTTTACTGACAAAAGTACTGAATGCAGTACTGTGCTGAACTCAGCACAACAGGGATAGAATCAGCAATTCTGATAAATCAATAGGTGGGGACATTTGAGCTACTTTGCTTGCCCTTTAATCTGCTCTAAAGAAGCTCCCCTTCCTAACTTCCTCATCCTCTTCTCATTCTCTTCTCTCCTTCTTGACTTCCTCATTCTTGTCCTTGCTTCTATTTTGTGTCTATCAATAACTACCTGTGAGGACTGGGGGTCAGGGAATCTCATGAAACCTGTACGAGGGATTATGAGGCAGTCTCCCCTAGGGCATTTGGTGCATGCCATGTGGTCTTCGACTTGTCATTGTCTCTGTGACACAGTTAATTCACACACTCTAGGTAATTTTTTTTTTTTATTTTGTACAGCTTTATATCATGATATTGAGTTAAATAGTTACACAAAAATCCATTCCCCTCTTACTCATAACTGTTATTTAAAATAGCCATAAAAGAGGCATCTAATCAATGTTTGTTGAAGGAATGAATGAATGGTAAATACTTCATTCTAACTAGATTAATTTGCCCAAAAAGGTCACTAAAGAAGATTGAGCTCATTGCCTTTCTTTGTGTTCCAGCCCTCTCTGCAACAATTTTACTTGAGATTACTTTGGATTTGGAATTTCTTGAGTTATAGTTTTAACATTAGTATTGACAGAATACTCTAGGATAATATTTTTTGACAAAAGTTCTAGGTTGGATAATTAAGTAATTTTTAAAAAGATCAAATATATTTTATAAGAGGAGATAATTGAAGTTCTCAAGTATATGTTTTTATTTAAGAGAAGACCTTTTTGTGATCTTTTTCATTGCTTGTAATTTCTTCTATGAGAAAAATAAAGTACATAAGTCATCCAATAGATATAACTTTATTATAGGTGAATTCTACAGGGACAGGTTTGCTGTTGTTCAATAACTCAGCCCAGAGTACTGATATATAGTAGGCATGCAACAATTATTCTCTCAATTTATTAATATCTAGGCAACGTTATAATTATTAGTGTGGATTACTCTACAATTTAAATAGCCTAGCTTTGTTCCAAGTATAAATAATTCTTTTCAATGTTGACTTTCTAAGATGATGCTACTGGTTCATTAAAAGTATAAACTCAAAGCTCTGTATTGATAAAATGGCTTGAATTTAAAGTTTACAAATTATAGTCGTTTAAGGTAAACACAGATGGGTTGAGGCTTGAAATATGCATGCACTCATGGCCTGCTCTACAAGCATAACATTTTTGCTGGAGAATATTTAGATTATTTTAGTTTAGAAGTGCATTTGCATGGATTGTGGAGGCCAACTAAACTGTTGTATTAAAGCATGTTTAAATTGATATCTGTTAATAGAAATATGTTTTGTTGGACTGTGGAATAGTTTGTCAACACTTTAATACTTGAACCTTACACCATTAATCTTACTACTTTAATTATTTTTTTGAAGGCTGAATCTTAGAATTAATAAATATATATGACAAAAAGACTATCTTTGCCTTGAAAAATACATTTTAAAAAGTAGACCCAATTAAAGTTTTATTCTCTACTCCACCAAGTCAGTTCAAAGTAATTGTATATTTACTTATGTATATAAATACTCTTAAAACTGTAAATTAATGTTACAAGTCTGTTAGATATAGAACATTTTTATTCTTAACATAACTTGCAAAACATTAATATTTAATCATTTTCTTTTCCTCCTTAGTATTATATAATTATTTAAAAACATAACATCTTCATTTTTAAAAATAGAATTTTGATTCATTAGCAATGATTAAGCTGATAATAATATATATAAAAAACAATTTTGAGTTTACTAAAAATATCTTACTAAGTACTTCACATTTATGCATTATTTCTAATTGTTCTTCACATGCATTTTTTTATAAATAAATTTTTATTAATTTTAATGGGATGACATCAATAAATCAGGGTACATATATTAAAAGAAAACATGCCCCGGGTTATCTTGTCATTCAATTATGTTGCATACCCATCACTCAAAGTCAGATTGTCCTCTGTCACCTTCTATCTAGTTTTCTTTGTGCCCCTCTCCCTCCCCCTTCCTTCTCCCTCCTTACCTCCCTCCCCCCCCCCCCCCGTAACCACCACATTCTTGTCCATGTCTCTTAGTCTCGTTTTTATGTCCACCAATGTATGGAATCATGCAGTTCCTGTTTTTTTCTGATTTAATTATTTCACTCTGTATAATGTTATCAAGATCCCACCATTTTGTTTTAAATGATCCAATGTCATCATTTCTTATGGCTGAATAGTATTATATATATATGGAACTATAAAAAAAAAACCTGAATAGCCAAAGCAATCCTAAGGAAAAAGAATGAAGCTGGGGGCATTAAAATACCTGACTTCAAACTATATTATAGGGCCATGACAATCAAAACAGCATGGTAGCCTTACCAGGCTGTGGCACAGTGGATAGAGCATCAGACTGGGATGTGGAGGACCCAGGTTCGAGACCCCAAGGTTGCTGGTTTGAGCAAGGCTCACCAGCTTGGACCCAAGGTCACTGGCTCGAGCAAGGGGTCACTCGGTCTGCTGAAGGCCCACGGTCAAGGCACATATGAGAAAGCAATCAATGAACAACTAAGGAACCGCAACAAAAAATTGATGTTTCTCATCTCTCACCCTTCCTGTCTGTCTGTCCCTATCTGTCCCTCTCTCTGACTCTTTCTGTCTCTCCCACAAAAAAAAAAAAAACACAAAAAACAAACAAACAAACAAACAAAACCCCAGCATGGTATTGGCAGAAAAATAGACACTCAGATCAATGGAACAGAATAGAAAGTCCAGAAATAAAACCACATATATATGGTCAAATAATTTTCGATAAAGGAGCCAACAACACACAATGGAGAAAAGAAAGCCTCTTCAACAAATGGTGCTGGGAAAACTGGAAAGCCACATGCAAAAGAATGAAACTCGACTACAGCTTGTCCCCTTTTACTAAAATTAATTCAAAATGGCTCAAAGATCTAAATATAAGATTCCTGAAACAATAAAGTACATAGAAAATGACATAGGTACTAAACTCATGGACCTGGGTTTTAAAGAGCATTTTATGAATTTGACTCCAAAGGCAAGGGAAGTGAAGGCAAAGATAAATGAATGGGACTACATCAGACTAAGAAGTTTTTGCTCAGCAAGAGAAACTGACAACAAAATAAACAGACTGCCAACTAAATGGGAAATGATATTTTATACAACAGCTCAGATAAGGGCCTAATATCCAAAATATACAAAGAACTCATAAAACTCAACAACAAACAAACAAACAATCCAATAAAAAAATGGGAAGAGGACATGAACAGACACTTCTCCCAGGAAGAAATACAAATGGCCAACAGATATATGAAAAGATAATCATCTTCATTAGTTATTAGAGAAATGCAAATCAAAACTACAATGAGACACCACCTCACACCTGTTAGATTAGCTATTATCAACAAGACAGGTAATAGCAAATGCTGGAGAGGCTGTGGAGAAAAAGGAACCCTCATTCACTGTTGGTGGGAATGTAAAGTAGTACAACCATTATGGAAGAAAGTATGGTGGTTCCTCAAAAAACTGAAAATAGAACTACCTATGACCCAGCAATCCCTCTACTGGGTATAGACCCCAAAAACTCAGAAACATTGATACGTAAAGACACATGTAGCCTCATGTTCATTGCAGCATTGTTCACAGTGGCCAAGACATGGAAACAACCGAAAAGCCCTTCAATAGATGACTGGATAAAGAAGATGTGGCATATTTTTCTTTTTTTAAGTGAGAAGGTGGGAGAGAGACATAGTCCCACATGCGCCCCAATCAGGATCCACCAGGCAAGGCCCCTATGGGGCATTGCTCTGTCCATCTGGGGCTGTTGCTCCATTGCCTGGTAACCGAGCTATTTTAGCTTCTTAGTCGAGGCCATGGAGCTATCCTCAGCACCCAGGGCAACTTGCTCCAACCAACCCATAGCTGCAGGAGGGAAAGAGAGAGATAGGGAGAGAAATGGGAGAGGCAGAGGGTGGAGAAGCAGATGGTTGCTTTCCTGTGTACCCTGACCTGGATTCGAACCCAGGACATCCACACACCAGGATGTACTCTACCACTGCGCTGACCAGCCTGGATTAACATTTTCAGTATTTTGTCTGTTTTTCTAGAAAAAGAATTCATTTTAAAATGTAAAACATATAAAAAAAACATTAATTTTATTTTTACATAAGTATTTTGTTAACTGGCATATTTATGAAATATAGATGTTCTCACATACACTTTCATATAAAGCATCATATTATAGAATTTTGCAATCAGATTTCAAATTTAATTTTTGTAAATGTATAATTTAGAAATAGGAAAGAAAAGCATTTATAGTCTTTTAATAAAAGTTATTAAGCCTGACCAGGCAGTGGCACAGTGGATAGAGTGTCGGACTGGGATGCGGAGGACCCAGGTTTGAGACCCTGAGGTCGCCAGCTTGAGTGCTGTCTCATCTGGTTTGAGCAAAGCTCACCAGCTTGGACCCAAGGTCGCTGGCTCCAGCAAGGGGTTACTCGGTTTGCTGTAGCCCCATGGTCAAGGCACATACGAGAAAGCAATCAATGAACAACTAAGGTGTCGCAACGAAATACTAATGATTGATGCTTCTCATCTCTCTCGGTTCCTGTCTGTCTGTCCATATCTATCCCTCTCTCTGACTCTGTCTCTCTCTGTTTTTGTTAAAAAAAACAAAAACAGTTAAATTAAAAACTTACAATAATAGGGAATTTTATAATGTTTTTTTCTAAAGGTTTTTGAAATTTGATAGAATCCCATGTACCTGAAAATCGGTACATTGTGGTGTAATTGTTCCTGGATGATGTTCTAAGAGATTTTGAAACTCATATTTACTTATGTTGAGATAACATTTATAGATTAAAAGTCATAGAAAGTAATTGAAACCCTTGATTAAATGGAATTAGATGCTCTGACAATTTGATTTCTTTGGTTAACACACTGTTTCCTGGAAAAGTCTCTTTTGTTTCAACTTGCATTACTGAAAAGCTTTCGAGACTGTAATGTTCAATGCTCCTGTTTCCTGTTTTCATAATTAGACTACACTGTTAAGGGACTTTCCTTGTGAACTGATTTTCTTGAAGTGTCCTAGGTTACTTACTCTGTATATCAGCACCCATTATAGAATAGTGCAAATATATGATTAGGCATTGGACTACCTCTTAAACCAAAACTGTTGACGTGAAGTTTTTAAAAACTCGTCTGTCTTGTTATTTTAAAGTATAAAGTAGGAAAACATTTTTAGTAAAATAGGACTCTGATTTAGTTGTTCTCCTGATATTTGAGGTTTGCATGTACTTCCAAGTTACCTGAGATTTTCTAGGGGACAGGTAGTAGCCAATAGTGACAAATAGGTGTTTTCTAGAACCCAGGATTTCTTAATTTCACATTGTTAACATTTTTGGCGAGATGCGTTTTTTTGTTCTATGGACTGGTCAAAATCATGTGACACACAGTGCAATGTTTAACAGTTACCTGGGAAACTCCACCCTCCATGGTTTTGACAACCAAAAATGCCTTCTGGCATCGCCTGCTTTGAGAACCACTGCTGTACCCTGTTAAAATTAAAGCTAAATTTTCACAAAACTAAGAGATGTATAGATACAATGTATTCTTTAAATGGTTCTCCCTTTATTATTACAGATTTGTGATGAAAGAAAATGGGACAATACAATGCTGTCGTTAATCCAGAAGATTTAGTTTGGATATATAAAACATATACAAGGGCACATAATAATGCAGGCAGTGAAAGCTGTCATACGCCGTGACGGAGTGGCAGCCCCATTAGAGCCGACTCACGCAGTGCTGACCCCACGCAAGGCTGACCAAGCTTCACTGCTGGGCAGTGTGTGGTGAGCCACGGTCATTTTCCAATTTGGGGCTGTTAGGGAGTGGTCACATGGGACGCTGCTTTGTCAGGATCTCTAGAGGCACAAAGAGAGAATGAGGTATTTATTGTATTGTGTCTGAGTCTTCCAAATAATAGCCAGTCCTCTCAGTAATAAGGAATTATTTTTCTTTATAGCCCCTGGAATAAGAAGGTTGGTCTGGGTGCAGATCAAGCTCTTGTCACTCAGTGACCATGACCAAGACACCAATCTGGCTCTTCCCACTGTAAAATGGTACCAGAGTTCTATGCTTTGGGAGAGGTTTTAATGTCAAAAGTGATGGGACCTGTCATTTCTTTTTGGTTTTTTTTCCCCTTCTTTTCCAAGTGAAAGGAGGGAAGATAGAGAGACAAACTCCTGCATGCCCCTCCCCCCACCGGCATTCACCAGGCAACCCAGTCTGGATCGGTGCTCTGCCCATCTGGGGTCATGCTCACACCTCAGTTATTTTCAGCACCTGAGGCCTCCACAGCCCCTGGGGCTGAGGCTCCAACCAAGGGAGCCTTGGCTGCGGGAGGGGAAGAGAGAGATTGAGAAAGGAGAGGGGAAGGGTGGAGAAGCAGATGGGTGCTTCTCCTGTGTGCCCTGGCCAGGAATATTGGGACGTCCACACTTGGGGTCTATGCTCTACCACTGAGCCAACCAGCCAGGGCAGGACCTGTAATTGTCATTGCTCTGCAAACAATAAGTTATTGAAATTGTTTGAGTTACTGATATGTGGTGTTCTCTAGAAAAGTGCCCAACTTGCATTAGATTCTATTAGTCTTTCTTAGTGAAATTAAATTTTTAATAACTTTATTTTTCAATTATAGTTGTTATACAATACAATAGTTTCAGGTGTATAATGTAGTGACTAGACATTTATATATTTTAAAAAGTGATCATCCTGATGAAATCTAGTACCCGTCATCATCATACTTAGTTATTACAATAATATTGACATATTCCTTTCAAAAGGGGAAGGGATAAAAAATACAAATTGGTCATTACTTTGGTTTCTTTTTAGTGGCATCATCTCTCCTTTGTTTTCATAACGGTTGTCTTCCAAGGTGGTGAGACTAGGTGTCTGAAAGCCCATCATACTGAACAACTGCAGATATTTCTCATGAACATTATTTTTGTCGCACAAGCAATAACAATCTCAGCTTCTGATGTAGGAAAACTGGGGCCAGGAAAAGTTTGTCTTATTGTCATGAATTAGGTTGAAAGTTACTATAGATAGGCGTTCCAGAATTTGAATAAGGAGATATAGAATTTTATACCAAATCATTTGGACACTTTGAAGATCAAAAAAGCCTTGTTAATCAGTGAGCTAAGATTTTATCCTGATGTTTTTCTCTCAGTGAGTTCATTTAGGCCGTTTTAAAACTGAATTAAAGTCTTAGTTACCTAATTTACTTAAACAAAACAATTTCCACAGAATGTTAGATACCTTCTCTGAACACATTTAGAGTTTGTCTAAGATATTAAGGTTTCTTATTAACCTTTTACCTTTACTCAGACTTACTCAGACTTCTAAAAAAAAAGTTTTCCCTACTATGTGGATATATATATCTATATACAGTAATGCCTCGGTTTTCGCTGACTTCGGTTATCATCTTTGGTTTTCATCAATTTTTTCTGTGAAAAATTTGTCTCAGTTTTTGTCGGTGTGTCCATGTGACCTCACTGCTAATTTTGTGAAAACAAAGGGTGACCTACGTGTTCTTCTGCTCAGTGTGGCATTGTTTCTGTTATTTCTTGTTTTGTAAGCATCACTCCGCACGTCTAGACAAACAATTCCATTGCTTTCCAATGTTTTTGTGCTTTTTTTATTGATTGAGTGTGCTAATACTACAATTACATGTCAGTGATTACTGCATACAGTAATTGAATTTACATTGAATCATATGGAATTAATATCCTCGGTTTTCATTGGTTTTGGATTTTGCCAACTGTTTTGGACAGATTATCAATGAAAACCTAGGTATCACTGTATCTATATCTATATATATCTAAAAAGATATATATAGATATATATGTATATAGTGTATAAATACTTGCATTTTTAAAAATTTATAAATTAAATTTAATGGGGTACATTAATCAATAAGACTGTGAAGGTAAACATCTGTATAGCATTTAAACTGTTGATTGTGTTATGAGCCTATAACTTAAACACAAATCATTTTCTGTCACCGCATATTTGTCCCTCTTTAATCCCCTCCCTCCAACCCTCTTCCCCAGTAAACACTTCACTTTTATCTGTGTTTATGAGTCTCAGTTTTATATCTCACTTAAATGTGAAATCATACAGTTCTTAGCCTTTTCATATTTACTTATTTCACTTAGTATAATGTTCTCAAGGTCCACCCATGTTGTTATGAATGGCAATATGTTGTCATTTATTATGGCTGAGTAGTATTCCATTGTGTATGTGTGTGTGTGTGTGTGTGAACACACACACATGGCACATCTTCTTTATCCAATCCTCTATTGAGGGACACTTCTGTTGTTTCCATGTCTTGGTGACTGTGAATAATGCTGCGATGAGCATGTGTTTTTGCATACCAATGTTTTTGAGTTTTTTGAGAAGATACCCAGTAGAGGGATTGCTGGGTCATGTGGTAGTTCTATTCATAGTTTTTGAGAACCCACTATATTTTCTTACATAATGGTTGTACCAGTTTACATTCCCACCAGCAGTGAATGAATGTGGATATTTTTGAGGGTTTTTTTCTTCTTTAAGTCATACACTTCTTGATATTTTTCTAAAAGATTTAGCACAGAAAAATAACTGGTAACTCCTTTCATTGACTAACTCTACCTATACTGTGATTTGAGTTTGAACAACAAATTATATGCATTTTATTGACCTATTATATATATATAATAGGCATTGATTTTAGAGGGAACCATGTATATATTTAGCTGCATAATTAAAGAAAAATGGTATAATTACACAGAGCAATAGTAGTGACTTTATTAAATGTAATTATAGTATAAAATTATTGTACATTGTTTATTTTTAGAAGTTGTTAAATTTGTTTATTATATTATAGTTTTTGCTTCTAGTTCTAAAGTAGAATTATGAAGAATATCTGCCAGAATTTTAAGAGAAAAATTAATTTCAGAAACAAGTGGGCTTAAAACTTCCTTTTTTGTTACCTTTGGTAAATAATGTAAGAAAACTGATAAAGAAAAAAATATATGGAAAGGTTGTGCTAATTCACATGCACTTTTTAAATTTAATATTTCATGTTGTACTCACTAAATTATTTCACAGGCAGAAATAGAGAAGTTGATATAGAAATTCAATTTTTCCCTTAGTGCAAAACAATTAGAAATCATAACATTATAAAATTAGATTGTGTTGATGTTTGACTTGGTTTTTCAAGTTTGTAGAATTTTATAAAAATTTTATTTAAATTCTAAATTCTATGCTTCTATATATTCTAAAAACACTATTTTGTTTCTACAACTCAACATAAAAAAATTGAAATGCTATCAGCACAATTTCAGAAAGGCCCTGTTAAATCATATCTTCCATTCTAAGATAGAGTTTAAGATATGAAATACATGTCAAAGAGTTAGTTTTTAATTGAATTTAGTAGGGTGGCATTTGTTAAGAAAATTATACAGGTTTCAGATACACAATTTTACAATACATTTTCTGTACATAGTACGGTGTGTTTGCAACCCCCTCCTTAAATCGAGTCTCTGTCAATTACAATAGTATTTGTCCCATGTGTGCTCCTTCACCTCCCTCCCTCCCCCCACAATCACCACACTGTTGCCTGTGTCCATGAGTATTTTCCCGTTTTTTACTGTCCCTTTTTGGTCACTCTCACCCAATCCTCACCCCAACAGCTATCAGCCTACTCTTTAACCCTGAATCTGTCTCTACTTTGCTTCTCCAAAAGTTCCTGCAGGCCCTTTGCCTGTCTATGCAATTTAAATCTTAGAACTCAGTTTTAATTGTTTGCAAAGACCAAAATTAGTTTCTTTTACTGTTACTGCCTGTTCTTTTTACTCAGCTCGTGTAATTCTCGCTTTCATTTGTGTTCAGAGCTGATTTCTCACGGTGACCTGGCTGCTTCTTCTAGTTCTCAGCCCAGAATAGGTTTTGTTTCTTATTTCTACACTTTTAATGCTCCTGGTTAAACACTGAATTTACATTCTGTACTAAATATTGAACTTGTTCCCTACTTGAAATGTATCACCTACACCCCTTTCGGCGGTTCTTCCCTAGTCCATAGGAATGCTCTACTCTCACAGAAAGGTGAAGAGAACATGAGGTATGGAAATCATTCTAACAACTGATTGGCATTCTGATTGGCATTTGTGTAATTAGAAATAAGTAAAGGCATATGTAGTAACTCTAGAATTGGTGGTAAATAGAACACAATGCTAGTTAGAATTATTCAGGTATTTACCCATCCATTCATTTATTCACTTTATACATACCAAATACTGTTATGTTCCAAACACATATGCTCACAACACAGACATATACACAAAATACAATATTGTACAACCCATAGACAAAATATACCATGGAAACATAAATAAGGGGACTCAAAGATTGACCTAACGCATCAACTATTCTGATTTGTTTAAACTTTCCACAGAGTTCACCATGTACAGAGAAAGAAATCACTAACTCAAGATAAAAAAAAATCTAAATTTAAATGTTAATTTAGAAATATATTTATCTACATGCTGTGGGAAATAGTTTAATTTATATGCTTCCTTTCCAAATGTTATACAATCAATGCAATCCTGCTACCCAGAATCCCTATGGTGAGAATTTTATGTATGATATATAAGAGTTAGAGAATATAATATGCAAATAATTTCATGCATTTTAAATGCAAACTTATCAAGTACAGTTAATGCAAATAGGTAGTCAACTGGATGTCTTAGCTTCAGTAGTTTGCATATCAAAATTTATAAAGGAATTGTTCAAGATTTTGAATGTGCTTGCCATGGGCATATTTACCTCCTTCTTCTGCTTGAATACTTTATGATTATAAAAACAGCATATATTATATTAAGATGCTGAGAAGAAAGTGCTGATTTTATTTTTCATGATAATTCTCAACACAGGCATATTCTGAAAAACACTGTAGACCTAAGGTGTTTTCCTAGATATAGTTTTAAAAATTATGCTCATGTTATTAATAACAGTTTACACTAAATTTTTTAATTTAAATCTGTTGAAAGCAGTGACTAAAATGATTAATAATAAAATAATTATGGTCAAATAAATACACTCTGATGACTAAAGAACAATATAAAGATAATTCAAGCTCTTTACATATGATTCTTATATATCATGAGGGAAATATTTGAACCATAAAAACAACTTCTCTCTTCTCTCTTAGTTTCCTTTCTCCCAAACAAATAGTCCTTTACTAATCTCTTCAAATTTACCCTCCAAACTTTTTCCATGTCTCTAAATTCTGGCCCTTTGTCCAAAAGGTCCTCTTTTTTCTAAAATACAAACCTTCCTGAGTGAAAGAAATCTTTTTACAAGCCTTCTTTTTAAGAAAGAAGTGGGGATGGGAGTGAGAATATTCACACGCTAATAATTTGCTTCTATTGTCATTTATATGTCAGAGAGCTTTTATTTGTGGTAATATACTGTTCTTATGCTTAGCCAGGGGAGAAAGGTTTAAATAGCTTGGGTGTGTTTTAGAAATAGAGTATTAGTTTACTTAGATTCAATAAAATGGAGGTCACTGATGCATCCATTTTCATTAATGGGAGTTAGCAACTGCTGCATATATCTCATAATTAGATTTACAAAAGTGCCAAGATGAGAAAGCCGGTGATGCAACATAATATATCATCCTCATCCAAAGGTGCATTTTGTCTGAATAGACAGATGGCATGTTCTGATAAAAACTGTGTTTAGCTTTAGTTACTAATGTAAATTACTCAATATGAAATGCTGCCAATAAAAGTGGTTGACTTTTTTCCTTTTTATGAACTCGAATTGTTCCTTAAAAAAAGCTAAAACATTTATCTACAAGAATCTGTTTAGAAACACTTCCCATACAGTAATAATATATATTATTAATTTTCAAGGTAGGTTCAGAATTCAAATAAAATAATAATATAAAATTGCAGTGGGTTAAAAAAAAAATGCACGAAGGGAAGGAAGGACTCCTGGAAGAAATTTGGCAGAACTTTTTCACAGGAATGCAGCAATTTAACTGATGAAACATTTTAAAAACCCAGTCATTGAAAGTCCCTGGAAGTTGGCCTAAAGACATTAAGCAAATGAAGAAATACTCGTTCAAGAAAATCTACTTAGTTCCTGATAAAACAGCAAAAGGCTATGGCCTTTAATCCATGATCTACTTTCTTACCATAGTCCTTCCCACTTCTTTAGCTTCCAAGCTATGGAAGCTATATGATGGGCATGTGCAGTAGAAGAGAGGGGTCCTTCCATTGTCTGTTCTATATTTTATTTATTTTATTTTTTATTTTTTTGTATTTTTCAAAGTGAGAAGTGGGGAGGCAGAGAGACTCCCACATATGCCTGACTGGGATCCACCAGGCATGCCCAGCAGGGGGCAATGCTCTGCCCATTGGGGCATTGCTCTGTAGAAACCAGAGCCATTCTAGCACCTGAGGTGGAGGCCACGGAGCCATCCTCAGCACCCGGGCCAACTTTGCTCCAATGGGGCTTTGCTTGCGGGAGGGGAAGAGAGAGATAGAGAGAAAGGAGAGGGTAAAGGGTGGAGAAGCAGATGGGCACTTCTCCTATGTGCCCTATTCGGGAATTGAACCAAGGATTTCCACACACCGGGCCTATGCTCTACCACTGAGCCAACCTGCCAGGGCATTTTCTATTCTAGGGGTACAGTTTTACTCAGAAGGGGAAAGCTGTTGGTGTATCTTTTTTTTTTTTTTGTATTTTTCTGAAGTTGGAAATGGGGAGGCAGTCAGACAGACTCCTGCATGCGCCTGACTGGGATCCACCTGGCATGCCCACCAGGGGGCGATGCTCCACCCATCTGGGGCGTTGCTCTGTTGCAACCAGAGCCATTCTAGCACCTGAGGCAGAGGCCATGGAGCCATCCTCAGCACCCAGGCCAACTTTGCTCCAATGGAGCCTTGGCTGCAGTAGGGGAAGAGAGAGAGAGACAGAGAGGAAGGAGAGGGGGAGGGGTGGAGAAGCAGATGGGCACTTCTCCTGTGTGCCCTGGCTGGGAATCAAACCCAGGACTTCTGCACACCAGGGCAACGCTTCTGCTACCACTGAGCCAACCAGTCAGGGCCTTGTTGGTGTATCTTATTCCATGTAGGGAGCACATGTTGCAGAAGATCTATTCCTGGCATATCTGGCCAAAAAGACTAGTTCTTTCTTCTACATAGTTATCACTCATAGCACAGAAGCTCTATTCTAGGCACTGAAGGCCAAAAATATTGAAGGCCTGATCTCCCTGCCCTGGCTTATTCATAGGGTAGAGCTCAAAACTGATGGGGCCAAGCTAAGACCAGGGTATACAAACTCTTTTGTGGCCTGTTACCCACTATTAGAGTGAGAGTGATACTCAGTGAAAAGGAAGACCCTACCTGCAGCATCAATGCAGTTTTGTGAGGAGTCATAGGTTTTGGGCAAAGACAAGTCATAAGATGAGAAAATCTGTCACTCTATTGGAGGGGCTTGACTTTTTATTTGGAACAGAGTGGAGATATCCATGCTTAAGGAATTTATCAAGAACAATAGATTATAATAGCCAAGATATTGAAATGTCCATCAGTGGATACAGAAGATGTGGTATATATACACACAGGAGAATATTACTCATCCATGAAAACAAATAAAATCTTGCTATTTGTGCCAACAAGAGTGGACCTTGAGGGCATTATATTAAGTGAAATAAGTCAGATGGAGAGAGAAATATTGTCTACTATCACTTATGTGTGGCATTAAAAAAAATAAAAAGCTTGTGATACAGAGAATACATTGGTAGTTGCCAGAGGTGGAAAGATGGGCAAATGGGTAAAAAAGTACAAATTGCCAGTTATAAAAAAATTATGGGGAGTTAATTTCAGCAGTGACTACAGTTAGTAATACTGTATTGCATATTTGTGTTACTAGGAAAGGAAATCCTAAAAAGTTCTCATCACAAGAAAGAGGAAGAAACTATGGGCATCTTGGTAAAGAGCAATTAAAAGTAACCTGATAGCTCCAAGATCAAATAAAATAGCAGAACAGCCATAAATTTAATTGAGAGAAGCAGGTAAATAGCTATAGCATGAAGAGCCCTTCTGTGATAATAGCTAACTCTGGGAGTTGGGAAAGTTGTGAATATGCAATAGGCTACACTCACTCAGTAACAATCAGATTAGGAATTGAAAGCATTACCAAAACCCGTCATAGAAACATCAGGATAGGGTGGATGCTTTTCTGCCACATGGGGCTTAAACACAACTTCTGGTTAAGCAATGACTAAATGATAAGCTATATGGACCCAGAGGCGACTTTCAGGAAGTCAGGCTTAAAAGTAAAATGATGCTTGATGAAACAGCAAACTTCCAAGCTACTAATCTCTGGCTGAATGTGTGGGGAAAAACAATGGTGTGGTGATAGCAGCTGATACCTACTCATTCATACAATGTTAAAATCTAACTCACAAACAGGCCCAACACATGACCTTTGATCAATAAGCGGCTTGCGCTGACCCTGGCATGACACATAGATAGCTAGAACACAAGAAAAAAATAAGGAAAACAATCTGAGCAGGGACATCAGAAGTTGTACACTGCAGGGATAGACTTTGTACTATTGCAATACTAGTGCAGCCAAGTCACTCAACAAACAAACGAAGAAGCGGACAACTATAACAACTTACCACACCAGCTGCGATTACAATTTAGAGTTGTTACAATGTGTAAAATGTCAACTTTATGGCTAAAAAAATATATGAGACATGCAAAAAAACAAAAACAAAAACCCAAAGCAACAAAAAAGGATCATGTGACAGAAAAAGGGGAAAATGAAGCAATAAAACTTCCTTTGAGGGGTCTTGCTGGTACACTTAAGACTGTAGTCTTCAAGGCAGCTCTTATAATTATGTTTAAAGAACTTAAAGGAAACAATGTTTAAAAAAACATAAAACAATGTCTCATTAAATAAAGAATATAGAGAATAATATAAATAAAGAAATAGGAAATAATGAAAAGAACCAAATGGAAAATATAGAATTGAAAAGTATAAACACTAAAATACAAAACTCCTTAGAGAATTGACAGTGGAATTGAGTTGGCAGATTAAAGAATTAGATTGAAAAATAGAGAGGGATATGTCCTTGAAGTATAATTTCAAATGAAATAATTGCAAAGTGCTCCATACCCAGACATATCATAGTCAAAATGTTGAAAACCAAGAACATACCTGGAACCCTGATGAATATTCAACTGAGATCTTCCCCTGAGAGTTCCCCTAAAATCTTCCCCTTTAAAATCCCTTAGGATGGGAGATCCAGTACCTGTTCCTCCAGGAGTATGCTCATGCCTTTCTCCTTCTTCCCCATCCAGGCATGTTCCTCTCTTTCTCCTAAGCTCCACTACTTTTGCCTCTGTAATTTGTTTCTTCTACCTCTGTGACATTCTAAATAAACTTTCTCTCATATACAAAAAATAAAAAAGCTAAATTTAAAGAGAAAATCTTGAAGAAAAGAATAAGTGGAAAACAACTCATACATAAAAGAGAACACCATTGAAGTTGAAAAGGATTAAAATCATATAAAGTATGTTATTGAAATAAAAGGGAATTAAATTAGAAATCACCAATCCTAAAGAAATTTGGGAAACACAAAGATATGTAGAATTTTAACATAGTACTAAATATCCAAGAGGTCAGTAAGATATTACAAGGAAAATTAGAATATACTTTGATATGAATAAAAATGAAAACAGGAATATCAAATTTATGGGATATAGCCAAAGCAGTATTCAAAGGAAAAGTGATAGTTGTGAAAACCTATATATAAAAATAAGAAAGATTTTAAATAAATAACCTAAACTTTTTCCTGAAGACATTGAAAAATGATAACAAACTAAATGTAAAGCTAAAATTTTTTTTATATAAATAAATTTTTATTTTAATGGAGTGACATTAATAAATCAGGGTACATATATTCAAAGAAAACATTTCCAGGTTATCTTGTCATTCAGTTCTGTTGCATACCCACCACCCAAATGTAAAGCTAAAATTTATAGTGGAAATTAATGATATAAGAATAGAAAATCAGTAGAACAAATGAATAAAACTAAAAGATTATTGTTTAAAATAAATTGAAATTAATAAATTTAACTTGATCAAATTATTAAACCTGGAATTAATAGGGAACACCACTACTGACATTGTAGAAATACTGTAAAAAGGATTATAAGGCCAAGCTATGAACAGCTCTATGCCAACAATTACATAACTTAGCTGAAATGTATGAATTCCTAGAAAGACATAATTTAACAAACGTCACTTAAGAAGAAATACTCAGCTTTTGAGCGTGAGCCTGGCGTGTGGAAGTCCTGGGTTCAATTCCCAGCTAGGGCACACAAGAGAAGTGCCCATCTGCTTCTCCACCCCTTTCCCTCTCATTTCTCTGTATCTCTCTCTTCCCCTCCTGCAGCCAAGGATCCACTGGAGCAAAGTTGGCCCGGGCACTGAGGATGGCTCCATGGCCTCTGCCTCAGGCACTAGAATGGCTCCAGGTTGCAGTAGAGCAGTGCCCCAGATCAGCTGAGCATCACGCCCTGCTGAGCATACCAGTGGATCCTGGTCAGGCGCATGCGGGAGTCTGTCTGTCTGCCACCGCCTGCTTCTCACTTCAGAAAAATACAAAAATAAATAAAGAAATAGAACAACTGAATATACCTATAACATTAAAACTATTGAATGACTAATTAATCCACAAAGAAAAGACTAGGACTGATGGCTTTTGACCAAACACCTAAAGAGGACTTAATACTAATTCTTCAGAAATTAGAAAAAGAGAGAATACTTCCAAATTTCCATATAAGAACAGTATTACCCTGCTTCCAAAATCAGATAAAGATACTACAAGAATGCTAGAGATCATTATCCCTTATAAATATGGATGCAGAAATCCTCAACAGAGTATTAGCAAACCAGATCTGGAAATATATAAAAATGATTTTATGCCATGACCGAGTGGGATTTATCCTAGGAATGCAAAGTTTAATATTTGAAAATCAACTAATGTTAATAGAAAAAAATATATATGATATCTTAATAGATTCAGAAAAAGCATTTAACAAAATTCAACATTTCTTTTTATTAAAAAAAAAATATAGGCCCTGGCCGGTTGGCTCAGCGGTAGAGTGTTGGCCTGGCGTGCGGGGGCACCCGGGTTCGATTCCCGGCCAGGGCACATAGGAGAAGCGCCCATTTGCTTCTCCACCCCCCTCCTTCCTCTCTGTCTCTCTCTTCCCCTCCCGCAGCCAAGGCTCCATTGGAGCAAAGATGGCCCGGGCACTGGGGATGGCGCCTTGGCCTCTGCCCCAGGTGCTAGAGTGGCTCTGGTCGCGGCAGAGCGACGCCCTGGAGGTGCAGAGCATCTCCCCCTGGTGGGCAGAGCTTCGCCCCTGGTGGGCGTGCCGGGTGGATCCCGGTCGGGCGCATGCAGGAGTCTGTCTGACTGTCTCTCCCCGTTTCCAGCTTCAGAAAAATACAATAAATAAATAAATAAATAAATAAACTAGTAGAATGGAACTTTATCAATTTGATAAAGTATAAATACAAAAATCCTACAGCTTACAACAGATTTAATATGAAATACTGAATAAGTTCATCCTCGTATCAGGAAAAAGAGGATGACTGCTCTTACCACTTTTATATAACATTGTACTGGAGATTCTCACCAGGTCAGTTAGTCAAAACAAAGAAATAAAGTCATCAAGATTGTAAAAAAGAAGTAAATCTGTCTCTGCACATAACACTATCTTAATATAGGCATACCTCAGAGGTATTGTGAGTTTGGTTCTAGACTACTACAATAAATGGAATTACACGTTTATTTATTTTGGTTTCCCAGTGCATATAAATGTTGTACTACCATGTATCCCCATGTATAAGATGGACCCTTTTTTGAAAAACTTGGGGTCTAAAAACTGGGTGCATATTGTACAGTGGTCGTAGATATTTTTTTACTTGCATTTCCCGCTTTTTCACATGGATGAGGATTTGTATGACTTTTATGATGAAAAAAAGTTGAGTTCAATAACTTTATGTAATATATTTTATTTCAAATTTCAGGCCCCAAGATTAAGGTGCATCTTATACATGAGAGTGTCTTATACATGGGGAAATGTGGTATATTGTAGTCTATAAAGTGTGCATTATCATTATATCTAAAGCAATATACATACCTTAATTAAAATATAAGCCATTGCTAAAAACTCTCTCATCTGAGCTTGTTGAAAAAATGTCACTTATAGTCTTGCTTGACATACGGATTCCACAAACCTTCAATTTGTAAAAACTAGTATCTGGGCCCTGGACAGTTGGCTCAGTGGTCCAGTATTGGCCTGGTATGTGGCTGTCCTGGATTTGATTCCTGGTCAGGGCACAAAGGAGAAGTGCCCTCTGCTTCTCTACCCTTCCCCTTCTTGCTTCTTTCTCTCCCCCTCCCCTCCTGCAGCCATGGGTGGATTAAGGCTAGTTGGCCCGTGACACTGAAGATGGCTCCATGGCCTCTGCCTCAGTCTCTAAAAAGAACTCAGTTGCTGTGCAACAGAGAAACTCCCCAGATGGGCAGAGCATTGCTCCCTAGTGACTTGCTGAGTGAATCCTGGTCAGGGCGCCTGTGGGAGTCTGTCTCTCTTAGTGAATTATGCTAATGTGAAACATAAAACAAAGTATGCCTTTAGAAAATATTCTAAAGAATCCACAAAAGTCTTGTCAGTACTTGTAGATGAGTTCAGCAAGATTGTAGGACCCGAGATATATTTACAAGCAATCCAATTAAAAAATGGGGAGAGAACCTGAACAGACACTTCTCTCAAGAAGAAATACAAATGGCAAACAGATATGAAAAAATGCTCATCTTTGCTAGCTATTAGAGAACTGTAGATTAAAAGTACAATGAGATACCATCTCATACCTATTAGATTGGCTGTTAACAAGACAGGTAATGACAAGTGTAGGAGAGGCTGCGGAGAAAAAGGAACCCTCATTCAAAGCTGATGGGAATGTAAACTGGTAAAGTTATTTTGGTAGATTTTAGTCAGACCAGGCAGTGGCGCAGTAGATGGAGCGTCGGACTGGGATGTGGAGGACCCAGGTTCAAGACCCCAAAGTCATCAGTATGAACGCGGGCTCATCTGGTCTGAGCAAAGCTCACCAGCTTGAGCCCAAGGTCGCTGGCTCGAGCAAGGGATCACTTGGTCTGCTGTAGCCCCCCAGTCAAGGCACATATGAGACATATGAGAAAGCAATCAATGAACAACTAAGGAGCCACAACAAAGAATTGATGTTTCTCATCTCTCTCCCTTCCTGTCTGTCCCTATCTGTCCCTCTCTTTGACTCTGTCTCTGTCATAAAAAAAAAAAAAGTATGGTGATTTCTTAAAAATCAAGAATAGAACAATGATATGACCCAGTAATTCCTCTACTGGGTATCTACCCCCAAAACTCAAAAACTTTGGTACAGAAAGACACATGCACACCCCCCATGTTCATTGCAGCGTTATTCACAGTGACTACTCAGCCATAAGAAATGATGATATATTGCCATTTACAATAAGATGGATGGACCTTGAGAATATTATACTAAGTGAAATAAGTAAATCAAAAGAAGCTAACAACTATATGATTTAACACATAAGGTGGTTATAAAACTGAAACTCATGGACATAGATAAAAGTGAATTGGTTACCAGGGGGACGGGATTAGAAGGTAGGGGAGTAAAGAGTGATAAATATATGGTGATGGAAAATGATTTGACTTTGGGTGATGAGCACACAACACAATCAACAGTTCTAATGCTATAGAAATGTTTACTTGAAACTTACATACTCATCAATCAGTATCACTTCATTAAATTTAATTTTCTAAATAAATTTTTTTAACTCTTTTTTATTTTAATTTAATTTTATATTTTTTACAGAGACAGAGAGAGAGTCAGAGTGAGGGATAGACAGGGACAGACAGTAATGGAGAGATGAGAAGCATCAATCATTAGTTGCGCATTGCGACACCTTAGTTGTTCATTGATTGCTTTCTTATATGTGCCTTGACCCTGGGCCTTCAGCAGACCGAGTAACCCCTTGCTCGAGCCAGTGACCTTGGGTCCAAGCTGGTGAGCTTTGTTCAAACCAGATGAGCCCGCGCTCAAGCTGGTGACCTCGGGGTCTCGAACCTGGCTCTTCCGCATCCCAGTCTGACGCTCTATCCACTGCGCCACTGCCTGGTCAGGCTAATTTTCTAAATAAAAAATTTTTTTAATAAATTTTTAAAAAAGCTGTATCTCTGTATACTGGCTGTTAATGTTCTTAAATTAAAACAATTCAATAACCAATAGCATTAAAAACTAAGATATTTTATTGAGTTAATTTAATAAAAGATCTGTACACTGAAAACTGCAACACATTATTGAAAGAAATTTAAAAAGGCCAGTGCTGGCTGGATTGCTCGGTTGGTTAGAGCTTCATCCCACAGCACCAAGGCTGCTGCATTCATCCCTGGTTGAGCACAGACAGGAACAGATCTATGATCCTGTCTCTCTCCCTTTCTCTTGCTCTCTAAAATCAATAATAATAATTTTTAAAAGGCCAAAATAAATGGAGTATTCCAAGTCTATTGGTTAGAAAAATTAATATTGTTACATGTTATTAAGTACTTGAGATATTGAAATTTGTACATACTTTTAGACTGTCCAATTTACCATTTTTGCTCCATAAGATGCACTTTTTTCCCCACAAAAGTGAAGGGGAAAATGCCCGAGAGTCTTATGGAGTGAATGTTCATTTGTGGGGTGCTGTGTCGGTAAACATATGTTAAATGAGCGCCAGCGGGAGCGTAATCATACTCGCCACAGTGGCGTACAGAACCCTGGCATCTGCTGATTGACAGTGGCCTGTGGAACCTCAGCATTGCTGAGTGATCTCCTGGTTCCGGTTTCCACAGTTGCATGCAGCGCATGAGGGAAGGCAAGCAACATTGTGTGGGTGCATTCATCTGGCGTCATCACGGGCAGACGTAAGAGGCATGCTGCCGAGGTGGGGGGCTGTGCTGCAGGTGCTGGAGCTCTGTGTGAAGTGCTGACATCACTTGATGCCCTATTAGTGCTAGTCCAGTTTAGAGCACATATTAGCGAAACCACATACACACAAAAATTTTAAAGAAGTGAAGACTGATCTAGCTGTAAATCCTAGGGGTCTTACCAGTCAGTTACAACCTCCTGATATTTCCATCAATAAACCTTTTAATGTCTTTATGTGAGAAGAGTGGAACAAATGGATGGCTGCTGGTAATCATGATCTGACATCAACTGGATGAATGAAGAGACCTGCTATCACTCAAGTTTGTGAACAGGTGAAAACATCATGCAGTCAGTGAAGAATGAAACCATGGTACAGTCATTCAAAAAATGTGGCATTGCTGGAGTCCCGGGTTAGATTCCCAGCCAGGGCACCCAGGAGAAGTGCCCATCTGCTTCTCCACCCTTCCCCCTCTCCTTCCTCTCTGTCTCTCTCTTCCCCTCCCGAAGCCAAGGCTCCATTGGAGCAAAGTTTGCCCGAGCGCT
The DNA here is from genome assembly GCF_036850995.1 of Saccopteryx leptura. Taxonomy (NCBI): domain Eukaryota; kingdom Metazoa; phylum Chordata; class Mammalia; order Chiroptera; family Emballonuridae; genus Saccopteryx; species Saccopteryx leptura. Next base: position 25,242,006 of record NC_089509.1, on the reverse strand, counting down.
GAGGATGGCTCTGTGGCCTCTGCCTCAGGTGCTAGAATAGCTCTGATTGCGGCAGAGCGACACCCCAGATGGGCAGAGCATCGCCCCCTGGTGGGCATGCCGGGTGGATCCTGGTCTGGCGAATGCGGGAGTCTTTCTGATTGCCTTCCTATTTCCAACTTCGGAAAAATACAAAAATAAAAAGTAAAAATAAGTAAATGGCACTGAAGATGGTATCATATATGAAAATAGTGAAGAAAGTGATACCAGTGATTGTGATAACTGAGCTTCTTAAATTCTGACTCTAACAATGATAAGTTCCTGGGGTTCCCGGACTAGAAGAGAATTTGAACATTAAAGTCTCTTCTCATTTGTTAATAACAGTGCTAATGGTTGTTAATACTGCTGTTGAGTTTACATTGTTGAACTATTGTGGTATATTTTATTAAATATTTTAACACACCATTTGGTTCAGAATATTTTTTTTCTTATTTTCCTCCTTAAAACCCTAGGTGCATCTTATGGTCAGGTGTGTCTTGAGCAAAAAAAAATACAGTATACAGAATGTATGTGTCAATCATTTTATAAGGTTTAGTCAAATATAGAATAGTATTCTAATTGTTCTGGCTGTCATTTGATAATTATCTTAGATTTTTTACAGCCCAGTAATTGTTTTTAAACTATCTGTCTCATTTTGTTTTAGAATATTACTGTATTTTAATTCTTGATGATAAATAATGTCTTTATTTCATAAGAGATCTTAAATGCTAGTTAAACATCAAGTATCTAGTACAGAACTAGAAAAATAAGACTGTGCATTAAAATGCTTAATAATCTCCAGGGTATTATTTAGCAAGACGTCACAGTTGAGATAGCATTTGTTTAGAAAACTGGTAGTAAATTTTTCTTTTTTATTTTGTGTATACTTTGCACATTTATTCTCTTGATCTTATATATGAACATTTTAGGTAGGGTGGTAGGAGGTAGGCTTTTACACAGTAAAACATAATCTTCAGAGAAGAATAAAGCAAAATGAAACAGAAGCAGAAGTCAGAAAATAGAAAGTCTCAGACAGACTGATAAAGTGGCTGCCCAAGTTTGTCCACTTACTTTAATACTCCTACATTCTTTTAAGAAATTCCACAATTTTACTTAACTTAATATTTACAGACTTCTCTCAGTTTCATGTTAGGAAACCTTAACTAAGATAAGTCTCCTCTCCCAAAGTTTGGTCAAACTAGACTGCTAACTTCTGGTAAAATGCATATTATTAGGTTATCATGCAAAAATCACTTGATATATAATCAAACAGTTCTTTTGTATTTTATTAACAAAGTTAATTATTTGAGAGTGCCATAGAAAATAGTATGGATTAAAAGTAAATGTTTCAGAATCATAAGCAAAAACTAATAGAATAATATTTTTCAGTGAAATTCAAATTTTTAAGGGTCTGATTGTATTCAGTTGCTTAATGGATACAGAAACTGTTGGAGAGAAACAGCCAGTGATGCTATCAGTCCAATAGTCTGGCCTTTTGTCATTCCACTCAACTCACTTGGATTGTCCAAGAATTGTTCATACGTTTCTCAATAATAATTTTCATTCTGTATAGTGAAATAACCAATCTCCTAGATATAAAAGTGAATTCTAATCAAATGTGCCATAACTACCATCAATCATCTGTCAGCTCTGCTGAGAGACCCCTGATCAACCCAGAGGTCATAGATTAGAAAATGTATCCATAAACTAAGTAAAAAAGGGAAAAGAAAGAAACATTAGTTCAAGTTGCATAATGCAAACTCCAGTTCAATCCAGGAAGTTATTTACATATGAATTATTTTTTGGAGTAATGTACAATATTTTATATAATTTTTTATAGAGGAAATTCTAAGCATCCTAATAATCAGAAGAGAAGGGAAATGAAATACAAGATACTTAATAGTGTCTGGCAAAAACCATGAGAGAAGTCCAGGCCCATATCTGCTTGCTGAATGTGTCACATCTATTTTTATAGTGAGGGAAGTTGGCTCTGGGAAAAACCTAAGCATCTCAGGAACGAAGCTGAACTTATGAAACCTACGGGCTCAGCATTGGATCTTAAAAGATGTTCTATTAACATTAATGCTTTGATTTGTCAAAGGGAAAAGAATCTTAAGAGATGAACAATAATATTGACTTTATGAAACAGCAGATACATTGCACAGAATCAAATTGAAGGGATCACTCATCATAATTTAATCAGAAAGCTATAAAAGAAAGGGATTCAACTAGTAAACTACTTAATTTACCTAACATGCTGAACCAAGAAATCACTTTAAAGATTATCAAATAAAAAACAAAAACATACAAAATGGTAATCAAATTACGCTTCTAAAATGTGAAAGAGCAATGTATTAAAAAATACAAAGAGGCCCTGGCCAGTTTTTTACTGGTAGAGCATCGGCCCAGCATGTGGATGTCCCAGATTCGATTCCCCTTCAGGGAACACAAGGAAGCACCCATCTGCTTCTCCACCACTCCCTCTTCTCTCACTTTCTTACTCTCTCTTTTCCCCTTATGCAGCCGTGGCTCAAATGGAGTGACTTGGCCCTAGGTGCTGAGGATGGCTCCATGGCCTCCTCCTCAGGTATTAAGAAGAGCTCGGTTGCTGAGCAACAGAGCAACTCTCTGCATGGGCAGAGCATTACCCTCTAGTGGGCTTGCCGGTGAATCCCAGTAAGGGTGCATGTGGGAGTCTGTCTCTGCCTCCTTTCATTTCACTGAATAAAAATAAACAAATAAATAAAAACAAAATAAAAAGTACAAAGATACTGATAATGTTGTTACTATAGTGACACATCCTGAGAGTTTTATTATTATTATTATTGGTTGAGAAAGTCTTACTGTTTCATTATTTTTCTGAAATATATTATACCATTATTAATAGCAAATATTATACTCTTAAATTTTAAAAGTTTAAAATAAAAACTAGAGCATTTTATTTTTATTCATGTGATAACATCCCTCTTGACTTTTGTATACTATCAATGCAATAATAAAACATTTTATAGCTTTTATATTCAGGGTAATGTACTCATAATAGTGACATGTTTCTTTAATTTCAATAATTTATTTAAAGTAAAAAAATTTGGTAAATAATAATGCTTTTTGGTTATGGTTAGTTTCAGAAATAATCAACTAACTAATTGAACAAAATAGAGTAGCCTTTGGAAATGACTCAATTATTAAGTAACATATATTATGTGTTAATATATACACACATATATAAAACATTTATATTATTATAAATATATTTGTTGGTATTGTAGTAACAATAGGGGTAATTTTGAGTATTGGTGGTTAATCAAGGAAGCAACTTGCTATTAATTTTTTAAATCTGCTGACAATATGATCAAAGCCATAATTCTAAGCATTATCTTCTTCCATTCTTGTCAAACAGATATTAATCATTTTGCCTTATTTTTCTTGTGTGAACTGTTATTGATTCATTGGTTAAAATGGGCTTTTATGACTTTTTTATCATTATTTTATAATACCATTATTCTTTATTTTAATATGGATATATTATATATTTAATTGTGTTTACCTATAAATATAATACATAACATTTGCATTTCCAAAAGTTAAAAATCAACTAATATTATATTAATTAGATTTTTAATTCCTAAGTTTCTGACTTGGGCCAGTGTAAAAATTGTAGAATAAAAATTCATTCAGTGATAAAGACTCTTCATATAATCTAGTTAAGAATATACAATATTTAAAAATTTCTATATAAATTAGATTACAGATTACAGTATTTATCTTTGTTTCAGCTGAACTTCACTGTTTCTGCTCCCCTTGGGAAATCCAACCTAAAAAATAATTCACCAACTACATAAATAAATATAAAAATGAAAAAAATGAAAAAGCATTGATGGGAAGTATCTGACCCTCTAAATGAAGTGTGTAGGTAATGATTGGAAGAAAAAGGAGCGGGTGAAAAATCAATTTCCAGCTTCTCTCTTTCAGCCTCAGGTTATTGTTTCTAAACTGAGAATTTTTAATCAAGCATTTGGGTAAATCTGTTCTTTGTCATTGCAATGAAGCTTTGCTGGTATATTTTTATGAGACTAGAATAAAGATATAGGCCCAAGCAAGGACTTGATTATTTTATATACTTTAGAATACTCAAATTAAATGTCATTTTTCTAAAATCTATATTTCAAATATAAGTAATTTAATGCTTATTTTATTTAAAACACTAACACTGCAATTTCTTATTCCTGTAGTTTTCAAATTAAATTGGGTTCATTGAAACCTACTACAAGGTTATCTCAAGGGCTGATGCCATAGGAATGTATACTGAGTAAATTATTGAGAGATTCACCTAGTGTTCAATATGCTAAAAACAGATTTGGCTTTATATTGAACTTTGATCTATAGAGCAGTGTTCCAGCTAAACTTATTGGGAAACATAGTGTTAAAGAGATTAATGTAGTGCTTGAATTTAAAGGAATGAAAAAATGGAAACTTTTAATACTTTATATCACTAAAAACCACAAAGTAATACAATATATAACACATGTGTGCAGTTATTTTTAATTTCACTTATTTAGATTGTCTTTCAAATTTGAATGGATGAAGTCATGAAGTTTCAGAAAGTCTAGTCTCTAGAGTTACAAGTCCTAGTGGTTAAAACTGCTTCAAACGTTGGGTGTCACTGAGATAGTTATGTAAGAAGATGCAGTTTTGTAACTAATAGTTCCATCAATATGTAATCTACTTCTTAAACTTCGATGTGTCATCAACCTAAACTTACAGCAATCGTACTACTAGTGTTCTTTAGTTGTTATGTCTTTTACTGTATCATATTTTTTAATTTTTTATTTACTTTTTTAGATTTTATTTATTCATTTTTATTAGAGAAAGAGGGGAGAGAGGGGGGGGGGAGAGAGAGAGAACAGGGGGAGGAGCAGGAAGCATCAACTCCCATATGTGCCTTGACCAGGCAAGCCCAGGGTTTTGAACCGGCGACCTCAGCATTCCATGTTGACGCTTTATCCACTGTGCCACCACAGGTCAGGCCTATTTTTTTAAAATAGAGGTGATATGTCTAACCCAGTGATACTGAGACATATTTAAATACCTTTTATTTAGAGTTTTTTCTCAAAGATCCAAAAGCAATTTTACATTTATACCTAGAAAATGTATGTTTATAAATGTAGGTACTATTTTATAAGCAGTGAAAAAGGATAACCAAATTAATGAAAACAGTAGTATATTAAATGTAATTTAGAGATAAAAAAAATCAGTGTTGGTTTCAAAGATATATTGTTCCACACAGTACAAAGTAAAAAAATTAACAAATTTTTTAAAAATTGTTTTAAATATACTATAAATATTTTTATTATAAAACAACTATAGCATAATGAATTCCAGGACCCTATATATAAAGCCACCATTTGTAAAGCTCTTGTTCCTACCTCTACCTTAAATAAGTTATACACCTGTCACTTTATTTAAATAACTGTTTAGATATCCAAGAACATTTTGATTACAGGGACAAAATTAACCTCTTTCACTGGAAAGGGTGGCTAGAACATTTTGGGATATGATGGTAGTGGTGGATATTGTGCATCTTGTAAAGTTAATAATTGTGAAAATCTTGATGCAACAGCTTAAATATTCCCACTTCTTCCAGTGGCTGTGATTGAAATCTTAAATCTGCTGTGAATAATAATTATTATTGTGCCAATTAACTGTCCTCTCCATCTGTGCATCAACTGTAAAGGATATTTGTCCCAAACAAAAGTCTCTAATTGTTGCCTGGTGAGAGGGCAATTATAAACTGCTGCCTCTCAAATAGGTACAGTATTGTCATGTGCATCAGCCAGTGCCAATACATATCATAGTGCAATACCACTGAGACAGTTATTAGCCAGGAGGTAAGGGATAGGAAGAGAAGTCATTACAGAGAGAAAAAAAAATGAATAAGACAGCAAAATTAAATATTTGTTCTTCTTCTTTTAAACTTTTACCAACTCTTCCTTCTAATTTCCCATTTATATATTTTTTTCTTTCATAAGAAAGGAATAGTTTAGCCTGACCAGTGGTGGTGCAATGAATTGAACACCTGCCCAATACGCTGAGGGCCTTGGTTGAAAACCCTGAGGTTGCCAGCTAGAGCATGGGCATATTGGCTTAGGTGTCAGCTTGCCAGCTTGAGTACAGGGTCACTGGCTTGAGTGTGGGATCATCGACATGATCCAAAGGTCCCTGGCTTGAGCCCAAGGTCACTGGCTTGAAACCCAGGTTTACTGTCTTGAGAAAGGGGTTACTGGTTTGGCTTGAGCCCCCTGTCAAGGCCCATATGAGAAGCAATCAATAAACAACTAAAGTAATGCAACTATAAGCTGATGCTTCTCATCTTACTCTAAGAAAAAAAAAAGGAATAGTCTAGAAAGTGATGGATAGTATCATTTTCAATTACAGACATTCTTTTACTATAACTGATTTAATTCAATTATCAAGCAGCTTATTTTTTCCCCTTCTTTCTTAATATCTTTAACATTGAGTCTTGCTGTTGAGATATTAGTGGAATGCTTCCAACTTCATCTATTCACAGATATTCTGTGCCATCAAAAATTCCATAAATGATAGAAAATACCTTAGCATACTAAGAAGTAGGGAGTTTTACAAATGTAAAATATAGATAAAAAAGAAGGGAGGAGTCCTGGCTGGTTGGCTCAGTTATAGATGTCCTGGGTTTGATTCCTGGTCAGGGCACACAGGAGAGGCACCATTTGCTTCTCCAATCCTACCCCTCTCGCTTCTCTCTCTCTCTCTCTTCCCCTTCTACAGCCATGGCTTTATTGAAGCCACTTGGCCCCAGGCACTGAAAATTGCTCCATGGCCTCTACCTCAGGTGATAAAAAGAGCTCAGTGGCTGAGCAATGGAGCAGTGCCCCAGATGGGCAGAACATCACCCCCTAGTGTGCTTTCCAGATGGACCCCAGTTGGGGCACATGTGGGGTTCTGTCTCACAGCCTCCCCTCTTTTCACTGAATAAAAAATAAATAAGTAAAGAAAGAATAGAGAGTAAGAGAAGATGGTAAAATCATTAAGTATATAAGCATGAATAAATATTATATTTGATCTGATAAGAAAGAATACATACAGAAAGGTAAATCTGTACTTAAAAGTTATAGATAAAATATAATTTAAAATGAATAATAGATATGTGTGTATAGTCTATATAAAATATTTAGTGAAATCCATTTTATATTCTTTTATTATTTTTCATTGAACAAAAGACACAGCTGTACCTCTAAACTTTATTATCTCTAAGTTTTGAAGATATTTTAATAATTGAAGCTGAAATTGAAAATAGATATAAAGACAGAAATACTTCCAAATCAACATTCTCAAACACAAGAGAGTAAGATTATAGTTTATGTCCTTCGGCTTCTATTTTTTGGTTTATAGTTGTAATATGTTCTATTTCAAAATTGTAGACAAATTCTGATACAATCATATCTTTTAGTATATTAGTGTATTTACTGCATTATATAAATTATTATATTTTCACAAAGATGATGCCCAAGAAGACATTCTACTTCATTATGTTAAACTAAATGTTGAAAATTTTACAATAAGGTGAAAACCTAAAATCTTGAATTGCAAAAAATACTGTAGCTTACAGAGAAAAACTAATGTCAGATTTGAGATCTGCACATTCAAATTAGGTAAGAACAAGTGTTTTTGTGGATGCAACAAAAATTTTGTTCCCCAGTGTTGTTATTTCCAAAATATATATGTAGCTGAACTAAACACTCACTTTTTAAAAAAATTGTTTTTTGTATTTTTCTGAAGTGAGAAGCTGGGAAGCAGAGAGATAGCATGCACTTGACCCAAATCCACTCAGCCTGCCACTAGAGGGCAATATTCTACCATTTGAGGTGTTGCTCCATTGAAACCAGGGCCATTCTATCACCTGAGGTGAGGCCATGGAGCCATCCTCAGCACCAGGGCCAACTTTGCTCCATTGGAGCTTTGGCTGTGGGAGGGGAAGAGAGAGATAGAGAGAAAGGGGATGGGGAAGGATGGAGAAGCAGATGAGTGCTCCTCCAGTGTGCCCTGAATAGGAATTGAACCCAGGATATCCACACGCTGGGTTGATGTTCTATCACTGAGCCAACTGGCCAGGGTAAAAATCTCACTTTTAATGAATAAATATTAAAACAATTTTAATTGAATTTCTTTAAATATTTAAAAAACAATCTCTAACAGTTACATCAGTAAAATGGCAGAATAGAAAGGCCCTACAGAAATACTAATTTAACAATAAAACATGCATCAAAATACCTTTATAAGAATTCTAGAACCAGCTAAGAAGCTAATGCCCTTGGCAAGCACAAAGCCAAGGAGAGCTGCATTGAGACGAATAAGAGCAATTTCACTTTACCAGCATCAGCCTCTTTCCCAATCCAGCACATTTGTGGTGGGAGCAAATGCCATGCTCATGATCTCTCCCTTAAGAAAAAAAAGATGCATCCAGTGTTGCAGCTTTTTAGAGGGCTTCCCAAGAAACTAGTTTCTGTCCTGCCTCATTTGGAATGCTGAGAAAACTAGCATGATTTGGATGGCTGTGGCTGCTCAGGACAAAGAAGGATAAGGCTTGGTTTGCTGGTGAGGGCACAACTAGGCATGTTCAGGAGAGAGAGAAAAACTTGATTTTTCTCCCTCAGGAGAGAGAGAGAGAGAGAGAGGAATAGAGCATACATTCAGTATTCTGGATTTTCATAAGGCCACACAAACAATTTATATCTCTCTTGCCTGACTTTGGATGCCTGCTTGCAACAGAGCAAGGGTGGGTGGGCAAGGTGGCTTGCTGCTCTAGAACAGGAGAACTGCAGTTCCACACACAGAGAGCAGAAGGAGCAATACTATAAGCTCAAAAAAAAAAAAGAAACCAATAATTCTCCCTAATAAAGAAATTACAGTCACAGGTAGAAATTGAATAACTGCAATGCATGAGTTGGTGGTCCCCAGAATCTTTAACAGAACTGATTGTTGAAGTCCTTCCCCTGTATGAAGCCAATCTATAAAAACTGGAAATAGTGGCTGCTTTTTCAAATGTGAAAATTCCAACACAAAGTTGGAGGACACACAAAGAAACAAGAAAACACATTCCAATTAAAGAAACAAAATTATTTGCCAGAAACCTATCCAAATGAAACAGAAGTGTATAATACTTGACAAAGAATTAAAAATAACCATATTAAATATGCTCTAGTAACTCAAGAATTTGATGCATGATCAAAATAAAAATGTCAACAAAGAGATAGAAAATATAAAAAAAGCAACAAATTTTGGAGCTGTAAGATATAACAATTGAACTAAAAAGTTTATTGGAGCAGATCAAATAATACATTTCATCAAGCAGGAGAGGGACTCAGTAATCTTGAGACAAGTCATTAAAAGTATCTAGGCAGAAAAAGAAAAAGGAAAAATTATGAAGAAGAGTGAGGAAAGCCTATAAAATGTACAAGACACCACCAAGTGGGCCATGAGACAGATTAGGAGAGTTCTAAAACTAAAAACAGGGTGACAGAGGTAGGCAGTTTGTTAGAAGTAAGAATGTCTGAAATCTGGAGAAGAAAATAGACATCCCGATTCAGGAAGCCCCACATACCCTAATAAATTTAATAAGTTGAACCTAAGGAAATTCAAACTGAGACACATTTAATCAAATTATCAAGACAAAAACAATGAGAAAATTTAAAATTGGTAATAGAAAAGCAACTTTAATTTAAAAGGGAATTCCTCCTCATAAGATTATCTGTGCATTTTTTTCAGCAGAAACCTTGCAGGCTAGAAGGAAGTAGGCTGATATTACAATGTGCTAAAAGAAGGGAAAAAAAAGTAAAATAGAGTAATAGATCTGGCAAAACTATTCTTAAAAAATGGGAAAATAAAGAATTTTCTCAGTGAACAAAAGCTGAGGGAGTTCATTTCCACTATACCTGTCCTATGAGAAATGTTAAAAGAAGTTCTTAAAGTTGAAAGTTGAATGAATGAGGACACTTAAACAATATCAAAGCATGTGGCAGCATAAGGCTTCATAGTTAAGGTAAATATATAAACTGATACAGAATACTGTAATAGTATAATAATGTGATGGTGATGACTAGATCACTTTTAATTCTGAAATGGAGGTTAAAAGACAAAAGTATAAAAATTTTAACTAAAAATATCTTAATGAAAGTACAATATAAAAAGATATAATTTGTTACATCAATGACATAAAATGTGGTGGGAGAATTAAAATGTTGATTTTTTGTATGCAGTGAAGTTATCAGCTTGAAACAGATTGTTGCACTTAAAAGTTGTTTTATGTGAACCCATGGAAACCACAAAGAATATACCTATAAGATATACCAAAAAGAAAGAGAAAAGAATCAAATATTAATTAACAAAACACAAACTTAAGACAGCAAGAGAGGAAAAGAAGGACAAAAATGTTATGAAACAAGACAAAAAAAATGAACAAAATAGCAATATTGAATCTAGTAAATCCTTCCAAATCAATAATTACTTTAAATGTAAATGAATTAAAATTCCCAAAAGACATAGTGTGTCAAAAGACAGAATGGCTAAATGTGTAAAAAAATGTGATCCAAATATGCTACCTACAAGAGACTTTAGATTTAAGGACACATATAAGCTGAAAATGAAAGGATGGTTAAAAAAAAATTGCAAACAAATGATAATCAAAAAGAGCAGTTGTTGTATATTTATATCAAATTAGTTTTTTGTTTCAAAAATTGACAAAATAGACTAAAGAATGACATTATTTAATGATAAAATAGTCAATTCACATTTTATAATGATTATATATGACCCTAACATCAAAGAACACAAATACATGAAGTAATTATTGACAGAACTCAAGGGAGAGTTCTGATATTTAACATGATAATAATAGAATATTTTAATACCCATTTTCAAGAATGGATAGGACATCCAGAGAGATCAGTAAGTCCACAGAGGAGTTGAACAGCATGGTACAGGCAGTCCCTGGATTACAAATAAGGTGGGTTCTGTAGGTTTGTTTCAAGGTGAATTTGTATGTAAGTTGGAACAGGTATAGTTACCTATTAAATGAAAGTTAGACTGATGTTTGTCTTAACATAGTTTTCTTTTTCCCTTTTTGTGAATATAAATACTTAAATACTTTCAAGTATAACCTTAAATAATCTTGGATGATGCAGAAGATGATGGACTTGTTGGAGAGGATGGGACTGGTGTTAGAGACCCAGAATTTGATTTTGCTGCTGGAGTCAGAGCTTTTCATTTTCTCATTATAAATGGTAATGTAGCATCCCAGGCCTTTCATTACTGTATGGTAAACCTCTCTATATCAGAATCTTGTTCCTCTAACTTTGTCATGCCTGCTTCAATGAAATGAAAAGCATCAGCTAACTCTTTTGTAGAAATCTTTTTTGGTTCTGGTGTTTCTAGTTCCCTGTTTTCTTCCCTAAGTGCTATCATCTGCTCCTCTAGTTTCATAAGGTCTTCACCTATTAGTTCCTTGCCATGGGAGTCGAGTAAATCTATATCATTTTCACTGATGTCCAACTACAGTTAATTACCAATAGCCTGTATGGTGCTCCATTCATAAGAACAGGTTATACTGTACATAAGTTGGATATTAGTAACTTGGAGACTTACTGTATATTAAATGGACATAACAGATCTAATAGAAGATTCCACTTTGCAGCAGCAGAAAACACATTCTTCTCAAGTGTACACTAAACAGTCTCAAAGATAGATCACATTATGTCATAAAGCGAGTCTTAACAAATTTAAGATTGAAATAATACCAAGTGTATGTTCTGACCACAGTAAAGTTAAACTATAATGGCAGAAGAAAAACTGGACACTTCACATATACAGGGGTGGGCAACAGTAGTTTACAGTTGCACATGAATCAGTTTATTCTTATATTGTTTATTAATTATTATATTATTTTCCATTTAAACTATTGTAAACCTACCTTTGCCTACTCATGTATGTTAAAATTAAACACACTCTTGAGCAACAAATGAGTCAGAGGAGATACAAAGGAAAATCAGAAAATATTCTGAGAAATGCACCAACACATATGGGATGAAGCAAAGGCGACATGAAGAGAGAAATGTACAGTGATAAAGGCCTACATTATCTTTACAAAGGAAATTCAAACATTAGATAGAACTCCAGAAATTCTTACATCATAAATTTCTGACTTTTTCCATAGTAGAATCTTTTCATTTTTACCTGCTGCAAAAAATTCCATTTTAGAAAACAAATTTAAGTAGTGTTCCTCTCCTTGAAGGAGAGGGCTGGGGAGAGAGTCATATGTATATGAAAAGGGCCTTTCCCTTTTTAACTGCCACAAAGATCCCACCGAGTACTGTTTAAAAATTGCTGATGGAGATGTAAACATAATAATAATAAAAAATAATAGTTGTTTAATATTGAAAATTTTCTGAGGCAAGTTTATGCATGTTTTGCCTAGATAAATCTTCACAATAATCTTATGTCATGTTTTAGAAGGAAAAAAGAATTGTTAAGTAAATAGCTAAAGGTCACTTACCTCCTGAGCGGCAGAACCAAACTTGGGCCTGAGGCAATCTCATGGAGTCTAGAGTCCGCAATCCTAACGCTGCTCTGTTGGCAGCAGAAAAACTCACCTGGAAGTAACGCTCCACAACTGAATTCTCTGTTCTGAAGGATATTTTCATTGCATGTATTGATCTGATGGATTGGAAAATTGCCATATTTTCACTTTTGTTTTGAGCCCATAGACAATTCACTTAAAAGTATCACTTTACTATTAGCAGTGTTATTTTCAAGACAGATAGTAGTCTGGAGATTAACTTAAATTGTAATTTCTATGTATTTTAAGGTCTTTTCAAGCAGAGGAGTCTGCTTCTGTTATATTTGTTAAAATCAACAACCTCCATATTTAGTTTTATGATTTTTTTCCCCTCACATATGCTATTATCTTAGCTCAGTGTTTTTCAGCACCTGGTCTGCACCTGGACTGGTGCCAGTCCACCAGAAATTATGTGCCACTTTGCCAAAGAGTTAACCATCCTAATGTTATGTGAAGATTATAGACCCAAGGATCTTGGTTGAATTCGTACTCACAATGATTGCCAATTATCAGCCTGTATTATCAATAAGAATGCTATTGAAGTTTTCTTCAATATCTTTGGAACTTGTAGGCTCATTCAAGCAAACTTTTGCACTGTGCAGAATGTTTATATATAATGCGCAATAGACAAAAAGCATCTGGGCAAACTTACATAGTATTCAATGCATTGTATATGTGGAGTTTGGGAATCAAGCACCAGCTTGTACCATTTTGCACTGTTATGTGTAGTAAAATAACACTATCATTATGTGTTTTTGTTTCTCACTGTCTAAATTATGCGCAGGCTCTACCTCCCCCCCCCCCAATTTATTTTTTTCAGGTTCGGGCAAATAGCATTCATGCAAACTTACATAGCGTTCAGTGCATCGTACATGTGGCGTTCGAAACCAAGAACCAACTTGCACTGTCATGCACTATTGTGCACAGTGCCATGATAAAACTTTATCTCTGTGTGTTTCCATTTCTGGCCCCTCCCTCTCTCAGTATTGTTTCACACTTGTGCAAATAGTTATGTGTGTACTTGTCTGTTCAGAATGCACCCAAATTGTTTGCAAATAAATTATTGTGTGTTAGTCTCATGGTGCTGTAAATTTTAAACCCTAAAAAAGGAAAGAAAAAAAAACAACAAATCATTTTAGCCTTCTTTAAAAGCAAAAATAATAGTCAAAAGAAATGTGATGACAGCAAAAGCAAAGTACTAGTGCTTTAAGTTTAAAAGAAGCTGTGAAAAAGTAATGTGTTGATAATTTGGAAGGTAAAATAAAAAACAAAGAAAGAAAAGGAAACTATGTTAGGTAGTATGACAAGGAGTATTTAAAAGCTGGTTTCACTGTAGCACCTGGTAGTGAATTAACATCACAGCCCTGTGTATAATATGTTCAGGAATCTTGTCAAATGATGCAGTGAAACCTTTCAAACCCACTGGTCATTTACACTTCAAACAGTGATCTTATTGAGAAGCCAATGGATTTTTTTTGAAAGATTACGTGACCAAATAAAAAGTCAAGAAATTCAAATGAAGAAAATAATTACTAGTGACAAATCACTGTTTTGAGTGTCTTACTTAGCTAACCTTCACATATCAGAAACAAACAAACAAACAAACAAACAAAAACTGTTCATGGTTGGTGAAAAATTAGTAAAGCCTTGCACCTTAGATATCACTCAGGAAATTTTCAGTCCTCAACCTGAAGGGCAGAAATCATAGGCTGAACCAAAAACACGACGCTAGTGTGCTCCAAAAGGGAAATTTATTGTAAGAATGCCTGGGTGCAGGCAGGCTGAAACCAGCAGAGTGTCAGCCCCACCCCGAGAGCTGTGGGAAGGAGCACTAGATGCTGGGGTCAGGGCCGATTAGCATATCTTGGTTCATGGCCTTGGTCACTGACTTGGCAGCGGGAGGAGGAGGGTTCAGCTGCAGAAACACTACTTCTGTGATTTTTTCTGATGTAGCACAGGCATAATTCCGTGGGGGATTCAAGATTTATAATCCCTACCAGCATGGATTGTTTCCCCCTTGATTACACTCCTTTATTTATTTATTTATTTTTTCAGGAAAACTCGAGGAGGGCAGAATAAATCCAATCCTTTTGGAAATATGTTGTACATGATAAGAGTACACTTTAAAAATTATACAAAAGTATAAGAAATGACTTTTCTAGTTGTGTTGAGCACAATATATGTACAAGATCATAATAAAATACAATGCTTGATTATGACAGTGACATATTTGAGAAAATAGTCAACTTCCCTCTTTTTGTTGCATGGCGCTAAAGACCTTCAATGACTACTTCTGCTTAGGGAAGTTACTGCTTTGTACTTATCAGGAATCGTTGTTCATGTAAAATAAATTATTGCATAATGCTGTTCAGAACCAAAGAGAAACTGCAGGTGGGAAAAGAGCTCATTTGTAAAAATTTTCTTTCCTGCTATGGACCCCAGTGAGGATATCTGATTAACTTAAGAAAATTACTTTAGCAGGACTTTAAGCTATAAAGTTCTTTCAGATCAGAATGCCCTGGAATTAAAAGTCATAATCTTGGGGTGGATAAGAACTCTAAATGTTTAACTGCATTAGCCAAAATGGATAGTTTTACAGTTTCCAAATAGTAACCTCTTGTGACAAAACTGCCTGCTGTTAGCTGATTAGCAGTGGGTGATTTGGGATTGTTAATTTTTCACAACCCAAAAATTTGAACTATAATGGAATTTTTTTTTCCTATTTCCAGACAGTCTGGTATGAGGCACAGTAGTTTATAGAAAACACAGTACCTACCTTGTTCTATTTATACTCTGGTTCAAAATCAAATTCTCTGCTTGAAAAAGAAAAGTACTTAAAAATCTTATCACAGCTTTCTGTTTATGCTTTTAATTAATCAATACATTTTAGCATTCTTTTGCTCAGGTTACATATTTTCTCTTGATGTATTGAAACTAATGTTTTGATTAGCCATGCTTTATATTCCATTATTTTTTGTCTCTGATAATAATCAATTTTTGACACTGGAAATCTAAGGACATCAGAGGAAAGGCAACTGAATTTCTTGTATCACCTGCATAAGCCCCATAGAACACACATACACTCTGACCCACACATGTCCTCTCATGCACAGGCACTATCAGAACAGCTGTACATGTCCAAAAGTAACTGACATGCCATATTCTTTCTATTCAAGCAAGTTTGATGCCTGCACATTTATCAGTTTAAATCTTGTTTTCACAGTAATTCTTATATATTATGACTCGATGCCATACCAGTGTTAAGGGGATGTACTAGTAAACAGTTATTTTCAGTTTTGTTTCTTTTCTGAGAACCGTAACATTTTCTGTTTGTTTTCTCCATGAGATGTGTCTCACATCCACCTTCCCAAAATTCATATAAAATATAAAGAACGAACATTAGGGAACTTTATACCTGACATTGGTCTGTTCTCAAAGTTGGAACAGATGTTACATTTACTACTTTGAACTTTTAGTTTACCTTTAATTTTTCTGTGGCTTCATTATTTTTCAAAAATATCATAGGCTAGAGGTACTAAGACCTAATCCTTAGTTCAAATTGGTTAATGTTTCATTTGAACTATTAGGATGAAGTATAGTGTCTCTTGGTGTCTGTAGAATTTTGTTTCCTTATCTGAGACTTGGTAATTTATAAGAGCATTAAAATAATTCTGTCCTCTTAGAAATTGAAACTAAAACTATAGAACTGTGCAATACAAATAAACTAAAATTTCAGCAAATTGTTAATACTTAAATAATTTTAAGAGAAAAAATGTATATAGCTAAGATAGTTTTTAAAATATATAACAAATGGGCATTTTTGATTCATGTAGAATGATATCCTAATTAAAATACATTATTACTGTGATAGACTTTAAAATAATGAAAGCTGTCATAAGAGATAAAATTTTGGAAAGTATTTTTAAATCATGATGAAAAACATATTTGAAAAACAGGAGCCAAAATGCTTATTTTTAGGATATTTTATTTTAGAATTCAAAGACAATATTCTGTTTTGGCCACATAAAATCTTACTGTAAACAAAATCACAGCATGGAACATAATTTTTAAAGTAAGAATTCAATCCAAATGTCATTTCATGAAGTTACCCATAAGGAACATGTTATATTGTTGACTGTTCTTCAAGGTATAGAAATAGATATGTAACTGTGGTTTCACACACTCCACATGCACTGTGGTGTCTAAAGAGCAGTGGATAAGTTTACATAGATTGCATTACACTACAAATGCCTTTATGTAACCTAACACTTTATTCAATTTGTTGATAATATTTTCCTGTTAATATAGACCTGAATTATCTTTTTAAATAGCTATATAATATTCACTTGTATGGAAAAAATCAAAGTTTATTCAATAATTACTGCTGAATATAAACATCATTTTAATATTTTCTCTTGTAAATGTTACAATAAAAGTCCTTTTAAATACATTTTTATCCTTTAGTCCAATGACTTCTATAGAATTATGTCCTAAAATGGAGATAGCAATAAAAAGAGATACAGAATTTAGAAGAGAATTTAGCTTAAATGTTTATTTTTAGAAAGAAAAAAAAGTATAAGCAAGACTTATATGTAATTTAAAACCGATCTGTTTTAATACCAGAACCTTCATTTTAGATGCAAAATAAAGTTATATGGCTTCTGCCTGACCTGTGGTTACACAGTGGATACTTTCAATCTGTAATGATGAGGTCAATAGTTCAAAACTCAGGGCTTGTCTGGTCAAGTCACATGCGAGAAACAAATATGAGCTGATGCTTCCTGCTTCTCCCTCCTTCCTTTCTCTCCCTTTCTCCTCTCTCTAAAATCAATAAATGAAACTTTAAAGAAGAGTTACATGGCTTCCAAATCTAAGAAAATTCCTTAGTTTATTCCAAAGTGCAATGGAATAACTCTTTCTGAATCTCTGTTTTTTCTCCATCTTTGCTATCTTTTGCTTTTTTTTTTATATAACAAAAATTCCCCTACAACAAACTTAGTACAAATATATAATCTCTAATTATTATATCCAACTATGCCCATTTGGCTTCTTCCTACCGAACTAGCTCTTTCATATTTATTGTATGGTTGAAACCTTCCTTAAGTCTGCTAAAATATCACCTCTTCAGAGATACCATCTCTGACTACACAATTAGTAACCAAATTTTCCTTTCACATAATTACTTCTTTTACCATATTACTCTCATTTCCTTTATGGCCTTTATTACTACCTGAAATTATTTTATTAGCTTATTTGTTTACATTGTTGTCTTCAACTGTAGAATACGTTTCATAAGAATAAGACTATTTTCTTTCTTTCTGCCCTCTGTATTCACAGATATTGGATATACATCTTGATATCTTTTACATAATTGTGCTTATTATTTTTTGAATGAGTGAATAATTTGCAGGGGTATGCTATAGGACAATATTTATACTCTTGAGCTAACCCTTATTGGGTATCTTTAATGTGCTAGATCTTTACAGAATTTGCCTTGTATAAACTTCAAAATAATCCTTGGATATTGATTTTTATTTCCCTCCTTTTTCTAATGAACCATTGAAGATTAAAAAATGTTATGTAAACTACCCATGACATATTATTTATATGTAAAATGACAAAGTGAAGGAGAAAGAATGGAAGCAGAAAACATGAAGATACATTAAATGATATTTGAAGTAGAATAAGCCCATTTGCAATGGAGTAAGCCATTAGAAATGACTAGAACCAAATGACTAAATTTATTTTGAGAATTTATTAATAAAAATAATTTTTGTTATATATGAAAGAGCATAGATTTATATTTTTACACTGTGTTCTGTTATAACTAAAGCTCGCTATGTGTTAACAAGCAACTCATTCCAAACTTTCACAGTTGATTCCCCCTGAAAATTTCAGTTTCCCCTGAAAATGTTTAGTTTTATTTATTTTTAATTTTTTATTGAATTGATTGGGGTGGCATTGATTAATAAAATTATATAGGTATTCAAATACACAGTTCTGTAATGCATCATCTGTATAGTGTATGTTAAGAAGCTTCAGTCAAATCTCTTTCCATCACCATGTATACCCCTTGACCTTCGGATCCTTCCCAATCTCCTTTCCCTTCGGTAATTACCTTGCTGTTGTCTGTGTCCATGAAGTATTTTTCTTTGTTTAATCCTTTCATCTTTTTCTCCCAGCACCTCAAAGCTCATCCCCTCTAACAACTATCAGTCTGTTTTATGTATCTATGAGTCTGTTTCTTTCTTTCTTTCTTTTTTTTTCTTTAGAGTCCACATATAAGTGAAATAATATTGTACTTGCCTTTATCTGACTGGCTTATTTCACTTAGCTTAATACTCTCCAGGTCCATCTGTACTGTTGAAAATGATAATATATTCTTTTTTTTTTAACTCCAAGTAATGTTCCATTGTGTAAATATTTCACAGCTTTTTCAATCTACTCATCTAATGAGCATTTTTGGCTACTTCCAAATATTTGCTGTTTTTGTAATGATGTAATGAACATAGTGGAGCATATATTCTTTCAAATTAGTGTTTCTGGTTTCTTTGGACATATTCCCAGAAGTGGAATTGCTGGGTATAAGGCATTTCCATTTACTATTTGGAATAACTCCTGCTTTCCACAAGAGCTAAACCAAACTGCATTAACACCAAGAGTGCATAAGGGTTCACTTTTCCTCATATTCTCACTAACACTTGTTTTTTCGTTTATTGATGATAGTTGTTCTGATAGGTGATATCTCATTGCTGTTTTAATATGCATTTTTCTCATGATTAGTGACTTTGCACATCTTTTCATGTATCTGTTGTCTATATATATGCCCTCTTTGGAGAAGTGTCTACTCAGGTCCTTTCCCCACTTTTTAGTTGGATTTTTTTTTTTCTTTTTCATGTTACGTTTTATAAGTTCCATATAAATTTTGGCTAATAAATGCCTATCATATATATTTGTGAGTGTGTTCTCTCAAAGAAAGGATTGTATTTTCATATTGTTTATTATTTTTTTTTGTATTTTTTTTGTATTTTTTTTTTTTTTTTTTGAAGCTGGAAACAGGGAGAGACAGTCAGACAGACTCCAGCATGCGCCCAACCAGGATCCACCCGGCACACCCACCAGGGGGCGACGCTGTGCCCACCAGGGGGCGATGCTCTGCCCCTCTGAGGCGTCGCTTTGCTGCGACCAGAGTCACTCTAGTGCCTGGGGCAGAGGCCAAGGAGCCATCCCCAGCGCCCAGGCCATCTTTGCTCCAATGGAGCCTTGGCTGCAGGAGGGGAAGAGACAGACGGAGAGGAAGGAGAGGGGGAGGGGTGGAGAAGCAGATGAGCGCTTCTCCTGTGTGCCCTGGCCGGGAATCGAACCTGGGACTTCTGCACGCCAGGCCGACGCTCTACCACTGAGCCAACCGGCCAGGGCTTTTTTGGGTTTTATTTTATTTTATTTTTGCTGTGTGGAACCTTTGTGGTTTGATGTAATCCAATTTGTTTATTTTGCTTTTGTTTTCTTCACCTGAGGTGATTGAAAAAACATTGCTATGAAAAATGTCTGATATTTTACTGTCTATGTGTTCTTCTAGGATTTTTATGGTTTCTAGTCTAACATGTCTTTAATCTATTGTGATTTTATTCTTATGTATGGTATAAGAAGGTGGTCTAGTTTTATTATTTTCATATATTTATAAATATATGTCCTTTTTTCCAACATCATTTATTAAATAGACTATTTTTCTACCATTGTATGTTCTTGCCTCCTTTGTCAAATATTAATTCACTATAAAAGCCTGGGTTTATTTCTGGGCTTCCTATTCTTTTTTATTGACTATATGTCTGCTTTAACACCAGTACCATGCTGCTTTTCTTATGACAGCCTTGCAGTATAGTTTGATGTCAGGTAGTGTGACTCCTTCACTGCTGTTTTTTCTCAAGATCACTGTTGCTCTTCAGGGCTTTTTGTTTTTTTTGTTTCGTATCAATTTTTGGAGTATTTTTTCTAGTTCTGATATATGTCATTGGTATTTTACTAGGAATTGCATGGAATCTATAGATTGCTTTGGGTATTTATGGACATTTTAATGATATTATTTCTTACTATCTATGGACACAATATATGCTTCCACCTATTTCTATCTTCTTCAGTTTCTTTCTTCAGTGTCTTATAATTTTCTGAGTACAAGTTTTTCAGATCCTTGGTTAAATTTATTCCTCAGTATTTTATTCTTTTTGAAGCAACTATGAATGGGATTGTCTTCTTAGTTTCTTCTGTTAGTTCATTACTGGTGCATAAGAAAATGCTCAGGTTTCAGAGTTTGGCTTACTTCTGAGCTTATTCTCTTCCTTATGTTACACTTAATAGCATGAGGTTATATTGCACCAAGCCAACCATCCCTCCATTAAGGTGCATGGATACCTTCAAGCAAGGATCTCAAATTATCTTTGAGTGCCCATTCCTGCAACCAGCTAAGGAATCAGCTGCTCAAAATTGCTCATCAACAGAATCAAGTGCCTTTGTTGTTGGATTTTTTTCTAGTAATTTTAATCTTCTAGTTATAGTAAAGAAAAGGCTCACTTTAACCACACTCCAGTACAGCTCACTTTAAGGTCTAATAAGTGATGGACTTTACTGGTGATCAGTGGTGGAATTCAGCCAGTTTGAGCAGTTTGGCAGAAGCTGTTGTTGAAGTGACACATGTAATCAGGGTTCTATCTAAGGTGGGCACCTGGACAGCCGTCCAATGTGGAAATGACAATTTTACATTTCTTACTCTTTCTTAATGTTCATCTGAGCAACAGCATATTCTAAGTACCAGTTGTAATGTTCATTCTTTCCATAGGTGAAAAGAAAAAAAATTGCAAGTGAGGATGCCAATTAAGAAGCAATATGGAAATATCTTAAATAACAGTGGGTTTTTTTGGTCTGAGATTATTTAATATTTTTATTAATAATTTAGAACTCTTTTTTATAACTGTTGGGCAGATAAAATGTATTATGCTCACTTTGTTAAAGAGGCCGTTGCCCAGGTGATATTAATGTGTGTTGGGGTGGGCTAAAGGCAGGCAGAATCCTTGTAGCCTGGGGCTTGGTTTTGGGATTAAGCCTTTCCTACCCTTTTTGGTGTAAGGTGGTACGATCCTATCATGCCTCAGAGAAGTGACTTTGTATTAAGAGACTTCCCTATTATGTATATTGGATTAAGGGTTTGGATTTCTATACTATAAAATGGGAACGGAGCGGGAGTTTGGCTCTTGGTTCCTGAGGTTAGCATGAGAGAGCGGAGAGAGTAGAGCCAGCAGCTAAAGGAGGCCACGTGGAGGAGGCCAGGAGAAGCAGCCAAGATGGCGGAGTGCTGAGTGAGATGCCAGTTTGTGTAGAGTTTGTATCTGGGATAAGGATGCAGATGGGGAACTGAGGAGAAGAAGGCTGGTGAGCTAGAAACCTTTGATTCTAGGAAACTCGGATAAGTCAGTGGCTTTGTGAGCACTGAGTGTGACTGGGTTTTGGAGCCCAGTGTGTATTTTTACTTGCCCGCCGGGTACAAGGTAGGATTAAAGGCTATGGCCCATTAGTTTTTGGCTCCGCTGTTTCTTTACCGACTGTCCGAATCCAATGCGAACCTGCATGGGCCAGGCGGTTGTGATAGTGGCCCTGGCCTTGACTGCTGGCTTTACAATAACATAATCTAGCTTTTAAAAAATATTTGTTTTAGTGAGAGGATGGGAGGCAGAGAGACAGACTCCCGCATGTGCCCCGACTGAGGTCCACCTGGCAAAGCCCACTAGGGGGAGATGCTCTGCCCATCTGGGGCTCTTGCTCCATTGTTCAGCAACCGAGCCATTGTTTTAGTGTGTGAGGCAGAGGCCGGGAACCATCCTTAGCAGCTGAGGCCAACTCACTTGAACCAATTTAGCCATGGCTGTGGAGGGGAAGAAAGAGAGAGAGAAAGAATGGGAAGGACTGAAGAACCATATGTTCACTTCTCTTATGTACCCTAAAGAGGAATCAAACCCGAGGCATCCACACACTGCGTTGATGCTCAACCACTGAGCCAACTGGCCTAGGCCAACATAATCTACATTTGTGTACCTCTTATTGTTCTTATTTAAATACAAAATGCATGAAATAATAAATTGCAATGCTTTTCTGTATATCATTTTTTATACTTAAAATAGTCATTAGGGCAGAGAACCAGTTTTTAGTATATTTGAATCCCACCACTGCTGGTGATATTCCCTTTAATGCAGGGGTCCCCAAACTTTTTACACAGGGGGCCAGTTCACTGTTCCTCAGACTGTTGGAGGGCCGGACTATAAAAAAAACTATGAACAAATTCCTATGCACACTGCACATATCTTATTTTAAAGTAAAAAAAAAAAAAAAACGGGAACAAATACAATATTTAAAATAAAGAACAAGTAAATTTAAATCAACAAACTGACCAATATTTCAATGGGAACTATGCTCCTCTCACTGACCACCAATAAAAGAGGTGCCCTTCCAGAAGTGCGGCGGGGGAATAGATAAATGGCCTCAGGGGGCCACATGTGGCCCGCAGGCCATAGTTTGCTTTAATGTGTTCCTATACATGACATTATTAAAAACTAACCTGAGCATTATTAGGCTCATTGTTTCTTCCTTTTGTTGTAAAGCCTATTACATTCTTGAGAATAATGAAATTGTTACCTTATTAACTATTTCCAGAGAAATTTCTCTAGTTGTGATAATGAATATGAAACCAGCTTACTTGATATATGGCTACTCTTCAAATAGAAATTTCTGGAATCACAGATGTCTAAAAAATCTTGAAATGTTATTGCTCCAAAGTCCTTCAATTTTTGATTAGAAAATACAGCTCAGACAGTTTGAATGAAACTGTGTAAGATTATACAGATCTTAAGAAGTAAAACCAAGTATGAAGATCTTGCCTAAATTCAAGGTTTATCCTCTATCTAGAGATTAGAATGTCTAAATAGCTGGTAGAAGTTATATTCTATACTACCCTAGATTTATTCTGGAAACTGTCTTAAGATATGGTTACTGTAATAAAAGTGCCCTCCTTAACTTATGCTATGAATTTTCTCTAGACATTTAGTGGAAATATTAGTGTTTTATTTTGAATATGATGTTTATTTTTGCTTTTTCATTTTATATTTTTTATTTTTGATTACTAGCATCATATATGAAAAAGATAAACAAATTTTGTAGGTACATCACTGAATTGGATTAAGTACAACTTAATATTTCTTTATTTCATTGAAAATTATATATATAAATACATATGCACATCTATTTATCATCTATCTATATCTATCAATCTATCTATCATCTATCTATCTATCTATATCTATCTATCTATCTATCTATCTATCTATCTATCTATCTAATTTAATTAGTACCAAAGCTATAGCTCAAACAAAATGAAAATTTTTTCTTTAGTAATAGTCCAAAAAGAATATGCTGTCTATGGAGGAATCAAAAGCAAAAAATCTCATTTCAAATTATCCCTGGAAAATCAATTTAGTTGGAATATCTGGGAAAAAAATATTGAAGATAGGGTTCTCTTTGAAGAAGCCTTCTCTGAAAAATATCCTTAAAATGACTTATCTAATTATGACTTAATTCTAGTATATGGACTTTTTTTTCTTTTTGAGGTGGGGAGATAGTGAGACAAACTACTGCATGAGCCCATCAGGATCCACCCAGCAACCCAGTCTGTGGCTGATTCTCAAATGAACTGAGCTATTTTTAACACCTGAGGCTGATGTACTGGGACCAGCCGAGCTATCCTCAGTGCCTGGGGCCAATGCTGGAACAATTTAAGCCAATGGCTGCAGGAGGGGATGAGGGAGAGAAAGGGTAGAGGGAGGGGGAGAGAGAAGCAGATGGTCATTTCTCCTGTGCATCCTGTCTGAGTATGGAACCCAGGACATCTATACACCATACCGATGTTCTATCCACTGAGCAAAATGGCTAAGGACTATGGGTTTCAAATGCAAGGTTATTGTATAGTATCTTCTCTGAGAAGATCTATCATCTTGTATAGTTATAGGAAATTTAAATAGGGGAATAAGTATTTAACACAGATATTGCAGCCATTTACAAGGGTCACTTGTAAGCTACGCCTAAGATGTGATGAAGACATTATAATTAAACCTACCTATTGTGGAGGACTGAGCAGATTTTAAGCAAATAATTAATATGACATTCTTGATAACTATATTCTGCTACTATAATGCTTTGAAAACTGTGCACCAATATTTTAGTAGGTGTCTTCAATATGTTACAAAATGTGTGGCTGTGTGTGTCTATGTGTGTATGTGTGTGTGTGTGTGTGTGTGTGTATGTACATATATATATTTGAATTATGATTGCTAGGTTAACTTTCATTACATTAACTACTGTATAATTTATTACATGGAAAAACAATAATTCTCATCTTCTGCCACCAAGAGCTAATTAAACCTTACTTCATTCTACCTAGGCTGATCTATATTCCTGTTGCCTGGGTGAAATACAGTTTAGTTCTAAGGTGACAGTGTAATTTAATTTACTTATTTTCAATTTTTTAAACTTTTTTATTGAATTTATTATGGTCACACTGGTTACTAAGTTTATATAGATGTCAGAGGTACAAATCTATAATACATCATCTGTAAATTGTATTATGTATTCATGAGGTCAGTGTGATCTTAAAAAAGTTTTTTCATTCTCAAAAATATCTTGGTTTAGATAATAATTAATATAATCATTCTATTTATACCCCACATTATCATTTTTATATATTCTCATACTTAAAATTTATAAAAGTAACTTCTTTTGTGGTTAAAAAATAAATACAAGTAATTTATTTTGAGAAAGGACCTTCTACTTATTGATTAGGAATAAAAGTTTTGAACCTCAGTTTTCTCATTTGTAAAAGGGCATAATAATATCTACCTCATTGTTTTGGGATCAAATTAGTTGTTACAAGCATCTACTTAGAAAAAGGATACTAGAAAGAATTAAGTCCATTCTTTTCTCTGTTCACTCTGATACCCTTGTAATATATCGACGTTTTAAATGGTCATGTTTTATAATAGATAAATACATGCAAACTGTATATTAAAGAAAACATTATGGTAATATCTGTAGTTTCTTTTTTTATATGGCTGGCCAAGGGCAGTCATGTCTCTGTGATAAATTTTAGCTTCTCCTTAAAGAAATATACTCTTATTTGTACCCAGACTAAAAATTAATATGTGTATCTAACTGACTGTTAAAGGTATTGCACCAACCTTTTAAATAACTTTTTTTCCTTGTGTATTAATCTTGCATCTAAAATGTTATAAATCATGTGATTGTGACTAAATTAATACCATTCTATAATTATGTCAATCATCCCAATCAATTTTATTTTAGTTTTTATCTATTGTTGGCCAAATAATATTCCCTAGAGCATTATAATTATTCTAAAATATAGTATTTTTCCAAAGTGCTGAGAACTATTATTTTGTGGGGCTCAAACAAGAGGAATCTACTGGGTAATTCTACTACTGTAATCAATATGACCTAATTTTTGGTAACACTTAAAAAAGAAAAAATGAAATCTTCCTTTATTCAGATTTTCTAATAATCAGAAAAAATACCAATGGCAAAATTTTTTTTCACTATTTTAATCAAAGCTTTGCCAAAAATGAAGATGAAAAATAGTTGCTTTTGGTTTTATGTTAACAAAATCACTTGCATTACACTCTTTTTGGAAGCACTCAACTATAGTAACCCTAAAGAAAATTTGTATGAGTCCCATCTTAATCAGCCTATTGTAGGCAATACCATTATAATTATAGCAATTGATAATTTGTTCATTTCTGTTTCAAGCTGTGCTATTATGTATTCATTATTATTTCAATTTGATGATAACCCAGAATATATATACATTCAACTCCATGTGTTTTTAAACTAGAATGTCAGTATTAATTTATTATCACATCTATAACTTTATATCTACATTTTCTACATTTTCAGAAAATGTAAATTCAGCTCCATCAGACAAAACATTACTTTAAAGCTAAAATGCATAACAAATGTATATTTAGACTCTTAGAACTTATTAATAGCCTTTCCTCCTACACATTTTACTTCTTATCTTCTCTACTTTCCTTTAAGATTATTATTTTGAGCCTGACCAGGCAGTGGTGCAGTGGATAGAGCATCGGACTGGGATGTGGAGGACCCAGGTTCGAGACCCCGAGGTCGCCAGCTTGAGGGCGGGCTCATCTGGTTTGAGCAAGGGTCACCAGCTTGAGCCCAAGGTCTCTGGCTCGAGCAAAAGGTCACTCAGTCTGCTGTAGCCCCCCCCACCCCCCTCCATAAAGGCATATATGAGAAAGCAATCAATGAACAACTGAGGAACCGCAATAAAGAATTGATGTTTCTCCCTATCTGTCCCTCTCTCTGTCTCTGCCACAAAAAAAAGATAATATTATTTTGAGAATTAACTATAACTTCTGTAAAATACTTTGAATTATACATGGCAATTGAAATACAAGAAATGAAACTGATTTTACTTAAATTAACTGTGACCATGTTCATCCCATTAAAGAAAATTAAAATTTCTGTTGAAATTCCTAACCTGATTCTTTATATTGAAAACTAGCTGCAGGCCTATAATGTTGTGTGTTATTGATTGGGCTGTGAACAATTAATTAATCACCTATATGTTTGAGATAAACATGGGAATTCAGTAATTGTATTGACAAGTAATTTATTTTTTATGACTTAATGATTTAGACCCATCTGGAATCTTTCTGAGTTTCTTGTTATACAACAATATTTACATATACAGGTTACCTTAAGGATTTGGAAATGCAGGAATGCAAAAGAGCAAGAATGTCTTCTCATTCCTTGAAAGGGTTATCAAACAGACTATATTTCCAGATTACGGGAGTAATCATTAGGGTGGAATCAGAAGTAGGACAGTGTAACTGTGATTACCTCCAGGGTGAAATAGCCGACATATTGTCTTTGCATACAGAAATATAAAATGAAACAAAGCCACACTCAAAATTAATTTTTGAATGTTTTGGATTAGCCATATCATAAAATCTCTTAAGGATTCCAAATTTAAAATAGAATTTTATAGCACATGAGGAAATTAGAGATTTTGAAAGAGTATGAGATTAATATCGTAGTAGATTAGCAGCTCCTGAAAAAATTTAAACTTAAAATACAACTAATCCATTGCCTCATTGAAGTAAATAGCAGTTTGTTCCAGTGTTTTATGAATCACTAAGCAATTGTTTTGAACCCTAAGTAAAATCCCAACTTCTTTTATATACTAATAAAATTTATGAGAAAGATGGAGGCTAATTTTAGTCCTCATGTAAAATTCACACTCACATAGAGGAAATATCCAAAATTTCAAATACCTAAGATAAAGATTATATGCCCTTACTAAGGGAATCTTTGATAAAACTCAAATGGTTGAATTAAATAGGGAGAAAAATAAATTGCATTGTTTTTTATATATTAGATATTCCTATTAAAGAAATGTAAAGTAAAGATTGATATAATTCATTCTAAAATATTTTAAGCAGCTATGTCTAAAACATAAGAAGTAAATGCTATCAGGATCACATTAGTTTAATGGATAAATCTGTTTCCCAACTACACAAAAGCTTATTTTTTGAGTTTTAAGGCAAGATCTTAACAAGTGAACCTCAAACACATTTTCCTTTGTATTTAATTCTATAGGGCTCATATATTTCATACTACTGTCTGAAATCTTTGGAAATTAAGGAACTTATGTGTTACTCAGTGTTTTGATTCTAAGAAGCAACTACAATAGTAATTCACCCCTTTCCTCCCAATTTCATACCTAGAATTTAGATAACTAATACAGCTAAAAGTCCTCCAGAAAAGGAAAGAGGAATTGAAAAAGAATAAGTGTTGAGTCTTTTCAAGTTATCCTAGTACCAGGTATTTTTTCTGCACTGTCTGAACATATGACAAAGAAATTCATTATGAGTTACAAAACATGTCTTCAAAGCCGAGAGTGTTGCTAAGTTGATACTTAACTGAGCAAATACATATTTTAGAAATTTATGGCTAACTTTCTTGTGAGAAAATAGAACAGAGTAATGATGACAATGTGAGAATAATTCCAGTCTCTGAGATGTGAAGTATGAGGGGGTGAGGCATGTGTTGCTAGCAGAAGCAAATGCAGTGTAACACTGGCAGGCATGGTGGTGACAGACATTGAGCATCTGCTCCACACAGACCTTCAAGAGTTCATCATGTCTTGTGATGGGTAGACCTAACATTTTCAGTACGCTGACAAACCCAGTAACACAAACTGTATTTTTATCAGTAAGAAAAAAACAAGTCTAGATATTTTAGTACTATCTAACCTAATATTCTGTATAGATTTGTTTTATTCTATAACCATATTTGTAGAACAGTAATAACATGAATGACTGACATTCTTGACAGATATCTGCATTCGTGAATGTTTTTTTCTCTAGTGTGTTATAGAGTAGCTAGTTATATAATAGTTGTAGGCAGATAATTCAAACTGCTCTCAGATGTATTATCTAAAGCATCTAATAGAAATTAAAAGGGGATTATAATTCAGTGCTTTAATGTTAGTGAGGGGATGTTTTGTCACCTTTTATAGGCTTGCCAGACAGGTTGCAGGACGTTGCAAAACACTGCATTTGTAAATCAAATTGCTAATTTTCAAAAAAGTGATTGCAGTAGACATTTTCTCCAAAATGAAATAGGATAAGCAAGAATACAGTGTTAAAAGGAAGTTGAATGTTGAAAAG
The DNA here is from genome assembly GCF_036850995.1 of Saccopteryx leptura. Classification (NCBI taxonomy): domain Eukaryota; kingdom Metazoa; phylum Chordata; class Mammalia; order Chiroptera; family Emballonuridae; genus Saccopteryx; species Saccopteryx leptura. Next base: position 25,212,540 of record NC_089509.1, on the reverse strand, counting down.
GATGTAGGTCAGACTGGAGTGAAGCATTTATATGGGACTAGTGGCATGTAAAGTTTGATTGATAATTAAGTATGGACTATATTATGGAAGTCATAGATGCTAGGCTATGGAATTTGGTCATGGTACCAGGAAGCTCTAGGAAGCCATTGTTATACAGTGTGTCCATAAAGTCATGGTGCACTTTTGACCGGTCACAGGAAAGCAACTCAAGACGATAGAAATGTGAAATCTGCACCAAATAAAAGGAAAACTCTCCCAGTTTCTGTAGGAAGATGTGGCAGCATATGCACAGGCGTAGATGATTATGTAACACCATGTATACAGTGGAGCAGCCCACGGCCATGCCAGTGGAGATGTGGACAGTACAGAGGAAAGTTCAGTGTGTTCTGTGGCTTGCTAAATTTGAATCCATGACCAAAGTGCAACATGAATATTGGCACATTTATAATGAAGCGCCACCACATAGGAATAACATTACTCGGTGGGATAAGCAGTTGAAGGAAACCGGCAGTTTGGTGGAGAAACCCTGTTCTGGTAGGCCATCAGTCAGTGACGAGTCTGTAGAGGCTATACGGGATAGCTACCTAAGGAGCCCTAAAAAAATCTGTGTATGAGCCCACATCGAACTGCACTGAATAGGTATGAAACTGGGAGAGTTTTCCTTTTATTTGGTGCAGATTTCACATTTCTATTGTTTTTTGTTGCTTTCCTGTAACCGGTCAAATGTGCACCATGACTTTACGGACACACTGTATTTATAATCAAAGAAGAGATGTGATTAAATGTTTTGATATGCCTAGTGAAGCCTCATTTATTTTATAGCATATTGATACCATTATATCCAAACAAAAATAATATTAATTTTTATTTTATTCTATTTTTTAATTTTGAAATTAAATTTAATGGAGCGACATTGATCAATAAGAGTACATAAGCTTTAAGTGCACATCTCAACACGATTGAACTGTTGATTGCATTGTGTGCCCATCACTAAAAGTTGAATCATTTTCTATCACTATATATTTGTTTCTCTTTACTCCCCTTCCTCCCATCTTCTCCCCCAGGTACTCATTTTAATTTTATCTATGTCCATGAGTCTCAGTTTTATATCCCACCTATGTGTGAAATCATGTAGTTCTTACCTTTTTCTGATTTACTTATTTCACTCAGTATAATGTTCCCAGTGTCCATCCATGTTGTCATAAATGGCAATATGTCATCATTTCTTATGGCTGAGTAGTATTCCATAGTATATATGTATCACTTCTTCTTTATCCAATCCTCTATTAAGGGACACTTTGGTTGTTTCCATGTCTTGGCCACTGTGAATAATGCTGCAATGAACACTGAGGTGCATGTGTCTTTGTGTACCAGAGTTTTTGATTTTTGGGGGTATACACCCAGTAGATGGATTGCTGGGTCATATGGTAATTCTATTCTTAATTTTTTGAGGAACCACCATACTTTCTTCTGTAATGGCATTACCAGTTTACATTACCACCAACAGTGAATGGTGTAATGGGGTTCCTTTTTCTCCACAGCCTCTCCAGCACTTGTTATTTTCCTGTCTTGTTGATAACAGCCAATCTAATGGGTGTGAGATAGGATTTATCAAACTTCCAGCTGAACAAATAATATAAAACATACTACTACAGATTTTATTCTTGAATAATGTCCAAGCATAAGAGACTGACAATGGTACTTCATTTTAGCTTAGTCCTTCAATGAAATGCCATCATATTATTATGATTAAAAGTCTTCTCATTGGTTTTGTCCATAGCCACTAAAAGTAATGTTTTATTAAATATAACAATTGTTTCAAATATTGCCCACTTTATTACTTGGTAATCCTTTTAACAATGTGAGAAATTTAATTTAAGATTCAATTCTAAAGAAAGTTTTTCTTAGACCCTTTGTGATTTCTATTTCTTTTGATAGTGAGAATTAATTGACAAGGTGCCATTTTTCACATGGCTAAAAAGACCAACACCAGTTGAAAGATAAATTGTGGAAATTATATTATCCTTTTTGTATATGTTTTTTTTATTGACCCTAACATTTTATATTGGATTATATATATATTATTAACTTTTATTACATAGAAATATAAAAATGAAATCAGATGCAGATATTCATTTTTTATTTATAAAGTTGACCAAAAGAATAATTTAAAAAATAATAGCCTTTAGGTTTTCAGCCTCCAGAATGATTGTGTCACTATTAATTGTATCACCTGGTGGTTGTTCAGATTATTTTCCCATTAAAAGATGAGGCTCCTGAAGAATGCAACAGTTATATGACTTGCCAAAGGACACACACTTCTTTACCTGGTAACTCCATCCTTGAATTCTTTCCTCAGCAACACACTATCACTGTGGGAAAATAAAATAGAAAACACTCTCTAAAATGCAAATGGAAATATTTTATCAGTACAAATAAAGAAATTTAAAATTATTTTAAATGCTTCAGAAATGACCTGGTTTATTTCTCTTACACCTATCCCCCTCAACTTCTTTCATGCTTATGTGTTGACATTCTGAAATAATTGTCCTTTGTTAATGGTATAGCTGTTATTTTGAAATAATAACTTTGTTTCTCATGCTGTCTTATAACTACAGGTTTTCTTTCCTCCTCTTACTTTATAAGCCTAGGAATTTTGTGCCTGTCCTTTGAAGAATCGACTCAAGAGCCTTTTCCTCAATGGAGGCATTTGTCCTCAATCTGAAATAAGCAACCAATGTCTCTCTTTTTTAGCCTTGCAGTACCTTAGAAATTTTTATGAGTACTTATTTTTCTTTAAATGAATTGCAACTAATAGTTTAATATCCATGTCCATAGGCAGTCTGTCAGTTCCTTGAATGTAGAGATTGTGTTTTGTCTTGAGTTAATTCACTGTCTTATAAACAGAGAGTTTTGGAGGTAGATGCCTAATGTTAAATACTGACACCTCAGTACTGACCTGTGGTGCCTTAGGGGATAAAATGTCAACCTGGAACGCTGAGGTTGCTGGTTTGAAAACCTGGGCTTGCCTGGTCAAGGCTCATATGGGAGTTGATGCTTGCTGTTTCTCTCTCTCTCTCTCTCCCTCCCTCTAATCTCTCTATAAAATGAATAAATAAAGTCTTTTAAAAAATAAAAGAAGATTGACACCTCACATGTAAATACTGTTACCCTGGAACACCAGGAAGAATCTGTATTCTTTTTCAGGTGTCTAAGATTTAAGGTTCAAACATAACAATTGATAAAGAAGGCAAATTGGTACCTTTAGGACCAATTATCCAGGTTCCAAATTCCCTGTAACATGTGCTGATATTGATACATCACTTACTGTTCAAATCATAGACACTGTAAAGACTATAAGAATGCAGTTTAGACACTCTGAAGACCTGACGGGGTTCCACTCCTCATGGCATTGCTGTGTGGAAGCAGATGCTCTGACATACATACATACAGACAGACAGACAGACAGACAATCAAGAGACACTTGTCATTTGTTTTATTTTCCACATTTTATCAACTACTGTGATAAAAGGACTGTCAGAATTTTATTATGAACCTGATTTATAGGGTTTGCTATGAGAGTAGTTTAAATTTCAATGGCTTGCCAGTGGCAAAGAAAATTTATTTTAAAAAACAGGTTAAACCATTTTTATGATCTTCTAAGACAAAGTGTCTGATTTTATTTGAAAAGTCCTGAGAGTTGACACAATTCCTTATATGTATATATTTTAAAAAGCATCAGTGGATGCAGTTTTTTTTTGTTTTTTGTTTGTTTGTTTGTTTGTTGTTGTTTTTTTATAATTACCAGTTTTTTTTGTTTTTTTTTAATAATTTTATTTTTTTAATGGGGTGACATCAATAAATCAGGATACATATATTCAAAGATAACAAGTCCAGGTTATCTTGTCGTTCAATTATGTTGCATACACACCACCCAAAGTCAGATTGTCCTCTGTCACCTTCTATCTTGTTTTCTTTGTGCCCCTCCCCACCCCCTTTCCCTCTCCCATTCCCCCCTCCCCCCTGTAACCACCACACTCTTATCAATGTCTCTTAGTTTCACTATTATGTCCCACCTACGTATGGAATAATACAGTTCCTGGTTTTTTCTGATTTACTTATTTCGCTTCGTATCATGTTATCAAGATCCCACCATTTTGCTGTAAATGTTCCGATGTCATCATTTCTTATGGCTGAGTAGTATTCCATAGTGTATATGTGCCACATCTTCTTTATCCAGTCATCTATTGATGGGCTTTTTGGTTGTTTCCATGTCCTGGCCACTGTGAACAATGCTGCAATAAACATGGGGCTGCATGTGTCTTTACGTATCAATGTTTCTGAGTTTTTGGGATATATACCCAGTAGAGGGATTGCTGGGTCATAAGGTAGTTCTATTTTCAGTTTTTTGAGGACCCACCATACTTTCTTCCATAATGGTTGTACTACTTTACATTCCCACCAACAGTGTATGAGGGTTCCTTTTTCTCCACAGCCTCTCCAACATTTGCTATTACCTGTTTTGCTAATGACAGCTAATCGAACAGGTGTGAGGTGGTATCTCATTGCCGTTTTGATTTGCATTTCTCTAATAGCTAAAGAAGATGAGCATCTTTTCATATATCTGTTGGCCATTAGTATTTCTTTCTAGGAGAAGTGTCTGTTCATGTCCTCTTCCCATTTTTTATTGGATTGTTTGTTTGTTGTTGAGTTTTATGAGTTCTTTGTATATTTTGGATATTAGGCCCTTATCTGAGCTGTTGTTTGAAAAAATCATTTCCCATTTAGTTGGCTTTCTGTTTATTTTGTTATCAGTTTCTCTTGCTGAGCAAAAACTTCTTAGTCTGATGTAGTCCCATTCATTAATTTTTGCCTTCACTTCTCTTGCCTGTGGAGTCAAATTCATAAAATGCTCTTTAAAACCCAGGTCCATGAGTTGAGTACCTATGTCTTCTTCTATGTACTTAATTGTTTCAGGTCTTATGTTTAGATCTTTGATCCATTTTGAGTTAATTTTTGTACAGGGGGAGAGACTGTAGTCCAGTTTCATTCTTTTGCATGTGGCTTTCCAGTTTTCCCAGCATTATTTATTGAAGAGGCTTTCTTTTCTCCATTGTGTGTTGTTGGCCCCTTTATCAAAAATTATTTGACTATATATATGTGGTTTTATTTCTGGACTTTCTATTCTGTTCCATTGGTCTGATTGTCTATTTTTCTGCCAATACCATGCTGTTTTGATTGTCGTGGCCCTATAATAGAGTTTGAAGTCAGGTATTGTAATGCCCCCAGCTTCATTCTTTTTCTTTAGGATTGCTTTGGCTATTCGGGGTTATTTATAGTTCCATATAAATCTGATGATTTTTTGCTCTATTTCTTTAAAAAACGTCATTGGAAGTTTGATGGGAATTGCATTAAATTTGTATATTGCTTTGGGTAATATAGCCATCTTGATTATATTTATTCTTCCTAGCCAAGAACAAGGTATATTCTTCCATCTTATTATATCTTTTTCAATTTCCCTTAACAATGGTTTATAGTTTTCATTATATAAGTCCTTTACATTCTTTGTTATGTTTATTCCTAAGTATTTTATTTTTTTTGTTGCAATCGTGAAGGGGATTATTCTTTTGAGTTCCTTCTCAGTTGTTTCATTGTTGGCATATAGAAAGGCTATTGACTTCTGTATGTTAATTTTGTATCCTGCGACCTTACTGTATTGGCTTATTGTTTCTAGTAGTCTTTTTGTGGATTCTTTGGGGTTTTCGATGTATAGGATCATATCATCTGCAAAAAGTGATACCTTTACTTCTTCTTTTCCGATATGGATGCCTTTTATTTCTTTGTCTTGTCTGATTGCTCTGGTTAGAACCTCTAGTACCACATTAAATAAGAGTGGAGAGAGTGGACAACCCTGTCTTGTTCCTGATTTAAGGGGGAAAGCCTTCAGTTTAGTGCCATTTAATATGATGTTAGCTGATGGTTTATCATATATGGCCTTTATCATGTTGAGATATTTTCCTTCTATACCCATTTTGTTGAGAGTCTTAAACATAAAATTGTGTTATATTTTATCGAAAGCCTTTTCTGCATCTATTGATAGGATCATGTGGTTTTTGTTCTTTGTTTTGTTGATATGGTGTATTACGTTAACCGTTTTACGTATGTTGAACCATCCTTGAGATTCTGGGATGAATCCCACTTGATCATAATGTATTATTTTTTTAATATGTTCTTGTATTCGATTTGCTAGTATTTTGTTTAGTATTTTAGCATCTGTATTCATTAGAGATATTGGTCTGTAGTTTTCTTTTTTTGTGCCATCCTTGCCTGGTTTTGGTATGAGGGTTATGTTGGCCTCATAAAATGTGTTTGGAAGTATTGCTTCTTCTTCAATTTTTTGGAAGACTTTGAGTAGAATAGGAACCAAGTCTTCTTTGAATGTTTGATAAAATTTGCTTGTATAGCCGTCAGGGCCTGGATTTTTATTTTTGGGGAGGTTTTTAATGTTTTTTTTCTATTTCTTCTCTACTAATAGGTCTGTTTAGGCTTTCTGCTTCTTCTTGACTCAGTCTAGGAAGGTTGTATTGTTCTAGGAATTTATCCATTTCTTCTAGGTTGTTGAATTTAGTGGCATAAAGTTTTTCATAGTATTCTACAATAATTCTTTGTATATCTACAGTGTCCGTGGTGATTTCTCCTCTTTCATTTTGGATTTTGTTTATATGAATTCTTTCTCTTTTTTCCTTGGTAAGTCTTGCCAAGGGTTTGTCAATTTTGTTGATCTTTTCAAAGAACCAGCTCCTTGTTCTATTAATTTTTTCTATAGTTTTTCTGTTCTCTAATTCATTTATTTCTGCTCTGATTTTTATTATCTCCTTTCTTCGGCTGGTTTTGGGTTGTCTTTGTTCTTCTTTTTCTAGTTCCTTAAGGTGGGAAGTTAAGTGGTTCACTTGGGCTCTCTCTTGTTTGTTCATATATGCCTGAAGTGATATGAACTTCCCTCTTATCACTGCTTTTGCTGCATCCCATAGATTCTGATATGTCGTATTGTCATTTTCATTAGTCTGTATATATCTTTTGATCTCTGCACTTATTTCTTCTTTGACCCATTCATTTTTTAAAAGTATGTTGTTTAGTTTCCATATTTTTGTGGGATTTTTTTCCTCTTTTTTGCAGTTGAATTCTAGTTTCAAGGCTTTATGATCAGAAAATATGCTTGGTACAACTTCGATTTTTCTGAATTTGCTGATGTTGTTTTTGTGGCCCAACATATGGTCAATTCTTGAGAATGATCCATGTACACTGGAGAAAAATGTATACTCAGTCACTTTGGGATGAAATGTCCTGTAGATGTCTATCATATCCAGGTGCTCTAGTGTTTTGTTTAAGGCCACTATGTCTTTGTTGATTCTCTGTTTGGATGACCGATCTAGAGCCGTCAGCGGTGTATTGAGGTCTCCAAGTATGATTGTGTTTTTGTCAGTTTTTGTTTTAAGATCAATAAGTAGCTGTCTTATATATTTTGGTGCTCCTTGGTTTGGTGCATATATATTAAGAATTGTTATGTCTTCTTGATTCAGTGTCCCCTTAGCCATTATGAAATGGCCATTTTTGTCTCTGAGTACTTTTCCTGTCTTGTAGTCAGCATTATCTGATATGAGTATTGCTACACCTGCTTTTTTTTGGATGTTATTTGCTTGGAGTATTGTTTTCCAGCCTTTCACTTTGAATTTGTTTTTATCCTTGTTACTTAGATGAGTTTCCTGTAGGCAGCATACAGTTGGATTTTCTTTTTTAATCCATTCTGCTACTCTGTGCCTTTTTATTGGTGAGTTTAATCCGTTTACATTTAGTGTAATTATTGATACTTGTGAGTTCCCTATTGCCATTTTATATCTTGCTTTCTGTTAGTTTTGTGTCTTGTTTGATCCTTCTCTTTCGTTTTTCTATCTTTTGTTTTTATTTGGTTGTATTCCATACATCTTTCCTCTGTTGCTATCTTTTTTATCTCATGTGCTTCTGTGGTGGTTTTTTCAATGGTGGTTACCTTTGAGTAATGAAAAGGGTCCCTACCCTGTTCATTGTAGCGAACTATTTTGTGAGTACTTTTGCACTCCATCGTCCTTTGCTACTGTTAATCTCCATCTTCTCCCCCTCTTTCTTTTTGTTGTTGTCACAGTTTAAATTTGGTTTTATTGTGTTCTTCTTGGAGCTTGTACTTCTGACTCTGGATTTTTTTGTTCTTTGTATCTGATTGGAGAACCCCCTTTAGTAATTCCTGGAGTGGGGGTTTTCTGATGATAAATTCCCTCATCTTTTCTGTATCTGTGAATGTTTTTATTTCTCCTTCATATTTGAAGGATAGCTTTGATGAGTATAGTATTCGTGGCTGAAAGTTCCTCTCTTTCAGGACTTTAAATATTGGGGTCCACTCTCTTCTAGCCTTTAGAGTTTCTGCTGAGAAATCTGATGATAATCTAATGGGCCTTCCTTTATATGTTGTATTCTTCTTTTCCCTGGCTGCCTTGAGAATTTTTTCTTTGCTGTTGGTTTGTGTCAATTTCATTATGATATGCCTTGGAGTAGGTTTGTTGGGGTTAAGAAAACTCGGAGTTCTGTTTGCTCCTTGAACTTGAGGCTTTAGTTCTTTGCACAGGCTTGGGAAATTCTCATCTATTATTTGTTTGAGTATGTTCTCCATTCCATTTTCTCTCTCTTCTCCCTCTGATATACCTATTATTCTTATGTTATTCTTTTTGATGGAGTCAGATAATTCTTGTAGGGCTATCTCATTTTTTTTTTTATTTTTGAGTCTCTTTCTTCTTCTCTCTGCTGTGCCTCAAGTTGCTTGTCTTCTATTTCACTAATCCTCTCTTCTATCTGACCTGTTCTATTAGCTAAGCTTGTTACTTCGTTTTTCAGCTCGTGAATTGAGTTTTTCATCTCTGTTTGATTTGTTTTTATAGTTTCAATTTCCTTGGACATATATTCTTTGTGTTCATTGAGTTGTTTTCTGAGCTCCGTAAATTGCCTTTCTGTGTTTTCTTGTATATCTCGGAGGATATTTAGGATTTCTATCTTGAATTCTCTGTCATTTAGCTCCAAGGTTTCCAATATATTAAATTTTTTCTCCATAGATTTTTCCTCATCTAGCTGTGTTACCTCTCTTTCTTTTGTATCCATGATATTCGATTTTCACTTCCTTAATGGCATCTGAGGGTGGTTTTGTTGATAGTATTAATGAGATTTAATAAAGAATAAAAAGTTAAAAAAAATAATAAAAAAATAAAAATAAAAAAAAATAAAAAATCGAAAAGAGTTGTTTTTTTTTAAAAAAAATTAATAATGAAATAAAAAAAAATAAAATAAAAATTTTTAAAAAAGGAAATTATTCCCCCCCCCCTCCTTTTTTCCTCTCCTCTCCTCTCCCCTCTTTCTTGAGAAAATCTTGTGGTGAACTGTGAATTATAACAAACAATGCCTGTGATGGAGGGCCTGAATTGGGGAAAAGTAATAAAGGGGCAAAAAAAAAAAAAAAAGAAAAAGAAAAAAATAGAGCGTATGGACCCTCAAAAAGCAAATAAGGAAAAAATTTGGGTCAAGAATAAAATGATTTGCTTTTAGGTGTTGGTTGTCTAAGAGTTATGATGAGAGGAATAAGAGGAAAACGGAAAAATGGGGGGACAAATTAAAAAATTACTATTGTATTTAGTGGAACAAGAACTAGATAAAATGGAGAGCCAGGGATGGGAGCACTGCTAGTGAGTTAAAAAGGTGAAGTAAAAACCCCCCAAAATGCCACAGACATAAGTTTGAGTTCCAGATAAGATAATTTGTTTGTTATTGAGGTTTGAATGAGAGGAGATGTAAAGGAGAAAGGAAGAAACTAATATAGAGGGAGAAAAGAAAGAGAGAGAGAAAAAAAAAAGAGGGAACCACTAAAAGAAGAAAAAAGAAAGGAGAGAGAGAGAGAGAGAGAGAGAGAGAGTTAAGGGTTTTGGAGTGCAACCCTCATAGAGAGAAAGGAAGAGAAGAGAAAAGATAATGGGAGATGTAACACTTATGGGTAGTGTAGTTCAAGGAGACGAGAGAGTAAGACCGGCAGAGAGTTAATCGGCCAAATTGGAGGAGGAAAAAAAGTTTCAAGAATGAAGGTAAGAGAAACAAACGAACAAATATAATAAAATGGGATAGGTTATAAAGTCTGCAGATTATTCTTGATTTTGAGAGGTTATCTTCTTGCTTTTTCTTTTCTGTCCCTCTTCCTGGTCGGTGACTCTGTACCCCGGGTTCTGCCCCTTTGGCATGCTCAGGTAGAGGTTTGCAGTTGATAAGTCTCTATGGCAATGTCATGTATTGTGCTTTAGTCTCGTTGGCAGTCGAGGCTCATTAGCATTTATAGGCTCCGACAGTGAGAGAGTCCGTGTTCCTGGAGCCTTTCTCCTAGTCTTTCCTTCCTGATAATCCAGCTATGGGGTTGCTGCTGCCTCTGCCTGGATAGTAAGAGGCTCAAAGAGCTGGCAACTCCCCACTCTATTTCCACTCAGCACAGGGCTCTGGGTAAGGCTCAGTCAGTCAGAGCTGCTAGCATAATCAGGCGGGCTTTCCCCCCACTCAAAGACCTCTGGCTCTGTCTGCCACTCTGTCCGGTAACACAGGCAGGCACCCACTTCTGGGGCGCTTGGAGGAAACTCTCACTCACTGTCTGCACGCGCAGACCAGGATATCCGGCCAGCAGTCTCACGCTCTGAGTGAAACCCCCAACCGCAGGGAAAAGTTGCAGCGTTGGAATTGAGTCTCGCTCCGTCCCCGTGCGTGGCTTTTGCAAGGCGCTGGGGCGGCCCGAGATTCTGCTTTGGCCCACACAAAGGCCCCTGACTCTGCCCCTCTGTGCGATAACACAGGCGCGCACTGCCGAGGCACTCGGAGGAATCTCTCATTCACTATCTGCGCGCGCAAACCAGGATATGAGGCCGGCTGTGTTTCCCTCTGAGTGAAATACCCTCCAGCACGGAAAATCTCCACCATTGGAATTAGTTCTCACTCCCTCCCGTGCGTGGCTTTCCCAGGGTGCTGGGGCTGCCCAGAGACTCTGCCCTCAGCCCACAGAAAGGCCTCTGACCCTGCCTCTCCGTGGGGCAACACGGGCACCCACTCCCGGGACCTAGGAAGAAATCTCTCACCCACTAACTGCGCGCACGCCGACCAGGAGACCGGGTAAAATGGCCGCCCCACTTGTCTTTCTTTGTTTGGGTTTGGCGCGAGTGTTAGCTTGCATTGCCCGGGTTGCCACAGGATCAGTTTTTCCTCGGCTTGGATCTCCGTGCCACAGCCTGGTTCGGCCATTTGTGCCGCAGCCTGGATCTATTCACCCCCTTTGCCCGCCTCAGTTTCTATATTCACAGTTACCAGAGAAAGCCGCCCTGTTTAGGTTAGTGAGGAAGGCGGAGCATTTCTTACTCCCTATTTCCTTCGGGGTTTGGTTATATATTTAGCCAATTTTTCACTCGACCATACCTTTGGGTGAATTGCGAAGCATCTGGAGGCTCCAAGTATAGGTTTTTCTGTTTCTGGTTGAAGATCTTGTTGAGTTTTGGGGGAGATTTATCAGTATCGCTTCCTACCCCGCCATTACTCTGACATCATCTCCAGTGGATGCAGTTTTAAAGTAAAATTTAGATTTTACATGAGGGGTATCCTGTCATTATGCAATTAAATAAGTAAGGTATCCTGCCTGATAATTTGAGGTTTATGTGTTACTGGTAGTTATTGCTCAATATTTAAAGATGGTAATCTTAGAAATCAATTCAGGGCATTGTGCTCTGAGGCAAATAATGTATATAAAATTATTAGATTTTTCCAACTCAACAATGCTAAATATGAGGTTCATAGACATAGATTAGGTACATTAAAGGAGCTAACACTACTCTATAGTGTAGAGCTTATCTACATAAAAACTGGACACAGTATAACTCTAATATTTTAGTATTTTTGAGAAAACAAGACTATGGAATATTTGCCAGAAATAAAAATGTATATGAGAAACTTGTTATATTTTGTATTAATTCTGCATTCAGTGAGCATTTTAATTGACATCACATAACATTTGCTTTTCTGTACTTTACGCTTTACATCTTGTCTTTCAAGCTAGAATAAATTATACTGTTTTTTTTATTTATTTCTCAGCCCACCCAAGTTAAGCCTGAGCTCAATGAATTTCTGTTACAATTGTTAATTTTTTTTGATTGAATGAATAAGTATACTTACAGAAGGCAAGGCATAAAAATGAGTACTTGGAGAGTGAATAATTTTTTTTTAAAGATGAGAAATAGATGTACAGTGTTTATTTGTGTAATTCACAATAGGAAACAGTATATAAGAATTTTTTACTGAGCAGAAATGCTGATTGGGTCTTGGAATTGACTGAGAATAAATAAGTTTAGTCAGGAAAAGCAAAAAAAATGTGCTATATTTTTCTGATAATGGTGAAGAATGTAGGACTGACATACTCTCTTGTAGCTTATGGTAATATAATCAACTCAGATTTCAGTGTTGTTAGAGTTTTAGAAGTTCTTCCGAAACCCTTTCTATAATTATTTCTTTGCAGAAAAATATGTGTGTAAGTGTGCATGTGTGTATGTTTTGATGGGAAGGCATTTTGATTCTGAAATTTAATATAGAAATTTAGTCTATTGTTTATTTTAAGTATTTTATTTACCTCACAGCTTTTGCCCAATATCATCTTACATAGTGTGACTTTTCTTTCAAAATTGATGATATACAGAATCCTTGCCAAGTACTCTACTAGGATACATTGTGCCACAGCCAGAAGCCAAAGCTCATGGTGTCCCCCAAAGATTTTAATCTAAATCTTTTCATAGGGACTTCAAAGAATCTTGTGAAACTGAGAAATTGGCTGATACTCATTTGTCTGTGGTGTATTTGGGGGGCTCTTTGGAGCTGGCACTGTATGTCACAGTCCTATTCCTATGTGTTCTGACCCAAAAACAATGCTAAGACTTAAGACAGTCAAAATAGATCTCCAGTTTGGTCCTTCTCATGTTTGTGTGCTACTTCTCTTGGTTTCCAACAGATCCTGTGTTCTTTGTACTGTTACTAAGAACTGCAGAAGAGTCACATGGCCACACTTACTGTGTCATCTGATCTAATCCTTCTCTAGCCTCAGCACACTGTTTTTGTGAGTGATGTTCTTCATTGTAAGAGAGGACAATGCTGATAATGGAACAGACTAGACTGGCAGAACATGCTTGTCAAGCAGAATGACTTGTGTTATACCACTTGACTTTGCTCACTTATTCCTTGGATTCCAATAGCCTATAAAACAACAACAAACAAACAAACACTTTGCTCTTCAGGACTCCTACTTATTAGAAACAGCTTTAGTCCATAAGGTGCAAATAATTGCTCTACCTAAAATTATATGTGTAATACCTATGGTAAATGATTTATACATGTCTGAAAATAATATTGAAAACTTTCTGTGTAATAACCTACATAATACAGACTATTTCAAACATATTTAAGAAACTAGGCTGTTATTAGTAACCTGTACACCAGAGTTTCCCTGGCAGTAGCTTAAAATGTCATACAGAGGTCATGATAATGTTACTGAACTCAAGAGGTTTGTCGCTTGGGGTACTCTATTCAAGAATAAGATGTGGTTGTCAAAAGGTCATTTTATTTGCTTTCAGCGTGTAAAGGAGATAGGTGATTCATAGCCTCAGCTATGTCTCCCAGAAGGGAGGTTTAGTCATCCCCTATATACATAATTACATGTTGATTTCTTCTTTGCAGTTGGCTGCATTTATTCAATTGAGTTCCTGTCAAGTTCATCCTGTGTACAGCTGGTCTGCAAAGTACTGTGCTACATTTTAACAGTTAGCAAGAATAACTTTTAGTAATGACATTTAGGAATTGCCCAGACCTTGAGACCCTTGTCCTATCTAGGTAGCTTTTAGGTATCTAGACACCTTGGTAAAATCAGCCGATTTTGAGATACTCTAATAGGATCTTACAAAAATATTAGCCTAAAATTGCACTTTTAATAGCCCTATCTAGTATACATAGTTATATCCATTATTACTGAAGCTATAATTCATCCTCTATTTATATATTATGTTAAAAATTACTAGCTAATGAGAATATAAAACTATTATGATTTTGTAAATACATTTAAAGAAAAAATTTATTTTTTGTTTTAAAGTTATAATATATTTTTGTTTATATTTTATAATATAATTAATAAGTTCATATTTACTTATATACTTTAAAAATAAATGCACATATAGAGTATCATGATCGGAATGGTTTTAGAAATTATTCATCTAGCCTTATGCTATCCAGTATTATATCCACTGGCCACATGTGATTAAATATAGTTAAATTAACTAAAATTAAAATTCATTTCTTCAGTCATGCTAGCTATATTTGAAATGCTCTATTAGTCACTTATGACTGATTATCAATATGTTGGAAAACAAAGATATAGGATATTTAATTAATCTGTGAAAGTTTTAATATATAGCATTGGTCGACAGTACAACTACAGAAACCTATGCAGAGAGAATAGTTGTTACTCTATTCAATTAAAAAAAAAAAGCAAAACAGTGTTCAGAAGATAGGCTGTAGAATTGTGCACCTGAAACTATATAATTTTGTTATGCAATGTCACCTCAATAAATTCAATTGCAAAATTAAATAGATGAAGTGCAAAATTCTTATTACAAACTGATTAGAAATATGATTGCATTATGTGTTATTATTTTGGCTAGTACTCTTCATGTTAAAAGGCATCATGATAACAATTAAAAACATTTTGTTTTATCTAAAAAATAAAGCAAAACCAGAATTATCCCATAGAATTTGGTTTTGAAATTTGATTTGTTTCACATTCATAACATAAATTCTCACTTAGAAAACAGTTTAAAAATATGCAAACAATTTTAAAAAGGTTAAAGTTAGGAATACATGGCAACAACAGTGGCAGTTTGAGTGCAATGAACTAAACTTTGTCTAGGTCCTGGGGACTGGCTGAAACTCACAGTACCTTCACCAAAACCAGTAGTAAAGAAACAAAGTTTGATAAAGGCAAACTGTTTCTATGAGTCACTTGTTCATTTACTTATTTTACTTCCACTAAAGTTTCCAGAATTTTGAACAATATAAAACTAGAAAGTTAGTTTCTATAATGCAGCTTAAGATTTGGTTAGGAACTTCATGAAAGTAAAAACCAAAAGAAGGCATGTTATCTAGGTTAATTAAAGTAAGAAAATAAAAGGTTCAATGGATAAGACCTTCTTTTCCCCTTCTTAAGATTTATGCAGTTTAGTTTTATTAATGTGCATATTAAAATACTTCTTTTGAGTTAATTCTTCTGAAGTAATGTACAGATTTCCATATTTTATTGATATACATTTAAATTTATGTGTTCAATTTGAATTGGTCATTCATTTTAAATTTTCTACATCAAAGTTCAAATATCTAGAAATATAATCTTTAGAAATTTATTCTTCATGTCT
Source organism: Saccopteryx leptura (assembly GCF_036850995.1). Classification (NCBI taxonomy): domain Eukaryota; kingdom Metazoa; phylum Chordata; class Mammalia; order Chiroptera; family Emballonuridae; genus Saccopteryx; species Saccopteryx leptura. The sequence continues at coordinate 25,197,001 of NC_089509.1, read as the reverse complement.
TAGAAAATTTTGTATCTAAAATCAGAGTAAAAGAGCTTTTATTCTAACATATACTGGAAGAGTTGTAAAAAGTTATAAATATTATTATGGTAATTATAATGCCAGTAGAAGTTCAAAATAAACAGAATAAAAATAAACTATGAAAATCTGTGTGAATAGAGAAGGTAAAACTTAAGACAAAATAAATATAACTTTTAAAAATTATACTTTCATTCTTACATAATAGATTTGGACCCTTGAATTCATTATTTCTGACACTGAAAAAGTGGATTCTTAATTGAAGACAACATAAATCTTGAATTTAACTCCTATTCTTAAAAAATATTTTACTTATGATAATTATTATCAGTGTTAACATCTGAAAATTAGATAGTATGTTTTTTAGAGCATATCTTTTATCTTGATTAGAGATAGTTTTCACTCAAATGAAATAGTGGTCTGTATTAAACTAAATATATTTTAATTTAGATCCTAAATATATTTTAAATAACCTTTGCTGCTATTTATAGTTTTTTTGTTTGTTTATTTACTGAGGGGCAAATGTACTAAACCTGAGTTCATTTTAGTTTGTGTTTTGTAAAGAACACTATTTGATTCTTAGAGTCCTGGAGAGGAATCAACAACAACATCCTACTTATATTACTGAGCACTTTGTGGTGTTCTTAACAACCTAATGTTTTAAATGATAGTTGTCATTCAATAGTATTTTATATTAGTCTCAGGTGTACAGTATAATGAATAGACATTGGTATAACTTATAAAGTGATCCCCCTAAGAAGTCTAGTCCCACCTGACACCATATATAATTACATATTACAATATTATTGACTTTATTCCCTAGTCTGTACTCTACATCCTGTGACTATTTTATGACTGCCAATTTGTACTTCTTCATTCCTTCACCTTTATCACCCGACTTCTTAATTTTATCCCCATCTGTCAACCCTCAGTTGTAGTCTGTATTTATGAACTTTGTTTTGTTTGTTTAGATTCAACATGTAAGTGAAATCATATTTGTTTTTCTCTTTCTGACTTATTTTACTTTAGCATAATATCCTCTAGGTCTATCCATGTTGCCATAAATGGTAAGATTTCATTCTTTTTTATGGTCAAGTAATATTTCATTGTGTATATGTACTACTTCTAATTTTTCCATTTATTTATTGATGATTACTTAGGTTGTTTCTGTATGTTGGCTATTGTACATAATGCTGCAGTAAACATAGAAATGTATTTATCTTTTTAAGTCAGTGTTTTGAATAAACAAAGAAGTAGGATTTCTGGGCAGATGGTAGCTATATATTTTTTAATTTTTTTAAGGAAACCTTCAAACTATTTTCCATAGTGACTACATCACTTTGAAAGTCAACAGTGCATGAGTTTTGTTTCCATAGCCTCTCCAGCAGTTGTTGTTTATTGATTTACTGATGATAGCCTCTCTGAAGATTTGTGATGTTGATCATCTTTTCATATGTCTCTTGGCCACTTATGTGTCCTCTGAAGATATGTGTATTCAGGTCCTCTCCCTCGTTTTTATTCAAATGAATCTTGTTTGGTGTTAAGTTTTATGCGTTCTTTATATATTTTGGATATTAACCCCTTTTTTGGTGTATCATTGGTATCATTTTGATGTATCATTCTCCCATTAAGTTAGTTGTCTTTTTATTTTGTTTATTTTTTTATTTTTTTGCTGTACAAAACATTTTTAATGTGATATAGTGCCATTGGTTTATCTTTTTTTTTTCCTTGCCCACAGAGACATATCCAAAAATAAAAAATGTATATTACTTTCTTATACTCCTTTGTATTTCTGTGGTTTCATCATTGCTCCTTTTAATTTCTAATTTTATTTATTAGAGTCCTTTTGTTTTCTTGATGAGTCTAGTTAAAGATTTATTAATTTTGTTTACCTTTTCAAAGAATCAGCTCTTGGTTCTATTGAACTTTTGTTTTGTTCTATAAGGCTTTATTTCATCTACTTCTGATCTGATCTTTATTATTTTTTTTCCTTCTAATTACTTTGGGCTTTGTTTTTCTTTTTTTTAGTTCTTTAGGTATAAGTTTACAGTACTTGATTTTCTTGTTTCTTGAGGTAGGCCTGCATTGCTATGAATTTCTCACTCAGACCTGCCTTAGCTATGTCTGTAGATTTTGTATTATTATGTTTTCATTTTCATTTGGCTCAAGGTGTCTTTTGATTTCTTCCTTGATCTTGTTAACTGATTTATCGTTTATCAGCATGTTACTTAGCTTTCATGTGTTTGTGTGTTGCTCTGTTTTCTTATAATAGATTTATAGATTTTGTCATTGTTATTGTAGAAAATGCTTGATAATTTCAATCTTCTTAAATCTACTGAGATTTTTTTTGTAGCCCAACATCATGTGGTCCATCCTGGAAAATATTCCCTACATTCCTGTATTTTTTCTTCCTTTTTTTTTTTTTTTTGAAGTGAGAAAGACAGAGACAGATAGGGACAGACAGACAGGAAGGAAGAGAGATGAGAAGCATCAATTCTTCATTGCAGCGCCTTAGTTGTTCATTGATTGCTTTTTCATATGTGCCTTGACCGGGGTGGGAGGTATTGAGGGGAGGGGTTTCAGAAGAGTGAGTGTCTCCTTGCTCAAGCCAGAGACCTTGGGCTTCAAGCCAGGGACTTTGGGGCTCAAGCCAGTGACCATAATGTCATGTCTGTGATCCCACGCTCAAACCAGTGACCCCAGACTCAAGCTGGCGACCCTGCGGTTTCGAACCTGGGTCCTTAGCATCCCATGCCAACACTCTATCCACTGTGCCACTGCCTGATCAGGCATATTTGCTCTATTCTTAAAAAGATATATTCTACTTTTTTGGGACAAAAGGCTATAAAGTCATCAATTAAACTCATTTGGTTTAATGTGTTTTTTAGTTATTTATTTAAACCACTATTTCCTTATTGATTTTCTGTCAGGATGATCGATACACTGATGTAAATGAGATGTTCAAGTTCCCTGCTATTATTGTATTATTTTCAATCTTTCCTTTTTATATTCATCAAGATTGGCTTTTTTAATTTAAGTGCTGTTATGTTGGGTGCATAAACATTTACAAGTGTTATATTCTCTAGTTGAATTGACACATTGATCATTATGAAATGGCCTTCTTTGCCTCTTATTTTGTGTTAAAGTCTATGTTGTCATATGTAAGTGTTGTTCTCCCAGCCTTTTTTATTCATTTTTATTTTCAAGATATATATTTTTCTATTTCTTAATTTCAGTCTGTGTGTGTCTTTTGATAGGAAGTGTATTTCTTGTTAGCAGCATATGTATGGATCTATTTAGCCTCTCTATGTTTTTGATTAGAACATTTAATTCTTTTACTTTTAAAGTAATTATGATAAGTATTTAGTTATTTCATTTTATTATTTATATATTTTGTTTATTTTCTCCTCTTTCTCTTCTTCTTCCCCCTCTCTCTTCCTCAGGAAGTTTCTTTAACATTTCTAGTAATACTGGTTTAGTGTTACTGAACTCCTTTAGGTTTTTCTTGTCTGGGAAACACTTTACCTCTCCGTCAATTCTAAATAATATTCTTGTTAGGTATCCTTATCTTGGTTATAAGTCACTGCTTTTCATCTTTTTGCATATTTTGTCAACATTTCATGCCAATCTCTACTGGTTTATTTTGAGAAATCAGTTGACAGTCTTATGAGAGCCCCGTTGTAGCTAACTTCTTTTTTCTTGCAGCTTTTAATATTTTTTCCTTGTCTTTAACCTTTGTCATTTTAATTATGATGTGCATTGTTGTGGATCTCTTTGGGTTCATTGTATCTATTTCTATAACCAGGTTAAGAAATTTCTCACTTATTATTTCTTCAAATAGGCTTTTAATACTTTGCCCTTTCTCTTCACCTTCTGGCACTATTGTGATGCAAACACTGTTACATATGATGTTGTCCCAGATGTTCTTTAAACTGTCCTCATTTCTTTAGTTTTTTTTTGTTTGTTTTGCTCTTATAATTGGGTATTAGTTACTACCTTGTCTTTCAAATAGCTGATTCAATCTTAAACTTCATCTATGTGTGTGTGTGTATATAATCTGCTGTTTTATCTAATGTATTATTTATTTCAGTTATTGTATCCTTTATTTCTGATCGGTTCCTTTTTATGGTTTCTATCTCTTTGGGTAAGTTCTCACTGAGTTCATCCATTCTTCCTCTAAGTTTATTGAGTATCCTTGTAACTATTGTTTTGAACTCTGTATATAGTGGATTGCTTTTCTCCATTTTATTTAGTTATTTTTCTGGAGTTTTCTTATGGTTTTTCATTTGGAGCATTTTTCTTCATTTTTGCTGCCTCCTTGTGTTTATTTCTATGTTTTAGGTAAATCTGCTTTTTTCCTATTTTAGCAGGAAGGTCTTATGTAGCTGATATCCTGTGGGTCCCAGTCTTTTTGTTCCCTGGAGCCAAGTGTTCCAGGGTATCTCATGTTTGGGTTGTGAGTGCCTTGCTATTATAGTTGAACCTTGATTGCTGTTGGCACATCAGTGGGTGGGATGGACACTCAGGCCCACTGGCTGTGAGGACTGTCCATGATATAGCAAATGAGCTGTGGTACCATGAGTCACCTCATGTAGTGGGATTTACTTTAGTGGTGTACTGGTACCTGTGGTACCTGTCATGTCCACTCTTTGGGTATGTCAATTTGGAGCTAATTGTGTGGTAGTTTGGTGTGATCTAAAGCCAGTTACCCATTTTGTTGGTTGTGAGACTTTTTGGAAGGTGCTTTAGGCTAGGGGAAGCCTATGCCTGACCAGGGTTACCTGGTAAGAGCTACAAAGTGATCTGCCATTGGTAGCTTCCTGTGCTGGGCTTGGAGGTACTTGGGAGAGGCTAGACTGTGAATCAAGGCTAGCTGCCCCTAGTACCAGATTTATAGCCACTTAACAGTATATACAAGGCATGCCAAAGCCAACTGTTGTTTATTTGGGGTTTGTGTATATTTGAGAGATTTTGGGAAAGACTTGAGCATGAGCTAAGACCAGCCAATTGTGAGAAACTGTTGATAAAAGAGGTTCAAGTTGATGCATGAGTTGAATTGAGCTGGAGTTTCAGGAAATCTCCATAGTGGGTTAAGCAGCATTAGCCATGTTGAGAGTCAGATTTGGCACCTGCACATTCATGCTGGCCATGAGGGGGAGCGCTCAAATAAAGGAACATTGGGACTTTCCAGTACTTCAGTCCTGGAGAGAGCTGCCTATTCAGCCTTCACTTTGAAGTCAGACAATTCAGTTCCTCTCATATGTTTCTTGCACCTTTTGAGCTTTTGTATTTAATGGAGCTTAAGGGTAATGTTTAAGTGTAAGCGAGTCTATGCTGGAGCCAGTTAAGAGGCAGTGAACTTCTAGTATGTGTCACCTTGATGGAATCACTACTGATTTTTATAGCTAAATGATATGGGGTCTCCTCTTCATGACATTGGCACTTCCGGCTAGAGAGTCCAGTTTGGGATTTGGACTTCTCACTCCTTAAGGGGGACTTCCACTGCTGAGATATCCCTCCAAATTTCTTTGTTTTTTTTTTAATTTTTGAACATTTTTATGAATGTATGTAGAATAAATATCTATGCATTATGTACTGATCCAGCTTCTGGGTGGGCAGGTGGGTGTGGTGTCAAGCTAGGTGATGGAGCAGTGGCAGCTGATGATGTTGGAGAGGGACCTGCATCCTCCTCTGGCTACTGGGGCCACCTTCTTCATTGCTGATGCTTGGCCAGTTCCACAAGGCTGCCCCCTCCCTAGCTCTTGATGGTAATCTCCCAGCATGAAAGCAGGGTGAGGAAGCTGCTGCCTAAAGCAAAATAAATAGGTGCCCATAGGTAGGATCTAACTAACCCATGCCTACATTCAGCTTCAGGCCTGCAATAGCCACCGTCCTTCCAAATTGAATGTAAGGAATAAGCTGACTGAGGAAGCCAGGACTTACCAGGAGAGGGTTGGGTGTACTTGGCAGTCTATGTCACCCCATTAGCTCCAGGGTGCAGGGTAGTAGGCATAGCTGGGCAGGAGTAGAGGCATGGATTTTTAACTGCCACCCATGGGTTTGGGACCAACCTATTTCACTTCTCCTACCAGTCTGGACATGGCTTCTTCTTATATCCTTAGTTATAGGAATTTGTTCAGATAGTCATCAGGTGGTTCTCAAGAGTTATTTTTGTATAATGTAGTTGTAACTTGGATGTAGTCGTGAGAGTAGGCAAGCACAGTGTTTATCTACACTGCATTCTTGACTGGAACTCTCCTCCACTCACTTTGTTTAAAATCTTCTTTCATACACACACACACACACACACACACACACACACACAATGTGAAAAATATTACTTGCAGCAAATGAAGATGAATTAATTGTAACTGAAATATGTAACTTTGCTAAACCATAGAGAAAATATTATCTACATAGCAATATTTAATTTAAATTTTTTTCATTCAAAGTTGACATACAGTATTATGTTAGTTTCATATTATACAGCATAATAATTAGACATTTATAAATTTTATAAAATGTCTACTTTGATAATCTAGTACCCATCTGACAATATACATAGTTATTATAGTATTATTTAGTCTATTTCTTATCTGTACTTTACATCCCCATGAGTCTCTTTATAACTGGAAATTAGTACTTTTTAATTTTTTTTAGCTATCTATCCCTCTCCCCAAACCCCTTCCCATCTGCCATCCATTAATTTGTTCTCTTTATCTATGCGTTCTTAATTATTATTGTTCTTTTATTTATCCATTTATTTTTAGATTCCACATGTAAGTGAAATCATATGGCATTTATCTTGCTCTTTCTAACTTATTTCATTTAGAGTAATACCCACTTGATCCATCCATGTTGTCACAAGTGAAAAGATTTTGTTTCTTTTCTTTTTTTTTTTTTTACAGAGGCAGAGATAGACAGGGACAGACAGACAGGAACGGAGAGAGATGAAAAGCATCAATCATTAGTTTTTCGTTGTGCGTTGCGACTTCTTAGTTGTTCATTGATTGCTTTCTCATATGTGCCTTGACCGCGGGCCTTCAGCAGACCGAGTAACTCCTTGCTGGAGCCAGCAACCTTGGGTCCAAGCTGGTGACCTTTTTTCAAGCCAGATAAGCCCGCGCTCAAGCTGGCGACCTTGGGGTCTTGAACCTGGGTCCTTCTGCATCCCAGTCCGACGCTGTATCCACTGCGCCACCACCTGGTCAGGCGATTTTGTTTCTTTTTATGACTAATTAATATTTCATTGTATATATGTGCCTCTTCATTTTTATGCATTTACCTATCGATGGACACTTAGATTACTTCCATATCTTAGCTATTATAAATAATGCTATAATTAAAATAGAGGTGCAAATGTTCATAATTTTCAATTTAGTGCTTTATAGTTCTTCTGATGTATACCCAGAAATGTGATGACTGGGTCACATAGTAGTTCTACTTTTAATTTTTTGAGGAACCTCCATACTATTGTCTATAATGGCTGGACAAACTTACAACTCTAGCAATAGTGTGCAAGACTTTCCTTTTCTCCACATTCTCTCTACATAGCATTATTTTTAATATTGTGGCAACTGTACTCCAAATAATTGTCATCCAGTTGAAGTCATTTTCAGTGAGATACACCTATATTTATGTAATAACTTTCTAAACAGATGTGCATGTGTATAGTTTAGAACTTGAAGATCTGAATTAAATATTTTATAAGAAATCTCAACTGTGGTTAGGGTGTCATCACTTCAGTAACTAACAGCCTAGGTATCATTCTCAAGTGTAATATCAGCAAAACAAATCAGAATAAAAGCCACAGGTGAGATTTCCATTGTGCAATGACATTTAAAATCTTTCCCTTATTTGTACTCAGAATACTATATTATACAATGCAATATTTATCTTTGATATTTTCTAACCTGACATGATGTATGCATAGTGAAAAGCCTAGGAACTTCTCCACCAACAAGGAACTTTTCTGTAGTAGAACATGTTTGATAAATACTAACACTCTGTATGCATCCTCCTGTTCTAAAATTTATTTTTCAGGAGTTTGCATTTTCTTTCTTATTTTCCCTTCAAATAGAATAGCACATTTCCAGGCAAGCCTTGTCTCCACAACCATGTGTAAATTCCCACATCTCAGGCATTCACAAATTAATCACAGATATCCACACTATAAACAAGAGACCTTAATGAGTAGCTTGAGAATTTCTATAATTTGTGCTTTGATTAACTGACTTTTCCCCGTAATTGTAGATTACATTAAATATCTTAAAGTAATCATTTTAATCTTACATTTTGCCAGCTGCAATAACCTGAATTTTTTGTTTTCAATGATAATGATATAAATCGCAAACTAAAGAATCTATAAAGAGATAAAAAATCCATATTTAATCACATTGTGAGGTATAAACATTTTGATGAGCTGTATTGTAGTGAAGCTTCTGTACCAGTGTTGGCAGGAAACAATTCTAAAGATGTCATTAAAATCACATTAACTTGTATGATGTTCTATTTTGATAAGAGGATACTTTGCTATATGTGGTCTTGCATTTTAACCATTTCATACTTACATTAAATGATATTTATTAATGAGCTTTGATGGTTAGGAAGCTTCACTTCAAATGTATAAAATACCAAAATACTTTAAAATTTAGAAAACTTCTCATATTCATTAAAACTGGAAAATTTAACCATTTCAGTATAGCTTCTTATAAGAAGTTTCTATACCTAGGTTAAATCCTAATGTTTATTGCATATGTAAATTATATGGTTTTTATTTTTGCTATTAACAAACTTTCATTTTTTGAAACTTTTTTAACATTAATTTTTAATAAATATGTTGGACTAATGAAGTAAAAACATCCCTCAATTTTAGCATTTCATTATGTTTATTCAATGACTAAGAGATAAAAGTTTATCAATATTTTATCAATGACAGCAGCAGTGGTAGCTCCATAACCTACTGTTTTTGATGTATATTTTATGATGTTTCAGGTTAGTCCATAATTATATATCAATAAGAAACCAACCAACCCTTCTGTCACTTTTAGAACTCATCAGTCGTTTGCTCTCTGTCATCTTCATGATGTGGTATTTTTAATTGAGTTAAATGGTGAATCAATAGAATGTGTGTTTTAACAGGATCCCAAAGATTGTATTTAACTAAATTTTGACAGAGATCGGGAGAAATGACCTATTTCACATGGTAAACTACATCCTCTCCTTCAAGCATAGTGAAGATTCACTTCTTCCTAAATTGGAAAAATGAGGGATTTGAAAACAACAGTTTTTGTTTATGTTGAAAATATTTCTTAAGTAGATATTTATTTAAGAATAGATAAATCTTTCATGATTTCCTGATGGAAACTCTGTTACTAATTTTGAAAGAAAAAAGAAAAGTCAAGAACCAAAGTTGGGTTAAATGCTCGAGTTCTAGACTTTAAAAAAAAAAATTAGAATAAATGCAAATTTAAAACTCACCACTCACAATTAATGACTGGTTTCCAATAAATTAGTGTCACTGAGATCCACTAAACATATAAAAGTGTCTTGAAAAATATGTAAAACAAGATATATTGCTATAATTGAGAATATTAAGCTAAGCAAAATAAGTCAAAAAAAGTTAAGAACCTTACAATTTGACTCATATATAGGATATAAAACCGAACCTCACAGACACAGACAAAACTATGGTGATTACCAGAAGAAGGCTCAGTAGGGTAGTAAAGGGTGAAGGGGGCCAATTATATGGTGATGAAAGGTGATTTCACTTTGGGTGGTAGGCATACATGTGATCTACAGATCATGTATTATGAAAATGTACACTTAAAACTTATATTATCTTATTAAACAATATTACTCCAATAAACTTAATTAAAAATTTGAATTAGGCCCTGGCCGGTTGTCTCGGCGGTGGAGCATTGGCCTGGCGTGCGGGGGACCTGGGTTTGATTCCCGGCCAGGGCACATGGGGGAGGCGCCCATTTTCTTCTCCACCCTCCCCCTCCTTCCTCTCTGTCTCTCTCTTCCCCTCCCACAGCCAAGGCTCCATTGGAGCAGGGATGGCCCAGGCGCTGGGGATGGCTCCTTGGCCTCTGCCCCAGGTGCTGGAGTGGCTCTGGTCGCGGCGGAGCGATGCCCCGGAGGGGCAGAGCATCGCCCCCTGGTGGGCAGAGTGTCGCCCCTGGTGGGCGTGCCGGGTGGATCCCGGTCGGGCGCATGCGGGAGTCTGTCTGGCTGTCTCTCCCTGTTTCCAGCTTCAGACAAGAAAAAAAATTTTTTTTTTGAATTAAAAAAATTAAGCACCAAAAATTGAATTAAAAAATGGACTTATAGCCTGACCAGGCAGTGGCGCAGTGGATAGAGCATCGGACTGGGATGCAGAAGACCCAAGTTCGAGACCCCGAGGTTGCCAGCTTGAGCGAGGGCTTATCTGGTTTAAGCAAAAGCTCACCAGCTTGAGCCCAGGTTGCTGGCTCGAGCAAGGGGTTACTCGGTCTGCTGCAGGCCCGTGGTCAAGGCACGTATGAGAAGGCAATCAATGAACAATTAAGGTGTTGCAATGCGCAACGAAAAACTAATGATTGATGCTTCTCATCTCTCCATTCCTGTCTGTCTGTCCCTGTCTATCTCTTTCTCTGACTCTCTCTCTGTCTCTGAAAAAAAAAATTATAAAAAAAAGGACTTATATAACTCAATAAATTGAAAATACTTCAGAAGAAATTAGCTAATCTTTATATATGAAAGCTTAATTGTTGCATTTATTTAAACTACATAATTTATGATAAATATGAAATTTAGATCATAGCTATAATTTGTACTCTTATGTGATCTGAGCATCTCTAGTTTTCTGAAAGGGGAGATCCAAATATTAATAAAAAGAAGTAACTCCTTGATTCAGAAATATTATTTTCTTATGTCTACATGTATGGAAAAGTATAGAACAGAGGTCCCCAAACTGCAGCCCCCTGAGGCCATTTATCCGGCCCCCGCCGCACTTCAGGAAGGGGCACCTCTTTCATTGGTGGTCAGTGAGAGAAGCACAGGATGTGGATGCAAAGCGCAGCGTAGCTCACGTACAGTACTACTTCCGGTGACGCAGGACGCACGTGTCACGGCTCTGGAAGCCCATCATATCACTAGTTATGGCTAGCAGTGACAAGTATGGAACCAGACATTGACCATCTCATTAGCCAAAAGCAGGCCCATAGTTCCCATTGAAATACTGGTCAGTTTGTTGATATAAATTTACTTGTTCTTTATTTTAAATATTGTATTTGTTCCCATTTTGTTTGTTTTTTTTTTTACTTTAAAATATGTGCAGTGTGCATAGGGATTTGTTCATAGTTTATTTATAGTCTGGCCCTCCAACAGTCTGAGGGACAGTGAACTGGCCCCCTGTGTAAAAAGTTTGGGGACCCCTGGTATAGAATCACCAATGACTGAAAGATCTCTAATTTTGAGATATATCTGTAGACTACATTTGTTACAATAGTGTGAATATTTAAAGATATTGTGGTGGGAATTGGAAGAATAAAATCTGTTTATTTAAAATATTTAATATTGAAAACTATATGATCCTATTAACCAATATCAACCCAATAAATTTAATATAAAAAGGGGGTAATAAAATATTTGAAGTGGGTTTTGAAGACTAGTCAAGATTTGATGAAATGGGTGGTGAGCCCTGGCTGGCTGAAGAGACAACATGTACGTCATATTTGTAAAAAGCGACACTACAAAGCAGCTACAAGACGTAAGACTCTAAGAAGCTCGGCACAAGATTATAAAGGATCTTAAAATTGGGATCATAATTAGAACTTTTTGATTTGGATAATTAAAAAGAAAAGATTTATAAGCTGCAAACTGAAATGATCAGAATTGTATTTACAGAATTAGCTGCTGGTGGTGCATCTAATAAAGTATTGACATTATCACAAGCTTTTATACTGAATGAAATAGTCCACTCTTCTTTTTATATAAATGCCAAAATGAATCACATTATTACTTTAAGATTTGCATTTCTTTTTGTCTACGTATTGGTGAGTGCTTTAAAAGATTCACTTTGGTTTTCAGTCTAACAGTGAATTTGATGGCTCTTGACCCCAATTTCAAAATTAACATGGGAGTATGAAGGCCGAAGTGTTTTGGGAATACAAAAGAAGACTAGTAGAACTTACTAAGGCAGAATTTGCAATATTGTCTCTGAAAATATTGCAAAATTTTGAACCAAATGTCATATGCAAATTTTAGAAATCTATTCCTGAGTTAGCCAAAAATGTCACAGTACAAATTCCAGCTAACACTATGAACATACGTATGCCATGTATCAAGGTTTTACTGCTGGCCTAGCCACTCACTGCTCAGTGGAATTGCCTTTCTTCTGCTGTGTCCACGTGCTGATTACCTGATCATCCTCTTCCACTGCCTTGTCCATCTGTTTTCCACTTGCAAATGTCCTCCTGTTGCCCCATACACCCATTAAGATTGTTCTTCCCAAAATGCAAATCACCTTATTGTTACTGACCAAATTGTAAATTGAATATACATTTTTATATTATTAAGAGCCAGAACAATTTAAATATGGATCATGTGGGTTATACAAACAATTCTACTAAAGAAGGGGTTGATCAAAGTGTAACTGTAACATGTTCAACAAGAATTTATTAAAAGGCAAAGAGAGTGCATATTAAATTAAAAAGGTCACCTATTTCCACCTGAGGTGGAAGCTCCTCAGAGCCATCCTCAGCACCCAGGAGGTGTGCTTGAACCAATTGACCCATGGCTGTGGGAGGAGAAGAGAGAGTCAGAGATAAGGGGGCAGGGGGAGGGGGAGGGATGGAGAAGCAGATGGTTGCTTCTCCTGTGTGCCCTGACTGGGAATCAAACCCAGGAGATCCACATGCCGGCCAACACACTACCACTGAGCCAACCAGCCAGGGCCAGAAAAGGTTACCTTCTTTGTTCTTAAATTCAAATAAACACTCCTAGTACTATGCACACATTATTGGGGATTGATTTGGCTTATTGAAGGTAATACCTCATCTCTTAATATATCCCTGTTTAGGTTGGATGATTAAATGTGTGGGGGGAGGTAGGTTATGATGAAGGTGGGGGAATAAGTGAAAGGATTATGTGCTTGGGTTCTGGATGTGCTCTTACAGAAGTAAAAGTGACAATGGAATGATGCAGTGGAATGAACGAATGATAGACTTTTTTTAAAACAAGTAAATATTACCCATAAAGTGTCTGTAAAGACCTTGCTCAGATAGATAGTTCAAAAAATTTTATTATGTTATTCCTCAGATAACTCCGTGTTATTTATTTTGTAAAGTATTAAAAGTTATCTAGTAGGGTTGAAAGAGGAAAAATTCCCTACCTGCAAGAAGCAAGTACCTCAAGCCCTGAAATAAATAAAAGGAGTGATAGACAATGCTAAATGAAAAGGCGTGATTATAAGTAGGGTGACACATTTAGGTATGCCTTACTTTTAAGTATTTGTAATTTTTTGGCTCTTAAAACATTTTAAAGCATCTTATTTCACAACATATTTTTCTCTAAGGAATTTACTCCTGAAAATGATCATTTTTGTATGAATAGAATTTGTATCTTCTGTATATATATTTAATGAGATTTAAAATTTTAGACCAGAAAGAAATCAAGAGCCTCGTCTGAAAGAAAATATTAAATAGTTACTTCTTAAAAGGGCTAAGAAAACATGTATTTAAATATTGTTTTAAAATGTAAACAAAAACTAAAAATTGTGTGTGTAAGGAGGGTATCAACTTTGTGTTTCTCTGGAATATCTCTATTGTAACCGAAGTTGTCATTTGTTTTGGTATCACATTTCTAATGAATGCTAAAAGTCAAACTTTCATATATTTTGCTAATTTGCTTTATAATTAAAAATAAAAGTAAGATTAAGTTATGAGTAGCCTACTACTTAGCATCCATTATCTAATATATCAACTTTATAAATAATCATCTTAGTATCAATTAAATTGCATGCTTTATTAACTCAAAATGTCCATTTTGTGTGTGTGTTTGTGTGTGTGTGTGACAGAGTCAGAGAGAAGGACAGACAGGAAGGGAGAGAGATGAGAAGCATCAACTCTTCATTGTGGCACCTTAGTTGTTCATTGATTGCTTTCTCATATGTGCCTTGATGGGGGTGCGGGAGTACTGCCGACCAAATGACTTCTTGCTCAAGCCAGGGACCTCGGGCTCAAATTGGTGAGCCTTGCTCAAACCAGATGAACCCATGCTCAAGCCGGTGACCTCGGGTTTCAAACCTGTGTCCTTTGTGTCCCGATCCAATGCTCTATCCACTGCGCAACTGCCTGGTCAGGCAAAAATGTCCACTTTTAAAGGAATTTATAATGAAAATTCAAAAAATCCAGAGTAAGCACTAGATGGGGAACTCAGTGGGTTAGAGCATTGTTCTGACACAGTGAGGTGTGGCTTCAATCCTCAGAGCACATACAAGAATCAACAAGCCTAACCAGGCAGTGGCACAGTTAATAGAGCATCAGACTGGGACACAGAAGACCCAGGTTTGAAACCCCAACGTTGCTGGTTTGAGCGTGGGCTCATCTGGTTTGTCTAAGGCTTGCCAGCTTAAACCCAAGGTCACTGGCTTGAGCAGGAGGTCACTCATTCTGCTGTAGCCCCCCAGTCAAGGCACATATGAGAAAGCAATCAATGATCGGGTAAGGTGCCACAATGAAGAATTAATGCTTCTTATCTCTCTCCCTTCCTGTCTGTCTGTCCCTATCTGTCCCTCTCTCTGTCCCTCTGTCTTTGTCCAAAAAAAAAAATTAACCAATGATGGCATGAATAAGTGAAACAACTAATCAATATTTCCCTCTGTCTCTGTCTTTCTCGTTTTGTATCTCTAAAATTTCAGTGAATAAAAAAAATTTTAAATGCAAGGTATAATAGACTAAATATTTCATTTAATATTTTAACATTTTTTTTTATTAACCAAGCAAATAACATTTTGAGAATGCACTATATATTTTCAGGCTTGTGTACTTGCATATGTTTGAAGTTTTATCTTCTTTCATTACATCATCCTAGCCTTTTATTTCTAGATACCAAGTAAAAGAGTAATTTAAATAAGTTTACTACAGAATATGTAGACACTGCAGATAGCTGCAGAACCTCTTGCCAGGGAGCTGTCCTTGTGTGAACACCATTCTGGTTTTCTTTTCATCTCAGCCTGATCACTTTAATATATTGAACAAGTGCTTTGACCCTAAGATGGTACTGGCTCAATTATATCACCTGGACTATATTTTTCTTTTTGACTTCAGAAAAAAAGGAAAAAACAGTAAAAAAGGAGAAGCAATAAGCTCACAGTGAAGCATAAGCTGCATAGTGATTTGATAATAGTTACATTTATATCTATAATGTATACCTTCATACATATATATTTATATACAAGTATCAATTCACAAATACTACACAAGTATTCCTTCAAGATTATGTTGGCATTAACCTCCAATACTGAGCCTAATCAATGCTTTAGCTTGGAGATAAAGCATTTCACACATTGTCCTAATTTAGATGTTTATCTAGATTGGTGTTCAGTACCTGATCTGATTTGATAAACCCAAACTGTTTTCTGAAGTGTTATGTCATTATCTCAAGAAAGGTTTTAGATATATTATTTAAAGTACTGATTTTCATTCAAATTTTGGAAAATTAAGGTTTCAGGTAACTACAATCTTCAGGTAAATTCATCTCATGATATGTTTTGATACTCCATTCTTAGTTGTATAGCAAAAATATTACTAGATCCTAATCATAACCAGAAGTGAAAATTAACTATCAGTAGACAAAAATATGAGTAGCTGAATGATTCCTCTTCATCAGAAATAGACCAGCATATAGTACTTTAGGATACTGAAAATTTTTCTGCTCTATCAAGTAAGTTGAATGTCACAGTGGTTTCTTAAACTGACTTGATTTTATTAAAACTTAAAAATATATTAAATTAAATTTAATTTACATTGACATATGAAAGTATGCATTTATATGAACAAGGGAATAGATTTTTATGTAGCTCAATAGCTCTTATATTAAGTTTTAAATTATTTTTCATGTAATTCCCTGTTGTAATTTTATTCAAAGAATGTTAAGAAGTTACCATATAGATAATTTTACACATACCTACAAATCCCAATGGATAAAATAATCAAAACTTTTAACCTACTAAATGAAATACTTGTTCTATTTTTTTTTAAAAAGACTTGAGATTGCATTGTGTTCAAGTTTGATTTCTGTTCATGTTTTTAGAATTACAATTACCAGTTAAATTTTTACTGCATTACCAGAATACAAACAAAATGGAATAATTGATAATTGTCTTAAAAGTAGCATTATTAGAAGGAAATCCAGAATTATATCTGATATAATATGTTTAGAAAAGTTAAATATATAGTATATATAGATTTACTGCTAAGAAAAAATAATAAAAGAAAAAAGGGAAATAAGGAGCATAAAATTTAGGTTATAAATTTAAATAGGTTGACTGTATCATTCCTTAATGAGGATGTAATATTTTAGAGCTAGCCATGTGATTGGCTAGTGGCAAAACATTGCAGACGGAGAAAACATCAAAGGCAAAGGACCTGAGAAGAGAGGAAAGCATGCCTAACTTGTTTAACAAAAGGCAAAGCGTTCATTGCAGCTAGCACGCATAGTGAATGGGAGAGTAGTCCCTCTCTCTCTGTCTCTGTCATAAAAAATAAAAGAAAGAAAGAAATATCAAGAAAACCATGGGGTAGCCCTTTCCGGTTGGCTCAGCAGTAGAGTGTCAACCTAGTGTGTGGAAATCTGGGTTCGATTCCCAGTCAGGGCACACAAAAGAAGTGACTATTACTCCCCCACCTTCTCCTTCTCTCTCTATTCTCCTCCCACAGACATGGCTTAATTGATGTGAGCACATTGCCCTGGTCATAGAGGATGGCTATGTTCAGGTGCTAAAAATAACTTGGCTGCAGCAGCCTTAGATAGGCAGAGCATCTGCCTCAGACAGGGGTTGCAGGGTGGATCTCAGAGCACATGCATGAGCCTCTCTCTCTCTGTATCTCCCCTATTTTCACTAAAAACCCTCCAAAAAACAAAAAAAAAAAACCTATGAGTCAATTCAAAATCAAGTTTTTAAAAGCAGTGATAAAAAAACAGATATTTAAAATGACAAATGTTATATACATGAACAAAGATAAAAATAAAAGCTGATTTCTCACCACAAATAACAGAAGCTGTAAGACATTGGACCAACAACTTTAAAGAACTAGGGAAAACAAACAAACTCTTAACCAAGAATGCTTTAGCCAGTAAAAATATCTTTAAAGAAGAACAAAGATATTTTCAAACATAAAAGATTGGAGAAGTCATCAGCAGAAGACCCGAAATATAAAAAATGATAGAGAACTTTATGAAGAAGAAATATAATACCAAATGCAAATATAAAACTACACAAAGAAAGGAATGTTTACTACATGGATAAAAACAATACATTTTTCTTATTCTTAAATTTCTTTATAATAAAATTGGCTATTTAATAATGAATTGTGCAGTTTATAACACATGTATAAATAAAATATGTGAGGCCCTGGTCGGTTGGCTCAGCGGTAGAGCGTTGGCCTAGCGTGCGGGGGACCCGGGTTTGATTCCCGGTCAGGGCACATAGGAGAAGTGCCCATTTGCTTCTCCACCCCCCCCCCTTCCTCTCTGTCTCTCTCTTCCCCTCCCGCAGCCAAGGCTCCATTGGAGCAAAGATGGCCCGGGCGCTGGGGATGGCTCCTTGGCCTCTGCCTCAGGTGTTAGAGTGGCTCTGGAGCAACGCCCCAGAGGGGCAGAGCATCGCCCCCTGGTGGGCGTGCCGGGTGGATCCCGGTCGGGTGCATGCGGGAGTCTGTCTGACTGTCTCTCCCCGTTTCCAGCTTCAGAAAAATACAAAATAATAATAATAATAATAATAAAATAAAATATTTGACACCAAGATCAAAAAAGATAGGAGATAAATGGGAGTATATTGTTGTGAAGTTTTTATACTACCAGTCTAATAACACATTAAGGTGAACTGTTGTAAATTAAAGATGAATTATTTGTAATTCTCAAAGAAACCACTAAAACACATACACACACAGAATTATAACTAATCAACTAATAGTAGAAAATGGAATCATAGAAATTACCTCATCCAAAAGAAAAAGGGAAGCAATGGGAATAAAAAAAGAATAGATGGGACAGATAGAATACAAGAGAAAGATAGTATATGTAAATACAGCAATATTAATAATCACATGAAATATAAATCTTCTAAATATTTTTATTAAAATAGGCAAAGATTTAGCCCTGGCCAGTTTGTTCAGTGATAGAGAGTCAGCCTGGCTTGTGGATGTCCTGGGTTTGATTCCTGGTTAGAATACACAGGAGAAGCACCCATCTGCTTCTGCTCTCCTCCTCTTCTTGCTTCTCTCTCTTCTTCCTCTTCCTCTTTCTCTTTCTCTCCCTCTCCCTCTTTCTCTTTCTCTTTCTTTTCTCTTCTCTCTCACTCTCTCTCTTCCTTCCCTTCCTGTAGTTATAGCTTTACTGGAGTGAGTTGGCCTGGAGCACTGAGGATTGTTCCAAGGCCTCTGCCTCAGGCACTAAGAAGGGCTTGGTTGCAGAGCAATTGAGCAAAGCCACAGTAGGGCAGAGCATCGCCCTCTAGTGGGCTTTCCTGGTGGATCCCAGTCAGGGTGCATGAGGGAATCTGCCTCTCTGCCTCTATCCTCTCACTGAAAAGAAAGAAAAAACAAGAACAAGAATAGGCAAAGATTTACAGATTAGGTATAAAAGCAAAAACCAAGTATGTTCTTCTTCAAGAAAATCTTGAAGTATAAAGGCACATTTAGTTTAAAAGTAAAATTATACTAATTACAAGAAGCTAGAGTAGCTTAAAAATCAAAGTTGATTATAAACAATATTCCCAGAAATAAAGAGGGTCATCTCCAAATGACAAGGAACCAGATCATCAAAAGAACATAATAAGCATAAACATTTGCATACCTAATAACAGTGCATAAAAATACAAGGGAAAAAAAAGTGATTCAATCACAAGCAGAAATAGACAAATCCACAACTATAGGTAAAGACCTCAAAACCATTTTCAAAAATTGATAGAAAAGTAGACAGACCATTAGTAAATACTTGATCAATGTTTTCAATCAACTTCACCTTCTTGATATTTATAGAACATTGTACCACATGGCAGCTGAATATATATATATGTATGTATGTATATATATATATATATACACATTTTTAAGAGGCCCAAGGTATATCATTCTCTGCATTATAAAACAAACTTAAGAGTATTTAATTTATACAAAGTATTTGTATTGAAAATCAAAATATAATTAGAAATCATAACAGATCTGTTGTAAATTTCCAAATTTTTGGCAACTGAATTGCATACTTAAAAAACTGATAGAGAACAAAGAAGCCAAAGGAGAATTTAGTATTTTAGCTGAACAAATAATAAAATATAAGAAAATACAGCACTGAACATCTATATTATAAATGAGATAAATTTAAATAAATGGCATAACATGCATCTTAAGAACTGAAGAGAAAACAAATGTAAAACCCAAAGGAAGCACAGATTATAGCTGAAAGAAATGAAATAAGAAGTTGAAAACAAATAGAGAAAATGTGAAACCAAAGCAATTCCTTTGAGAATATTAGTTAAGTGATAAAACTTTAGCCAGACTGATTATGAAGAAGAGAGGGAAGATACAAATTGCCCATATCAAGAATGAGAATATGACATTAATAAAAATTCTGTAGATAAGAAAGAGATATTAGGAGAATATTAAAATCAATATTTTACCAATAAATTTGATGAACTCAGTGGAAAGGGACAAATATTTCGAAAGACGCACAACCAAAGCTACAGAAGAAGAAATAGATGCCTTGAATAGTTCTGTATTTTTAAGGGAATTTAGTATGTTGCTAAAAATCTACCACATAGAAAAACTAAAGGCTTAGATGACTTTGCTGTTAAATTTTAACAATATTTAAGAAATAAGTAGTTTCATTTATACGCAAACTTTAAAAAATATTAAAGAGGAGATACTATTGATACTTCTCTACTCATTCTGTGAGGGTCAGCATTAGTCTGACACAAAAGCTAGACAAAATCATCACACAAAAATAAAACCACACAGCAATATTCTTCATGAACATATGTAAAAATTTTCTTAAAATTATAGCAAAAACAATCCAAGTATATATTTTAGAAGGGAAATAATACATGATGTCCAAGTAGAGGTTATCCCAGGAATTCAAGATTGGTTAAACATTTTTAAAAAATTTTTATATAATTCCAAATATTAACAGCAAAAACAGTACCACAATATTATCACCTCAATTGATGCCAAAAACAAAACAACATTTGACAATAACTCTCTTCTATTCCATACAAAAGCTCTCAACAAACTGAGAACAGAAGAGACTTTTCTCAACCTGATAAATAGGGCACTTACAAAAAAAGTACAGCTAATATTGTAATTGCAAAAGACAATGCATTCTCTCTAAGATTAGGAAAAAGACTAAAATCTGATCTCGCTAATTCTATTCAGCTTTCTATTGGAGATTCTACCCAATGCAAAAAGGGAAGAAAAGAAAAAAGGCATCCAGATTAAAAAAGGCAAAGTAAAACTTTTTATGCAGACAACACAATAGTTTATGTAAAAAAATATGATGAAATCTATATAAAGAGCTTCTAGAAAAATTGAGGTTAGCAATGTTGCAGCAATCAGAAATGGAAAACTTAGAAACACTACGGTATTTACAATACTATTAGAAGGTAGGGATAAATCTGGCAAAATATGTACAAAAACTATAAACCAGAAACTAACCAGCTTTGCTGAGAGAAAGAAACATGACCTGGATAAATGAAGACATATTGTATTTATTATTTGGAAAACTTAATATTGTTAAGAGGTCAGTGCTTTCCAAATTGATCTGTGGATTTAATGCAATCCCAATTACAATTCAAGAAAGTTTTTTGGGAGGCAAAGGATATAAAAATTGACAGGTGGTGTCTAAAATTCATGTAGAAATGTAAAGGACCTAGAATAACCACAACTTCGAGAATAAAAAAATAGTGCTTGAGAAATAATACCACCTGACCTAAACAGTTATTATAAAGTTACAATAACCAAGTCAGAAGATATTAGAACCAACACTAATTAATCAGTGTCTCTTTGGCATCGAGATTGACAGACAGATCAATAGCTCAAAAAGAGAGTTTGTAAATACATCCACATATACTGTATACGGTTAACTGAATTTAAGCAAAGATGCAAAGGCAGTTCAGTGGGAAAAGGAGAGCCTTTTAGCAAATAATTCTAGAGCAATTAGATATGTGCTAAAAACAAACATAATTCATATTTTATTCCATCTAGAAAAATTAGCTTGTCAAATCTCAGCATTCTGATTGAATTGTAACTTATTAATAATAAATAAAATAACCGGCATCTATATAAAAATATTTTAACTTATGTAAAAACTTTTATGTCACTAATTTTACTAGGAAACTAAAATATCTTTGTTGCTCAGTCATCTATTTAATAGCTATTTATTGAGTGCTGCAATAGGCAATGTAATTACAACAGTGAACAAGATAAATGCAATCTCTCTCTGACCTTATTGGGGCAGAGATGCAGTATGTCTTCTACATTTTCTAGCAAGTGAAGATTAAATATTTGTATGAGCAAATCCATCTTTTATAAACACAGGACTATACCACATCTACATTTTATATGAAAATATATATGCATCTGCAGTATATAACTATACATAATATAATTATATTAACTGGAGGTGCTTTAGAGAGGAGTGAGCTGAGCAGCGGGTGGTACTGACAGAAACATAGTTTTGAATCATTTTTGAGCAATGAGAGAAAAGTACTTCTGTCGTCATATATAAAATGTGGACACTACATTCCAAAGCAGTGTATATAGTCTACTACAAGTCTTACTATTAAGTAAATTAAGTTAAATAATACTTCATCCCTGTTTCCTAATAGAAATCATGTATGTGTAATTATAAATATATTACAATAACTATATGGATAACTATTTAAAAATCTGTGAGTAGTTGAGAGATACATTGTAGCTTTATTTGATTTTCAAAGTGGGAAAAGCCAAATCTTGTTTCAGTGATTAATTTAAAATCATGATTCTATAGACAAAGATAAAGTGGAGACTCTTGAAATGAAATAGTGTATTGGGATAACCCCGGCTTTAATTATAGTGTGGAAACACACTTTAACTTAAAACTGATTATGCAAATTATAATTTTCTTAGTTTTGAACACATTCCAAACTTTTGAATATTTATGGAATCATTGGTGAAATGTATGCTCTAATTTCAGCTCCATTGTACTTTTTTCTTTTTCTTTATCTTAATTTTTTTTTCTGAAGTGAGATGTGGGGAGGCAGAGAGACACACTCCCACATGCGCCCCACCGAGATCCACCCAGCATGCCCACTAGGGCATGATGTTCTACCCCTCTGGGGCGTTGCTCTGTTGCAACTGGAGCCATTCCAGTGCCTGAGGTGAAGGCCATGGAGCCATCCTCAGCGCTGGGGCCATCTTTGCTCCAGTGGAGCCTTGGCTGCAGGAGGGGAAGAGAGATACAGGGAAAAAGGAAAGGGAGAAGAGTGGAGAAGCAGATGGGCGCTTCTTCTGTGTACCCTGGCCGGGAATCAAACCTGGGACTTCCATACACTGGGCTGATGCTTTACCTCTGAGCCAACCAGACAGAGCCTATGCTTTCTTAAAAAATTAAATATGTTTGAAAATCCTTAATGTGTATTGTATACCTATTATATGCGCACGCGCGCACACACAATGCAAACTATGAGTGCAGCTCAACTGTTTAGATCTGTAACTGACCCAGGCCTAAAAAAGACTATTACCAGTGTACCTGAATGTGATTTTGGCCTTCTCCCAGTCACTATCCTCCTGAAACATAACCACTATCCTACTGGTTCCAGAAAGATAATGACAGACAAGCAGAGCAAAGCAGGCCAACCCACTGATTCCAGCCTAGATCAGTTTATTAGCTGATAAATGAGTGAGTTCAGAACAAGATTGGCAGAACCACATCAGTAACCTCTACCTAACCCTCAGCAACCTCACATGCAAAAGCAATGAACAGTTATTGCAATAGTTATGTCACTGAAAATTTGTTGTCAATGGACAGACACATGTATGATCTCTATCTCCTGGAATACTGTAAAATAGAGAAATAGAATAATGAAGCTTGTTGCTTAGAAAAAATAGGTTCATACATAGAGCTCTGATGACAAGATAGCAGTGAAAGAAGGGACCCGACCAGCATTTGTGGTCTTCTAACACTAGTCTTAAGATGCTACTCCTAGCAACCAAGTGAAATAGCTCTAGAATCCATGGGCTTAACTTTATTTTATTTTATTTTTTAGCTGTAACATATACTGCTTACAAAAATTAGGGGATATTTTAAAATAAATATGGAGTGATTTTAAAAAAGAAGCATTTTTTTTATTAAACAAGAATATCTGAAAAGCAAACGGCAACTCAAAGAAAGTTGTTCGAAATGCAAATGAGATGCAAAACCAACTGTTATTTCATTGGTGAAAATGCACTGTACAAAAAGCTGAAAGTACTGGGGTATCTGCACGTTCTCTGATCCCCTAATTTCTGTGAGCAGTGTATTTACTAAAGGGAATATGTCTGATTTAATTAGAACTTGAAATTGCCAACCCAGAGACACAGTGAAACTGCATGAGCAAAGAGCAGAAAGTGTTGAATGATTTGAGGATTGGTAACATTTCACGGTATAGCCAATAAAGGGAAAATTAAAGTATTTTTATTTTAACTAGAATTGGGTCCTTACAAAATCATAATCAGAGACTCATCACTCTTTTTATCCTTATAGTAATGACCTACTGAATTCTTTCATACCTAAGATTTTCTTTTCTTTTTCTTTTTGTTTATTTTAGAGAGGGGAGAGAGAGGGAAAGAAGGGGGGAGGAGCAGGGAGCATCAACTCCCATATG
Organism: Saccopteryx leptura; assembly: GCF_036850995.1. NCBI lineage: Eukaryota > Metazoa > Chordata > Mammalia > Chiroptera > Emballonuridae > Saccopteryx > Saccopteryx leptura. Next base: position 25,172,880 of record NC_089509.1, on the reverse strand, counting down.
TTTTGACCAGGCAAGCCCAGGGTTTCGAACCAGCAATCTCAGCATTCCACGTCAACGCTTTATCCACTGCACTACCACAGGTCAGGCAAAATTTTCTGATATCCTGTTTTGTTTTTCTGGTTTTTCACCCTGGGATCTAAATAACCTCTGAAGTTTATTTTCTCTTTATGCAGAATTATCTTTGTGCCATCAAAGTTTATAGCTATATGATTAAAGCAGTTATTTTTTTAAATTTTTATTTATTTTTGTTTGTGACAGAGTCAGAGACAGAGACAGGAACAGACAGACAGTAAGGGAGAGAGATGAGAAGCATCAGTTCTTTGTTGTAGTACCTTAGTTGTTCATTAATTGCTTTTTCATATGTGCCTTGACCGGGGGGCTACAACAGAGAAGGTGACCCCTTGCTCAAGCCAGCAACCTTGAGCTCAAGCCAGTGACCATGGGGTCATGTCTGTGATCCCACGCTCAAGCCAGCGATCCCGTGTTTAAGCTGGTGAGACCACACTCAAGCCGATGAGCCCGCGCTCAAGCCAGTGACCTCAGGGTTTCGAACCTGGGTCCTCTGCATCCCAGTCCAGTGCTCTATACCCTGCACCATCGCCTGGTCAGGTGAAGCAGATCCTTTTTAAAGAGTGCCTCACAGACCTGGATCATCCCATTTTATGATGCTGACTAAAGCATAAAAGTGGAAGAGGAAAACCATGGATCATCCCACAAATGGTTTTATGGCAAGTCCTGGACTCGGTCTACCTCATTTCCATCCATGTTCATTGGTGCTGAATCACGTGGTCTCTACCTAAGTTCAAGGAAAGCTAGAAAATATATTTTTGCTACATGTGCAGGAAAAGAAAATGGTACTAGTTAATATCTAACCAATCTCTGCCATACCAGTGAAACATGAAGGTGAGTGTACTAAATGGAGACTAAAGCAAGATGGTATAAGAGAGAAAATAGTGAGTTGAGTAGTATGGAGAGAGAGGGCAAAGAAAGAGAGGCAGGAGTCAGAATCAAATTCAGATGAGAAATTGAAAACTGACCTAAGAACTAAAAGTGTGTTCATGTGTATTTGCATGCATTGTATGTGTGTGTGCGTGTGCATGTGAAATTGTCATCATGGAATGTGACTTAAAGTATTCTCAATGGTGGTTTTAGAGAAGATTCATATATAAAGACCAGACTGATAGCTGTTGAGAGAGTGGGCTGGTGTAGGGGGCAGAATGATTTAGCAAAAAAGGAAAGAGAAAAAAACGGACACAGACAACAGTGTGGTGGTTGCTGGTGAAGGTGGGTGGATATGAAGAAAGGGAGAGGAAGAATAAATGGTGTTGAATAGTGACCTGACTTGGAGTGGTGAACATACAACACAGTGCACAGGCTGTGTTGTAGAATTGTGCACTTAAAACCTGTATAATTTTGTTAACCAATGTTACTCCAATAAATTCAAAAAAAAGGGGGGGGGGAGAAACAATTCAGGATTTAAAAAAAAAATAAATTCTTTAGGAATTGTTAAAGGTAACAAAATGAGAATTCTCTACATAATTATTAAATTCAATAGTCTGATGTGCAAAATGCCCTAATCAACTTTCTAAAACTTGTTCATTTCTCTCTGGGTATGTGACAACATTTCTACAGTTGCCGACTCTGTCTGCACTTCAGCTTCCTCCGCTGTGCAACAGGGGCACTAACAGCACCACAGTCGTGGCGAGCTAACGTGTATATGTATGTCACTTACAGATATGCATGCTACATTTTCTTTACAGTTGTCATGGATCGTCAACTTGGAATAGAAAGTCTTCATCATTCTAATCATTGGATCCTTTTGATCTCCTAGATTTAGTTTTATCTGGACATCAAAACTCTATTATGATGCTTACTTAGTTTCATATAAATAGGTAAACTGTTCACTTAAGTTAAAGAAATCTTCCCTTATTCAAAATGACATCTAGGTCAAAGGTGAAATTATTTAAGCTGAAGTCAGTATTGCTGAAAGGCCAGCCCTCCGAGTGGCACTGTTTTGAATTCCCCTCCTTGATGACTACTAGAGACCTAAGATAATTCTAACATTACATTAACCCCTTTCTTTGATGCATCAACAATAAAATTATGATAATAAAATAGCTGAAGTCTCTCATTACAGAGATCAGCTGAATGAATGAAATATTACATAAAATCTTTTAGGAAATTTGCATAAGTATGTACATATTAATCTTGTTTTATATGAGGGTCATATTTATCAAAGGCATTTTTGCTTTTATAAGAATTTTATGGAAGTATTAAAGCAGCTTTTAGTGTATTGACAATAGCATTATTCTGGCTGTTTTCAAGGGCCTCATCTTCTAAAGATTTATGTATCCTTTCCTCACCTTCATGAAAAAAAAAAGTGCGATTTGTATGCTAAAACATTGAAATGTGTTGAACAGTTTGAGAAAGAATTAATGTAGTCAGCAAACAAGGTTGCCTGGTGATTCTTATGTAGGGTTCCTAACAAAGTTGATAACTAAATTGCAAGTAATCAGAAAAAATAGAGTTGATTATTCTTTCCAATTTAATAGACATTATACCAAACTATTCAAAAGTTGAAGGGGGTTTTTCTTCACTCAAAACTGCATAGAAGTCACAGAAGTTACTTACAAACTGTAAATGGAATAGAGTCATCAAAGGAAAATGACTAGAGGTTTGAGAAGCTTTATGTTAGTGACTTCTTGCTGTGGATCTTCTCAGGAGAAAGATTATTTGAGAGTAAATCTTGTAATTTGTTTGATTTTAAGTTGAAAGTGTGCTGATACCAATCTAAGACTGGTAGAGCATATACAAGAAATACTACCTTGTATCACTGACCATTTCTGTTACTCTGTTTATTATTTCTGCAGAGACCTGCTGCTTATAACTAACACTGTCTATTTGAAATTTGCTCCCCAGAGCCATACTCTAGTAATTTTCAAACTTTAATGCCTGAAAAACATCTGATTATCTTGTTGAAATGCAGATTCTAATTCTGTAGACCTTGGTTGTGGCCTGAAACTATGCATTTACAATAAATTCCCAGGGCATGCTAATGCTTCCAACTTTGAATGGCAAACACATAGAGACCCCGTTTTATCTAAGTTTTATTGGCCTCTTGGCTCTTTATTTCTCAAGTTTCTAGTTAAGATTTATGACTCTTGCTACATAATCTACTGGGTTCTCTGCTTCTGATTGCCTAAAGTACTCATGGCACATATATGACTGATTTTGTGGGCTCAAGTCTGACCTATTTCTAATATTCTCATGCTAGGTCCTCCATTCTATGCCCTCCATTCTATGTTTTAGTGTATTGCCAAGAAGGAAAACACTGATAAACAGAAAATAGTAAGTACAGGTATTAAAACCTTTATATAAGCAGTAGGGCATGATGGGGAATTTTATGGGTTTTGGCATCAGAGGGATCTATTTAGATCCTGACTTTGCCACTGATTAGCTCTGCAAATGTCAGCACTTGATTCCCGGCCCTTAGCTACCTCATTGAGAAAGCTAGTATACAAAGGCATAGCTAATAGTTTGGTCTAATATGTATACATAATAGACATTCTTGCATAGTCTACATCAATATCAATTATAATAATATTTCATCCCCTTAACATTTTAATTCTTAATGTTTGCAACAAACAATAAAAGAAAAAGTTGTTTTGTTGCCTGAGTGATTTAATTTAGAAGTTAAAAAATATATATTTCTTTGCCTCCTTTATTTTGTATCCTTTACACAAACGGTTTTTGTCTTAAATGAATTGATAACTCAGTTTTCCACTTTTCATTTAGGTCTTATTGTCACCTTTCCAGCAAGCCATAAGCTTTTAATTAGAAAACATGTTTATTTATTTTATCCCATGAGCATCTTTTGAAATGGTGGTAACTATTTTCATAACACTTAGGCACTCATCCTATAGAGCCATACATAAGAAAAATATTCTATGAATAAAATATATCCATGAAAAAAGAAAAAAAATACCTGAAATGATTATTTTTAGTGACTCTTTGACATAGCAACCCCTGGAAAGTTTAATAATGTCAGAATACCCCTTAGGCAAAAATTGGCTAGATATTTTTAAGATTTATGAAAATAAGAGACTAGGGAAGAGAAGAGCTTTAGGGATGATTTTCTTATTTCTGATTAAAGTGATTGAACAGAAAGTAGTAAATCATAATACAAAAAGAACAGTATTAAAAAAAATTAAAAAAAAGAACAGTATTTTTGGGAAAATAAATTCCATTTTGAATATATGGAGCTCAAGTTGTTGATAGGACATTTCAGGAAAATACTAAAAATTATAAAAGAAGAGCAAGAGAAGTTGTAGCCCAGGAGAAGTAGTAAGCATAGAGTTTTGGGGAATGTCACCACTAAAGAAGCAGAAAGAAGCAAGTAGCCTAGAAGTGACTCCTGGATCGTTCTGAGAGTTGCACTCTCTCACAAATCCAGACTAGTTCTGCTAGTCTTTGCAGCTCTGGGAAATCTTATAATGGTACTCTCTTACTTAAAGAAATTTTAAGGTTTCCCTTTAAATATATGATGAATGTAAAATATCTGAGGATGTTATTGAGCCTGGACCATGGTCCAAGACTAAGAAAGCCACATGAACAAGTAAAAATATTCATTGTTTTGTATGCTTTGTATTGTTTTAATAAAGTCAGTCAATAGCAATCGAATCAACATGTTTCGGTCTGTATTGTATTAGATACAGACAAACATGCATTTGCTGTGAGCATAGACACACAAACACGCACAAATCTGTGTACATCCCTCTCTCCTTTTTGCATACCTTTGTGTACCTTTCTTACTAGAACATTTAACAGAAATTCCATGCTGTTCTATGGGCCAGGTGGGCTTCCTTTTCCTCTGAAGGTGTGTAATAGCTCTTGTCTGTGCAAGTTATCTGAAAGAATTCATAATCTAATGTTTAATATCAGTTAATTTTTATTTATTGATAAACTTTCTCATTAAGTGGATTTTAAAGTCCTCAAAATAGAGATTGTGTTTATGTCTTATAATGGACTATGCTGATATCTAACCTTGCTTAAAATTCTTCAGTCACTCTCTACTGCTTGAATGGGAAATTCCAATTACGTTTACATAGCAGACAAGTTCTTTAGTAGTCTCAGCACAAAATACCACTCAATCTTTACCCACCCTGTTTCAGCTTTCATCATTAGTCAGGATATGCACCAACCAAGCCAAGTCAGTGTTTTCTTTTTCTTAAAAATACTGTGATCGTTCATGTCTCTTCTTTTTTCCTTTGTTGTTGCCTACGTCTAGAATGTTTCTTTCTTTCTTTCCTGGTGAACTTCTCTTCAAAATACACAGACTTTTCATTTTTCTTTGCCCAGATCAAAGTATCATTCCTTCTGCTTCTACTTCACTTTGGTGCAGCCACATCTCTTATATTATGGTTATATTTTGTGCCTGTCTTCTCCCTCAGATTGTGAATAGATTCTTTGATAGTAGGAACTGGTTTTTAACTTATCTCTGAATTAGTAGGACCTATTTTACTGTCATTCAAAAAAAAGATATTGAACAAATAGATTTATATAAAAGATTAACTAATGATTTTCTTTCAATGCCTAACAGAGTGTTTTACTCAGTGTCTTAGTCAAAAATAAGGTGATGCAAGTCAGAATAAGATAACAATAGAAAGATTCCAAATCTCTAATGAAGATGAAGATTTAAATCCAATTCAGCCTCTTTAGTAAATACTCTTTTTCAGTAGACGTGATTTCTTCCTACAGTAAAAGTGGGTGTCTATGAATATCACTATTTCTAGGAAGTTCAGTAATCACATATATTAATTTCTTCAGTAAGATGCTAATACATAACCATGGACAGACAAATGTATTAAGTTATTTAATTAGGGCTTTTCCAATTTTCTTTCAGCAACAAACACTTTTACCTAATAAAACCTTCATCAGGACCCTAGTTTTTGAAGAAGATCATAATTAAATTGTTCTTATGGAGCCCAAGGGGATCAGGAGATTAGGAATATCATCATTTTGCTTCCATATACACACCTATACATATATATATATGAATATATATATATATTCACAACCTGGTTTTTCTTTAGTCACCTCTGCTAAAATATGAGGGATATATATGAAAAATTATTCTTCCAGATGATAGAAAATAAAGCAAACACAAGTCACCCACTGGAAAGCAACTGACAACATTATTGCTAGGGTTGGAATCAGAAAATGTGGATTGATAGCTTGGTTCTAATATATTATAGTTGTAGACCCCTTACAATTCACTTAACCATTTTAACTTTACTTTTTAATTCTTTCAAATGGGGTCGTTATGCCCACCTACTTTGTTCCTATAAATCCAAAATAAGAGGATAAATGTGAAGTAATTCTTACATTGTAGGAAATTTTACTAATAAGAGATGCTATTTTTATTGTTATTTTAACTAAGACAATATGGTTTTAATTATTTATTTATAATTTTGTCTTGTAAACATTTGAAGAGTATGATAAAGTTGTACCCACTGGCTACCAATAACAGTGTCCTTGTTTTTTTCAACTCAAGAAAAAATAGAAGAAATGTAGTAAGTTGTGAATTCATAATCTCCATTTGCCTATATGAAGTAAATAATTATACAAATGGATTAGAAATATCATAATCCACAAAGTTAAATAAATGAAATGTTTTTACCTTAGTGCCATGGCATTTATGCCCTGCTGAATAACTACCACATTTCTCTAGCTAGATGTCATATTTATAAGAATACTGGACTGAAAAGCATTTGTGTATTTAGAAATGTTCATGTCTCTTTGCCTAACCAGGCGGTGGCATCATGGATAGAGTGTCAGACTGGGACTTAGAGGACCCAGGTTTAAAACCCCGAGGTCACCAACTTGAGCGTGGGCTCATCTAGTTTGAGCAAGACTCACCAGCTTGAGCTCAAGGTCACTGCCTTGAGCAAGGGGTCACTCGGTCTGCTGTAGGCCCCAGTCAAGGCACATATAAGAAGGCAAACAATGAACAACTAAGGTGCTACAACAAAGAGTAGATGCTTCTCATTTCTCTCCCTTCCTGTCTGTCTTTCCCTATCTGTTCATCTCTCTACCTCTCTCTGTCTTTGTCAAACAGAAAAGAAAAAAAAAAGAGAAATGTTCATGTCTCTTCAAGGATAAATGCTATTACTTTTAAAAATTAGTCTTGATGGGTCTATCCTTATAAGGTGAAAACAGAAGTAAAATGTTGTATTTGTGGTCTGTTGTTTACTTCCGCAAAAACCAAGAATAAAGTGAAGATCACAGATATTAAGAGCTAAAAAATAAATAACACATAAAAATAAAAAAGTCAAAATGAGATGCCTACTCAGAAATGAAAACATATATTAAAGAGGAAGTCTGAAATAAATCTGTAATTTTCATCATGCTTTGGTGATTACTGTACTCTGACATACAATCTCCTTTTTGTTCATTTTTAAAAGTCATATATGGAATACAAAAGACTTTCAAGGAGAATAGAAGTAACTTCAACACTCTCCTTTATATTTCCTAAAAAAGGAAAAAAAATTTAAAACACTAAGTGAACTTAAATGCGAAATGCTGTCGGGGTAGTATGACTGACATCCATTCTCAAGAGGAAAGAAGTGTTCTGAACAGGAAGAACACAGACTAACTAGCAAGAACACCCTCTTAAGCATTTTCAGAACACAAACTTCAGCTAAAAACTATAGGCAATAAAGTTTTCTATAATACTTTACATAAATATCAAGGGCTAGATGTAGACAAACAGATCCATGCTTCTCCTTAGATATAGAAAAAATGATCTATGTCAATGAAGCATACTGCTCAAAAGGTTTATAACAAAATGGGTAAGTAAGCATTACCACACCACATAAAGCAAAGAGTAATAAGAATCTAGGTATCATGTGGTATTCAAATTTTATAGAATATGTTTCAGGTGCTGGCTGAGTACTGTAGTTCAATTGGTTAGACTAGACTGAGCATTGTCAAGATACAATAAGGTTGTAGATTCCATCCCCGCTCAGGGCACATACAATAATCAACCAATGATGGCATGAATAGCTGGAACAATGAATCAATGTTTCTCTGTCTCTCTCCCTGTCTTTCTAAAAATCAATAAATATAGAAATATATAGTAAGCTAGGTGATAATAGGCTCCTTTCACAGAGGAAAAACTTAGTTAGAAAAATGAAATAATTAATTTAACAAACAATCTTTGTGCTGGGAAATAGGTATAGGTATATAGGTATAGGTAGTTGAATCTGTAAAATGAAATTTTTCCTCAAGGAGACTAATGTCTAGTGGAGAAGACAGACACACAGACACAAAAGAACAAATATTGGCAACATAGGCATATGGGCAGGAAGCTGAAAGCATGTGGAAGGAACACAAGTCAGTCGGAGTAGCTTGTCTAGGAAGTGTGCACCAGAGCAAAGATGACTGCTGAGATACTTTTTGAAATGTGAATTAAGAGTCTGCCAGATGAAGAAGCTACATTCATTGTAGCATGGAGATATCTAATGGTTTTAGGAAACTACAAGTTTCAGACCTTGGATAGAACAAAGAAAAAAAATACATTAGAGAAAAGAAGAAAGGTTTGGAGACATTCTTCACGAACCTTGTGTATTTCTTCACATCAAGGCATTAACAGACAATTTGCTCAAATTTATTTACATTCTTGCATATTAAAGACAGAGAATGTATCCCTTTTCAGAGACATCACCATATAGTACACATAAAAATATCTCCCCACCCTCTCTGGAGATTTCATTACATTCCTGGGTAATAAAGACAGTAAGTTTTGCCAGGAGGGAGAATATCAGCTTTCACTTTCAGACTCTTTATAAGAATAAGAATTTTCTGAGCTCAGGATTCCTCCTTTGTGATGTAGGGACAGTGTGGGTACAATATCTACTGAGACCCAACTCCTTATCATTCCAATTAAGACTCAAAAGGAAAGGAGAATTTCATTTGAGCTCATTGTCTCCTGAGCAGCATAATCTGTGGAAGTCTGGGGAGCCAAAATAGTTATCATCCTGTTGCTGCTTGGAAACTACTACTTCTCTTTTGACAATGGGAAGGGTCAGGCATGAGATATGTAAGAAAAGTTAGGTGACAGTGTCCCAGTAGAGCCCAAGCTCTATGTTGATCAGGCATCCCTGATTCGACTTCCTGTGCAGTGGACACTCCTGCTTATCAGCAGGCTGGCAGCCTCTTCAAGACTACTCTTGAGGCAGCTATGAGAATTCTACTTATCAGTGCCGACACTAACTGTCACCAGAGGAAAGACATGGGACCGACATACAAGTTAGTTGCAAGAATCACACAGGCAATTTATTACTCACAAATCCTTTTGGCGTGCCTGGGTACAGCTTAAGGGGGCCCGGTGGGCGTGCTCCTCTCTGCTGTCTTTGGTCAGCGCTCAGAGCAGAGTGGAGACAGTCCATGTTCACGTTGGAGTCTGGGCGACTACCGCAGAAAGGGGGGGCCTCAGTATTAATACCTTTTCTGGCCAATGCCTTCTAACAGGTGTCAATCTACAGGACTATCACCTCAAACCATCTTTTTGGGAGTGCCTCACAGGGAGCCCTTTTCATATTAATTTATTAAAATGTTACATCAAGCCACTTTTAAGATGTTTCTAGGGAAGATTCTTGTTTATGTTAATTTACAGAGTTATGACATCAAGCCACTTCTTATCTATGTATAACTTCACACACACACTAACTGGGCTCTACTTGAAAGTCAGAGTCTGTTTATTACATATGCACACACTATATTAATTCCTATCCAGACAGCATAACTTTAATTTCCTTAATTAATTTTAATATTATATCTTAATTACTTTTATATATCTTCCATATTTTTATATTTCTATATATTTAATTACTATAACATTATATTACTACAACAAAAAGGATATGTTAAACCATACATCAATGCATCTTTTAAAAGCCAAATCAAAATCGGCTTCTATGCACAAATGAATCTAGTTATAGAGAATGCTGTGTTTAGATAGAGGACCTCATTTAGTTTAAAAGGTTATTAACAAAAAAAGTAGAATTTAATACTATTTTTTAATGTTTAAGTAGTTATATAACTATTTGCATAGGCCTGGAAAAGGGCTAATATTCTCAGATCTTTTTTTAAAGAAACTTGAGTTTCACGATAACATTACAAACAAATTGAGCAAAGATTTTGGGAGCTTTTGAAATTATATTCCCTGGAGTTAGGAGAAGAACAAGCTAATAGCTCTGGATTTATTATGTACTAATAAGTCAGTTCCACAGTATGGGGATTTTACCACATAATGTGTCTGTTCTCAAATTTGATGTTGAACTTCCTGAATTGTTTTAAATTGCGCTCAAGAAAGTGTAAGTTTTTATATGAAACAAAATACATTGAGAGTCTTGTTTTGGTGAATAAGAGTTGTCGTAATGTGAGGTTATTATTTTCAGGCTCTTTTTGTGTTTTGTTTTATTTTGGTCCAAGGTAATTTCTTTTATTCTTTTATTTTTGCTAAACTAGAAATTGTATAAGCTCTGTATTCAACATATATCTTTAAAAAATATAATTCGACACATAGCTTTGTTGACATGTTTGTTTTTATCACATCAGATTGAAGGTATACTAGTTATGGATAATGTTGTTTGTGCAATATTGGTGCGATCATTATTTATTTTATGGATGTTTTGATAACTGTGTAATAAAAACCATTCATTTAGAAGTTAACAATTACTCATTTTGCTTACTATCCAAAATATAGGATTCTACACTTAGTTTAGATTTTTTTTTATCTGCAAAAGTCATTGTGGAAGAAAATACTCAATGTAGAACAGGTATGATACTAAATCAGGGAATAATTTCATTGAGCATATATTGGAGATATACAAATTTACAAGGAAACTCCTACATTTTTTTATACATCGTATTTTGTCAGTATATGAGCTGATTCAGCAGGATCTCTTCTAATGAAATACTTTGTACCCTCAATGTAGGAGAGCTTTCAGAATTGCCATATATCTAAATATTTGATTATTCTAAGTCTAGACTTAAGCCTCAAACTTAATATAAACAAAGGTGTTATAAATATCACAAAACCACCAATAGTAAAGTTTATACTCTTATGGTATATTTATTAAGAGTTGAATGAGATGTCAGAGATTATTAATATGATCCTTTTCTATTGCTAAAGTAATTAGTCATTCACACAAGGTCACCAGTTCATTGGTAAACAAGATAGTAAAAAAAATCCAAGTGTCCCAAAGGTCAACTTATTGCATCTTTGTGCAGGAGCACACTCATGAGCACCTCCCACCTTCCCAGATGCTTCAAATAACATTGTTCCAGATCAACCCTCTTCTTGAATTAGAAGTATGTGACTGAGCTTAGTGTTCATGATATGATGGCCATAAACATAATATAACATATATATATATATATATATATATATATATATATATATATATATATATATATATATATATAAACCCAGAGAGAAGGGGGGATTGGAACATAATTGGAAATAAATTAGATAATTAGCATGTTTCCAAGATATAGATAAGAAATTTATTAATCTGGTTATATTGAGAAGAGGAAAAGACATCATGTTTTAAATATTCACTGACTGTGGCCACTAGTTTACATGGTCCAATCAATATTTTGAACTCTGATTGAGTATCTCATATGATCTCTTGTTAGAAGCCAGCAAAGGGGTATATAAATAGCTTGATGGAACAGGGATACCATTGTAGAGTAGAAAGAAAATTTCTTTACTGAGGAATGTAGATGTGGGTTTGAATCAAGTTCTGTTACCTAATAAAATGTATTAAAGTTTATTGAGCATCATTTTGCTTACCTTGGAAATTGTTCTTGCAGTTTTCAGACTGCACTTCACAGTTCCTCAAGTTTATTTATTCAATTACTTGCTGGTAAATCCCATATGTACTTCAGGTCTCTCAATTTAAGAACGCCTAAAACGAAATTTATCATCTCTCCTCTCCAACACTGTCCTTTCCTTTGTTACCTATTTGAATAAACTAACTTTTATTCTAATTACTTAATTTAGAAACATGAAATTCATTTTATATTTGTTCCTTTCTCAGTCACACAAAGTCATCTTTCATTGTTTCCTTTTTTCCCTCCTATTCTGCCACCATCACTTTTCTACAATATTGATGCAATAGGTTAAATTATGCTTCTAAATGAGAATCATGCTATTGCAGGGCCTAAGACCCTTCAATGATTTGTCGGAGATTTCCAGATAAAGCTTCAGCTTTTGGGTTGGCACCTGTCAAGGTTTCTCAACTTTCACTCTATCGACATTTTAGATGAGATAATTCTTTGTTTGGACTGGGGGTGGGGAGGAAGGCCATTCTTGTGCATTGTAGGAAGTCTAGCAGCATCTCTGGCCTTTGTCTACTTATTAGATGCTAGTTGTATACTTCCTGCTCATTGTAACAACATTAACATTTGTTCTGGCATTGCCAAACGTTTCCTGGGGACAAAATCTTGACTTGTTGCGAACCTCTGATATACGTGATCTGGCTACTGAATTTCTACTTCTCTGTAAAAATATTCAAAATATATTATACCTTTTTCCAACACAAGCTCTTCCTTCCAGTCATCCCAACTAGTACCACTTTTCTAAGCAAGCCCTGCTTTTCCATGTCCCCAGGTTTTCCCATCTCCGCTCAAAATGATATTTTAGCTCACAATGTCCTTTTTTTTATCTAGCTGACTACTGTTAATCAACTTAAAAATTCATTTCTGGCACTGGTTTATTTTGTAAATCTTTACTCTTGCTAATCTAGAGGAAGTTTGAAGTACTTTTATCAAAGTACTTAAACTGTATTACATTTTTAAAATAAACTTTGTTCATCTCTATCATACTGTATATTCTTCACATAGCAGCATGTCTTATTTAGTTTGCATTCTTAATTCCTTGTCAACAAGTGGCAAACTCATTAGATATTTGTTTTTATAAATGAATATTCCCCTCATAAGAATAAATTGTGTATAGCACATGTTTAGTCTCTTGCACATAGTAGTCATTAAGTTAATGTTAATTGTTTTCCATATGCATTTCATAAACTTTCTGATAGGATTATTTATACTGGGTTAAAAAATGTTTTGTTAGAGTTTTTGAAAATTTTAAATTTTGGATAAAGTGTTATAAACTTGTAGTTTACTTTTTAGCCTTGCATACTACCAAGCCAGTGTGATTGGTATTTCCACAGTCATCTAGTTGACCTTGTTGACTTCCAACTTCAGTCTTTTATGTTTTCTTCTATATAGTCCTTTCAATTCTGCACCTCTATAAAATTTTCTGATTCATAGAGGCCAACTCAATCCCAGTTTCTCCATAGTCTAACACTTTAGCTCATGTCATTTTTTTCCTATTATAATAAAATTATGTCTATCTGCTCTTTTATTATTGGTCAACTCCTGTAAGGAAGACAAAAATTTACTAGTAATAATCAACCTGAAAATACAGGTAAGAATAAAACATCTAAACAGCAAAGACAGAACTATGCCACCTAGTAAAGTTCGTGACCATTTAAATGGCTTTATTCCTGAGGGGATAAACTGCAAAATTATACTATTTGGAATATCATGAAAAAATATAATGCATTGTAGAAGATTTCTAGCAAAATTGTTAAATTCAGATTAACCCTTGAAAAAGCATTTATAAACAGAAATGATCTTGCTTTTTTATAGCCCTTTATTAATTTAGACTGTAAGACAAATATATGCATATAAATGTTGGTCTGTTTTTCAAATGGTTTCTGCATAAATCCCATATCTTTTGGGTTTTCTTGTATAGAATTTGAAAACCTATCTCATTAGATTGTGGTATTAACTCTCAAACTACAACAATGGCATTGTCTCTGTAACCTAATTTACAAAAGAAAGAGAATTTTAATATTCTATCAGTGAATTTGAAGGCATAATCAGTGTTTCTTTAAAAAAAGGATTTTCTATGCAGCTTTGAGATTAGAAATATTCTATTTGTATGAAAGATTTTTTTATAAATCTTCAGTTTCTATTTCCCATGTTGAATAAAAGTTTCGATTTTTACAATAGATTCCTCATTGGGGAGAGGAAAAGCAACACTATCCTGAATAAAAGATTTTGCTTTGAAATTGTATATATGAAATATTTAAATGAAAGGAAAGTTACTGTGCTATTTTGTATTTGCCATGGTTTTTTAATTTTCAGTAAGTACTGAATAGTTCTTTTCTATATAAGGAACCATTATCTGTGTTTTTATCAACATTATCTTTCCTTTTTATTTAGACTTATAAAAAAAAGAACAGTGTCCTAAAAATCAGCCTTCATGCTTTTGTCTTGAATCAGTAATTTAGTAGCATTTATAAGAAATATAGGACATATCAAATGCATAGAGCCTTTGTGAAGATTAAATTTAAAGCACAAATAATACCCAAAATAAAACCATTTCCTTTCTATATCCTCTTAATCTAAACTAAAAATATTTTCATTTCTAGATACTTTAATAACATTTATTTAAAAATTTTAAATATCAAGGGAAATAGAAAGGAGACTGATGGTTAGAATTTGGGGAAGTCAAGAATCTGAAATATTCAATAATATGACAGTAGTAAAAAGTATTTTCCATATCCACAACACAAACCTGAAGAAAACTAGCAAGTGTTTGCATGGACACATTGAGAACACACTGGAAAAGGTTCTTTCTGTTTTTCTTTTCTCTGTAATGCAGTATATATAAAGGCAGAAATATTTATTTTAAGTAGTTTGTAATTAGGATTACTCAGCTACTATTTTTTCTGTGATATTGTTTAGGGAAGATTTTGCTTTTTTTTTTTCTTTTACACTACTATGGCATTTATTTTTCCCTTTTATGTAAGTTCTGGGTTTGTAGAAAGATTTGGGAAAAGGTATGTAATGCTCCACTGGACCAGATAATTAGTGATGAATGAAACTCCAAGAGGTCTACAGGTTCAGCCAAGTTGGACTTAACATTTAGAAGTCTAGATGTTTATTGAAACTGGCAAAAACCTCTTGAGTCCACGTCAATGACCTGTGAGTTTTGTGACACAATGCGTTTTGACAAGGTTTTCAGTATTCCTTGTATGTAGACAGAATGAGTTACTTTGAGTAGAGCTATAATGCTTTAGGCTAAAATACTGGAGTTTCAGGAATATAAAAATGAAAGGGGATAAAAAAATTAAATCTCTTATATCACGAGAGTTTGGGTTTAAATTTAAGGATAATGTCTGCAAGATTTGTATTTATTTTTAAATAGCATGTTTATTGTGCCTGAAAGTATTTCATTGAATAATTAAAAACAAAGATTTATTTTATATTTGGCTTTTAGACTATGAGAAATATGCTAGGATAGTTTTATTGGAGTTCTTATTACTATTACTTTCTTCTTTGAGAGGTAAGATTGAAGGCATTTTGGAACTACATAGAGTGTTGAGTTTCACTCTATGTAGAAAAAATAAAGATAGTCAAGAGAACACCTCAGAGTTTTTATCTGTGTCAAAGACTCATGTTTTGCCCAAGCAAGTTTGCATGTCTTAGGAAGAAATGGCTAAGACAAAGGTGATGGTGGTGATGCCAGCAGCAGTAGGAGTAGAAACATTAGTAGAGGTAACAGCAGAATATCACATACTTCACTAAGTATTTTATATGCGTTAGTTAATATTTATAATTTGGTAAAGGAGATATATTGTTTCTTATTGTTTGTTGAAAGTAGTGAACAGACATTAAACAAAATTACAGAGCCAAAATAACTTGATAGAACTGGTATTTTAATGTAGACTATTGAGACCCCAAAATTCTTGTTTTACCAGATACACTATTTTGCAAAATCAGTAACTCGGAGGAGGCAATATCAGAAATTCTGATATTAAATTCAAGACGTGTTCAAACCTGTATTTGTGACTTTAGGAATAATAGCATAAGAAGGGATAGATGTAATTGTAGTATGGAGGAGAGACTGCATATTTATTCACGTCTCTGGTGAAAATACTTAGTTTCCAGCCCTCCTCTGATTCTCCTTCACAAGATGGTATTTAGATATTGGGAAATATGCCATCTTTCAATACAGTCTCATCTCGTAGAAGGATATTCTTTTCTTTTTAAATGGTATTTATTCATTTTAAAGAGGAGGGAGGGTGGGAGGGAGGGAGGGAGGGAGGGAAGGAGGGAGGGTGAGAGAGAGAGAGAGAGAGAGAGAGAGAGAGAGAGAGAAGGAACAGAGAAAGGGGGGAGCAGGAAGCATCAACTCCCATATGTGTCTTGACCAGGCAAGCCCAGGGTTTGGAACTGGAGACCTCAGCTTTCCAAGTCAACACCCTATCCACTATGCCTCCACAGGCCAGGCTAGAAGGATATTCTTAATTGTGTAAGGAATGATCCATATTGGTTCAAGAATCACCTTTGCCAGCTGCCTCTTCCCAGATTTCAAAAGGGGAATGAGGTAATGTCCTCTTTGCCCTCAGGTTTTCCTTTTAACAAGCTATATACCTGGCCAGGGATTGATAAAATCTGGAGTACAGGTTCCTATCTCTCTCTTCTTTCTCTTTCTCTCTCTCTCTCTCTCTCTCTCTCTCTCTCTCTCATCTCCCCCAAATATCCTTATAGCTGATAGGTAAATATTTTCTTTTGTTTTTCTTTATTAAACATTTAATTTATAGGGACACACACCTATGGCTTAGTACATATTTACTGTACTGTGTTAAAAAAATGATGTATTTAAAAAGTATATGCCTTCCTATTCATAAGCCTTGCTTAAAGAGAAACATGTCTGATGAATAAAATTCAGGGTTAAGGTTCAAAAGTAGAAAGCTCTAGGGCAGGAGTCCCCAAACTTCTTACATAGGGGGCCAGTTCACTGTCCTTCAAACCATTGGAGGGCCAGACTATAAAAAAACTATGAACAAATCCCTATGCACACTGCACATACCTTATTTTAAAGTAAAAAACCAAAACGGGAATGAATACAATATTTAAAATAAAGAACAAGTAAATTTAAATCAACAAACTGACCAGTATTTCAATGGGAACTGTGGGCCTGCTTTTGACTAATGAGATGGTCAATGTGCTCCTCTCACTGAGCACCAGTGAAAGAGGTGTCCCTTCCGGAAATGCAGCGGGGGCTGGATAAATGGCCTCAGGGGGCACATGCGGCCCACGGGCCATAGTTTGGGGACCCCTGCTCTAGGGTATAGGGTTAAAAATGTATTGGTTTTGGGTGGAAAAAAGTGAAGGGATTAAGCACACACAAAAAAAAGAAAAAGAAAACCTCATAGACTCAGACAACAGCATGCTCATTTCCAGAAGGAAGGGGGTAGAGGAGGTAGAAGAGAGTATAGGAAGATAAATGGTGGTGGAAGGAGTCTTGAGTTGAGGTAGTGAACACACAATATACAGAGGTTGTTTTATGGAATTACACACCTGTTCACTACTTAAGTTTTCTAATTTAAATAGGGGTGGGCAAAAGACGTTTACATTTGTAATACAAATAAGTAGTGCAATAATTAAAAAATAATAATATAAGAATAAACTCTGTTTAATCATGTACTCACAATTGTATACTTACTTTTACCTACTTCTGTATTTTAACAGAGTCCTTGCATTCTAAGTTGTTTTCTTGACCCAGCAAGACAGATTTGACTCTTGTATTACATGTTGCTTTGTAAAATGGAAACAAGAAAAGCACTGCAGGTTTCAATTTGATATGCAGTGGTGGACTGCTGATCAAGAACACTGCAGCTGGCCCTGGCCGGTTGGCTCAGTGGTAGAGCGTCGGCATGGTATGCAAGAGTCCCGGGTTTGATTTCCAGCCAGGGCACACAGGAGAGGTGCCCATCTACTTCTCCACCCTCCCCCTCTCCTTCCTGTCTGTCTCTCTCTTCCCCTCCCTCAGCCAAGGCTCCATTGGAGCAAAGTTGGCCCGGGCACTGAGGATGGCTCTGTGGCCTCTGCCTCAGGCGATAGAATGTCTCTGGTTACAACAGAGCAACGCCTCAGATGGGCAAAGCATCACCCCCTGGTGGTCGTGGCGGGAGGGGGGGATCCAGGTCAGGCGCATGTGGGAGTCTGTCTGACTGCCTCCCCGTTTCCAGCTTCAGAAAATACAAAAAAAAAAAAGAACGCTGCAGCTGACAATTGTTAATATACCTGAGTAGGCACGCAACAATTTGGATAAACTCCAAAGTCAATGTTGATTACAGTTGATTGATAAAAATATGCTTCCTATCCAAGGTCAAATTAATTTGTAAGCATTTTCTTTTGCTTGCTGAGCAGCTTCCATAGAAATCCCAGTTTAACATGATAGCTTTGCATGCATTTTCTCACTTAAGTGTCTAAACCTTCCCTTCACTTCAGTGTATCTGGTATATTGTATGGAGACACTAAAAAAAACTCCAAAAAACAAAAAACTCCTCTCAAAATTTTAGTTTATTTATATTTGCTTTACATG
The DNA here is from genome assembly GCF_036850995.1 of Saccopteryx leptura. Taxonomy (NCBI): domain Eukaryota; kingdom Metazoa; phylum Chordata; class Mammalia; order Chiroptera; family Emballonuridae; genus Saccopteryx; species Saccopteryx leptura. Next base: position 25,154,405 of record NC_089509.1, on the reverse strand, counting down.
TTCTGAAATAATTTAATATTACAGGTAGCAGTTGAAAATGTCCTGAGGGTGCTTTTACACAAGAATAGAAAACAAAACTATCTTTTAGCGACTACATAATATAACTGCTTTGACAATATCTGTGGTTGAAGGATCAAGATATTTCAGGGCATGTTCACAAAAAACAATGAAAATTAGGCTTTTAACCTCAAGAATAACCATATTCTTACTGTATTATAAAATCATGTCACTTTGCTTCATTCAGGTACACAATATGTGCCCTTCAATGTTAGAATTTAACATGCTCTGTTGAAATAGTATTTGTCAATATTATTTGATCTATGGAAAAGCATAATGTAACTTTTGATTTTTTTAGCTATGAAGCCTTATAATGTTAAGCAGAAGGAAAACTGAAACATTTTCATTTTGTAGAGTTTTCTGCATCATAAGAAAGCTAAAGTATTATAGAAAAGCTGTCCTTCCCTTGGGATTTAATGGATATAAGTTTACCGCAGTGATACAGTTCTAAAAGAAATAAGAGCATGGGGTAGGGACAGCTGGGTGAGGGAGGTGGAGGGAGAGAGTGAAAAAGGACAAAGGAAAAAACTCATGGACAATAAATAAATAAATAAATAAATAAATAAATAAATAAATAAATAAAAACACATGGGCTTCTTTTTCAGTTACAGTTTAATAACTCTAAAAGTGGGAGCTTTTATCAGCAGATTTTTAAATGAAGCATTTGTAAAACAAATCACCTAATCTCAACAATTAAAAGATTTCATAGTTAAAGTTGTTTTGGCAAGTACAGAGTTCCGTTCTCAGAGGGGCTCTGGATTACTTATACTGACCTTTGAAGTAGCTTTCTTACCTCTAGATGCAAATTCTTCTCAAATATTTCTTGTTGTTCTGCGTCTAAGCCTTTGTTATGACCTCCATTTTCTGAAATTGGGTGAGAGCCAATGTTTGCACCTTCTGAAAAAGCCACATGAGAGAGAGAAGAAAGACTCTGTTATATCTTTAAAGTGTGGAAATTTTTCAAAGAATCCTTCTTCCCTTTATTGGCCTCTTTCCACTCAGTCCAATTTTTAAAAAAATACATTGCCCCTTACTTGAAGAGTTACTTTAAATTTGATCTCTTTATGAAAACCATCACCAAATCATGTATATAAGTGATCCCTCTTCACTCTATTCTAATAAACCAGTTCTTATCTCTAACCCTTATATTATTATTTTCTGTATATTCGCATTTATAGAATATGATTAACTTGAGAACAAACAACATACTTTATTAATATTTATATGCATGTGATATCTAGTAAAGTATTTCACATACAGCTGTTCTAATTAATGTCTGTCAAATAAATGTTTTCATAATAGAAAGTATAAATCCAGTTAATGAACATAAATACTTTTTAAAACAAACTTAGTCTAGCTTGGACACAGAAATTAGCTATTAGTGTTGCTTTGTAGCTCGAGTGCCTACAATGACAACATTTATTGGATTGATTAAAATTTTTAGTGAAAATTTTTCTCAGATTAATTAAAATGTTAATTTTTAGCAGTTGAAGAAATATGACATAAAGCCAGACCAGGCAGTGACACAGTGGATAATGCATTGTCCTAGGACACTGAAGACCCAGATTCAAACCCTGAGGTCACCATCCTGAGTGCAGGTTCATCCAGCTTGAGTGAGGGCTCACCAGCTTGAGTGTGGGGTCGCAGGCTTGAGCGTGAGATCATAGACATAACCCCATGGTCTCTGGCTTGAGTCCAAAGGTTGCTGGCTTGGAGCCTAAGGTCACTGCCTTCAGCAAGGGCTCATCGGCTCGGCTGGAGCCCCCCCATCAAGTCATATATGAAAAAGCAATTAATGAACAAGTAAGGTGCCACAGCAAGGAATTGATGCTTCTCATCTTCCTTTCAATATAAGAAAGGAAAAAGAAATACAACAAAAGGAATGGTCGACATAAAGAATGGCAATCTGGGCCTCCAGAATAATGTTGATATTCTACCAACTAAACAGTAACATCAGAGAGAAATGTTTACAACCATCAGCTACTAAGTACTGTGTGAGGTTATTTTCATACTTGATCTCCTTCTGTCTTCACAACAAACATGCTATGCAATTATTAATGTCCTCATTGTTACAAAGAAAGACTTCAGTCATCTTGTTCAAAGTCAAGCTAGAATAATAAATGACCAGCTAGAATTGACACCCTGTTCTGTCTGACATCCAAATACATCTTTCTAATATACTATTCTGTTTTGAGGATCATCTTCAAAGGTGATAATATTATGCTCTAAATTATAGACCTTCCCAATTCATTTGTTGAAGCTCTAAGCCCCAAAGTGACTGATTTAGAAACAGGGCCTTTAAAGATGTACCTAAAGTTAAATGAGGTCATGGGGGTAAGGTCCTAATCCAACAGACTGATGTCTGTATATACAAAGAAGGAAAAGAAACCAGGAATTGTCAACACAGAGAAAAGACCCTATGAGAACACAGTGAGAAATAAGCCAAATGCAAGCCAGAAAAGAGGCCTTAAGAGAAACATATCCTGCTGTCATTTAATATTGATCTTCCAGCCCCCAGAGCTGTGAGGAAATACATTTTTGTTGTTTAAGCCACTCAGTATGTGGTGATTTGTTATGTAAAGCCTTGCAGACTAGTACAGAGACTGTATTAAAAATCAAACTTTATGCAGTTAAGAAAAAATTCTTATGTCTAGCTACTGAGAAATGATCTAGAGATACAATGTCTCTGTGTTTTGTGTGGCAGTTTCATTCAATCAGAGCAAAACAAGGAGTATTTATTGAACACTTACTGTGTCCCTGCCAAGTCACTGCCTACTGCAGGCAGAAAAGCTTCTGAGGTTCCAGATTTGATTTCTCTGTATAATCTCTACAATTCCCTTTTGTGGAACCACCTTTTTAGATCAATGCTTAATGAAACTTGACATTATTGCACTTTACTGAATACAAACACTGTCGATTCCTGAAGACCAACCGCCCAGGACTACAGTGGACTTCCTAGGACTCCGATGGATCGTAAATGGCCAGTAGGGCAGACTCTGTTTACTGAGGATGGATTTCTTTCCCAGTTGCTCATCTCCCTCTGCTCCTATATAGATCTCTTTTCTCTCCAGAACATCTTTTGAAGTATAAGTGGCACTTTTTTCTCAACCCTGAGGGATTGGAAAGATATCTGTATAACACAAAAGACGGGTCTGAACAATTGTTTCTAAGAGGTAGTCCTCTTCTTCCTTTTTGTCCTTGGCTCTTTGTTTTTCTGGGTGCTGCATTTTTAAGTGACTTTATTGACACAATATATCTTCAGTGGCCTCTTTCAAAGCGGAAAAAATGAAACTGAAAATAATAGTGAGAACTCTGAGTTGAAACATTTATTGCTCTCTGTTTGCAGCCTGGGTGGTGGGAGAAAAATAGTAGTTTTTCATGGTAATAATGCTGTTAAATGATAAGGCAATCACGCACTCAGACTTTATTTTTATTTGAAAAGACAAACTTATAACTAGTAATGTGGGAGACATGACATCTGTAATCATAAAAACTTGACTTAAAAAGGAAAAAAGTCATACAAAGCTATCCAAGACGAGATATCTAGTCAGAATCATTAGTTCCATTAAGTTCAAATTGAATAAAACCTTTGTTAAATTACTGGTAGATTATTTTCCTGTCAGAATTTGATCCCTTGGAGGAAACATCAGTGATACAATGAAGTTAAAAGTGTGCTACCACTGAGTCCTATGGTAGAAGGTTATTTGTTATATGAGATCTTGGTCACAAATGGAAAAAAATACAATAGCCAGAAGGTTTTGTCGGTACTGATGTAGACATGTAAAAATAAGGCAGAGACACCAGGTGGAGGACCTTCTGCATTTTAGAGAAGTAGCTTCTGAGTTTTGCAATACCAGGTTTTTCCAGGGACATTTAAAATTAAAATAATCACCCGGTAAATTTAATTTTATAAATAAAATAAAATAATTTCCTGAATGGCTGTCTGCAAGATAAATATCACACCAAAAAACTTAGTCTCTGATCAAATATGAATGACCATCAAGGTCATAGAACTCTCTTTTCAGTGCATTAAACATTTCCTTTTAGAAGGAATCATTAGAAAAGTAGGCTCTAAGAATATAGTTTATAGGTATTTGTAGATAATAATTAGTTTATACATAAAATACATTTATGATATACAGTAGTTCTTTCATATCAATGTTAAGTGGTAATCTCTATTATGTTCATTTTTTTCTTATTTGTGTAATTCACATATCTCAGTGATAAACTGTCAGAGATAAGACTAAATCTGTATTCTTTTAATTCCAAATCCTGAGCTCCTTGAGGGAATACCATACAGTTCTCAGTGTTTATTTGGATAATAAAAGAAGGAGATAGCTAACCACCATTTCTCAACCCCCTTTTCTCCTTATACTTCTCCTCTTTTCTCTCCTGATTTTCTTTCTTCTCCTCATACTCTCCTAATTATTTATTGATTGATTACATGTATTTTTTTTTTTTTTGTATTTGTCCGAAGCTGGAAATGGGGATGCAGTCAGACAGATTCCCACATGAGCCTGACCGTGATCCACCCGGCACGCCCACCAGGGGGCGATGCTCTGCCCATCTCGGGCATCGCTCTGTTGCGACCAGAGCCACTCTAGCGCCTGAGGCAGAGGCCACAGAGCCATCCTCAGCACCCGGGCCAACTTTGCTCTAATGGAGCCTTGGCTGCGGGAGGGGAAGAGAGAGACAGAAAGGAAGGAGAGGGGGAGGGGTGGAGAAGCAGATGGGCGCTTCTCCTGTGTACCCTGGCCGGGAATCAAACCTGGGACTTCTGCACGCCAGGCCAATGCTCTACCATTGAGCCAACCAGCCAGTGTGTATTTTTTTTTATATTTCACAATATGTAATGTTTAAGCCTTAGGTTGTTGGGGATAGATCAACATTTCCTGAAGATGTCTCTTGTGTATCACTTTTTAAAATAAAAATCACTGTTAAATAAAAATTTAGTTGATTTGCAATAAAAGAAGTCTCCTAATTTTCTTTTAACTAAATATATACATATACTAGGGGACTCAGAAATATTATTAAATTGCACATCTTAAGAAAAATATATTTGATCTGCAATTATATGAAAGAGTTAGTGGCCTTGAAACTGTGTTGTTACTTGTATGAAAAATAAGAAGCTTCCAAAGAATATTATATTCAAAATACAAGATTTTTAGAAAAAGTCTCATTTCAACAGAGATATATCAAGTAGCCTCTGAACTACTTGATCTTGAAGTGTCCTAAACAGTATGTTTCTGTCTAGAATCCATGATACAGAAATAGGAATGTTTGTATAATATTTATTATCTATGCAACGTTTGTTTTCAAATGAAGCAGAAATGAAAACATAAATGTGTTAAGAAAAGGTCACAGTTTTGTTTTCTTAATACGTAGAAATTTAATGAGAAATCTAATGACTGAAAAAGTGTCCTAGTCCTAACAGTTTAAAACAGAATTAATTTAAAACTAAAGCATGAAAGTCAGCTGAGAGATTGAGGGGAAAAAAAGAGTGGCAAAAAAAGAATGGGTATTTGAGAAAACGAGAGTGAAACCTGAAAATAAGAAAGATATTGAGACTACTTAGCGAGAGAAGCAAAGGTAGAAGGAATGCAGGGAAGGAATTGCACAAATATTGTCACCAAGAGCTCAATTCTGAGTTATTTTTATACAGGTGTCTGCTTCCGTCATAACCACCCTCTCCCAGTGACCGCATAGTGCTTTTACTAGGAATCATTTTTCCTTGAAGAGCCTGCCACCTTTGCAAGTGTAAGTTGTCAGTTAATTGAGTTCTGATATTTTCTCATTCTAAAAATATTCAGAATCCAGGAAGGAATAAAAGAGGACAAGAAAAGAGTGTTTCTTTGTTCCTGGGTTTTGACCTAAATTCCATCAGCAAAGTACACACTGCCTATTTAAAAAGAGGCAAAACAATAAACTATTGGTCGCTGATTCTGAAAATGTTCCATTTTTTTAAATGTTCCATTTTATTTTGCATTTCCCTGCTTTTGAAAGATTTCAATGTTATTGTTACATTTTGAATTACTTTTTTCAAGTGTCTATTATTTTTTAGAATAATTAAAAATTAAACATTTTTAGAGACCATGCATGTGGTAATAATATTCTATCATGTCTTACATTTTATATCTAGCCAAGGGAAGGAAAAGAAGTCCTAGGTAAGGGATTCGTCTATGACTGTTCTAGGGAAATGGAAATGCCTCTGCCTTGCTTTGTTTTTATAAACCAAACAAACTAAATCCTTTGATTTATTTTGAGATGTAACTGACATATAACATTATAGTATTTTCAGGTGTACGACATAATGGTTCCAAATACATGTTTCTATTGGAAAATGTTTACTACAGTTAGTCTAGTTAATATCATCACCACACATACATAGAATTTTTTATGAGAACTTTGTAAGGTGTACTCTTAGCAACTTTCAAATATACAATTTCATATTATTAACTGTAGTTAGTAAAATATAGTTAACCATGTCATTATATTCCTTAGATTTACTTATTTTATAACTAAAGTCTGTATTGTTTGACCACATTCACTGTGTTTATTATACTCTAACCTTCGCCTCTGGCAACCGCTAATCTATAAATTTACTATTTTATATTTATTTTTTATATTCTACATTTGAGAATATACAATATTTGTCTTTCTCTGTCTGACTTGTTTTACTTAGCAAAATGTCCTTAATGTTCATCCATGTTGTCACAAAGGGCAGAGTTTTTTTTTATTGCTGAATAATATTTCAGAGTGTGTGTGTATGTGTGTGTGTGTGTGTGTGTGTGTGTGTGTGTGTGTGTGTGTGTATTCACTGGTTGATGCTTGTATGTGTCCTGACCAGTGATCGAACTTAAAGCCTTGGCATATCAGGATAGCACTTTAACCAACTGAGCTACCCAGCCAGGGCAGTCTCACTTTTTAAAATTTTGCTTTTGTTTTGCTTTTGAATCACATCCCAAATATCATTGCTAAGACCAATGTCAAGGAGTTTACCAACTGTTTTCTTCCAGAAGTTTTATGGTTTTGGGTTTTACATTCAAGTCTTCAATCCATTTTAAGTTAATTATTGTTTATGACATAAGATAGCGGTCCAGTTTCATTGTTTAGCAGTTTTCTCAACATCATTTATTAAAGAGATTGTCCTTTTCCAATTTTATTTTCTTAGCTACTTTGCCTTTCTGGACTCGATTCTGTTCCATTGATTTGTGTCTGTTCTTATGTCAATACCATACTGTTTGGATTACTATAGCTTTGCAATATAGTTTGAAACCAGGAAACATAATGCTCTATCTTTGTTTTTTCTCAGTATTATTTTTCCAATTTGGGAACTTTTATGCTTCCATACAAATTTAGAATGTTCTTTTACTGTGAAAAATGACATTGGAGTTATTTTGATAAAGATTTTGTTGAATCTGTAGATTGTTTTGTTTGTTTGTTTTGTTTTTGTTTTTTGAGGGTTTTTTTTGCCTATATTCTCTCTGAGACTTCCAAATTATGTTGAATAAAAGTGGCAAAAATGAGATCCATGTCCTATACTTGATCGTTTCACTTTTACCATCAAGTATGTTAGCTATAAGCTAGTCATATATGGCCTTTATTATGTTGAAGTATGTTCCCTCAATATTTACTTGTTGAGAGTTTTCTATTGTAAGTGAATGAAGGACAATGGGATCTCTGTGAACTCCATGAATGAAGGGTGTAGCTCACTATGTGTTAGACACTATGTTCAATGCTTTAAACAGATGATTGAAATTAATCTTTACAATTAAGAAGGACTGTCTTTAATTATAGAATCAGTTTCTTAACTACTGTAGATGCTAAAATAAGAAATGAACATCATGTCAAATGTTTGGAATTGTTGAGTCTATTGCTTCTGCATTATCATTTATGTTATGTTAAATTGGGATTATAGTGACTACCTTATTTGTCTACTTAGTAGCTTAATATTTTTTATAAAATTTCCATTACCTACTTTCTTATACAAATAAGGTACTCCCTCTATCAAGCATATTCAGTTCTATGTATCTATGGGAAGAGAAGACAGAAACTGATAAAAAAAAAGTCGATTAGGATCTTTCTGTGGAAATTTTAAGAAATAAAACAATGAGAAATTATTGATGTTCACATTTTCTGATATTTACAGAAACTAAGTTATAGATGAAAAATAAACAAATCAGTTAAGTCAGGGGAAATAATAATGTGTGGAAAATGCTGACAGAATCTTACATGTGATTTTAGCCAAGATTCTAAGTTACAGCAGAAGCAATACTATGTGGTAGAAAACAAATTCTCAATTCAGAGTTGCATGAACTAGAGTTGAATTTTGATTTTTATACCTGCTTAGTTTTGATCCTCATTATTTGATATCTTAAAATGGTGATAGAATTTATAGCATCTTATATTGTCTTTAAAAAAGGTTTTAGGGAAAGTTAAATTACAATATAAGCATGTGAAAGTTCCCAGAACAAATTCAATCAATAAAAATTATTGTCTCAGTTTTGTGAAAGAGAATAAGATTATTTGGTGAAAAGTTGGTATACATATATGTAAAAAAAAAAAGGTATGCTGAGATATGGCAATTTTTAAAAAGCAACAAACATTGTGGCATATTCTATGCTGAATGTGTTGTGAGCTATATGAAATTATGAAGACACTCTGTAGATCTCCCATTTGGCCACGTTTTGTCCAAATCAATGATTTTTAAAAATTTATATAATATCAACAGCATATGTTAACGCAAGTTAAGTGTTATTCAGGGTCATTGTTTTGATGTTAGTAATAAGCAGTCTTACATGATATGAATAAATTAACAAATACAAAATAACTTAATCCAGTATTTTTTTGCTATTGAAAATTTTAAAATTATAACATATAGTGGCACAGATAAAAGTTTGGGATGATTTGTGGAGCTGAAGAGTTAAGGTACATGCATGGTGTTACTGATAACTTTTGCTATTTGAAATAACTTAGAAGAAAAGTCAACTCAAACACTTTAAGCATAGAAGAAAATTTTTTATGTGTATTATTAGAAATCCAAAGGCTTTTTTAGATTCAAAAGATGTCACTGTGTTGGCTTTATTCTTAGTCTCCAGCAGCATAAAGTTCAAGACTTCTCAGGTTCAAGTCCTCTTTGCAGTGGTATATATTAATATTTGCATCCCTGAATCAACATTATGACCAGAGTGTCATGTGCTAATTATTTTAGGCCCAGGTTATATTTTTTCACCCTGGAATAATTGCAGAAGCACACAAAAAGCACATGTTCCAGAAAGAGGGACCTCACCAGATAAAAAAAGTTATCAAAATAGTAGGAAATATATTCTAGGTAGCCAAAGATGCCATGTCTACTACCTCATTTGTCCTAAGAAAAAGTGTCAGCATCTATTATTAAAAAAAAAAATACTTTTGAGCCATTCTCTTTTAAAAATATAGGTCTATAGTTATTGAAGTGAATATGGGATATGTTTAAGCTTGTTTTTCCTTAGCAAATATCTCTTAGTAGAAACTTGATTACCAGGGAACTAAAGACCATTCACTTAGTTTTTGTATTTATTTAATGTCCATCTCTTCCTACTTCTTTAATTAAAAATGTTTGGTAAAATTATTATTGGATTGTAATTAATAATTATTTATTAATTAAAAAATAATGTGGCAGTTTTAAGGTAGGGCTAAGCTATTTTAGCTGAAGTGCTTAAATCATGTATAATAGAGATCATCTAAATAAGTCAATTCAAATAGATTTGACAGTGATAGATAGTAGAGTAGTTTAACCTCATAAATTTTAATTTAATTATAAAGGCTTTGAAAAGGATAGTTAGAAATGTGAAACAAATGCTATATGTCAACGTGCAATATTAAAAAGGAAAAAATCTTTTTTGATAACAATAGAACTCGTCTATATTTTCAATATAATACATACATTCTATGACCAAAGTTAATAGTTAGAAAAAAGAGTTAAATTATGAAAGAGATTAATTATATAATCTGCAGAACAAGGATAACTTTGGGGGTATAGTAAGGAAATAAAGTATTTTGGGTATCCTACTGACTTATATACCTCAACAAAAGTTCTAATTGTATTTCTGTACATGAATAAATTCTCTTTTTAAGTTAATATGTCTAATCTTTTGCATTAGTATTATTTTTATGTATTTATTATATTTTAAACACTACATATTTAAAAGGATGACAAAGCTTAACTGACAAACTATTTTTTCCACACTTATAAAAGAATTCTAGACTTAAACTTTAGTGGAGTTGTTGACAACTTTATTTATTTTCAAACTGTTTTGATTTCTTTTTCCAGAAATGTATTCTTATTTTTATTTTACTTTGTGCGTGAGTGTTTTGTTTGGTTTTATAATTGGAGTAGCTGGTTTTGTTTGTTTCTTTTCTCCTTATGTTTAGCCAAGTACATAAGCACAAACTAAGGGACTAGTCCCTTCAAATATATCAGACTTCAAGCAGATAAGAATTTTAATAATTATTTTCCAAAAAATGATTTGTTCTTTTAGTCTGCTGGTTTATTATTTCACCAGAGGCCTAATGACTAAGCTACTGAGTAGTGTGGGATCACTGTAAAAATGCTGTATGCTACTAACATATCTGTAAATATGAAGTATGTTGAAACAATCAAGCATCCATATCAATGTATGTATGTGATGAATAACCTTTACATACTTCCAAGGTGACAGCACTGTTCAAGAAGTGAGCTATTACAGTTTCAGATTGGCTCCTTGTTTTCTTGTGATTGCAACTCCTTTAATTTCTATTAGCCTCAGCTTTTTTATTTGAAAAATAAGGATAAAATACACCTCATAGAGATATTGTATACACTTGGAAATACATTAAGGCTCTATATATTGATTTCAGCCAGTTTGCCCTTGTTGAGATGTTATCTAGGGATAATTTGGAGGGTAGGTCTGGTTTCCCATAATGGGCTTTAAAGAGTCACATCACAACACCTTGACATCAGTGCTGGGTTTACTCCACAGGTTTATAACATAAATTTGATTCTGTTATTATAAGCATTACCTTTTAAGGCATCACATATAAAACCAGAGGCTAGTTCTTTATTTACATAAGATATATGTTTTTAGTATTCAGAATACTCATATATCTCTGGCATACCTTGACTAATGTTAGAGTCAGTCACTGTGAAGTTAAATAAGTGATCACAAAGTTACGATAGCACATTAGAAAATAGGTACCGTAGGTAGATGAAAAAAATTGAATACTTCTTCTAAGCTTTATAAACCCCTTCCTTTGCAACAATATCTATCTCCCATTTGTATCAGTGATTCTCAGACTTTTTTTTTTAACTTGGAGAATAATAAACGTTGAAATAATTTAACTCTCTGATTCATTTGTATTAAGAGTTCTTTCCAGTAGAATAATCTTTTTTTAGCATCATATAATACCATTGATTATCTTCAGCTTGCTTAGTTAAAATCTTATTTTATATAGCGAGTTCTAGAGATATGCTTTTCTATATTCATATCTGACCGCCCAGCCCAAAATGTAACTTTGACTAAAAGGCAAGGGAAATGTTAAAATTTGCTCAAATGACCTGGACATTCTCTGAGTCTTTGGACTATGCAGCATGCTCCAAAGCCATGCTGGTCACTAGATGTGAGCCTTTAAAATTATTGACCTCTTGGGCCTCCCAGCTGAGCATTCTGATTCAACCATATGATATAAGCATTATTATAATGGGGGTTTTTTTGTTTGTTTTTTTGGGGGGGTTGTTTGTTTTTACTAATTAGATAACAAGCACAGGGATGTTAAAGGTTGATTAATTTTAGAGTGAGGATTTTGTTTTTACTTTCTGGTAAGTTTTAGAATTTTATTTACTGGGAAATATTTTAAAGTGGGATTCATTTTTTAAAGATATTCCACATATAATGATTGCCAGAAAGGGGGAAGATGGATGATATTTCAATGACGTATGGTTCTGCTGTTATTTAAATGGACTAAATTTATAACTAAATAGAAATTTTGCTATCGCCAAAGAAAGTACTATATAAATTACAAAGCTATATAAAAGTGATTATAATCATTAAATTTCAAGTAAGTTCTAAAAGATAGTCACACATATAAAATAAATAGTATTATTGTATTTATCATATGATACCTAGATATGCTGTAATTAGGACACTCATTTATTAAAACAGTGGTTCTAGTACTTTTTGATGTCAGGGCACACTTAAAATCATATAAATAATTGTAGGTGCACTATATACAAATTTCTGAGAAATATGTTATAACAATTAAGTCAAATATTAATGAAAAAAATATAAAGTCCAAGCATGCTTTTATGGTAATTAAACAAAATAAATATGACAAAATTAAATTTATTCTGAATTAAAAAACATTTTTATGTTACATTTTTTTGAGTTATGCTTTTTAGAATTTGTAAAAAGGGGGGTTAAAAAATTAAAAAACGACAAAAAGTTATCTTTATATTTATATATATATATATATATATATAGAGAGAGAGAGAGAGAGAGAGAGAGAGAGAGAGAGATACATTCTTAGTATGATTTAATAAATTCAGCAGGTCCTAGCACAAATGTGTTAAGTTTTTTCATTCTTGTGTTTATGAGAAACATGAGCCTGATGTGTCCTAGAGATTTCTTCAATGTTTGGACATATATTTGAAAGGAAAACTCTCATTTCCTCATCAATACATTGAAGAATGCCTCTCTTTACTCTTAATTGTGTTGAGTGCAGAAAACCCCCACCATACATATCATCTTAACTTTACACCAAACAAAGGATAGAAGAAACTTGCCTCCAGTCTTTCCAGGGAACATGGGGGGTAGTGTAAATAATCCAGCACCACAGCTTAACAGCCTTTTGCAACCTAATCAGGCAAGTGAGGTGGGGGGTTGGGCAGACTGTCAGTTTACAGCCAATTCACCACACCTTTGTCCACCAAAAACCTCAACTCCAAAATCCCTGTTGGTTTTTTGGTCCCCAAAATCACATATTTCTCTGGTGTACCATAGGGTGCACCTGGAAATCTTCTAGGGCTCACACTTTGAGAACCACTGCCTTAATATATGTTCTTCAAAATAACCTTGTGAGGTACTCTAGTGTTACTATAATATTACATATAGTGAAATTGAAAGCCAATTTAAATGACTGTCGCAGAGTTAAAAACACACATTTGTCAGAAGGCTATGTCTACCATAAGGATGTCTGTCTGCTCTGATCATTGCACTATAAGAATTATTTTGCTTTCAGAGTTATGCAAGCTGTGAAGATTGAGGGTTCAATCCTACTTCATAAGACTACTCTCACTCTTGACACTAACCGCCACTTTTGGGGGCTTTTCAAAACCAATTTCCTTTTCAATAATTTACAATAAGTTCTCGCATAACTCTCTAAAAGTTATTATAGTCACAGTTAAAATATACACTTCTCACAAAAATTAGGGGGTCAGGGGACATGCAGATACTCCAGTACTTTCAGCCTTTTGCATTTTCACCAATGAAGTAAAAGTTGTTTTTGCATTACATTTGAATAATTGAACATCTGTCTTTGACTTATTGTTTGCTTTTCTGATGTTTTTGTTTAATAAAACAAAAAAAATCAAATGCTTCTTTATTTTTATTGCTTCATATTCATTTAGAAATATCTCCTAATTTTTGTGAGCAGTATATTAGAATGAAAGGCTATAGAAGGAAATCAGGCAAAAGAAGAGACTCATAGAATGGAGTTTGGGAGGATTCCAAATGTGAAGCTCTTGTCGTCTTCCCATGTAAGGTTGACCCTCTCAACCTCACTGTGTGGCAATGAAGCATTGAAAGCTCATTTGACCTTAAGTGTCCTGAATATTTATTGGGTCTTTATTACATAGTCTTGATCAATTGATTGACCATGTGGTTAAAATCAGTCTTCATGTCAGCTGATACCACAAGACCCAAATCCACCATAAATCACATAATTTCTCTTATTGCAGTGGCCACACATGTTGTAAATAAATCTTCCTATCAGTTATAACAAAGATTTCTTCCTGGCACAAGGGCAAAAGTGAGAACTTTCTTTGGTCAAGGCCAAATTCTTTACTTCACACCTCTAAATCTTTAATTCACTTACTTATTTCCGGTCACTCATTTTCATGGAAGACCTATTAATTTAGTTACTACTCTATGACAAATACTTTGTTACATGCTGAAAATTAGTGAAGAAAAGAGATATGGTCCCTGCCCTTATAAAATGCGTGGAGGGGTAAATATTAAAATATAAGCACATATATCACCATATTCTTAAAACCACTACTAAAGTAGATTGAAGTAATGGTAGTATTATATGACTAAAGGTCAAGACCTGAATCAGAAAGTCTTGTTGAGAAAAGAGCATGGGAACTGATATTAATAGCCCACACGAGCTACATTAAAATCAGATACAGTAATGTTGACCATAGACTATTTCAGGTTGTACTTAATAATAGATAGTTGACTTTTATATTTTTTCTTTGAAACATAATTGTTCCTAGTACTGCTCTGAAACTAAAAATTATAAAGACCTTAACAGCTCATACTGAATACTATTTTATATATAGCCACGTTGATTAAATAAACAATCATGTATTGGGCAGCTATCCTAGTCAATCTTCTAGGCATTAAGTAGAGAACCAGCAGTGAACAAAATGAACAAAACTTTTCAAGTAGCTAACATCCTAGTGATTTCAGTAACTGAGTGTAAACTATGCAGGTAATTATGAATAGCATCCTAGAGTGTTAGATTCTGGATTACACTACATTTTTAATACCAGTCCTACCACAAAATATCTTTGTGACCGAGTAAGTTAATTGCTCTGTGCCTAAATTTCTTTATATATATATATAAAATGTGGATAATGAAAATTTTTATATCTTACTGTTAATATGAAGACTAAAATTTCACTACATAAAAAGCAGTTTTACTTGCACATAGAAAGTTATCAATAAGACTTCACCCATTAGCTCATTGGATAGAGCCAATAGGCCCTGGCCTGGCATGCAGATGTCCTGGATTTGACTTCATGTCAGGGCACACATGAGAAGCAACTATCTGCTTCTCTTTCCCTCCCTCTCCCCTCCTTTTTCTCTTCCCTTCTTATAGCCAATGGCTTGATTAGTTCGAACATCAGCCCAGGCACTGAGGATAACTTGGTTGGTCCAGCTCTCAGCCCCAGATGAGGGTTGCCAGGTAGATCTCAGTGAGGGAACATGAGGAAATCTCTCTATCCCCCTCCTTCTCATTTAAAAAAAAAATAAATAAAGAAAGTTCTCAATAAATTTGGGGTGTTATTATTTTTATAGAGGAACTATGATTGTTAGAAAATCTACTGAATAAGTCAGTCAAAAATTATTTTATTATTGAGAACATATTTGCTGATACATCTGATAAAGGTTTAATATTCAAAATTTATAAGGAACTTATAAAATTGAACACAAAAATAAAATCCAATTAAGAAATAAGCAAAGCACCTGAATAAACACTTCTTCAAAGAGGACATACAGATGGCTAATAGGCATATGAAAAAATGTTCATGTCACTAATCAGAAAAGTGTAAATTAAAATCACAATGAGATACCACCTAGCACCTGTTGAATGGCTATCATCAGTAGATCACAAAGAAGTGTTGATTGTTGATAAGAATGTGGAGAAAAGGGGACCCTCATGCCCTGTTGGGAATTAATTAATTAATGTTGACTGAGGTGTGGTATATAGCACAACTTATGAAATGACTATGGTATACTTCACATTTCTTTGCCTCTGTGTTCTCATTTTCAAATGAGGGATTAATGTAGTTGATAATATAAATATCAACTTTTTAGATGATATTTAATTTTATATCTTTAAAATATTCCTTGACTTTATGTGACCTTAGGTGAGCTTGTAAAGGATAGGTCACGCTCCTTAGTGCTTAACTTTGAAGAAAACCTAATACAAAATAATAACTATCTTATATTTATTTGTACTGACTGAAAACTTGAAGTTATTCTTTAAGCAGAAGTTACAAGTCTATTATGATAAGATTAACATTTGTGTCTAAGGTAGAAATCAACCTAGAACACAGGTTCAGCTAATGAGTTCTCATGGAGGAAGATAATTCATTAAGGTATTGCTAGAAAGCTGTGCTTTGAAAGATAGCTTGTGAAATCAGCAACAGAAAATTTAAATTTGGAAGAAATTAGAGGCCTGACCTGTGGTGGTGCAGTGGATAAAGCATTGATCTGGAATGCTGAGGTCCTGGATCTGAAACCCTGGGTTTTCCTAGTCAAGGTACATGTGGGAGTTGATGCTTCCTGCTCCTCCCCCCTCTCTCTCTGTCTTTCCTCTCTGAAATGAATAAATAAAATCTTTAAAAAAAGGAAGAAATTAGAGGTCAGATGCCCCACTGTTTGGTTTATTTGTGTGGTTTTTTTTCTTATTTATTTGTTTTTCATTCTTCACAGTAAAGTTTAGATTTGTTGCTTGGAAATTCCCTTTTAACAGAAGATCACTCAGGAAAAACACATCTAGAAATTGTTTTCTAAAAAGATGAAGTAAAAAGTTAATTTACTACTGTCTTAGTGAATTTCATGCCTCACTTCAACAGATCATGGTAGAGTTAGTGATCAGAGGGATCAAATGCTAAAGGATGTCAGGGAGTCAGTGAGCAATTGCCCTGTTGACTGCTACTGATTTCAATAAAGTTATTTCAGACGATTGATACTTGGTTTTTCTTCCCTAAGTTGTGAGATGAGCTAAAACTCAAGACAAATTTTAAACATTCACTGCAATCTACAGAAGACTTGGCTTTAAAACATAACTGATGAGATAAGGCATAAATAAAACAAGGAAACAATAAAGCAAAGTAACTCTTTTGAGAATAAATGAATGCTTTTAGAATTGCACAAATTTTTAGAGACATACCAATTTGCAGTGAGATGGAATGGGAATTATATTCATTAAAAGTAAGGGAATACCACCAAAATAGGTTGCTTGGCAAAATACATCAAGTAGAAATACTATATAACTTGAACTATTAAACTGTCAGATTTTGGAACCCTAGAAGAGAAATATAGTTTAATATTAGGAAAATGTCATGATATAGAAATATTAAACAAAGATTTTTTTAAGGCATATGTCATACTAATAAAAATACTATCTTCTTTGAAAAATATATTTATGAAATTAATAAAGCCAACAGAAAACAACTTAAATTTTTTTAAAATTTTACATAAATAATGAGTAAGTAAATTTTATTTATTGGCCAAATTTATTGAACAATTGAAATTTAATTCTAAAAATTTAAATTGCCTCACTGAGGACAAAAATAATGACAAAAAATATTGTTATTCAACCTGACCAGACGGTGGCACAGACTGGGATGAGAAGGACCCAGGATCGAGACCCTGAGGTTGCCAGCTTGAGCACGGGCTCATCTGGTTTGAGCAAAGCTCACCAGCTTGGACCCAAGGTCACTGGATCGAGCAAGGGGTTACTCGGTCTGCTCTAGGCCCATGGTCAAGGCACATATGAAAAAGCAATCAATGAACAACTAAGGTGTCACAACGAAAAACTAATGATTGATGCTTCTCATCTCTCTCTGTTCCTGTCTGTCTGTCCCTGTCTATCCCTCTCTCTGACTCTCTCTCTGTCTGTAAAAAAAAAAAAAAAAAAAATTCTTATTCAACTGTAACTTTTATTTCTGAAAAATATTGTAATGCATCATCATTCTGGCAAATTAAAGTTTAGATTTCATAGTAACTTAGTTATTAATGATATATTATGATATACTCTTTTATAAAATTAAAACTATTAACTAATTTTGTCTAAAAACTTTATTTTTAATTTTCTTAAAGCAGAGGATGGCTATGTTAATACTAATAAATTTTTTTCTAACTCTTGCAATGTTGGAATCAGAATTCTATGATCATTTAACATATATTCTATATTTTTAAAATTGGCTTTTATTATTATTATTATTATTTTGTTTGTTTTTGTTTTTGTTTTTCTTTTCTGAAGCTGGAAACGGGGAGAGATAGTCAGACAGACTCCCGCATGTGCCCAACTGGGATCCACCTGGCACGCCCACCAGGGGCGAAGCTCTGCCCACCAGGGGGCGATGCTCTGCCCCTCCGGGGGCGTCTCTGTGCCGCGACCAGAGCCACTCTAGCGCCTGGGGCAGAGGCCAAGGAGCCATCCCCAGCGCCCGGGCCGTCTTTGCTCCAATGGAGCCTTGGCTGTGGGAGGGGAAGAGAGAGACAGAGAGGAAGGAGGGGGGGGTAGAGAAGCAAATGGGCGCTTCTCCTATGTGCCCTGGCCGGGAATCGAACCCGGGCCCCCCTGCACACCAGGCCAACGCTCTACCGCTGAGCCAACCGGCCAGGACCTAAAATTGGCTTTTAAATCATGAAAAAAATATAACCACATCGGAAAAAATGGTGGAAAGTGAACAAAAGCTGAAGTCACTTGTAACCTCATAATTTGTTTTGTGGTCTTTTCTGTTGTAGTCTTTCTCCTATAAACTTCTAAGTAGAACCATAATCTTAGAATGTCCACAATTTGATGTCATGCTTTACATTTCAACTTAGACATTTTTTTAATTGCTATATATATTTAAATCAGGACTGTAATATATATAAACATACATATGTATGCCTATGCATATGTATATATCTACAGATAATTTACTTTATCATTTCCTTATCTTAACATTAATGCTTATCCTCAAACGTATACTATAATAAATAACAAGAACATGTCAATTAATAAATATAAATTTTTCCTATTTTGTATGTTTTCCCATGCATGAATTCTGAGATCAGTTATCAGTCATAGGGCGAGAAAGTCTTTTTTTTAAGTAGTTTTTGTTTTTTATTTTGCTTTTAACTGAAACGTATGTTGGACTTTGGGTACTGGGATACCTATAAACTATACCAGTTTAAATTAGAAAAAGTAAAATTTTATGTTAGAAAAAAAAGTGTGTGATGGTTGGCATCAATAATATAAATTTATAAAAGTAATTGCTAAGATACTATCTTATTCTTCTGAGCAGCACAATTTTCACATTTGTATGGTAACTATTCAGTGCAACCATCAGATATCCAAAGCTCTGCTGTGTTCTATAGAAGATATTTGATTCTTTTAATAGCCCTTGAAGACAGACACTATTACTGTGTTTCACAGATGATCACAGGAATCAGAACCTCAGAAAGAACAAATGACCTGTCAAAAACCATGTAATTATTGAGCAGCAAAGCCAGGAAAATAACACATTTTTGAACACAAAGTAAGCAATGTACAGATGTACATTGCTATGTATGAAATGAGTTACATCAACCTACTTGTTATTTCTCTGAGTGGTATTTCTCTTCCTCTGCTATAAATTTATAGGTCTCTTATTTCTGGATATATTTCTTCATATGAGGAAGCCTTCATTCTCACTTCTTCATCTGATGGTCTCATTATTTATATTTAATGTTCATTATCTGTCCCAGAATCGCATCCAGGAGTCTACGCTGCATGTTGTGGTCATGCCTATTAGGTTCCCTATTTAGGTTTGTTTAAATGGAATTTATTGGGGTGACTAGTTAATATATAGGTTTCAAGTTTACAATTCTATAATACATCAATATATAAAAATATTATAGCAGTTTCTCAGCCTTTAGTGACTGAAAATTTTTAGTAGTACTGATCAGGTGTTTTGTAGGATGTCCTATTATGAAAAATTGTCTGAAAAATTTCTCAGGATGATACTGGGGTTTTAGGTTATTCAAAGGAGAATCACAGAGGTATTCCATTTTCACTTTATTTTACCAAAGGTATGATACTATTAACTTGATTTCTGACTTTTGATATTCATTTTGATAATCTGGCTGAGGTGGTAATTATTAGTTTTATCCATAGTAAAATTACTCTTTTTTTCACTCTATTCCATTCTGTTTTTAAAGTCAAATAGTTTTTCTCTTTATCCCTCAAATATCTTTATTCTTGCTTATCAGGGGATGGGAGTGGCGATGATTTCCTTTCTCATTATACTGAACTACTGTTGGACAGAAGAAGAGCTTCGGTTATCACCATACCCTAAGCACCTGTCACATAATGTTTTGTATAAAGAATATCCAAGTAGATATATGTTAAATAGAGATAATATTGTAATTAATCAAAACTATTGATTTGAAACAAATTTATTTTTATTGATATATTTTGTTTTTTTTTAATTTTACTACTAAGTGAAATCATAAAGTATTTGCTTTTTCTAACTTACTTAAATTAACATTATACCCTCTAAGTTCATCCATGTTGTTGCAAATGAAAAGACCATATTTTTTTATGGATAATATATTTACACATCACATTTTATTTATCCATTGATGCATCAATAGATATACTTAGATTGCTTTCATACCCTGGCTATTGTCAATAATGCTACTGTTTAATTTTCCCTTTTCTCCACATCATCACCAACACTTGCTATTTGTTATTATTATTTTTTTTATGATAACCATTCTGTCAGGTATGAAGTGTTTTGGTATCTGACTAGGGTTTTGATTTGCATTTCTGTGATAATTAATGATGTTGAACATCTACTCATATGGCTATAGGCCACCTAAATATCAACTCTGAAGTAAAGATTCATCATGTCTCTAACCATTTTTTAATTGAATAGTATTTTTTTTAGTGTGAAGTTTATGAATTTCTTTTTTGGTGTGTGACGGAGACAGAGAGAGAGAGAGACAGATGGGGACAGACAGGCAAGAAGGGAAAGAGATGAGAAGCACTAATTCTTTGTTGCAGCTCCTTAGTTGTTCATTGATTGCTTCCTCATATGTGCCTTAACCAGGGGGCCACAGCAGAGCGAGTGATCCCTTGCTCAAGCCAGCGACCTTGGGCTCAAGCTGGTGAACCTTGTTCAAGCCAGATGAGACTGCGCTCAAGCCAGTGACCTCAGGGTTTGAACCTGGTCCTCCATGTCCTGGTCCAATGCTCTATCCACTGCACCACCACTTGGTCAAGGATGAATTTCTTATAAATTTAAGATATTAACCTCTTATCAGGTGTATCATTTTCAAATAACTTTTCCCATTGAGGAGATGGTTTTTTTTGTTTTATTGATGATTTCCTTCACTGTGTAATACTATTTAGTTTGAAGTATTTTCTATTTCTGTGTTTTCTTGCCCAAGGAGACATACCCCAAAAGATATTGCTAAGAATGATATAAAAGAGTTTACTGACTATCTTTTCTTCTAGAAGTTTTATGGTTTCAAGTCTTACATTTAAGTATTTAATCCACTTGAGTTGACATTTGTATATGGTGTAATGAAGTGGTCTAGATTTATTTTTTGGCATGTATCTGTTTAGTTGTCCCATCACCACTTATTGAAGAAACTGCCTTTTGTCATTGTATATTCTTACCTCTTTAATCAGTTAACCACACTGTATATGTAAAGATTTCCTTCTGGGCTTTTTAGTTTGTGTGTGTGTGTGTGTGTGTGTGTGTGTGTGTGTGTGTGTGTGTGTGTTTATGCCAGTACCATTCAGTTTTGATTGTAGTTTTATAATAAAGCTTGAAATCAGGATCATAATACTTATCTCATTGTTATTTTTCAATATTTCTTTGACTATTTGACCTCCTTTGTGGTTCCATATAAATATTAAGATTAGTTGTTACAGTTCTGCAAAGAATACTGTTGATATTTTGAGAAGACTTGCATTGCATTGTATTTGAATATTGCTTTATGTGGTAAGGACAATATTAATCCTTCTAATCCATGTGTATGGTGTATCCTTCCATTTATTTGTATCCTTTTCAATTTCTTTTTTTAATGTCTTATAGTTTTCAGAGTACAGGTCTTTAACCTTTTTGGTTAAATTAATTTTATATATTTAAGCTTCTTGATGCATAATAATATTCTTTTCTCATTTCACCTCATCATTCATTGGTGTAGTAAAGCACAACAGATTTTTGTGTACTGATTTTGCATCCTATAATTTTACTGAATTTATTTACTAATTTTAATAAATTTTGGCACAAAATTTGGCACAAAAGTCTTTAGGGTTTTCCATACAAAATATAATGCCATGTATAAATAGTGAGAATTGTATTTCTTTCTTCCTAATTTAGATTGTCTTTATTTATTTTTTCTAGTCTGATTGTGGTGACTAGTACTTCCAGTACTATGTTGACTAGAGGTAGTGATAGTGGGCACTCTTGTCTAGTTTTGATCTTAGAGGAATAGATTTTAGCTTCTCACTATCGAGTATATTATTAGCTGTGGTTTGTCATGAATAGCCTTTATTACATTGAGGTACATTCTTTTCATATTCACTTTTTTAGAGTTTTTATCATAAAGAATTCTGAATTTTGTCAAATGCTTTTTTTGCATCTATTCAAATGGTCAAATGGTTTATTACAAACATATCACATAACACTTCCAATAAAATAAAATGTTATTTATAACACATACAAATAAAAATCATTTCTAAATTATATGTTGCAAGATTTATTACCACTGTATGTAATTCTACAATACATTATCTGTGTATTGTATGTTTGTTCACTAACCCAAGTCATTTCTTCCCCCTGTATCCTTTTCCATCTTCCACTACCTCCTTTTCTCTCTGATAATCACCAGAATGTGTCTGTGTCTATGAGTTTTGTTTTGTTTTTCTTAATCCCTTTCCCTTTCTCATCCAGACCCCCAGTTTACCTTTCTGACAAGCTGTCACTGTGTTCTCTTTATCTCTGAGTCAGTTTCTATTTTGTTTGTTGGTTCATTTAGTACATTAGTTCCCCATTATGAGTGAAATCATATGGTGCCTGTCTTTCTCTGACTGGCTTATTTCACTTAGCATAGTAATATCCAGGTCTATGTTAACACAAAAATTAAGTTTTTTATTTTTTACAGCTGAGTAATATTCCGTTATATAAATGTACCATAGTTTATTTCATCTACTTGTCCACTGATAGGCAGCTGAACTGTTTCCACACTTAACTATTGTAAATAACACTGCAGTGCACACAGGGTGCCTATATATTTTGAATTGGTGTTTCAGAATTTTTAAGATTTATTCCCAGAAATGAGATCATTGGATCAAAAGGCAGCTTTTTTTTTTTTTTTAATTTTTTGAGGAAAGTCTATACTGTTGTCCACAGTGGCTGTTCACTAGCTGTGCACAAAGGTTCACTTTTTCCACGTCCTTGCTAGCATTTGTTGATTTTGATTCTGGCACACGTGAAGTTATATCTCACTTGGTTTTAATCTGTATCTCTCTGGTGATTCGTGAAGTTGAACATTTTTTATATGCATATTGGCTATCTGTATATCTTCATTGGAGAAGTGTCTGTTTGATCCTTTGTCCATTTTTTAATTAGATCACTTTTCTTTCTGCACTTTTTACCTATGGAGTAAAAACTTTGTCTACTTAGTATCTCAGACAAGGGATATCTCATCTATAAATTGTGCATAATTTTATTAGGAATGTTTTTTATTCTTTGTATTTATATTTTGATTCTAGAATTACACTTTGAATACATGTTTTTTAACCCCAGAAATAAAAGTAGTCATATTACTTTTTGTTTATGTAATGTATCACATTTATTGATTGTGAAGATTACTTTTGAGAAACATGATCTTCAAGAGAAAGATGATATGACTGATTGGTGGTGGTGCAGTGGGTGGAGCATTGACTCAGAACACCGATGTCGCTTGTTTGAAGCCCAAGGTCGTCAGCGTGAGCACAGGTTTTCCAGCTTAAGCCCCAGATCGCTTGCTTAAAGCCCAAGATTGCTGATGTGAGCAAGGGGCTACTACTGGCTTTGCTTAAACCCCCAAAGGACTTATGAGAAGTAATCAATGAACAAATAAAACAACTAAAAAATGATGCTTCTTATCTCTCTCCTCCCTCTCTCTCCTGTCCTGTCTCTCTCTCACTCATGCTTTAGAGAGAGAGAGAGAAAGAGAGAGAGAAATGATACATCTTATATCATGAATAGAGATAAATTTTAGCATAAGCTTATGTTTCACTTGATCTGAAACAGACATTTTGCATTGGTAGAGGACACACTCATCTTAAAGATAATATTGAGCTTATTTTTTTTTGACTTGGAAAATTAATCATTTGCTACATAGTAAAAATTACATTTAATATTTTTATTTCCAAAATAAAAATTTTAAATCTTCATGTTTTATAAATATGAAAGAAATAACTCTAGTTATTTTTTCCCCTATTGGATAACTCATACCTGTTTCTGGAATCATGTCAGAATGCTTGGTGGGTGATATTTTAATTTTAAAATACTTTAAAATCTTTCTATTATAATCCTCTGATTTGTTAAATCCTCTGTGTCTGTTGACATTCCTATCATGAGTTTGAGCCAAGGCTTTATATATACAGAGGATATTTTTCACACAAGGTTATCAGTTCTTTTGGTATCTCTTCTTTTTTACATTCCTCCCATGAAGCATGAGGGAGAATTTCTATTGGGTGTTCATGGGCAAAAACTAAAATCTTATAGATATTGATCTGATTTCTAATTTCTGTATTATGAGCCTTGAAAATGAATCAAATTATTTAAACTCTTTAAGACTTAATTTCTTCCTCAATTAAATAGAACAAAAAAATACCAACTTTCTTTCATCTTATTGCAGCAAAGATTAATTGTAAATAAACATGAAAAAACTATATTTGCACTACTTAGTGGCTAAGATATAAAAACCATGTTAGCACTACTTAGTGGCTAAGATATAAAAACCGTGTTAGCACTACTTAGTGGCTAAGATATAAAAACCGTGTCAGCACTACTTAGTGGCTAAGATGTAAAATGAGAGTAGGGAGAAATGAAATAAAATCATATATTTAGATTTTCCATAGGCTCCTGTGAGAATCTGTGTCCCCATACAATAAACACATTTTTTTGTTGTTGGGCTTTATGGTTTTATCTTTGCCCAGCTTATCTTCTGTGATTTGTTTTATTTATTTATTTTTAGTTTTAAGCCATTTTAATTTTATTTTTTCTTTACAGTTGACATAGAATATTACATTAGTTTCAGATGTACAACATAATGATTCACCAGTTATATAACTTACCAAATGATCCTCCTAATAAGCCTAGTATCCACCTGGCACTGTACATAGTTATTACAATATTATTGACCATAGTCCCTGTGCTGTACTTTACATCCCCATTTATTGCCAAACCTTAAGTCTTAGTGACCAAATGTCTCTATTAAATCATAAAATAAAAGCAAGCCATGGCCCTGGCTTGTTGGCTAAGTGGATAGAGCATCGGCCAGGCATATGGACATCCCAAGTTTGATCCCTGTCAGTACACACATGACAAGCAACCATCTACTTCTCTTGCCCTCTCTCTTCCCCTTCTCTCCGTCTTTCCTTCTCTCAGCTAGTGCATCAATTAGTTCAAGTGTCAGTCTCAGGCACTGAGATTAGCTCAGTTGAATTGAGCATCGGCCCCAGATGAGGGTTTCCAGGTGGATCCTGGTCAAGGAGCATGCAGGATTCTGTCTCTCTGTTTCCCCTCCTCTTACTTAAAAAAGAAAGAAAGAAAGAAAGAAAGAGTGAAAGAAAGAAAGAAAGAAAGAAAGAAAGAAAGAAAGAAAGAACAAAAGAAAGAAAGAAAGAAAAGAAGAAGGAAGAAAGAAAGGAAGAAGGAAGAAAGAAAGGAAGAAAGAAAGAAAGAAAGAACAAAAGAAAGAAAGAAAAAGAAAGAAAGAAAGAAAGAAAGAAAGAAAGAAAGAAAGAAAGAAAGAAAGAAAGAAAGAAAGAAAGAAAGAAAGAAAAAGTTATTAACAAATTTAGAACAACAAATTTGGGAGAAATGGATAAATGGACAAAAAAGGAATATTTCAAAAGTGCAGAAAAAACAATTTAACAAAATTTAATTTATTATGATAAATATCTCAGCAAAGTAGGAATAAAACTTTCCTTCCTATCACTAACATAACAAAACTATTCAACACCACCAATCCCTGTACATTCTATGTGTTCTTTCAATTTTTCATATTGCTTTATTTAGCTTATTATAAATGTTTTAGTGGTGCCTCACTTTCTAAAGAGCAGGTGGTTGTTTTTTACTAAACTGCAGTGCCTAAAAGTTTATTTCACTCAATCATTTTTTTTATTTAAATAATTATTGGATTTCCAACTTCGATTAAGCAATCTGTGGGATAGTTCCTGCTTTTCTGTTGCACTGCTAGAGAAAAATAAATAAATAAAGCATGAAATGTGAAATCATACAAAAGCAATCATACCATTCAGACTGCTGTGTATTTTTAGTTTCCAATTTCAAAAAAACATGTCAGTGTTTCCTGACTTCAGCTGGGTTCTCCACAATAGCTATTTCTAACTGCACTCCTTTTGAATCCCTGACTGTACCACCTCCTCCTTAAATGTCAGCATGCATCCACATCAACATGTTCCCAAAAAGATGGAGAAGCCAAAGAGATAGGGACCCAAAGTCTGTGAGTTTACATCCAAAGAAGATGGATGCTAATGGAAACTGTAGTTTTCCATTGGTGTCTAATTTGCCTGGAGACATTAACACCTTTATATTTACCAAAAATGTTTAAACAATCTATTATCCTGTGATCTATTACCTAAATCACTGCTATTCAAAGTGTGGTACTTGAATAATCAGCATGGGCCTCATCTTGGAGGTTGTTAGAAATGCGGAATCTCAGGCACCATTCCAGATTTCTGAATCTACATTTTAACAAGTTCTCTAGGGACTGCTGTATATTAAGGTAAGCCCTAATAAATTAGATCTCAGCTTCTTTTGCCCCCTGAGGTACTCTTTAGTGATTTCCCTGTTGGATCCAACATCCTTATTAATTTTTTCATAGAGCTAAGGTTTTATTTTTTTTCATCCAATTCTATGTCTATCAGTCTATGATTTAATTCTCTCTCCAGTAGACTATCAGTCCAGGATGAAACTTTTGATCACCATGGCATTCCTGGCACAGTGTGTTATATATCATATATAATCAATAAGTAATTGATAAATGAATGAATGAATGAATGAATAAAGCCTGCTTGATAGTTAACAGAAATGTCTGTATTATTATCATGCATTATTGATTTCAACTTTAAAAAAATAGCTTTCAGGTTTAGTAGTTCCCATTGTTATTATTATAAACCCCAACCATTTATTGAGTTACTAAGGTAATGAAAGTACTTTGTAGGCCCTGGACATAAGCTCAGTCGATCAGAGTGTTGTCTTGAAACACCAAGGTTGCAGGTTCGATGCCCAGTCAGGAAATATACAAGAAACAACCAATGAATGAATAAATAAGTGAAAGAACAAATTGATGTCTTTTTCTTTCTCTCTCTCCCCCACACCTCTCCCTGTCCTTTCCTCTCTCTATCTCTCTAAATCAATAAATTTAATAAAATAGTTTTTAATAAAATAATATATTTATGATTCATAAGCTTATAATTTGGTATAGCTTCAGAATTTTCACCTAAAAAAACAAATGATAACTTAGAGCTTGCATATATTAAGAGGCAAAGGAGTGAACCACAGCCTTATTGAGAGGACTAACTTTTCCATTTCCCAAAATAAGAAATTAAATGTTTTTAAAATGCACTTTTTATTCTGCATATATTTAATAGCATCGCTCATGTGTCAGATGCTAAGATGTGGATATCACGACCGATCTAATACTTGTCCTTGTAATGCTTTCACATAATTGTTTTCTACTTTGTAATAGGCTAACAAACTACATTTTATTACATAAAGGACAGGATTGAATTATCCTAGAAGGCAATCGACACTTTGCCTAATTGCTTTCATAATACATATCATGTGGCTCTTTTCAAAGGTGGCATGGGAAAGCAGATATACCTTGAGACAGAGTACTTTTGTGACCTGCATTATAGATTTCTAGTGTGCATTACCCTGACTCCCCAAATACTCATTACCCAAATACTCATGTATGTAGACATTACAAAGTTATGTTCATGATAAATATAGTTTACTTTTTATTGCCTGATTGCTGCAAACAAACTTTTTCAGAAGACACATGTTTACCAAAATATTATTAATTTTAAATGTCTGTTTACAAAATTATAAATGTTATGTATGATAGAAGAATTATTATTATTATTATTATTTTGTATTTTTCTGAAGCTGGAAACGGGGAGAGACAGACTCCCGCATGCGCCCGACCGGGATCCACCTGGCACGCCCACCAGGGGGGCGACGCTCTGCCCACCAGGGGGCGATGCTCTGCCCCTCCAG
Source organism: Saccopteryx leptura (assembly GCF_036850995.1). NCBI lineage: Eukaryota > Metazoa > Chordata > Mammalia > Chiroptera > Emballonuridae > Saccopteryx > Saccopteryx leptura. Next base: position 25,126,099 of record NC_089509.1, on the reverse strand, counting down.
GGCATCGCTCTGTTGCTAGCAGAGCCACTCTAGCACCTGGGGCAGAGGCCAAGGAGTCATCCCCAGCGCCCGGGCCATCTTTGCTCCAATGGAGCCTTGCTGCAGGAGGGGAAGAGAGAGACAGAGAGGAAGGAGAGGGGGAGGGGTGGAGAAGCAGATGGGCGCCTCTCCTGTGTGCCCTGGCCGAGAATCGAACCAGGGACTTCTGCACGCCAGGCCGACGCTCTACCACTGAGCCAACCGGCCAGGGCAGAAGAATTATTTTTGACCCTTCAATTATTAGGCAGGACCCTTGAGTCACTTTTTTGTGAACATACTTAAAGAATTATTGCACACATAGTTAGATAAGCCTCTTTCCTTCAAGAAAAAGTGAACTAGATATTTTTTTTCAGCTTCACTTTTAAGCTGTGAGTGTTCTGTATGTGACTCTGAAAAATTAAGAGTCATTAATGGAACTGGCACAGAGGGAAAACGCAGGAAGTGAAGTGGAAGAGAGGGTATCAATTTGATCTCCCCTGAGTATTTTGCCCCAGGAAGATGAAGAGAAATCCAGGCAAAAGTTGGTCAGTTGGTCTACTAAACTTGAATGAAGATATGAAGTCTTCTTTTTCCTAGGCTTCAGGTATTATCAAACTCCTATCCAAAAAAGTAGGTCTCATGGGTTCCCTGCATCCTCTTTTGTATAGATTAGTCCCTAGATGAGGAAAGATAAGCTGATGGATAAGGAGACACCCCACACACCATTTTAGGCAGAATGTTACTCTACTCTTCCTACCTGGGAGTAAGATTATAGCCTCAGATAGCTCAAACCTTGTTGTTGTTGTTGTTGTTTTTAAACATTTTTTTTATTTTTATTTTTCCGAGACAGAGAGAGAGTCAGAGAGAAGGATAGACAGTGACAGACAGACAGGAACAGAGAGATGAGAAGCATCAATCATTAGTTTTTCGTTGCACGTTGCAACACCTTAGTTGTTCATTGATTGCTTTCTCATATGTGCCTTGACCGCGGGCCTTCAGCAGACCGAGTAACCCCTTGCTCAAGCCAGCGACCTTGGATCCAAGCTGGTGAGCTTTGCTCAAACCAGATGAGCTCGCACTCAAGCTGGCAAGCTCGGGGTCTTGAACTTGGGTCCTCCGCATCCCAGTCTGATGTTCTATCCACTGCTCCACTGCCTGGTCAGGCTCAAACCTTGTTTTATTCATATGATTAAGCAATATGGCAGAACATACATACAATACTTAATTAATTAGATGATTAATTAATTTTGAAAAGAAGCCAAAGTGACCAGGCCTCTGAAGTAACATAATCCAAATGAGATCCAAAGCCTTCCTCTATTGCTGATCTATTTATACCAAGTATTTGCAAGTCCTGAAACAAGGAAGCACGGGGCTTTACCAAGACTATTCATAAAGCTCTGGGATACTTCAAGCTGACTTTTCTTGAAAATTCAGGTAGCCTCTTCCTTGTGGTACTAGAGATTCCTCTTGCCTCTTCTCACTCAGCTCTGAGACCCAGCTATTTTTTCTAAAGATTTAACACCTTTTCTACTGAAGATGTGACTACATTTATATTTGTATATCTAACTTTGTAGAAATCACATAATGAACCTAAGAAATGGAAATTAGACACAATTAGGATTTTTATAAAGTTTACTCATTCTCAGAAATTAAAATAAATTTTCTTGCTAAAATACTTTCATTGGAAGGATAACCTTGAGTTCAGATTTATTTTAAATAATGGTCTCTATTATTAAGTATGAATTTTATTATTCTTATATGTCATTGAAATTTTATATAAATTTAATATATTTTGTTTTAGGGTTTTATTTAGTTTGTCTTTCAATATACAAGTGCTTCCACTGGATAGCACTTGTAGTAATATACTAATCTTTTACTACTTGCCTATCTCTATATTTCCTGATTCTATAATCTACAAAAGCTACAATTTTAATTATAGTTTTGCAGTCCAGTTAATTACAGTTTGGAAGTATATCACTACGTATTGTCTCCACTGTATTCATAATTATATTGCAGGTGTGGAAAAGGAGAAAGTGATTAAAATATCTGTGGAAGACACTGAGTAAAAGTGACTAAGATAATCTTCACCAAAATTATAAGATCCATGAAAAAATTACTTTTGTTAGCCCTGGCCGGTTGGCTCAGCGGTAGAGCGTCGGCCTAGCATGCGGAGGACCCGGGTTCGATTCCCGGCCAGGGCACACAGGAGAAGCGCCCATTTGCTTCTCCACCCCTCCGCCGCGCTTTCCTCTCTGTCTCTCTCTTCCCCTCCCGCAGCCAGGGCTCCATTGGAGCAAAGATGGCCCGGGCGCTGGGGATGGCTCCTTGGCCTCTGCCCCAGGCGCTGGAGTGGCTCTGGTAGCAATATGGCGACGCCCAGGATGGGCAGAGCATCGCCCCCTGGTGGGCAGAGCGTCGCCCCTGGTGGGCGTGCCGGGTGGATCCCGGTCTGGCGCATGCGGGAGTCTGTCTGACTGTCTCTCCCTGTTTCCAGCTTCAGAAAAATGAAAAAAAAAAAAAAAAAAAAGAAAGAAAAAATTACTTTTGTTGTATGAAATCCCTCAGAAAGTACCCCAAGGTTTAAAAATGTTTGTACTGATTATACATTAAGACCTTTTAGGCCCTGGCTGGTGGGCTTAGTGCACATGGGTTCAATTCCTGGTCAGGGCACGCAGGAGAAGCAACCATCTGCTTCTCTACCTCTTATCCTCATCCTTCTTTCACTTTCTCTCTCTCTCTTTCCCTCCTACAGCCATGGCTTGATTGGTTTGAGTACATTTGCCCAGTCACTGAGGATGGCTGTGGCATCCACCTCAAGTGCTAAAAATAGCTTGGTTGTGAGCATGGCCTCAGATGGACAGAGCATCAATCCCAGAAATGGATTGCCTGTCAGGGCTCATGCAGGAGTCCGTCTCTCTATCTCCCCTCCTCTCACTTGAAAAAGAAGAAAAAATAAAAGATCCTATGGACATGCTATCTGGTTCCTTTTTTCCCCTTTATTATTATTTGTGTGTGTGTATGTATGAGAGAGACAGAGAGAGGGACAGATAGGGAGAGACAGATAGGAAAGGTGAGAGATGAGAAACATCAATTCTTCATAGTGGCACCTTAGTTGGTCATTGATTGCTTTCTCATACGTGCCTTGACCAGAGGACTACAGCAGAGCAAGCACCCGCTTGCTTAAGCTAGCAACATTGCTTCAGGTCAGCGACCTTTGGGCTCAAGCTGGTGAGCTCACACTCAAGCCAGATGAGCCCATGCTCAAGCTGGTGACCATGGAGTTTTGAACCTGGGTCCTCTGTGTCACAGCTCTATCCACTGTGGCACTGCCTGGTCAGCTGGTTCCTATTTTTTTTAATTAATGATTTTGCTGTCAAAGTAATGTGTGTACATGACTCAAATGAAGAAGAGTAGTCACCTGACTCATTGCACTCATCTCTGATCCTTGCTCCCCAAGGATATTGCACTTTTAGTGTTTTTTCTTTTTTATTCAAACTGCATATTTATAAAATAACGTGCCTAGATTTATATAATTTTTAAATTTTTCAGATTAATTGACCAGCTTTGAGTACAAAGATGATTGACCAGCTTTGAGTACAAAGATGATTATTTTGCTTAGCTAGAAAATCCCTTCTTCATTCACCAAATATACACAGTCTTCCAATATAATTATGTTAGTTATTGTTTAAAACAATACTCACTGTTTTCATCATTATTATCTTATACTATTCTTCAGAACTGAGCCATGTAGTATACTTATAAATATATGTATAAATGCATACATGTTTATAATTACTATATCTTCTTGATTAATTGATTCTTTTATTATAAAATATATTTTTATCTCTAATAATATATTGTTTTGAATCAAAGTCAATTTTGTCTAATGACTAATGTCAAATAACTATTAGTATAGTCATTTCAACACTTTTATGGTTGTTCTTTGCGTATGTCTCTACCCATCTTTTTACTTCAATTAATTTATACCTTTGAGTCTAAAGTGTGTTTCATGTATATGACATATAGCTTGATATTAATTTGTCATTGAGTCTTATATTTTTCCTGACTTTTGATTGGGTGCTTAATTCTTTTGCATTATTGTCTTTAATGATACAGACTGATTTATATTTGTTATTTTACTTTTTGTTTTTTCATATATTTTATATCTTTTTGTTATTTTATTATTTTATTCCCCCTTTACATTCTTTCTACTCTAATTAAGTGAATATTCTCTAATGTGATACTTTAATTCTTTTAATAGTTTTTTTTTTATTATGTTTGAGTTATTTTCTTTAGTGGATGCTCTGGGTTTCACAATACATGTCCCAACTTAATAGAATTACTTCAGATTTACACTATAAATATAGAATGGCTCATATAAACCTATTTTCCCTTTCTGTGCTATTATTGTTATATATATTACATTATTGTGTTATAAGCAATTATATACATATTGCTTTTTAAATCAGCTAAGAGAAAAAAGGAGAATTATTTGATCATATTTTTATCCTTACATAATTATCATTACTGATGATCTTTTTTGTGTGTGTGTGTGTGACAGAGATAGGGAGAGTCAGAGAGAGGGACAGATAGGTACAGACAGACAGGAAGGGGGAGAGATGAGAAGCATCAATTCTTCATTGTGGTTCCTTAGTTGTTCATGGATTGCTTTCTCATATGTGCCTTGACCTGTGGGCTACAGCAGACCGAGTGATCCCTTGCTCGAGACAGCGACCTTGGGCTCTAGCTGGTGAGCCTTGCTCAAACCAGATGAGCCCGTGCTCAAGCTGGCGACCTTGGGGTCTTGAATCTGGGTCTCCATATCCCAGTCCAATGCTCTATTCACTGCACCAGCACCTGATCAGGCGATGATCTTTCTTTTTTCATGCATATTTTAGTTTCTATCTGGGGTCACTTGCTTTCAGCCTGAAGAATTGTCTTTAGTATTTCTTAAGTTGTCTTTAGTAGCAATACATTATTTTAGTTTCTCTGAACTATATTTTGCATTTATTTATATATTTATTTATTTAGAAAGAGTCAGGGAGGAAGAGAGACAGAAACATTGAGCTGCTCCTATATGTTCCCTGACTGGGGAATGGAACTGGCAACCTCCACACACTCTGGGATGATGCTGCAACTGACCACGCTATCTGGCCAGGGCTTAATTTTTATTGATTTTTAGAGAGACAGAGAGAGGAAGGGAGAGAGAAGGGAGGGGGAAGGAAAGCATTTGTTGTTCCATTCAGTTGTGCATTTTTTGGTTGCTTCCCATGTGTGCCTTGACTGGGGATCAAACAAACCCACAACCTTGTTGTTTCCTGATGACGCACTCTTAACTGATTCAGCTAACCAGCCAGGGCCTGTGTTTATTTTTTAAATATAGCTTTTCTGGATGTAAGTTTATTGGTTTTCATTTTTTTTTCTTTTATAACTCTGAATATGCTATTCCACTACCTTTTGACTTCTATTGTTTCAGATGAGAAATCAGCCATTATACATATTGGAGCTTCCTTGTATTTAATATGTAGTTTTTCTTTTACAACTTTAAAAATTTTCTTGTTTTCAAATGTTAACTCTGATATAGCACACTGTTAATGTGGACATATTTATATTTATGATACATAAAGATTATAAAGCTTTTTTAATGTATTAATATTTTTCATCAAATTTAAGATTTTTTCAGCTATTAATTTTTCAAAGTTCTTTGTTTCTATTTTGCCTCTCTTTTTAGAACTCTCATTATTTGTGTTTTGATATGCTTAATAATGCCATACATTTATCTGAGATTTAATTTTTTTTTTTGAGGTGAGAGTAGGGGAGATAGTGAAGCAGATTCCTGCATGTGCCCTGATTCGGATCTACCTGGCAACCTCATCTGGAGCTGATGCTTAAGTACTGGACTATTTTTAGTGCCTGAGGTTGATGCGCTCTAACAGAGCTATCCTCTGCACCTGGGTCCACACTCAAACCAACTGAGCCACTGGCTGCAGTAAAAGATCAGAGAGAGAAGAGGAAGCGTGAGTGGAGGAAAAGCAGATGATCACTTCTCCTGTGTGCTCTGACTGGGAATTGAAACTGGTGTCCATATATTGCACCAATACTCTATCCACTGAGCCACCAGCCAGGGCTTGGAAGATTTTTTTTCCTAAATATTGTTTTCTTCATTCTTTTGATTGTATAACCTATTGACATGTTTTCCAAAACTTTTATTTCAAATCTATTTTAAAACTGCTCTAGCAAATTTTTCCTTTTGGATAGTTTCCTTTACAAATTAAGAATTTTCACTTGATTCATACTAATAAAGTTTATATTTCAGTTTATATACTCCTTTTGATGAGGCATCTTCAGAACATCTTTTACCTCTTTTAAAATTTATTTTTATTGTTGTAACATACAAAATAACTAATTTACCATTTTAACCATGTTTAGGTAGCCTCGTCAGTGGCATTAAGTACGTTCACAATGTTTTCCAACCAGCACTACCCATCTCCAGAATTTTTCAGTTCTCCAAACTGAAATGTCATACAGATTAAACACTAATAACTACCCTTTCCCCATTTCCTGGCAGCCACCATTTTATCTATAAATTTGACCATGCTAGGCACACATAAGTGGAGTCGTGCAATATTTGCCCTTGCTTGGCTGGCTTGTTTTACTTAGCATTATATTTTTAAGGTTTATTTATGTTGAGACATGTGTCAGAATAATATTTCTTTGTATGTATATATCACATTTTGTTTATCTGTTTACCTGGTAATGTACATTTAGGTTGCTTCCACTTTTCAGTAATTTTGAAAAATATAAATATGAACAAGTGTGGACAAATATATGTTCACACCACTGCTTTCAGTTATTTTGGTTACATAGTCAGAAGTAGAATTGTTGGACAATGTGGTAATGCTATATTAAAGTTTTTAAGTAACCAACATAGTGACTGCACCATCTTACATTCTCAGCAACAATGCAAAGGGTTGCAATTTCTCTACATCCTTGCCAACACTTGTTATTTTCTGTTTAATTTTCTGTTTTTAATAATGCCTATCTTAATGGTTATGAAATGGTATCTTCATTATGTTATTGATTTGCATTTCCCTAACGATTAGTGATGTTGAACATTTTTTCATGTTATTATTGGCACTATGTATATTTTCTTTGGCGAAATTTCTACTTAAGTTATTTGCTCATTTTGAAGTTGGTTTGATTTTTGTTGTTGAGTCATAAAAGTTTTTATAAATTATGAATATTAATTTTTTATCAGCAATATAATTTTAAAATATATTATATTTTCCCCCATTCTCTGGTAATATACTTTGATATACAAAATTTTCACTTTTGATGAAGTCCAATTTATCTTTATTTTGTCACCAGTACTGTTGTTATCATGGTCTTCCTTTACTTTTTAAGCTTTTTCTTTTAATAGTTATTTTCAGTAAATTTTTAACAGTTGCTTTGTGTCTTTGTTTGCTAATTCTCATATCTGGACCCTTGAAAAAGCAGTTCTTGTTACCTGCTTATTTTCCTTGTGTGTGAGTCACAGGTTACTGTTCCTTTGCATGTCTCGTAATTTTTGTTTTAAATACAGAATACTTAGATAATATTTTTAGTGACTCTGGACACTGTTTCTCCATGCCCCTCATTGTAGTACTTGGTAATTTATTTTATTTTTTGGTATGTTTAATTTTTTTACATGAACTGAACTATTTCAGTGAAGTATATTTCCCCATAGTGTGCAGTCTCTATGTCCCCCCGTTTAGGGTATAGACTTGGCCATGTGCACAGCACCCTGCAATGCAGTAGTTTTAGAAGGCCCTCTTGGATTATATGTTTACCTGATGTTTCTTTTCAGCTGTGATTCTATAGGGGCTATACTCAGCAGTTAGCATACAGTAAATGCTGGCTGATTTCTCTACTTTTAAAAGAGTACACTTTGGCATAATTGCTCCACAGTCTTATACAATGCAATTTTGTCCACTTTTCAGGAGCAAACTTTGAACTTTGTTCTAATTCTAGGAGCAGTCTTCTTTTTAGCGATCTTTCCCATGATTTTAGCTGACTGACTTATGTTTTAGTTTGTTGCTCCTAAAGAACTACCATCATGGTCTTAATGAACCACCACCAAAATTTCTAGTTCTTTTAGGTTTGTGCTTCCCAATGCATTGCTCCAATTAAAGTCAGTTTCCGTGGGGGAATGACCCAGCTTTTTGTTCTTCACATCTCCTTTTTCCCCTGGGCAGACTCTCTTTGCCTCTCCTCTGGAGCCACAGGTGGGTGCAGTGCCCCACTTTTCTCAGTGACACCTTTGCTTTACAAGTGGCATTCTAGGTGGGTGCTGTTGTCTTTGGTCTTTGTGGCTTTCCTCTTTTCGTTTCCAACTCTGCCCTATGAGTGATGAGGGCAGTCGGAGTTCATTTTTCTTCAACTGTTTCTAGGGTAGAGCTTCCCCCCATCAGTGTATTTCTCCTGTTCTTAATGTGATATCCCTGCCTTTTTCTGTGCCTGCTGTTCTCCAAGTAAAAATTTACTCTGCTTCTGTCTCTTCAGAGAACAAACCTTCGTGTTCTGCTGCAAGGATTGTAAGAGGCGATGTAGGATACCCGACTTTTCCTTTCCGTCACTCCCCTGCCTACATCCCACCTCATCTTACTCCAGCTCTTGCTCCTTTCAGGACTGTTGAGTGCCTCTAGTTCCTGAACCATGCCTGGATTTTGATATTGTATATACTTGTTTTTTGGCTCCCCTCCAAGCACTTCTGTGTTGTACAACTTAAGTTCAATTCATTTCAAAGTTTATTCTAATAGTCCCCCCTGAATGTGCAGCACATAGTCTGTGTGTTTGGAATGCAGCCGAGCATCCTCCCCGTCATCTTCAACCCGTGGCACAGACTTCACCTCCTTGACGCTGGGAAGGGTGAAGTCTGGTAACACTCATTTATTGCTTCTTTCTTTCTAAAATTTTGATAGCCTTTTTTTTTCTGTTCTAGTTTCCTTTCCTATTCTCTTTATTCTATAGGTCTGTGCCTTTCTTACAACTTTTATTTTATTGAGGATTTGATAAAATGCAGAGATGAATAGGTGTGTTTAATTGCTATATTTAACATAGTTAGTGAGCACCTTTTGACCTAATATGTGCCAGGAACTGTGTTGCCCTTGCCTTTGTTCATTTATGTTGTGTTGAACTTAAACACCTTCCCAACGTCATTAATGCCATGGTCTGGGACTAGCATAAGGACTTAAGAAAAACAATGTTTGTCCTTTGAAGGGAAAGGAAAAATGACTTTTATCTTCACTTTGCAAATAGATTCAGTCACAAGTACCTCTAACCTTCTAAACATGCAGAAATTGCTAGAAGTTACAAACTCCCTTTACAAAGGAGGTCTCTTTATTCATGCTGCCTCACCTCCTCTAACCCAATTGCTACTATTTCCTTCATCCTATTATGTTCATCTCCCATAAGCTATGTAATATACTTATGTACTTTATATGTATGTAATCCTTTTCCAACTATATGTTCATTTTCTTACCTTTCTAACTTTTGTTTTTTACTAGATGTATGTATTTTCTACTACGTAATTGTATTTTACTCAGGCCCTTATGGTAAATATGGTTAACCTTTTTCCTCAAGCATAATTTCACTGCTATTGGAACTAAATCTATTGAACCAGGCTAAGGCCTGAAAATGATTATCTTTTTATTATAAATCTAGCCTGTAATCCTTACTGCAAAATCAAATATAAAACACTAAAGCAAAATGGATAATACTACAGAATGCCTTAGTTTGATCAGTCCAGTGCACATAGCAGTCTCAGCTTTCTCTCATAATCTTTCTTGATACTAGTTCATAACTCAGCAGTTACATAATACCCTACAAATTAGAGAGCATGCTTGCTTGCTTTCATTATGCTTTCAATATGCATAAAAAGTCATCCAAACATTTGCTCAGTTAGAATCTAAGGCTCAGAAAATTTAAGAAACCAGTCCACAGTTAAATCTCTAATAAGAGATTTCACAAGTAGATCTATGTCTTCTACCTTCAGAACTAGAGTGCATTTTAAGAAAGCCTGTTTGTCTGGACTGTTCTTTTATATAAACAAAAGCAGGACGTGAACATTTCTGTATCCCTTTGGTAGTTGATCATTATAATGATAATACTATATAGCTGCCAATCTGTAATGTTCAAACACCAAGCTAAATTCTTCTGTTGAGCCTGACCAGGCAGTGGCACAGTGGGTAGAGTGTCGGACTGATACATGGGGGACCCAGGTTCAAAACCCCGAGGTTGCCGGCTTGAGCAGGGGCTCATCTAGCTTGAGCACAGGGTCACCAGTTTTAGTGTGGGGTCGCATGGGATCATAGGCATGACCCCATGATCGCTGGCTTGAGCTCAAAGGTTGCTGGCTTAAAACCCAAGGTTTCTGGCTTGAGCCCAAGGTTGCTGGCTTGAGCAAGGGGTTACTCGCTCTGCTGCAACCCCTCCCCCGGTCAAAGCACATATGAGAAAGCAATCAGTGAACAACTATGGAGACTAAGGAGCTACAACAAAGAACTGATGCTTCTCATCTCTCTACCTTCCTGTATGTCTGTCCCTATCTGTTCCTTTCTCTGTCTCTCTCTCTGTCTCTGTTCAAAAAATAAAAAAACAAAAATTCTTCTGTTGAATTACTATGTTTAAACCTCACACCATTCCTATGATATCAGTAATGTTATTCCTTATATAATTTAACCTGAGAAGAAAACCCCACACAAGCGTGTGTTGCTTTATCTTCTCATTTCTCCTTATAGGTAAGACTGAAGGAAACATTTCTTTTACTTGCACAATATTCCTACTAATAAATTATACCTTCAGATTATATTATTCAGCCAATTTTGTCAATGAATATTAAAGCCTGTCCTTTTGCATCATAAAATAAATTAATCTCTTCTCATTTGATTGTGCCTTGGTAAAAGATTTTAATTTTCTATGTAATAAAAACTTTAAAAGTTTTACATATTTAAATTTTAAAACTCTGAATGCCATTAAAATAAAAAGTTTCTTATTAAATCAGAACCTGAAGTTGATAAGTTACTAGAAATGATTTTTTTTTTGTGGTCAAAGTAGGCCGTTTTTATCCACTAATAGCCAGTAAGTTGTGATGGTTAGAGTGAACGCTCTCTCGGTAAACCCTGAACTTGCAGATATTGCATAAATGAGAAAAATCTCTCAGCAGTGGCATGGTACACTCTCAGGTTTTTGTTGTTACTTTGGTTTAACCTCTGTTTAGTTTATACTTTTCAAAGTATATATGGCAGCATAGCTCAGAGTTGTATTCCTGGTATAGACAGAGAAATATATGAGAAAATAGCATGAAAAACATGGCAGTGAAATTACTTTTCCAGGCAGTCAATAAGAGAACATGGGATAGGAGAAGACATGTGCACTTTTGATCTTTTGGATGAAGCAGAGATACATATCATTTCTACATACCTTTCATTAGTAAGAACTGCTTATGAAGCCCTAACCAAATATAAGGAAAGGCTGGAACTAGTGTCTTTGCCTGGGTAGTCACTTCTTAGAAACAACTCTTAAGTTTCTTTACAAGAAAAATATATATTAGTTTTTTAAGACAGATAGTTATGTTTATCATAGGCAGAAATGTGTGTGATTGGTTTATTAAATTATTAATCATTCATTATATGGAATAATAAACAACTATCACAATGGATGGGGAGCTTTATATGTGTTGAATGTATAAACACACACAGATACACATTATTTTAAATTAAAATAAAATGTATACAATCTGTTATAAATCTTACACTCATTCCACAGAATATTTCTTAAACCACATGATTGCTCTACAACTTTCACTTCATAATAGTGTATTTAAATTATAAAAATATTTGCTTTTGTTTTTGAAAGAGTAGTAAACCCGTAGAAGTATTACTATGCAAAATAGAAATTATGGCCTGACCTGTGGTGGCGCAGTGGGTAAAAGCGTTGACCTGGAAAGCTGAGGTCGCTGGTTCAAAACCCCAGGCTTGCCTGGTCAAGGTACATACGGGATTGACGCTTCCTGCTTCTCCCTCTGTTCTTTTTATCTCTTTCCTCTCTTTGTCTCTTTCTCTCTCTGTGTCTCCTCTCTCTAAAAATATGAATAAATAATAAAAAAAGTAAAACGCAAAATAGAAATTATGAAGTGATAAGCTTACTCAGGTTTATTTATTAAATAGTATTTTTAAAAAATTGCTTATTAATTCTGGAAGCTTTTTGGTAAATTGAGTTATTCTTTTCCATGTAGGCAATTGTGTTGTTTAAAAAAAGATTGTTTTAGCTTGACCAGGTGGTGGCACAGTGGATAGACCATTGGATTGGGAAGCAAAGGACCCAGGTTTGAAACCGCAAGGCCACCGGCTTGAGTGCAGACTCATCTGGTTTGAGCACAGCTCACCAGCTTGATCCCAAGGTTGCTGGCTTAAGCAAGGGGTCACTGAGTTTGCTGTAGCCCCCTGGTCAAGGCACATATGAGAAAGCAATTAATGAACAACTAAGGTACTGCAATGAAGACTTGATGCTTCTCATCTCCCTTCCTGTCTGTCTGTTCTTCTTTTTGTCTCTCTTTCTGTCTCTGTCACAAAAAAAGAGAGTTTTATTTATTTTATTCTTCCTAATTTGTATACCTTAAAGGTTTTTGGTTTTTTTCTAACCTTATTCCATTGACTAAACCTCCAGTACATTATTGCAAATGAATAGTTAAGAGCAGTTATCCTGCTCTTGTTATGACTTCTTCCTGATATCATGGCATAGTAATTGTCAGGAAAATGAGTTTATTTGTTGTTGTTAAATGGTCTTTAGTTATCTATTGAAACGATTATATGTATTTTCTCTTTAGTCTACTGATATGGTGACCTGCACTAATTGATTTTCAGATGATGATGGGACTACAAAGTTGGTATAGCCACTTTAGAAAACAGTTTGATAGTTTTTTGTTAAGTGAAACATACTTTTACCATGTAAGCAAGTATTCCTATATTTACTCAAATGAAATGATAATCTATATTTATACAAAATTTATATATAAATGTAAATAGCATCTTTATTCACAATAAACCAAAACTAGAAATAAATGTTCATCACTTATGAAATGGATAAACTGATATACAATCATTAAATGGAATACTATTCAGCAACACTACTAATAAAATAACATAGGTGAATATCAAACATATTATACTAAAGGAAGTATAGAAAAGGAAGACTGTTGAGACAGAAAAAAGATCAGTGATTACCAAAAAGTAGCACTGGACAAAGGAAATGATTGTAGAAGGACCCAAGAAAATATTTTGGGATAATGGTTCTGCTCCGTATCTTGATGACAATATTGGTTACCAACTGTATATATTTGCCAAAATTCACAGGACTGTACACTAAAAAGAATAAATTTTACTGAATGCAAGTTGATACCATAACAGAAATAGAACAAAAAATATTTTAAAATAATTTCTTTAATGTTGTTTCTTTCTATATGAGAAAACACTGAAAATATGAGTCTGGGAGTGTGGTTTAGCAATAAACAAATGGTTTCAAAGAAACCCACATGAACAGTCACACGCAGGCACCTAATCTCTGCAAGCCGGCCCACACTGTATTACCAGGCCAAGGAAAGGGAGTGAAAGGATGAATGATGGGACACAAATTATCACCACTGCAAATATGACAAACATACGTCCTGCTGACAGGAGGGACTGTCTGGCATTTTAAGTAGCTTTCCGATTTCCAAGTACAAAAAGTGAATGAAATCCTTATTTCTTTTTAAAGTGCTACATAGGGAAATATATATTTTTTCTCGTTACTAAGATTATAATTACTGGTTAAAAGGCATTTTTGTATAAGGCAAATTCAGGGAAAATTTGGTTACTAAAATTGAGTATAAAACTATTTGATTTTGTAAAATAATGTCAGATATCTTAGGAAAGACACCTATATCTTTTTGTATTTTTAAAGAGTTGATGAAAGTTCTAACTTCCTCTCAGGGAGAAACATATATTCTAAAGCATATGAATAAAATAGCACAGCTGTGTTCTCACTATCCCACTAAGTCCAATTCACGATCAGTGTGAATTGGTCGATTATAGGTCATAAAGGCTGCTAGCATATTGCTATTGACTACACCTTGGATGAACTGATGGCTATACACACAGGATTGCAAACACTGGTTCTCCAACTTAGAGATATTTATATAAACAAAACAAATGTGGAAAAAAAATTCCTAACAGTAATAACTGATAATTACTGTAATTGTTGGGATCTTGTCCTTGTTGGAATCAAGTTATCAATTTCTAATGACTATTCTCTACTGTCCTGTTTTTACTCTGAGACAAGTTAACAAGTTATTTGTCTGTGTTTCCTAAATCATAAACCTGCACACATTTGTGGAAATGTATTCTAAAACCCAATGCTGTTAAAAAAAACATAACAATCACTAAAGACTGTAGACTACCATAACTGTTTGGTGAAAATTGCTTATCTGAATTGTTAATTGGCCCATGTTTAGGTAGAAAATTAAATGTAGATGTACATTGATTTGCTACAGAGAATAATATTCATAATTTATGGAAACAAGTTAGCCAGCATAGAAAAATTTTTATTTTCTGTAGTTAGTTTATATCTGTTGGGGACTTTACAATCAAGATAAACTTTTCAGGAGAATTTACCTTAAAAAAATCTCTGGAAGACATAAAAAAATAAACATATGATTTGGAGGCAAAAGTGAACTATATAATGTAACACCCAAAAATAAAAGAGCAAAAAAAAATCCCTCTATTGTAGGAGGAAAAAAATGTAGCTATGAATTGCCTGGAGTGTGTAAATTATAAGAATATTGACAATAGATATTCTGTCATACTGAACAAATAATTAACCTTGAATAGCTCAATGATAATAAAAATAATAATAGTAAGATAAAGAGTTACTAATGGCAGGCAATATTTTAAGAACTTGGCATGACAATATCACTTAAACCTTATGACAACACTGTAAGATAGTTTCTATTATTATTCCCATTTTACAGATAAGGAAAAACAGGTATGGAGAGCTTAAGTCATTTACCTATCACCATGGTATTACATAACAAACAACTCTGGTACCTGGAAGATTTAATGCAACAAAAAATCCAAATTTTCACCTCTCTCCCAGTACAGTTAGGTTCCATGAATACTTTCCATATTCTGTTTTAGGCTCTTTCAATATTGGCTTCTATCATCCCAAGGTTCTTTGAATCTTCTGCTGGATTCACTGTATCCAGAGAGCTGACAAGTGCAGGGAACAAGGTAGAAGATTGTCTGAATTATTTAGGGGCCAGTTCAGGAATTGGCACACACCGATTTGCCTAGATAACATTGCTTAGAAGCCAGATTATGGCTTTGACCAATGGCTAGTAAACTGGGAAATGTCATTATTTTATTTGCACAGTAAGAGGATTGGTGAACATTAAATATTCTTTGCCATGCCCTGGCCTGTTGGCTCAGTGGTAGAGCGTCGGTCTGGCGTGTAGAAGTCCTGGGTTTGATTCCCAGCCAGGGCACACAGGAGAAGCGCCCATGCTTCTCTACCCCTCCCCTTCTCCTTCCTCTCTGTCTCTCTCTTCCCCTCCCTCAGCAGAGACTCCATTGGAGCAAAGATGGCCCTGGCGCTGGGGATGGCTCCTCAGCCTCTGCCCCAGGCGCTGGAGTGGCTCTGATCGCAAAAGAGAGACGCCCTGGAGGGGCAGAGCATCGCCCCCTGGTGGGCGTGCCAGGTGGATCCCGGTTGGGCACATGCGGGAGTCTGTCTGTCTCTCCCCGTTTCCAGCTTCAGGAAAAAAAAAAAAAAAAAAAAAAAAAAAAAAAAAAAAATATATATATATATATATATATATATATATATATATATATATATATATATATATATATATATATATATATTCTTTGCCACACACATATAGCTTGTAATGAGTAAAATCAGCATTAGGGTTTAAGTAATATTTTACTAGGGCTTAGAAAAAAGTGGTGAAAGAGATGTGAGATTTAGTGTGAGTTAATTTTCTATCCTTCTAAAATCATCTTACTATTTATTAGTAATACAAATTCAGAAATTTATATCTTGTATCTAAGTTCAAGAATAGCTTAGAAATTTAGATACCTCAAAGCTACACTCTACTTGTAAACTGTTAACTTGCATTTGATAGAAAAGATATAGTCACATTTTTGTAATATTCTCCTCTACAACTTAAAAAGGACATAAAAATAATTCTAAAAAATAAAAAAAATGCAGTGGGTCTGTGTTGGGTGAGTCTTCCTCAACGGAATTATATTTGATTCCTGAAATAATAACTGCTCTCCTTTAATTAGAAAGCACACTATCATTTTATGATAATGCTAAAGAATTCAAATTAGATATTATGTTTACATATCTATCTTCTGATTTGCATAGTTCATCCCCTTAGATACTAGCAGTCTTCCTACTTGAGTCTAAAATCCAAACCAGTGATACTGTTGTGTGAACCAATGACTATGCTTCATAAAAAGTGCTCTATGAAGACTGATTCAAGTACAAAATTTCAGTTCTGTTCAAATAAACTTTCTAGCAAAATTAATCTGATGCATTTTTAATTACATACATAATCATTATAATGTTGCACATAATTAAGCATAAATGGTAAGCAGTTCCAAAAGATAACATTAAAATAATAAATATTGCATTTACAGAGTTAAACCAAACTTTATTTTTATTTTTATTTTTTATTTTTTGTATTTTTCTGAAGCTGGAAACGGGAGGCAGTCAGACAGACTCCCGCATGCGCCTGACCGGGATCCACCTGGCATGCCCACCAGGGGACGGTGCTCTGCCCATCCTGGGCGTCGCTCTGTTACAACCAGAGCCATTCTAGCACCTGAGGCAGAGGCCAAGGAGCCATCCCCAGCGCTCGGGCCATCTTTGCTTTAATGGAGCTTTGGCTGCGGGAGGGGAAGAGAGAGACAGAGAGGAAGGGGAGGGGGAGAGGTGGAGAAGCAGATGGGCCCCTCTCCTGTGTGCCCTGGCCGGGAATCGAACCAGGGACTTCCATATGCCAAGCCCACGCTCTACCACTGAGCCAACTGGCCAGGGACTCAAGCCAAACTTTAAATACTAGTTTTTCATGTTGCTAGTTCCTCAGCTCTTCATCACCAGTTAAAAGAATTAACATTTACCATTTTACCTGGTATTATATCCTTTTTTTTTTTTGTATTTTTCTGAAGCTGGAAACAGGGAGAGACAGTCAGACTCCCGCATGCGCCCAACCGGGATCCACCCGGCACACCCACCAGGGGCGATGCTCTGCCCACCAGGGGGCGATGCTCTGCCTCTCCAGGGCGGCACTCTGCCGCGACCAGAGCCACTCTAGCGCCTGGGGCAGAGGCCAAGGAGCCATCCCCAGTGCCCGGGCCATCTTTGCTTCAATGGAGCCTTGGCTGCGGGAGGGGAAGAGAGAGACAGAGAGGAAGGAGGGGGGGGGGGGGAGTGGAGAAGCAAATAGGAGCTTCTCCTATGTGCCCTGGCCGGGAATCTAACCCGGGTCCCCCGCACGCCAGGCCGATGCTCTACCGCTGAGCCAACCAGCCAGGGCTATTATATCCTTTTTAATCTTCTCTCCACCACCTCTCTGCACATACACAAATTCTCATACAAAGTAAATTCAATAAATGAAAAGCTAAATTGCCCTTGTCTCTTTTGCTGTTTTTAACCACCAGACCCCAACCTAATACTTAAAACTATGTTTGGGGTTTGGATTTTCATACTCATTTTTTTTTTTTTAATTTATCTTCAATTCTTTCCATCACTATCCTCATGTTATTGACTTTTATCAATGTGCATTGGATTGGATTAGAGAGAGGAGATACATGGAACCAGTACAATAGTCTGTGGACTTTCTACTTCAGATTGAAATGGGAAAAAAGTGGTGGGCTATAGGAATTTAGGGGAAAAAATAATACATTTAAAGCACTGAGTTAATATGCTTGCCTGAGGTATGGACTAAATAATTTGGTTATACCCCTACCTCTCTTCTATTTATCCTAGAACATATTTAAGTCTTTTCTATGATAAACCTTTTCTATTCCTCTTTCTGTCCCAATCCCTTACTACATTTATTTTTGTCCTCTCTGCTCCATTGAAACCCTTTGTAAGGTCTTAATTGATCCTATTTAAAAACCCAGTGCATTTTTAAGGATTCATATGAGTATATTTCTCTAAGGATTTAACATTTATGGCTTTACTTATTTTGATGAACTGTTCTTTTTCCTTAGGTTTTATAAAGCTTTCTAGGTATTTCATCTATATATTGGCTTATTTATCAATTTTCTTTGTTAACACCTCTTCTTATTCTTGCCTTTCACAAATAAATGATCTCTGGATTATACCTATATCAAAAATCTAAAGTTGTACCCCTTTACAAAGGATGATTCTTTGTTCTTTGGCTATCAGTTACCAATTTTACACTTGTGACTTCCAGATTTACATCTCCAGACCAGACTTCTTGTCTTCAATAAACTCAAATTTTCAACTTTTTCCTGGCCATTATCTCATCAACATTTTAACCTAAACAGTCAAAGACAAATGTATTACCTTTCCATAACTTCCAGTTAGCCTATCATTCTTAATTTATTTTATTGTTACTATTAACTCCATGTCATCATCCTTCCACAAAGGTTTTGGCCATCCATTCATCTAAATATTTATTGTCCTAATTTATGCCTTTGCCATTTTTAAACTTTTAGATGGCTTTTCTTCCTTTTCTATTTTTCACTCATCTTCTCTTTGCTACTGGTACTTACAAACAATACAAGTCAAAATTTATCATTTTGTTCTCACTAACTAGCAATAACTCTCATTATCAAGACAGAATATTATACTTAATCTAAGAATCCCAAACAATTTCAGCCTCATTTTTACCACATTCAACACTATGTGGTTTATCCACATAAGGTTATTATCATTGTCTGTACCTTTTGTATGCTTTCATGGGTTTTTAATTTATTTTGTCATATTGTCAGCTTTATCTTGGCTATCTCATAATTTTGTCCTCCAATCTTTTACATTTTACCTTAATTTAAACATTTCACAAGTATGTTTTAGATAACTACCCCCATTTTCAATCTCTTGGATGAATCCTTCTTTTTCCAGCTAACATTTAGATTTTTATTTAACATATGTATCTTTTTTTGGTATGAATTAGAGCAGTTTGACAGTGTTCTTCCCATCTAACACCACCCACTTCCACACTCATGCTCTAATTACCTAATTTGTGTTAAGCAATTTTGTATCTGTGGAACCCCATCAGAATGTTGTTGACTAGGTGCTCCATCAGTGTTGGACTAAAGTAGTACATACATGCACAGCAATTTTGTATTTATTCCACCATAATCAAACAAGATTTGGCAATTGAGTTATCTAACTTGAAGATGTAAATGAGCTATCTTTAGGACCTAGTTTAACTTAATGAAGTAGAAATCACACCTGAGAGTGTTAATCCTCATTTAGTAAGAGTTAAGCTATTTTACTTGACCAAGTGGTGGTGCAGTGGATAGAGCATCAGATTGGGGTGCAGACGACCCAGATTTGAAACCCCAAGTTTGCCGCTTGAGCGTGGGCTGATCTGGTTTGAGCACAGCTCACCAGCTTGAACCCAAGGTCACTGGCTTGAGCAAGCGGTCACTCAGTCTGCTGTAGCCCCCCCCCCCCATGGTACAAATGAGAAAGCAATCAATGAACAACTAAGGTGCCACAACGAAGAATTGATGCTTTTTATCGCTCTCCCTGTCTGTCTTTCCCTATCTGTCCCTCTCTCTGTCTCTTTCTTCCTCTCTGTCACAAAAAAAGTTAAGCTATTTTATTTTTATTGATTCATTTATCCTATAAAAATTGTGAAACACTTTCTGTTATCTAGCACATGACTAAGCTTAGAATGACAAACAAATAAAAAATATACACCATAGTTTCATGTACAATGAGAATTAGAGGTATCATTACATAGATATTAGAACATAGAAGTACCAGAACATAGGCTTTGTATTTACAATGACCTTGTTTTGAATGCTAGCTCTGTCTTGTGTTTGTTGTATAATCTTGTTATCAATCATCAGTTTTTTCATCTGTAAACTATAAATTACTATAATAACTACATGTTTGACTGTTTATGGGACTTCAAAAATGCATATTTAAATAACTTGACATATATTAAATTTATATTTGTAGCTGTAGATACTGGTCGGGTAAACCAAAATTTAAATAGCTTTCGATGCAAAACAAAAATGCCATAATTTCCAAAGAACTATTTATTCTATATAATGAAATTTTATAAAACAAATTACAACTCTTTGTATATTATATAAATATTAACATTTATATTAGCATTGATTCCAACTCTAAACCTATAAATCAAATATAGTTGATTTGTATATTGCTTTAATTTATTTCAAGGAAACAGATTTTTTTCAAAATTTCAGAGAGAAAGAACTGTAACATAAAGTATTGATTATAATCAGAACAGGGAAAATTAGGAATTAAAGAGGGCACATTAGCTGTCAAATTATTACTATAGGTATATCTTAGTCAAAGGGAAATCTGTAATACTTGTTGAGATCACCAGTGGCATATTACGGTAATAGGAAACAAAAAAAGACCACAGTTTCTGCCCTAGGGCACGCCAACCTTAGGAGGTTGAAAGAGAGAGGAAGAATCCTGCAAAGGAGTCTGTGCAATTGAAGGAAAACCAAAGGTATGAATCCCTGAAAGCAAAGTAATGAATCTATATCAGGAAACAATAGTTACCTGTGTCTAATGCTGTTAGGTCAAGTAAGGTGAAGACTGAGAAAAACTATTGTACATAACAGCATCAAGGTCATTAAAGATATTTACATGAGGTTTTTGTGGAGCATGGATATAAAAGCTTGATGGAGTGCTTTTAAGATAGAAACAGAAGGGTAGAGAGAGACATGGGGTAAAGATAATTTTTTCAAGTTTTGTTACCAAAATGAATTGGGCAATGATGACTAGCAGAGGAAATGAGATCATGGTTCTTTGTTTTTAAGTTGGAATAAATGAGATCCTGATGCCGAGAAAGAACTACTACTGGGGTCAGAGAACTTTCTGTAAAAGGCTATATATAATAAATATTTTATTTAGGTTTTGTGGGCCTTAGGTCTTTGAAGCAACTAGTCAGCAATGCCTTTGTAGAGTAAGAGCAGCCCTAGGCAATATTTAAACAAAGGGGTATGACTGTGTTCCATAAAAGTTAATTGATAAAGACTCAGGACTTTAGTTTGTTCTGATATAAATTTGAAAAAGTGAGTATGAGAGGAAGTGGAGAACAACTGAAGCTCCATCCTAGACCAGGGAAGAGTGCTTGGAATTTGTGCACAGGAATTGGGTCTGGGACTTTGACTATGAGTTCGAGCAAGTTTGAAGAGCAAGAGAGATAAGAGTATGCAGAGCCGGGCAGATATAAAGCACGAAGCTGTGGAAAATCTCTTCTGACAGCTTCAGTTTCCTCAGAGAAGTCGAAAGCAAGATTATAACATATGTGTAACCAATAGAAAGAAGATTTAGAGTTTTAAGGACAAAACTTACATGAAATAGTTATGTGAAAGACTTCAAAAGTAATTAGGCTGAGAAAACACTGTGGATAATTAAATTTCTAGTAGAATATCATATTTTTGTTTGAAATATTCTTGCTCTTCCTTTTCTCAGACATTTTAGAAATTTTATAATAATTTATATTTTTTTCTGAAGCAGCAATTAAACTGTGGCAAATATCAGCATATGAATAATTTAAGTTTAATCTT
The DNA here is from genome assembly GCF_036850995.1 of Saccopteryx leptura. Lineage (NCBI taxonomy): Eukaryota > Metazoa > Chordata > Mammalia > Chiroptera > Emballonuridae > Saccopteryx > Saccopteryx leptura. The sequence continues at coordinate 25,104,248 of NC_089509.1, read as the reverse complement.
CAAAACCTTATTTTTCTTCCCGTAGTGGGGTGGGAGGGTTTTTGCCCTCCATTAATACACCTATTTTCACATAATAAAATCAGTTAGACAGTCTATTCATGTAATTTTCAAGTTTAGCAAATCTTATTTCTGTTAGAAATTATTTGTGAAGTGAATATACTGCTTTCACTTTAGCTGTTTTCACAGTGCTGTAATAATTAACCTTAATATGCTCTGAGGGTTTGCTAACTTTGTTTTAATGATATATTTTCTCTGAAAGAATTCAGATATAATAAAATATATTTGTTAATATTTGCCACTAATGAAAGATAAATTATTGAAATTGAATATATTCACATTGATTGTGGTGAAGGTTACACATTGATTGATCAATCAAAACAAGCCCTCAAAAGGTAGAAAATCAATCGATGTGTCAGATAGGAAAGGCATTGCATAAATGGTAAAACCAACCAGTGAGCTGACATTTTTCCTCTTGAAATATTTCATTTACCAGCCTTTGAAAGGATTTTTTGACTTTGAGCATACATAATAAGCTAAAAAGCAAAAGACCAAACAGATAGACCTGAAATTTTATTAACAATACTTTAAATTAATGCAAACAAACATATTTTAGAGGGAATAAATTCTGTTTGTTCCCTTGACCAATCACAGAAATTTTAGAGGATGCACTGAGTAAATATTAACAATATCTAAATTTAAACACTATACATGTGTGCATAGTCATACTGATTTAATATTTTTGTTTTTTTCACTACAGAACTGTTACCTAATTGCCAGAAGTTGAATTGTCAGTATAAGTGTGCAGTGGCCAGAAATAGTACAAGATGTTACTGTGAGGAAGGATTTGAAGTCAACGAAGATGGAAGAAGCTGTAAAGGTAAGTATGAAAGGTGGCTATTCAATTTTTAATTTTTACAGAGGCTAAGTGAAAATAAATTTAATGAGGTATCTTTGAGAACTTACCATATGCTACACACAGTGTTTATATTATTTTTCCACTGAGATTTAAAAGTTAATATTCCTCCCAAAAAACCATAAAAATATTATAGGTATGCATTTATACTAGACATTTTTCATTTTATGTTGCAATAATGTCAAACATGGGAAATATCAATAAGTGTTTTAGTTAACCATTAAAACATCAGATTTAATTATTTTAACTTTCTAATTGTATTGTGCCTATTATATAGTTGCAGAGTGTTATACCTTTGTTACCACTAAGTTAGGTTAATAATACTCATGTAATATTCTTTACAATTTTTACATTAGTAATTCTGACAATTGGTATTTTATCACTAGCAATAATGATGAACAGAAAAATACTTCTTTTTTTAATGTCTTAATTCTTGCTTTGTGAATAATCTAGAACAGGCATCCCCAAACTACGGCCTGGCCCGTGGGGCTGCATTCGGCCCCCTGAGGCCATTTATTTGACCCCCCCGCTGCACTTCTGGAAGGGGAACCTCTTTCATTGGTGGTCAGTGAGAGGAGCACTGTATGTGGCGGCCCTCCAATGGTCTGAGGGACAGTGACCTGGCCCCCTGTGTAAAAAGTTTGGGGACCCCTGCTAGAACAAACGTTTACTTTGTAAAATGACTTCACATTGTCATACTGAACAATTCTACGTTATTTCTCTCTATATATAAACTCCATAGCACTTTATATAATATTTAGAATCTATATGTAGAAAACACAAAATGAAGAATCTGTATATAAAATTAAGGAATATCTGCATTGACACAGATACTAATAAAAAGAATATTTTCTAAAGAAATTGGTTCTTTAGTATTTAGTAACTTTTGCTTTAATATTATCTGTATAGCCAGCAGTCACAGCCATAGCCATCATGGCCATTCACATGCAGGTTCCCATTGAATTCAGAAATATTTAATAAATTAGACAGTAAAGAAACAATATAGCCAAAAAATGGTGGGCCATTCCTTTATTAATATCTCACACTGCCCAATGAGCAACACACAGGGAAAACACTTCCCTTTTACTCAGGTGTAAAGCCAGCAGCCAGGGTTATCATCGGAGCAGCCGCCAGGCCCATGCAGGTTCACATTGGATTCGGACAGTCTGTAAAGAAACAACGGAGCCACAAACTGGTGGGCCATAGTCTTTAATTCTAGCTTGTACCCGGCAGGCAAGTAAAAATACACACTGGGCTCCAAAACTCACTCACATTCAGTGCTCACAAAGCCACTGAATTATCCGAGTTTCCTAGAATCAAAGGTTTCTAGCTCACCAGCCTTATTCTCCTCAGTTCCCCATCTCCTTCCTCAAACTCTGCACAAACTGGCATCTCACTCAGCACTCCGCCATCTTGGCTGCTTCTCCTGGGCACATGGCCTCTTTCTGCTCTCTGTTCTGCTCCCTCTGCTCTCTCATGCTAATCATCCCAGGAACCAAGAGAGCAAGCTCCCACTCCGTCCCCACAGTGTAGAAATCCAAACCCTTAATCCAATATACAAAATAGGGAAGTCTCTAATACAAAGACACTTCTCTGAGGCATGATTGGATGGTACCGCCCCACATCAAAACGGGTGGGAAAGGCTTAATCCCAAAACCAAGCCCCAGGCTACAAGGATTCTACCTGCCCACAGAGACACACATTAATATCACCTGGGTGACGGCCTCCACGTGGGCAGCGCCGTCTTTAACAAAGTGAGCATAATACATTTTATCTGCCCAACATCAGGGCTCCCAAAGGCACTGACACATTCTCCAGTTCTACAACCAGGAGAATCTTCTCTGGTTTTTCCTAGAATCAAAGGCCTCACCAGTCTCAGCAGAGCTCACAAAAACCCCTTTACCTCTGGTTCCCCATCTGCACACCTTGTCCTCTCTGCATAAACTGGCTTCTTCCTCAGTACCCTGCATTCTCTCTGCTCTCCATCTGCAAACACGGCTTCTCTCTCTGCACAAATTGACTTCTTTTTTCTTCTTCTTTTGCTCTTTTCAAAACTTTCTGGCGTAAAAATCTCTCTTCCAGCAAACATTAGCAGAACAATGACCCTTCCCAAGCAGGAAGGTAATTTGCAATTTTACAGACCTACATATACCTGGCACTGCCCAGTCCCCAGTGCAACCTATAAGCAAGCAAACATAAAAATCACATTTTACAAACTTATTTGAACAACATTATCTCTTGTACCTTAAAACAGAATCTTAAAATTGAAAGGGCCCTCACACAGAATATTATTCAAAATCCAAATAAGCAAAGTTTTACCCTGAGATTATGTGATTTACTTAAATCCACACATCTTCTCAATAATAGAATTGGGTTAAAACGAGATCTTCAGAGCCCATTCCTCAATTCTTAATCTGAGGAGACTCATTGCTTTTTAATTTGGGCCTTGAATTTGTAGTTTATTGTTTGTTTTCTCCATTATACAAATGTTATAGAAGCAGTTATTACTAAGTGTATATGAGACCCAGAGACTTCCTAATATGACTAAATGGGGACCAAATTGATGTCTTTTTTTGACTCACATTATTTTCAAGTTGGTCAGACTTTGAGAACAAAATCAGAAGTTCTGACAGGAGTAGACCCCTTAGAAGTCACAGGAATTAGACATATATACAGTTTTTACATCAAAACAATAGTGTAAAGCCAGTAGCCGTGGCCCCCATCACAGCCGCCTGGCCCGTGCAGGTTTGTATTTGATTCGGACAAATGGTAAAGAAACAATGGAGCCAATAACTGGTGGGCCATCATCTTTATCCTAGCTTGTACCCAGCAGGCAGGAAATAAATAGTGGGAAAACACTTCTTTTTCCATTCAGGGCTCCCAAAGTCACTGACTCATTCGAGTTTCCTAGAATCAAAGGTTTCTACCTCACCAGCCTATTCACCTCTATTCCCCATCTCCTTCTCTCTGCACAAACTCTGCACAAACTGGCTTCTCCTTTAGCACTCCACCATCTTGGCTGCTTCTCCTCTCCTCCACATGGCCTTTCTCTGCTCTCCTCCAGCATGGGCTCCTCTGCCCCATTTTATAGTATAGAAATCAAAACCATTAATCAAATATACAAACAAGACAGTCTCTAATACAAAGTCACTTATCTGAGGCATAATGGGATTCTTCATGAGTGCACCACACCACATCATGCAACAGTCAAGCAGGCATCCCCAAACCACGGCCCGCAGGTCGCATGCAGCCCCCTGAGGCCATTTATCCTGCCACCCGCCGCACTTCCAGAAGGGGCACCTCTTTCATTGGTGGTCAGTGAGAGGAACACTGTATATGGAAGCCCTCCAATGGTCTGAGGGTGTGGGGAAAAGCTTAGTTTTAAAACTAAGCCTTAGCCTATAAGGACTCTGTCTGCTTACAGCCTGTCCCCCACACCCAATGCAAACTATAAGTGAGCAAACATATATATCATATTTAAAAACTTATTTGACCAACAAGTAGTTATTATTCACTCAGGGTAGGCTAATATATCTACATGATTACTGTAAAGCCAGTAGCCACGGCCACCATCACAGCCGCCTGGCCCATGCAGGTTCGCATTGGATTCAGATAGTCGATTAAGAAACAATGGAGCCAAAAACTGGTTGGCTATCACTTTTAATCCTAGCTTGTACCCGGCAGGCAAGTAAAAACACACACTGGGTTGCAAAACCCACTCATTCAGTGATCACAAAGCTACTGACTTATCCAAGTTTCCTAGAATAAAAGGTTTCTAGCTTATCAGACTTATTCACCTCTGTTCCCCATCTCCTTCTTTCTCCCTGCACAAACTCTACACAAACTGGCTTCTCCCTCAGCACTCCGCCATCTTGGCTGCTTCTCCTGGCCTATTCCATGTGGCCTTTCTCTGTTCTCCTCTCTAATACTAATCTCAGGAACCAAGAGAGAGCAAGCTCCTGGTCTGTCCCACTTTATAGTGCAGAAATCAAAACCTTTAATCCAATATACAAAATAGGGATAGAAGAATCCTGCCTGCTTACAGCCTGTCCCCCACACCCAATACAAACTATAAGTGAGCAAACATATATATCATATTTAAAAACTTATTTGACCAACAACATCCAAACCTGTAAGGATTTTTATGAGTTTATTTGAGCCAAACTGTTGACAATTGCCAGGAAGCAAAATCTCAACCGATTGAGATTATGTTCCAGAAAATGGCAATTTCATTACTTAATTTATACATCAGAATTGAAGGGGAAGAAATAAGGAGGTTACATGAAATCCATTACAGATGGGTTAGGGAGGTGGAGAAAGCAAAACTGGAAAATCTCTGAGATTGAATAAAAATTAATGAATAGACATGTACTTCTTTTACATAGACAAGGAAAAATAGTTAACAGTGAACAATTAACATAATAATAACTAGAGGATTTGTGGTTTCTCCTCTGAAGGGGTAGTTTGGCCTGAAGGGCTAGAAAAGGTTACTCTTTCAAAAGCATGTTATCAAGTACCTTACTGTAGATGCAAAAAGATGACAGGCTCAATTATGATAAGCACTGACCTTTGTTAGAGAAAAATACTGCCCCAGGACATGACTACTGGTCATAAACTGCTTTTAGTTAGAAATTTTTAATTTTTCAGGCCATCTTATGTGGTTACTTTCCCTCTTTGAGTTTGTAAGACTGCCAAACAGGCCTTCTCTGAGCTTGTCAGGTTTAGTATGTGGCCCCTACTTTCTTTTTTTCTTTTTTTTGCCTTTTCTTTTTTCATAAAGCCAGTAGCCAAAGCCACCATCTCAGCCACATGGCCCATGCAGGTTCGCATAGGATTCGGACAGATAGTAATGAAACAATGGAACCAAGAACTGGTGGGCCATTAGCTTTAATCATAGCTTGCACCCGGCGGGCCATTTTCATTCAGGGCTCCCAAAGCCACTGAGTTATCCGAGTTTCCTAGAATCAAAGGTTTCTACCTCACCAGACTTATTTACCTCTGTTCCCCATCTCCTTCGCTCTGCACAAACTCTGCATGAACAGGCTTCTCCTTTAGCATTCCACCATCTTGGCTGCTTCTCCTGGCCTCCTCCATGTGGCCTTTCTCTGCTCTCTGCTCTAATGCTAATCTCAGGAACCAGAGAGCAAGCTCCAGGTCTCCCCCCCTTTAGAGTGTAGATTCAAAACCTTTATTCCAATATGCAAACAAGGAAGTCTCTGATACAATGTCACTTATCTGAGGCATAATGGGATTCCTCATGAGAGTGCACCACCCCACATCAAAGACGGTTGGAAAGGCTCAGTCCCAAAACCAAGCCGCAGGCTACAAGGATCCTGCCTGCCCATAGCCGCCCCCAACACACATGAATATAATCACGTCCATCCCAAGCAAGAAGGGCAACCAATACCATCACCTGGGCGATGGACTTCCATGTGGGCAGCACCATCTTTAACAAAGTGAGCATAATATATTTTATCTGCCCAACATCCACAATAAGAAATTATAAAGCAATCATTATGAAAGGTCACTGGTGGAAGAGGAGCTCTTGTTATTTTCTCCACTCTCCTGAATGGCCAAGTCTGAACATCATTTACACTTTGTAGAAGCCATATTTGCAGGATTTCTTCTGTCCTTGAAGGGAAATAAAAGGCAGCATTACAAGTAATGATGTGCCTATTCCTTTGTGGCCAATATTGTGGAGTTATATCAATGTCACAGCAGTGCATTCTGGGTAGGGAGAAGAAACAAGAGAAATCATTAATCATATTGCTCTTCTGGACAATGTAATGATATCAGAAAAACTAAAATAAGAACCAATATATTTATTTGAAACATTTGTGAAAATAGATAAAAATCATATCTGCCATTATGGACTGGATTTTACCAAATATAAGGTTTAATTTCTTCCATAATCACTGTAGACTTACTTCAAACATTATTCTTTCTATCCCCAAAACAACTTACTTCAAACAAGCCATCCCGGAATGCAAGCTAGTTTGTATACAAAGCTAAAGAAATTTGAGAAAAGTGTAAATTAATGTCATACAAATGCATAGCTTTTCAATTAAAATCACCCCTTAGCTCCCAATAATCTTTTTGCTTTTCATTAGCAAATGACTTTCTTAGTTTTGAGGAATCAAAGGGTGTGGCTGAGAGTTCCCACCCTTTATCATCTGTTTGGTTCTTCTGGGGACTAGCCTCTATCCTGATATTATCTAGTAGTTCCACCCTGAGTGACCTATTAACATAGGTTCTGCATATTCCAAAGGGCCTCATTATAAAATAAGAAAGTGGCCCTGGCCAGCTGGCTCAGTGGTAGAGCATCAGTCCAGCATGAGAAAGTCCTGGGTTCAATTCCTGTCAGGGCACACTGGAAAAGCAACCATCTGCTCCCCCCCCCCCCCCATTTCTCTCTCTCTCTCTCTCTCTACCCCTCCTACAGCCATGGATTGAGTGATTCAAGCAAAAGTTACCCTGGGTGCTGAGGATGGCTCCATGGCCTCGCCTCTTGTGCTAAAATAGCTCGGTTGCTGAGCTACGGAGCAATGGCCCAGATGGGCAAAGCATTGCCTGTTAGGGGCTTATCAGGTGGATCCAGTTGACATGCGTGTGGGAGTCTGTCTCTGCTTCTCCACCTTTTATTTAAAAAAATAAAATAAAATAATAAAAATAAAAATAAATAAATAAAAATAAAATAGCAAAGAACACTTTTAATTGTTAAAAAAAGTACATTGGTTTGAGGAACTAAGGTCAAAAACCAAATATATATTTCATTGTACCATACCAGTTTAAACTACTTTACACCAAGCCCTCATTGGTCATCTTATCAGCTTTTCTCTCTTCTTCCTTTTCTGTCTCTTTCCTCAAACCCTTTCTCCAAAATGATTTCCAAGAGTCTCAACTTCTTGTTTTGTTTTTAATATATTATCCATATTCTGTCAACTCCCAAATATTCCAGAACAGATCTGGCCCATCTTACCAGTCTCATATTTCCAAATACTTGTTAGTCATTTACTCAAGAATTCCCTACAAACTCATCAAATATAACACATCCAAACCAAACTCATTATTTCCTTCCATGATAATTCCACTCAAATCTATGCTTCATATAAATTGGGCTATCATTCAATTTCATCATATCCCATTAGTCTTTACATGTTTTCTATTTCTTAAATATTTGAGTTCATTTACTTTTTTTTTTCATTTCTATTACCACTGACTTACTTCAAAATACAATTTATGTGAAATTTGTACATATCTAATTTTCTAGGATCTCTTCTCTATATTCACAAATGTATTTATTGTGTTCTAATTTTAAAATACAAAGTTTGTCATATAGCTTCCCAATGTCTAGGTAAAAAGTACAATTCTTTAACTTATCATACAAATCACTGGTCCTAAACCTACTTTTAGGGCCAAATATCTGGTCCTAAAACTACTTTCCCTGCACCATCTCTTACCACTCCTTTACTTCATTTGACTCTACACTTCTTCAAAATCACCACTTTGTCTTCCCAATGCTTTTTCACTGCTATTTTGTTAAACTAGAACTCCCCATTCCATCTCAATTTTTTTACTCAGTTTTAGGAAATTCAAATTATTCTTTAAACTCAGCTCATATGCAGGCTTTACTTAACATTCTCCTCTAGCTCCAAGCAGTTTCACTTCCTTCTCTATGTCTCTACCATACATAGAGTATGCCTTTATTATAAGGAAATTCAAAGAATCAAAATTGCATTTTATTAGGCTTGTTTTATTTAAGGATAAGAACCATTTTTTATCAACTTTGGTTTCTTTGGGATCACTATATTGCTTGGCACACAGAACAGACTAATGTACAAGTTAGCCTAAGTCATTGACTGACAGATTTTTATTTTTGCCTGTTTGGTTTAAAATCATTGAATACTGCAGTTTATAGAGATTTAAACAAGCTGCTACAGGAAGGAAATATAGAAAGAAGAAGGAGAGAGGAAGTAGAAAGAAAGCCATAAATATTAAAATAAAATTTAATTAAGATGATATTTTTATTTTAAAAACTAACTAATAGTTTTTAGATTTTTTATTTCATTTATTTTTATTTAGTGAGGATAGTTTGCATAGCTGGCTCAGGTCCCTTATTTAATTTTATTGAATTATTTAATTTTATTGAAAACCATGTTATTACTCTAATTCTTTATTAAATTAGAAAAGTCAGTGTTATAAACAATATAACTATTCAACAAATATTCATTAAAGTGTACTTTATATCTTTGCAGAACAAGAACTTCTGGCCTGCCCATCAAAAATGTAAACAAGCCCTCTTTTAAAATAAAATATATGATATTAAGTTTATCTTGTATCCCTGTAACTATTAAAGCAACAATGATTTAGCAGATTTTTAAATAATATTTATTACATTTTTAGTTAGCATGGTTTTGAAATGAATCACTAGAGCTGGCCTTTTGTTTTTAAACAATAGTCTGTTCCAAAAATATAGGGAAAATGTTTTCTTCAAGGAAAGAAAATGTCCAATAATAAATCTGCTGAGAAACGCCAATTTTCCTTTTAGATCAAGATGAATGTGCCATTTATGGTACATGCAGCCAGACCTGCCTAAATACGTACGGATCCTATGCTTGCAGTTGTGCAGAGGGCTATATAATGCAGCCGGACAACAGATCTTGCAAAGCTAAAAATGGTAAGTTATCATCTTGTTTGTCCTTCTAGAATTTATTTATTTCTAAAGATATTTTCAAAATGTGGTAGAATAATATGGACATTGAATAAAGAGATTTTTGCTTTATTTTAATTTGTTGATTTATACTTAGAAATCCAGAACAGTTCCTTTTTATTTTTATTTATTATTATTATTATTACTATTATTATTTATTTTTCTGAAGTGAGAAGAAGGGAGGCAGGGAGACAGATTCCTGCATGCGCCTCACTGGGATCCACCCGGCATGCCCACCAGGGGGCGATGCTCTGCCCATCTGGGATGTTGTTCTATTGCAACCAGAGCCATTCCAGCTCCTGAGGTGAGGCCATGGAGCCATCCTCAGCGCCCGGGCCAACTTTACTCCAATGGCGCCTTGGCTGCAGGAGGGGAAGAGAGAGATAGAAAGGAGAGGAGGAAGGGTGGAGAAGTAGATGGGCACTTCTGCTGTGTACCCTGGCCAGGAGTTGAATCTAGAACATCCACACACCAGGCTGATGCTCTACCACTGAGCCAACTGGCCAGGGGCCACAGCAGTTCTTTAGTTGTCACTGATCATGATACAACTCTTTTCATTACAGGAAGCTTCTAATTAACAAAAATCTGTTCTAAAGGGATTGATTGATTGATTTGAATTACCCATCTCTCTCCTAGACTAGGTAATAGGTTCTTAACTGATTTCAGTTCCCCTCCAGAATTCATACTCCATGTAGTACTTCAAATGATCTGCTACAGTATAAACTAGATCAGGTCACTCACTGGCTTAACAATCTCCCAGTGATGACCCCGATTGGTGACTCAGTGGATTGAGCTTAGAGGTCATGGGTCCCCTTCTTAGTAAGGCCACATGTAAGAAAAAAGTCAATGAGTGCACAATTAAATGGAACCACTAAGTGGAAAATTGAATTGATGCTTCTCTTTCTCTCCTTTCCCGTTTCTGTCTTTATCAAATCAATGGAAAAATTAAAAAATAATTCTTCAATAACTTTCACTTACCTTGAGAGTAAAATTCAAACTTCTCACAGGACCTAGAAGGGCCAAATTGGCACCATTTACCTTTCCCGTCTCATTTCCCACTACTCCTTCAGCACGCACCAATCGTACTGGTGTCCAGGTCCTTCTTCAACCATATTGCTCTCGCTTGGACATCATTCCACTTGCTGTTTTGTCTACCTGCAATGCTTTTCCCTATGATATTCACACTTGTATCATTCAAGTTTTGGCTAAAATGTCAACATTCAAAATGACCTTCTCTGAGCATTCTATTTAATAGTGCATACCCTTTCCATCATTATCTTATTTCCTAATTTTATTTAATTATGTATACCTACTCTATCACTATGTGATTTTTTTATTTTAATTTTTATAGCATTACCATTTGAAATGAACAAATTTGTGCATTAGATTTACATTTGACTTCCCCAGAATAATGTAAGCATTAGATTATATAACTTGTGTTTTGTTTGCTGTTATTTACTGAGTTTTTGTTATTGCCTGAAACATACAGGTACTCAATATTTGTGATAGAAGAAAGAATAAAGGGAGAGAAGAAAAAAACAAACTTCTCTTCCTGATTAAAATGACTAAATCCAATGCTCCACTCTTAAGTGTTTAAATTTCATGTTTAAAAATTGCCTTTCTTTTACTTCTTACTTGCAAATAAAGCCTATAGTTGCTACGCAGTTTTCAGCCTACAGTTAACCCTCAGAAGTATTGTTGATGTAAAGAAATAACCTTTAATTGTGCTGGTAACAATAAGATAATGTTAATTTTTTGTGGGCTTAATTAGCTTTGGAATAGTATAGGAAGGTATTATATATCATATTCTATTGGGCTTTTTTAAAAAATAATTTTATTTTTTTAATGGGACGACATCAATAAATCAGGATACATATATTCAAAGATAACATGTCCAGGTTATCTTGTCGTTCAATTATGTTGCATACCCATCACCCAAAGTCAGATTTTCCTCTGTCACCTTCTATCTAGTTTTCTGTGTGCCCCTCCCCCTCCCCCTTTCCCTCTCCCATTCCCCCCTCCCCCCCGTAACCACCAAACTCTTATCAATGTCTCTTAGTCTCACTTTTATGTCCCACCTATGTATGGAATAATGCAGTTCCTGTTTTTTTCTGATTTACTTATTTCACTTCGTATAATGTTATCAAGATCCCACCATTTTGCTGTAAATGATACGATGTCATCATTTCTTATGGCTGAGTAGTATTCCATAGTGTATATGTGCCACATCTTCTTTATCCAGTCATCTATTGAAGGGCTTTTTGGTTGTTTCCATGTCCTGGCCACTGTGAACAATGCTGCAATAAACATGGGGCTGCATGTGTCTTTACGTATCAATGTTTCTGAGTTTTGGGGGTATATACCCAGTAGAGGGATTGCTGGGTCATAAGGTAGTTCTATTTTCAGTTTTTTGAGGAACCACCATACTTTCTTCCATAATGGTTGTACTACTTTACATTCCCACCAACAGTGTATGAGGGTTCCTTTTTCTCCACAGCCTCTCCAACATTTGCTATTACCTGTCTTGTTGATAATAGCTAATCTAACAGCTGTGAGGTGTTATCTCATTGCCGTTTTGATTTGCATTTCTCTAATAATTAAAGAAGATGAGCATCTTTTCATATATCTGTTGGCCATTTGTATTTCTTCCTGGGAAAAGTGTCTGTTCATGTCCTCTTCCCATTTTTTATTGGATTGTTTGTTTGTTTGTTGTTGAGTTTTATGAGTTCTTTGTATATTTTGGATATTAGGCCCTTATCTGAGCTGTTGTTTGAAAATATCATTTCCCATTTAGTTGGCTTTCTGTTTATTTTGTTATCAGTTTCTCTCGCTGAGCAAAAACTTCTTAGTCTGATGTAGTCCCATTCATTAATTTTTGCCTTCACTTCTCTTGCCTTTGGAGTCAAATTCATAAAATGCTCTTTAAAACCCAGGTCCATGAGTTTAGTACCTATGTCTTCTTTTATGTACTTAATTGTCTATTGGGCTTTTTATAACTCCCCTAATCTGGTTTTGTTTTTTTGTTTTGTTTTGTTTTTTCTATTTCTGAAGCTGGAAACGGGGAGAGACAGTCAGACAGACTCCCGCATGCGCCCAACTGGTATCCACCTGGCACGCCCACCAGGTGCAACGCTCTGCCCACCAGGGGGGATGCTCTGCCCCTCCAGGGCGTCGCTCTGCCGCGACCAGAGCCACTCTAGTGCCTGGGGCAGAGGCCAAGGAGCCATCCCCAGTGCCCGGGCCATCTTTGCTCCAATGGAGCCTTGGCTGCGGGAGGGGAAGAGAGAGACAGAGAGGAAGGAGGGGGGGGTGGAGAAGCAAATGGGCGCTTCTCCTATTTGCCCTGGCCCGGAATCGAACCCAGGTTCCCCGCACGCCAGGCTGATGCTCTACCGCTGAGCCAACTGGCCAGGGCCCTAATCTGGTTTTATTTCATGCATTTTCAAATTATGATGCTTTGATAAATTAATGAATGTCCTCCTACCCTATTTATTAGCAATTAGAAAATCAGGTCTAGAATGGGATTCCCTTTTTCACATCCAGGTTAAGCAAAGCATTGGATTTGCTTAGCAAGCTGCTTCTGCTCTCCCCCTTTACATACAACATGAGCTTATGTTATAATTCCAGTGATTTCCTGAGATAGTGTGTTTATAATTATTTACAAAACACATTTGTATACAAAATTACAAAGACAGTAACTCTGTTACTTCTTAGTTTATTTCTTTGAATTACTGATTTGATTTATAGAGTCCTATTTATTTTTCAGGAACAATCTTGAGAAAAATTAGGTCAGGTTATATATGTCTCTTTGCCCACCACTGAGAGTTGTGATTTTAAATATTGATGGAGTGAGGAAGTAGAAGGCTTTTTCTTTGCTGTTTCTATTGATCCACACAATATTGCTGTGCATTCACGGGGAAAGTGTAATGTAATAAACCCTGGACAAAGAGGCACTTTCTCCCTTTCTACATGGAGAGGGTTTCTGGCAATAATAGAGTGTAACGAGAGAGGGTCGGTACACCATAATGGAATACTGCTTCAGGGATATTTGATGACTCTAGAATTGATAATAGAATATATAAATGTCTTCACTTCTAGGTGGTTGGCTTAATGACAATACTGGCCTACAGAGTTTTAAAAGTACAGTTTCCATGGGAAAGTTTCTGGGGTTTATAGTTTAATGACAATGAGTTGTAATAAAGTAAATGGGCACAAATCTATAACATAGACTGACTAGTTCTAAGGGTCACATCAATTCGAACCCATGTATCTGTACAGTTCAAAAGGAAAATGAACAATTTTGCTTTACTTTTCCCATATTGACAACAAGTAAACTAGAAAATTTTTTCGGCTTTAGTTATATTTCATTTCTTTTATCAGCTTAAAATTTTTTTGGACAATTTTATCATACTATAGTGTTGCTGTAACTGAAGGAAGCTAGGAAACTTGATCCTAAGGCTTTATCATTCCTCCTTTTCATTACCTGGCTGCTTAAATCAGCCCCTCTCTTTTCTTTCTCTATAATTCTACCCTATTCGACTATAGAGCCTGTCTTTCTTGCAAGTCAAGCCGGAAATTCAGAACTCTCAGAAACTGGGAGTGTGAGAAAGCACAGAAGTTTAGAATGAGATGACTCAAGACAGTGGATGTGTATAAAAGATCTATGGGCTTTAGAAAGACAGATCAATATAAAAATATCATGCCCAAAAGATACAATGAGAAGCTAGAGTAGACATGAGAGGAGGGTTCTTCAAAGGCCTTACAGTATGATGGGAAAATAAAAGTTTCTGGGAGAAGTAGCCTTGTGTGTAAAGGCAGAGAAAAGCAGAGCCGTTGTCTGGGAAACTGCTTTTATAAAAGTGATGAACTAATTTAGCACAGAATGATATCATGGTTGCTCCCCAACTATTCACCCTAAAGCTTATTGTGGGTCTTATTTTCAATCTGACAATTGATAATAATTAGGTAAATTAATTTAAGTTAATTGATTAACCCCCCTTTGCAATGTAATGCCTGAGTCGAAACAAAATTCATAAGCCTCAAGAACACCTTTAAGAACTACCTCTAAAAAGGGGAGAAGCCTTAGGCACTGTAGCAGATGAGGAAAGAGATTAATGGTAGGCAGGAGACCTTTGATTTGTGTTAATTCATGCAACACAGATAAATTATATTCTTTTTTATTCTTAGTAATATTAATATTGACCTGACTACAGAGATACAGAACCAAGTATTTCAGAGTTGAGAAGAACTTCAAACATAATCTAGTCTAACTCTCCATTTCATGTTAAAATAAATGATTTCCAAATTGAAGGAAGTCTGTGATGTACATTAAAAAGTAACTTTAAATATACATATTTGAGAGTACAGTCTAGGAGGAGACATACTAGAATATAAATGTCAGGGTGGATTGTTTATTTGTATGGGACACAATAAAAGCTAGTACTTCTCTAAATTAAACATTAGGACTTATCATTTGAAAAATATTTTAAAATTAACTTTCAAAACATCTATAAAAATCCAGAAAAACTTCTATATTTTTACTTTTTTTATATTAGAGTTTTGGTAACTTGTCAAATGTGAAAATAAAAAAAAATTATTTTTAATTTAACTTACATTCTTTTAACTGATTTAGACTGATTTAGATGTAGAAATATGTGTTGAATGTGAGCATCCAGGGCTGAAAGTGGGTTCATGCAGAATCTGTGTGAGTGAAAGTAGTGAACTGTGCATTTTTATTTCTGGTAAATTCAGGCTCATTGAACTGTATTTCTCATTGTCCCAACCACTTGCTGACGTCCAGCACTCAGCCTGCACACAGTTTGTGGAACCAGCACAGTTCTCCTGATTGCAGTATAGCAGTAGCAGAGAGCGAGCCCTGGATAACTGATGTTCGTCAGTGTGGAGGCACTGCACTGAATGGTACCAGGAGAGAGAGAGCGTACCTCTTTGCCATGGAACAACCAGAGCAGTGAGAGGAGAGAGCCCATTAAAGAACTTTGGGATTCTACTACAGTTTATACTTTGCTGTTTACTGATTAGGGTAGAGAGGAGTAGATTATTTAGACAATGGACCTCTTTGTTGCAATACATATAAATTGTAATCTCTGTGTAACCCCCAGAAGCATGTTTCTAGCCAGTGTTAGAAAATGTTTTTATACTACTTACCATTTTCATTACTATAATTCTTACAAAGAAAAACAAGAGAAGTAACACAAAATATAACTTTTTATGGTTCCTACATCTAACCTCTTACTCTATTATCTATTAACATATTGTTTGAATTTTTCTTTTAGAATATCAGGGAATTATATTTTCAGCCCTGGTTTTCTGCCAGGGCTGATTCTACTTATGGGAAAGATAAGCAAGTACTTCAATAGAGAGAAATTAGTTTCCTGCTCAGAATATTGAAATTTCTTCAGCTACTTATAATGCTTGGAATTCAGTTATTAATATATAATTTCCTTTATTTTTTCTCTTTTTAAAAAAAGTACACTATATTAAAATTTTTGTGTTCTTAGGAAGGGTGACATTGAATTTTAGTAACCTTGATAACTTATTAAGATTAGTGGATCAGATCTGTTTTAGAATAGCATCTGGCTAAGAATGGCTTCCTGCATAATAATATGTCTTGACACATGAAGATTTACCATTTAAGTTTTTATTATTTTTTAGGTAGTACAAAGGTAGTTGCTGCAGAATTTGTACATTTCATTGACTCTATTCTGAATGGTGCTGACATGATGGTATATGGGAATCCCTGAGCCATGTGTGAGCCTAGTGAACCAGCATCAGCAGAGTAGTCCAGATTTGTTGTTTTTTACTCAGTCCCATATGAATGGTGAAAACTGTGTATACTGTGGTGAATAATAAATGGCAGAAATATAATTCATTGCATCTTGGTAAATTTTTATTACTTTAAGCAATTTTCTCCCTAACATTCAGGAAACAGAATAAGGGTACTGGGATGTTGAGAATCAAGAAAAGTCAAATTGCTGGAATAGATTTAAAATACAATGGGGTGTTTTGCCAGTTTTACCTTATGATTCAACGCTTATGCTGCCTTTGTTACAGTATTGACATTAAAGAGTGCTTTGAGTTCTGCATAATCTTCATAAATGTGTGCCCACTTCACCAAGGCCTTCCTCAGACATACGAGCAATTCTAGTGTGCTTGCTGTGCAAGAATGGCTTAGAACAAGCTGCCCCTCCTGCACCAGTGCAGTTTTGCCTACGCCACTATCTTACAGAAATGCCAGAGCTTTGCAACCTACCTTTGAAACCCTGACTGGCCATTGAATGTATTTATCTATTTTTTGAAGTCCCCCTACCCTACATCTTCTCTAGCCCTTCAGTTAGTTGGAAATCACATTTCATGACAGGACAGGGCAAGAATTTTTTATGAAATTTGCATTACTCAAATTAAAAATCACACTTTTTTTTATTCAAACATTGTTAATGAGTGTACCAGCATGAAGGTATAATATTCTATATGGTTTTTATTTGTTTATTTATTTATTTATTTATTTATTTATTTATTTATTTATTTATTTATTGTTAGAGGACACCACTTTCACAGTCCACCACCTTTCTTGACATCTTGAATTTTTTTCCAGCAACAAAGTGCAAGATTGATAATGATGAACACAACCATGGTGTCTTATGTATCTTGATACTTTGGTTTACTTATAGTCAAAGAAGGTATCAGATATAGGAAAAAATGCAAGCTTTCCCTTTTTTTAATTGAGGGAGGCAGAGAGACAGACTTCTGCATGCACCCTGACCAGAATCCCCCCGGCCAGCCCCCTATGGGCAATGCACTGCCCATCTGAGGATGATGTTCCATTGCGTGGCAACTGAACTATATTTTAGTGCAAGAGGCAAGACCATCATGACATTCTCAGTGCCCGGGGCCAACTTGTTCAAATGAACCATCGCTTTCGAAGGAGAGAGAAGGAGAGAGAGAAAAGGGGGAGGGGTGGAAAAGGAGATGGTAACTTCTCCTGTGTGCCCTGACTGGTAATTGAACCAGGGAATTCCACATGCCAGCGAACACTCTACCACTGAACCAATCAGGCAGGGTCCCATTTTCTATACTACTTAACATGTTAACTGCAAACTAGCTGATAATTTCTTTGTTTTGGTATAAAATATTACATGGCCACATATTTTGGACTCTAGGTTTGACAACCAAACTTTATTTTTACAAATGGCACAACATACAGGTAAACATTTTTATTTAATGTGTTGTAGAATAACTATTGAACTACTAATTAAATTCTCATTTTAGAATGTGTGATAAATAATATGCTCTACAATTAACTGCCTTTCTTTATCTTCAAATCAGATAAATTTAATAAAAAAACAGAAATAAGGCATATTTAAATTTATAGACATACAAGGTTTAACTTTAAGATGAGGCACAGACATACATATGTATGTAACCTTTCTATTTCTTTGTTTGCAAAAAAGTAGAAGTATATAACTATTAAAATTCTTGGGGGGGGACTTAAACCTTGAAGAAACCCTGACCAGTAGGCTTAATGGTAGAGCGTTGGCCAAGAGTGTGGATATCCCAGGTTCAATTCCGAGTCAGGGCACACAAGAGAAGCAAACATCTGCTTCTCTACCCCTCTTCCTTCCTCTTCTCTCTCTCTATCCCTCCTGCAGTCATGGGTCAATTGCTTCAAGCACACAGGACCCAGGCACTACTGTGGAGCCTCTGTCTTAGGCACTAAAAATAGCTCAGTTGTGAGCATGGCCCAAGATGGGCAGATCACTGGCCCCAGATGGGGGTTGCCAAGTGGATCACAGTTGGAGCACATGCAGGAGTCTGCCTCTATCTCCCCGCCTCATACTTAGAAAAGAAAAAAAAAAAAAAAGCTTGAGTAAAAGAAGAATGTTTTGTTTATTTTAATAAGAAAAAATGTTTTCAAAGAGCCTTTATGGAATCCTTGTATCTATTTCAGTTCACAAGGTAAAAACAGCAGTAAGGAATTCCCCTAGCACTCCTCCCTCTACATCCATCTTACCCTGGACTTGATGGCTCACATTCTGCATATTCTCTCCCTAGTCAAGCTGCTTAGAGTCATTTTAGTCTCTAGTAAGGAGAGAAAATTTGTTGTATTGATTAAAATTTCAAACGTGTGTGAGCATTTTTTTTTAGCACTAGAATTCACAAAGCCTTCATTTGTGCTTCCCATGCAAGATAATTTGTGCCAAATTATTGTATGAATTTTATTTTAATTGTCTTCAGAAGTACAGAGCAACAACTGTCAAAATGCAAAGAATATATCTATGAAACTTTGATAGATATATCAAACTTGAACTTTGATATACATCACCTTTGAGCCCTTAGAACTAATCTGTCTTTTAATAACATAATAGGAAATGTAAAATCTAAAATATAGGTTGTATATTTAAATCCTTCCAGAAAATAATAAAATAGATTAAATGATCTATCCCTTTCCCACATCTAGCTAATGAATTTTCATCTATCTTCTTCTCTCTTACCCTAAGATAAGGTTCTTGTTTCATATTTTACAAAGTGGAAACAAGCAAAGAGATCTTTCTTACCACAAGGTTAATTAAATCTACCAATCTGTTTGAATCCATAACTAATCATCCCACCTTCCTCCAATTTGAATCAAAGAGCAAACTGACTTTGCTCCTAAAGCCAGTCCTGCAATTGTGAGTCAATCTCATCGTCTTTCATCGTTCAGGAAGTAGACTTACACAATTTTCTTCTTTATTTCTTGACTCATCAATATTTTCTTTTCTCCTGTATCATAAACCTGTTGAAAAGATAATGTGAAACAACTTTCTTTAAATCTGTATTTTTCTCCACTACCATTTTGCATCTCTTTTACCTTTCTATAAAACCCCACAGAATGTGATGACTCTGTCTCCATTTCTTCCCCATTTCTCTTGAATGCATTTCAGTAGATTTTAAATATTTATTACCACTTAACACCTTTCTTGTCAAGGTTACCAGTGACCTCCAGATGTCAAAAGATTCAATTATCAGTTTTAGCAGCTCTTTATCCTTGCTTCCTCCTGAATATTTTCCTGTTTAAAGCAGCACGTTGGAATTTTTCTCTGAACTTACAAAACATGTTTTCTCAGTTTATTTTGGGGTATTATCCTCAATATTTATTATCACTCAATAATTCAGTGTTGAACCCTTTGA
The DNA here is from genome assembly GCF_036850995.1 of Saccopteryx leptura. Lineage (NCBI taxonomy): Eukaryota > Metazoa > Chordata > Mammalia > Chiroptera > Emballonuridae > Saccopteryx > Saccopteryx leptura. The sequence goes on along the minus strand of NC_089509.1, from coordinate 25,084,440 downwards.
ACACCTCCTACTTTATGGGTTTCCTAACAGCTCCTAAGAGCTCTGTATCATGACTTTAAAAACACATTGACACTCCCAGGTTGTTATCACCACCCCTGACTTCTATGTTAAACACAAAACTCACTTGGATATTAGGATCCAACTCAATATCTACATTTGGGAGTAATAGGAATATCAAACTATGTTTTCCAAACTCTTAATTTTCTCACATTGTAACAATGCTTTCTTCAAGGTTGACCATCTTGGTCAGTGTCACCCCTATATACCCAGTTGTTCAAGCCAAAACATTGGCATCATATTTGGCTTCGTTCTTATAAGCCTTTCCTTTCAAACTTTTAAACCTATTGTGAAATGAAGTACTCTCTTTAAGGAACAGCCCACAATCCCATTACTATCAATGCTTTGCCTTTCTTTGTAGAATTTATCACTGCCAAATATTAAACACTATTTATTTACTCATTTATTGTCTGTTTCCTCATTAAAATATAAGCTCTGTGATAATGGAAATTTTATTTGTTTTGTTAACTGCTATATTTCTAGCATTTACAGCAGTGCCTGGCAGAAGCTAGCCACACTCAATAAATATTTATTAAATGAATATGCAAATAGTGAGACAGTAGGTTTTTTTTGGAGACAAAATAAATGTGGCTTAAAGCAGCATGCTTTTAAACAGGAACTACTTTATGAATAGAAGTTATTTAAAGGTGTTGCACTCGCCGGGTAAAACAAACACTGGAGACGTTTGGAGAGTTTTAGACAAAGTTTTATGGCCAAAAGAAAAAGAAGAAAAGCAAACCTGCGCAGGGGTGAGCTCAGGTGGCAGTCACCAGAGTCACACTGAGCGCCTACAGTCTAGGGGTTTTTATAGCGTAGCAAGCAAGCGATTCATACAGAAGCGAATTTTGTGTTTAGCAATTGGCTCCCCCAAATTAAATTTTAGTCACGTGCCTTAGTAACCAGTCATACAGTTGAAAGCCCCCAGCTGGAAATGTCCCTATCTATCCTCTAGGATGTGGTTACACTAACTATCTTAGGAGTTTTTACGACTTCCTTATCTCAAGGACTCATCAGCTCCTAGTCATCCTGGGAGTCTAACGACTTCCCTATCTCAAGGACTCATCTGTTCCTAGTCATCCTGGGAGTCTGGGCTCGGGAATGAGCTGTACTTACTGGACTAGTTCCTTTGAAGTTATTTCCAAAGCCCATTAATGTATTTTATGGCCTTTATTTGAATGTCACAAAGGCAGTTTTAATGAGCCAATATCTATTACATTTTAACTCAGTCATTACCAACTTATAGTTTACAGGGCATCTCTAAATTGAGAAGATGTGTTTATATAGCTAAAGTTGTTCCATCTTGCTATGACTAAGTTAAGAAATTGTAATGTAAATTGACCATCTCTAGAGATGCCCTGTCTGCCTGAATTTGCCAAGTAAGACCTTTCAGATAAACTAAAATTTTGAGATGCTCTAATACGATCCTTCAATAAGTGATCAAATATATTTTATCTTCCTGATTAAAAATCACAATGTATTATTGATTTTATTTTACTTATTGAAATACATTATTCTTTTAAAAATTCAGTAAAATATCTTTAAAAGCATTGAGAAGTTCATGTTCAAACATCAATGTTCCATACATTTATTGAACACTTAGTGTTAGAAAAATGAGTTTGTAAAATTTGTATTTTTTGACTTTGCTCACTTTTATTGTTAAAAATGGTGCTGGGCAGCACCAGGTGTGATCTGTGAAATTGCAAATTACCTTCCTGCTTGGGAAGGGCCATTGTCTTGTTAATGTTTTGTTGGAAAAGGGAAGCCATATTTTTGGAGAGTGAGAGTGGAGAGGATGCAGAGTGCTGGGGAACCAGAGGTGAGAGGCTTTGGGACTGGTGAAGCCTTTGATTCTAGGAAAAACTAGAGAAGATTCTCCTGGTTGTGGAACCAGAGAATGTGTCAGTAGCTTTGTGAGTCTGAGTGAAAGAGAAGTGTTTTCCCTGTGTTCATGCTCGTTGGCCAGTGTGAGATTTGAATAAAGGAATGGCCCACCATTTTTTGGCTGTATTGTTTCTTTACTGTCTGCCTGAATTTGCCAAGTAAGACCTTTCAGATAAAGGTTAAATATGTCCTGATCTGGTGGACCAGCTCTTTATGAAACAGAGAAATTGTAAGGACTACTAAATTGTAAAATGTGAAGATTTCTTTTTAAATTGTTTTTGTGAAGTGATCTTTATTCCTGAGGAATAGCATATTTCATTGTTTCTTAAACATCACATTTCAAATCAAAATATCCTTTAAATGAAGATATCAGTATTTCACTAGTAAGGTTTAAATACCAAAAAGATTACATTGTACATTGTTTTAAGGACTGTGGTTAATTTAGGTTGATTGATTGTTTACATGGGTGAGCTTTTACAATGCCAAAGACAAAATTACAAAACTTGACACTTGTGCCAACACTAAACTCATCATCTCTCAAAAGTGACTCTTTCCTGATATTTTTTAATAACACTATCATTCTCCTCATCATTCAAATATAAAATTTCCACTTAATCCTTGACTCACATTTCTCATTTTTACTTAAAACAATCATTACAATTTAGAGGTTCTATTTCATTACACCAAGCCATCTCTACTTAAGAACTTTAAGCCATTTATTTTATCAATAGGTCCCTATTACCTATCTTCTGATAAGTTAAAGTAACATTTCTGTATTCAGTAATTCTGATATTCAATGCTTGTGTTCACAAGTTCTTTTTCTTCATAATTTTAGGTTACTGTCTTCACAGTTAAAAATAAAATCAATACATTTCTTTATTTACATATGGTCCTGAACCTTTAATGATTCTCTACTTTTCTCCTAATGACTTGTGCTTCCTATAGAAATGTAGGCACATGTGACTGTTTTTCCTTTTTGTTCTGTACCATCTAAACAGAAACAATGATACTTTTTCCTTCCACCTAACCCCTTTCCAGCCTCACTCCAGAGTAGCATGACTGAGGCATCATGTAAATAAGACTTTTACATATTACCTTCCCATCAGATATAAATTATACTGATACCACTTTTAAAATAAAGGCAAAAACAACTTAAAATTTTAAATAGGAAATTTATCCATTCTACTGTATCCTGTTCTCCTATGTAATGTAGTATCCTGTGCATCATTTCCAACTTGATTTTAAAACACATATTTGATCATGTTATACTCTTGAAAGTATACATTGGCTTCTTAATGCACCCTGAATTAAAAATAAGTTTATCATCTTGACATTAAATAACTGCAATCTTTTCTCAATTTATATTCTCAGCTATGATAAGCTCTGTGCTTTTATGTTTTTCTATATTTTTAATATAAATCTTTATTTTTAATTTATTGTGTTGACATGATTTCAAGTGTCCCACTCAATGTAAGTCCTTCTATACACCGTATCATGTTCCCCCTGGAATTCAATCTTTTCACGTAGTAGCTATGTCATACTAAGCAAGTCACTTAAATTAATTATAACTTAGTTTTCCTATCCATAAAATGTGTGGATAATGTTAGTGCCTGATTTATAGATATGTTGTGAGAATACAGTAAACTAATAAATATGAAGTATGCATTGCAGTATCTGGCTCTTAAATTATGCTAAAAAAGTTAGCTATTATTGCTATTATTAAGTACTTCCACCACTCATACATGCTCTATCCTTCAGAAAACAAACAAACAGAAAAACTCCTCAGGTCAATATCTTCCCAACATATTCTATTCTTTCTCACATATTTGTTTTTGTTAAAGCTATTGGTTTAACTCGACTTTTTAATTTTTTATTTCTGCATGACTAACTCCTGTGTTTTCATTTTAAAGAAGCTGAGATCAAATGCTATGTTTATTAAAGAACTTTTGACTCTGCTAAACAGATATGTCTTAGTCTGTTTTTGTGTGGCTATAACAAAATATAACAAACTAGGTGGCTTATAAAAAACAAATCTAGCCCTGGCCGGTTAGCTCAGAGGTAGAGCGCCGGCCTGGCGTGCGGGGGACCCGGGTTTGATTCCCGGCCAGGGCATATAGGAGAAGCGCCCATTTGCTTCTCCACCCCCCCCTCCTTCCTCTCTGTCTCTCTCTTCCCCTCCCGCAGCCAAGGCTCCATTGGAGCAAAGATGGCCCCGGGCGCTGGGGATGGCTCCTTGGCCTCTGCCCTAGGCGCTAGAGTGGCTCTGGTCGCGGCAGAGCGACGCCCCGGAGGGGCAGAGCATCGCCCCCTGGTGGGCAGAGCGTCGCCCCCTGGTGGGTGTGCCGGGTGGATCCTGGTCGGGCGCATGCGGGAGTCTGTCTGACTGTCTCTCCCCGTTTCCAGCTTCAGAAAAATACAAAAAAAGAAAAACAAAACAACAACAAAAAAACAAATCTATTTCTCACAGTTCTTGAGGCTGGAAATTTGAGATCAGAGTACCAGAATGGTCTGATACGGGCTCTCTTCCAGGTTGCAGACATTCTCAAGCACACACTGTATCCTCACATGTTAGAAGGACCTAGAGAACCTCGTTTATGGCACTAGTCCCATTCATAGGATCCTACCCTCATGACTTTCCCACCTACCGAAGTCCCCCACCCCATCTCCTAATACCATTGCCTTTGGAAGTTAGGATTTCAACATTTGAATTTGAGGGACACATACATTCAGACTATAGCAAGATATGTTTAACCATTCATTAGAACTCAATGTCATGATATATCATTTAGAAAATGTATAAAATCTAACTTAAAAATATAACCGTAATAATTTTACTAGATTATATCTTTCTTGAATGTCTTACTTATGATCTGATCCCAGTTGAATCACTTACATCTTAAATATTAAAAAATAAAATAAAAATATAAATAAAGCATTTTGTCCAATAAACAATAGTTCAGCATAAATGCATTATAAAAATAAAAAATAGTTCTAAGATAAATTTTAGCAGTTATAGCAATATATATATTTTCTTACTTAGCCCCAACCTGATTTTAATGCATTTTAATGTCTTCACCTTTGATTCATATTTTATTATTCTTTTATAAAATGTGATAAAATAGTTTTCTCTGATATATGGCACAATATATCCTTATTCTAAGTATCAGTTTCTTTAGTAAAGAGTTTTTTCTATAAAAAATAATAAAGAAAAATAGAAAAACAGATTTAGCCATATGTTTTAGAAATGAAAATAAATATTTCAACCCTATATATTTTTAAAGTTTTTACTTACATAACATTAACTATCTAACTTCATCTTATTTTCCTTATTTCTAAAGACTTGATATACTTTGTACAAGATAAATAAAGATTAGAACCTTAAAAATTCCTCTTTCAATTATATTAAGTTTATATTGGTTAAAAACCGATTCTTTGGGCTATATAGGTGTGAGGCTACTGGCCACCCCACCATCATGGCCATGCAGGTTCTCACTGAATTCGAACAGATAGTAAAGAAACAGTGGAGCCAAAAAATGGTGGGCCATTTCTTTATTAAAGTCTCATACTGGCTGATGAGCAAACAGGCAGGGCTCTCAAAGCCCTGATGCATTCTCCGGTTCTACAACCAGGAGTATCTTCTCTGGTTTCTCCTAGAATCAAAGGCATCACCAGTCTCAGCAAAGCCTGAGAAGCCTGCACAGCCCCTCATCTGCACACCTTCTGTCTCTCCTGCAATACTGCCTTCTTCTTCAGCACTCTGCATTGTCTCTTCTCTCACTCTGCAACCATGGCTTCTTTCTTCTTCCTCTCCTTCTCTCTCTCTTCAAAACTTTCAGGTGCAAAAATCTCTCCTCAAGCAAACATTAACAAAACAATGGCTTTCCCAAGCAGGAAGGTAATTTGCAATTTCACAGACCACGTACCTGGTGCTGCCCAGCCGCCAACGCAGAGGTCCCCAAACTATGGCCTGCAGGCCGCATGCGGCCCCTGAGGCCATTTACCCGGCCCGCCGCACTTCTGGAAGGGGCACCTCTTTCATTGGTGGTCAGTGAGAGGAGCATAGTTCCCATTGAAATACTGGTCAGTTGGTTGATTTAAATTTACTTGTTCTTTAAATATTGTATTTGTTCCCATTTTGTTTTTCTACTTTAAAATAAGATATGTGCAGTGTGCATAGGGATTTGTTCATAGTTTTTTTATAGTCCGGCCCTCCAACGGTCTGAGGGACAGTGAACTGGCCCCCTGTGTAAAAAGTTTGGGGACCCCTGCTATAAGTGAACAAACATAAAAATTGTATTTTACAAACTTATTTGACCAACATTAGGTTACAGTTTTCTCTTTTGTCATGCTTTTAATCTTACTCTATATTTTTATACTTTACAAGGAAGAGTCATTTCTTAAATTTTTATCTAGTTGAAACTCAATCATTGACTCAACAAATATTGAGGTACACCTTTTAACCTTTACTCAATGGAGATACTTTTTCACAGTTATAGGGTTAAGAGATATCAGAACATAGTGTAGCTAGATAATACACATTTTTATGTGCACATATTCATTTGTTATATACATAACTATTAGGTTTATATTTATTTTTAAGTATCTGAATTCATAATTCTAATCACCTAAAAGGAAACTAGCTAAATAATATTTTTAGAATAGAAAGGAAGAGGAATTTAAATGAAACCCTAAAAATAAGTTTATTCACTCTGAAAATATTTCTTTTAGCATAAATTCCATGTTGATGCTAAAATAATATTGTTATACTATATGTATACATTAGTAAGTTTTTGATTATGAGAGGAAAAGTTGTTCGCAAGGATATGGTCATAATGGCTTGGAATTTACATAAGTATTTTCATTAATCTAATCAAATGAGCTTTCTCTGTTTTCAAGTTTCTCTTTTTAATTCATGGCTTTCTAATAAGTCTTCAAAACTTATGTCACTAATTAATATGACATATGATAGGAAGAAATCACTTTCTGATTAACAGAGCACAAATACATGTCTCTATAACTGAGAGGAAAAATACTGTCTTTTATATTGCTGACATATGAGGAGCGGTGAACCAATGAGGAAAAATATCCTCCAGTATACATTGATTGACAGCCTAGGAGAGGTTTATTCAAGCTAAGTCTTGGTTCTCTATCTTAGAATATTGACTGAATGCTTTCTTATACTTCAATGTCTTCTATGTAGAAAATTAGTAATTATTACTTTTCACTAGTGCTGATGTAGGAAAGTATTCCTTTGACTGAAGTTATCTAGTGTACTTTTCAACTGTTCCTTTAAGGAACTGTCCACTGACTGTAAGGATGGCATCTGATAAGACCATCATATTTATTTTGGTCATCATCTGTTTGATAGTTCAGTTGGTAGAGCAGAGGACTGTAGTTTATTTCCATATTTATTTTGGTCAGTCTTATCCTCATACCCAAGTTGACACGAGGAAACCCGAGGTAATGATGCACACTAGTGACCAGCCGTGGTGCAGGTAGAGACAGATTACCTTCTCCAGGCCCATACCAACCTTTATCATGAAGTAGGAGAAAAGGTGTAATGCCGGTAGCCGAGGCTGGGCAGGTTCCCATTGAATTCGGGCAGACGGTAGAGGAACTGTGGAGCCGGAAAGAGTCCGGCTATACCCATTCATTGGAGGCCGGCAAAGACAGGTGAGCAAATAAACAAAAAAGAGAGAAAGAGCTAATAAATAAAGGAAAATCGGCTATTTGCAGTAAGGGCAAGGGAGCAAGGAAAACCACATCTCACGGTGGCGGGAGAGCATCTGGAAGAATCGCCGCCCAGGGAAAGCACCTGAAACCTCACATAGACCAGACACACGTGGTGCTGCCACCCACCAATCAGGCAAAGAGCTTGCAGCCCGTAAACCAGAGCAAGCCTAACACAGCCGTTTCCCCCAGGAAAGGATTTGTATCCTTAGCCTCTGTTGATGTTTGTGGGTTCTTATGTTTTAATGGTTTCCCTTATCCCCATGCTAAGCCTTAAGTTTGTCTGAAGAGGAAAACCACAGTTAATAATTAGCAGAGACACAGGGATATTGCTTCAATAAAGGACATCGCACCTAGTATTGTAATATCCTTCATCCCATATGTCATTTGAATTTTAAAGTTACTATTAAATCATGTCAGATAGTGAAGCATCTGGCTTTCTTTTTATTGGATTTATGGTTGTCTGAAGCTTTAAAATCATAAGTTGATATGTTATGCTTTAAAACAATCAACTGATTCACTGAAAAAGTAGCTACAAAAGTCAAATAGATTGATCAATTATGTCAATTAAGCATTGGCTGTGTTGATCATTAATTCACTTTTATCTCAGTTTCTCAGGGAAATTCTGTGTTCCTTAGTGATCCAGCCTCTCTCCAAAGAATGTTTATGACATACTTACATTTACTAACATTGTCTTCATCTGGACTTCTCATAAAAGTTGGCAACAAAGGTTTCAATGGTGATTTATTTTTGAAGGAGAAGCAACTTCACTAAAGGTCATTTCAATTGTCAAATGAAGAAAATAAGCACTGACATTAATGTCAGTATATCTTTGTTAATCTGATAACGCAGCTATCTAAAACCTCTTCTGAACCTGAGAAATCTATAATCCAGCAGGTTTCAGTAATGCCACAAATAGGGGGTAGGGGGACAAAAATGAAAAAAAAAAAACAGAGTGAGGAGTGTTGAAAATGGACCAAGTCTAGACTTCCAAATTAAGAATACAAGGGCAAGTATTACCTGGTTTCAGATGTGTGTAAGAGACTACGAGAGGAGCCGATGGGCTAACCAAGATCAGATGTAGTCCCTTGACAAGGTTATGTTGAGCAGTGATAAGTCACAATTTTATCAATGCTTCTGAGAGAACTCTTTATTGTAGAAATAATGTTAGCATTTTTGAGATTTATTTTTTGTTGGTTGATACTAGGTAGTTCAGGACCAGTCTGTTTTCCCCATGGGGAAGAAATTGTTGTGCTAACCAGTTTTGTAATCTTATTGAGCTTTTTGTTGTTGCTTATTTTTCTTTGTTTTGTTGTTTTTAGAAAATAAAAACACTTTTATTGTCTTTCTGAAGGCAGAGGGAAATCCTGTGGCTTGATTGAGAGAATTTCTTAGGGGAGCAAAAATTTAAATACTCATAGAAAGTCTTGAGATGCATTTTAGAGCTGATATTTTAAAATTGTAAGGGAAGACCCAAAATAATCTTTATTGGAGGGCTGTTCTATCTGAGGGCAACATAAAGAAACTGATATTTCTGCTTCTTCCAAAAATGGTGAGGAACATTGAACAGTACACTAAAAACTTAAACCTTTCTTATATTAATTATAGTACATGCTTTTGCTTTTTTTCTACTTTTACAATTCTCAGTATCAGTTTCTTGAAAGATCAAATGTTTATGAAATTTTCTGAATATTTTGGTTTTCTCTGGATTTTCTGTATAGGTTAGGAAACTAAATTGTTTTGTAACATTTCACAGAATGTTTCTAATAAATTCTACTATGCAAGAGTTTCATGTCTTTTTCATTTATTCATTACATTGTATTGAATGACCACTGAGTTCCAAGCTTTTATCAAAAGTCTATAGCTACATCAGCAAAAGTAGAAAAATAATGTATCAGTAAAAATAAATAAGATATATATATATATATATATATATATATATATTTGGTGATGCTAAGTGAAATATAAAGCAAGAACAGAGTATAGAAAGTGTAGAGGCTTTCAAGCTTTATCAGATAGAGAAACATTCTCACCGGAAAGGTGATATGTAAGTAATGCCTTAAAGGAGGTAAGTAAGTTGGCCATTCTGATATATGGGGTATGTTAATTCCAGGGCTAGTTCAAAGAGGGACAAGTAAGAAGGGCAGTGTGTCTGAAATGAGGTGCACAAGGGTAAAAGTAGTTAGGAGATGAAGGAAATGAGGTCACATTGGTGATGATTATACAGATTAGATTGGGCTTTATATGCCAGTACACAGCTTTTGACTTTTACTCTGAAATGAGAGCTTTTTTTATGAATCGGGCAGAAGATTGATTTGATCTATCTTAACATTTTAAAGGTATCACTTGGTCTTTTGTATCGAGGAGGAGGACACAGATGGAAACAGAGAAACCAGTTAGAAGGCGATTAGAATGATCTAGTTAAGAGATGATGGAAGCTTGGAGCGGGATAATAAAAATAGTCACTGAAGAGTGGTGGGATTTCTGATAAGTCTGACATCAGAGTCAAAGAGATTTTATTATTTTTATTTATTCATTTTAGAGAGGAGAGGTAGAGAGAGAGAGAGAGAGAGGAGAGACAGAGAGAGAGAAGGGGGGAGGAGCTGGAAGCATCAAATCCCTTATGTGCTTTGACCAGGCAAGCCCAGGGTTTCGAACCGGCGACCTCAGCATTTCCAAGTCGACGCTTTATCCGCTGCGCCACCACAGGTCAGGCCATCAAGAGATTTTAATGACACATTGGCTGTAGGGTAGAAAAAAAGAGGAGTAGAAGAGTTTCATCTTGCGTTTTATTTCGTAATAAGCACAAATGTTACTCTGAATATAATTGTATAGCTAAATACTTTCAACACTAATTTTATATGAGCTTTTTTACTGTTACTGTCAAATATTAAAATATATTAAAATTCTTATCAAAAACTTACCAATCCTAACACAAGCAAAAGTGTACTATTCATTAAGTAGTAGTAACCCTGTTTCTTTTACCTTAAGAACCGTATTTTCGTGACTTTGCAAGGGAATATGCGATACCTGCTCTGTAATCTAGTCACTAAGATAATGTGTGATGATTTGATTCCTGGAGCCAGTTAAGGAACCAATGATTCTGAGGTCGCAGGTGCTCTTTATATGAACTTGTCAGCTTTGTTCTACTCCAAAGACTCTATTTCTGACCTCATCCATTCACCTCCAAGAAGCGTGCCCTGTACACAAGGGAAGCCGGTACCACTGTAGGGAGAGGTCAGTTCAGATCCGTCATCATTGCTAGAAAAACAGCTCACAGCACTGCCTTTATTTACCAACAATAAAAGTAAATAGCATTTTTTCCTCATATTTAGACAGCACATTATCACTAAGAAAATACAGAATACAAATGCTCAGTGGACTGTTTTTCTTGGAGATGTGAGCTGAAGTATATAGTTAGTGGAGCACACATAAAGGTTATTAATAAATATTTTTGTAAGTATATCTTTTTATTTTATAGATGCATTAAAATACAAACTAACTCTTAATAAATGCAGATTAAAAAAGGAGGCCAGGGGGACATTATTTACTGAACTTACTTTTCTTTTCTCTTTTATTCCAGAACCTACAGACAGGCCACCTATGCTATTAGTTGCAAATTCTGAAACAATTGAGGTTTTCTATCTTAATGGAAGTAAAATGGCATCCCTGAGCTCAGTCAATGGAAATGAAATTCATACTATGGATTTTATTTACAATGAAGATATGATTTGTTGGATTGAATCAAGAGAATCTTGGAATCAGCTCAAATGTATTCAGTTCACAAGAACAGGAAGATTAACAGATGAATGGACAGTTCATATTCTTCAGTCTTTCTACAGTGAGTATTTTGATTCATATTATATGACACCCTTTAAGGATTTGACTTACAGACCAGTAGACAAAATTTTCAGATTTTCTAGCATAACTTATGGCTATGGGGAGCTATATATGGAAGTATGAATGTACTTAAACATATTAATATGTGTTTAGCATATAATCATACATACGTGTATAGTTTCACTATATAAGTAGTAAATTACAGAGGTAGTTTAATTTTTTAAAAATGCTTATTTACAGTATCACCTTGATGAGAACTGTGATTTTCTTCACTGAATGGTAGTTCACAATGTGATAGTGAACATAGAACTTAAAAAACAAAACAAAAAACAATGCCCTGGATGGATGCTCGGTTGACCCTGGTTGGCAAACTGTGGCTCGCGAGCCACATGCAGCTCTTTGGCCCCTTGAGTGTGGCTCTTCAACAAAACACCACATGTGGGCACTACCTTGATAAGGAATGAACCTACCTATATAGTTTAAGTTTAAAAAATTTGGCTCTCAAAAGAAATTTCAATCATTGTCCTGTTGATACTTGGCTCTGTTGACTAATGAGTTTGCCGAGTACTGGTTGGAACATCATCTGGAAGCAGACAGGTTGCCGGTTTGATCCCCGGTCAGGGCACTTACAGGAACAGCTCAATATTCCTGTCTCTCTCTCTCTCTCCCCCATCCTCTCTCTCTAAAATCAATACATTAAAATAATAAAAATAAAATACAGAAGCAAAATGTATGATTATAGGCTCATCAACTACAGAGTTTATTAAAATTCCTTTAAAACTATTAGGTTTATGTTGAGTGTTGACTATTACCTATGTTAGTTGACATTTTCCCCTAGCAAATCAGTTTTTATGCACTCTCTTCCAAAAGAATGATTTGTGATTTATAATTAACTTTGATTTCTCATGCCAGAAATTTACAAACAAGTAACTGTTTTTTAAATTCCTTACTATTACCATAAACTGAAACTCATTATCACACACACTCACAAGTACACATATCTGTTTATTTTATGATTTACAGAAAACTTATTTTTACAGATGTTACTAACCTAAAAATAGATGGAAAAATGTACAATTAAGCTAAGAAGTAAAAAAAGTTCTATTACAAAATAAATGTAGTTTTCAGATGTAGAATATTTTATTATTTTGATTTAATTATCATATTTTATTAATGCTTTAGCATACAATTAAAATGATTGGTTACTGATCCTTATTAAACATAAGAAAGTATCATACAATGAAAATAACTATGATTAGATTAAATAAATCAGTGTCTAAAATTGTGAAAATGATTGTATATACTTAGGTGAACAGAAATAAATCTTTAACAGAATCCAACATTTTGAATATCCTCTTACATAAAACAAGTGATAAAGCAATTTATTCTGACAATGGACCAAAGTACCTAGTGAGGGCAGTTGACACAGGCTAGTTCAAGGGTTCTATAGAGAAATGAAAAATTCATAGTAATAGTAAATAGCAAGTGGAAGTAACACAAGATCAGAGCCAGGTGATTTGAGTATTTTAGACATTGGCTTAGCTAGCAGTTGGGAATTGCACAAAAGGCCCTCAGTCCCTGCCATGTCAGTGATCATCACAACTAATCCAACTATGTTTGTCCTTAGGAAATGGAATACTGGTAGCAGTCAGCTTCAACAGTCATTATGTTACCAGGAAAAATTATTTCTGATCTTACTTAAGCAACTCTCCTTTCCAATAATTGTAGTAATTCTTTAATATGTATTTTTTTTTTTTTTTGTATTTTTCTGAAGCTGGAAACGGGGAGAGACAGTCAGACAGACTCCTGCATGCGCCCGACCGGGATCCACCCGGCACACCCACCAGGGGCGACGCTCTGCTGGCCAGGGGGCGAAGCTCTGCCCCTCCGGGGCGTCGCTCTGCTGCGACCAGAGCCATTCTAGCACCTGGGGCAGAGGCCAAGGAGCCATCCCCAGCGCCCGGGCCATTTTTGCTCCAATGGAGCCTTGGCTGCGGGAGGGGAAGAGAGAGTCAGAGAGGAAGGAAGGGTGGGGTGGAGAAGCAAATGGGCGCTTCTCCTATGTGTCCTGGCCGGGAATCGAACCCGGGTCCCCTGCACGCCAGGCCGACGCTCCACCGCTGAGCCAACCGGCCAGGGCCATAATATGTATTTTTAAAACAACAATTTTAAAAATAAATCTGGGAGTGATCAAGCAATTTCACATTAAGATATTTATAGAAAATAATTTGAAACTTAGATTTTATTTTATTTTTAATATAATTCTTAGAAAATATAAAAAATAAAGGTTTTATTAAGCAACTCATTGATATGCTGAATAGAACATTCATTTTGTACTATAAAAATAAATTTAGTGGAAATATTTTAATTAGAATAAATAATTTTTGATGAAGTCATATTTAAGCCATGTAATTCTAGTCACTTTAAAAAAAAATGGTTGGATGAGTGGAAGTAATTCAGTGATGAGAGTGGGGCTCAGGTGTGAGCAGGGCTGGGCTCTTCTATCATTGCTTGTAACTTACGTATTTCATCAACATGTCACAGAGCAACTGCCACAGGATATGATGGGCTCTGCATTCACCAGGTCAATTTGTGAGTTGATAATTAAAAATGAATATTTTTTGCATATATATGAAGAGAATATCAATCATTATAGGTCAAATTGACTTGCATTTAAAACAATATACTGCAATTTTAAGATTTTTTATTGCTTATTTTATCTCATTGGATACCCAACACATCTCTGTAGAGTAAGGAGAGATATGCCCTTCCTGTTTTATAATAGACAAAATAGTAACTTCAAAACTGAGTGTCTAAAAAGAAGGCAGAGATGAGGACATCTAAATCCTGTGTTCTTTCTTCTGCATTAGAAAGGCAAGTACTGGTTCCTTCAAAGAACTTCTCAAATCTTCCACAAATAATAATGTCTACAATTTATTGAATGGGTGCCAAGTGATGGTATGCAATAGGGAGACATTCTATTTCTCTTTAGGCTGATGGAAAAATTGGGACTCTTGGATAGATAGCAGCATACAACAGATATCGGATACAGGTTTGAGTTGGGTCAGACTTCATGACTTTGCTAAACAATACACTGCCCCAGTGAGTCTCAGCTATTGATTTTCATTTTAGCAAGCCAAATCAATTAGATGTACTAACATTAGTAACAGTGGCTCACTAAAACAGTCTGTAAATGGGAGAGGAGTATAAACATGTTGGAAATGGAGTGAACAGGGCAAGTTGTGGAAAACTAGGTGATTTAAAAAGACCCACCAAATGATTCTGATATGGTCTTCAAGAGAGGCCTACTTTAATATTAAAAATTATTCCTAAGCAATATTATATGTAATTGAAGAAGTGTGATCTTAATATGCTTAATAAATTATATTGATTAACCAAGAAACATTGGAGAAAATGCTGGACATTATAAATCTTATTGAGTTTTATTATTTTTTTTAAAAATACCTATATTTATTATCTAACATTTTAACCTGTTAGTTGCAGATTTTGAAAAAAAAGCTTTTGGAAGTGTTTTGTAAGCAAAATTAGTTCTCTAATAACGTGTTTGAACAAAGTACAATTTCAGTAGCTAATTATTTCCCCAATTTTTTCTTGGAGAGTACTGTACTAGGCACACAGATATACACACTCAACAAAGTGATGGGGTTCACAAAAGTAGTGAATTCAGCTATTTCCTCAGGACAAAGTACACAGAGATGACTGAGACAGATATACTTTTCTGGGTTAATTCCTTATTAAGAAAGAAGGTACAAAACCAGATTGTTCTCTCCTAGGTAGAGAGTAGATACTTCCATTCCCTGTGTATGATTCTTCAATATTATGTAAAATCTGCTATTACTTCTAAGATTCTGATATGGAATGACTGGCTTGTCTTGATCCATTCATGGGCCCAGCACTAGTTCAGCAGACTATGCCTGGCCAAAAAACAAAAGGGTGGTTTATGCTTTATAGACTTTGCTTCTGAATTAAGCCTATTTTCTTTTCTTTTCTTTTCTTTTTTTTACCTGTTTTAGCCATGCTCATTTTCCACTTAATCTCTGATTAGATCTACTAAACTAAATTCTTGATTGGATAACTATTGGTTTCTGATACTTTACCTCTGTCTTGAATCAATCTTACCTCTTTCCCTTGAGTTAGCAACTCTTTAAAATCACATAACATTACTACATACTATTTATTTGATATTATTTAGTGCATTAATATCAATAATTCTACATATATACCTCATTGTTATTACAAAAATTATATGACCCATATACTGTTTATAATTGTCAGTTTATAGATGGTAAAATAAGCTTAAAAAGTAAAATATTTTTAAGTTAATAAAATTTTTTTACCTGTGGTCTCAATAATAACTAAGCAAAGACCTTTCTTGATTTTAAAATATTCCTTTTTTGCCTCAGTCCAGCCTGGGTATTATAAGCTCTTTCCCTATTAAAAATGCAAGGATAATATTGGGACAAAATAATCCACTTATAATAGTACAAATACTAGTCCCAAGTTAGTCAACTGATAGTGAGTGTACACTTTTGATGATTATAGACCTTTATAGCAATAACCTATGTTTATTCAGTCTCATAATGATGTAGAGATCATTGTAGAAACTTCTCATGCTTTATTTACAAGGCATATGCTTATATATTGAATTTTTATGACCTTTATAATTATCTTCATATGATTAATGAAAAGTCATTCACATTGTTTTAATTTGCCATTTTGATGACTACTGAAATTGTACACTCCATGTTCTAAGTAGAGACTTATATGTCTAGTACATCAATCTCTACAACTCTGCTAGAGTGATTATAATACTTAGTTATTTAAAATAAAAATGTAAAACATTCTTGGAAAAACAGGCTTTGTGGGTCAAATGACTTTAGGATTTTGCATGCAATATAACCTTATAGCAGTTTCCCATTTATCTCATAATAAAATAAAACTTAATTATCTGGCTTCTCTGCAGACAGCTGACCTACCTTGCCTCTTCCCATTCAATTCCCATGGTCCAAATAAAAAGGAGTACTTACACTTACTTAAAGACAATTTGTTTTCTCATTTCCATGCATATTTGTATAATCTTTTTACCATTCTGATTTCCTATAACCAATCATCTCTTGTTCATTTCATAAGATATCATATCCTTTCCAAAAGTTTTCCAGTGGAGTTTAATAGCCCTTTCTATGTAACCCAACACATCATAGCACAAATGCTATTTATATATTTTGATTTTGTGCTGACTTGTTAGTTTCCCCAAATAAAGGGTGACTCCTTTCAGTTTAAGATATAAGTAAAGTGTATAGAGTTAAGAATTAAACGAAGCCTGACCAGGCAGTGGTGCAGTGGATAGAGTGTCGGACTAGGACATGGAGGACCCAGATTCCAAACCCCAAGGTCACCAGCTTGAGCACAGCCTCATCGGGCTTGAGTGCAGGCCCATCTGGCTTGAACATGGGCTCACCAGCTTGAGTGCAGGGTCACTGGCTTGAGTGTGGGATTATGGGCATGACCCCGTGGTTGCTAGCTTGAGCCCAAAGGTCACTGGCTTGAATCTCAAGGTTGCTGGCTTGAGCAAGGGGTCACTCACTCTGCTATAGCCCTCTGGTCAAGGCACATATGAGAAAGCAATCAGTGAACAACTGAAGTACTGCAACGAAGAATTGATACTTCTCATCTCTCTCTCTTCCTGTTTGTCCCTCTCTGTCCCTTTCCGATTCTCTCTCTGTCTCTGTCCAAAATAAATAAATAAATAAATTTATTAAAGGAAACAAAGTTCGAGCCAATTTTTTGAGCGACTAAGACAAATCACTATCAGAGACATTTAGAAAGTCAGTGAGTAACGGCTAAATAAGATCTGGTCTATGTCTAGATAATAGGGTTACATGTGAATCTTGTTGTTTCTGAGATACTGGATCTGTTTTGTGACTTTTTGTGACTATTGGCTTTTACTTGGGCTCAGTCTCTGACTTCCCCGGGAGGGCATGCCTATAGATTTATCTTGGAATCTAACCCCAATGACCATAGTGACAACTTGATCCAAACCTTTTCTCAGTTACAATTAAACAGAATTGGAGCCAAAACTCCTATAATAGAGGTCAATTACTTTTTATTACACAGATTAAACAGAACAATACAATGGACTTTTAAACCCTTCTCTTTCTATATGTCAGAATAGACTTTATAGGAATGAAGCTTTGCTCTCTTATATTTATGTTTTTAGATGGATAAAATGGTGGATGTGCTTATCATCCCAATCCTATATACTTAGTTATTTTCAAGGCCCCAGATGCCTTTTGGGGAAAGAAGTAAAGAGCAGGGTGAGAATGTTCTTTGTGTCTCTCAACCTCTGAGAAGTCCGGTCAGAAGACTAACCTTGAACCTGGGAATTTATGCTTTTTATTCTTCACTGGAAAAGAAGTATATTCAACTATTGGTCGGTTCTACTTTTAGCATTCCATGAGAAGAAGTTCAGAATTGGTCAGCTCCCAGCTGAGACATGAAGAAAAATAACCATTTTTACCTTGTAAATTAATGAGATTTAAAATACATATATTTTATGATTTAGATTTCTTACTGCCCCCCCCCAAAAAAGGTGGGGCATTTTTGTTTTAGCTGTTTAGAATTCAGACTTTTTTTGACAGAGACAGAGAGAGGTATAGATAGGGACAGACAGACAGGAAGGGAGAGAAATGAGAAACATGAAATCTTCATTACAGCATCTTAGTTGTTCATTGATTGCTTGCTCGTATGTGCCTTGACCAGGGGGCTACAGCAGACTGAGTGACCCCATGCTCAATCCAGTGACCTTGGGCTCAAGCTGGTGAACCACGCTCAAACCAGATGTGTCTGCGATCAAGCTGGCGACCATGGGGTTTTGAACCTGGGTCCACTGTGTCTCATTCCGATGCTCTATCCACTGTGTTAGTGCCTACTCGGGTGAATTCAGACTTTTTGGTCAGCATATGTCATAGAGATATAAATAGTTCAAAATCTTGACTGTAATAACTGGTTTTATATGATTTCCTAAGAAACATCTGTGAAGAATACAAAGTACATCCTCTAGAAGAATAACTATTTTTCAATTAATTGCCGTTTTTTAAGGAAATATGTTTTATAAAAATCTTTATACTTCTTAAAAACTTCTCATCTTCTGTTTAGCAAATTTATTTGGAAACATAAAAATGGCTTTTCTTGATGTGTGTGTGTGTGCGTAGACAGTTGATGCAATGCAATTCTGCTGTACCATGGAATTTTCACAGTGATCAAACCATACATCAAGAGCTCAGAATGAACAAACACAAAGAAAGAACTAAAATTAGCAAAGATGTTGATCTGAGGACATATTTCTAGAGAACTAAGAGACATCCCTTACTGATTCCATTTGGTTAATGTTGTAGGCATTAATATTAAATTATTCTTTATTTTTTACTTTAACATTAGAAAAATTTGTACTTTGAAGCAAGTAACCTTTTCTGATTTACAATGCACAACCATAAAATGCCATTTTTTAAATTTTATTATGTTTTTTAAGTGAGAGAAGGGGAGATAGTGAGACAGACTCCTGCATGCACCCAGACTGGGATCTACCCATCAAACCTTGTCTGAGGCTGATGCTCATCAACCAAGCTATCCTCAGTGCCCAGGGCCAATGCTCAACCCAACTGAGCCACTGGCTGCAAGAGGGGAAGAGAAAGAAGGAGGAGAGGAAGGGTAAGAAAAGCAGATAGTCACTTCTTATGTGTGTTCTGACTGGGGATAGGACCCAAGGTGTACACATGTCGGACTGACGCTCTATCCTCTGAGCCAAACAGCCAGGGCCTCACTTATGGATTTTAATAACCAAAGTAGCAATGTTTATTGATCCCATCATAGTTCTTCATAACAGGTAGAACATAATGTTTGGAGGTTCACTACATCTACCAGTCTGAAATTTGGAAGATAAGAGATGCTGTTTTCATCATGAATAAGTCATGAAGTATATTTAATATTCATGATGATAATTGCTGAAACTAGTGTTTCTGTCTTTATAAACTTTATATTGATAGAAGAAAAAAGGAAATGAGGGAAGGAGAGAAAAGAGAAAATTACTTTTGTGACAGTCTACTAAAATGATTTCTGACAATGTTCATTTGACATATTTTATTTTTTTCTTTAAATATAATGCTATAATTGCTTATTTTCATTTTTTGTTCTTTTTTTTTATAAAGGGATCCCTGTCAAGTAAAATGGGCATATTTTTCTCCTGATATTTCTTGACTGTTAGAATTTTTTAATATTGTAGACGCATATACTGATATTAGGAATTTAGTATCAAATCTAAAAACAGTAAGCAGTCGGAACCTAATAAGCAAAGTCATAAAACTGGCCTTCAGCATTTCATTCTTTATTATAATTTAGCTTATTTATATCAAGCCAACATCTTTTTACCTGTAAATTTTATTTAAAACTGAGCTTTATATTTCCCTCACTACAGTATTTAGGATGAGTTCATATGGTCTTAGTTCTGTTTTCAACTGGCTATGTGACCTTATACCGGTCAATTAAAATGTAATAACTTATTCATATAACTGCCGGGATTCCTGACACATATAAACATACCTTTTCCTTCCATTCTCTTGAGTATGCTTTTCTTATAATTTTTGGTGTGCCTATGTTTGTGTGTGGGATAGTAATAATTATCTCTTTCTATCATTTACTACTGTTTATTTTTCTCCCACTAAATCACTCATGACAGATATACCTCAATCCTTTTACAGTACCATTTCTAAGATATGTTCCTTGGAATACTATTTCTGTAAGACATTCTCTTGGGAAAAGTATTTTATGGTCAAATGAGTTTAGGAAAATTTGCATGCTATATAACCTTAAAGGAGTTTTATATGTACATTAGCATATTAAAGATTATGAGAGGTCCTTGAATGAAGTACTTTGTCACAAAACAGCATGACTTGTAATTTTGTAGGTCTCTGGTGGGAATGGTGGAGGATTAAAAAATTAACACGGAAAGAAAAAGGATGGGATTAGGAGATTTTATGGTGGCTGATGGCCTACCAAAAGTGCCTGCACTCCCAAAGGCTTTATTTTCATAGTGTAAAGCAAAGTCATTTGCAAATCAAAGAGATCTCTGACACAAAGTCTCATTTCTGAGACAAAGCAAGATTACCCAAATGCATAAAACCCCCACCATGCATAACATCTTAATAAAACAAAGGGTAAAAATAAAATTGCCTCTAGTCTCTTCATGGAGGATGGGACAAGTGGAAACACAGTTAACACAGAGGTGTGGAGAAAGGCATAGCCTTTAGCAACTTAATTAAGCAATCAGAGATTTGTGGGGAAGGCCTTATTCTTTTGGTTTAAGTCTTAACCCTTTGAGTGGTGAGTTTTTTTCATGCTTGCTGACCCCCAAGAGTGAGTTTTGTTTTTTTTCAAAAATTGAAATTAGTTCCAATTACAGTTTGATTAACTTAAATTCATGTTTTAAGCAACAAGAAGAACATACATTTGCCTTTTTTAAATGTTGCTCTACACATTTTAAAAATAAAAATTTTTGTACGATCGTGCTCTGGATGGTCAGGAGCAATGAGGATGTACGTGAACATTCGTACCACTCAAAGGGTTAAACTGTGAGGACTTTTGTCAACTCAGTCTCCCACAGTCCTTATTTTACTTTTTTTTAGCACAAAATTTTCTTTATTTGTTTGACTACTGGACACTGGTTGATATTTTTGGGGTGTTCCTGTGTGTTTGTGAGGATACTTGTATGTGTCTGATATGTATTCACATCTGAAATATCTAGAGTTTTACCTTATAGGCACTTTAAAAAAATATTGCTTTAAAGGTTTCAGGGAGAGTCACTCAGATTGGATCCTCCTGTCACATTTTTTATTTATCTATTAAATCTATGGTTAAATTCATAAGAGCTGTGTGTACAAGCAGATATAGAGACTTACTCTAACAATAGTTTTCTAGCTATTTCTTCCCAAAGGGCCAACTACTTTTATTGTATACACAGAGTATTATAGGATCCACATGCCACATGCCCTGAGATGGTGGTGACAAAAACAGGTCCCTTTTCAGAATTTGAGCTCCCAGACATTAGATATGCAATAATGGTTTATATGTCTGTGAAATTTATCCTAGGAAAGGGTATACCCTAAAAGATGATTTGTGGTCAAGAATGGTAGCAAAAAGTATTCTAGAACTTAGTGTCAAGGAACTTCTGATTTTATTATAATATCTTTTCCCTGAGTTGGATGACAGCGTAGCTGCAGATTCTTTATTATTATTATTATTTATTTTGAGAGGACATTTATTAAAGCTGGGGACAGTCAAACACGGAAGAACCTAGAATAGAAGAAGCAAGAGGAGAGAGAACAGGTGGGGCTGCTTTGGCTCCCTAGAGCACTTATGGAAAGAAGTGAGCCTTCTTGGGGAAGTCAGAGATGAGCAGGCTTGGAGACAGGCTCAGGGGGCATCGCAAAATGAGCTGCCGCTGCCCACTGCTCCCCTGGTTGCAAGCCTTGTGGGGACCCTTAGAGTTTAGTTGATGCATCCCTGCGGGGAAGAAAGGTATGGGCATACTCCAGGAGGGAGAGTGCGCTGTGACAGAGCCTCTTAATAGTAAAAGAGCAACATCACATGATGAGATGGTGATACTGATGGGGAAGGATTGTTAAAGTGTTTGTGAAATTTCGGTCTAAATTTAAAGAATATATATTGTGTTGGGGACATACTCAAAGGTATTCTAGTTGTCAAAAGCGTAGAATTTTATACTGCAACTCTAATCATTTTCTAAGCACCTCATAAAATGTAAAGGTCTAACGCTCAGGTCTTTGGAATTCCCTATGCTTTGATTTTGTGCTTTTCAAATAACTTTCAGATTTGGTTTCTCAGATACCATAATTCTAGGAAGAAATTTGTTAGGATGATATCTATTTGTTAGTAATTATGTCACTGAAGCATCCTATCAGTAGTCATAAATTAACAAATTGACATTCTGGTTGATATATTAGTTTTCTGGAAGTCTGGTAAGCATAAAGTAATTCCCTAAAGCCTGATAATCCTTTGGTGAACAACTCAAATAGAATTTCTGAAATTATAAATGTAATAATTAGATCTGTGCTTAAAATATTCTGTGAGCCTTTATAATCTTAACGGCAGCATTTACTTGATAAAGTTATGTAATGTCTTATAGCAACTTTTGTTATTTTTATATGGAAATTATCCCAGAGGATTTGACTTTCTCTGTTTCAAGGTATGATTAAAGAAGATATATCTGCCTATCTACATTAGTATAATTATTCAATCCAGTCTTAGTGAAAACATAGCAGGTAATTATATTACCTATATTTGTGGTATGGAAAGCCTTAAGTTCTACTAATTAACATTGAGACTAATTTTTCAACAGTATGTTTTAAAACATGCCCTACAAATGTGCTAGAGAATGTTGTTAAATCCTTCACAAAATAAAATACTTCTATAATCAAAGAAGCTTCTATTTAATAATTTTTTGTAAGATACTGCATGAAATATTAAAAATAATAACTGTAATAAAAACCTTTATAATTTTCCTTGTGGTTTAATGGAACAACACCAATTATCTGAACTAATAGGAACAATTTATTATCCATGTGAAATACCTAACCTGGCCTTAAGACTTAGCTTGGGTGTTTGTGTTATGTAAAAATATGCTGACAATTTTTTAGAGTTATGAGAGGTAGTTAGAAATAAAAATTATTATATGGTCTGTGACTTCTCCCTTATAAAAGACTCATTGTATCTGAAATAAAAGTTTTTCTGACATTGGTATATCAGTCCTGGTTGTGTGCAGGTAATAAAAACCTCACTGTTTAAATCAGTAAGTGCTTTAGTAGAGTATGCACTCAAATGTTAGTAGAGATAAAGGAGAAAATTCTAGACTGTGTCTTTGGAAATTATATCTAGAATTACAGAGTAGTTAAGGAACTATTACTCTGAGGTCTTTACTAGAACTACGCTGGAATGAAGAACCCACTGCTGCTCCTGTCTCTACGTACCCTGGTATCTGGAGATTGGACATCCTCAGCTGCAATCCAGGAATCAGGCAACTGTGTGATGAAGCCACTGCCACGATTGCTGTACCCACACTATTTCTTTTTACTTGGGATCCTGCACGATGGGCACTGAAACAGTACTCCAAGCAAATGTTTTGTTTCCAACAGTTTTTCTTCCCAGTTGAAAAACTTAAAACAGGCAAGAAGATGGCCTCACTCTTGCTTCTGCAGTTAGACTTCTGAGTGCATGTCAGTTAACGTCCAAAACCTTAGCCTCAAGTTTGTGTGGAAAAGGTAATTCCAAGCTTCCAAATCTTTTCAAATGGACAGAAAATCGAATGAGATGGATAAAGTCAATCCACTGTAGCCAGCACAATTTTTTTTATGACTTTTAAAGTTTTAAGAAGTAGTTAATATTATTTTTTCATTAGTAGAAATTCTTATTTGTTTTAGCTCAGTTATGGTGAGGGTAGTAAAATCTGGATAGGAACCAGTTATTACTATGTTTTGTTCTTCTGCATAGGAATTTAAAAAAAACAAAAATGTTTATTTCTGATGAAATGGTTCCATGTGGTGAGTGTCTGTGTGTGTGTGTGTGAATATTTCTCTTCCTCACATTATTTTGATTCACAGTATGTATGTCACAGTGTCGTTTACACAGTTTCATATCCTTCCCCAGAATCATCAATTTACTCAGAGAAAGACTCTCATGTTTTTTCCAAGGTCCCCATTAGGCTCAATCTATTATTTGTCTCCTGACAGGTGATTTTAGGAACTCTTCAGGTTTAGGAACATCTACTTTCATGGACATTGGAAAAAACAAAAGGGTCATGTCTGGCAGGAAGAAAGATGGTATCATTGAATTCCACTGACATATATATGTGGTTTTTGAAAATAAATTATCTTTTTATTGTTTGCCTTTTATCTCCAAGAGAGATATTTATTTTTCTCTGAAGTTCTGAAAAGGACTACTCCCATTAAAATTTTATAACATTTAGAAATGAAATAAAGCTTTCCTTTAAACATTCCTCTGTATCAAATATTTTCCTCTGTCTTAAAGCTTTTAGTATTTGATTTGTAGGAGGAATATAGCTAAGTTAATTAGAACAACCAATGGGTACCACCACCAAAAATTTTGACTTTAAGGAATGTATTATGATTGCAACTACAAAAGTGCCATTTGAATTTATAGCATTTACTTAGATAATTTGTGCAAAATGTCTGTTTCTAAAATACAGATAATTGAGGCAAAATATGTTTAATGTATGAATTATGCAAATAATCATCTCTGTTTACTCTGAGCTACTATTTTGAGTTTCTGTTAGTGTTAATGGAATAATACTTACACAAAATTACATGGAAACTCGGGTTATTATTTTAATAAACCCAAGCTCAATTATATGCATATAAATATAAAAACCTTTTCCCCTTGAATTTCACAGATAACACTGGGGAACAAAATTTTTGTTGCATCCACAAAAACACTTGTTCTTACCTAATTCGAGTGTGCTGATCTCAAATCTGACATTAGTTTTTCTCTGTTAGCTACAGTTTTTTTGCAATTCAAGATTTTAGGTTTTCAGCTTATTGTACAATTTTCAACATTTAGTTTAACATAATGAAGTAGAATGTCTTCTTGGGCATCATCTTTGTGAAAATAATTTATATAATGCAGTAAATACACTATTACACTAAAAGATATGATTGCATCAGAATCTGTCTACAATTTTGAAATAAAACATATTAAAACATTTATTTTAATTACAAAATTTGTGCAAAACTTATTTAAATTCTATTCAAGCAAAAATTTGCATTTGTAGCTCTTGTATTTGTGTACTTGTTGAGGACAATCTTGTTTGATGCTCTAGCAGTAGTCTGCTCATCACTAACAGCTCCAAGATTTTCAGGAAACTTATAAAGGTGACTGTTCAGGAAGTGAATTTTAAAGCTCATGTTACATCCAATGTCGTGGAAAGCCAACAGCATCCTTTGAACCAGAAGTTCATAGTTTTCTGCTTTTTGTTGCCAAGGAAGTTCTTTGTAACTGCCACAAAAGACTGCCATGCTGCTTTCTCCTCCTTATTCATTTTCCTGGGAAATTCTTTGTCACATATGAGGGTTAGAATTTGAGGTCCATCGAATACACCTGCTTTTATCTTCTCAAAAGACAAGGCAGGAAAAGCAGAAATAATATGTTGAAAGCATTCACTTTCTCTATTCAAAGCCTGAACAAACTGCTTCATTAAGCCAAGTCTGATGTGAAGTGGGGGAAAATGATCCTGTTTCAATTAACTACAGGTTCATTCACAATATTTTGCATCCCTACTTCCAGAGCTTCATGTTTTGGCCACTCCTTCTGTGTCCAGTGTTTCTCCCGAGCTCGACTGTCCCACAAACACAGAAAGCAAGGATACTTTGTGAAACCTCTCTGTTGTCCTAGCAGGAAATTTACCATTTTAAGATCCACATAAATAATCCAGTTATGCTCCTTATACTTCAGAAAGTCGAGGACATTTTTTATGTCATTTTAATCTTCTCGCAGATGAATTGAATAACCAATTGGATCCACTGCATAAACATTACCATTGTGTAGGAGAACACATTTTAGACTCCGTTTATAGCTGTCAAGAAATAGCTGCCATTCTGTTGGACTGTGAGTAGTAACACCTTGTTGACTGAGAAGAATACTGATATCATGGCAGTAAACAAAGTGTTTGTCTTCGGAAAAAAAGTCCACAAAAATTTGTTCAGGCTTCCTAAAATGGGATACTTTAGCTGACCAGTGAAGTACATTCTTTTCTTGAAGCCGGGAGGCTAATAACTCAGCTGCTTTCTTTGATAGGCCAAATCTCTTACTAAGTCATTCAATTTGGGTTGGCTAAACTGCTGAGGGGTTAATGACTGCTTGGCATCAGAAGAAGACCCTTCAGATTCTACAACCATTTTCTCATGCATCTTATCAAAATACACTTGATCACTATGTTCACTTTCTTTGTCCTTAGAAGAAATAAAACCATTGAAAACTGGAACCAAGAGTGTCTCAGAGTGTGAGATAGGTCAGATTGCTGAAGGAATATAGGATATGCAATCATATGCTGTTTTTTCTTGCCGATGTTTTTTGTATGGATCAGAGAGAAATAACAGTCACTGCTGTGGTCCTTAGGTTCATGCCAAACCATGGGAATACCAAAAGGCATTCCTTTGTGTTTTCTTTTTGACCAGTCACAAAGCATTTCCTCACAATTATGACACACAATAGGAGGAGCCCAATTCTTGTCTTGATCGCTAAGGGGAACTTGAAAATAGGCAATATATGCATGTGTCACAAATGATGAAATATTGTGCCTTTGACATTGAAGTGTGTAACAGCCACATATATAACAGAAGGTGTCAGGACTATTCTTACATTTACGCCTACTAGAAGAAGCCATGATTTGATCTTAAAACAAAATAAGAGGGTGTTTTTATCAGATAATAATTTTTTACATTTAAAAACAACTACAGTTATGTAAAATTGATGTTTGTAAAACATTAATTGCCTTGTGGTTATGTTCAATCCAGGAGTCATTGCCCTTTAACTCCAATTTAAAAACAAATGCATGCCATTAACTGTAACAAAAAGAAATTAAAATTGCATAAAAACTAGAGCATGCACCAAAACATGGATTTCATATTTGGAATCAGCCATGCAGAAATATATAGAAACAGTTCTAAAACCTCATGCAACAGAAAATAAAAAAAAAATTTGTTCCCCAGTGATCAATTTATATTTTGAGTTTATATTGAAAGTAGCATCTGATTTATTTCTAAGTATTATTATATAAAGTTAGGAAGTATTGAAAGATGATTGTAGCCAGATGTATAACAAACACTTAATTTTCTTAGAGCTTTTTGTTGGAACTTCAACAAGGGATATTAACATTAATAATGATATTTTGGCTTGTTCAGAGATCAAGTGGTATTTAAATATGAAAATAGAAGTTTTAAAATAGATATTTTTTAACCAAAATTGAACCTAAGATAGTGCTTTTCAACCTTTTTTATTTAATGGCACAAATAAACTACTTACTAAAATTCTGAGGCATACTGAAAAATATAATTTTTGCCCATCTGACAAAAAAATAGTTATAATTCTGATTTATTCACACCAGATGGCTATGGTTGTATTAGCTATTGGCAGGTTTATTTTGACAACCTAAGGGAAAAGAAGTCAGTGACCCTGATTAAATAGTCAGGTATTGCATGTTTGCATGTTTTAAAATTTTTTGTAGCAATACTGGTTGAAAATTGCTGATATAATGTATATACCTTATATGGAGCTCTTAATTTTTTTTTTTTTTTTTTCAGTGAGTGTGAGACAGGAAGGGAGAGAGAGATGAGAAGCATCAGTTGTAGTTGTGGCACATTAGTTGTCACTGGCTGCTATGCATACATGCCTTGACCAGAAGGACTTAAGCTGAGCCAGACCCTTCGCTCAAGCCAGTGACCTTGGACTCAAGCCAGGGACCATGGGATCATAGACGATCTCACACTCAAGCCAGCACCCCACCATCAAGCTGGTGAGCCCACGCTCAAGCTGATGAGCCTGTGCTCAAGCCAGATGAACCTATGCTCAAATTGGCGACCTTTGTATTCAAACCTGGCACCTTAGTGTCCCCAGTCAACTGCTCAACACTGGCTAGGCTCAGCTCTTAAATTCTTATAAATATAAAATACTTCAGAATTTACTTTTAGCACTTGTTTTACTTATTGTATGTGGATTTTAATATGATTTGAATTTTCTATAGTTCTTAATGTGAGGAGCAGAATGTGTCCTCCCAAAATTTTTATATTGAAGTTCTACCCCCAATGTTATGGGAGGGAGGGTTTTTGAGTGTAATTAGGTTTAAGTAAGGCCTGGAAAGCAGAATCCTCGTGATCAGATTTATACCCTTATAAAAAAAAAAAATTTGGCCAGAGTTCCTACTCTTTCTGTTCCACGTTTGAATACAGAAAAGAAGAAGTTATTTGAATCAGAAAGAGAGCTCTCACTAGACTTGGAATCTGCCAGCACCTTGATCTTATACTTTCCAGTTTCCAGAATTGTGAGAAATAAATGTTTACTGTTTAAAATACCTAGCCTATAGTATTTTGTTGTAGTAGCCTAAACTAACTGAAGACATTATTTATTTCTGTATTCTAAAAGTAGAAACCATTTATTTCCTAATATATCAAATCCTCAGAAGTAACACTGTCTCCAGTTGTCCAGGTCTTAGGCTAACTTTAGCATGAAGCACTTGAGATGGAGAACTGGAAACTCGTCACTGCCGGGCTTGATGTATTTGGATTTCTCCTTTGTCATTCCTTAATTTAGAGATTTTCTGGTACCTTTCAGGATGCTTCAGTGTAACTCCTAGAAAAATCCCTACTCATGGCAAACAAATTAAACTAATCATCAATGATTTGTTTTGAGAATTGAACTTGACTCAAAAATTTTAAAAAAGCAATTTAAAGACATTTACTGATTTCTATATGTGTATATATCCAAGAACTCATGTCATTTTGTTAGAATAAGTTTAATGTCTAAAATGTTTGCTAATAATGAACATAGCTATGATAATATTTTACATATATCTGGTTATTGGGTTTCTCAGTTGAAATTTTATTTACCGAATCCAGTGCAACTAATAACATTGATCTAACCAATCCTCACTTTGTTTACAGGATTAGTCCACTAAAAAATACATTAGTATAATCACTTTTTTACTTATTGTACATTGAAATTAATACCTTGGGGAAACACATCATTTCCTATTTATTCAGATTCAGATTCTGAATTTATATCTTGGACAAGTTGGGAGCTATAACAATGATGAATAATAAACAAACAATAGTAATAATATAGTAATTATTATATATAGATTATGTATAATAAGTATATGATACATGTTATAGATATGTAATAATAATAATAATCAATTAATCAAAAGTTTGTGTTCTTAAGGACTTGAGTCAAAAGGTAACCTAGAGATATAATATGTGCAACCAGAACAGTCAAAGTGGCTAGTAATCTCAGAGACAAACCATGATCAAGGTGACAGTGAATTTTACTTAGGAGCAGTATAAAGAACATCATATTACATGACTCTTGAGTCATAAAATGATACTGTGTAGGGCTAGACAAGAAAGAAAGGCTCTAGAAAATTGTGAGCGGTAAGACTATTTCAAGTCAAGGTGAGTGGCCCTGGCCATTTGGCTCAGTGGTAGAGCATCGGGCCAGCATGTGGATGTTCCAGGTTCAATTCTTGGTCAGAGCACACAGGAGAAGCAATAATCTGCTCCTCTACCCCTCCCCCTTCTCCTTCTCTCTCTCTCTCTCTCTCTCTCTCTCTCTCTCTCTCTCTTTCTCTCTTTCTCCCTCTCTCTCTCTCTCTCCCCACAGTCATGGCTCAATTGGTTCAAGCACATTGGCCCCAGGTGCTGAGGATGGCTCCATAGAGCCTCTGACTCAGGTGCTTAAAATAGTTCAGTTGTCGGCATGGCCCAAGATGGGCAAAGCATCAGACCTAGATGGGTGTTACCAGGTGGACCCTGGTTGGGGTACATGGGGAATTTGTCTCTTTATCTCCCTTCCTCTTAGCTGGAAAAGAAAAAATAAAAAGAAAATTAAAAAAAAATCAAGATATGGTAGTTTTAATGCAAAAGTGGATATGGTGGTATTTTATCCTAAGTACAATGTGTCAGTGCATTCTTTTGATCTTTGCTTTATTACTCCTCCTTATTCATTCAGGCTCACCATTGTTATTATTCTCCCACACTCTTGTATGGCACTATAGTTCCTAACACTATTGTTAACCTGGTGTAAAGCCAGTATTCAGGGCCACCATCACAGCCGCCTGGCCCTTGCAGGTTCGCATTGGATTCGGACAGTCGGTAAAGAAACAACGGAGCCAAAAACTGATGGGCCATCATCTTTAAACCTAGCTTGCACCCGGCGGGCAAGTAAAACACACACTGGGCTCCAAAACCCAATCACATTCAGTGCTCACAAAGCTACTGACTTATCCGAGTTTCCTAGAATCAAAGGTTTCTAGCTCACCAGACTTATTCACCTCTGTTCCCCATCTCCTTCCTTCTCCCTGTCACTCAACACTCCACCATTTTAGCTTCTTCTCCTGGCCTCCTCCATGTGGCCTGTCTCTGCTCTCCTCTCTGCTCTCTCCTCTAATGATAATCTCAGGAACCAAGAGAGCAAACTCCCGTTCTGCCCTCATTTTATAGTGTAGAAATCAAAACCTTTAATCCAATTTACAAAATAGGGAAGTCTCTAATACAAAGTCACTTATCTGGGGCATGATGGGATTGCACCACCCCACATCAAAAAAGGTGGGAAAGGCTTAGTCCTAGAACCAAGCCCCAGGCTACAAGGATCCTGCCTGCCCACAGCCCTCCCCCAACACAGATTAATATCACCTGGACGACCTCCACGTGGGCAGCGCCATCTTTAACAATGTGAGCATAATATATTTTATCTGCCCAACACCTGGGTACTCATTTCTGCAATTGTTCTCTGCCTAATTGTGCTTTTATAAAATTTCTTATCCACATTAAAAAATACAGATCCTTCTTCTATATATTTTTCCTGGGTAAAGAATAGGAACTTACCAAATTTGAACTTACACATAAAATCAAGGGAATTATTGCAGCTGATTTGATCAAAGAGCAAAGGAGGTGTAACTTCAGATGAATCTTACACTGATTGATTTAGAGGTGAGAGCAGATATTTTAGTCAGAAGATTCTTGTGGAAAGGCTATTGTAAATAGGATACCAGGGTTGATTTGAAAATATGTGCTTGGCACTTGCTATGAGTAAAATACCTGCTCATATACAGTTTATATTCTGATGTGGGGAAATAAGTAGTAAATTTCAATCGATTATGAATAATACAAAGAAAATAAAATTAGGACATTGGTGTTTACTGTTGGAGATGAGTCCATGTGTGTGTGTGACTGTGTGTGTGTGTGTGTGTGTGTGTGTGTGTGACTGTGTGTGTGTGGAGAGGGGAGCAGGGTTCTTTTAATATTGACTGGTTAAAGAGACCTTTCTGGGAAATCGACAATTTAATGGGTACCCAAAGGAAGTGAGAGTACAAGCTATGCATATTTACATACTTTTCGTCTTGAAGATCAAGTACATATTTCTTAAATTGTGAGCTTTGCAGGTTGATGAAAAGTAAGGACGTGAGTATGACTGCAGTAGAAGAATCATTAGGAAAGATAGGAGGTTAAAAGAGATTTGGAAGACATTGTAAGCCATGTATTGGGCAAATGAGTTTGTAAAATTTGTATTTTTTGAGTTTGCTCACTTTTAGTGTTAAAAAATGGCACTGGGCAGCACCAGGTATGTGGTCTGTGAAATTGCAAATGACCTTCCTGCTTGGGAAGGGCCATTCATTTTCTTGTTAATGATTGCTAAGGAGAGTTTTTTGCACCAGAAAGTTTTTGAATAGGAGAGGAAACAGAAGGAAATCATGTTTGCAGAGAAAATGGAGAAAGAAGGTGTGCAGATGGGGAACAGAGGTGAGGGGCTTTTGTGAGCTTCTCTGAGACTGGTGAGGCCTTTGATTGTAGGAGAAACTGGAAAAGATTCTCCTGGTTGTGGAACCGTATACTGTATCAGTGGCTTTGGGAGCCCTGAGTGAAAGGAAAGTGTTTTCCCTGTTTGTGTTGCTCATCAGCTGGTGTGAGACTTGAATAAAGGAATGGCCCACCATTTTTTGGCTACACTGTTTCTTTACCATCTGTCCAAATCCAATGGGAACCTACATGTGCCTAGTCATGATGGCTATGACAACTGGCCCTACACCATGTTAAAGACTTTGAATTTTATTCTAAGTGTGGTGGGAAGTCAGTGGAGATTTTAAGGAGAGGAGTAGTATGTTGGAAAATAAAAATACAGACTCAGGATTTTAGAGAAAAATCTACTGTTTATTTAAATTGTTTGGAAAAAACACTAACACAAATAGAAGTTGGATTTTATTTTCTGTTTGTCATAGGTCACAAAATGTTGGAAAGAGCCATACTCCATAAAGTTTTTATTTAAAATTGACTTAAAAGTTTAGCAAACTTAGATACTTATAAAAATACCGACGATGCACATTGAAAGCATTAATGCAGGGAAGTAAATCCCCACTGTCTGTCAGTTCATTAAGATTTTTCTTCACTAGTAATCAACTGTAACATAGATCTCAGGTTATAAAGAGTTCCTTCTGTTCTTTGGTGTCATGATATAATCTGTTTTACAATAACCACTCCAGGCTCTCGATGAAGACTATAAAAGTGGGTTTAGAAGGAAATCAGAAAGACCAGTTATAAAGCTATTGAAGCCATTAGGGGAGAAAAAGTAGTGTCCTGGCCAAGGAGAGTAATAGAAAGAAGTTTATAGTTTCAGGTGAAGGTCTTAAGATTTTCTGATAAATTTAGTATGGGATAAATTAGGGAGAAATAAAAAAGGAATGAAGGCTGAATTCATTAGAGTTATAGGTCAAATAAGAATGTAAAGTTTTGCATTGTAGAAAAAAGACACCTTCATGTTAACTGTATTGCCTGTAGAATAACCCTGGCATCTTTTCTAAATGCACTCACTATAGGAAATAAATTGAGCTTATAGCCTGGGTTAAAGAGGAATTAAGAGATAGTGGAACTATGAAGTAGAAGAAGGTTCAACAGGTCAGTCATTTGATGTCCCTTCCTTCTAAGGAGAAATACAGGAACATCCATTAACCTTATGAATATTTATCTCTTGTCAGAGGCGCCTTCTTCGTCTTTTTTCAGGAAGACATACACAGATTGTAAGTAGAACTTTGTGACTACTTATGTACAGAACTGACCTTGATACTCCTTTTGACCACATTTTATATGTTTACGTGTTTAAGAAACAGGACTGGCACCTAGGAAAGGACACTATCTCATTACTTATAGGAAAAAAGGGAGGGCTCGGTAATGTTCCTGCCTAAGGATGTGCCTACCCACTGTACACCCAGTCTGAACTACTATAATAACATTTTCGTTATTACGCCAAGCAGAAAGAGCCTTTGCTCAGTTTAGTTTATTTAGGCATGTTTAGTTTATTGAAGGATAAAGTGAGTATGTGCTTCTTGTTAAAAGTTATGGTAACATATAAAAATAAAATCACATTATTTTATTATTCAGTGAGCATTTTCAAGTGTTCTAACAAATAAATGTGAAACAAAACCTAAATGTTAATTTTTCTCTTAAAGCAAGAGACATAAATTTAGGAAGATAGAACAGTTGTTTGTTTTTTTAATATTAACATTTTTTAAGTTTTATTTTTGCCTGCTGTTTTCTGTATTTATGTTTAAAGCACAATAGCTCTCTTCAGTGAAGGCAACCTCACAGCCTGAGGGACAATATTTGAGTGAAAATAAAAATGTTAGTTTTAAATATTTATATTATATAAGAATATATGTGTGAATGAAAACAATCTATATTTGGAATGTTTTTGATTTTTTATGATGTTTTCAAAATTTCTATCATTCTTGGCACTATCATCTAAGCTAAAAAATAACTTAGATGTATTCCTTTGAATATGATTATATATTTAATGTTGACAAAAAAATATGGTGCCTATATGTCACATAACTTCTCCCTTGTTCTGATACTCTGACACCGTTATACCTCTCCTGGAATTGCAGGATTTTCCTCATTGGTCACCTGCTTTCCACTCATCTGCTTTTGTTTACAGAGCAATCAGGATGATCTTTTAAGAATAATAAACAGTTGTCTAACTTCCCTGCTTTGAATTGGCCTCAAGGACTTTATGTGAAACACTGAAGATTGATCAAAAGTATTTATCTGTTTTGTTTTTTTATTAGACTACTGTCAGTCCAGTAAAGAAATGTCTTTAATTATATTAAGACCAAAAGAAAGAGAAGAAACAAAGCATGTTAGATCATTTTGGGCAATAAAGAGTGGATGATTAAATGATAAATGAATTAGATTTAATATTTATTTTGGTTGCTGAGAGCAAATGGGGTAACAAGATAAAGAACCCCAGAAAGGCTAAAAAATAGAGACCCTGGACACCTCTGAATGTGGGGTTATAGAACAGGGCTAGAAATAAGCAGATTAGCTTAGAACATGGCTTTAGAATATCTAGGCTACTTCATTTCCTATTCTGGCCCCCACAGTGAGGAAAAACTTATCCTCTGGCAGAAAACGGGATATTTGATTTCTGAAGTAGTTAAACAATAAGTATGTTGACTGATAAAAGGAAGCCCAAAGACCATGCCTATGGAGCAAGTCAAGTATAGTTTGGAACAAGAGATAATAGGATATTGAAAGCAAATCATAACAAGGTGAAGAAGAGGAGGAAGAAATTAGTTGTTTTTTCCCATTTAAGGAGGAGTTTTAGAGTTCTTTTATAGAATTATGCTGCAATTAATTGTATAACAAAGAAGTAAAAATAATCTTTAAAAATGTGCAAGGAGGGAAGTATAATCATAATAAAATTCTTCATCTATCAACAAAAAATTATATAGTCATAATTACATAAACATTGAATGTTAATTTAACTAAGAAATAAGTTGTGGCAAGTTGTGGGGAGAGATAGTGTGAATATATGTATGTGTATGTACAGGGAATAAAGAATTAAATCCTAATCTTATATATTAGTTAATATATTATATATAAACCTTAAGAACTTTAAAATTGTAGTACAAACATGTTTATGAGTTATGGAAGTCAATACAGTTGATATAGCTAAAACAATTGGGAGAGAATAGACAGAGGTGAAGTGGACCCTTTTGTTTTCACTGTAAGCCTGGATGGGCTATTTGATTTTTTAAATCATATACATTTACTATATGACAAAAATAAAAATCACATTTAAGACAAATATCACCTTGTTTTACAGTGTAATTACTATTAAATCTGTCAGTTTACTATAGTTTACATATCCCTGCCAATCTCTGTTACCTCATCTCTTCTGATTCATCTACATTTTAGCTATGATATGGCTTCTTCCACCCTTACTCATTTATAGAATATGCCAAGCTCACCCCTGCTTATCACAGGGTTATCATCTTCTTATTCTGTGCTCAATTCAGATATCATCCTTCTCAGGATAGCCCTTCTGATCAGTCACTCTGTAAATAAATACCCCATTTTATTTTCTTTATAAAATTAATACTATTTGGCTTTTCATTCTTGAGAAGGGGACCATATAAGGGACCTTGATATGCCCTACTGCAGTTGTTTCTGCCCAGAACCACTAATATTAGAGCAGAAAATTTTAAGATGAGTTATCCTTAAATTTTCCAGCATTCTTTTATGAGCATTTATGGTATATCCTCTGTGTTTTACCAGTAAGCTACACAACAGGTAACTTAAAGGAATCAAAATGGTTAATGGTATACACAATCTGGTTATGATCTATGTCTAAAAATGACCTTCAACTTATGGAAAGCCAACAGAGAATGCCCACATTTAAGGTGAGTTTATTAAGCTCCACCTCTTGAAAGGAGGAACACCAAAAAATTGGTGGCATATTTATAAATGATCACAACTACTGAATGTGTCTATCTTATGAATCAATTTTTATTGTTTTATTATTTTTATTGTTGTATTGTGCTATTATCTAATACATGAATATTATTAGCACTCAGAAGACCATAAAGTATGGGTAGTCCTTCAGTTGTCTCTGGGAGGCAACTAATATCTGTGGAATACCTGCTGCATGTGTTGTACTGGACTCTTAAAGTTTGTCGTTTGATTTAATCCTCTGACCACTTTGTAAACTGAATATAATGTTTATTTATTATATGAGCCATGTTTTTCATAGGTACTGGTAACTTTCTCAAGAACACACTTTTAAGTAGAGGGTTAGTCGGAACTAAACAAAATACAGGGTTTGCTTTGCTTTGGTGTAATGACACGAGTGGCTGTTGATCCAGTTTGGCTGAAGACAGGTTTTGTCTGATACACAAAATGCTTTGTAGTAAAAATAAAAAAAATAGTGCTCCATATTGAAACAATGAAAGACTTCAAATGAAATCTGGAAATCAGTACTGTGGTGGTCCTTGAAACAAAGAAGTATTTTGGTTTCAAAAGAATCAGCTGAGTTGGAGCCTGCCTTTGTAGGTCCCTGAATACTTTCATGTCATTGCGAGGTGGGAGATATGCCATTCTCACAAAGTTTTACCTATTTACGTTATTTTCTAATCTTATATTTGTCTAAATTTGCTATCTATGGCTGGTTGGAGATCACATAGCAATTAATTAATGAAGAAATTAAGTACTAAAATTTGTTAATATGTAATTTTCAAAAGGTTAAAAATATTACTTATGAAAATATGTAGTGAACATATTAATGAGTCCTTTAGCTCATTAATGATGGAACCAGTGGAATGGTAAATTTGATTCATTGGAATACAGAAGAGACTGAAATATTTACAATCTATGAAAAAAATGCTGATTTAAGATTGTAACATTAGATATAAAATGTTACTGTTGTACTGTATAATAAACAAATTATTTTTACTACCTCATGAATATTATTGTCACCTCTATTGGAAAAAAATATTTGCAATTTATTGATACACAAATTACTATCTAAGCTCATAGAGATGAAGACCTAATCATTTCTATTAAATTGTAAGTTAAACAAAAGTATATTCCCCAGGAGAACAACTCATTCTTGAAGGGCCTATTAGGCAGTGGTCCAGTATGACATTAAAGGGATATGTGACATTTCTTTTACATCTTTTCTTATCAAGATTTTGATTTTTTTCTTAATAATTTATGTCATGGTCCACTTTATTAAATAATATTTGAGTAGGTATATTATTTTACTAGACCTGACATAACAATATACCACAGGATTTGTGCTTAAACAACAGAAATCAGTTTTCTCACAGTTCTGAGGACTGAAAGCCCAAGGTCAGGGTACCATAGGACGAGACTTCTCAGGGACTTCTCAGCATCTCCCGTCTGTTTACAGATGCCTCTCTCCTGTGTGCAGGCCTCCTGGTGTCTCTGTATATGTCTTAACTTCCTCTTCTCATGAGGGCACCAGTCATATTGGGTTAGGGCCTACCTTAACAGGTCCATTCTAATTTAATCATCTTTAAAGACTTCTTTTCAAATGCACTCACATTCTGAGGTATGGGTGGTTCAAACTTTAACATATGAACTTTGGGGAAAATAACTGAGTCCATAGTACTAAGCACAGGTACATTTTAGTGAATTAAAAATGTTTAAGTTTCATATTCACCAACTCTGGTCATTTCTTTTGATGTGATGAAAAATTTGATGTAATATTTTATTCAACTATTCAATTATAGATTATCATAAGTATTTGTCTTCTTCTGTTGTTTTTACTTTCCCATACATTTTTAAATTAATTTCCACTGGGTACAACTTTAAATTGTTAGACCTATGAAATACTGATTTTTAAAAATTATTAATAGTTACTTATATTTGTATAACACTTTATCAGTTTCAAAATACTTTCAATATTTTTATTATTTAAAATTTTACCAACACTAATATTTAGATTATTTTGTAGACATGAGCAGGAAAGTAACCTTTTCTTTTGGTAACTAAGAAATTCTGAGTGACCTTAATAAGGAGCATTTCATGAGAACAGTACAGGTGAAATCTGAGTGACTATTGGTTAAAGAATAAATGAAAGCTAACTGGAAAACACAATAACAACATACTTAAAACTGTTTTCATAACAGTGAAGGAATACCAGTGAAAGTCTTACTACTAAAAATTTAAAGATTTTTTTAATGTAATATCATAAAATGATTATAGTTATCTTCAGCAATTTCCACTGAACTTTGTTATATAGCAGAACATGAAAATAAAATACTAAATCTGTTGTCTAGAAAAAGTCACTATCTCCTAAAACTTTTAAATCATTTTAGCCAAATTTATTTATGTATGTATGTATGTATTCATCTCTCAGCTTACATACTGAACTCTTTTGTCTTATTGCTTTAATTCTCTTAATAAAAATAATCTTAATAAAAATTTCATTAAAATCAGACAGAAACTTTAAATATAAGAAAAAGAAACAAAATCAATCCTCATCATTACTAAGTATTTGGCTAGTTATCAGGTTATTTAGTAAGACCTTGCTCATTCAAACTTGGATGGTTGTTAACAATACCTATTGTTTCAGTAGCAGAGAATCTTTCTGCAATGATACTGAGTTGAAAGGTATGAATGCTGTCAAACAGATCCTTTGTCTGAAATTACAATTGTATAGACTTAACCAACTGCATGCTTAGCATGAAGGATGGGTCACTGAATGTACTCTGCCACCATTATTTGAGATCAAGGTATTTAAAATAACATTTGAAGCAGTGAGATCTGTGCTTTAGCTGATATTATAATACAAAAAGAATACCAAAAAAAATACATTTGCAGATTTCTGGAGACAGCAAAATAGTTTAGATTTTTAAGAATTCTGCTTGCTGAACTAGTAGAGAAAAACATTTCATGTGGTGTATGGAACATTTGAATGCTTATGCTTCCCTAAGGACTGTGTAATTTAGGAATGAAACTGTGATCGATAGCTTGAAAATGTGTATCCAGTGAATGCAGTTTGTGCTTTCTGATTGTCCTTGTAAGGCATGACAGACATTCCCACAAAGTTGCTTCTTCTTTTATCTGGTTTGACAGTATACTGTTGTAAATGATAACGATGGCACATGCATCTACATTAGTCTTTCTGTTGAGAGAATATCATTCACTGAAGCAGCCTGTTATTAAGGAATTCTTTTGAAGCATAAAGTTAGAAGAGTGTTTAGTTTCAGACTGCGGAAAGAAGCTCTTCTTAGTCAATGAATTATAGATTCATAGTGAGTTCAAACAAGGAGGTTTGAAAGTATAATTTTCATACATAAAAAAATGACTGTCATAAAATTTGGAATGGATAAAAATCAGAAATGTATTTATTTATAGTATTATTGAGGGAACCAGCCCAATATTGCTGTTCTAAGTGGAATTAGATACTTATTGGTATTTTATAGAAAAAGAATGTTTAAATAAGATTTGTAGGTTAAGTTAAAAAAGTAGTTAATGGTTTGGGTAATAAATCCAAAACAGTTGAGATTATCTTTTCTTCTAGGTAACTATATAATCAGCATGAAATTTCATAGTCTGATCAAATAGGAAATACTCAAGTCAAACACACACGTTCTTTTAGAGCTGCACTATCTACAGCAACCACTGGTTACCTACATTTCTTAAAATTTCAATTTGAATTTATTAAAATTAAATGCAATAAAGATTCAGTTTCAGTATACCAGCCACATTTTAAGTGCTCAGTAGATACATTTAGCTAGTGGCCATGCTACGGAATAGCATAGATATAGAATATTTTTATCATCACGGAAAGTACTGTTGAACATCTCTCTTCTAGAAAATTAATCTTTGAACAGACCTGTTTTGCAATGCCTACATAAGTCTTTGAAAGAATATTTTATCCCTCTTTTTGCTTTATTTCCAAGTTTTAGATACATATTATAAACAAAGGATCTTCTAGATCTTTTTTCTATCTTTTCCACTTTTTCTTTTTTAACAGAAGAGGATCTGGAAATAAGGATTTACTTTAAGTTCACAATTTCTTTTTACTCCTCTTACTACTAAGGAGTTTAGCTGTACCATTAAACCAGTTATGACAACAGGGTTGAATGAACTATTTGGGGCAAAAGCAAAAACTAGTAGAAAAATTTTATTGTAAATACCTATAAGAATTTATAAACTATTCATCCTTTTGTGTCTAGGTCATTCTCAGCCCATTGGTAGCAAGAAGACTGTTATCAAGAAATAGTAATTTTTTACAGAGTACTTACATCACTTATTTTGGCATAGTAAGAAATTGAATCATAAAACTGCATATGGTTTTAAAATGTCCTCTGTAGTGGTTTGGGTGGAGTGATGTGCTCTTTGACTTATGATATGAGATCTGTACCTGTGAAATCAGTAATTTTATGTGTGTGTGTTCTCCAGATGTGCAACACATGGCGATTGACTGGCTCACCAGAAATTTCTACTTTGTGGACCATGTCAGTGACCGGATCTTTGTTTGCAATTACAATGGGTCTGTGTGTGTCACCCTGATTGATCTGGAGCTTCATAATCCTAAGGCAATAGCAGTTGACCCAATAGCAGGGTAAGCCATTCTTGTTTTTAGTGTTTGATCTGAAATAATTTTCACTAAAAATAAATGATGTTACTTGACAATATTTTTTTTTCTAACTACTGATATATAAACACTGTATTATTAAGGAGTCACTGAATTTGTCATCAAAACCCTTTTTTTTTGACTTTCCAATGTTACAAGTCACTTTATTGTTTAAAAAGAGATCTTATCTGAACTTCTTTTAGCTAAAGTCCATCAATCTTTTATAATATTTCACAATTTATCAGAATTAGTCATAAATGTGTAAATTCTCATCAACTTTGTTCATATGATTAGAAAATCAATATATGGATCTCGCTTTCATTTTACAGATGCTATTGTTAGAGGGGAAGGGGAAAATATAGAGTCTTATTAATTTAGTTCTGTCATTAGTCACTATGCATCAAGGATACTGTCAAATTAATGGCATTCTGTGCAACTTTAATTGGAGGATCTGATGTGTTTGTTGTGTTTTCAGATGTAAGTTGTAGCAAGATGTGGAAACTGAAATTTCATCCATGTTATTATTTAAATCATTACCAGGCAGTTCAGGCTAAAATGTAGGAAGGAACATATCCTAAACTGCCATAAGCCTCCAATCAATAAATGGGAAAATATTTACTGAAGAAACAGCTGTCATCCATATGTGGACTTTTGTCACTCTTTACTTAAAGCCTGATTGAATATTAAGATGCATCATCACAATGGTTCTGATTTTGACAAGAACAGCTTGGATGTAAGGACTTTGCTAGGAAGGCTGTGTAATATAATTCTTGAATGTAGCTCTATTTGTATTTGCAGCAGATGGTTTCTTGACTCAATCTGACTGCAGTGATGCTTCAAAAGACATTACTAAAAGAAGTTGTATTTAAACTGATTTGTTTGGGTGGTTGGATAGGGTAGTAAGAAAAAATTGGAAGTTTAAAAATGCGCTAACAACATTCTTATGACATTCTGTTTAGAAATATATTTGCTTGTGTGTTTTCCCTTATATGCACTAACTGAATTTCAAATTAGATGGTAGATAGTCTTGT
The DNA here is from genome assembly GCF_036850995.1 of Saccopteryx leptura. Classification (NCBI taxonomy): domain Eukaryota; kingdom Metazoa; phylum Chordata; class Mammalia; order Chiroptera; family Emballonuridae; genus Saccopteryx; species Saccopteryx leptura. The sequence continues at coordinate 25,042,651 of NC_089509.1, read as the reverse complement.
CTGTCAAAAATGTTAAAGGGTGAAGCTATTGTATTTTTCCACTAATTCTACCACTCTTTCCCTTCCACATTAAAATATCCAGAGACCCTTTATAAAAAAAAAAAAACACAAAAAAAAACTGCCAGTCTGAAAAAAAAAAAAATATATATATATATACACACACACACACTCATACACACCACCTTCCTTTCTGAGCAGCAACATACTTTTATGTTCTCAAACTTCCTATTTCTACTTGTCATTACATGAAAGAACTGTACTTTGTCATTTTTGTCAAAGAAACTAGGAATAGAAAACCCCCACATTGTTTGCATTTGTTCTGTGTTGGATTCCGTTAGGCCTAGTAACTGTTAAATGTAATTTTGTCATGTATCATTTATCTTAATAAGTTATTTGAAAAGTTTCATTTCAGTTCTCTCTCTCTCTCTCTCTCTCTATCTCTCCCCCCCCCCTTAGTTTTTCATTAAGGAATCATAGAAATCAGAGAAGGCAAGCTTTACTCTTTCATAAATATGAGCCTGCTTGTAATAGAACATTTTCACATATATTCTACTTTTCTTTTAAGATCAGAAATTTAGATAGGAGTAATGAGATGCTCTCTAAGGAAGGAACAGTAGGGTTTGTTTGTTTGTTTTCTTTAACTTTTAATTTGGGGCCTACTCAAGAGTAATTTGAATATTTCAGGCTAGGAAAATGCTGCATGACCCACTAGAGCAAAATGTACTATCTGCTTTTTCTCTTGCCCTTTCCTATTTGTATGGGGTTATTCATCATTGGCTTTTTTGTTTATAGCTTCAGCTAGGAAACATGAGAATGTATGAACAATTCACCCTAGCCGATTGGCTCATCAGTATAGTGTCAACCAGGCATGTGACTGTCCTGGATTTGATTCCTGGTCAGGGCACACAGGAGAAGTGGCCATCTGCTTCTCCACCACTCCCCTCCCCCCTTCTCACTCCCTCTCTTTCTCTCTCTTGCCCTCTCACAGCCATAGCTCGATTGGTTCGAGTGCATCAGCCTGGAAACTGAGGCAGCTCTGTGGAGACTCTGCCTCAGGTGCTAAAAATGCTTGGTTGCGAGCATGGCCCCCAGAGTGGGCAGAGCATCAGCACCAGGTGGGGTTGCTGGGTGGTACCTCTCAGTTGAGGTACATGTGGGAGTCTGTCTCTAACTCCCCTCCTATCACTTGGAGAAAGAAAAATAATTGAACTGATTCTTAGAGTTTGAGCTTAATAACTATGGAAATAGAAGGAGATTTGCCTTATTTCCCCAAAGGCTGCATTGAAAAAAATATCTTTAACTTGGTTATACTTTTAACTTCACTTTTCTCAATCACCGATTTTGTTTTTATCTAAGGCCTATTACAGTATTGTTTACTATTATCTCTTTTTCATTGATTAAATATAGGTTACTAGTTTTCTCTGGAATCTCAATACAACTTGATCCAGGCATTAATCTACAACTGGCAGGAAGAGATTGCTCAAAAATCTTATCTGTTCATTCATTTGCTTTTTAAGATGTTTACATTGACTCATTAATTTGGCCTGTTTTTCTAGAGATGCTTATTGTGATTTATCGTTTTCCTTTCAAAGTTTAGCAATTTTTTTCAATTGTTCCTTGAAGAAATTTCCAAAAAAAATTTATAAAGGCATTAGAATCAGAAGGTAGTGAAAAGAACCTAGTCCAACCAACATCAAAAATTTCATTTCTGGTAGTGGCTGTTAGGGCTTTGCTTGTTTAACTATTAAGAGCTTGATTCTGGAGTCATTCTTCCTGAGATCAAATTCTGGCTCCACCAGGTGCTACCTGTGTGACGTTGGATGCCTCTTAGAACCTGTCTTCTCATCTTATAAAGCATGAATAATGTTAATCCTACCCTGATACTTTCTGAGTTATAGAATATGTAAAGTTCTTTTTTGTCATGTTGTCTCATGACAACTACTAAGCTGTCTGTCCAACATTCTAATATATAAGATAGAACTGAGGAAGAGAAAAAGACATGACAAAGCAAAAGAGTGGTAGTGCCTGGGAATAAATATGAAGTATATATAGGAGGTTGTAGGAAAAAAGTACAAAGGTATAGAGAAGGTAGCAGAGAAATCATTTTAACAACTGATTTTGTGTAAGATGTATTTGGATTGCCTTCAAGGTCTTTCAAAAAATAAAAGTAAAGCATAAAATCCCTTCATAATTTTCTTTGTCATTTAACCTGTATTTTTTAATATGACATCATTTGAATAATAAACCATGTAGTATTTGGATCCAGTGAGGGTTATATCTGAGAACAGGAGTGGATCTAGCATACAGTTTTAACAAGGTGTGGCTCTGAACATCCTATTAAAATTATCACACTAAACTTGAGACAAGAGTTTATTTAACAATGAATGTCAAATTGTTGCAGCAATTTTAAAAAGAGGGGGTTGATCAATTCATCTTAACCATGATAATTATTACGAAACCTGTAAAATTAGAGATGTTTTAAGGATAGTACTGAAATTGAAATTAAAAGTTTGAGGAAAAATATTTTTTAGACTTGCCGTACCATGTATAGAATTTAAAATCAATAGTTATATGAGATGGCTAAACTGAAGGAGGAAATCTCCATGTCATGTGAAATAGCAGAAATTGAATATTTTCCAATGCAGTGCATACCTTCTTTCTATGGAAATGAACTTTTGACTTGTATTGAGTGAATGGTAGAGTGATCTGTAAGATTTATTTGTGAATTCATGGCCTCATGTCATTATTGAAGGAAAATTATGTTGTCTTCACTTTCTACAAGAGCAGGCCATCTGCCGTGAGGCAGACGAGTGAAGTTTAAGTCTCAGAAGTTGAATTTATAGTATTTGATAGTTAGTAAAGCCTTTCCCATTAACCATATGGATCTTTAGTGTTGGTGAGACTAATCATGACTGAGGAATTAAAGATGGAATAAAAGTTAACAGCCAGCAGGGGACAGGACTGAGTAATGAAATTCTAATTTGAAATGCTGTGTGAATATGGAAAACTAGAAAACAAACCAGCTTTGCTTTTGCCCATGAAAGGACTTTTGTAACAAGGAGATCCTTGGGATAAATATCAGTTTTCTCACTCTATTAGCTGATTCCTAGAATCAACCCATGTTACAAGTTAGAGCTTGACTCACTATTTACTTTCAATGGGACATACATAGAATTGTTACAATTCGTTGGCTATTAAACCCCTCAGAGGACACTGTGGGCAAATTAAAACTACAGATTGCACTGCCACAGTTAACCACCACCTATTGATTTAAAGATGTAGATGGTTCTGAAATTGCTTTGGGTTTGAACATGAATAAGCATGTAAAGGAAGACATGACTCTGTTCTCTTTTCTCTTCATTGAAGTCTCAATCATGGAAGGTCTCATGCTCATCTGTAATTCATGACTGTCCCTAATCTTTTGAAATTCACATTTACACTTTGATAGGCTGCAAATTGTGAGTTCTGACTTTTTAAAGAAGAACTACATACCCACACCCCAAATTATATGTTGATGATAGATAGATAGATAGATAGATAGATAGATAATCTCCTAGCCTCCTTCCCACTTCAAGATAGCCATGTGAAAAGTTTCTACAATCAGACACATCTGCATTGTTCAAGGAGAGATATGTTTCTTAAAGTCAATGTAAACATAATCAAACACTGAATCTTCTTTCATATTGCTCTTCATTAGAAGAAAACACAGAGAAAATTGAAACATTCCAATAGCTCCAATAATCATTCTGAGGTTATGTAATGAGCTGCTATAATTTCTCTCTTGGACATCTTGAACTTTAAAGTGTTTTCTTTATTTGTCTTTGTTTTTTAAGAAAAAAAGCTGATGAATAAAATGAACTGATGAAGTTATATTTTGGATTATTAGTACAGCTTCTAAAGAATCTTGGTCCCACACATGGGAGTTGTATTTATGTGGGCTAACCTCTAAATTCACCTATGTGAAGAAGAGTGCCAAGAGAATAATTTGCCCACTTCTTCTTACACTCATTAAATCCTTAATGCAGTATAGTGACAGCATCCCAAATCTTATAAATTTGTATGAATTATTCAAAAAAATACCAATACGTTCTTATTTGCAGCAATATTTCTATGACTTTTACCTATAATCTATCAAATATTTCTATGGTTATTTTCTATTTTACACTACTACTCCCTTCTCTTGGTGATTCTAACATTGTGGATGGCATTTAGGTTCATAGAGATTTGTCTAAGCAATAGGCATCTATATATTAGGCCAGGGGTCGTGAACCTTTTTGGCTGAGAGAGCCATGAATGCCACATATTTTTTTTTGTATTTTTCTGAAGTTGGAAATGGGGAGGCAGTCAGACAGACTCCCACATGCGCCAGACTGGGACCCACCTGGCATGCCCACCAGGGGGCGATGCTCTGCCCATCTGGGGCATTGCTCTGTTGCAACCAGAGTCATTCTAGCACCTGAGGCAGAGACCACAGAGCCATCCTCAGTGCCCGGGCCAACTTTGCTCCAATAGTGCCTTGGCTGCAGGAGGGGAAGAGAGAGACAGAGAGGAAGGAGAAGGGGAGGGGTGGAGAAGCAGATGGGCGCTTCTCCTGTGTGCCCTGGCCAGGAATCGAACCCGGGACTCCTGCACGCCAGGCCGACACTCTACCACTGAGCCAACTGGCCAGGGCCGAATGCCACATATTTTAAAATGTAATTCCGTGAGAGCCATACAATGGCCCATGTACATTACGCATTATCCAATAAAAATTTGGTGTTGTCCCAGAGGACAGCTGTGATTGGCTCTAGCCACCTGCAACCATAAACATGAGCAGTAGGAAATGAATGGATTGTGATACATGAGAATGTTTTATATTTTCAACGTTATTTTTTTTTTATTAAATATTTGTCTGTGAGCCAGATGCAGCCATCAAAAGAGCCATATCTGGCTCACAAGCCATAGGTTCTCATCCCCTGTATTAGTCCAATTTACTAAAGGCCTCAGGAGTATCATCAACTGCTACTTTCCAATCTAAAGTTACTTCAGAATTGCCAATGTGAATATGGGAGACATCATGGATGTGCAAATATGCATTTCATGGTCTGCACTATGTTGACTGAAGTTAGTGATTCAAAGGCTTACTCAGGAGTACAAGTCAATATCACCTATCTTATATGACTAATTAATTTTATCTAGATTCAACCTCTTTCCAAATCCTTCTCTAGACCTGTTCACATGTGAAGGCTCATGCATGTCATTATCTTTAATTAATGCCTCCTTCAGTTACAAATAATTTTCTATTATATTGATATTAACCTAAGAATTTAGAAGAACAATTTGGAGTAGTTTATGTTCAGTTCAGCCTTTCCTGGAAACTTAACCCAAATTTGTTCAACTTCTACTTTGTTCTTGACTCATGTCATTCCTTAAGTAAAAATAATGCAAAACATTCTATTTACTTCCTTTGCTGTTCTTTTTTTTTTACTATATAATTTTTCAATGTTTGCTAAGTTTACCTCTAAATTACTGCATTTGCAATTCTATTTCTAGAATTATACTCAATGTCTTCACAATCTTCCAACCACTTCCTATAAAAAACTCCTTCTCTGAATTCTTATTCTTATTTGTCTTGTCCACTCAGACATGGTAATAGAAAACAACTCTTTATAACTTATTTTATAAATACATTTTTATTCACTTAAAAATCTAGACTTAGGAGGGTCACTAGGTGGTTATTTTAGTGGCTGAACAATATCATTGAGAACATGGTTCCTTCCTCCTCTCTGTTCTGTGGCATTAATTTTAACGTATGCTTTTCAAGTAGTCCATCTGTGATCACAGGGCGGACACTGAAGTTCCAGGGACCCTGTGGATAACCATGGTATTGTAGTTAAAAAACAGCTTTGTTTCTTCCTTGGGTGTGGAAGAGCTCACAAGGCAGACATTTTCTCATGTCTTCATGGTCAGAAGTATGGTGTATGCCCACCTAAACTTTTAACATTAATATACAGAGGAAAGTGGGAGTGAAATTGAGTTCAGGCTATCAAGGAAGAAAGGAAAATGCCTTATGAAACACCATCATCTGCTACAACCACCATCACATCATAGTTTTCTCTCATGTGCAGCCTGTTTTTTGGGTTTTTTTTTTTTTTTTTGGTTTTTTTTTTTAACAGAAACAGAGAGAGAGTCAGAGAGAGGGATAGACAGGGACAGACAGACAGGAACAGAGAGAGATGAGAAGCATCAATTATCAGTTTTTTGTTGTGACACTTTAGTTGTTCATTGATTGCTTTCTCATATGTGCCTTGACCATGGGGCTACAGCAGACCGAGTAATCCCTTGCTCAAGTCAGCGACTTTAGGTCCAAGGTGGTGAGCTTTGCTCAAACCAGATGAGCCTGTGCTCAAGCTGGTGACTTCGGGGTCTTGAACCTGGGTCCTCTGCATCCCAGTCTAATGCTCTATCCACTGCACCACCGCCTGGTCAGGCCATGTGCAGCCTTTTGTAATTATCTTTCTTTCCAGACATAGCAGGGACTCTTTTCACTTAGCTAAAACTGGAATAGTTTGTTCTAATTCTTCATTCCCTTTTCTAAAAGAGCAATTCCATTTTCTTTAAGCCAAAACTGTTAAAACTCATTTTGATGAATATTTTTCCTACCTATTTTCAAGGCAAATCACAGTTTGTTTCTTTGCTTTTCTGTAACTTTTTCAACAAGGCTGAGAAGTAGCTGAGGGGATCCGAGATGGTGATGGAATAGACAGTGGACATTCTACTTGTCTCCTGCTAGGACCAAACTGGAATTATAGCTAAATTAAAGAAAAGTCATCCTGAAAAACCAACTCAGGACTAAGTGAAGAAGAGTTTCATATCCAAGGAATCACAGAAGAAGCCACATTGAGACCGATAGGAAAGCCAGAGGTGCAAAAGAGCTGTCCCCACTCCAGGGAGCAGCAGATGAGGTTCCAGAGGGACATCTCTGCTGCAGGATAGGGTTTATCAGAGAGGTGTAGGTCCTAAGACCTAGGCTGGGTCCCCCAGCCTGCAGCAACAGAGCCTGGAAGAGGTGCCACATAGCATTTGGCAGTTAAAAGAGAAGTTTCTGTCTGACAGAAAGATGGAAGTTCTCAGAGACGCAGGTACTGTCTTAAAGAGTCAACTGGAAAATCTCATTGACTGCCACTTACCCTGGGCTCCAGCTGAGGGAGTACTGAGCAGACTAGTCACTAGAGGAGAGTGTGAGACTGGCAGCCTTGGGATGAAATACGGTGGGGAAACAGCCGGTAAGACCCGTGTGCTGGATCATCCTCCAATACTGCAGTCTCCATTTTCCTCGGATGGAGCGCTCCCCTCCCTGCTCATCAGCCTGGGTGAAAGCAACTGCCCCACCCTCGGGAATCTGTCCTGCTTCATGCTGTGGAGACTGGGCCCTGCTGAGAAGTAAGCAGCCTTGGCTGGAAAGCAGGGGTCTGAAATGACTCAGAGGGTGAGAGTGACACAGTTGTCTGGCATGGAAGCCGGAGCTATTTGCCCCACTTTCTCAAGAATATGACTGGTGCTTCAGTAGAAACTGTTCAGACTATGAAAGAGAAAATCTCAAGGTTTCAGAAGCCATAACCACCAGACACATCATACAGTATGTCTGCAAAGTCACGGTGCATTTTTGACCCGTCACAGGAAAGCAACAAAAGACGATAGAAATGTGAAATCTGCACCAAATAAAAGGAAAACTCTCCCAGTTTCATACCTATTCAGTGCACTTCGATGTGGGCTCATGCACAGATTTTTTTAGGGTTCCTTAGGTAGCTATCCCGTATAGCCTCTATGGACTCATCACTGACTGATGGCCTGCCAGAACGGGGTTTCTCCACCAAACTGCCGGTTTTCTTCAACTGCTTATCCCACCGAGTAATGTTATTCCTATGTGGTGGCGCTTCATTCTAAACGCACCGATATTCACGTTGCACTTTGGTCATGGATTCAAATTTAGTGAGCTACAGAACACACTGAACTTTCCTCTGTACCATCCATATCTCGACTGGCATGGCCGTGGGCTGCTCCGCTGTATACACGGTGTTACGTCATCATCTGTGCATGCGCACATGCTGCCACATCATCCTACAGAAACTGGGAGGGTTTTCCTTTTATTTGGTGCAGATTTTACATTTCTATCATCTTGAGTTGCTTTCCTGTGACTGGTCAAAAGTGCACCATGACTTTAGGGACACACTGTAGCTACACCTTGCTGAGATCTGATGAAAGATCCACACCTGGGGTGTTGAGATGGGAGCTGCAGCCACCACCTTTCCTGATGCCTGACTAGCCCCAGCTGCTATACCCTGCCAGAGTGTTTTCAGGGGCTGAGCCTAGCAAGCAGCCAGCAAACAAAGGCAGCAGGAGGCAGATCTTAGAGAGTCTTGGATATTTTGCTGACTTGCCCCCAGGCCCTGTTAAAAGCCAGCCTAGCTGTGCAGCTTAGTCCTTCCATGTACACCTAAGCCCAGCAGAGGCAGCCACCAACTCTGGATCAGTTATAGCTCCAAAAAGGTTGCTGAAGGCGGGTCATGGGCAGTGTCTTACATAATCTGTATCAGATTCCCTCCTAAGAGTCCCAGAACCAACACATCCATTGGCCCGTTGATGTTGTTGATGAATCCAACAACATCAGAGCAAGATGCAACTAACATTACTAGCAGCATATCCAAGGGGAGAGCTCACCAGGTAACAAACCCTGCTGCTGATGAATTCTGCTCTCTGTGGTCAGCATTGCACAGCAGCTCACACATATTTGACAAGGTAGAGCCTCACAGCCTGCTGGCCCAAGTTCCATACCCTGCCCCACTGGACTCAGTTCTGCAGGGGGAGGGAAAGAGGCTGAGGCTTAGACATTCGACATGCATGTTCCTTGGAGCCTGTTGTTGGCACTGGTTAAAGGACTTAGTCACTTCCTGAGAAAGGTATACCTAAGTAATCAATTTATGTCATAAATTCAATCTATGACCTATCTAAAGGTTTGGAACTCTACAATGACCAAAAAACCTCAAAATTGATAATATCTCTGACTTATTTTTTCAAGGTTGCAAAAATAACCTGTGCTATTTTTATATTAATTATATTATGAATTTAATTTGGTAGAGTTATTTCAATTGTGTACAACAATTTATTTATTAGTGGAAATGATTGCATTAGCCAGATATAACTTTTCAGAGTACATGCTAATTATTAACTATTAATATCATTCAAACTTTAGCGTTTGAGTGATATTAATAGAACACTCTCCTTACAACAACTGTGTATATTAGAACAATGACAGTTGCTTTCTTAACTCTAAAACTCAATGTAATACCAATAAACTTGTATGTTACACTCATATAAATACAATGAGGGTGTCTGAGGCTGATGGACAGCTTTCTCCATGTAGTTATTCTGAGATCAGGTTTCCTTCCATTTTGTGTCCCTAGAATGTCATAGATACTTAGAATATTCTGTTCTAAACTAACAGCAAGGAAAACATGTTGAAGAAGAAGTACATTTCCCCATGATAAGACGCACACTTTTTTGAAAAATTTGGGGTCTGAAAACTGGGTGCATCTTAAAGAGTGGTTGTAGATTTTTTTACTTGCATTTCCCACTTGAGGAGTTGTATAAATTTTATGATGAATAAAACTTGAGTTCAATAACTTTATGAAATACATTTTTCTTTCAAATTTCAGGCCCCAAAATTAAGGTATGTTTTATACATGGTAGCGTCTTATAGGTGGGGAAACATTTTAATGACTACTTTGACATTTCTGCCACAGTCTTCTCTTCTAGTTATCAAATACTCATATGCACCCTTCTTACTATACATAATTTAGTAACTACGTTTCGGTCAAAGTAAAGGATTTCCAGGTGTTGTGGAATTCTCTCCATTGTGTCCTTTTGTGATTCCTTATTATGTAGCAAACTAGGAACCAGAAGAAAAGTCAGTTGCACTGGTACTCCCCTCCACATCCTATATAAATTGATAGACCACTGATAGAATAACAAAAGTTGCCATTTGGACAATGGAAGACTGGAGGCATACAGTAGTCATGGTTCAGAGCAATAATGAAATCCTGCCAGGCAACTGAAGTGAAGACCCTCCACCCTGGTGGTTTGGAAGTCACTTGTCTAGCCGCTTCCTTTCCCTGCAGTGTTTCCCCTGGCCCGTTGCTTCCTTTACCTATGCTTCCTCTGGGGGGTTCTTTCTTGTCTTTTATTCTCAACACCCTGACTGAGTTCAAAACTGGGGAGTATCCTCTCTGTAGGGGATCTATATGTTTCAAACTATTTCTGTTCCTTTCAAGTTGTGTTAAGGTTTAAACAGACAAAGAATTTTGTAAACTAAACTCATGGTGTTTTGTGGTCATAAATTCCATGAAAATTAGTAGAATTTGGATCCCCCCCCCCATTTCTTCTATGCTACAATAACCACACTCAAAGTTATATTTTAGAAATAATTATCTAACTCAATTCAGTGCTTTCCACCTCATTTTATTTATTTTCTCTTTCACCCTGCTGATATCTTTTGAGGTCTGAAAACAATGCTTTGGTGGGAAGGACCACCCTTTGTGTATAATCTGAACTCCTCTGTTTAATCAGAAAGACTTGATTGGCTTTCCTGTTCAAAGCCATTTTCAGTATTTTTCCTTATTCTTCAAGGAAAACAATAGGCCTTTCTAAACCTGGGAGGCCCCACTTGTGGACTTGTTCTATTCCTTTTCAATTTTTTTGCAATCTACCAGCCAATTCTAACCTACTTTATTTTATTTATTTATTTATTTGCTTACTTATTTATTGTAACATTATGCCAAAGTAAGCATATAGGAACTTAAACAACTTCTAATATTATACTTTTAAACTTCTTTCCTTAAATCCAAAGGCTCAATAGGTACTTGTTTTTATTTCAATATATTTTCCAAGATACTGCCAATGACATTTTTTATCTAATATCTTTAACACTGATTATTTTCAGTTCTGAACAGTAGTTACTCAGCTGCTGACCCCTAATGATTGAACCAATGGATTTTAGGTTTCCCTGAAGGTAGTTCTGTACTTGTGCTACCAACTTCTAAATACGTTTTGCTAATACTTGCTGCTATAAATTTCAGTGGATGGTACAATAGAAATTTGTTTTTTATTTTTGCTAGCTTCCAATGCATGTGTTCCTAGTTATCAGGCAGCTTCTCTCCACGTGGTGTTTCAAAGATACAGGCTCCTTTTTTCTTGTAGTTTCTGTACCATTTTGAGCCTCAGAATCCTCTCGTTTTTGACCAGAGAGAACAAAGGCACATATGCTTTATTAAAATTTCAACCCAATAGTGACATAACATCATTTTGGTTATATTCCAGTAGAGCCACCTAGTCACTTTTACATCGGAGGTAAGGCAACTAGAAATAATACTTCTAGCTGGGAAGTTGTCAACTGCTCCACATTGTGAAAGGGATAAGCATAAGTTTCTGGTTAACGGATGACTTTTTCTATCACTGTAACCACTATCTGACTTTATTACTTTTTCCTTTTGGTTACTAACAAATTAGAAGTAGAACAAGGTAGCATGTCAAAGCCATTGTTTCAAGAAGGCATTTTCAATTAGGTCTGTTCATCTTTCTTTAGTTTTTTACACTTCTCTGAACACTAGAATTCAGCTTGATCATTTCATCTTGTACGAGTCACTTTTATTACATTCATTTTTTTTATTGTTTCACAAATTCAACTCATTTATTAAAGGTTTGCCTGGTAAATGTATAATCAAATAAATAAGTAGATTTTACCCTGACCAATGACTGAAATAACAGGCATCTCCGCTTTGAGGCAGTTTCTTTGAAAGGGCTAGAAACACCAAGTGAAAATTTTATTTTCAGCTCTTTTAGACATCACTATGATAATTATTCTTACATTTGTGCTTCTAAAGAACTCACTACTACCCATAGATGGTCATACTTTCCATGTTAAGTGTCTTGGATTTTATTTAATACACACTAGGTTATTATTTATCTTTTTTGTTTTGGGCATGCTTTGAGTAAATGCATTGTTTGAAAAAGTTCTGAGAGTAGACAACAAAATAGATTGTTAGTAGGGGTTATAAGAGAAGTAGGTTATAAGGGGTTATTCGAGGTACAAGAGAAAGAGAGGAGAGTTGAAATAGTGTAATAATAGTATGTTTTAAAACACTTTTGACATTAACAAAAAATTCTAACTCCAACTGGCTTAATGATAAATTCACTTATTTTCTCACTTAAGATGAAGACCATAGAGAAGAAGCAAACTTGGTTGGACTGATGCCAAAATGACATAATTAGAGAGCCATATTGCCTCCTCTTTCATATCTTTTTTTTTTAAGTGAGAGAAGGGGAGATAGATAGATTTCTACATGCACCCCAACCAGGATCCACCCAGCAAACCCCATCTGGTGCTGATGCTCGAATCAATGTGGAGTTCTTTTTTAGTATGTGAGGCTGACACACTAGGATCAACCCAGCTATCCTCAGTGCCTGGGGATGATGCTCTAATTGAGCCACTGGCTGCAGGAGGGAAAAAGAGAGAGAAGAGAGAAAGAGAGAGAGAGGAGTAAAGAGGCAGATGGTCACTTCTCTGTGCCCTGACTGGGAATCAAACCCAGGAAGTCCATATGCTGGATCAATGTTCTATTCATTGAGCCAACCGGCCAGGGCCTTGTATTGAATCCTAATTCCTCTTTCCCCATGGTCAAAAGCTGCTGCAGGTAGGAACTAAGGAACATTACTTACTCTTCTTATGCAGCAGGAAAAGGAAAGAAACGTGTGCCTAAATATGGACTCTAAATCTATTACGTCAGCCTGAATGATCTTATATAAAAGGTTGCTCTCTCATATCTGAATTAATATCAGTCCCTGGGAGAATACCATGTGCTGTTTGGATTTGTATTAGAATCAATCTCAGTATCTGAAAGTGTGGGTTCAAGTTCCCTAAATTAATTGGGCTTTGCTAGGGTTAAGGCTGTGGGGAATTATGACTATATGAACATAATCAAGAAAACAAAAACTGTAAAAAGCAGAATAGATCATTTTGGTGACAATGGAAGAGAGATGTATAGATTCGATATCATAGAATATTTGCTGTAGAATGCTGAATTCTTATTCCTGATGGATATTTTGAGGGTTTTTTTTTTTTACCAAAAACCCTGTGAATACTAGGTAAGGATGGTGATGGAGGTGGACTGATGCTGATGACGACAAACATGGCAGTGAGACTGCCTCCGGGCCCTGGTGAAGGTGAGGCTGGCCTCAGCAAGGCAGTCACTGAAACTGTGTTGCTATCAGTCATTTTTTAAAATCTTGAAGCATGCTAAATTTAAAGAGCAATTCCTAATTTATTCCATAGATAAAGGTAGTTTAAGGATCTTTAGTAACTGCTCAGTAAATAAGACCAACATAGGTTTTGATAATTGAAGATTAAGAAATTCCTAGTTAAAAAAATAGCACTAGCTGCTGGAAACCCTACTTTCCTTTGATCTTCTTACTCTTTGAATCTCTATATGTTCAGTTATACAAAGATAAGTACCTGAATAAAATAAACAGATTGGTAATAAATAAATTTGAAGTTGCTTAATAAAGAAAAAATATATATAAAATATATATTTATTTAAGTCAGTGATTTTCAACCTTTTTTTTTTCATGGCACAAACACACACTAATTACTAAGGTCAGTGCCCCTGACTAAATACAACCATTTTCGTCTCATGGCACAAATAAATTAGTTACTAAGGAAGAAGAGGTTAGGGCCCCTTTTTCTTTAGTAATTAGCTTATGAGTGTGTGAGAAACAAAGGTTGAAAATCACTGATTTAAGTGAAATAAATATAAGTGAAATAAAATTAAATAAAATATATGTATATTTAAGTGAGAGGCAGGAAGGCAGAGACTTCTGCAAATGCCCCAACCAAGGACCCACTTGGTAAGCCCCCTAAAGGGCAATGCTGTGCCCATCTGGGGCATTGATTTGTTGCTTGGCAACTGAGCTATTTTTAGCATTGGAAGCAAGGCCACCATCCTCAGTGCTTTGGGCTAACTCACTGGAACCAATCGAGCCAGGGCTGAGGGAGGGGAAGAGAGAGAAACAGGGAGAAAGAGAGAAGGGGGAGGGGAAGTGTGGAGAAGCAGATGATTGCTTCTCCTGTGTGCCCTGACAGGGAATCAAATCAGAACATCCACATGCTGATCTTTCTCTCTGCCACTGAGCAAACTGACCAGGGCCAAGGAAATATTTTTAAAGCCAGTCCTTTATTTATTAATTAATTTTCATAAAGTTATTTTATATATCACATTCCATTTATCAGATAACTTAATATTGCATGGTTTAAAAATAATGTTAACTATATTTTACTAAAATTTATTATATTAAGATGAATAATAGTGACTATCAATAGCTCATAAGACTTCTTGTTTTGTCATGATTGAAATCCAAATCCAATTTTCTCAAATGAAATAGGAATATTTATTTTAGCCAGTTACATTATAAATAAATTTAAAAGGATTGGTGTCCCTGCCTTAAACACTTGTAATTAATAGTATTTTTAGAAATGTTTCTGAGCTATGGCATTTTCTGGGAGAAGTCTTATTAAAGGTTTGAATTAGAAAGGACAGTACATTATATATTTGTCATAATATTCTTAGGGTTCATATTGTAGAAGCATATGTAAGCCAGCTGAGACAAATTATAACAATACTTTATAGAGCCGCCTGAACTGCCCCTTTGTCTGCTTGAATTTATAGTCAGTATGTCACACCGGGTTCATAGTGAGCTCATCTGTGCTCTGTGAACTTCTCCATGATGAAGGTGATTTTATTGAGCACGTTCTCATATATGATCTCAAGTACCCCAGAACCTCAAGTCATTTTATCATCATGCAGCCAAAGGCTAAATAAACTCTTGCATATGGAGGAATGAGTCAATAAACTGGTTTTGCATTATCTATCTTGTTTTCCAGGTGCTTTGTGCTACATTGGAATGTAAATTTGAAATTCTAATAGGGCCTATTTTCTTTGACAGAGACAGAGAAAAAAAAAAGATTAATATTAACAAAAAAAATGTTACTGAAAATTTACTTTGAGCTAGTTATTGTTCTAAGCACCCCCTTTGCATTGATCAATTTAATCTTTACAGTAACCTGTGAGGTACTTGGTACTATTATCTTCTTTTATAGATAAGGTTTGGAGAGGTAAATTACTAGCCCATTGTCAAAGAGCCAGTGAAGTGTTGCAGTTAGGATTCAAACTCAGCAACGTCACCCAACACCCTAAATTCTTACCCACTATGCTATACCCACAATGAGTCAGCTCTAAGTGAGGGAGCTTTAAGATGAAATATGTAGGGTACTCATCCATGAGGAAAATGGCACTTGAGAGTGTGCAAGGTGGAAAGTTTTAACCTTAATGTGGGGCATCTGTAAGTTAGCATATGTACCTGCTCCATAAAAATGAAAAAAAAAAAAAAAAAAGAAAAGAAAAGCCTGATCTGTGGTGGTGCAGTGGGATAAAGCGTCGACCTGGAACACTGAGGTCGCCAGTACAAAACCCTGGGCTTGCCTGATCAAGGCACATATAGGAGTTGATGCTTCCTGCTCCTCCTCCTTCTCTCATTCTCTCTCTCCCTCTTTCCCTTTCTCTCTCTCTCCTCTCTGAAAAAAAAATTGAATAAATAAAGTCTTAAAAAAAAAAAAGAAAAAAAATGACATAGGCCAGGTCCTGGCCAGGTGGCTCAGTAAATAGAGCATCCACAGAGGGCACTGAGGTCATGTGTTCGATCCCTGGTGAACACACAACTGAATGGAACAAATAAGTGGAATAACGAATTGTTGCTTCGCTCTTTCCCTCCCTCCTTTTTCCCATACCTTCCCTTCTCTCTCTCTCTCTGTCAAATCAATAAAGGAAAATATGACACACAGCATTTTTTGCTTAAAATTGAAAAGAAGAAACTAGATGACACTCTGGAAAAGGAAAAAGCACAGAGAAAGTGAAATGATTAATTATTGTATGTGCTGAGAAAAGGGCATAGGTAAATACTAGTATTATTTCTGTGGAGTGAAAAGTATTTTGACTTGTGTTTTTCTCACCATTCAAGTTGGAGTTTGAGAGGAAAACAGCTTTAGAAACTGAGAGGGGCCATGGACCTGTAACTGCTGTCTCCACAGGCACAGCTCAGAGTGAGACTGGCCGGCAACATGAGCAGCATGAGTGAGACCACGGCTCACTAGAGAAAGCAAAGTAAGGAGAGTGACCTTATGGGCATAAAAAAGCTGATTTACCCATGTGGGCAAAATGCTTCTTTAGGTGATATTTACTAGGGTTTGTGGCTTCATTGCCCCAAAAAGGGCAGCTCCCTATTTAAAAATGATGTATGTGAGTGACATGAACCTCACTGTCCTATGCACTACCTCAGGATCATTGGGCTAACTTGGTCCTCATATCTCCTCATTAAAATAAAAATAAAAAATAAATAAAAAGTAAAACAGGAGATTTTAAAAAGGTGGCAAAATTTTGGAAAAGATCTCAACCCAGACCATGAACAAGGTATTGCTTTACTATACTATTTAATAGAAATAAGAGTATGTATTCACAAATGGTATAGAGGTACTTTAAAATTAATTTTGTATAAGTGGTACTTCAAAATCTATATGAATTACATCTTAGTAACATGTTTAGCCAGAGTAGCAAGAGTTCTCTGTTCGGTATTTATTTATTTATTTATTTATTTATTTATTTATTTATTTATTTATTTATTTTTGTGACAGAGAGAGGGACAGACAGACAGAAAGGGAGAGAGATGAGTAGCATCAGTTCTTCGTAGCGACACCTTAGTTGTTCACTGATTGCTTTCTCATATGTGTCTTGAACGTGGGGAGGGGGGACCTCAGCAGACCAAGTGACCCCTTGCTCAAGCCAGCGACCTTGGGCTCAAGTTTGAGAGCCTTGCTCAAACCAGATGAGCCCGCACTCAAGTTGGCGACCTTGGGGTTTCAAACCTGGGTCCTCTGCATCCCAGTCCAATGCTCTATCCACTGTGCCACTGCCTGGTCAGGCTCTTTTCAGATTTTAAATAGAACTACTGTGGAATCTCATTCATATCTATTATGATTACTATTAGATGATTTTGCATTTATCTGTCATGCCCTTTATAACACATTTACTTGTATTATTCATTTGCTCCTCACAAAAGCCTATGTAATATGTATTATTTATTATACTCATTATTTATATCAAGAAACTGCATTGGGGAGAAGTAAAACACTTGCTAAATGTCACCCAGTTGGCAAATAATGAAGTCAATATTTGTAGAAAACTTGCTGTTGAATTGCTGCTTAGTTATGAACTGGACAGAAGCAAATTGAATGAATAGTGTGCATATAAAAGGTGCTATTTTGTAACAAAACATTTGTTATTATCGTATTATTATTACTGGTATTGTAATTATTTTCTCTCATGGCCTTTTCTCTTTTAAAATTCTGAATTGCAAAATTTTGTCTATAATTTTGTAGTTCAGGGTTTTAAATTTCAATACTGATTGAATATGATTGTTCCATTGTTTACTGTCTTGCACAGTACACTTCACTGTGTAACTGTGTAACTGACTCATTTTCTCCCTAAACATAGATATAATAGAAACCACTGCTTCACTTTCTAGAGATGGAGAGCAGTCTTGTTTAAATGCATGTCATTTGTGATAGATCCAAGCTGTCAGATAACTTCTGGTAAAGTAGGATGCTGAATCAGATATTTATTTTTAGTGGCAATTGTTGAGGCATAGACGAGCCTACCCAGACAATAATATGCTATATCACTTGACTCTATAAATAAATATGCAGAAACATTCTTTGTCATTTTTCACTTTAAACTTGTACTTTAGACTTCTTACTACACACCCTAATTCGAATCACTTTTCTTTTAGCAACTGGGTTTTGTATTAAAACCATTATATACAGCCCTGGCTGGTTGGCTCAGTGGTAGAGCGTCGGGCTGGTGTGCAGAAGTCCCGGGTTCGATTCCCGGCCAGGGCACACAGGAGAGGCGCCCATCTGCTTCTCCCTCCCTCCCCCCCTCCTTCCTCTCTGTCTCTCTCTTCCCCTCCCGCAGCCGAGGCTCCATTGGAGCAAAGATGGCCCGGGCGCTGGGGATGGCTCCTTGGCCTCTGCCCCAGGCGCTAGAGTGGCTCTGGTCGCAACAGAGCGACGCCCCGGAGGGGCAGAGCATCGCCCCCTGGTGGGTAGAGCTTCGCCCCTGGTGGGTGTGCCGGGTGGATCCTGGTTGGGCGCATGCTGGAGTCTGTCTGACTGTCTCTCCCTGTTTCCAGCTTCAGAAAAATACAAAAAAAAACCCCAAAAAACCCATTTTATATATATATATATTTTATTTAATAGTTATATCTTAGTTGATCTTAGTTATCTAATATGAAGCATGAAGTAAATGATGAGAAAAGACTCAAACAAAGACAGATTTTAAAAAGTGAGGGAGATGAATTAACACATGTTCATATTGATCATATGTAGCTAGTGTCTGTTCTGGTGAGTTGATACCTATCTTGTTTGTTTGATAAGTATTTTAATAACACTACTGGAAAGAAGAAAGGAAGCATCATTGTAATTATTTATTATGTGTAACAATTGGGTGCTTTTTAGTGCCTCCTTTGGATTAATCATGTAAACATAATATTTGGAAAATATAATGGAAGCTAGATTTTAGTAAAATTATATACGTTTAGTGCTTACTACAGTTGCACCTACACTAAAATGGAACAATACAAATAATATTGCCCTGATTCCAGAGCAAAGATGACATCTGTAAAGCATTTGATATATTTCCATATATTTTTAAAACTATGTTTATTTTTTTTTTTTGTGGAAGTGTTGCTAAATTATATGGGGATTCTGGCTGAAAGATTTATGATAGTTCTTTCTATTATTTTTACCAGTCTTTATAAGCCTAAAGTTATTTAAAAATATATATATATATTTTTGTATTTTTCTTAAGTTGGAAACGGGGAGGCAGTCAGACACACTCCCGCATGCGCCCGACCGGGATCCACCCAGCATGCCCACCAGGGGGTGATGCTCTGCCCATCTGGGGCGTCGCTCTGTTGCAACCAGAGTCATTCTAGCGCCTGAGGCAGAGGCCACAGAGCCATCCCCAGCGCCCGGACCAACTTTGCTCCAATGGAGACTTGGCTGTGGGAGGGGAAGAGAGAGAGAGAGGAAGGAGAGGGGGAGGGGTGGAGAAGCAGATGGGTGCTTCTCCTATGTGCCCTGGCCAGGAATCGAACCCGGTACCCCTGCACGCCAGGCCAACGCTCTACCACTGAGCCAACCGGCCAGAGCTATTTAAAATTTTTTAAACTTAATATTTTGTCAAATAAAAAGTAAAAATAAAGTAGCAAGTAGTCTTTTAAAGGAATGTGTTTTAACAATATCTGGAGAACCCCAGAAGGATAGATAATTTTGAAATGTAGAGGTTCATGTTGTATGGATATTACATTTTAATTTTTGGATGTGCAAGTACTATGCTACACTAAAATAATATATTTTTCTAAAATATTTTTAAGTTGTTAAAAAGCCATGTGAGCTTGATCAGTGGCACAGGGGATAGAATATCAGACTGGGAAGTGGAGGACCCAGGTTCAAAACCCTGAGGTCGCCAGCTTGAGCATGGGATCATCTGGTTTGAGCAAAGCTCACCAGCTTAAGCCCAAGGTCACTGGTTTGAGCAAGAGGTCACTGGATCTACTGTAGCCCCCTGGTCAAGGCACATATGAGAAAGCAATGAACAACTAAGGTGCTGCAACGAAGGACTGATGCTTCTTATCTCTCTCCCTTCCTGTCTGTCTTTCCCTATCTGTCCCTCTCTCTGTCTCTGTCACAAAAATAAATAAACAAACAAACAAAATTTTAAAAAGCCATATGAGGTTAACTGTTATATTTTATATAACAAAGTTATTAAAAGAGTGCTATTACCAGAGGGAAAAGAGGGTGGGGAGGCAGAAGAGGGTAAAGGCGGGATAAGTGATGGTGAAAGAGACTTGACATTGAGGGTTGAACACACAGTACAATATAGAGATGATGTGTTACAGAATTGTACATCTGAAACCCATATAATTTTATTAACCTATGTCACCACAATAAATTCAATAAAAAAATTTTAAAAGATAAAAATTCATGTTTAAATTAGTGTTTTAAAAATCTCTTGCAGTATGTTTTAATAAAAATTATGAGTAGAAAAAGAGTGCTATTTATTCTTCCTTTGACACCACCAATAAATATGTTCACACTTAGATGTCATTCATAAATACAAATTGTGGTGAGTACTATATGAATATAAAAATGCATTATTGTCGAGACAGACAGATAGTATGTTAGTTAAGTTAGTTAGCAAGTGATTCACTTAGGAGATAACACCGAAGATGCTACAGAAACAATAAGACAAGCAAACTGTGCAAAGAAAGCGGGATGTAGATAGGGAGCAAGAGGAGCACTGTAAAGACAGGAGAAAGATAGGGACGTATTTGAGAAGCTGGAAAAAAGGCAGAGCGGGTAAATGCAACGAGCAAATAGGACAGTGGCTCAAAATGACAGTGGCGAGAGGCTGAGACTGCTTCATGGGGCTTGTAAGGCAGGTTGGCAAATTTTAAACTGAAGAGTCAGTTGGCCAGATTTATAATTTAAAAAGTTGTTTTGTTATGAAATAGAGTATGTTTGTGTGTGTTGAGGGGGCAATATGGAATGGAAAGATTAGTAATTAACCTATTTCAATAGTTTAGGATAGGTAATGGTTACTTGGACTAGGGTAGTATGTATGTAGATGGGAGAAATATGTTCTTTTAAAAACCTTGTCAACCTACTTTCTGTAGAAGATATTCACTTTATTAGAAAGAGCTATGACTCACAATTTTGACTGAAAACATCAGTAGAAAAACTATTGTGTACTTAGCATTTAAAAATTTTTTTATAACCTTTCTATAATGAGTATTGAGTTAAATAAGACTTCCAACTAAAAATTATTTTATTATTTTTAGGTAAGTGAGAATTTGATCATGATTATTTATATAATCACAAATAATATGGGGCATTTAATTTCTTATTTTCCTTATAAGCTCATTTAAATGGAGATAACTTACTGAAAGTATGCTACTGTACCTTCTTTCTTAATTGTTAAATTATACTTGAAATGATTAATAACAAGTATTTCATAGTATATTAGTAGAGGATGATATGTACTTCCTAAATAAACCAAATAATAAGTGAATAATTTATTTGTAAATTCTGAATATAATGTGCTTGTACATGGTAAATATATATCCAATAGATGAAAAATTATTAACTTATTTTTTTTTAATTTTTCCAATGATTTGAGAGAGGGGAGAAAGAAAAAGAGAAAGGGGAAAGGAGAGAGAGAGAAACATCAACCTATTGTTCCACTTCATTGTTTCATTTGATTGTGTACTCATTGACTGCTTCTCCCATGTGCCTTGACTGGGGGTCGGAAGCTCAGCCTCAGTGCTCTGGGAGGATCCTTTATTCACTGAGCAACCCAGCCAGGGACTAACTGATAATTGCTTTGAATTATGATATACCATGGGGATTGCTGACCTTTTTGGCCATATACATAATAAATATGATGAGTCTTTAACCAATACTATTAATATTTCACCATTAAAGAGTTAACAGAGAAAGGACAACCAAAAAACAGGAGAAAGAAAAACAAGGAAATTGGTGGTGTGGGGGTACAAATAGTATATTAGAAAGAACCCTGGCTTAACTCAAAAACTGTTTTCCAGCTCTGGATTTAGGAGCCTTGGTTAATTCATGGCTGATGATATATAAGGTTTCTTTCAGCTCCTGAATTCTGTGATTTTTCTGAAATGTACCTGTGATTAGAACTCTCTGGCTACTTTTCTCTAGGAGGTCTTGTTCATTCCAAATTCTCACCACACAATGACTTTGAAAAATTTGGATTTAAAAAATTAATAATGATACATTATTGTCTATTATGGTTATTTGAGGTCCTTGGGGATGCAGGTTCTTAGAAAGAATGATAAGCTTAGATGAAATCTAATAAACTAGAAGGAGGAACAAAATGATTGAAAAAAAATGAACCATTGAGATGTTGGGTCAAATAGAAAGAAGAAAATAATGGTAACTAGATTTTTTAGTTGAGCAGGAAAACATCAAAGCAATCCACTAAGGAATTCTATACCACTATTACTATATTTCCAATTGTTTTATCCCCTGTTAGAGTGACTCTGTATCCTGTAAAGGCCAGTTTATTTTTTGTCTAATGAGGCTATGGGGAATCGAAAGCTGCTTCCCCAAACCTGGATTCACAAATTCTGTTTGTCACCATCACAGAAAGAAATATGATTCCCAAAGAAGCATAATTTAATGAATACAGAGAAAAAGCCTGGAACATAGGTTAGAATACTTTGGGTTAAGTTCTAGTTTGGTATATCTTGATTTTTTGTTGTTGTTGTTTTTAAGAAACTATATGAAAAAATTACTTATCTAACTTTCAAATGCATTATTTGTAAAATGTGAACAATTTTGTCTAATTTACTTATCCTTGTTAAGAAGCCATAAAAATTAAATGTGGTAACATATAAAATTTCTTTATTATCCAAAGAATATTATGTGTATGCTACCTCATTTTTACTATTCATTACTTTAGTCTATTTAGTATGACCACTAATAAATACAGATGCAAATTGAAGGATTTCTTTAGCACTATTAGTCAACTTTATTAGTCAACTTTTATTACTATGGAGTTTAATAATAATAATAATTATTCTCACATCAAACACTAATTACAAATCAATAAAAACAGAACTTTACAAAACTCATGGTCCAGTTCTTCATTAGATTATATAGGGCCATTAGTTTCCTTGTAAGATGTTTCACTAATTTGCAATCCCACCTTCTGCTTCTTTGTAGAGCATTAACTGATTCTCTTACTCATATTGTGAATCCTGTAAACGTCAATTAAACGTCATTCAACTCAAGATCTGGAATATAATTTAGTCGTTTTTGAATACAATGTAGATTAATGCTTCTAGGTTTCATTTTATTTCTTATCAGGTATAATGTAAATTTTTGACAAAAACAGCACAGTGACATCAAAGTTTGAATGCTTTTTAGAATATTCCCAAATTTAAAATTCTTTAGCAGAGTATAATAATTTTGCATTTGTACCAAACCAGGGGTTGTGATCTTGATTTTGTCTAGGAAAATTACTAATGCAGTTCAATGTAAATGTGCAGGTTATCATATATTCAAATGGTCATCAGTCATTAGAATAATCTTGTAAGGCAAAATAGTATGATTGCAAGGTTGAGGGATTTTTATTCATTTTGTAAAATTTAATTCAAAATATGCCTTGTAATATAAACTTTTGATTTCATTTCATGAAAGTAAGTGAATTTGTTTAAACAGAAAAAGTTTATAAATATGCAACCTAAAAATATCTGTTGTGAAATGAGCTCATACCTTTGTCTTGAATTAGTCACGTTTCAAAAGAAGAGCTTCAGGCAAGTATTTGGGTTTAGGAAGGCTATGCAGGTGGTTAGTCCAGGAAGCTAAGTGAGGGATGGAGGCGATTAAAGGAAGAAGGAAAAGCTACTACAAGGCTGTTACTAAGATAACTGGTGTGAACAGGGCTTGATTCTCCTTAGAACTTTCAGAGAAGCATATGGCTTGCTTGTTAGAGCTAACTACCCAAGGAAGGATCATGACAACTCCTTTCTTCTATTGGTTGAGAGTTGCCCTTTGTACTTTAATTTTCCAGGCTCACGTATATTTACTGAACAAGATTTAGTTTGTTCAACGTGAGGTACTGTCAATAAATGAAAAATGAAAGCTCATTTTAAACCATCCACCATAAATTCCAGGTGAATTAGAAGCCAAGAGGAAGCATGGTGAGATATTAGACACATTCTTTCATATGCCTTTGTAAATTAGTAATAAACCACTTATAAAAACACTGGTTAAATCATCCAGAACCCAGTATTATTGTTTCATTCCTATATTTCAAATTTTTATTTTCAAATTTGAAAATCCAGAATATAATTAAAATGGGCCCTCTTAATATTTTCTTTGTCAAAACTGCAGATAATCTGAGATCTTATTTGCATGCCAAGAAGTTTGCATGCCAGAGTTTCCTAGATCTTGGCAGAAGATATAAGACTTTTGAGTCAATAATAAAGTACTTTATTACTCACAGGACAGTAGGCAAGAGCCAAATGCTCAAATTGGTTTCCCTCTGTTTCAATCAACATTTAAAAGACAGAATAGGACCAGGATGTTTAATTCAGTCTTGAAAAATGCTCCAGAGGCAGTTCTGAATGATCATTAATGCTCCTCCTGCTTCATAACTCCCATAATCTACTGTCATCCCTCCTCCAAGTACTGGATCTTTGCTTGCCCTCCACATCCACATAATCTGGAGTAACTATAATCCCCCACCCCCCGCCCCACCCTAGTCTTCTCCTACTCCATCCAGAATTTTGTCTGGAAGGGTCACATGAAACAGCGACAAAAACATATTTATAAACTGTGTCCAAAATTAAATATTAATCTGCTTTCATTGTGGACAGGGTGTCATCCAGAGACTATACCTTTTAGGCTGCTCTGTGGTTGCTGTTATAGGGTAGACTGTAGAGGAAGATACATTATGCTGAGGCAGGGTCAGGAAGTAATCCTGAAATTTCAAAAGAAGCCTATATAATTCCTTCTAATCCTCAAATCTCTTCACCTGCGTTTTTATCCTCTTCACAAACCAGCAAGTTAACTTGGCAGAATTTAATAGATTCCTACATGAGAAGCAGAAACTTGATTCATCGCAGCACAGCACACACATGAATATGATACTCTCATCAGTTCCCTTGCTCCCCGAAGTCCCCGGCAGGCAGTGGAGAAGCAGACCCAGCTGGATGCCATGCACCCAGTGGGTCTGTGTCACAGCTTACAACTCTGAGTTTAGGAAACCACCAATTCTTTAAGACCTCAGCTAGCAGCTAGGTCAATTTTGCCTTGGTGTGAAGCATTGTTTTATTATTCTGGTCAGTCAAAAATATGCCCTCTACCCCTGAGGGAAGCCTTATCTCTGTCTTCTCAGGCTGTTTGCTCTACAAACATCCTTAAAAAGATAGCACAAAATAGAGGCTGCCAGTGACTTTACTAAAAAAGGAGCAGGAATGTAAGAGACCCAATGGAGATGTTTCTCCTAATATATATATTTTATTTTGGTGATGGAATTTTAATCTTTGCATCTGAAATGACTTTATTTCTGTTCTAGGTCTATCAGTCCGTCCTGTTAGCCATGTTTTAAAATAATGTATCCTGAGAAGAACCTGCAAATAAAATATTAATTGTGCAAGGAGACAAAGATGCTATGGGACAAATAAATTTTTTGCTCACCATTCTAATGTTTTATCCCATTTTTTCCCCAGAAAGACTATTGAGTTTCATAGTAACTGGGAAAATAGAACTTTATATTATGATCAATGTTGAAAGCATTTTTTTTATGAGTATAAGTACAAATAGTAACAGCCAAATTGGATAATAAATCAAAGGTAATAGGAAAAACTAAGTTGAATTTTATAGTAATTCCCCTCGGTTTTACACAAATGGTAAAACAAAAAGTATCTGTTGTTTTATTTTATTTAAATGTTTACTTTGAAATAATTTGACTCCTCAAAAGTTGTAAAATTAAAAGAGTTCCTGTGAACCATTCATCCTGCTTCTCCTAATAATAATATCTTACATGACCATAGTAAATTATTAAAATCAGAAATTTATATGGGTGCAATGTTATTAACTTAACTGCAGACCTTATTCAGATTTTACCTGTACACTTTTTGGTGTATAGTTCTTTAAAATTTCATATATATATTTATATAACCATCACCAAAATTAAGATATAGACCATGTTCATCACCACAGAAAAGCTCTTATTTCTTCCTCTTTTAGAGTTAAGGTGACCACACACCCTAACCTCTGATCACCACTGATCTGTTATTATCGCCATATTTTGTTACTTTAAAAATGGTAAATACATAAAAATTTATGCAATCATAGCCTTTGAGATTGGCTTTTTACTTTTTCACTTAGATGATTCCCTTGAGATACATTTGTGTTGTGGTGTATATCAGTGGTGCATTTTTTCTATTTCTGGAAAGTATTCTATTGTGGGAATGTACCACATTTTATTTATGCATTCACACATAAAAAGACCTTTTGGATGTCTTCACTTTGGGCTATTACAAATAGTGTAAAGGTTTTCATTTGAGTATAAATTCTTTTCCATAATAAATAGGCAAGTGTGTGATAGCTCAGT
The DNA here is from genome assembly GCF_036850995.1 of Saccopteryx leptura. Classification (NCBI taxonomy): domain Eukaryota; kingdom Metazoa; phylum Chordata; class Mammalia; order Chiroptera; family Emballonuridae; genus Saccopteryx; species Saccopteryx leptura. The sequence goes on along the minus strand of NC_089509.1, from coordinate 25,016,297 downwards.
GAACTACATGGTAAATCATGTTTATTTTTATTTAAAAATAACTTTCAGCCCTGGCTGGTTCGCTCAGTAGTAAAGCGTTGGCCCAGCGTGTGGAAGTACTGAGTTCGATTCCTGGTCAGGGAACACAGGAGAAGCGCCCATCTGCTTCTCCACCACTCCCCCTCTCCTTCCTCTCTGTCTCTCTCTTCCCCTCCCGCAGCCAAGGCTCCATTGGAGCAAAGTTGGTCCGGGTGCTGTGGATGGCTCTGTGCCTCTGCCTCAGGTACTAGAATGGCTCTGGTTGCAACACAGCAACATCCCAGATGGGCAGAGCATTGCCCCCTAGTGGGCATGCCAGGTGGATCCTGGTTGGGCACTTGTGGGAGTCTGTCTCTCTGCCTCCCTGCTTCTCACTTCAGAAAAAGAAAAAAAAAAAAAAGAAAATAACTGCCAAAATATTTTCCAGACTCTGAACATTTTTACTAGCACTGTGAAATCCATGTGCTCACCCTCCTTTCCACCACTTGGTTTGTCAGTAATTCTTACTTTAGAAACTCTAATAAGTGTGCAGTACAATCTTATCATAGTTTTAATTTTTTTTCCTGTAATGGCTCAGGATGTTGAACATCTTTTATTTGTTTTTATTACTGTGTTTTTAAATTTAATTTTATTTGTTTTATTTTAGCAAAATGCCACTTTGTGCTGTAAATAGTAGGTCTTTTTTGCCCCACTTACTGACTTCTTAGCACATTAGAGGCTACATTGAATTTTGTCATTATATGAGACACTTATGTTTTCAAGCATTTTAGTTGCCACCCCATAAAATTGGGTTAACACTTTTACACAGTTGTCTTTTGATTTCACCTCTTTTGCTTTGTTACTCCAAGATGTGTTATGTGTTTTTTAAAAACTGTCTTGATTTATATTTGTCAAAGTAAGAAACTTACAAATCTATAGAGAATTTTTATAAGAGTTTATTTCAGCCAAACTGATGCCTGGGAGCAAGATCTTCCCAGGGAATAACAGTATTGCAGTTTTGTTTTGTTTTTTCTTATTTTTCCAAGTAAGAGAAGGAAGATAGAGAGACAGCTCCTGCATGTCCCCAACCAAGACCCACCTGGCAACCCCCATCTGGGGCTGATCCTCTGCTCACCTAGGGCCATGCTCGCACCCAGCTATTTTTAGCACCTGGGGCAGAGGCTTCCTGGAGCATCCTCAATGCTGGGGGCCAATGAGCTGGAACCAATCAAGCCATGACTGCAGGATGAGAAGAGAGACAGAGGGAGAAGGAGAAAGGGGAGAATCAAATGGTTGCTTCTCCTGTGTGCCCTGACCGGCAATCGAACCTGGGACATCCACATGCCAAGCCAACACTGTAACATTGAGCCTACCAACCAGGGCCTGCAGTTTCTTCTATGCATTTGAAATTAAGGAAGGCATATAAAGATTACATGAAGGTGGGGAAAAGCAAAGCAGAGGTTGAATTACAAAATAGTTAAGAAGATTATGTGTATTCTTGAGGACAGTTCCAGTTTATTTTAAAGGTGTATTAACCTAGGTGCATAGAAACAATGTATACAGCTTGCTTAAGGCTAAAATAAACCTTTCACTGAAGAAGTTATACACCTGGGCATGATTAACCACTTTGATCTGCTCATTACAAATTTATAATCAGATCACCTTATGAGGTTACTATCCATAGAATCTCCTCCCCCCCCTTTTTTTGTCTAAGGATTGGATAAGCAGCAATTTATAGTCTATGCTACTTACTCAAATTATTTGTCTTCTAATCCTATTCTTACATTGTCTAATAAACATTTTTTGGGTGGGTTTTTTTATTTATTTTATTTTACTATTATTATTATTATTAATTTAAATGGAATGACATTGATAAATCGGGGTACATATTTTCAGAGAAAACATCTCCAGGTTATCTTGACATTTGATTATGGTGCATACCCATCACCCAAAGTCAAATTGTCTTCCATCACCTTCTATCTAGTTTTCTTTGTGTCCCTCCCCTCCTCCCCCCCCCATAACCACCACCCTCCTGTCTGTGTCTCTGAGTCTCATTTTTATGTCCCACCTATGTATGGAATCATATAGTTCTTAGTTTTTTCTGATTTACTTATTTCACTCAGTATAATGTTATCAAGGTCTATCCAATGTTGTTGTAAATGATCCGATGTCATAATTTCTTATGTCTGAGTAGTATTCCATAGTGTATATGTACCAAAGCTTTTAAATCCACTCGTCCACAGATGGAAACCAGATCTTCGCTATTGTGAACAATGCTGCCATAAATGGGGGTGCATTTTTCCTTTTGAAACAGTGCTATGGAGTTCTTGGGGTATATTCCTAAAAGTGGGATAGCTGGGTCAAAGGCAGTTCGATTTTTAATTTTTTGAGGAATCTCCATACTATTTTCCACAGTGGCTGTACCAGTCTGCATTCCCACCAGCAGTGCAGGAGGGTTCCCTTTTCTCTACATCCTCACCAGCACTTACTCTGTGTTGTTTTGTTAATGAGCGCCATTCAGACTGGTATGGGAGGATATCTCATTGTGGTTTTAATTTCCATTTCTCTAATGATTGGTGATGTTGAGCATTTTTTCATATGCCCATTGGCCATCTGTATGTCCTCTTTGCAGAAGTGTCTATTCATTTCTTTTGCCCATTTTTGATAGGATTGTTTATCTTGCTGGTGTTGATTTTTACAAATTCTTTATAAATTTTGGTTCTTAATCCCTCATCAGACGTATTGTCGAATATGTTTTCCCATTGTGTGGTTTGTCTTTTTATTCTGTTCTTATTGTCTTTAGCTGTGCAAAAGCTTTTTAGTTTGATATAGTCCCATTTGTTTATCCTGTCTTTTATTTCCCTTGCGCGTGGAGATAAATCGGCAAATATATTGCTGCGAGAGATGTTGGAGAGCTTACTGCCTATATTTTCTTCTAAGATGCTCATGGTTTCACAGCTTACATTTAAGTCTTTTATCTGTTTTGAGTTTATTTTTGTGAATGGTGTAAGTTGGTGATCTAGTTTCATTTTTTTGGAGGTAGCTGTCCAATTTTCCCAACACCTTTTGTTAAAGAGGCTGTCTTTACTCCATTGTATGCTCTTACCTCCTTTGTCAAATATCTGTTTTCTATAAAGGTGTGGGTTTATTTCTGGGTTATATGCCTGTTCCTATGCCAGTACCAGGCTGTTTTGAGTACAATGGTCTTGTAGTATAACTTGATATCAGGAAGTGTGATACCTCCCACTTTATTCTTCCTTTTCAAGATTGCTGAGGCTATTCATATTCTTTTTCGGTTCCATATAACTTTTTGGAATATGTGTTCTATATCTCTGAAGTATGTCATTGGTATTTTAGTTGGTATTGCATGGAATTTATAAATTGCTTTGAGTAATATAGACATTTTAATGATGTTTATTCCTAAACATGAGCACGATATATGCTTCCACTTGTTTGTATCCTCCTTGATTTCTTTTATCGATGTTTTATAACTTTCCGAGTACAAGTCTTTAATCTCCTTGGTTAAATTTACTCCTAGGTACTATATTTTTTGGTTGCAATAGTGAAGGGGATTGTTTCCTTAATTTCTCTCTCTGACAGTTCATTGTTGGTGTTTAAAAATGCCTCTGATTTCTGAGTATTAATTTTATATGCTGCTACCTTGCTGAATTCATTTTTCAGGTCCAGTAGTTTTTTAACTAAGACTTTAGGATTTTCTATATACAATATCATATCATCTGCAAATAATGATAGTTTTACTTCTTATTTTCCAATTTGGATACCTTTTATTTCTTCCTGTCTGATTGCTATGGTTAGGACTTCCAGAACTATGTTGAATAAGAGTGGTGAAAGGGGGTACCCCTGCTTTGTTCCTGATCTTAAGGGGATTGATTTTAATTTTTGCCAATTGAGTATGATATTGGCTGTGGGTTTGTCATAAATGGCCTTTATCATATTGAAGTATGTTTCCTGTATTCCCACTTTGCTGAGAGTTTGGATCATGAATGGGTGCTGGATTTTATCAAATGCTTTTTCTGCATCTATTGAAATTATCATGTAGTTTTTCTCCTTCCTTTTGTTTATGTGATGAATCACATTGATTGATTTTTGAATATTGTACCAGCCTTGCCTCCCCAGAATAAATCCCACTTGATCATGTTGTATGATTTTTTTCATATTTCGTATTGCTGGATACGGTCTGCTAATATTTTTTTTTTGAGGATTTTAGCATCTAAATTCATCAGGGATATTGGCCTATAATTTTCTTTCTTTGTGTTGTTTTAGCCTGGTTTTGGAATCAGTATTATGCTCTCCTCATAAAAGGAGCTTGGAAGTCTTCCTTCCTCTTGAATTTTTTGAAATAGCTTGAGAAGGATAGGAGTTAGTTCTTCTTTGAATATTTGGTAGAATTCACTTGTGAAGCCATCAGGACCTAGCTTTTGTTTGTTGGGAGGTTTTTGATAACTGTTTCGATCTCATTTGGTGTAATCAGTCTGTTTAGGTTTTCTGATTCTTCCCCATTAATTTTTAGAAGATTATATGTTTCAAGGAATTTGTCCATTTCATCTAGGTTGTCTAATTTTTTGGCATACAGTTCTTCATAGTATTTTCTTACAATATTTTGTATTTCAATCGTGTCAGTTGTTATTTCTCCACTCTCATTTCTAATTTTATTTATTTGAGTCCTATCTCTCTCTCTCTCTCTCTCTCTCTCTCTCTCTCTCTCTCTCTTTTTTTTGGTGAGTCTGGATAAAGGTTCATTGTACTTGTTTACCTTTTCAAAAAACCAGCTCTTGGTTTCATTGATCCTCTGTATTGTTTCTTTAGCCTCTATGTTATTTATTTCCACTCTGACCTTTATTATTTCCTTCCTTCTACTACATTTGGGCTTTACTTGCTGTTCTTTTTCTGGTTCTTTTAGATGCAGGGTCAAGTTGTTTATTAGACTTTTTCTAGCTTTTTAAGGTATGTCTGTAATGCTATGAACTTCCCTCTCAGGACTGCTTTTGTTGTGTCTCATAAATTTTGAGTTGATGTATGCTCATTATCATTTGTTTCTAGGAATTTTTTTATTTCTTCTTTGATTTCATTGTTAACCCATTTGTTATTTAATAATATGCTATTTAGTCTCCAAGTGTTTGAGTATTTTTCAGTTTTTCTGTTGTGGTTGATTTCTAGGTTTGTGCCATTGTGATAAAAGAAAATGCTTGATATAATTTCAATCTTCTTAAATTTGTTGAGGCTGCTTTTGTGCCCTAACGTGTGGTCTATCATAAAGAATGTACCATGAGCACTTGAAAAGAATGTATATGCTGCTGCTTTAGGGTGAAAAGTTCTGAAGATATCTATTAAATCCAGTTGATCTAGTGTGTCCTTTAAGTCTGCTATTTCCTTGTTAGTTTTCTTTCTGGAGGATCTATCTAGTTATGATAGTGGGGTATTGAAATCCCCTACTATTATTGAATTGCTGTTGCTCTCACCCTTTATATCCATCAAAGTCTGCTTTATATATTTAGGTGCTCTTATACTAGGTGCGTAGATATTTATAATAGTTATATCTTCTTGTTGGATTGCTCCCTTTATCATTATGTAGTGACCTTCTTTATCTCTAACTATAGCCTATGTTTTAAAGTCTATTTTGTCTGATATAAGTATTGCTACCCCAGCTTTTTTTCATTTCCATTTGCATGAAATATTTTTTTCCATCTTTTTACCTTTAGTCTATGTGCATCTTTTGTTTTAAGGTTTGTCTCTTATAGACAGTATATGTATGGATCCTGTTTTCTTATCTACACAGCTACCCTATGTCTTTTGTTTGAATCATTTAATGCATTTACATTTAAGGTTATTATTGATATGTAGTTGTTTATTGCCATTTTATTCTTTAAAGCTATATTTCTCTCTTGCTATATTCTTATTCCCCTTTGATATTTTTACAACTGGCCCCTTAGCATTTCTTTCAGCATAGGTTTGGTTTTAATAAATTCCTTGAGTTTTTTTGTTTGTTTGTTTTTTGTTTTTTGTCTGGGAAGCTTTTTATTTCTTCTATAATTTTAAACGATAGCTTTGCTGGATAAAGTAGTCTTGGTTGTAGGTTCTACATTACTTTAAATATTTCTTGCCATTCCCTTCTGGCCTCAAGTTTTTCTGTTAAGAAGTCAGATGTCATCCTTATGGTGGTTCCTTTGTAGGTTAAAGCCTTCCTTTCACTAGCAGCTTTTAATATTTTCTTTTTATCACTTAGCTTTGGTATTTTAATTATGATGTGTCTTGGTGTAGATTTTTTTGGCTTTCTCTTTAATGGAGTTCTCTGTGATTCTTGAACTTTTGAGACTGTTTTCTGCATTAATTTAGGGAAGTTTTCAGCAATGATATGATTGAACAAAGTCTCTATCCCATGTTCTTTCTCTTCCTATAGAACCCCTATGATGCGGATATTATTTCTCTTCATGTTTTCACAGAACTCTCTTAGAGTTTCCTCAGACTTTTTGAGTCTCTTTTCCTTTTTCTGCTCTGCTTCTGTGCTTTCATTTATCTTGTACTCTAACTCACTGATATGATCCTCAGCTTCATCCATCCTGCTTTTAATTCCTTCCATTTTGGTCTTTATTTCTGATATTGTATTTGTCATTTCTGACTGATTCTTTTTTATTATTTCAATGTCCTTTTTTATATTTGCTATGTCTTTATTTAGGTGTTCATAATGACCATTTGTTGTCGTTCTAAGATCTTTAAGCATCCTAACAATCGTTATTTTAAACTATGCATCAGTAATTTGGTTATATCTGACTCTTTCAGGTCTTTTTCTGGGGATGTCTCTTGATTCATTTGTGTTGCATTTCTCTGCCTTCCCATTATGTCTGTGTATAAGAAGGTTTTGGCTACTGAAGTCCAATGGGTGTGGCCTCTGTGTTCTCTAGGTGTGGCCTGTCTGAAGGCCTGCCACCCCCTCTGCCACTGCTACCGAGGGCATTTGGGTTTTGGCATTGCGGGTTCCAGCCTGCTGGGGCTGTTGCTGTGGTTTCTGCTTTCCTCCACGGGATCATGTGCCATGTCTATAAGCCTCGGTCTTTGCCCCGCCCCCATGGGTGGTATTATGCACTGTGCCCGGCCGCAAACCTCGGCACTGCAGGCAGGGATGAGCACTTTTGCTCAGCTGTAGATCTCAGCCTGTTTCTGGGCTTTCGCCCCACCCCCGCAGGAGGAGCCTGCTGGCCAGCCGGCTGCAAGCCTTGGCCCTGTGGGGCTGCATGCCCATGCTCAGTCACGGGACTCTGCCTGTTCTGAGCTTTTGCCCCACCCCTGCGGGAGTTGCCAGCTCATGCGTCGGGCAGCAAGCCTCGGTTCTGTGACCAGGCAAGGCTGCATGCCTGTGTGTCCTTACATAGCGGCTGGTCTCCACTCTTTCCAGGGCTCCCGCCTTTCCCTGCAGGTAGGCCTGCAGCTGGGCCTGTCCACTTTCACCCATTTTCTCCACCCCTGCCAGGCAAGACTGAGCTCAGACCTGGGCCTCAGTCGTGGCTGGCTGGTTTCTGCCCTTTACAACTAACCACACTTCCGCGTCCGGATGCCACCTGCCCTCTGGCAAGCCCTCAGCCATGTGGGAGGGGGCACTGCAGCTGAGACCCTAACACTCAATACTTTGGTTCCAAAAGATCCCTCCTTCTAAGCGACTCTGCTCTGAGTGCCACCGGAGAGCTTGTTTGGTTGTGTCCTGTTTCCCTTTACTGGTATTGCTGGTTCCAGGGAAATATTTACTTCCGATTTGGGGAGTGACTCAGCCCAAGGGTTAGGGTGGCTGTCCCTCAAAGTGTTTCTCCCTGTGCCTCCTAGATTACACTCTCTTCCTGCTGCTCTGGTCCTCTCCTCTCTCCCTGTCCCCCTGAGCCCCAGTTGAGTAGTTGTGAGAGAGGTTTTCTGTGTGGTCCCTTTAAGAAGAGTCCTGAGTCTAAGTATCTGTCTCTTTCTTACAAACAGTATCCTGACTTTTTTTGCAACTAAATACTGTGCATACGCCTCTTCTAGTCTCTGGGGCTGCAGGCTGGGTCTTTGTTCTTGGGGTTCAGGACCATCCCTTCTCTGCTAAACTCACTTCCCACCATGCAAATCTCTCCAGGCTGCCGTTCACTCCTGGGAGATGAGCAGCCCTCTCTGCGTTTCTGCTTTTCCTACCAGTCTCACTGTGGCTTCTTTGGTGTTCCTTGGTTAAAGAGTCCTCTTAGTTTAGTCCAAAGTTGGTTTTTCCAGATGATGGTTCTTAAAATTAAGTTGTAATCCACTTTGGTTCTGGGAGGTGGAAGTTGGTATGTCTGCCTACTCCATCGCCATCTTGCCGCCAAGCCTATCTAATAAACTTTAAATTTTTGCTAGAAGTTTTTCATAAGGAGAAACAACAAAACTACCATTAGTTTACTAATGTAAGAATATGTTAGGAATTAAAGAATATATTATTCTTCTTTTGTTTATTTTTATTTTTTTACAGTAACAGAGAGAGAGTCAGAGAGAGGGATAGATAGGGACAGACAGACAGGAACGGAGAGAGATGAGAAGCATCAATCATCAGTTTTTTGTTATGACACCTTAGTTATTCATTGATTGCTTTCTCATATGTGCCTTGACCATGGGTCTTCAGCAGACTGAGTAACCTCTAGCTCAGGGGTCCCCAAACTTTTTACACAGGGGGCCAGTTCACTGTCCCTCAGACTGTTGGAGGGCCGGACTATAAAAAAAACTATGAACAAATTTCTATGCACACTGCACATATCTTATTTTAAAGTAAAAAAACAAAACAGGAACAAATACAATATTTAAAATAAAGAACAAGTAAATTTAAATCAACAAACTGACCAGTATTTCAATGGGAACTATGCTCCTCTCACTGACCACCAATGAAAGAGGTGCCCTTCCAGAAGTGCAGCGGGGGCCGGATAAATGGCCTCAGGGGGCTGCATGTGGCCCACAGACCGTAGTTTGGGGACCCCTGCCCTAGCTGGAGCCAGTGACGTTGGGTCCAAGCTGGTGAGCTTTTTGCTCAAGCCAGATGAGCCCACGCTGAAGCTGGCCACCTCGGAGTCTTGAACCTGGGTCCTTCTGCATCCCAGCCCGACGCTCTATCCACTGTGCCACCAACTGGTCAGGCTATTGTTCTGTTTTTTTTGTTATTGTTGTTTTTTAAGATTTTATTTATTTAAGAGAGGAGAGAGAGAGAGAGAGAGAGAGAGAGAGAGAGAGAGAAGGGGGCAGGATATGGAAGCATCAACTCCTATTTGTGTCTTGACCAGGCAAGCCCAGGGTTTTAAACCTGGGACTTTAGCATCTTAGGTTGACACTATATCCACTGCACCATCACCAGTCAGTCTGTCCCTCAAGAATCCGACAAGGAACATAGGGCAAAACTGGCTATGAGAAATAATTAAAAAGCAACACAAGTCAATCTAGACTATAGATAAAGACTGCACATGGATATTACTAAATAGCTTATGTTTCACCAGTTTAGGCATTGGGTTTTTTTAAAGATCTGTAAACTTTTTAAGTATGTCAATTCAAAAATTTCTGTATTGACTTCTATTTCTAATATACTGAGACTAGAAATCATTGGAATATTTTTATAGTTAGCAGTCACAAGGCTTCCAACTGTGCACAAAATGGTAAAAGGGAATATACATTGTAGTTACTTAGCACCACATCTAAGAAAAGCAAAAGAGATATAACTTAAACCATGACGTTGGATTACCTTGTATATACTTAAAATAAGCTCATAATAACTGATTTCTTTGTTTCCCAAGATAGACCACAGAGAGAACAAACTGAGAGAGTAAGGTGAACATAGACTTAAGAGAGACCTGGTTGGGGTCAGGAGTGCTGCTTTTGTTACAAGATTTCTGTTTCACTAAGTTGTCGATAAAAGGCAGACTTTATTTTTTTGGTGTCCTTAAAAATGAGACAATGAGGCCCTGGCCAGTTTGCTCAGTGGTAGAGTGTTAGACTGGCATGTGGATGTCCCAGGTTCAATTCCTGGTCAGGGCACATGGAGAAGCGCCTATCTGCTTCTCCACCCTTCCCCCTCTCCTTCCTCTCTATCTCTTTCTTCCCCTCCTGTAGCCAAGGCTCCATTGGAGCAAAGTTGGCCTGAGTGCTAAGGATGGCTCTATGGCCTTTGCCTCAGGTGCTAGAATGGCTCTGGCCACAACAGAGCAATGCTTCAGATGAGCCAAGCATTGCCTCCTGGTGGGCATGCTGGGTGGATCCCTGTTGGGCACATGCGGAAATCTGTCTGACTGTCTCCTTGCTTCTAACTTTGGAAAAATACAATAATAATAATAATAATAACAATAAATAAATAAATGAGACAATAATATAACTAGGCCAGATTTCTGCTTCATAGTGCAATTTATGTATTTGAGCAAAAGAAGAAATGTAAGAAAAATACTAGTTTAATTTAAAAATTTAAAAAGAGAAAGAAATGTGTTGATGTAATTAATGTGGTTTCAGTCATTGAATGATTATATTTAAACTGCAGTTCTTTCTGTATTCAGTGAGAACATAGGCATATCCAACATTTCACACACTTAATAGAGCTAATCAAAAATAGAACGCATTAAAATATATTTAATAATTAGTGAAGTGATTATGGGAACTGGTGTATTTGTATGTTCAAGTAAGTGAAATACATGCACCTATTAAAACAATTTTTATGCAATCTTCAAAAACTAATGTTTACTGCTGTCTACCAATGACAATAACCAGGGTTACATCAATGAGAACTTTAAAGATAACATAGTTGAATGAATTTTGTTAGCTCATATGTTTCTAGAATAAATTTCTTACATAAAATTTGATCTTTTTAAAAATAGGATTAAACAAATGATACCTAGCCTATTGAGCAGTAAACTTTTTTTCAGTTTTATTTTTGTGTAATTATTGGAAGGAATATGAGTGAGATTAGTTAGCCTCTGTTGACAAGAATCCTGTCATGATAGGCTATTACTATATGTTTGAATGAATGGAAATGTAGGAAAATCTATATCTACAAGTGTATATATATTATTCATTTTTATATATTGTAATAAAACAATAGAAAATTATTATTTTTTTAAAGTTAAAGTTCTGCTTCTGACTATGTAGCTATTATCCACCTGACATTGGTTTAATACAGGGGTTCCCAAACTACGACCCACGGGCCACGTGCGGCCCCCTGAGGCCATTTATCTGGCCCCCGCCGCACTTCTGGAAGGGGCACCTCTTTCATTGGTGGTCAGTGAGAGGAGCCTAGTTCCCATGGAAATACCGGTCAGTTTGTTGATTTAAATTACTTGTTCTTTATTTTAAATATTGTATTTGTTCCCATTTTGTTTTTTTACTTTAAAATAAGATATGTGCAGTGTGCATAGGGATTTGTTCATAGTTTTTTTTTTTTATAGTCCGGCTCTCCAACGGTCTGAGAGACAGTGAACTGGCCCCCTGTGTAAAAAGTTTGGGGACCCCTGGAACTTTAATAGTTATTCTCTGTCACCAAGTTTTCTCAGTTTTATAGAAGAAGGCAAGGCCATTGTTATCAAAGGTGCTTTTCAGTTTCAATATTATTTTTCCTGCTTGATCAGGCGGTGGCACAGTGGATAAAGCATTGGCCCCGGACACAGAGGACCCAGGTTCAAAACCTCCGGGGTCGCTGGCTTGAACATGAGATCATCCAGATTTAGTGTGGGATTGCCAGCTTAAATGTGGGATCACAGGTATGACCCCATGATCACTGGCTTAAGCAAGGGGTCACTGGCTCAGCTGTAGCCCCCTGGTCATGGCTTATATGAGAAAGCAATTAATGTACAACTAAGGTGCCACGATGAAGAACTGATGCTTCTTATCTCTCTACCTTCCTGTCTGTCCCTATCTGTCCCTCTCTCTGTCTCTATTACTAAAAATATATATAAATATAAATATTATTTAAAAATATGTTAAACAACTGTATATTTAGAAAAATAATAATTAGACCAAGGGTCAGGAACCTTTTTGGATGAGAGAGCCATGAACACCACATATTTTAAAACATAATTCACGAGAGCCATACAACGACCCATGTACGTTATACATTACCCAATAAAAATTTGGTGTTTTCCTGGAGGAGAGCTGCGATTGGCTCCAGCCACCTGCAAACATGAACATGAACGGTAGGAAATGAATGGAATACATGAGAATGTTTTATATTTTTAACGTTATTATATTTTTTTATTAAAGATTTGTCTGCGAGCCAGATGCAGCTATCAAAAGAGCCACATCTGGCTTGCGAGCCATTGGTTCCTGGCCCCTGAATTAGACATTGTTTTATTTTATTACTCAGAATAAACTGTTAATATATTGTTATATTTCTATCACATATATTTGTATTCCTTGATTTACAAAATCTCATGAACTTTTATATTCATGTTTATAAATTTAAAAACAAATTAAAATTGATATCATGTTGCACATTTTTATATCTGTATGCATTTTATAAATGTAAAAGCAAATGGTAGATGACATAAAACATGTATTTTTAATTACTATAAATACAGCACTCAATCCAATGAAATACACCAATGTGACTACCTATTTGTCAGATGTGCATGGAGCGTAGATGAAGTTGTGAATGAGAATTAAGGTAGATTCCATGGGGAGGAAGAAATGGTGTCCTGGCAAGTATGCTATACTTTTTAGCAACCCAAAGTAATAACTAATATTGAGATTTTTCTAGCAAACATTTATTTACTGTGACTCTGCTTTAAATTTTTACATTAACTTCAACTACCTTTTTTCACATTTTGACTATTTTAACAGAAAGAAAAGAATTCTCAGTTATTAAATTGTATATCTCCCAGTATGTTTCCCATGTTAATTCTTGCTTTTATATTTCTCCACATATAATATGACACTGATCTCCTACTTCCTGCCCAGAGTTGTAGCTTGTGAATTGATTTTGGAGAGGATGTAGTGATGGAAGAGAGAAGGACCAGCACCCTAAGTTCTTCAAAGACCAGCTCTCATACCTTGAAGAGCCAACTGCTTGTTTTTCTGTTGGTAAAAACCATGGATTCCTAAGCCAGGTGTTAAACAGAAAAGGAGAGACAAAACATGTCGCATTTTCTCTCATCAGTGATTTTCTTTTAGTGGCGGTCAGAATATAGAGGTTGGTTATTAATTATGTTTCTCATTCCAGTTTTATCATCTTTATGGTAATTTTAAATTTCTCCTGAATTCTAGAAAGTAATTGAATGTTTGAGTGTCTGATGGTGATACAATTGTAGTCCTAATATATTTCTGTAAGAACTATGTAAGGAAATAGAGAGTTTAGTCAAGGAGGACTTGACTCTTGACACCATTTTAAATCAGTCTTTAAAATTAACTTTTGATCATTTTCTAAGTTAGTTTTTAAAAAATATATTCAATTTTATATAATCTTGATATTTAGCTAATATCATTAAAGAAATTGAGTCAATTGTTACTTGAAAAATGCTACTAAATATAATTTTTTAAATATTACATGGATAATTTTAACTTATTAAAATTTCAAAATTTACTTTAGTAACATTCTGTCAACAATGTAATACATAATTTTATTATATAAGTATAAACTCAGAAATTCAGTTATTCTTATAGCTGGAAAAATACAGTAAGTTCATAGGATTTTAAGAGATACAAGCCCTTAGTATATAAAAATACAAAAGTTCTAAAAGGTGTTTATTTCTGAAATGTAAAGAAGAATACTATCCTAGTCCAGCACCTTTTCACCAAAATAATGCATTTCCAAGACACTATTTTAAGTCTCAAATATAAAAACAAAATTCACAAAAATAATGTAAAAAATTAAAATTATTTTTAATAGTAACTTAATTTCTTTTTTATTTTATTTATTAGTATGACACTAGTTAACATATTTTATTTCTAATGTAGCTGTTTTCCAAAGAAGAGCATCATTAAGTAGGTATTTGCTCTTCAGAGACTTCCCCATTTGTGCTCTCCAAAAATATCTGTCTATAATTAGAGGCAAAAAACAATTGTGTTTCTATTCTAGTAGTACAATTATATAGTTCCCTATATATCTAAAAATTGGCAATGAATTTGACTTGTCTATTCACTGTTATATTCTCTAGAAATAATCTATAAGCTATTTCGATTCTGTTTTATTTGTACTACTATAGTGAGAGAATTGTACATACCATTTATTGTGATTGGGTATCATTTAACTTTGGGAGCCCTAGAAAAGATATTTCTCTAGGCTATACTACTACTTTCCTTGATTGTTTAGAAGAGAAAAAAGATAGGAAAACTAGTTATAAGGGAACTGAAATAACACAAGGAAGATATTCTGTAATCCTAAACTAAAACAATGGCTGTGAGGATAAACTATTGAACTGATTTTTGGAGGCACTAAGGAATTGTAATAGACAAGAAATAGCAAAATTTAGATCAGGCATGATTCTGACTTGAATTATTAGATGGTGATGCCATTCTGAGATAAAGAATAAAGTTCAGCTGTAGACTAATAACCTTTAATGTTGAACATCTCAGTGCACAATCAAGCAAAGCTGTTGAAAAGCATTCTGAGAAAATTATAATGTTCTAGAATCACAGGTAAATATAGAAGGGATAATTTCAATAATATGGAGCTGATAAGAATAAGCTTTTGAAATTATGTGATAACAAGTTGGACATTATTCTGCCTAAAACGTGGTCTATGAGGTCTTTTATTGCTAATATTTAGACAAAAGGAAAGCTAAGGATTAAAGAGCTCATGAGAAGATGAAAAATTTGAAGTTATGTGACATCTTGATTTCTTATCTATGTGCAGATATAAGCCTCCATGTTTATTTTTAGGGAAGTATCAACATCAACAATTAAAAGGAAGAATCACAGTGGGATAAACTTTTGTAAACAAAAAGTATTATAAAAAGAGAAATTGGCTCTGGCTGGCTGTCCCAGTGGATAGAAAGTTTCGCCCAGAGTGTGAACATTCCAGGTTTGATCCCCTCTCAGGGCACACAAGAGAAACAACCATCTACTTCTCTCTTCTCCCTCTCCCCCTTCTCTTCTTCTTCCCCTCTCACAGGCAGTAGTAGCTGATTGATTTGAGTGTCAAACTCAAGGGTTGAGGATAGCGTGGTTGGTCTGAATATCAGTCCCGAGTGCTGAGGATAGCTTGGTTGATTTGAGCATTGACCCCAGATGGGGGTTGTTGGGTGGATCCCAGTTGGGGTGCATGTGGGAATCTGTCTCTTTATCTCCCCACCTTTCACATAAAAAATAATAATACATTTTTTTGCTAATATTGAAATCATAGCTTTGTGATGATTTTTTTTGGGGGGGGAGGCAGAAACAGACTCTCAAAAGTGCCCCAAACAGGATTTACCTGGCAAACCTCCTACTGGGCAATACTCTGCCTGTCTGGGCTGCTGCTCCATTGCTCAGCAACTGAGCTATTTTAGTGCCCAAGGAGACGCCATGGAGCCATCCTCAGAGCCCAGGGCCAACTTTGCTTGAACCATTCTAACCAAGGCTACAGGAAGGGAAGAGAGATAGGGGAGGGTGAAAAAACAGATGATTGCTTCTCCTGTGTGCCCTGACTGAGAATGGAACCCGGGACTTCATCCACACACCGGGCTAATGCTCTACCACAGAGCCGACTGGCCAGTGATATTTAAGTTGATCCTTAAAGAATGAGAGGAATCCATATCATCATTGTCTATTTTGGAACAACAGCCTTTAAATATTGGAATAAAAATTAGAAAAGTCCTATATGATAGTAAACAAATCCTACCTAGCTTCCTGAGGCTTAGATTCTAGAAAGAAAACATTAAATTCTAATCTGACAAGGACAGTAGTAAAAATGGTTATTAATAAACACTTGGAAACAGTGTATGTGTGTCTGTGCATGTCTGTGTGTATGCATATGAAAATGTATCTTGCCATACCTAATAAATAACTCCAGCTGTTCATTCATTAAATATATTGTGACGGTAAGAGATTTGAGAATGAAACTGCTGTAGTAGTTTCAATTCAGGGCAAAATCTGACTGGAACACTGAAGCATCTAGTATTGCCCTGGGGTGAAACTCACAAAACCTCAGTCTGGCTCATTTGAAAAATCCTTGCTGTTTATCTCTCTCTGTGAGCCAGGTGTTTACACTTGCATGGACATCATTACGAGTCTGACGATTTGTCTTTCACTCAATTCCTATTTTCTATTTACTGGTGATGCTTATATTCCTTATTCAGGACATACATCATTTCTTCGGGAAGGAAGAAAAGTGTTTCATTTAGAATAATTTATTCCTGAGTGATTTTTTTTCCTTTTTCAAAAAACAATAATTTTTAGCCATTTTCAAAACTTTTGTAGCAGTGAAAGAGAACAAGAATTCTAAAAACCTATTCACTGCGTGTTAAATAAACACTGTGCGAAGCAACTTACACCCTCATACTGCAATTCTATGAGCTAGTAGCTATTATTTGTACTAGAGGTCCCCAAACTTTTTACACAGGGGTCCAGTTCACTGTCCCTCAGACTGTTGGAGGGCCGGACTATAAAAAAAACTATGAACAAATCCCTGTGCACACTGCACATATCTTATTTTAAAGTAAAAAAACAAAATGGGAACAAATACAATATTTAAAATAAAGAACAAGTAAATTTAAATCAACAAATTGACCAGTATTTCAATGGGAACTATGGGCCTGCTTTTGGCTAATGAGATGGTCAATGTGCTCCTCTCACTGATCACCAATGAAAGAGGTGCCCCTTCCCGGAAGTGCGGTGGGGGCTGGATAAATGGCCTCAGGGGGCTGTAGGTTGGGGACCCCTGATTTGTACTATAAAAGCAAGGAAACATGAGGCTCCGAGAGTTTGTGCACTTAATAAGTGGAATGCCTATTTGATTAACTAACTCACATTTCTTCTGAACTCTACTTCAAAAATAATGAGGAGAAATGATTTGAGGATGTTAGCAAAGCAGATACATTATGACCCAATTAAATCCTTTCTTGCTGTGTTACACATTTGAATAAGGCAAAATTTAGTTTAATCTTTAAGATCAGAATTATATGCTGAAAAAAAGCCTTATAATAACAGTCCATTAATTAGTATTTTTCTTACATATTTGTACTAACATTAAAATGACTTCTTGCCATAGATCTAACCTTTAATAAGATCAGTCAGACACAGAATTTTCTTCATGTTTGGTTTGCTTGAATTCTTGTTTGAGCAGGGACATTAACTGTATATGTTTTGATGACAGAAGTTAGAAATATAAATAATCTAGTTGAACACAATGTGCGGAATCTAGACATCTGTCAAGGGTAGGTGTATAACCAGGGAGAGGATATTAAGGTATTGATCTATTACAACCCTAAGATTAGAGAAGACCCAGCATAGGTGACAACAGTATCATTTATTGTTTTTGAGTCGTAGGACTGAAAAATAGGCAATCAAGTGTGCCCTATGTGATATTATTACTCTAAAAACCAAAGAAAGAAAACAATTGATTCTTAGCAATATTTATCAGATATTATTCATGCAGACTATAAGCAAAGCATTTTCTTTAGGCAGGTTATAAGTAAGACATTTAAGTAGAATACTGTACTTGATAATAAACATGGTGCCAGCTGTCAATTTTATCACATGATATAGGAGAAAATAGTACAATGTTCATAGTATGCCCCTATGTTCCTATGATCCTTAAGAAGTCTTGCTTCCTCACAGTGTTAAATATGCATATGTAACTGGCTTTGACCAATGAGGTACAAGGTTTTTAGAGCCAATATGTGATTTACCATTTCCCTTTTTCTGTCTTAGCAATTATGGAAGTGTGCATTGAAATAGAGAATCCATCTCTCTAAGATTCTAAATTACTATAATAAATATATATCCTTGAGAAACTTCATGTAGCATCAGCTGAAAACAAACCATTATTTCAAGGTATCAATTTGCCTGTTATGGCAGCATGACTTTGCCTACCCTCTATAATATGCATATTGTGAATTCCTTGATAGAATGAATCATACCTTGTTTACCACTATATCTTTACTACCAAAAGTAGCTATTTGAATTAGTGAATGACTTAATAGATATTTGTTGCCCCTTCTGAGTGTATAGGCTAACATAACATAGTAAATACAACAATATAAAAGCCCTCTGGAAAGGAGGAGAAATTATTTACATAATTTATGGGCTTAAAGACAGTACATTTACTGGTGGAAGGCAAAGCTAACACTAATTGATCACAGTAGCCAGAAGAACTTTGAGATGTCCATTAGTGAAATAACTTGAGGCTTTTTGCCAATCACAAGATGAACAACAGGGATTTTTGTGGTAAAAAGATTCATTTTTTTTTTTACTTAAAAAATGCCACAATGTTGGGCAAATGAGTTTGTAAAATTTGTAGTTTTTGAGTGTGCTCACTTTTATTATTCAAAAATGGCACTGGGCAGCCACCTGTGTGCTTGCCTTCAGAGCAGGGCAGTTGATTGCAAGTGGAGGATTGCATTCCTGCTTGGGAGGAGCATTGTTTTGCTAATGTTTGCTGGAGAGGGGGTCTTTGTTGCCCTAGTGAGTTTTTGGAGAGAGCAGAAGGAGAAGGAGAAGAAGCCATGTTGGCAGAGAAAGAGAAGGAGTGCAGAGATGGATCCAGAGCTGAGGAGCATTGGGAGCTCCACTGAGACTGATTGGGGTCTTTGATTCTAGGAGGAATGGGAGAAGATTCTCCTGGTTGTGGAACCAGAGAATGCATCTGGGCTTTGGGAGCCCTGAATGAAAGGGAAATGATTTCCCTACCTGTTTGCTCACTGGCCTGTGCGAGACTTTAATAAAAGAATGGCCCACCATTTTCTGGCTCCACTATTTCTTTACCATCTGCCCAAATCCAATGTGAACCTACATAGCCACGACAGTGGTGGCCACTGGCCTGACAGCACATTGGTAATTTAGTTGTACTCAGTGATTCTAGTTGTGAAACTTTTACAAGGAAATGAAGTTATAAATTGCTGAGGAGTTTTTTTAATTCAGACAAGAGTTTTTGTTGTTGTTTGTGTCTTATTTTGCTTTGGTGAGAGAAGAAAGGACAAATTTTGCAGCCGGTCATTTAATGAGAATTAACCTTGTCAATGAAAGAGTGATAGATGGTCTCTGATCACTCTGTATTTGCCTGTATCTGTGTGGGATTCCTACATTCAACTGGGGCACAGGAAATGTTTCTCTTTTGAAACTTTTCTCCATATACCAATCAAATTGTTACATGAGACACATAAAATATATAATTAAATAGTTTATATGTGGCCTTCACCATAGTTATTTTTATAAAAATAGTGATATTGGTCAAAAATTCAGAATTTATTTAAAAAATAATACTAGATGTCCTGGCCAGATAGCTCAGCTGGTTGGAACGTCATCCTGGAGCACGTAGATTGTTGGTTTGATCTCTGGTCAGGGCATATAAAGGAAGAGCTCAATGTTCCTGTCCCTTTCTCTCTCCCTGCTCAAAAAAAATGTAAATACTAGAGAATTCAATGTTTTTCCCAGAGTTTTTTACTAAAATTCTTTGATAGTCACTGTTCCCATAAACTGAACCCATATTCAAGAGATTTGAGCTAAATTAGCTTAGTGTTTTTCAGTTTTTGACATAGAAAACTTTTATTTTTCTCTGAGAAAAACACATATATAGTACCCCCCCATGCACACACACCCAAACCAACATCACCTTATGAAAATATTTTTTCTCTCTACTGAGTATTGCTCAAAAATTTCTGAAAGTGTAATATTTAAACTTGACTATTATATAATCCTCCCAAAGGGAGGAAATCCAGGAGAATTTTTTAAAAATTGGATTAGTATTGTGTTTTGCATAGAGGCAAAAGAACATTTTCTATTTGGGTGCAACTACATCAGTAAACTTTGAATATGTTCTGAGTCTTGTCCGATGCCACTTAGAAATTTACCAGAGCTAAGGGAGGCGTTAGAAGAATACCAGTGGGACTAGAGAACTGTTTTATGAAAAAAATCTGCCTGACCTGTGGTGGCGCAGTGGATAAAGCATTGTCCTCAAACTCTGAGGTTGCTGGTTTGAAACCCTGGATTTGCCAGGCCAAGGCACATATGGGAGTTAATGCTTCCTGCTCCTCCCCCCTTCTCTCTCTCTCTCTCTCTCTCTACCGCCCTCTTTCTCCCTCCATTCCTCCCTCCCCCTCCTCTCTCTCTAAAAAGGAATAAATAAAAATTTAAAAAGAATAGAAAAAGTCTATTTCTTATTGTACATAAATGAGGACCAAATACAGAAAACCATGAGATCATTTCAGCAAGTAAAACCCAACCCACCATTTGAGTATTATATATTTTGGTTATTGCTGCTGGTACTGTGCTCCCTGTAATGGCACCAAAGCATGACTACCAATTATTTGACCCTTTGACATTCTTCCTGCATTCCTGGATCTGAGTGGGAATACCGCTGCTTCAAATAAGAGATTACAGAGGAAGTTACACTAGGTGACTTCTAATGTCAAGTTGTAAAATGTCAGGTAGCATGCACCTTCATTGAAATACTCACTCCTGGAGGCTTGAGTTGCCAAGCAAAAATTGACTACCCTGAGGTGGCCACATTGGATAGGATGGAATAGCTTATTGGTTAAGAACACAGATGCTAGAATCACATTGGGTAGGTTTAAATTCTGGCTCTACTAATATGCCAGCTGTATAACCTCAGGAGAATTCCTTAGCCTCTCAGCCACAGTCCTCATTTATAAAATGAGGAAAATTAATAGTTTGATGTACACCACCTGTTGTATTACCATACTTTTTGCAGTTTTTTAAAAAGAGTTAAATTGTTTTTCTTTTCCCTTTTTGTTCAAATTATTTAAACTAAAAAAAGAAAAAAGAGAAAGAAACCAGTAAACCCGTTTCTCACAATGCCTACCCTCTACCTTTTGCAACCACCAATCATTCTCCATATCAACAAGCTTTATTTGTTTTATTTTATATTACACATAGAAGAACAATCAATATTTATCTCTCTCTGTCTGACTTATTTTAGTTAGCATAACACCTTCAAGGTCCAACCATATTGTCACAAATAACAAGACTTTATTTTTTTTTATGGCGGAATAATATTACATTGTGTTTGTGTAGCACATCTTCTTAACTGTTTGTCCTTTGATGGACATTTAGGTTGTTTCCGTATCTTGAATGTTGTAAACAATGATGCAGTGATCATAGAGTTCATGTCTTTTTGAATTAGTATTTTTGGTTTTTTTAGATAAATACCAAAATATGAATTTATTTTTTAAAATCTCCATAGTGTTTTCATACTGGTTCCACTAATTTACATTCACACCAACAGTACACAAGGGTTCCCTTCTTTCCATACTTTCACTAGCACTGTTAATTTCTTGTCTTTTTGATAATAGCTGTTCTAACAGGTATGGAGTGATTAAATTTACCTTATGATAAAAATGTTGAGCATCTTTTTATGGATCTCTTGTCCATCTGTAAGTTTTCTTTGAAAAACAAATGTTTTTATATCAAAATTAACAAATATTTATTCAGATTCTCTGTACTTTTTTTTTTTTTTAAGTGAGAAGAGGGGAGATAGCTAGACAGATTTCTGCATGTTACCTGACTGGGATCCACCATCAACCCTCATCTAGAGCCAATGCTCAAATCAACTGATCTATCCTCAGTGCCTGAGGACAACACTCGAACCAAATGACCACTGTTTTTGAGAGGGGAAGAATGAGAGAATGGGAAGAGGGAGGGGAAGAAAAGCAGATGGTTGCATTTCATGTGTGCTCTGACAGGGATTGAAGTCAAGATTTCTGCATGCTGGGCCAATTCTCTAGATGTAGAGTTCACTATTATTTTTCCCTTTCAGTAGGCTGCCTTTTCATTTTTTTTGATGGTTTTGTTTGTTTTGTAGAAGTTTGATGTATGCCACTTGTATATTTTTACTTCTTTTGTGTGTGACAGAGAAAGAAAGAGAGACAGATAGAGGGACAGACTGACAGTAAGGGAGAGAGATGAGAAGCATCAATTCTTTGTTGTGGCTCCTTAGTCTTCTTAGTTGTTCATTGATTGCTTTTTCTTATGTGCCTTGACTGAGGTGGGTGGGGGCTGAAGCCAATCAAGTGACCCCTTGCTCAAGCCAGTGACCTTGGGCTCAAGCCAGCGACCTTGGACTTCAAGCCAGCAACATTTGGGCTCAAGCCAGAGACCATGGGATCATGTCTATGATACCATGCTCAAGCCAGCGACTGCGCACTCAAGCTGGTGAGCCCATGCTCAAGCCAGCTGAGTCTGTGCTCAAGTCAGCGAACTCTTAGGGTTTCCAACCTGGGTCCTCTGCATTCCAATCCAACACTCTATGTCCACTGTGCTATCACCTGGTCAGGCTATTTTTCTTTTATTGATATTGCTCTTAGAATGAGAGTCAAATAACTATTACCAAGACCTATGTCAAGGAACTTACTTTCTATGCTTTTTTTAAGGTGTTTTATGGTTTAGGTCTTATGTTCAAGTCTTTATTAGACTTATCAAGTCCATTCTGAGTTAATTCAGATGTATGGTATGAGATAGTGGTATTGTTTTATTCTTTTTGCATATGGCTGCCCTATTTTCCCAACACTATTTATTGAAGTGACTATCATTTTTGCCTTGAGTATTCTTGGCTCTTTTATTATAAATAAATTAAACAAAAATGCATAGGTATATTTCTGGACAATCTGTTTTGTTCCCTTAATCTATATGTCTTTTTTAATGCAAATATCATGCTATTCTACTTACTACAAACATGCAACTTACCAAAACTGAATCATGATGAAATAAAAAACCAAAATGGACTGATTACCAGCAGAGAGAATGAATCATTAATCAAAAACTTCTCAAAAAGCAAAAGTCCAGGACTTCACTGGTTAATTCATTGGTAAATTCTACCAAACATTAAAGAAAAACACCAGTCCTTCTCAAACTTACCAAAAAATAAATAAATAAAAATAGAAGGAGGGTTTTTAAAATATATTTTACAAAGCCAGCAATACCCTAATACTCCAAATAGGCATGAATGCCACAAGTAAAGATATCATAAGCAAATATTCCTGATGATCATAGATACAGAGATCCTCAACATATTTTAGCAAACTAAATTCAACAATACATTAAAATGATCATGCACCATGATCAAATGGGATTTATTTAGGGATGCAAGGATGATTCAATATCTGTAAATCAGTCAATGTGATACACTGCCTTAACAAAATGAAGGAGGAAAATTATATGATCATCTCAATTGATATAAAAAAAGCATTTGACAAAATTTGACATTAATACTTATGATAACTTTCAACAAAGAGTATATAGAGGAGCTATAACTATTTTTTAAATTGTTGTAAAGGTCAAGTCTACAACTAGCATCATAATCAACAGTTAATAGCTTAAAGCTTTTTTCCTAAAAACATCATCCAAATTGGAAAAGAAGATGTAAAATTGTCACTATTTGTAAATGAAATGATGCTATATATAGCAACCTTAAAGACTTCATCAAAAAACTGTTAAAGCTCCATATCCATGCGTGCTGCAAATGGCTTCTCCAGTCTACCTGAATCATTATCAGCTAGAAGCAGCGGTCATTGGGACTTGGACATGAGCTGCAAAAGATAGAATGGTGACAACAATTCCAGTGCCATGCGGACTTTTCCTGGATGTGGACTTTTCCTGGACTCCTGCTCCCTGTGACAGCTCCTAACAGACTGAACTGTGGTTGGGTTGTATTTTTCAGGGATTTGGCATGGTGATGGGGCCAACTTGGACTTGGTGAACATGTTAAGGACACTACTCTTTTATGGATTCTTGCTGTATTGGCCAAGAGTTTGCTTAAAGGCTTTTAATCACTGTAAAAAAAAATAGAAGGCTGGATAAAGAAGATGGGGCACATATACACCATGGTATACTAGTCAGCTAGAAGAAATGATGACATCGGATCACTTACAGCAGAATGGTGGAATCTTGATAACATTATGCGGAGTGAAATAAGCGAATCAGAAAAAAACAAGAACTGCAGGATTCCATACATTGGTGGGACATAAAGTGAGACTAAGAGACATGGACAGGAGGGTGGTGGTTACGGGGGGGTGGGGGAGGGAAGGAGGGAGAGGGGGAGGGGGAGGGGTACAAAGAAAACTGGATAGAGGGTGATGGAGGATGATCTCTCTTTGGGTGATGGGTATGCAACAGAACTAAATGACAAGATAACCTGGAAATGTTTTCTTTGAATATATGTACCCTGATTTATTGATCTCACCTCATTAAAATAAAAATTTATTAAAAAAAAACTTTTAAAACTAAGAAACAAATGGACTTAAGTTTCAAGATACAAAAATAAATACACAATAGTCTGCAGTATTTCTTTATACTAATAAAAATATTAAGAAATTAAGGGGAAAATCCTTTTTATAGTTGCATCAAAAAGAATAAAATATCTAAGAATAAATTTAACCAAGGGGAAAAAACAATCTGTGTAATGAAAATGACAAGGCATGGATAAAAAAAATTAGATGAGAATTTCTTCCATGCTCAAGAATTAAAAAAATTAATATTTTAAAATGTCCATAATACCCATGCAATGTACAGATTCAGTGTAATCCTTATCAAAATTCCAATGATACTTTCCACAGAAGTAAAAATAAGCTTTCTAAAATTTGTATATAACCACAAGAACCCCAAATATACAAACTTTAGTAAGAAGAACAAAGCTAGAAGTATCATACTCCCTGATTTCAAACTATATTACAAAACAATTCAGATAGTTTGTAAACATCTATAATGGCAAAGTTGATTAATGCCCAGAGTGAAGAAAACAATTTGAAATAGTAGGAACAGAAGTGAACAAATGAACAAAATATAAAAAAGTGTTATTAATTCTTTTTTTTAAAAAAGACACAGTAAAAACCTGCTCATTTTGCTTCTTGCTAAAGTATAGCTAACTTTTCAACAAATACTAAAGAGCTGATCAAACAATGATATCTGTGATATGGTGGTTTTATGTGAACCTAATATCACCGAAAACATTAATTGTTCAATTCAGCAAGGGACAGTTGAGCAATATAATCATGGCACCGAATAAGGTCACCTAAGAAGGCAAAACATGTTTTCACCTTAAAGTCATTAAGGAGGTTGTAGGATCCTTAGGTGCTCTAGAGATCTCTGACTTCTCAGCTAAATAGCTTCTCCTTAACTAAATAATGTTCTTCACAGGATATACCTGGTCTGTCTAGGATTGGTTAAGGTAAATAGATCTGAAATTTATGGATTTGGTGACATGGCTTTTAGGAAAAATTTTTGTAAGGCATAGAACTATCAAACTATAAAATGAAAACTCTTCATGACCAGAAGAGATTGTCTTCTAAAAGATGGTACTGTGCACAATTTTTAGAGACCCTGTAGTGTCAATCTGTGCCAGCCTCTGTTCTAATGTTACAAGAAAGAATATTTTTTATGGGGAGTGACTTTGACACATTTCTCTCAGCTTTACTTATCCCTTGATATTACATTTATCCTTGGAATCAGTAAATCTTTTTTTTTTTTTTTTTGTATTTTTCTGAAGCTGGAAATGGGGAGAGACAGTCAGACAGACTCCCGCATGCGCCTGACTGGGATCCACCTGGCATGCCAACTACGGGCAATGCTATGCCCACCAGGGGGCGATGCTCTGCCCCTCCGGGGCATCACTCTGTTGCTACCAGAGCCACTCTAGCGCCTGGGGCAGAGGCCAAGGAGCCATCCCCAGCGCCCAGGCCATCTTTGCTCCAATGGAGCCTTGGCTGCGGGAGGGGAAGAGAGAGACAGAGAGGAAGGAGAGGGGGAGGGGTGGAGAAGCAGATGGGCGTTTCTCCTGTGTGCCCTGGCCAGGAATCAAACCCGGGACTTCTGCATGCCAGGCCGACGCTTTACCACTGAGCCAAGAAATCAGTAAATCTTGATACTAGTTAATAGTTCTGACATGTGAGTATAGTTTGATAATCCAATTTTTTTTATCTTATTTTTATTAATTTTAATGCAGTAACATTGATAAATCAGGGTACATATGTTCCGAGAAAACATCTCCAGATTATTTTGACCTTTGATTATGCTGCATACCCCTCACTCAAAGTCAAATCGTCCTCCGTCACCTTCTATCTGGTTTTCTTTGTGCCCCTACCCTCCCCCCACTCCCTCCCTCTCCTTCCTTGCCCCTTCCCCACCCCTCCACCCCACTCCCTGTTACCATCACATTCTTGTCCATGTCTCTGAGTCTCATTTTTATGTCCCATCTATGCATTGGTTCTTATAGTTCTTAGTTTTTTCTGATTTACTTATTTCACTCCGTATAATGTTATCAAGGTCCATCCATGTTATTGTAAATGATCCGATGTCATTATTTCTTATGGCTGAGTAGTATTCCATAGTATATATGTACCAAAGCTTTATAATCCACTCGTCCTCTGACGGACACTTGGGCTGTTTCCAAATCTTCGCTATTGTGAACAATGCTGCTATAACCATGGGGGTGCATTTCTCCTTCTGGAACCGTTCTATGGTGTCCTTGGGATATATTCCTAAAAGTGGGATGGCTGGATCAAAAGGCAGTTCAATTTTCAATTTTTGAGGAATCTCCATACTGTTTTCCACAGAGGCTGCACCAGTCAGCATTCCCACCAGCAATGCAGGAGGGTTCCCTATTCTCCACATCCTCGCCAGCACTTATTCTGTGTTGTTTTGTTGATGAGCGCCATTCTAACCAGTGTGGGGTGATATCTTATTGTGGTTTTAATTTGCATTTCTCTAATGATTAATGATGTCGAGCATTTTCTCATATGCCTATTGGCCATCTGTATATCCTCTTTGGAGAAGTGTCTATTCATTTCTTTTGCCCATTTTTTGATTGGATTGTTTGTCTTTATGGTGTTGAGATTTAAAAGTTTTTTATAAATTTTGGTTATTAACCCTTTATCAGACATACTGTCAAATATGTTCTCCCATTGTATAGTTTGTCTTTTTATTCTATTCTTACTGTCTTTGGCCATGCAAAATTTTAGTTTGATATAGTCCCATTTGGTTATCCTGTCTTTTATTTCCCTTGCCCGTGGAGATAAATCAGCAAATATATCACTGCGAGAGATGTCGGCGAGCTTACTGCCTATGTTTTCTTCTAAGATGCTTATGGTTTCACGCCTTACATTTAAGTCTTTTATCCATTTTGAGTTTATTTTTGTGAATGGTGTACGTGGGTGGTCTGGTTTCATTTTTTTGCAGGTTGTTGTCCAATTTTCCCAACACCATTTGTTGAAGAGGCTGTCTTTACTCCATTGTATTTCCTTACCTCCTTTGTCAAATATCAGTTGTCCATAGAGCTGTGGGTTTATTTCTGGGTTCTCCGTTCTGTTCCATTGATCTATGTGCCTGTTCTTATGCCAGTACCAGGCTGTTTTGAGTACAATGGCCTTGTAGTATAGCTTGATATCAGGAAGTGTGATATCTCCCCCTTTCTTCTTCTTTTTTAAGATTGCTGAGGCTATTCGTGTTCTCTTTTGGTTCCATATAAATTTTTGGAATATGTGATCTATATCTTTAAAGTGTGTCACTGGTATTTTAATTGGTATTGCATTGAATTTATAAATTACTTTGGGTAATATAGACATTTTAATGATGTTTATTCTTCCTAACCATGAGCATGGTATATGCTTCCACTTGTTTGTGTCTTCCTTGATTTCTTTTATCAATGTTTTATAATTTTCCGAGTAAAAGTCTTTAGTCTTCTTGGTTAAATGTACTCCTAGGTACTTTATTTTTTTGGTTGTAATAGTGAAGGGGATTGTTTCCTTAATTTCTCTTTCTGATTGTTCATTGTCGGTGTATAAAAATGCCTCTGATTTCAGAGTATTAATTTTATATCCTGCCACCTTGCTGAATTCATTAATCAGGTCCAATAGTTTTTTGACTGAGACTTTAGGATTTTCTATATACAATATCATATCATCTGCAAATAATGATAGCTTTACTTCTTTTCCAACTTGAATGCCTTTTATTTCTTCTTCTTGTCTGATTGCTGTGGCTAGGACTTCCAGGACTATGTTGAATAAGAGTGGTAAAAGGGGGCACTCCTGCCTTGTTCCTGATCTTAAGGTGATTGCTTTTAATTTTTGCCCATTGAGTATGATGTTGGCTGTGGGTTTGTCATAGATGACATTTATCATGTTGAGGTATGTTCTCTGTATTCCCACTTTGCTGAGAGTTTTGATCATAAATGGGTGCTGGATTTTATCAAATGCTTTGTCTGCATCTATTGAAATTATCATGTGGTTTTTCTCCTTCCTTTCATTTATGTGATGAATAACATTGATAGATTTGTAAATATTGTACCAGCCTTGCCTCCCCAGAATAAATCCCACTTGAGCATGGTGTATGATTTTTTCCATATATTGTTGGATCGGTTTGCTAATATTTTGTTGAGGATTTTAGTATCTATATTCATCAGGGATATTGGCCTATAATTTTCTTTCTTTGTGTTGTCTTTGCCTGGTTTTGGAATCAGAATTATGCTCGCCTCATAAAAGGAGCTTGGAAGTCTTCCTTCCTCTTGAATTTTTTGAAATAGCTTGAGAAGGATAGGAGTTAGTTCTTCTTTGAATAGTTGGTAGAATTCACTTGTGAAGCCATCTGGCCCAGGACTTTTCTTTGTTAGGAGTTTTTTGATAACTGTTTTGATCTCATTTGGTGTAATCGGTCTGTTTAGGTTTTCTGATTCTTCCAGACTGATTTTTGGAGACTGTATGTTTCAAGGAATTTGTCCATTTCATCTAGGTTGTCTAGTTTTCTGGCATACAGTTCTTCATAGTATTTTCTTACAATCCTTTGTATTTCTGTTGTGTTAGTTGTTATTTCTCCCCTCTCATTTCTAATTTTATTTATTTGGGTCCTCTCTCTCTTTTTCTTGGTGAGTCTAGTTAAACGTTCATCAATCTTGTTTACCTTTTCAAAAAACCAGCTCCTAGTTTCATTGATCCTCTGTATTGTTTCTTTAGTCTCTATGTCATTTATTTCTGCTCTGATTTTTATTATTTCCTTCCTTCTACTACATTTAGGCTTTACTTGCTGTTCTTTTTCTAGTTCTTTTAAATGCAGGGTTAAGTTGTTTATTTGAGCTTTTTCTAGCTTCTTAAAGTGTGCCTGTAGTGCTATAAACTTCCTCTCAGGACTGCTTTTGCTGTGTCCCATAAATTTTGAGTTGTTGTATGCTCGTTATCATTCGTTTCTAGGAATTATTTTCTTTCTTCTTTGATCTCATTCTTAATCCATTCATTATTTAACAAAATGTATTTAGTTTCCATGTGTTTTGAGAACTTTTGAGCTTTTCTGTTGTGGTTCATTTCTAGTTTCATGCCATTGTGAACAGAGAAAGTGTTTGATATGATTTTAATCTTCTTAAATTTGTTGAGACCACTTTTGTGCCCTAACATGTGGTCTATCCTAGAGAATGTACCATGAGCACTTGAAAAGAATGTATATTCTGCTGCTTTAAGGTGAGAGGTTCTGTAGATACCTATTAAATTGAGTTGATCTAGTGTGTCCTTTAAGTCTGCTGTTTCTTTGTTAATTTTCTTTCTTGAGGATCCATCTAGTAATGTTAGTGGGGTATTAAAATCCCCTACTATTATAGTGTTGCTGTTGATCTCACTCTTTATATCCATCAAAGTCTGCTTTATATATTTAGGTGCTCCTATACTAGGTGCGTAGATATATAATAGTTATATCTTTCTGTTGGATTGCTCCCTTTATCATTATGTAGTGGCCTTCTTTATCTCTTACTATATTCTTAGTTTTAAAGTCCATTTTGTCTGATATAAGTATTGCTACCCCAGCTTTCCTTTTCATTTCCATTTGTATGAAATGTTTTTTTCCATCCTTTTACCTTCAACCTATGTGCATCTTTTGTTTTAAAGTGTGTCTCTTGTAGAGAGCATATGTACGGGTCCTGTTTTCTTATCCATGCAGCTACCCTATGTCTTTTGATTGGATCATTTAATCCATTTACATTTAGGGTTATTGTTGACATGTAGTTGTTTATTGCCAGTTTATTCTTTAAAGCTGTATTCCTCTTTTGCTATATTCTTTTCCCACTTTGATCTGTTTACACCATGCCCCTTAACTTTTCCTGCAGCACTGATTTGGTTGTAATGAATTCCTTGAGTGTTTTTTTTTCTGGGAAACTTTTTATTTCTCCTTCAATTTTAAATGATAGCCTTACTGGATAAAGTAGTCTTGGTTGTAGGTTCTTGTTCTGCATTACTTTGAATATTTCTTGCCATTCCCTTCTGGCTTCAAGTGTTTCTGTTGAGAAGTCTGATGTCATCCTTATGGGGGCTCCTTTGTAGGTGATAGCCTTTTTTTCTCTCACAGCTTTTAATATTTTCTCTTTATCACTTAGTTTTGGAATTTTAATTATGATGTGTCTTGGTGTAGGTTTCTTTGGATTTCTTTTTAGTGGAGTTCTCTGTGATTCTTGAATTTGTGAGAGTTTCTCCTGCATTAATTTAGGAAAGTTTTCAGCTATGATATGATTGAACAAAGCCTCTATCCCTTGTTCTTTCTCTTCTTCTTTAGGAACCCCTATGTTGCGGATGTTATTTCTCTTTATTTTGTCACAGAGCTCTCTAAGAGTTTCCTCAGACTTTTTGAGTGTCTTTTCTTTTTTCTTCTCTGCTTTCATGCCTTCATTCCAGTTGTCCTCCAACTTGCTGATTCGATCCTCAGCTGTATCCATCCTGTTTTTAATTCTTTCCGTTGTGGTCTTCATTTCTGATATTGTATTTGTCATCTCCGACTGATTCATTTTTAATATTTCAATATCCTTTTTTATACTTGCTATTTCTTTATTTAGGTGTTTGTGATGACCATCCGTTGTTGTTCTAAGATCCTTAAGCATCCTTACAATCATTATTTTAAACTCCATATCTGGAAGTTTGATCATTTCCATATCACTCAGTTCATCTCCTGAAGGTCTCTCTTGTGGTTTCATTTGGATTGCACTTCTTTGTCTTCTCATTGTGCCTACCCAGGGTGTTTTCTTTGTAGAGCTGGTTGAGTCTAGGCTTGGTGTTGTCTGCCTCTAGTTTTTACTTGTGTTGTTTCTAAGTCTTCTTGGGTTGGCATCAGCTATTATTTGTAATCCACTTTAGGATTTGGGCTGCTTTGAAGTCTTGATTTGTTTGTTTGTTTTCATAACAGGTGATTGTCTTGTTTGCTGATCTCAGCAGGGGGCTTATTTGAAACTGTATCCAGGAATGCGGTGGGTGTGACCTGAGGCTCTGAAGTCCTTTTCTGCCAGTTAATCTCTCTGGGGGCTGGTTGCTTTCTCAGCTTCAGTAGGGGGAGGTATATCTCAGATTTCCAAGGAGACCTGAGTTACTGCCCCTCCTCCCCACTTCTTGTTTTCAGCTGTGTCTTGTTTGCGCTGATTGGAGCTGGAGAGATGTCTGTATCTCTGTGACCTGGTTTGTTGTGACTTCTTCTTTGCTCCTTGATTTTTGAAACTGTTCTTGTAATCCAGATTTGGTTTTTCACGCTGATTGTTCATAAATTAGTTTATAATCCAGTTTGGTGGTGTGAGCTGGGAGTCTGTGTGTCTGCCTATTCCGCTGCCATCCTCAGGTCTCTCATGAGTTGTTTCTTGTGTGTGTTCTGACCAGGGATCAACCAACCGATAATCCAATTTTTTTAACTCTCTTTCATCCATTGATAAAATTTCCTGTGCCCCATTTCATACTAATTTCCTCAGGAAAACATTTCAGTGGATTCTTAAGTTTCTGTTTGATACCTTTATCAATGGAACTGGACAATAAAACACCAAACTCTCCTGCTTCATCTCTATCACCCCTCCCTGCCTTTCTAATGTCCAGTTCCTAGCACTCATGCTATTCTTTGTGAACATTTTTCTAACTATACAAACCTCTCTAAGTAGTTGTCTAAAAGGTACTAGCCCATCAATTTACTTCAATTGGCCTCTGAGAAATTACTTGCAGGAGGAATTCTGTTTTGGGGGCATACAGCACATGCATGGCACAGATTGCATGATTCTCTGCTTTTTAATCCCAATTCCTTCCTATTAGAGGGTCACTTTCCTCCTTACTTCCTTCAGGTTCCTCCCCTCCTTTTCCTGAGGAAAGAGAATAGATTGCAGGCCTGTTGATAAACATTTCTTTCCTGAAGGATAGTAGTCTCATCTTTCTTGTAATAAATTTTGACTTTTGGGGGTTGTAAATACTGAAGCTAATATGGCACCTTTTGATCTCATTTCATTTGTAGTTTGGGGAACACGAGAAGAGGTACTTTGGGCAGGGATTTGTCATTCTCAAGGAGGACATATGTAGCCTCAAGTGCTCAAGCCTGCACCTGTGGGGAATTGTAAAATAGAAGTATAAAAAGATGTTCATACTGTAAGATATTCTTTACACTTTATGAATGCCTTCCATTTGCACTAAAAGAAAGTTATTGATTAGACTAAAATCCTGCTTTATATAGGTGGATGCAAAGGCTTGCAGGCTAGCACAATATTAATTATGACAACATAATCTTAGTGTTACTGGCTTTCTGAGTCTAGAAAATTTTAGATTTTATAGGTAAGAGTGGTTTTCAAGTTGTATCAGTCAGAGGAAGGAAAACTAGTAGAGTGAGTATCATAGCTTAACACTAATCACAAAATACATTCTGACATCTATCTATAAGAATGCTATATTCCAAGCAAATTATGGTTTTTATTGAAAATTCTTGCCATCTTTCATGAACTCTTTACTTCAGCTATTAAACATTCTGCCAGTTCACCATCCCTTACAGTTATAGAATTTCTATAAGGGAAACTCTACTTTTCTTCTCTGTTTATAGTAATTTCTAGTTAGTTATAATTATTCCACTGAGAACCTTTACCACTGGAATCTAAGATAATTGTACTTCAATAAAAGGGATAATTTCCTAATAATTGGCATTATAATTATATTTTAGAATCTTAAATACCAGACCAGACTTTTTAAAGATGATGCATTTTTCTGTCCAGTACAGGAGAAGTATTACCTCTGTCTGCCTTTCAGTTCAGTGTCAGGAGACCACAATAGAGGGAATAGAGTACCTTTTTTTGCCCATGGTTTCTCCTGAAGTCAAGGCTATTGTTCACCAACTGGACGTTTTTTACTTCTATAGATAAGTTCCCTGGGATTCTTGAGAGATATATCTGCATAAGTTAATTATGACATTTCTACATATTTATTCATATGGCTACTTTGGATTTTCTTAAATCACTTATGATTACTGAAATTGTCTAGTTTAGAAACCTCAGACATAAAGATCAGTATGTATCTGAATTAGATAACCTCATTGGACACCAGCTAATAGTTCTGGTACATAGGCAATTTCTGACCTTGAGTTTAATGTGCAATTCATAGCTGTTATTAGAACTGAGACGAACCATGAATAGATACTACCAGGAAAACACCTATTTCATAATAACTCCATAGGACAATTTGACATTATTTGGCACAGCAAGACAAATGCCTGTTTAAAAGCAGGCTTAAAAAGTGTGCCTCAAATCAGAATTTCAGAAAAATATATTTGCAAATATGAATAGAAATGAAATTGATTTTATTTTCGTTTTATTTTTTTAGTAAATAGAAAACACTGAGGTAGAAATTAGCAAGAGTGACTAATATTAAGTTCCTGGGATGTTTTATTTCTAACAAAACACATTATTTGTTCATTAATATACATTTTACTTTTGTATAAGTCTTTGTAGATGAACCAGTGATATTGTACGTAAACAAAATATTTGGAAACAAGTGTTCTATTGCTTTTACTGTCCAACTAAAAAACAAACAAACAAAAACAAAACAACAATTTTTATTCTTTTAATTGGGATCTTATCAGTCAAGTTCCTGACAGAAACCTCAAGTGATTCAAGAATTTAATAAAAAGACTGCTTTCAAAGGTATAAAAAAAATCAAGAGAGCCAATAAAGGATTTAAAGGCACTTAAGATGTGAGAAACAGCAAGGATCCATTATCACCCCTAAGCCTAAAGGGTAAGAGGAAGAAGTAGGTTTGTAAGAGTCCAATGAGCCATGGAGCCCTGAGGGAGGAGCTGCCTGCACAGAGCTATCACCCGGGGAATGGAGCATCTACTGCAAAATGCAGCCAGAGCAGAAGAGGAGTGAGGAAGATAATGCTCAAATTCTCTTTCTGGCCTCTGATCTCCCACTAGTGACTCATTGACTGAACTCAATAGCTAGGAGGGGGCTCAGGTTCACAGTCCACTGGGATGAGCCTCCTCGGGCAAAGAGCAGAGTGGAAAAAAGTAATGGGAACAGAGGCCAGAAAAGGGAGAAAAACTAGCACAGTTCTTATTTTCACTTTTGTTTTTGTGCTTATCATTTAAGCAAATGATAGTACAATAATTCCAGTGCTTTTAAGATACAAAATAGGCAGGGAATTGGAGAAGTATAGCTGAAATACTGCTTGTGAGCAGTGTCCTCTGTGCTATTGTTATCATACTGCTGCCAAGAGAATGGAAGACAAAGTAGATGATTCACAAACACACACACATTTGTTACATCACACACAATCATATTTGTCTGTTTCTGTATACCCTTGTTATCTCTAGTTATCATTTATCCCTCAACAAGACAACAGTTATTTCCCATGTGCTTAATCGTCTTCTCTATACATTTGTGAAGAAATAGCTCTCTATACAGTATTCTCTGCAATATGTTTTGAGTAATTTCACTTACTGCTATATTTTCAAGTTTTTGTGGAGAAACTGAAAAATTACCACTTGACTTTTATAAATAATAAAAACTGTAACACAGTAACAGGTTTGCACTAAAAAGTGCTTATTCATTTGTTCCAAATTAATTTGCTTTCATTGTATTTCAGAAAAATAAATTTTCCCAAGCATAGTAAATATAAACAAAAAAAAAGTAATAATGTGACTGTAAAGAAAATCCTTAAAAGGTCATTTAGGAGAGAGAATGAGTCACTTAAGGGAGAATATAAAAGAACAGAAAAGATAGCAGGCAGTAAGAATAAACTAGTGAGATGAAATTAAAAACCTGATAGAGCACATACATATTTTTGCATCATAAAATTTATATTTGAATGCCAAACTGAAATAAAATTAATTTAAAAAGAAATAAAAAGCTTAAAAAAAAAACAGTATTTTATGCTATGTATATTAGAAAACCAGTACTGCTATATTTAAGTCATAGAGCTTGAAACCTAAGAAATAGTTTATTACAATAATAGTGTATACACTGTAACCTAAATATCTGAGGGAAGTTGAGGTATATCATGTCTGTGACGAGAAACATTTTGGTGATAAATAACTTTCATACAGTGAAGTTTCACCTCTCAGCACATGTGGAACTCAAAGCTGGGGGTATGCTAAATAAAAGACTGACCTATTTTTAGTTTTATCTACTTATTTACTGTATTCATTTATACTAAATATTTTAATTGCTTATAGTTTTATTTATTTTTATTGATGTTTAATTGACATATAACAGTTTTAAGTGTACTGTTTATAATTTTAATAGCTAAAACTTTCTATATAGAATAAATTAATAGAGATTGAAAGGCATTATTATCATTACTTTATATAAATCTAATGCTATCTACCTTTAAATAATAGCCACAGTGAAAGTCTGAAAGCAAAAGAGGAAGTTTGTTTCCTAACTTTTTTGACAGTGAAATGAAGAAACCACTTGTATGGTGTAAGTTAGAGAAGAGTTTTAGTTCTCTTTGGTGGTGGAGCCAATTTGTCTGTTTGCTCAGCAAGCACTCAGTGATTTGGGAGATTATTAGTCAACAAAGAAAGCATTGATGGCTTTTGGAAACATTAGCCCAAGTACCATTTTCCATTTAGTCCATAGTTACTTAATCAAGTGTGTATTCATTTGTCCACTATAGCTGTAAAATTCTACAATGAAGATATAATTATAATTATCATTGCTGACCTGTTACAAGGCATAAGCAGTAGTATGCCCATCAATATGCACTCTTCATTTGCTGACATTACCAGTTATACCAGATGGTGAATTTAGTGACAGTGCCTTGTGGTGCTTCTAAATACTTTTGTGCCTGATGGTACTTTTATAGGGCCTGCCACATCATACAAAGCTGAAGGGTGCCTTAATATTGATCTGCAAGCATGTGAAGGGTCATGAAGTAAATGATTATAAAATGACCAGCTGTTATTCTTTCAGATGAGAAATAAATTTTAAGTGTAACCAGAGAGATTTAACCTAGATATGAAATAGAAATTTTTGATAATAAAATATATTTAATGAGAAGAATGGTAAAATATGCTATGGAATATTTTTTTTTTATATTTGAGGCTAAATATGTTAATCTGTATGAAATTCAAGTTTACTCGTACTTTGTGGATGATGTCTCAGTTTCCTTTTATATCTACGAGTCTATATTTTTCATACTCCAACAATAATTGGATTTGTATTCTTGCTCTTACTTATGTGAATTTGGGTAAGTTAGTAACTTAAATAGTTTGGTCTTGATTTAATTATTAGCAAAACAGAGATGAACTCTTTTATCTAAATATTTATGGACCAGTCTAAAATACTGTTTATTAACTGTGAGGCAGGGTTGAATTTTCTTCTTTCATTTCTCCTCCATGAAATTGATAACCAGACAGATTAAAATTTCCTTTTGGTAATAGTTTGGGGTTTGTTTTTTTTTCTTACTTCGGAGTCCCAGAACAATGGAGACCAGTGCAATAGGGAGTAATATAAAACTTTCAGTCCCTTCTCTAGAGGATTATTTCCTACCCAGATACTCACTAGGAATATTTATCCTTCAAACATTAAATAAAGACAAGGCAAAAGACTTGTTCTAGTTAAGCCTCCTGCAATCACTAACTATTCAATCCCAAGCCAAGTCCTTTAAGTTCTTTGAATTTTGTATGCCTCTTTTGAAAAATAAGTTAGGGAACCTGGCATTGATAGGTAAAATTTGACATCGCCTTTATGGGGAAAGTTGGAAGAGATGTAACTGAAAAGGTTGAGGTAGAATGTTCTGCTGCCATGGTTTATTCAACCCTGTGTATCAAGTGGGACAAGGCAGTTCTGATCAATGAGAAGAGAATGAGAGGGCATCTAGCATGAGGGCAATTTCTTGGAAACTATTTGTTTCACAAATATTATGTTTTATGCACTATTCAAGAGATAAGAAGTAACAGTATACAAGTCCAATTATTTCCTTGTTTTCATGGAATATTAAAAACATCAACAAATAATCACAAAAATAGACAAGATAATTTCAGAAGGTGACGTACTAGGAAGAAAATCAGACAGGGTGAGATAATGATGAGATCATGACTGTGGGGAAGAGGTGACTCAATGATCCATGCACATCACTTGTTATATTTATACAGGAATAGGCAAAAGTAGGTTAAATTGCCAGCCATCATTACCTAAAAAGATAAATGATAAGTACAGATACAGTATAACAACAATAATAAGAAGAAAACAAATAATAAAAATAATAGTATAGTTAATAAATAATAATATAAGAATAAACTCTACTTCTTATTCATCTTTTAGGCACTTATGATGAATCTAAAAAAAAAATCTAGAATTCTAACTAGAGCTGAGAACTCTAATCTGAGAACTCAATAGTTAATTCTCTTGTTTTACAAATAAGGACCAAAACATCCAGGTAAATTGACAACATTCAGTCATTTATTCCTGCGATATACAGATAATGGATAATGGAATTTTATACTTGAAACCTACATAATTTTATTTACTGATGTTACCTCAATAAATTAAATTACTTTAAAAATCAATATAAATTTTTAAATAAAAATATTAGTAATTAAAAAAACTAAACTCTGTTTTGAGTACCGAAAACAATAAACCTACTTTTGCCCACCCTGTATAACAGGAAGAGTTCAACTCTGCAAAGATATAAGAGAGGCCCAGTTAATGACTAAAAGTAAGGAATTAGACTATTACCACTTCTCTACCAAACCCATTTGTGGAGCCTCAAGATGTAACACTGACAAAGTTTTGGTTAGATTCTGTTTTAGGCTTTATCAGTCACTAATTAACTTCTGCTCATCAATTTCTTTATAGGTAAAATGTAAGAAAGGAAACAAGGATATTATGAAAATTGATTATTTTCACTTTTCACCTATAAAATATTAGTAGTAAGCTCTGCCTTGCCTATTTGTTGGGTAGCTTTAAAGATGAAATGAGATAATGGATGGATAACCAGTTTATTGAAGAAAACTTAGTGGGATATTAATATGAAACAATTTTAGTTTTTTTTTCTTAATCACTGCTTTTGGTCATGTTATTTTGATGTCTACTTTCTCTGTCTCTTAATGACATTGTAGACAGATACCGTAATTTTTCTGGTCTCTTTCAGTAATTCAAACTTAACCCAGTCTCGTTAAATATTTAAATTACACAACTTATTTAAAGCTCCATTGTTTTCTACTTTGGACCTTAGCTGAAATTCCAATAAAATAAGAAAACTCCCAGTCAACATCTTGATAAGATTTGTAAAGACAATTTTTTAGACTACTAGCACCATAAGATGTAAGGTGCAGTTAACGGTAGTGCTTACAATTCCTAACTTATTTTATGCC
The DNA here is from genome assembly GCF_036850995.1 of Saccopteryx leptura. Classification (NCBI taxonomy): domain Eukaryota; kingdom Metazoa; phylum Chordata; class Mammalia; order Chiroptera; family Emballonuridae; genus Saccopteryx; species Saccopteryx leptura. The sequence goes on along the minus strand of NC_089509.1, from coordinate 24,977,615 downwards.
AAAGCTTAGAGAAGAAAGAACCTATGTCATGGTAGCTAACCAAGAAACTTAACTCTCTGCAAGCAACTAAAGGAGCTTAAAAATAAAACTGAAGCCAATGTTTGCAAAAAGGTAGGATTCAATCATTGATATTTGCCTAAAAGTCTAGAACAGCTGTGCATACAGCAACTTCTCACCAGTCAGAGGCTGTAATCAGAGAGCATCTAGTGAGAGAATGTCAAGATTCTTTTACATCTCAAATGTGAAAATCAGGACAGAACACTTAAAGAAATTTGGAAAATAATTAGGATATTTTAAAAACTAGATTTTTGTTATAATATGCCATATTATTGATGCTTTATAACAAATAACTTTTAGAAAAATCAAAACTGCATTTTAGAAAACCACTATTTTGCGATGTATTACACACTATAATATTTATAAATGTATTATTTTGGAATATTGCTAAACACTGAAACCAACATCTAATGAACTGAACAGTAAATTATTTCATTATGAAAGAGAAAGTGATTTAATTTTCTCATTTTTCCATAAGCAGATTGCCATTTTTTCCTGCTCATTAAATAAAAAAAGATGAAAAGTATATCTTAAATTCTGTCTAAAATTAAAGATATCATAAAGGCCAATTTATTTTTGGGGCAGGTTGACAAAATACATTCATTTATAAATTCTTCATGCATTCTATAATTTTTACAAATGCTTTGCTTTTCTATAAAAATGATCTAAATGTCCAAGTTTATTATTTAAATTAAAAGTTTGTACACAATTGCTTTGCAATATTTCTATTTTCCAAAAGCTACAGCGATCTTTTTTTTATGTTTATTAAGGCATTTTTTTCTCTTTAAGTAACAAGTATGTAATCATCATCCTGGAAAGAAACAAGGAAAGATTTTTCTATAATTTTATTAATAAACATGCTCAAAAATCAAAAGTATAAATACTTTTTATAGAGAAAATTTACATATCTGTGTATTTATCAAAATTTATACTTCCACCAGCTACACCCTACCTTTTTTCCCTGGTGAGTAAAAAATAACTCATTTCCTCTCTAAATATATTAAAGAGAACATTCTCAGAGTTTAGTATGGATACAAAATAATTTTTTTGCATGTAGTTATCCAATATTTCCAGCCTATTTGTTGAGAAAGCTATTCTTGCCTTTACACCATTGTCAAAACTCAGTTGTTTATATAGGTGTGGGTTAATTTTTTAAGGCTTTATTCTGTTCTACTCTTCTGTTTAGCAATCTTTATATTGATTGATTATATTATATTAACCATATTATATTGATTACTTTAGTTTTATACTAATTTTAAAATCAGTTATTATTAGCCCTTCAGTTCTGTACTTTATTCCAAGTTATTTTGACTATGCCACATATTTCAAATTTTCATGTAAATTTTATAATCAACTATCCAGTTTATTTAGAAAGTATGCTGTAATTTAACTAAATTAAATTGATTAATTTAGGGAGAACTGACATCTTGGCAATATTATCTTTTAAGAAATAAACAAGATATATCTTTCATTTATTTTTAACATGTCTTTATAATGTTTGTTGTTATCATGTATGGGTTTTTTCACAATTTAGCCATTTTATATTTCTATTGAATTGTCAATGGTACTATTTTTATTTTTAAGGTTTTTTTATTATTAGCTGATGTATATAAACATAAAAATGTCATTTGCATATTTATATTGTGTCCTTTAACATTGCTTGATTCCCTAATTCTAGTATCTTTTTGGTGAGTTCCATTATATTTTCCACATAGACAGCTATGTCATCTGCAAATCACTTTTTCTTTTTCAATCCAGTTGTCTTCTTCTTTTTTCCCCCTGAAGGACAATAACCAGAATTTCAAGCACTGGGCTGAATAAAAGTAATGAGAACAATTCCCTGTCTTATTTTGTTCCTGCTTTTAGTGCAAATGTCCAGTCATTCACCATTAAGTATGTTATCTTTATGCTTTTTCATAAATGCTCATAATCAATTGAAAAATCTCTTTACTTTTCCTAGTTTGCTGAAAGTTTTTATCAATAATAAGTGTCAAATGATTTTTCCCTATTCAGATGATTTATATGAATAATGATATTGATTGATATTTAGATATTAAACCAACTCTGCATTATTGGAATAAACACCACCAACTTGGTCATGGCCTTATACTTTTAATATACAGGGGGTTCTCAGGTTTCAATGGTGTTTACATATCATGTCAAGTTTAATATGCCCACACCCATAAAAATTTAAAAAATTGAGACATGAGTGTTTTGGTTTATGCCATTGGCGTCATACTCATGGACTATGTGGGCAAACTAGTTTGGCCGTGTGTGACAAAACACAGTAATGCAGCATCTGAGTAAGGGAGCTGGTGTCCCCCAGTACACTTACCTGCGCTATTTTGGACTGTTAAAAAGTGCAAGTGCTCCATTTATGTTAGGCTAGGTGTGTTTTGACTTGCACCAAAATTCGAGTTACATCACTGTCATAGGAAAGGAACTGTGTCATAACCCGAGGACCCTCTGTAGTTTCAGAGAACTTGCCCAAGGGTCAAAAGCTGCAAAAACCTTTCAGAGAAAATGAAGACTAAACAACTGGAAATTTAACTTACAGCCAAACAAAAATGATACCAATTGTCTAGGATATGACTTGGGCAACTTTCAACAACATGTGGTAGTGACTAGCCTACATTATCTGTAATACTATGGACTGTGTTCCTTGTATATCTATTCTGAAGAGGTAGATGGCTTACTCACTGGTGATTTCCTGGAACCCTGAAGGAATACAACACAGAATAAATGTAGGCACTTATTGGCAAAGATAAGATGGCCACTAAAACAAAAGTAATCCCAAAGACAATGAACCATAAATAATTACAAAATAGATTAGGAGAAAGAAAGAACACTTTCCTAAAACTTAACAGGTCCAGAAGATGGAATTTTATATCAGTAAAAGAAAAAAACAATTTTTAATGGAGATTTGTTTTATACTGATCTAAATTCTGATTTGTACCATTACATCAAATGAGTAGCTGTTCGTCTAGAAATATATGCATTTACTATTTAATAATGTTCTTAAAAAACTTATTTTGAATATACATTTTCTTTTACTTTCTGTATTTTTTTCTTTTATTTTCCCTGAAAATTCTGTAATGTTATAGCAAGAATTTAATTGTTTAGTTAAAATCTGACATTCAAAATGTCAGTTAAGATTTTCAATATAGTTCAACTTCAAAACCAGACATCTTCTATTATTTTGCCTCACGTGAATTGGCAAACTTTTCCAGTGCCCATATATTGTAAGAAACCATATCATACATGCATACAAAAGATATCACTCCATGTGCATTAAGATAAAGAACACTGACTCTAATTATCAGTAAATATTGAAGGATACAATCATAAAATACTCAGATTTTAGCAGTGGGAACTAAATTCTGTGAAGAAATATTTAATATTAACTGAGCAAAAGGTTATATTACTAGTTAACTTCAGTTGATAATTTAAAAGAAATATGTGTAAGGAAATTTTAGTAATCTACAGACACTGAAAAGAAAAAGGGATGCATTTTTCTAATTAAAAATGAAAATAAAATTTAAAAATTATTTTTTCTAAGAACAAATGCAGACCAGTAATTAACTTTTTTATTGATTTTAATTTGTTGTGTTTACATAGTTACCAGTGTACCCCTGAATATATCTCCCTCTCTCATCCCTTGTTCTACTTGATACCCTCTTTGTCCCCTGCCCCCACTGCCTTCCCCCCTTTCCTCCATAATTTACTACCCTGTCCACTATCTCTCTCTTATGTTTACATACTTTTTTTAAAGATTTTATTTATTCATTATAGAGAGGGGAGAGAGAGAGAGAAGGGGGGAGGAGCAGAAAGTATCAACTCCCATATGTGCCTTGACCAGGCAAGCCCAGGGTTTTGAACCTGCAACCTCAGCGTTTCCAGGTTGACACTTTATCCACTGCGCCACCACAGGTCAGGCTAATGTTTTTCGTTTCTTTGATCCCCTCCTCTCTTCTCCTTTTCCTCTAGACTGTTTGACCCTTTCTCTGCCTGTCTTCTATTCCTCAGTTCACATTGTTCATTGGATTCCTCATATGAATGAAGTCATATGATATTTTTCTTTCTCTGCCTGAATTATTTTGCTTAGCATAATAGACTCCAGGTACATCCATGTTGCTGCAAAATTTTCTTCTTTTTGATGGCCATGTAGTACTTCATTGTGTATCTGTAACACACTTTTTGATCCACTAATCTACTGATGGACACTTGGGCTGTTTCCAGATCTTGGCTATTGTAAACAATGCTGCAATAAACATGGGGGTGCATTTCTTCTTTTGAATTGATGATCTATTATTCTTAGGATATATTCCTAGAAGTGGGATAGCTGGGTCAAAAGGCAGTTCTATTTTTAATTTTTTGAGGAATATTCATATTGTTTTTCACAATGGCTGTACCAGTCTACATTCCCACCAGCAGTGCAGGAGGGTTCCCTTTTCTCTGCACCCTCACCAGCACTTGTTATATGTTGTTTTGTTGATGAGCGCCATTCTGACAGGTGTGAGGTGGTATCTCATTCTGGTTTTAATTTGCATTTTTCTATTGATTAGTGATGTGGAGCATTTTTTTATATGCCCATTGGCCATCTGTATGTCTTCTTTGGAGAAGTGTCTATTCATTTCTTTGCCCAATTTTTGATTGGATTGTTTACTTTTCTGGTGTTGAGTTTTACAGATTCTTTGGAGATTTTGATTATTAACCCCTTATCAAACGTGTTGGCGAATATGTACTCCCATTCTATGTGTTGCCTTTTTATTTTGTTCATGTTGTCTTTAGCTGTGCAAAAGCTTTTTAGTTTGATATAGTCCCATTTGTTCATGCTGTCCTTTATTTCACTTGCCGTGGAGATAGATCAGCAAATATATTGTTGCGAGAGTAGCCAGAGAGCTTACTGCCTATGTTTTCTTCCAAGATGATCATTATTTCACAACTTACATTCAAGTCTTTTATCCACTTTGAGTTTATTTTTGTGAATGATGTAAATTGTTGGTCTAGTTTCATTTTTTTGCAGGTAGCTGTCCAATTTTCCCAACACCATTTGTTAAAGAGACTCTCTTTACTCTATTGTATGCCCTTACGTCCTTTGTCAAATATCAGTTGACCATAAATGTAAGAGTTTATTTCTGGGATTTCTATTCTGTTCCATTGATATGTATGCATCTTTTTATGCCGGTACCAAGCTGTTTTGATTACAATGGCTTTGTAGTATAACTTGATATCAGGAAGTGTGATACCCCCCACTTTATTGTTCTTTTTCAAGGTTTCTGAGGCTATTTATGTTCTTTTTTGTTCCATATAAATTTTTGGAATATGTGTTCTATATCTTTGAAGTATGACATTGGTATTTTAATAGGAATTGCATTGAATTTATAGATTGCTTTGGGTAGTATAGACATTTTAATAATGTTTATTTTTTCTATTCATGAATACGGTATATGCTTCCACTTGTTTGTATCTTCCTTGATTTTTTTTAATCAATGTTTTATAATTTTCCGAGTACAGGTCTTTCACCTCCTTGGTTAATTTTATTCCTAGGTACTTTATTTATTTATTTTTTTTGCAATAGTGAAGGGGATTGTTTCCTTAACTTCTCTTTCATACAGTTCATTGTTGCTGTGTATAAATGCCACTGATTTCTGAATATTGATTTCATAACCTACTGCCTTTGCTGAATTCTTTTATTGGTTTCAGTAGTTTTTTTTTACTAGACTTTAGGGTTTTCTATGTATAGTATCAAGTCATTAGCAAATAATGAAAGTTTTACTTCTTTTCCAGTTTGGATGCCTTTTATTTCTTCTTCTTGTCTGATTACTGTGGCTAGGACTTCCAAAACTATGTTGAATAAGAATTGTGAAAGGGGTCACCCCTGCCTTGTTCCTGCTTTTAAGGGGATTGCTTGTAGTTTTTGCCCATTGAGTATGATGTGGGCTGTGGGTCTGTCATAGATGGTCTTTATCATGTTGAGGTATGTTCCCTGTATTCCTACTTTGCTGAGAGTTTTGATCATAAATGGGTGCTGGATTTTATCAAATGCTTTTTCTACATCTATTGAAATTATCATGTGGTGTTTATCCTTTCTTTTGTTCATGTGATAAATCACATTGATTGATTTGCGAATATTGTACCAGCCTTGCCTCCCTAGAATAAATTCCAATTGATCATGATGTATGATTGTTTTCCTGTATTGCTGGATCTCTTTTGATAATATTTTGTTGAGAATTTTAGCATATAATTTCATCATGGATTTTTGTCTATAATTTTCTTTCCATGCAGTGTCTTTACCTGGTTTTGGAATGAGGATTATATTCGCTTCATAAAAGGAGTTTGGAAGTTTTTCCTCCTCATGAATTCTTAGAAATAGCTCAAGAATAATATGAGTTAGTTCTTTGAATATTTGGTAAAATTCACCTGTGAAGCCATCAAGCCTAGGACTTTTGTTTTTTGGGAGTTTTTTGATAACTGTTTCCATGTCTTTTGGTGTAATTGGTTTGTTTAGGTTTTCTGATTCTTCAATATTGATTTTTTTTTAATAATTTTATTTTTTTAATGGGGTGACATCAATAAATCAGGTTACATATATTCAAAGATAACAAGTCCAGGTTATCTTGTTGTTCAATTATGTTGCATACCCATCACCCAAAGTCAGATTGTCCTCTGTCACCTTCTATCTTGTTTTCTTTGTGCCCCTCCCCCTCCCCCTTTCCCTCTCCCAATTCCCCCTCCCCCCAGTAACCACCACACTCTTATCAATGTCTCTTAGTTTCACTTTTATGTCCCACCTACGTATGGAATAATGCAGTTCCTGGTTTTTTCTGATTTACTTATTTCGCTTCGTATCATGTTATCAAGATCCCACCATTTTGCTGTAAATGTTCCGATGTCATCATTTCTTATGGTTGAGTAGTATTCCATAGTGTATATGTGCTACATCTTCTTTATCCAGTCATCTACTGATGGGATTTTTGGTTGTTTCCATGTCCTGGCCACTGTGAACAATGCTGCAATAAACATGGGGCTGCATGTGTCTTTACGTATCAATGTTTCTGAGTTTTTGGGGTATATACTCAGTAGAGGGATTGCTGGGTCATAAGGTAGTTCTATTTTCAGTTTTTTGAGGAACCACCATACTTTCTTCCATAATGGTTGTACTACTTTACATTCCCACCAACAGTGTATGAGGGTTCCTTTTTCTCCACAGCCTCTCCAACATTTGCTATTACCTGTCTTGCTAATAATAGCTAATCGAACAGGTGTGAGGTGGTATCTCATTGCCGTTTTGATTTGCATTTCTCTAATAGCTAAAGAAGATGAGCATCTTTTCATATATCTGTTGGCCATTTGGATTTCTTCCTGGGAGAAGTGTCTGTTCATATCCTCTTCCCATTTTTTTATTGGATTGGTTGTTTGTTTGTTGTTGAGTTTTATGAGTTCTTTGTATATTTTGGATATTAGGCCCTTATCTGAGCTGTTGTTTGAAAATATCTTTTCCCATTTATTTGGCTTTCTGTTTATTTTGTTATCAGTTTCTCTTGCTGAGCAAAAACTTCTTAGTCTGATGTAGTCCCATTCATTAATTTTTGCCTTCACTTCTCTTGCCTGTGGAGTCAAATTCATAAAATGCTCTTTAAAACCATATTGATTTTTAATGATTATATTTTTTAAGGAATTTAACCATTTCATCGTGGTTGTCTCATTTTTGGGCACATAGTTCTTTATAGTATTTTCTCACAATCTTTTGAATTTCTGCTGTGTCAGTTGTTACTTCTCTTTCATTTCTAATTTTATTTATTTGAGCACTCTTTTTTTCTTGGTGAGTGTGGTTAAAGGTTCATTGATCTTTTTTACCTTTTCAAAGAACCAACTTTTATTTTATTTTTTTATAAATAAATTATTATTAATTTTAATGGAGTAACATCAATAAATCAGGGTACATATATTCAAAGAAAATATGTCCAGGTTATCTTGTCATTCAATGATGTTGCATACCCATCACCCAAAGTCAGATTGTCCTCCATCACCTTCTATCTAGTTTTCTTTGTGTCCCTTGCCCCCCTCCCTCCTTCCTTCCCTGCCCTGTAACCACCACACTCTTGTCCATGTCTTTTAGTCTCATTTTTATGTCCCACCAATAAATGGAATCATTCAGTTCCTGGCTTTTTTTGATTTACCCATTTCACTACGTACAATGCTATCAAGATCCCACCATTTTGTTGCAAATGATCCAATGTCATCATTTCTTATGACTGAGTAGTATACCATGGTGTATATGTGCCACATCTTCTTTATCTAGTCTTCTATTTTTTTTTTTACAGTGATTAAAGCCTTTAAGCAATCTCTTGGCCAATACAGCAAGAATCTATAAGAGTAGTGTCCTTAACATGTTCACTAAGTCCAGGTTGACACCACCACCATTCTAAATCCCTGGAAATGGAAGCCAATCCCAGTTCAGTCAATTAGGATCTGTCACAAGGAGCAGGAGTCCAGGAAAAGTCCACATCCAGGAAAACTCTGCATGGCACTGGAATTGTTGTCAAAATTCTATACTTTGCAGCTCACGTCCAAGTCCCAATGACCGCTGCTTTTAGCTGGTAATGATTCAGGTAGACTGGAAAAGCCATCTGCAAAATGTATGGAGATGGAGCTTCTGTTCTCCTCTGCCTGGAGAGATGAGACCAGGTTGCTTTTCCCTGGAGCTCTGCGACTGTGGTGTGGTAAAGAGAACCTTGGGATACACTAAGCTGGGTGGCCAAGATAAATTCATAATAGAAGTTGGCAAAAGGGGGAAAAAGAGCTCTAAATTAGGAGTAAGCCCCAGCCTGAAATATGAGTGGGGCATTGAGGTAGGAGGAATAAAGGAAACACTATATATTAAACAAAGCAGCAGAAAATAGGACTATCAACACCCACAACAGAGATCTTTGAGGGAAGAATAAAAAACCTGACTATTCAGGCAAGACATAGTTAAGTGGCCCTTGTGCAAATGAGATCAGTTTACCTGCTTCTTGGAAGAAATACCCTAGGCTCACCTACAGTGTCGTAGATGGGGCCAACGGCCCTGGGCACATTCAGCCTTCAGTGGCAAACCCCAGCATTCTGGGCAAGGTTAGGTCATAGGTGGCAGGAGCAGGGCTGGAAGAGACTGAACCTTCCCTTAGAGGAGCGAGGGGGAAGCCTACCTTCTAGTGGCCCTTTTTCCTCACAGGAAAGGCATGTAAGCCTGGCAGGCTTTAGCTCAATGACCTTCCTATTCACTATTGAAGCAGGACCCAGATGGAATCCTATGAGACCCCTTTGGGGCGTTGGAGCCTTTAAGGGTGTATCGTAAAAGCTGGTAGTTCACCTGATCTCTATTGGGCTTTTTCTGACTCTTGGTACCTTAAAAACCATGCTCAGAAGATCTCGCTGAGGGGTTTGAGGATCCCCGTCTGCCTATATAAACCTTTTCTGTATATCTGGAGGTATTTGGAAAGAGACAAAACAGTGTTATTAGCTGGATCAAATAAAAGAAGGTAGAAGTTTGCGGGAGAAAAAGATTTGGTGTCTCCTGTTCATCAGCATTCAAAAGAAATTTAAAATTTTTTTAAGTAAAAAGCATGATATGGTAGACCCATAGGAGTTCCAGGATATGACTCCCCCCTTTTAAATTTTTTTAAATTGACTTTAAAATATTTGCTGGGTACACTTTAATAATACCTTGACTTTAAAGATTGTAAGAAATACCCATAATTCAAAAGGTTTGACAAAATAGAGTAAATGCTTTTGCTACATATGCAGGAGCATTGTCAGTTTAACCAGCTTAGGAAATCCAATAATAGAACAATGCATACAGACAATAAGCTATAACATGCTTACCATCCTCTCCTGTTCTGACAGAGGTTACTATAAATCCAGAATAGGTATCCACTGTAACATGGATACAGGACTGTTTGCCAAGTGAAGGTATATGAATAACATCCATTTGCCAAAGTTGTCCTGGTAGGAGTCCTTGAGGGTTAATTGTAGAATAGGACCCCTAAGAAAGGATTTATCAATTTGCCATGCTGCTTCCCAAGAAAGCTGAAACTGTTTACACAGGGCTGCAGAGTTCTCGTGATGAATAGTATGAGACTGAATTGCTTGATCTGTCATGGTTACTCCAAAAATTTTCTTTTGGGGAGCTTGATCAACAAGGGCATTCCCTTGTGCTAAAGCTCCAGGGAGCATGGAGTGAGCTTGAGTATGTCCTATAGAACATGGAGCTCTATGTTGACATACAAGTCTTTGAAGAAGTAGGAACTGCTGAAATAGTTTATCAGCATTTGTCCCTAAGACAGCAGTCTTTATAGTGAAAACAATCATTAGTAAATTATTGCTGTCTGTATATAGATTAAATGAGGAATATGGTAAATGCTGAAAAGCCATGATAATGGCATATAATTCTAGTTTGAGCTGATTTTAAGTTGACTGTTTCAGTATAAAGTTGTGCATTGATTTGCAAAAGCAATTTGCCATTTAGTGGAAGTTTCCCAGAGCCATTGTAGTTGATCCTTTGAAAAAAGGAAAAACAATAATTGTGAGGCTCAAAACATATAAGCTGTAAGGGTCACCTATACCCCTTGATAATCCAGGAAGTGACAAGATCAAAATATGGAAGTGTATTCCATGGCCTATTAGATGGTTCAGTGTGCCCAAGCTGTAGCTGCTCTTGTACCAATTGAGCAGCTGCCCTAAGTTTCTCCTGAGAAAGGGGCCATTGGTCTACCCATACAGGATTATCTGATTTCCAAGTAATTGGGTCTGCACAGTGCATTATTGGGGTAGCAGGAGCTACTAAGGTCCATATGCTAAATTTTGATATCCTAATCCACACCTTCTGGTATTGGGTGCCACTTCTATGGGGGTGAGAATTCCTCACTGTTCTTTCCATAGTCCCTTAGTGGGCAAAAATCCCTGATCAAGCATCTGAGTACCATTAGGACTGACAAGCAACGCTACCATATTTTTCAAAACATCTCTACCCCACAAATTAACTGGCCATCCAGGGAGCACATAAGGCTTAAAAAATCCAGAATGACCTTCTTAATCCTCCCAATATAAAAAACTAAAACTTTGTTGAGGGGATTTACTCTGCCCTATACCTTGTAATTCTGTGGCTGCTGCATGAGTGGGCCAGGAAGGAGGCCAATGTAGCTTAGCAATAACAGATACATCAGCTCCGGTATCTAAAAGTCCTTTAAGTTTATGCCCATGTATTGTTAGTTCCATTTCAGGTCGATCCTGACCTATTTTTTTAAATCCAATTGACAAAGTCAGAGGAGCCAAATCACCAGTTTTCTTGGGGCCCATTTTGCAGGATGTGGCCTGAGAAGCAGAATTAGCATCCTTATACTATTCTTCTAACTGCCTGAATTATCCATGAGACAAATTCTTTTTTTTCATTAATTTTAATGTGGTGACATTGATAAATTAGGGTACATATGTTCATAGAAAACATCTCTAGGTTATTTTGACATTTGATTATGCTCCATCACCCAAAGTCCAGTTGTCTTCCGTCACCTTCTAACTGGTTTTCTTTGTGCCCCTCCCCTCCCCCAACCCCCTCCCTCTTCTCCCCCCCCCCAACCTGTAACCCCCACACTCTTGTCCATGTCTCTGAGTCTCATTTTTATGTCCCACCTATGTATGGGTGAAACCAGCTTTTGGTTTCATTGATCTTCTGTATTTTTTTTTTTTTTTTTTGCCTCTATGTCATTTATTTCTGTTCTGATCTTTATTATTTCCTTCCTTCTACTTCCTCTGGATTTTACTTGCTGTTCTTTTTCTAGTTCTTTTATATGCAGGATTAAGTTGTTTATTTGAGCTTTTTCTAGCTTTTTAAAGTATGCCTGTAATGCTATGAACCTCTCTCTCAGGACAGCTTTTGCTGTGTCCCATAAATTTTGAGTTGTTTATTCATTTTTATTTATTTCAAAAACTTTTTTTTTATTTATTTATTTTTTTTTTTTGTATTTTTCTGAAGCTGAAAACAGGGAGAGACAGTCAGACAGACTCCCGCATGCGCCCCACCGGGATCCACCCGGCACGCCCACCAGGGGCGACACTCTGCCCAACAGGGGGCGATGCTCTGCCCCTCCGGGGCGTAGCTCTGCCACAACCAGAGCCACTCTAGCGCCTGGGGCAGAGGCCAAGGAGCCATCCCCAGCGCCCGGGCCATCTTTGCTCCAATGGAGCCTTGGCTGCGGGAGGGGAAGAGAGAGACAGAGAGGAAGAAGGGGGGGTGGGGGGTGGAGAAGCAAATGGGCGCTTCTCCTATGTGCCCTGGCCGGGAATCGAACCCGGGTTCCCCGCACGCCAGGCCGACACTTAATTTTTTCTTGATCTTACTGTTAACCCATTCATTATTTAAAAGCATGCTATTTAGTCTTTAAGTGTTTGAATGTTTTTCAGTTTTTCTATTATACTTGATTTCTAATTTCTTGCTATTGTGGTCAGAGAAGGTGCTTGATATGATTTTAAATTTATTAAGACTTGCTCTGTGTCCTAAAATGTGGTCTATCTAGAAGAATGTACCATAAGCACTTAAAAACTATGTATATTTTGTTGCTTTGGGGTGAAAGGTTCTAAAGATATTTAGTAAATCCAGTTGATTTAGTGTGTCATTTAAGACCACTGTTTCTTTGTTAATTTTCTGTCTGGAGATTCTATCCATTGATGTTAGTGGGGTATTAAAATCCCCTAATATTATAGTATTGCTGTTGATCTCACTCTTTTTGTCCATCGACGTATGTTTTATATATTTAGGTGCTCCTATATTAGGCTCAAATATATTTATAATAGTTATATCTTCCTCTTGTAATGCTCCTTTTATCATTATGTAGTGGCCTTCTTTATCTCTTATGATAACCTTTGTTTTAAAGTTTATTTTTTCAGATATTATTATTGCTAACCCAGCTTTTTTTTTCTTTCTATTTGTGTGAAATACTTTTTCTATCCCTTTACTTTCAATCTGTGTGTATCTTTTGTTCTGATGTGGGTCTCGTAGGCAGCATATGTACGGGTCCTGTTTTCTTACCCATGGAGCTACCCTATGTCTTTTGTATGGAGCATTTAATCCATTTACATTTTAGGTTATTATTGATATTTAGTTGTTTACTGCCATTTTATTCTTTAGATCTATAATCTCTTTTTCTTGAGTTCTTTTTTTCTTTGCTCTTTCTACAGCAAGCCTCTTAAAATTTCCTGCAGTACTGGTTTGGTTGTAATAATTCCTTGAGGTGTTTTTTTTTTTCTTTTTTTTTTTTTTTTTGTCTAGGAAGCTTTTTATTTCTCTTTCAATTTTAAACAATAATCCTGCTAAATAAAGAAGTCTTGTTTGCAGGCTCTTGTTTTGCATTACTTTAAATATTTCTTGACAATCCCTTCTGGCCTCAAGTGTTTCTGTTGAAAAGTTGGATGTCACCCTTATGAGGGCTCCTCTATAGGTACTTGACTTCTTTTCTTTTGCTGTTTTTAGTATTTTTTTATCTCTTAACTTTGGTATTTTAATTATGATATGCCTTGATGTAGGCCTCATTGGGTTTCTTTTTATTGGGACTCTCAGTACTTCTTGAACTTGTGTGACTTTTTCCTTCATCAATTTAGGGAAGTTTTTCGCTATTATTTCTTCAAACAGGTTCTCTATCCCTTGTTCTTTCTCTTCTCCTTCAGGAGCCCCTGTGATGGAGATGTTATTTTTCTTCATATTGTCACAGAGTTCTCTTTGTTTCCTCAGCCTCTTTTCTTTTTGCTCCTCTGTTTCTGTGTTTTATTTATCTTGTTCTCTAATTCTCTGAATCAGTCTTCTGCTTCATCCTGCCTCCTTTTGATTCCTTCTAGTGTAGTCTTCATTTCTGTTATTGTAATTGCCATTTCTAATTGATTTTTTTTATGATTTCAGTGTCTTTTTTGATGCTTGCAATTTCTTTATTTAGGTGCTCATTAAGTCCATCATTGTTAATTAGAGATTTTTAAGCATCCTAACAATCATTATTTTAAACTCTGCATCTGGTAATTTGATAACTTCCATCTCATTCAGTTCTTTTTCTAGGCATTTTTCTTGTTGATTCATATGGTTTATATTTCTCTGTCTTCCCATTATTACTGTGTGTGGTTTGCAAGCTTGTTAGAGTTGTATGTCTGAGGTTGTTTTATGGAATGTGGCTTCTCCTCCAGGACTTTATTCCTCAGTCTTTGCTTGTTGGTTGGATTTTAATTCTCCCTAACTAGTAGAGCTGCTTAGATGTTTTAATTTTCCTGATGTTTTTTGCTGAGTCCAGCAGGAAGTGTCTGTGTTTATTGATCCTAGTAGAGAGCTTCTGTGTTTGCTGATCCCAGCAGGGGGCTTCTGTGTTTAGGAGGGGGGGAAGTGGGCATATCTTTTTTTTTTTTAGTTGAAAATGTATCCAGGAATATGGTGGGTGTGACCTCTGAGATTCTGAAGGTATGGTCTGCCTCAGTAACTCTTCAAGGCTGGGGGCATTCTCAGTATGAAGGGGAAGGTGTAGCTTGGTTCTCCATGGAAACCTGAGTCACTTCTTTACTTCCTTCTTTCTGAACAACCTTTCATGGTGATTGGATTTGGCGAGCTCTTTGGAGGTGGGTCAACTGGTTCCATGCTTGGCTTGTGCAGGGCAGAGGGAGCGACCCATCCCCCAGCTATGGCCACCTCAGCACTGGAGAATGACTCAGGTTAGCTCAGGCTACCCTCTCCCCATCACAGTTTGTGTCCTGTGGCTTGATCTCCCCATTCTTCTCATGCAAGACCAGTCCTCTCAGCCCTCCTCACCTCTGAAGCCCCTGGCAAGTGGCTATGAGTGATATTTTCTGTGCTGGCCCTCTAAGGCTGCACATTCTTTTGCCAGTTGCTTCCCATAGGCAGGACTCTTGTTCTTCTCCCCAGTGAATGCTCTCAGCCTCTCTCCTCCAGTCCCTAGGTTTCTAGGCTGGGGCTCTGGACCTGGGACTGAGGACCCCCACTTCTCAGGGTTTCTCTCCTTGCAATGGGAGCCCTTCTGGACCCTCAGTCTCAGCCTCCCCTTGCTCCTGGGAGTGGGGGAGCCCCCACCATGCCCCCACACACCCTACCAGGATTAGTGTGGATTTTTCTGTGCTCCTTGGTTTTCGAGTCCTGTTCTTTCAGTCCAAAGTTGGTTTTTCACAATGATTGTTCTTAAATTAATTTGTAATCCAGTTTGGTCATGGCAGGTGTCAGTTTGTGCATCTGCCTACTTTGCTGCCATCTTGGAATCTCCCTCAGTAATTAACTTTTAAGTCAACTATTACTTGCATTTTTGAAAATTTACATGTAGTTTTTCACCTTACGCTTTCACATTCACAAAATACATTTTTGCTCACTAATATCCATTGTTTTTATTATGACAATAGCCACCTCATTTAATTTTTGGGGTGGGGAAACACTCTACCATATACAGTGGTACCTTGAGATAACAAATTTAATTTGTTCTGTAACCGAGCTCATAAGTCAGTCAAGTTGTATATTAAACTGCCAATAGTGGACCTGTGCGCCAATGCGCCAACGAGCAGCAGCTTTCCAAATCATGACTTGTATCTTGGAATTTCACTCAGATCTTGAACAAAATAATGGACCAAGTCACAGCTTGTATCTTAAAAAAATTGTATGTTGATTTGTTTGTATTTCAAGGTACCACTGTAATATATAGTTTTGGAAGGGAATAATCTTAATCTCATTTTCTTCAGAATTTACTTGGTAATCCTAACCTAATCTAATCATAATATTCCATTACACTAACTGCAGTGGTTTAGGTCAATGATTATAAAGATTTATTTAGAAAAATATTCTTAGCTAAGGATAATGTTATAATATCAAACATTCTTTTAAAAGGTTTAAATAGATTAATCCTTCAAAACTCCTAGGTGTTACAGACCGGCACTACCCTTTTTAGAGATGAATCTAAGACACTTAAGAGATTATGAAGTTAAATTCATGCCCAAGGTCAGAGTTGATGTCTGAATCTAGGCAAATCTGACTCATAAGTGTGATAATTTATATGTTTAAAAATCTATGTGATCTTTGAACAATTGGAGAAAGATAGCTCTCTTCTCTCTGGATGTGGAGCTGAGGATAAAAGCCTGGAGCTTCCAGGAGCCAATGTGTAGAGTCTAAGAATGAAGTCATTCCAGACGGGAACACAGAAAGTGAAGTGATGGAGAGAAAAGGAGAGCAGATCCAGGAGACTTGTTTTTTGTTTGTTTGTTTTTTATTGTTGTTTTTTTTTTTTTTACAGAGACAGAGAGAGAGTCAGAGAGAGGGATAGATAGGGACAGACAGAGAGGAATGAAGAGAGATGAGAAGCATCAATCATCAGTTTTTTGTTGCAACATCGTAGTTGTTCATTGATTGCTTTCTCATATGGGCCTTGACCGTGGGCCTTCAGCAGATGAAGTATCCCCTTGCTTGAGCCTGCAACCTTGGATACAAGGTGGTGAGCTTTGCTCAAACCAGATGAGCCCGCGCTCAAGCTGGCAACCTTGAGGTCTTGAACCTGGGTCTTCCGCATCCCAGTCCGATGCTCTATCCACTGCCCCACCACCTGGTCAGGCTAGGAGTCTTGCCAGTAATACAATATGAGCCACTATTTCAGTTGTACAAGTACAGAATCAGGCTCTGACTCTGAAGTTTTATTTAGTGAGCCAATCATTTTTCTCTCATTTCATTTCATATAATTTTATTTTCCCAGTTTATATTGGGATTGTGAACTTGCAACTTGAGTTTTGACTAATAAATCCAAATGACATCTCCCCTATGTTTTAGAAAGTCCTTGTTTCAGTACTGGATTGAGTATCTCTGGGTTATCTCTGTTGCACAACATTTAAGACAAAATTTCTTCTGTATTCTTATATTTATTGTATATCTTCTTACTTAGGTTTCTCAAGCCTCATTTTTAAATAAATTAAATCTGAGGGTTAGGCATTCTGTATAGTTTTATTAATAGTAAGTTTTATTGTCTGCCCTCCAGACCAGATGCAGGCCTAATCATTTTCTGAGGCATGAGAAAACTTCCTTGTCTCTACATAATCTACTACTCAGTAAAAACCAATGAAATAAAAAAAATGTAAGGGTAGAATGTTTTCTTTTTTCTTACTTGAATAAATTGAAAATAAAGAATAAACTTGGAAAAACCATTAAAACCACATACCACAGATACAGAAGATTTTGTTTCACTGTCCTGGTATTATTGGTTCTCAGACTCCTTAGGAGCTTCTCAGGCATAATCTGAAACGGGCCTCCTTATTGGAAGGGCAGGAGAAGAACAAAAGAGAGCCAGACCACCCTATGCAGCTTGTCTTGGGTGATTGTAAGACCAGCAGATTTCCCATTCTTAAGTTTTCACAGTAAGGCCCTACTTAGATTCAGTCTCACGCATACTGGTGACTTTACCTGGATTCCGTTACTCTCCCAGTTTAGTTAGTCTCAACAGCACATTTCCATCTCTAGGATGTATTCTTGAAGCAGTCTGGAAATAGGGCAGGCAAAAGGAAGGCACATTGCAGTGACTGGGAGGGAGAAGCCTCCAATTGCCAGAGTCCAGCTCGTAGGTCAACAGGCTGTCAAGTCCTCTTGATGACCTCCTCCAGCATCTGGGCATTTGTCATCTGAATTCAGATTCAGAGTGATATCCAAAATTTTAATGCTATCTAAGTCAAGCCACATCTCAGGATCTTTTGGCAGCACTTTCCAGGGATCTACCTTGTTTGTGTAGGTTAATATATAAATGATGTTTGTTTGTATATCAGTATGCATATATGTATATGCATGCATATATATACTGGGGGATTTTGAACATCATTTTAGGTACTACATCTTATAAATTCGAAAAAATCAATTTAATGCAAAAGATCTGTTAGAAGTAAAACAATATTATGATAACAACCACCTAATAAAATATCCCTTTGAATATTTTCCAAGTATAGTGGTTAAAAGCCTAAATTCAGAATTTGAAACTTGGGTTCAAATTCAAACATTGCTTCTTATTAGTTGTTGTTGAATGAATAATTATTTTATGTGCCATATATTTTTTAACATAGGATCAAGACATTTGGCCTTTTTTTTTAACTTGAATAAATCTTTGAATATTAAGCCAGGCATTTCCTGGAAGCCTTTATCTTTCCTGAAAGAAGCAGTGTAGCTTCAAATCTTATGAAGGGATCAGAAATTCTGGTAAACTGGTTGGTTTTTTTTATGTCCAGGAAGTGCCCCGGTCTCTGGCTAGTATTCCAGGAATGATGACATATATGGCAGCAGTTCTGAGAACCTAGAGATGTGAAGACTTCCCCCCTCTGTAACTAACATATAACCTAATTTCCTAATGCTAAGTCTGTTGGGCTGATGTGCCTTAGACCTTTCGCTTGAGTCTTCAAAACTGAATTTGATGAAGCATTTATAACTCTAACAATGGGGAAAATATTTTATGACAGATAAATTGCAAAGGTTATTCAATAAGTCTTCTTTCCACCTCTCATTGCAAATGGTTTGAAGCTGGCCTAATTTGATGTTATAGTTGTTAATTTTTGTTTCAGATAATTAAAAAAAGTACAAATTAAAAAAGTAAAATTTCTGCTTTTAAATAAATAAACTTCTCTTTTGAAGATGAGGGAATTGAAAATAGGGAAGAGTTTCTTTTGTGTAGCTTAATTTCTACTTTGCTGAAATTCATGATCACTGTGTAGTATCAAAATCTGACATGTTTTTATGCAAGTTTGGAAACAGTAAAGTTTCAGAATCAATACAATCAGGATTTGTCAAGTTCCTTAAGGTCAGAAACTTTTACCTATGCCTTATTTTACTTTACCTTCCATGCACCCTCTCTCAAACCCTCAGCAATACCCCCTGCACATAGACATACACTGAGCTGCTAAACAATCTAACAATATGCATTGAGCTTTGTACAAACTTCAGTATATATTGTATGCTCTTTTATATTTTAAAGCAATACCTTAAAAATTCTAAATAAATTTGTTAAAAGGTTCTATAGTTCCATTTGGTCTTAACTTTATTTATCAGTAATAATTAATATAGTTCATTCTCTCTTATCTATACAAGTTGTGTATAGTAGTAATAAATCATGCAAAACATAATTTAGAAATCATTTCTATTGGTATGTGGAAAGTGTTATGTGATATTTTTGGAATAAATTTTCTTCCTTAATTATGTTTTGCTTAAGGTAATTAGTTTGCATTCCCTGAGCACACATCGACTGACAGTGGGAGAAACACTACAGCCCTGAAGTATTCTGAGAAAATATTTTAAAATGTTGCACCTGAAGCATATGCAGATACTTAACACTTGTCAATGTCCTGGGAACATTCTAAGGAATCTAATACTGTCTGGAGTAGTATTTAGTACTGATGATCAAATGCATGCATTTCTAACTTAACTCAGTTATTGTTCCCACCACACCAGTTTTATAAAAGAGATTCCTTAAACTAGATAGCTTAATGAAAGAAACTTAAGAGCAAATAAAAGTTCAGTTTATTGTTAGTTCTATCAAGTCTCTCACTGTGTGTGCATATGTATATATACAGTCACTTAAAAATATTTTATTTCTCTCTAGAACAATGTCTTTTTTGTTTGTGTGTTTACTTTTTTTTTTTTTTTTTGCTTCACTCTTTTGAGTTGTAGCTAAAAATTCACCCTTTTAAAGGTATTATTATATATAGCAAATGATTCCTGGAGCACTCTTGCTGCTCCTTGTTCATTATATTTTATATACTAGAAAGAAAGAAATTCTAAAATAACAACTGCACTATGCAGATAAAATACAATTGTGTTCCTCAGCAAACATTTTCATGCTATGTATTAAACAGGAGTGCACATATATACCTTGGATTTATGAAGTGCATTTTACAGGTATGGTAATAACCCATAGAGCCAAGACATAATAGTAAATGAAATGTAATAATACAGAATATGAATACTAATGCATATACCACAGACGCTGGCCCATGATAGATTTATAATGTTTCTTCCACTCTTGTGGTTTGTGTGTGTGTGTATTTTTCAGTATGATGACTCCTAATTTCCCAAAGGTAAATAATGATCTGTAATTTACTCCTTTCTGTTTGCAGTGTACTATATATTTTACTTAGGAACCTTTATTTTTCCCTCTTCAACTTAATGGATTCAAACCAGGCCTAACAAACCCAATAAAAGACAGATAAGGCTCAAATAGAAGGTGATATTTAGGTAATCTGAACTGCAAAAAACTATTATCAGTCAATGAGGCTAGGTCAGCTGGGAAAAGGATGTTCCTGATGGAGAATGTTAATGGAAATAAATGCATACAAAGAACAGAGTGGTAGGGGCTGATGACACATAAAAAGGGAGGAGATGGGAGTGAGGGAGAGAACGAATTAAAAAAAAATTAAAATGGCCCTAGTATAGCCCTCAAAAGGAAAATTAGCAAGAAAAACATATTAGACAGGAAATCAGGGAATGATGAATAGAGGGTCTTTTCTTGCAGATAAGGAGATTAGGTTTTACCTTGTGGAAGATACCTTCAAAGACTTTTAGATGGAAAATTACATAATGAGATTTGATTTTAAAAGATGATTTTGATAGAATGTGGAGAATGGCTTAAAAGTAAAATCCTGAAGTAGGGAGACCAGGCTGCAATCTATGGTGATATGCCAACTGAGCTAGATGAGGGAGGTCAGAGCGGAGGAGGAGAGGAAGATAATTCGAAATGTATTAAGGCAGTAGAATTAGCAGGCAAGATAGCTAGATAAGTTGCTGGGTGCCTACGGAAAGGAATCAAAGGGATCCTTGTTTCTTGTTTGGATGATTCAATGGATTGTGATGCCAGTCACTGAGATGGACAAAAACAAGTAAGAGAAGATTTGATATGTCTCTCGTTGGCTTGAGATTTATCTGCATTTGGAGAAGACATTATACATGCCATCATAAATGATTGACTGTGAGATACCAGAGACATCTAGGTGGAGTTGTTTAGTTACCAATTAGGAATATGGGTCTGGCTCCTAGAAGAGACCACTAAGCTTAAAATTTTAATATAAGAAAAAGGGGAATCATCAGTAGATGAAGTCATGGGAACTGGAGAAATTATTCATCTATCTTTTCATTAAACATTAAACCAATACACATATAAAAAGGACAGACTACATTCTTGTCATAGTGCTAATGGCAGTGTATAAGAAGTCATCAATGGGTTTTGTGTGAGTATTTACAGAGAAAGGAAAAGGATAAGCATTTATTAGATATTGACTATGAACCAGATAGAGCTTTACTGCTATTCTTTAATATTCACAATAATCTTATGAAGTAGGGATCATGCTCATTTTACATAAAAAGAAAGTAGGGAAGAGAGGAATTGAGATATAAAAATTTTATATCTCATAAGTCTCAGATCTGAACATCTTTTGCATGCTATTGGAATCTTCTTATTAAAATATATCATTAACAGAGTTTCCATATAGGAGGAGAAACTAAAATTGCAATGCCAATATATAAAAAAGCCTGCTGTGAGAAAAGAGATATTACATGTAGCCGTAAAAACTTTTTTTTCTTTTCTGTTTTTAATGAGAGAGAGAGAGGGACAGATACACAAGAAGGGGGAAAGATGAGAAGCATCAATTCTTTGTTGAGGCACCTTAGTTGTTCATTGATTGTTTTCTCATACGTGCCGTGCCTTGCCCTGGGGGTGAGGCTCCAGCTAAGTCAGTGACCCCTCCCCCCCATCAAGCTAGAAACCTTAAACTCAAGCCAGTGACCTTTGGGCTCAAACCAGCGACCTTGGGATCATGTCTATGAACCTACCCTCAAGCTGCTGAGCCTCCGCTCCAAGCCAGATGAGTCTGTGATCAAGTTAGCAACCTCGGGGGTTTGAACCTGGGTTGTCTGTGTCCCAGGCCAACACTCTATCCACTGCACCTGGTCAGGCAAAACATTGCAATTATGAAATATATTTAATTTGAAAACAACATGTAAAAGATTCTGAAAACAGTAATTTGAAATATGGATGTCTACTAAAGACTTTTTCTCATTTTTTTCTGTGGTGCCAGTGACCTTCAGGCACTGACATTCTGGCTAGACATCTCAGTGACATTCTGGCTAGACATCTCAGTCAGGTTCAAAGTTGATGTTAAAAGAAACAAGAGTAGCAAAAACAAGTACATTAAGTCATAAATGCATACTGTTGAAAAATGTTAGTGTCATAAAATCGCATAAAGCTATATTTTTCATCTCACAGAATATATGGAGTGACTTTTGTTATCCAATACAGAAAAATTTTTAATTGTTGAATAATAATAATGCCTTATATTTTAATAGTACATTTAAAATTTGAAAGTTCTATCTTTTGTTTTTTCAGAAATTTTTAAAATCCAAAGGCTATTTTTTATATTTGTATATTTTTAAAAAAATTATCAATCATTAAAATAGAGCAGTAAGTTTTCCAACACTGAATTTTAGTTACGTTATTAGTTCAATAATTTGTTTTTCAATACCATATATATTATATATATATATAATTTCACAAAAGTTAACTCTAATTGATAAATTTTTAGAAGTTGTAACAATGAACTAAAATTTACACACTAATTATATTTAATGTATATTTCCAAATACTCTTATATAAAGGTTGGAACAATTACACTTTATAGACATAGCATGGAAATACTTGTTTACCTACACCAGCCATTTTGAACTGGTGTGCTGCATCAGGTAGTTGGGTAGATGTGATGGTGGTGGTAGAAATTTTCTTGTAATTGCATGTATTTTCTCTATAAAATAAAAATCTGGGATCAAGTATAGAAAATCAAGTATTAGAGGTTTGAGATAGAGAAGGTATCAAATAGAAAGCTGAAATAGTTTATTTCAAAATATCTGTGATGAACAAACAGATGATTTTGTTTGTTTTGATTTCCATTAGGTAGTAGAATGATACTTTGTAAACTATAATTATTATTTTTTCATTTTTTAATAATTTTTATTAATTTTCATTTATTGTGTTTACGTGGATTCATGTGTCCCACCTAATAGAACTCCCTTGTGCCCCATCTATGTGCCCCTTTTGATACCCTCTTTGTCCCCCTTCCCCTAATATTCTCCCCCCTTCCCTCTAGGATTTGCTGTCCTGTTATCTGTATCTCTGTGTTATGTATTATATATTTACTAATCCCTTTACCTTCTCTGGTCCCGTCCCCTCATCCCCCTTCCCTCTGACTGCTGTCCTTCTGGTCCCTAATAATCCACCTCTACCTCTTCCTCAGTTCACTTTGTTCATTAGATTCCACATATAAGTGAGATCATGATATTTTTCTTTCTCTGCCTGGCTTATTTCGCTTAGCATAATAATCTCCTGGTCCATCCATGCTGTCACAAAAGGTAAGATTTCCTTCTTTTTCACAGCTGTGTCATATTCCATTGTGTATATGTACCGCAGCTTTTAATCCACTCATACACTGACGGACACTTGGGCTGTTTCCAGATCTTGGCTATTGTGAACAATGCTGCAATAAACATAGGGGTGTATATCTTCTTTTGAATCAGTGATTTGGTATTTTTAGGATATATTCCTAAAAGTGGTATTGCTGGGTCAAAAGGCAGTTCCATTTTTAATTTTTGAGGAAACCCCATACAGTTCTCCACAGTGGCTGCACAAATTTAAAAATTACCTAAAATGACATCAAGTACAAATCCAATTTAAAAAATATATATATTCACCAAGTACAGTGGTACCTTGAGATACAAACAGACCAACATACAAATTTTTTTTAAGATACGAGCTGTGACTTGGTCCATATTTTTGTTCAAGATCCGAGCGAAATTCCAAGATATAAGTCATGATTCAGGAAGCTGCTGCTAGTTGGTTCAATGGTGCATGGGTCCAGTATCGGCAATTTGATATACGAGTTGACTGACTTATGAGCTCGGTTACAGAATAAATTAAATTCAAATATCAAGGTACCACTGTACAACATTACTCTGTCAAATTTTTGCGACATTATTTATTTATTTGTTTGTATGTTTATTTATTTATTTAGTATTTTTTTGAAGTTTGAAGCGGGAAGGCAGTCAGACAGAATCCCGCAAGCACCCGACCAAGATCTACCCAGTATGCCCACCAGGGGGTCATGCTCTGCCCATTTGGGGCATTGCTCCATTGCAGCCAGAGCCATTCCACCACATGAGGTGGAGACCATAGAGCCGCCCTCAGCAACTGGGCCAACTTTGCTCCAATGGAGCCTTGGTTGCGGGAGGGGAGGAGAGAGATAGAGAGGAAGGAGAGAGGGAAGGGTGGAGAAGCAGATAGGCACTTCTCCTGTGTGCCCTGACCGGAAATCGAACCTGGGACTTCCACACACCAGGCTGACACTCTACCACTGAGCCAACCAGCCAGGTCCCTGTTGTGATATTTTTCAAATGCTTTCTTTTATCTACCGTCTCTCTTCCTGTAGACTGGTAGCAAACATTTCACAGACTAACTGTAGGCCAGGGATAATGCCATGAATAGGACTGATTTAAGATAGCAGGAGACTGAGTATTCCAGGAAAATAAAATAGTTTTTCTTTCACCCTTTTATTTTTGCTTGAGTCTCTGTGACAAAAGACAGATTAACAAGAGAAAAATAAACAAGTTTATTAACATGTATATCTCATAGATATGGGAGAAACTCAAGGATGAGTAACTCAGTGGTTGGTTAGAACTCAGTTTATATACCATCGTAGCAAAGGAATAATAATTTTTTAGAGCAGTGATAAGACACAACAAAGGACCTTGAGTCTAAAGGGTACAAATTGTGGAGAGGCAAAAATATGGGAAACTAATGGAAGACAAAGGTTTGTTAGTAAGTTTGTTTTGTAGATTCTTCTGGTATTGTCTCCTTCCTGATAAGGGTCTAAAATATCTCATAATTTACTTTTGTCCTTTGATATAGAGAGATGAAAGAAGACACATTTGCAACTTTATGTCCTAGTTTTAGGCAAATAGAGGAAAGACACATAGCTTTTCTTGTATCTGTATTCTTCTTTTTTTATTTTTATTAATTTTTATGGGGTAACATAGATTAATCAGGGTACATAGGTTCAGAGAAAACATCTCCAGGTTATTTTGACATTTGATTGTTGTATACCCATCACCCAAAATCAAACTGTCTTTTGTCATCTTCTATCTGCTTTTCTTTGTGTCCCTCTCTCTCCTCCCCTTCTCCCCGGTAATCACCACACTCTTGTCCATGTCCCTGAGTCTCATTTTTATGTCCCACCTATACATGAAATCATATAGATCTTAGTTTTTTCTGATTTACTTATTTCACTCAGTATAATGTTATCAAGGTCCATCCATGTTGTTGTAAATGATCCGATGTCATCATTTCTTATGGCTGAGTAGTATTCCATAGTATATATGTGCCACATCTTCTTTATCCAATCTTCTATTGAAGGGCTTTTTGGTTGTTTTCATGTCTTGGCCACTGTGAACAATGCTGCAATGAACATGGGGCTACATGTGTCTTTACATATCAATTTTTATGTGTTTTGGGGGTATTTACCCAGTAGAGGGATTGCTGGATCATAAGATAGTTCTATTTTCAGTTTTTTGATGAACCACCATACTTTCTTCCATAATGGCTGTACTACTTTACATTCCCACCAACAGTGAATGAGGGTTCCTTTTTCTCCACAGCCTCTCCAACACTTGTTCTTAATAACCTTCAGCTCAAAATAATCTATATAATGAAGTTGCATATTTTGTAGTGGCATATTTTGCTAGTCTGTACTAATTAGCATGATTGTGTATGTGTTTGTGTGCGTGTTTTCAACCACATTCACCTTGTAAGTACAGGTAAAAAATATGATAATTAAAGCACAAAGATAGGGAGATACAAAAGTTGAGGAAGCATTCAAGGGAGTAAATAATAAATGAACATAGAATTAAAACTGATTATGAAGGAAGGTAATGGCCCAGGGAAGGTGGGCAGGACCATTGAAAGTAGATCAATGATCTAACATATTGAAGGCTTGTTGGAGTGAGGCAGTAGAGAAAGTGAGCTAGGAAGATAGGAGGTTGTGCTTATAGAATGAGATACTGGAAATTGAAAATATCGAGAGATCACAGGGTCCAGATAGTAAACATAAGAGTGAGTGATTGAACAATGTGGGAGAATGTGATCATTTAAGGAGAAAAAGTCAAGGTTTCAAGAGGCTAATATATTTTAAAGGTTATCTTTATATGTATTAAAATCATCAAGAATTAAGCAGGAGTTGTTTTTAGAGAATTGGTAAGGAGGAAATAAAAAAATTCAAGGAAGTTTCTGACCTGAGAGTCAGGGTGAGGACTGTAACAATGATAATGAATAAGACAAGAGATTAAAAGGTAGAGACTTTTAGAAATGGAAGAGAGAATAATCTAGAAGTTTCAGTGAACTTCAAAATCTCCAGATTTAAATAGTAAGAGGGAAAGAAGGGTTGTGGGTAGGAAATAGCTATCAATGGACAAGGCCCAGGAGAGCCAATGTTCTCAAGGCAGAGTACGGTTTCAGGCAGAACAGAAAAAAACTGAACAGAATGTTAATAGGTTAAGAATATGAAGGATTTTTATTGATAATAGACGTTACATTTTCAGAAGCTCAGTGGAGAGTTTTCCTGAGCTTGCAAGGAGTTATAGATAGGGTCAGAAAAATAGGAAGGACAGAACCTAATGGGCTTAGAAGGTTGAACTTCTTGTAGGTGTCTAACCTAAGAGGAATAAAGTACATAGCATATCTATATATGTTTCAGTACTATACTAGATCCCCTTCCCTACTTTTCCTCTGTACATATGGAATGGGATTCTCTCATTTATTAGGAATACTTTATGTCCCGGTAACACAGTTTGTCGCAGAACAGGGCACAGAATATCACTGGGTTGTTACACCACAGCCAGGTCATAGCTATACATATCCTGGAAGGTAGTGTGGATCTCAAATATGTAAAGTCAATTCAATAGAAAAAGTAAATAGTTGTGTTAAAGGGTCACTCTGGTTCAGAATAAAAGCATGTCTATAAAACAGAAGACATAAACAAAGAACAAGAGGAACATAAACCATGTTACATGTGACATAAACGAGTAACATAAGCCATGAATTTTGGAGTGCACTTCTTTCTTCTGTGTCTTTTCGATCTCAGAAATTTACAATATTCTCAGAAAAACTACCCATGCATAGAATTACTCTCTTTAACTATTTACACAGTGCTACAACTGTCCCTGTGTCCTGTTACTTATACATGACATTCTCAAGAAGGGAAAGGAGGAATGAGCAATGACTCTTAATCTCTGGACAGATGTTTTGAGTATCCTGCTGGTTTAAAAAGGTCACCATAGTAAATTTGTTTATAACTCAATTATTAAAGTTTTTCACTTGTTTTTCTAAATTTAAAATAATTCTAGTCATTTATCCAAAGAATTGAGTTGTCCAGGGGATTCAAATATTTTATGTGGTTCCTCATTCTCTACTTTGATTTAAAATTTATTCTTTCATTTCTATTTCATTATTTTAAAAAAGCATTTCTCCTTTTCCCTTCCATATTCTGAATTTTGTTGTTTTAAACACACATAAGTGTTGATTGTGAAAAATATAATTTGGTTTTAGGGTCACTAGTCAGACAATCTGGAAAGGGACAAATGAAAGATTAGTGGTCCAGAAAACAGATACTGTGCATTTTGTAATTTTACATATGTACGTATACAGTCCATCTCTCCCACCCTTCCCAAGATATATATAGCAACAAAAATAGAGACAGCCTGGCTCCTTTCCCTATTTGCTATTATTGATAAATTAGCAAAGCTGTTTTAAATTTCCTGCAATATATGGAAGAATCTGGTTTAATATGAAGTTGAATGAAATTATTTTGTGTCTTTTAATTGGTTCTTTAAGTATTCCTTACAGTTTTTTTAAATCTTCCTTTTAATTGATTTTAATTTGTGTTTATATAGATTCTAGTGTCGCCCCAAATGCATCCCCCCTCCCCTGTATTCCCCGCAACATCTCCCTTCCCTTCAGGTTTATCCCATCCTGTCATCCCCTTTCCCTCTGTCCTCTTTTCCTCTGGTTCCTTTGATCCCTCCTCTGTCTCAATTCAGTTCCTAAGGTCACATGGTTTATTGGATTCCTCAAATGAGTGAGGTCATATGATATTTATCTTTTTCTGCCTGGCTTATTTCACTTAATATAATAGTTTCCAGGTCCATCCATGTTGTCGCAAAAGGTAAGATTTCCTTCTTTTTTGTGGCCCCATAGTATTCCATTGTATATATGTATATGGCGTTTTATATCACTTGCCCACTGATGGACACTTGGGCTGTTTCCAGATCTTCACTATTGTGAACAATGCTGCTGTAAACATGGAGGTGCATTTCTTATTTTGAATCAATGATATGGTATTCTTGGGATATATTCCTAAAAGTGGGATGGCTGGGTCAAAAGGCAGTTCTGTTTTTAATTTCTTGAAGAATCCCCATACTGTTTTTCCACAGTGGCTGCACCAGTCTGCATTCCACCAGCAGTGCAGGAGGGTTCCATTTTCTCCACATCCTCGCCAGCACTTATTCTGTGTTGTTTTGTTGATGAGCGTCATTCTGACTGGTGTGAGATGAGATCTCATTGTGGTTTTAATTTGCATTTCTCTAATGATTAGTGATGTAGAACATTTTTTTATCTGTCTATTGACCATCTCTATGTCCTATTTAGAGAAGTGTCTCTTCATTTCTTTTGCCCATTTTTCAATTGGATTGCTTATCTTGCTGGTGTTGAGTTTTACAAGTTCTTTATAAATTTTGGTTATTAACCCCATATCAGACATATTGATGAATATGTCCTTTCATTGTGTAGTTTATCTTTTTATTTTGTTAATATTGTCTTTAGTTGTGTGAAAGCTTTTTAGTTTGATATAGTCCCATTTGTTTATCCTGTCCTTTATTTCACTTGCCCGTGGAGATAAATCAGCAAATATATTGCTTCGAGAGATGCTGGAGAGTTTACTACTTTTGTTTTCTTCCAAGATGATTATGGTTTCACAACTTACATTTATGTCTTTTATTCATTTTGAGTTTTTTTAATGAATGGGGTAAGTTGGTGGTCTAGTTTCATTTTGTTGCAGGTAGCTGTCCAAGTTTCTCAACACCATTTGTTAACGAGGCTGTCTTTACTCCATTGTATGCTCTTACCTCCTTTGTCAAATATCAATTGTCCATAAAGGTGTGGGTTTATTTCTGGGTTCTCTGTTCTGTTCCATTGATCTATATGCCTGTTTTTATGCCAGTACCAAGTTGTTT
This sequence comes from Saccopteryx leptura, assembly GCF_036850995.1. NCBI lineage: Eukaryota > Metazoa > Chordata > Mammalia > Chiroptera > Emballonuridae > Saccopteryx > Saccopteryx leptura. Next base: position 24,948,217 of record NC_089509.1, on the reverse strand, counting down.
TGAGTAAAATGGACTTGCAGTATAACTTGATATCAGGAAGAGTGATACCTCCCACTTTATTCTTCTGTTTCAAGATTGCTGAGGTTATTCACGTTCTTTTCTGGTTCCATATAAATTTTTGGAATATGTGTTCTATATCTTTGAAGTGTGTCATTGGTATCTTAATTGGAATTTTATTGAATTTATAAATTTCTTTGTGTAATATAGACATTTTAATGTTGTTTATTCTTCCTATCCATGAACACGGTATATGCTTCCACTTGTTTGTATCTTCCCTGATTTCTTTTATCAATGTTTTATAATTTTCTGAGTACAAATCTTTAATCTCCTTGGTTAAATTTACTCCTAGGTACTTTAATTGTTTTGTTGCAATAGTGAAGGGTATTGTTTTCTTAATTTCTCTTTTGGACAGTTCATTGTTGGTTTATAAAAATGCTTCTGATTTCTGAGTATTAATTTTTTATCTTGCCATCTTGATGAATTGATTTATCAGGTCCAGTAGTTTTGTGACTGAGACTTTAGGGTTTTCTATACATAGTATTATATCATCAGCAAATAATGATAGTTTTACTTCTTATTTTCCAATTTGGATGCCGTTTATTTTTTCTTCTTGTCTGATTGCTGTGGATAGGACTTCCAGAACTATGTTGAATAAGAGTGGTGAAAGGGGGCACCCCTGCCTTGTTCCTGGTCTTAAGGGAATTCCTTTTAACTTTTGTCCATTGAGTATGATATTGGCTGTGGGCCTGTCATAGATGGCCTTTATCATGTAAAGGTATGTACCCTGTACTCCCACTTTGCTGAGAGTTTTGATCATAAATAGGTGCCTTATTTTATCAAATGTTTTTTCTGCATCTATTGAAATTATCAAATGGTTTTACTCCTTCCTTTTGTTTATGTGATGAATCACATTGATTGATTTGCAAATATTGTACCAGCCTTGCCTCCCCAGAATAAATCTCACTTGATCATGATGTATGAGTTTTTTCAAATATTGCTGTATCTGGTTTGCTAATATTTTGTAGAGGATTTTAACACCTAAATTCATTAGGGGTATTGTCTTATAATTTTCTTTCTTTGTGAGGTCTTTGCCTGCTTTTGGAATCAGAATTATGCTTGCCTCATAAAAGGAGCTTGGAAGTCTTCCTTCCTTTGAATTTTTTGCAATAGTTTGAGAAGGATAGGAGTTAGTTCTTTGAATATTTGATAGAATTCAGCTGTAAAGCCATCTGGCCCAGGGCTTTTGTTTTTTGGGAATTTTTTGATAACTGTTTGATCTCATTTGTTGTAATCTTTCTGTTTAGGTTTTCTGATTCTTCCAGATTGATTTTTGAAAGATTATATGTTTCAATGAATTTGTCCATTTTATCTAATGGTTGTCTAATTTTTTGGCATACATTTATTTCTTCATAGTATTTTCTTACAATCTTTTGAAATTCTGTTTTGTCAGTTGTTATTTCTCCACTCTCATTTGTAATTTTATTTATTTGAATCCTCTGTCTTTTATTCTTAGTGAGTCTGTTTAAAGGTTCATTGATCTTGTTTACCTTTTCAAAGAACCAGCTCTTGGTTTCATTGATCTTCTGTATTATTTTTTTAGCCTCTATGTCATTTATTTCTGCTCCAATCTTTTTTATTTCCTTCCTTCTACTACCTCTGGGCTTTACTTACTGTGTTTTTCTAGTTCTTTTAGATGCCGGGTTAAGTTGTTTATTTGAGGTTTTTCTAGATTCTTAAGGTATGTTTGTAATGCTATGAACTTCCCTCTCAGGACTGTTTTTGCTTTGTCCCATAAATATTGAGTTGTTGTATGCCCATTATCATTTGTTTCTAGGAATTTTTTTATGTCTTCTCTGATCTCATTGTTAACCTATTCATTATTTAATAACATGCTAATTTCCAAGTGTTTGAGTATTTTTCTGTTTTTTTGTTGTGGTTGATTTCTAGTTTTATGCCATTGTGATCAGAGAAAATGGTTGATATGATTTCAATCTTCTTAAATTTGTTTAGACCCCTTTTGTCCCTAACATGTAGTCTATCCTAGAGAATGTTCGATGAGCACTTGAAAGGAATGTATATTCTGCTGTTTTAGGGAGAATGGTTCTGAAGATATTTATTAAATCCAGTTGATCTAGTGTGTCCTTTAAGTCTGCTGTTTTTTTGTTAATTTTCTTTCTTGAGCATCTCTCTAATGATGTTACTGGGTATTGAAATCCCCTACTATCATAGTATTGCTGTTGATATTGCCCTTTATATCCATCAAAGTCTGCTTTATATATTTACGTGCTCTTATATTAGGTACATAGATATTTATAATGGTTGTATATTCCTGTTGGATTGCTCCCTTTATCATTATGTAGTGACCATCTTTATCTCTTACCTTTTTTTAGTGTCTATTTTTTCAGATATAAGTAATGCTACTCTAGCTTTTTTTATCATTTTCATTTGCATGAAATATTTTTTCCAACCTTTTACTTTCAATCTATGTGTATCTTTAGTTTCGAGGTATGTCTCTTGTAGACTGCATATGTATGTGTCCTGTTTTCTCATCCATGTAGCTACTATATGTGTTTTCATTGGATCATTTAATCTATTTACATTCAAGTTTATTATTGATATGTAGTTGTTTATTGCCATTTTATTCTTTAAAGCTACATTCTTCTTTTACTATATTTTTCCCCCCTTTGTTCTGTTTACAACAGGCCCCTTAACATTTCTTGCAGCACTGGTTTGGTTGTAATAAATTCCTTCAGTTTGTTTGGTTTTTGTTTTTTTTTTTGTCTGGGAAGCTTTTTATTTCTCCTTCAATTTTAAACAGTAGCCTTGCTGGATAAAGAAATCTTGGTTGTAAGCTTTTGCTCTGCATTACTTTGTATATTTCTTGCCAATTCCTTCTGGCCTCAAGTGTTTCTGTTAAGAAGTCTGATATAATCCTGTGAGGGCTCCTCTGTAGGTAATATACTGCTTTATTTCTTACAGCTTTTTAGTATGCTTTCTTTATCTCTTAGCTTTGGTATTTTAATTATGATGTGTCTTGGTGTAGATTTCATTGGGTTTCTCTTTACTATAATTCTCTGTGCTTCTTGAATTTGTGTGATTTTTTCTTGCATCAATTTAGGGAAGTTTTCAGCTATTATATGATTGAACAAAGTCTCTATTCCTTGTTCTTTCTCTTCTGGAACACCTATGGTGTGGATGTTATTTCTCTTCATGTTGTCACAGAGCTCTCTTAAAAGTCTTCTCAGACTTTTTGAGTCTCTTTTCATTTTTCTGCTTTGCTTCCATGCCTTCGTTTAACTTGTCCTCCAACTTGCTGATTCAATCCTCAGCTTCATCCATCCTGTTTTTATTTCTTTCCATTTTGGTCTTCATTTCTGATATTGTATTTGTCATCTCCGACTGATGCTTTTTTAATATTTTAATGTTCTTTTTTATATTTGCCATCTCTTTATTTTGGTGCTCGTATGTCCATCCATTGTTACTCTAAGATCTTTGAGCACCCTAACAATCATTATTTTAAACTCTGCATCTCGTAATTTGATTATTTCCAACTCATTCAAGTCCTTTTCTGGGGATTTCTCTTGATTCATTTTTGTTGCATTACTTTGTCTTCCTATTTTGTCTGTGTATAAGAAGGTTGTGGCCACATGAGTCCGATGGGTGTGGCCTCTGTGTTCCCTAGGTGTGGTCTGTCTGCAGGCCTGCCATCACCTCAGCCACCGCCTCAGACATTTGGGTACGGGCTTTGCTGGCGCCGACCTGCTGCGGCAGTCACTGCCATTTTTTGCCTTACCTCCACTTGTGGGATTATGTTTACATGCCCAGGTTGCAAGCCTTGCCCAGCCTCAGCCTTCCCCACCTTTGTGGGTGGGGCCATGCACCTCTGCTCTGCTGCAGGTCTCAGCCGGTTCCCTAGCTTTTGCCTTGCCCCTGTGGGTGGGGCAGCTTTTGCTCATCCAGTCTGCAGCTGCTGGTTGAACTTCTTTTGTGCACTCCTATTGCTGCCTCAGCCGCCCTCAGACTCAGCCTCTGCCTGGTGGGACTGAGCTTACACTGGACCTCAGTCATGGCTGACCTGGCTTTTGCCCCTGCTGATGGGACAGCGCTTCTGAGTCCTGCCACCGCCCACCCTCCAGTGAGCACTCAGCAGTGTGGGTGGGCATGATGCAGCTCAGACCTTAGCACTCAATACTGTATCCCTGATAGTTCCCTGCTTCTAAGTGACTCTGCTCTTGAGTGCAGCAGGAGAGTTTCTGTTTGGCTGGTTACCTGCTTCCCTTTGCTCGTATTGCTGGTTCCATGAGAAATATTCACTTTAGAGTTGGGGAATGACTCAGCCCAGGGTTGTTAGCGTAGCTGTCCCTCAAAATGTTTCTTTCTGTGCCTCCTAGATTACACACTCTTCCCGCTACTTCAGTCCTCTCATCTCTCCTCATCCCACGGAGTCCCGGTTGCCTGGTTGTAAAAGAGGTTTTGTGTGCGGTCCCTTTAAGAAAAATCCTAGGTCTGAGAAATCTGTCTCTTTCTCGCAAACAGTATCCTGGTTTGTTTCGCAGCTAAATACTGTCCATAAGCCTCTTCTAGGCTCTGGGGCTGCAGGCTGGTGCTTCATTCTTGGGACCCAGGATCCCTCCTCTCTGCTAAACTCACTTCTCACTGCATGAGTCCCTCCAGGCTGCCATTTGCTCCTGGGAGCTGGGCAGCCCTCTCTGCGTTTTCACTTTTCCTACCAGTTTCAGTGTGGCTTCTTCAGTGATCCTTGGTTAAAGAGTCCTCTTGGTTTAGTCTAAAGTTGGTTTTTCCAAATGATGGTCTTAAAATTAAGTTGTAATCCACTTTGATTCTGGGAGGTGGAAGTTGGTACGTCCGCCTACTCCTTCGCCATGTTGCCACCCCCTTGGCTGTGGATTATTGTGGTGTTGTTAATGGGTGATGGAGATGGTGGTGGTGGGAAGGAGGAGGAGGAAGAGAAGGAGGAAGAGAAGAGGTTTAGTTGTTATTGATGGTAACAGTCACCAGGACTACGGTGATATAGCACTTGATTCACAAGGCTACAGTTGCTATAACACAAAAGAGAGAGAGGGTGAGAGAGCAAAAGGGAGAGTGAGACATTTATATGGGGGGAGGCAGGTGAGGGAAGAACCAGTCTTTTTTTATCTACCATTTCACCCTGTTAAATGATGTATATTTGAATTCTTAGCACACTCTAAATAATGTAAAGGTTAGGTGAACTAGAAAGTTTAGATAAGTTAAAAAGAGGCAGAAATAGGTGAATGGGATCATAAAGTAAGGTTTTAACATGACGAAAAGGAATATCTTGGAACTATAAAACTGGATATAAAAATAAAAGTGGAATATCACAGAACAGCTCCACAAAGAGAAATTGACATGGCTGTATACCTAAAATGGTACACAAGGAATATATTCTATCTTATATCTGTTTGAGTTTCTTAAAAGCATTCTATTACAGCTTTTGTATGTAATACATCATTTTAGTAGAAGCTGAGTGAGATAATATGGTGCTTCCCAGTCAACTGTCAGACTTTGTAAAATTGTCCTCAGATGTCATATACCTAAAGAGAGACAAAGAGGTATCCAGCTATCATAATTTTTCCTAGTAAAGATAGAGAAGAAATGGAAAAAAAAGAAATAAGCAAAAGGAACAAAGATATTTGTCAACTAATATCAATGGCCTTTGTAATCAAATTTACATAAACAATGCATCCATGTTTCATAATTTGGTTAGATCACCAAGCTCTATTTTATTTTATTACTAATTTTTTCCTTTCTTTGCCACCATTTTTAATTATGCTTTCATTTCATATTTCATTTCTAAAATATCAGACTTTAAATAGAATAACAAATAAATAAACTGTGCTTTATTTGCTTTCTCTCTTCTTCTCCCTCCCTCAACCTCCTTTTCTCTCTCCCTCTCTTTTTCCCCTTATTTTTTGTTTCTCCTCTCATTTTCACTCTTTCAGTTACTTTCTATTCTAAAAAAAATCAGGCATATTTGTCTTTTTTCTTTCTGTAAAGAGCTAAGAATTAACAGTATAACTTTTAGAACTAGTCCCAACTGATAGCACATCAGGTTTTCCAAATCTCTAGGACATGTTATTTTTTATTCAAACCTTTTCCTCTTTAGTATTTCAAATAGAAAAACATTTAAGAAAGATTGGAGAGGAACAAAAACAATTTGTAAAAGAGATAATAAATACAACAAGAAAAATAAATGTTCCCTCTACTCTGGTGATTAAAAACACAAATGAAAGTTTAATTAGGCATCCATTTTTGCTGATTCAATGAGACTAGGAAAAAAATCGCAATAGCCATGACTGATGTTTTGAAACTGATATCTTCACATACTATTGGGGACACTGAGAATACATCCTCCCCTTAAGAAATAAGTTTTTTTTAATATATAAAAAGATCTTAAAGATCATACTGGAAATAATGTTATATTCAGTCAACAAATGTTAATCTATTATGTGCCGAAAATTGAACCAGGTACTGTTGGAGTAACAGAGAGCAGTGTGGGTTTTGACACCGTGGATGGCCATGCCAACCCAGAATGGTTGGTTTGGAACTTAGTAGCTTCATGTATATGAGAGAGAAATAAACATTGTCCTAGTCTAGGCAATGAAGAAGTTGTAAGAAAGGTTACATGAATATCAAAGAAGAAGAAGTAAGGAGGGTTACATGAATCCAGTAGTGGTAGATTAAGAGAAAGTTAAAGAGGGAAATCCCTAAGATTAAATAAAAAGCAAAGTGGAGAAACACATACTCCTTGTAGGGCCAAGGGCCACTGCCATGGCCATGCAGATGCAGGTTTTCATTGGATTTGTCCACATGGTAAAGGAACTGTGGAGCCAGAAGATGGTGGGCCATTCTGTTTATTAAAGTCTCATAACGGTGGATGAGCAAACAGGCAGGGAAGACCACTTTCCTGTCTCCCTCCAGACTCACCCGAACTCATAGATTCCTACAAGCAAAACAGCACTCCCCAGCCAAACAGACCAAGCCACAATCAGGGCTCCCAAGGTACTCAGCACTCCCTCTTTCTCTAGACTCTCCAGCAAAACAGGCTGGGAGAAAAGCCCCTTCTCCAGCAAACAATCCTCCCTCCCAAGCTGGAAGGCAATCTGCAATTTGCAATCTGCCGCCCTGAGGGCAAGCACCTGCAGCCTTCCACAGACTATACACACAAGGCGCTACCCCAATACAAGCCAGCAAGCCTAAAAACACTTGTTTCACACTTGAAACACATTGGATTGCTCAACACTCCTTTTCATTGGTGTGCAGGATAATAAACATTTAACCCTTGGAGTACAGAGACATAGTCTGCAGAAAACAAGATAACATGGGGGTTTCTGTGATCTCATGTTCTTGAAGCCCCATGCTCTGGTGCCAATGGTTGTGACTTCAAGGGGTCCAGAAAAGAAAGTACTCTGACATTTCAAAGGTATGTTTTCTTAAATGAGAAAGATAGTAGATAGGGTTTTTAAAGTAAAGCCTAATATTTGCCAAGGAAGCTATAGACCTAGGATATGACTACTCATCAATACCTGCTTAGTTAGGAGGTTTTATGTTCAGACCATCCTGGGTGGTCACTTTAGTCACCAAGTTAGTAAAGCCTTCCCCCCAATTCCTTTAGCTTATCTGGTTTAGGATATGGTCCCTTTTTCATTCACAAGAATATAAGGGTCAATTATAGCATTTAGACATAAGTACACAAATTTAATATGTCACAAAAAAAATCATGACTCAAAATTTAAACACTATATGTTGTAATTCTATACCTCATAGAGTTTATTTAGAGAGAGTAATAGTTAAAAATCTTATAGGATATAGGCTTTTAAAGGATATATTAAAGATAAAATTTAGAATATTTATTAATAATCTAATTAGAAACCAGATATAAAGATTATAAAGTATTTGAAAATGATAAAGAAACTATCAATTATGCATGTACACTCAACATTTCACTTTTTAAAAGGCCTACGCTAGTACTTTAAAAGTTAGTCAAGAACACACAATCACCAGTTGCTGTACTCAAGTAACCCAATGCAAACAGGAAGACACACTAAAAGATTAATTTTATGAATGACACATTCAGAAAAGTCTGAAATTATTTTTGCAGTTTAAATCAAATTTTTATTTTTATTAAAACATTGTGACAATCAAATTTAGATTTAGAAACAAATAATGTACCTCAGAAACCATGCCCCAGTAATTGACCCATTGGCTTAGTGCTTCTGATATTTTTCTGATTGGGGGACTTGATTAAAAATGATACTACTTTTTTACTGCTTAGACTATTAGTTTATTATTTCCAGAGCTGGCTGAGGAATTTATATGTTGAATAAGAACATAGGCACTTTTCTTAGATTAGTAAATTTAGGAAACACTGATATATTTCAGAAACTAGTGGTTCATTTGTTTTGCTATCTGTATTTTTGTCTGTTGATTTGGTGGGGTTACATAGCAAAATAAACTCAGTTTAATTCATCCTTAAATCAATTGAATTTCTATTACTGATATCTGCAGAAATCTGTTGCTTTTGTTGTTTCAAAGTAATAAACCCATTTTACACTTGTTTGGAATCATAATATAGCACTTTTCTTCTATTTTATGATTTTGGAATAATTTTTGTCTTAATACTCCAGTGTTCTAAATGTATATTATTTTCCCCAACCCTATCTTTAATACTAAACTCTAAAGTTAAAAGTCACAATAATTTGTGAATAAAAGCAGTGAGGTAAGTCTAATATGTTACTTTGTCACCCTTCTTTATGTCTCTGGCCTCATGACCACAGCTTTTCCCACTTCACTCCACTCTACAGCTTGTGTGACCATGTTGATGCCCTTGAATATAAAGTGCGTCATTTACCTAAGAGGCTTCTCTCTCTCTCTCTCTCTCTCTCTCTCTCTCTCTTTAATTTAAGTGAGGCAAGGGAAGATAGAGAGACAGACTCCCACATGCACTCTGACTAGTATCCACCTGGCAGCCCCCATTTGAGACCAATGCTCAAATCAACCAAGTTCCTCAGTGCCTGAGGCCAGTGCTCAAACCAGTCAAGCCACTGGCTGCAATTGAGAGAGAAGGTGGAATTAGAGAGGGAGAACAGCAGCTGGTCACTTCTCATGTGTGCCCTGAATCACTTCTCATGTGTGCCCTGACCGGGGATCAAACCTGAGACATCTGCATACCGGGCCAATGCTCTATCCACTTAGCCAACCAGACAGCACCTTGCTATTCTTTTTACCTAAAATGCTTCTTCCTCATTTATTACACAGTGCCTTACTTAGTATTTGTTTCTTAGATATTTTGGACTTAGTATTTGTTTCTTAGATATTTTGGACTACCTGAGTCAAAATTGTATCTTTCTCCCAGTGATCCCCACCCATTTGTCTGGTATATGTTTCTCCATTGCATTATCATTATATAAGATTCTGGACTTTTACTGCTTATTTTGTGACTCCACTCACCTCAGTAACATTTAAACTCTAAAAGTGTAGTTTCTTGGTATGTTGTGCTTACTGCTATATATCTAGTTCCTAGAAGAGTACCTGGTTCAATATGTAGCTATTAAAAATGCCTTTAGTGAAAACATGAGTATTTCTAATTATAATGTAATTGTTAGTTTAATTGATAGATTTCATTAATTCAGTAGCTGAAAATATATGGTGAAAATAAATGTCAAAATAAACTGAAATACTTTAGATAGAAAGAGACAGAAGTTCAGTGTCATTAAGAAGATTGGAGCCCTAGCCAGAAGTCCAGTGGTTAGAGCATTGTTCAGAAGTACAGAGGTTGCTGTTTCAGTCCGGGAAGAGATCACATACAGGAGCAGATCAATGTTCCTCTCTCCCTCCATCCCTCCCTCCCATCACTATAAAATCAATAAAATTAAAAAATAATAATAAAATAAAATCTATTTTTTAAAAAAGATTGGAATAATTAATTTAATTAGATGGGCTATTTTTGTTGCAAATACCTAACTTTCTTGCAAAGGGCTACTCATGTTTATACACTTAACCATAGACATGCCTTTCCTAGAGATAATCTCTAGCATGTACAGCATGCTAGCTGAAATTAATAAAAAAACCCAACAACAACAAAAAACAAAACAAAAGGAAAGATTGAATGAAATGTAACTTAATGTTAAGGGTGCTGTCAATGGCTTCTTTATTAAAGAAAGAAAAAAATTGAAGTCCTTCATATGATGTCCTGAATCTTGTAATTAGGGATGCAAAGGTGTATAGCGTCCATATCCTGTTGCCTGTTATTGAGAGTCACTGTCTAGTGGGAAAGACAGACCTAAAAAACAATAGCAGTGAGCAAGAGTTTTAGGAGAGAGGTTTCTAACTACGTCATAGAAGTCTGTCAAACTTTCTAGAAGAAATAATCTGAGCTGAGTCTTGAAAAATTAGTAAGGATTAGAAAGAAAGACAAAAGTAGGAGGGGATATTTTAGAAAAGGGACCAGTATGAATTTTTTAGAGAAGATAGAAAAATCAGTCAAGGAACTGAAGGAGTTTTGTGTGATTATTTTAAGTTATTTTTCCTGCCGAGGAAGAAGGAAGGGTGTAGCCACAAAGTGTGGAATAATAAAAGCTTTATTTAGTACAGCACTTCCCAGACGATATTCTCTGGTCCCGGGGACAAAGACCAGAGAAGTCACATGGATGAAACCGTGTGGGGGATATTTAAAGGGTCATCTAGGGTGGAGAAGAGTTGATATGACGTGGCAAAATCTCACTGGCTAGCAGACAGTAACTCTTTTCCAAAGGACTCCTAGGAAGTTTCTTTTGGTACGTATGGGTGTGGGTGGTTCTAGCCAAAGTTTCTGGGTCTGATTACTCATGGGACCTTTCCCCATTGTCCACCACCAACCTTACATTCCGACCTTTTGTGTTAAATAGGGGTGCCGCTATTTGGCAACTTCCTGCTGGTTAGGGGTGTTGTGGAGAGGGGAGGTTGTAAGGTAGTGGTTTTGAGGGGAGTTGGGAGGAACATCTGTTTGACTGTGAGTTGAGAAACTTCGCAGATGCAGTCCTGTAAGGATTTTTTTAAAAAAGAGGAGCAATAGGAGGATCTTCAGTGTCCAGCCTTTTGGTGAGCCGGAAACGGGTAGGGCCCAGTGGTTCCAACTGCCAGCAGTCCTACATGGGGGCAAACTTGAAGCAAAACTGCATGTTGGGAGTGGTGTATGAAGGGGAAAGATGGGGTCCCATCCACTCCCATAACCGAGACCTGTGAGGGAACTAGAGGTCCAGAGTGTGATGGCAAAACAGAGAAGGTAGCTCCCATGTCCACAAGAAATGAGATGGACTTACCCGTTATTTGTAGCATTACCTGTGGTTTGGTGAGGATGATGTGGGTCTCCAAGTCCAGGCCCGTCAGTCATCTATGAGGTCTAGGAGTTCAGGCGGTGGGCCCTCCTGGCTGGCTTGGCCTCCCATTTGGGTGGTTTGTCCTCCATGTAGAGGTGCTGAGGTAAAGCCTGTTGCCCAAAAGGGGCAATTGCTCTTGAGTGACCAGGCTGTTTTTAGTCAGGGCAGGGCTCAGAGGGCAGCCACGGGCATGGGCCCTGCCGGGACCAGTGACCCTGCTTGCCACATTTAAACCAAGATGCTGGTGGGATTCCTCTTTGCGGCCTGGACTTGGGTCGGCCACCTCCTGTGCCTTGGCCCTGTTGCTCTGCTGACCTCAGGGCTGTCACAAGAGCCTGGGTTTGGAGTGTTACCTTCTGCTGCATGTGGGCCTGGCGAGTATCCTTGTCCTTTTTCTACTAGTCTTGACCATTAAAAACCTTAAATGCCATGTTCACAGGTCCTAGGTAGGGGCTTAGGGACTGAGAATAAGAGGAGGGGAGATCCTGGGGAGCCTAGCAACCAGATCCAGCCAGAAATGCTGGAGCCAGAGGCAGGACATGGCCAGGCCTTCCTGCAGGAAGACCGGGGTTGGGCCATGGGGTCTGGAGTCCTGCAAACCTGTGTAAGTACCAATGGCTGGTGGAGGGTAGCCTGATGGAGAGGGGCTTAAGAACACAGTGGAGAAGGGAGGGGCCCCTGCACTGCAGGGGAGGAGAAAGAGGGACTGGTATTTGCAGGTGAATGAGAAACAGTATCCTAGAAAGGGAGGGCAGGGGGCTCCTGGAGGAAAAAGACTTGAGTGAAAGAAGTCTTCAGAGGGACCAGAGAGGGGTCCCAAGAGAGGGGCACTACCAGGGGTCAGGCAGGAGGGGGAGAGAGTTGGGGGTCAGGTGAAGGAGGAAAGATTAGGAGTGGAGGGTTTAGGTGAGGTTTCTCTGGACAAAAAGGGCCTGCGCCGTGTAGCAGGTAGCACAGAGATTAGGATGGGAGCGCAAATTCTAGAAGCCCTGAATGTAAAGGATCTCCAACCATTTCTCAGTTCTTTTGGCAATAGTTAAATTGGTGAGGATGTTAAAACTGAAAGTCCCTTCAGGAGGCCACCTGGTTCAATTATCCAGTGGGTTCTGTGGCCTGACCATAGCAGAAAAGAAGAACAGTTTCATCCTCTTTAGGGAGGAGAGATTTCGGATAAGGCAACTCCCGTAGTGTTTTTGGATCAGGTTTAGATTCCTGTGCCCCCACAGCAGCCCTCAGTTCTTGGAGTGATCAGAGATGAGAATTGGCATCCCGCAACTCAATCTCTGTCTACCAGATAGTTAGGTAAAGTGGATGTGACTGGGACATCTCCTTGGGCACACATACACTTGGAACGGAAAAGAGGTCCCTGACGCAGCTGCGGTTTTGGATGGGGAGTCTCTGCGGAAAGAACTGAGGGGAGGCTGGAGGCAGGGGACTTACTGCGCTGTGTACTGAAGTGGGCGGAATGTCGGAGATCCTGGTTCTTCCCCGGAAGGGAACGGGAGAGGAGCAGCCCCAGTGGGCTTCAACTCCTCCCGGGTTTTGGCACCAAATGTAAGGTATTTTTACCCGCCGAGGAAGAAGGAATAGCGTAGCCATAAAGTGTGGAATAATAAAAGCTTTATTTAGTACAATGCTACCCAGTCGATATTCTCTGGTCTCGGGGACAGAGACAAGAGAAGTCGCATGGATGAAACCGCATGGTGGAAATTTCGAGGGTTATTAGGGTGGAGGCGAGTTGATATCACGTGGTGAAATCTCACTGGCTGGCAGATAATCACACTTTTCCAAAGGATTCCTGGGAAGTTTCTTTTGGTGCGCGTGGGTGTGGGTGGTTCTAGCCAAAGTTCCTGGGTCTGGTTACTCACGTGACCTTTCCCGTTGTCCACCACCAACCTTACAATTATCATCTTGGATATAGGATAAACAATAGAGTAAAAACTTTAAACAGATTTTAAGAATGAGATGGCACTCGAACATCAGATGTGCAGGCTTTATTAGAAGAGAAAGACCTGTGGGGCACTTCTCTGGGATGAAGGGCCCCGAAAACAGACTGAGGCAAAATTTTATAGGGTTAGGAATAACCTTGAGCAAGGCTGTGCTGGTATGTTCGGCTTTCTGGAATAGTCTTCCTTGGGGCGATCTACCAGTTTCCTGGAACCCCTTTGTCCCAGGGCCAATTGTCTGGTAATTAAGGTGGGGTCAGGCAGCCAGGTGGAAGGACAAAAGGGCAGTTGGAATTTCATATATCTATCATTTCTCAACTCTGTGGTATAATAAAAAAGGAAAAGAGGTAGGGGGAAGAAGAGGGTATGGGGTTCAGGAAGGAGGTTTGTCTCAGACTGGCCATCTACTGGAGCTACTTCCTGCTGTTATCCCTATTAGGGGGCCTCCTTTGTGAACCCCCCTTTTGGGGTAGTTGGAGTAGGCGTCGTAAAAGCATTTGATTGTAGGTAATCCTGGAGATTTCTCTCATTTGAGCCTGCAGGAACTTGATAAAGAAAGAAGCAAGCATTAAAATTAGGTACAAAATTAGGATTGGTTAATTGGTGCTAACATCGAGAATAAGTGTTTTTTCCCACCACTGTTTGGAGTAGGGGTGTTTTTATAGGGTTCCATATTTTTCTGTTTTGTGAGGTTAGGATTCAGGGTTGGTGTGTAGGGTTAGATAGATTTTTCCAATTTTCTGAGGTTTTAGGGTTGGTGTGTAGGGTAAGGTAGATTTTTCCAATTTTCTGATTGGCAAAGGTCTGCATGTGGTTCTGTAAGAAACTAGTGAACAAACGTAAGAGGCAGAGTCCAAAAGTTAGAAAAATAAATAGGAGAGTGAGTGGACTAATGAAAGGCAATAGTCAAGACACCCGGTTTGTATGAAACCATTGATTCCATGTTTATGAATTCACTGGGCTTCAGAGACAGAGAGAGAAGAAGACAGGGCAGTGGCCAGTCCCCCTACCCCTAGACCTATTTTTATAGAAATTCCTAAAGCAACAAGAAGAGGAATTACCCGTACAGCTTGTTTGGTCCTTAGATTGACAAGTAGTATACTAGGAACTGGAAGAGGCTTATGGGGTTGGATTAGGTTGATATTTGGGGTGAGATAGACTAGGGTACAGGTTTCTGTCTAATTAGTAGGGAGACATATATAGGTGTTGGTCCCACACGAGTAGAAAGCACCTGATTGAGTGAGGCAGGCTGAGAAGTGAATAGCGAATAGAAGGACAAGGAGTCGGTTTTGTTTCTCTGTTTTTGAGCTCCAGATGGTCAGGGTGAAGGAAAGAGTCACCCTTAGCAGCAGTGGGAGTAGTCAGGATCATGGTGTGTGGACCTGTCCATGTGAAAGTCAGTCCTTGGGTGATGTAATGCTGGAAGCGCCTCTTGGACAGTCTTTGAACAGTTTCCTGAGTAACCTGTAAATCCTGCAACTACTTAGGGAAAGGGTGGTTACATTTCTACACTGCAGTTAGAGTTTAAGTCCTAGTGACCACTGCTTCTAGCTGGAATTAGCAGCAGGTCCAAGCCTACAATAGGCATGTGGCATTGAGACAAGAGGAATAAAAGAGATACTATACATTAAATAAAGCAACAAAATCAGACTGTCAATACCCACAGTAGAGATCTTTGAGGGATAAATAAAACTCAAATATTCAAGCAAGGCATAGTAGATGGCCCTTGTGTTTACAAGAAATGGGATTAGTTTATCTGCTACTTGGAAGAAATACCTTAGGCTCATATACGATGTCCTTGGGCCTTCAGTGGCAATTCCCAGCATGCTGGGTAAGGTCAGGTCACAGGTAGCTGGAGCAGGGCTAGAAGAGACTGAACCCTCCCTCCATCAAGGGGGCAGCTTACCTTCTCGTGCCCCTTTTTTAACAGCAATGATTTATCCCTTGATGGGGCCAGGAAGCCTGGCAGGCTTCAGTTCAATGACCTTTTTTCCACTCTTGAGCAGCCCTGATGGAATCCTAAGAAGCCCTTTAGAGCACTGGAGCCTTTAAGAGCATATGCCAAAAGCTGGTATTTCCTGACCTCTTTTGGGCCTTATTTGCCTTTTTTGTTACTTCCTTGGCCATTATAGACCTTAAAAATCATGCTCAGAAGATCTTGCTGAGGGGCTTGACTAAGAGAGCAAAATTGAGAATCCAGTGTTTAAAGAAGCCTATTAGACCATGGAAAGAAAGAATTTGATCTGCAGTGATAGGTGGTTGGAGACTGTGGAGGGTCTGAGTTTGATCTAAGGTGAGACTTCAGGTGGTGAGGGTTAAGGCGATGCCCAAATAGACTACGGGCTGAGAGTTAAGTTGAGCCTTAGTAGAGAAGACACAATATCCCTTCATGGTGAGGAAGTTAAGAAGGGTGGTGGTGTGTCTCCTTGAGGCAGCAGGGAGGTGCTGCAGAGGAGTAGGTTATTTACATATTATAAGAGAGTATTAGTTTTGAGATTGCATGCTGTTAAATCCTGAGCTAGTGCCTGCCCAAACAGGTGTGGGCTGTTTTTGATCCCCTGGGGTAAGACAGTCCACATATATTGCTGGGCTGCATTAGTGTCCAGGTAAAGGCAAACAGAATGTAAGAGTCAGGGTGTAGAGGAATGGTAAAGAAGGCATTCTTGAGGTCTAGTACTGTGAAGTGAGTGGTGTTTGAGGGAATGTGTGACAGTAACTGGTAGAGATTAGGGACTACTGGATGGAGGGGAATTACTGCCTCATTGATTAGGTGTAAGTCTTGTATGAAGCGATAAGCCCCTGAAGGTTTTCGAAAAGGAAGGATGGGGGTATTGCAGAGAGAGTCTGTGGGGATGAGTAAGCCTAGTTTAAGAGGTGAATAATTATTGATTTGAGGCCTTAGAAACAGACACAGTTACACATTAAAGAAAGGCTTCAGATACACATTATGAATTAAGGAATTTAAATGAGCACACTTTACTTGTTTCAATTCAATTTATATTAGAGATATTTTCTGACAAAGAGACAAGACAAATTATTCACTCACACAGCTCAATAGACAAATCTGCTTTTTAAAGCTTTTTGAGATGGCAGGGAGTTGCCAACATAAAGGAAAGAAAGAGAGGAAGCAGATGGATGGACAGCGTGAACAGCTGGATGGAAAGAAGGAGGGTCAGAATCTGCAGGAGGAGGAGGAGGAGGAGGAGATTAAAGTACTGGTGGTGCCACGTGGTCAGAAGAGTCAAAAAGATTTGGAGCTCTGAAGAGAAGGGAGAGGATGAGGGTTAGTAGAAGGCACAGTCAGTGACACAGTGGAGAAGGGAGGGGCCCCTGGCCAGCAGGGGAGGAGAAAGAGAGACTGGTATTTGTAGGTGAATGAGAAAACAGGATCCTGCAAAGGGAGGGGGCTTTCAGGAGGGAAGAGACTCAAGCGAAAGAGATTTGCAGAGGGACCAGAAAGGAGTCCCGAGAAAGGGGTTCCCCTGGGTGTCAGGCAGGAGGGAGAGAGAGTTGGGAGTCCGCTGAGAAGGAAGGATTAGGAGTGGAGGTTTTAAGTGAGGTTTCTTTGGCCAAAAACGGCCTGCGTGTAGAACAAGTGGCACAAAAATTAAGGACAGGAGCGAAAGTAAAAGGAAGCCTGCACGTAAGGGATTTCAGAAGCGTTTCCTGTCCAGTGGTAAAGATTATCTAGATTTTTCAGTATGTTGTAATCAAATGTCCCATTTTCAGACTAATGGGAGTCATTGCCTAATTGTATTGGGGCCATGCTGTGTTACAAAAGAAAATGAGTTGTTGTTGTTTTTTTTTACTTAAGGTCAGAGAGGCCCAACTTAGTGAGGTTTTTTATGAGATATGCTAGAGGGGTCTGGTCGGAAGGCTTAGACTCTAAAGAGCCGTGGAGACAGGTGAGCAAGAGGGGGCATCACTGTCCCAAGAGGAGAGAATCTCTGTGTGGTGGAGTCATCCCTGATAGAGGTTGTCACCACCTGTCAGGGAGCTCCGAGGACAAGAAATCCGAGAGAGTGGAGAGGTTTGGCTAGGCACCTAGTCTTTCATGCAGTCTACTGAGACTGAAAGTCAAACCCCTCAAAACGTGAGGTGTGTCAGAGAAAACTGTCCGACCAGAGAAAATTTTTTGGAAAAGGGAAGCCGACCGGGGAAGGGGAAGGGAGAAACTCCTTACCTTTCTGATCTGGCAGGTGTTCGGGACAGGGACAGATCGCCAGCCAATCGACCTACAATTGCTTGTCCAGGCTTTGTTTGGACAGCAAAGAGGGATTGTCCAGGCAGTTAGTCCCCTGTCCCGGGTTTCAGTACCAGATGTAAGAATGAGATGGCACTCGAACTCCAGGTGTGCAGGCTTTATTAGAGGAGAAAGACCTGCCGGGGCACTTCTCCAGGATGAAGGGCCCCAAAAACAGACTGAGGTAAAACTTTATAGGGTTGGAAATAGCCTCGAGCAAGGCTGTGCTGATATGTTCGGCTTTCTGGAATACTCTTCCTTGGGGTGATCTACCAGCTTCCTGGAACCTCTCTGTCCCAGGGCCGATTGTCCAGTAACTAAGGGTGGGGTCAGGCAGCCAGGTGGAACAAGAAAAGGTCAGTTGGAATTTCATATGTCTATCACAGATCATGAAATAAGGTTATGTTACCACAATAAATTAATAAATTTTGAACACATGTTTCTTAGTAGAAAGATATATTTAGGGGAAAAAAGTTTTTCTTAATTTTTTTAGGGTTTGGAAATGAAACTGACAAAGATTAACAGGAGAAACCACACAGATTTTATTATTTTTTAACATGTACATGGAAATCTTCACAAGAGATTGAAGATCCACAGAAGAGCAGAACATTTTTATACCTTTTACAAAACAATAAATTTGTGAGGAATTGAAAAGACAGAGGGATTGAGGCTTGGTACAGTGAGTAAATGATGAAGAATTAGGAAGAAAAGGTTCAGTTTAACAAGGTATGTTAATACAGTTTTCTCAGCCCTAATTTATCTATCTGTGGTGGTTAAAATATCTTCTTTTTCCTAGTACATGAAGGGAACCTTTTCCCATGGTGTTCTATGACCTGTTTCAGGGAAAGAATGTGAGAGTCAAAAGGTCAGAGTAATCTTCCTGCTTCTGCTGTTTTTCTCAAATTAATTTAGTTTAAGACATTCAATAAACCAGAGTGTGTCTCCTGAATTCATCTATATTATTTATTTGATTTTTTTCCCTTTTTTCTCTTACACTGTAAACGTGGCTCGGTCTTGAGTACATCTTATAAATTACAACACACAGTGGAAACAGTTTTTATACACAGAAAAATCTCTGAAATATTACATGAGAAAATGATAACTGGTAATATCTGGGAAAGAAAACTAAAAGCCCCAAAAGTCATAATCTGTGTTTTATGAACATGTGTTCTAAGATGGTGTTGAGTGAGGAGCCACTGAGCCATTTCACCTGCAGATGTTGTAAAGTATCAAAAGGCTACAGAATTAATATTAATATTTTAGGAGGCTTGGAGAACATTTTATTAATTTGGGTTAAGGTGTGCAGAGAAATTGTGAGAATAGCCTCTGTACTGTGTGATTAGCATAACCAGAATGGCTCTTGCCATTGTATTGTAAATGAAAAGGGAAGGAAAGCATAGATTCCCTGACATTCCACCACACCTGTGGGGAAAGGAGTGAATGGCTAGCCAGGTGCAGGAAGGGAAAAGCCAAAATAAACCTTTTCTTATAACTATGAGCCATTTGCAGGCATTTGTCCCCTCAGAAACTACCTCTCTTATGTAAATGCATGTGGTTAATACGTCTGACTCTGGACAGAGAGATGGCAGATGAACACTAGAAAATATAGGACGGCCTTTTAATATGTAAAGAGATATCTTTCTACCATTTTCTTGACTTGTAAATTTTGTTTTCTCCAAAATGATGTATGGTTTGCAAATTGAACGTGGTCCTATCATGTTAAAGGACATATGACTATAACCAATAGCGGTAAGGGGCTCCCAATTGCAATTTTTGCTTCTGTACTTCCCACTTACAAAACTATAAAAACTAAGTAGAGTAAAGGGCCGGCGCGCTCTCCATCAGATTTCTGTTGGAGTTCCCGCCGCTTGGCCAAGCTAGACAATAAAACTTTAATGTGTAAACGACGGACTTTGCTCCTGTCTTCCATATTTCGGGTCCCTCCGAATTTGGATTAACATTGAGCAAACAAGCATATTCTGCTTGCTCGCTTGTGCTTCGCCTGAATGGTGCATGAGCCAGGGCAGCACCATGTGAGGCTGCAGGTACTTGCCTTCAGGGGGCAGATTGTAGATTCCAGATTTTCTGACCTAATAGGGAGGGGCCATTTTTTTGCTATTGTTTGCCAGAGAAGGGGTGCCCCATTCCTGCCCGGTCTGGTCTGTTTACTCCTTAGCCCTGAGAGAGGAAAGCAGTTTTCCCTGCCTGCTTGATTGTTTGCCACTGTGAGACTCTAATAAACAGAATAGCCCACTATTTTCTGGCTCCACAGTTCCTGTACTGTGTGCCTGGATTCAATGTGAATCTGCATGGCCACCTCCACTGGCCTACAGATGATTTATGTATTCAGACAGAGTATTTCTTATGGTAATGAGTATTTATCATGCTAATTGTTGAGTAACTGCCTTCATCAGATTGCCAATCCTGAATCCTGTTATTTGAGCCATAGAATCAGAATATTTGGGATTAACAGAGAACCCAGTCATCTGGTCAAGAGAGATTAAATAACCAGCTCACAACCTCAGAAAATTAATAGTACAGAGCCAAGAGTATGAACTGGGTTTCTTGAATTTTGGTCCATTCCTGGTACAAATGAATGAGAATGCTTATCTTTAACCTATTCAGTAAGAACAATCTGGGATATTGTAAAAAAAATGGGCACAAATTGATATTGGCTCCGATGTTAGTGCTGATGTGGTTCTGGTACAGTGTCTCATAAAAAGCATTTTACTGAGCCCACACTTGGAGAAACTTAGGCTTTTGCAGTAAGGTTTATTCAGGGTTGAAGTAGAAGTCTGCTCACAGGTTCCCAATGTGTTATCTCTGTCTGTCCTGTGAAGGAAAAAGTCCAGTCTTGTCTTCATTAAGCCTGGTATAAAGATCGAAGTCTAGATATTCTGTGCTACTTTAACCCATATCAAAGTTTAGTTCAGTCCAGCTTGTACTTGGGAGATTGTCCAGTTACCAGCCCATGTCGCATGGCTGCTGCTTGTTGATCTTGTGAGCGAAGAGCAGGGCAACCATGTTTCCAAGCAAGAAAAGGGAGAGAGCTTTGCTCAGCCTATGCTTATATTTTTGGGCTGGGAAGGACTAGCTTTTCTTTAAACCAACCAATCAGTTTCTTTAACATTTTGCAGGCTACATTGGTTCCTCCCACTTACCAGTCTGATCCTTAGTACCCGGGGTCTCAAACTCGCGGCCCGCGGGCTGCATGTGGCCCGCCGAACAATTTTGTGCGGCCTGCAGACTAATCCATGAACTACAGTTTCTGGTCATTTTGTGACATTGAAAAGTGTTGCGTAACAGTTGCCTTTTGTAGACCTAGTGCGGCCCGCCGAAGGGCTGTGATCTTGCTCTGCGGCCCACATGCTGAGTTGAGTTTGAGACCCCTGGTAGACTGACAAACTTTGATAGCTGCAATTCTGGCTTTCACTGAGCACGTCTTAAAGCAGAAGAATTTCTCCCTTGCTACCCCTAGTACATTGAGAAATTTCTTCCCAAATGGATAGGAACTGAGTCCCAAGGACTAGGGGCACAATAAACTCTGAGGGCCTGATTGATTAGTTAGCGGGCCCTATGAGTGCTTCAGCCTTCTAGCAAATTAAGCTAATTGAAATACTGCCTCTCACTGAAGCAGGCATTCTCAGTTTTAATAAAATTTAATATCCAACTCCCATTGCTCTCTTTTTCCATCAATATCTAGCTACCTGCATACATTAACCATAATCAAAAGGTAAATGTTAAAATTTTGGCTCCAAATAAATGTAATCCTTGAAAGTTCATAGACTTTTGTAAGATAAAACTAATATGAAAATCAAGCAATATTGTTATTGTTAATATACCATAATTTTATTTCAAAATATGAGAGAATTCCAGAAGGAACATACAATACAACAAATATATTAAAGAGATGATTTCCTTCAAATATGCCATTTCAATAGAAAAAAAGCCTAGATTTGAAAACCCCCTCATTTAGAAATAGAACATTTTATTGGTATTAGTATACATGTCTTTTCAAAATATGTGTGCATATGTACACATATACAGTGTGTCCGTAAAGTCATGGTGCACTTTTGACCAGTTATAGGAAAATAACAAAAGATGATAGAAATGTGAAATCTGCACCAAATAAAAGGAAAACTCTCCCAGTTTCATACCTATTCAGTGCAGTTCGATGTGGGCTCATGCACAGATTTTTTAGGGCTCCTTAGGTAGCTATCCTGTATAGCCTCTACAGACTCGTCACTGACTGATGGCCTACCAGAACGGGGTTTCTCCACCAAACTGCTGGTTTCCTTCAACTGCTTATCCCACCTAGTAATGTTATTCCTATGTGGGGCACTTTGTTATAAACGCGCCGATATTCACGTTGCACTTTGGTCACGGATTCGAATTTAGCAAGCCACAGAACACACTGAACTTTCCTCTGTACCGTCCACATCTCAACTGGCATGACTGTGGGCTGCTCCGCTGTATACATGGTGTTACATCATCATCTGCACATGCACATATGCTGCCATATCATTCTATAAAAACTGGGAGGGTTTTTCTTTTATTTTGTTCAGATTTCACATTTCTATCATCTTTTGTGGCTTTTCTGTCAGTGGTCAAAAGTGTACCATGACTTTAGGGACACACTGTATATTTACTTAAATTTCAGTTTTCTTGACAATAATTTTAGTAAGGTGACCAACATTTTTACAATGAAAATGAGGACAAAAATAAATAGAAGAAAACAATATCATAAATAAAAGAAACATTTTATTCATTGCAACAATAATATACTATAATATGATAAATGCAAAATAAAAACATTTGTAATATTTTATATTATAATTATGCTTACCTGCCTATTAATTTTTAATAATAATTATAAGAAAAAAGTAATCATTTAGATAATATTATCTAAATGAGTACTTTCCTGTTGAGTGAATATTTTTTGTCAATGTATCATCTTGTAACAATATATTGGAAATATCTGAACAAGAAATATCCATCATATTGAATTTTACGGCAAGTGCTGCAACTAGATCAGCATTCAGTCTCAATTTCTCACTTGTCTAAAATTCATTAGCAATTGAAAAAACTCTTTCAACTGCTGCATTAGTTCCAGGGCAGCACAATGTAAATTGAACAAGGATAAATAAATTTTCACATGGAATATGTTAATTTTTTGAAATGGCTGAATATTTTCACCCACCTTTTATCAATTTCAACATGTTCATTTTCTCATTGTATTAATTTTTCAGAATTTAAATTACATTGTCTTCTAATTTCTTCAAAGAGACAATTGTCGTTTATTTTGATGTCTAGCATTTCTTTAGATAAAAACTCAAGACAAGATTCTATATCTGTCCAATATACTTGTGATGAAGTAAAAAAAAAACACCATTGAAAACTGTTATTTCCCGTGAGGTTTGTTTCAGACCATTCTTCGATATATTGAAAACATATCTGGTAAAAATTCTGCACTTCTTTGATAAACACTTCTGTTATGCCCAGATTTGATTCCTGTAAGTCTGACAATTTTCTTTTTATAATTGAAGAAATTTTTCTTCAAAACAAGATTTATAGTGAAGGATAAATCATTCAAAATAAGACTAACTTCTGTAGCTGAAATGTGTTCACCTTCAATCTTTTGAATTGTTTTGTGAAAAATAGATGCTTGATTATGTACAAATACATTAATATCTCAGATATTTTATTATTGAAAAATGATTCCTGGGGTTTAGGACATTTGTCTAAACTTAAAAATATAAGAACAGAGAGTCTCAAATAATTGTAGAACACACTCTATAGCAGGTGTTAGAGCAAGCCATCTAACTTTTGAATATCCTAAAAGTTTTTTGTATTCAATATTTGCTTCTTCACAAAATTGTTTGAAAGTAGCAACGCAAATGG
Source organism: Saccopteryx leptura (assembly GCF_036850995.1). Classification (NCBI taxonomy): domain Eukaryota; kingdom Metazoa; phylum Chordata; class Mammalia; order Chiroptera; family Emballonuridae; genus Saccopteryx; species Saccopteryx leptura. The sequence goes on along the minus strand of NC_089509.1, from coordinate 24,924,731 downwards.
TAAAACAACTAAAATGCAAATAAATTGTAGTTATTATTACTTCTACATTAATTGGCATGGCACATGATGCTGTGTTGATTGCATTAGACAAAATATGTGCATTAAAACCTATTCCTAGTATTTTCTTTTGGAGTAACTCTTGTAATTTTCATACATATTATTCACCCATTTGTATCTTTGCCCCCCAAAACTTGTATTTGTATTAATAGCCATTAGTGCCACAATTTTGGATTTCAAATTGTTTTTATTTATTACTCTGTATAGATGGTTTGGCAAAATTTCAGAGGTTTCGCCCTCAATAGATTCAAATTTAAAATTTTTACTTGAATGCCCTTGGTAACATTAAAATATCTTATTATTGTTGGATACAATTTAATTTCATTATGATTTGATGCATCAGATAAAGTCATTACAAATGCTGCAGTTTCCAAGTCCTCTTTAAGTATTTTGTCACAGTAATTTATAAATACTGATTTCAAAATAGTCTCACATTTTGTATTGGCACATGAAAATTTTGCATTGTGAAACTTGCAAAATTTTGTATTGTGAAAATTTTTCAATAATTTAGTTGTACAATTCATAGTATAAAAACTTTGTGAATTATGGTATGAAATGCAAATGTTCCCTCCATTGCAGCCAACTGTTTTTTCATCTTCAGAAAAGTTTGAAGTTTTAAAAAAACTTGTTACTTTACAACTGGAAGCTGATGCATCTAATGATTACTTATGTTTGTTGGTGGTCAAGCATTTTGTTATTGCTGCTCTGCCCCCAACTGCAGTACAAAATTCTCCACTACAAATATTGCAGAAAACAATCATATCTTTTCTTGATATGAGGAGTAGAAATTCCTTTTTTAATTTATCATTGAAATAGCATTTTCTCGTTTTTGATTTTTCCATCCCTTAAATGAAATTAAAAATTAAAAATAAAATATAGAGCTACACGAACGATGTAAGCACATTAGGAACTGAAAATGTTACATCTGGAGAAGCAAATTTTCCGGAAGCTAAATTAACAAAACTAAATATCAAACAAAACTACTAATTTGGAGTGATATTTGGGTGTATTTATCATTTTCTAATTTAAAAAATCTGTTTTATGCAACTATTTAATCAAAGTGCATTATTAATAGATATGGTTTGAGGTTCAATTTCCACTTTAAAACTCAAATTTTGGGAAAATACTTGTAAATAAAATTATATGTATTTGGAAATTATTAAATAGATAATGAATTAATAAAATGAATTTTAATTTAATTTAATTAAATAGATAATGAATTAATAAAATGTGCTTACCAGTCTATGATTGAATATTTAGTGAGAAAGAAATAATCATGAGTCTATAGTGTCATATGTGCTGTGTCATGTTTCAGAAAGAAGTACACAAAGCCATTTGCGTGCTCGGTATATCCCGCACTCTCTCAAAGTCTCCTGTGCAGCCGGCACATGCATCTCCTAATATCATCTCACCGCACTGTACTGATCCTTGACAAATTGTCATGTCAAATCCATAAACATTACATCACACGCAATGGATCAACTCTGCATTGATCAAATACAGACATTTACAGATTAGTCTTCCAATATCAAAAAGGAGGACATGTAGGAGGACACTTTTTGAGGGAGGATGGAACTTACAAAAGAAGGACTCTCATCCCTAAAGGAGGATGATTGGTCACCTTAATTTTAGTGCCTTCTTAAAAATAATTTTTTTTTAGTATTTTATGAGAGCCCCATAGAAAGAATCACTTGCTAATGACTACTCTTTAGTATCTCAGGGAATATAGATTTTACTGTAAATCTCATGTATTTTCTAATAGCTAAATTTATACTAGAGGCATTTATATTACTGTGTCTCTGCATCTGAATATCACAATAATGACCGTTATGACTGTGAAAAAGCCATATGACAACATTGTAGCCCGGATGCTTTCTAATGGAGAAAATCTAGTAACTTCTTTCATCTTAAATTAGTACAAATGAACATTAAAAGCATAATATAATTTTGTTCGCCATGAATTTAAGGATAAAATATTTGCATTTTAAATTTCTCTCTTAGCATTTTAGCATATATTCACAGAGATGAGGTAGCAGAGCTGGTATCACTTGGTAGAAAGGAACTCGTCCAAAGAGTTAAATGTACTGGCCCATTAGCTCAGCTGGTTAGAACATCGTCCTGTAGGTATGATCCCCCATCAAGGCACATAACAAGAGTTAACCAGGGAGTTGCCTGAACAGGTGGTGGTACAGTGGATAGAACATCGGACTGGGACGCGGAGGACCCAGGTTCAAAACCCCAAGGTTGCCAGCTTGAGTGCGGGCTCATCTGGTTTGAGCAAAAGCTCACCAGCTTGAGCTCAAGGTCACTGGCTTGAGCAAGGAGCACCCCCTCCACCACAGTCAATGCACATATGAGTAAGCAGTCAATGAACAACTAAGAAGCTGCAACAAAGAACTGATGCTTCTCATCTCTCTCGCTTCCTGTCTGTCTATCCCTATTTGTCCCTCTCTCTGTCTCTGTCACAAAAAAAAAAAAAAAGAGTCAACCAGGGAGTGCAGAAATGAGTGAAACAACAAATCAGAAAATCAGATTTCTTTCTCTTTCTCTCTCTAATCAATAAACAAAAATTAAAAAGAGAAAGAGAGCTTTCAACTGCAAATCTTATATAGAATTAAATGGTGAATAGTTAAGTCTTGAGTTCCCATTGAAACTTTAAGAACGGAACTGAAATTGTACTTACAAGGACTAAACTAATCAATTGTATGTAAAAGAATCTTTATTCAGCATTGTGTTAGTCAAACACTTCATGAGAGTTCTTGTTTTAAGACAGGTCACCTTTATTTTTGTCCATTTTTTGTTCAAGAAAGCTTTTAGTGTACCTTCTTTTGAAAAACATCCATGGTTTCCTATCTTTTTTTTAAACTGAGATTTTAGTTGCTCTGAAAGCCGTAAATCTCTTTAGTTCACTATTCTCATTGATAGAGATTATTTCCTTGCCAGCAATTTCTTTTTTACTGCTTCTGAAAAGACTAGTTTTGTGCTTCCACTTAAATGTGGGATGGAGAAAATTAGAAATTTAATTTTATATGTCTGTTTCTTTTAGGAATATCATTGTAATTAACAACATTATAAAGAGAAGGTTTGTCCACAGAGCTAGTAATTTCCATAGTAGTAGTTCCAAGTAATAGAGAATTAAAGTCAAAAGGTCTGAGTTAAGATTATTTATGTATATTGTCAATTAACTTTTTCAAAAGATGATACCTGTATAGCCAGTGGCCACCACAGTCGTGGCCATTCACATGCAAGTTCTCATTGAATTCAGGCAGAAGGTAAAGAAACAGTGGAGCCAAAAAATGATAGGTCATTCCTTTATTAAAGTCTCACACTGGCTGACGAGCAAACAGGCATAGAAAACACCTTCCTCTGATTCACAGCTCTCACAGCCCTTTTGCATTCTCTGGTTCCACAACCAAGAGAATCTTCTCTGGTTCCTCCTAGAATCAAAGACCCCCACAAGCCTCAGTAGGGCTCCCAAAACCCCTCAGCTTTGGTCCCCCATTTGCACACCTTCTCTTTCCCTGCCAACATGGCTTCTTTCTTCTTCTCTTCTCTTCTTCTCTGCTCTTCTCTCTCTTTTCAAAACTTTCTGGCCTGAAAGCCTCTCCTCCAGCAAACATTAGCAAAACAATGGCCCTTCCCAAGCAGGAAGGTAGTTTGCAATTTCACGGACCACAGATATCTGGCACTGCCCAGTGCCATTTTGTAACAATAAATGTGAGCAAACTCAAAAAATACAAATTGTACAAACTCATTCACCCCCAAATACCAGTCTATATTTTCTTTACAGATTTGATTTAACAAAGATTTGATTTAACAACACTCTTTTTAAAAATAATGCATTTTTTATTAAAATCTTTCCACTTTAGAGGTTTAAAAAATGCTGCTTTATATTAATTTGCCTTTCCCTAATTGTTAATCAGAGTTTTTATTTTTCAAATACAGTTGATGTTCATTATTCATGGTAGTTATATTCTGAAAAGTTGTGGTAAACACTGATTTAGCCAATACTAAACTATTGCTTCTAAGGGAAATAAAGGGCTATATTATTGAGAGCCTCTGGGGACATTTTTATCCACCAATCAATACATAACCTTATTTTATATGTGCTTCAGTTTACATACACCTTATTAAATATAAATTGATGGTGCATTAACATTGAACTTCTGGCCAACAATGCTATGATTCATACTGGAACAAAACATATTTAACACACATATTTTCCCCTAAAGCATAGCACAGTATTCTTGAGTTTAGGAATTTTAGACGGCACTTAGCACTACACTCAGGGGCCATTTTACACAGTGAAATAAATTACCAACAAAAAGCACAAAAATGAGAAAGATGCAGTACTAAAATGCCTATGAAAAGAAAGTCTGTAAATAATATAAGAGTGTAAATAGAAGGCAGTGTTGCTTTGTTTGACCTCAGTTGGGAAGGTGCCTATTGGTTAACTCAAGGTTTTGCTGTTCTGAGCATGTTCATGAAGGACCACAACAGAAAAAAAAAGAAAGAAAGTAAAAGAGAAAAAGGAAAGAAAACTCTCTGAGTATTGATTTTTTGTAATAAATTAATTTTAACAAATAGATAAATTCACAAATATAAAATATGGAAATAAGGAAGAAAACTGTAATTGTTTGCTCTTTGCATTTCTTTTTCATCTTTCTTTCCCTTTGGTTTTCTATTGGTGTTTTAGAATTCTTACTAATTTCTACTAGTTCAATATACATTAAATATGTTAACTCTGTCATCTTAGTTATATTCTTTAATTCCAATTTTTTGCCTTTTAATTTTTTCATATTTTTGATATTTTTTTAATATTTGGAGTGGGTGGAGGTGGGCAAAGAGAGAGAAATGGAGACAGAAAAAGGACTTTGCTTGGGACAGTGTGAGTCAAGCTGATGCTGTGTCCACTGCACCACCGCCTGGTCAGGTCATTTTCTTTTTTTAAACTTCAATGTGTCTTTATAATTTGAGTTCATCACTTGTAAAGATATAAAATTATCTATGAGATTTTGCTCTTCTATAGGAGCTTTTCTTATATATTTTTACTTCTGTCATCTTTTATGCTTTAAGTTTTTTGTTTATGTGCTTATTTGCAACTATTGTGTTTTATCTGTTATTATGTGAATGCTGTTTTATTTAGTTTTTCAGTGTTTACAAATGTATTTTTCTGTTTTATTTGATGGTTTATATTTTTAATCATTCAATTTTAAATTTCTAGTTATTAAAATAAAAAATGTAAAATGAAAAATGTATTGTTTAGATTTCAGATTTATTACTACTGTTTAAATTTATCTAACAGTTTTTGAGGGTTTTTTATTTAACAACTTTTCCATTCCAGATCACTGAATTTTAATTCTTCTCTTGTAATAATGGCCTTATTATTTTCAATAATTGTTTCTGGTGGTATACTTTTAAAATATCCTTGTTTGTGATAATTACTCCTGATACATTTACATGTAAAATGCATCTTTTCACATTATAGAATTCTTGAGTCACAAGATATCTGTATTCAAAACCGATAGAATTCTAGCATTTATTCATGCAAAAATCTGACCTAAGTTTTTCATTTATAAGTATCTTTTTATCAGGATGATTTAAATATCTTTGATATTACACTTGTGCAATGTATATATATCAATCTGTAACTTGCTTAGTGACATTTCCTAGTTATTGGACGTTCTCCCCACCTCACCCCGTAGAAGTTCTAGAGGTAGGACATTGGCTGACATGGATAACAGGAAAAATATAAATTGCAGTTTCTTTTTCAGTATTTACTTAAATATTAACACTCACTTTCTGAGGGATAGTCACAAAATTCAGTACCCCTCGATAATATTTTAATTGATTACTTTTTAAAAATAAAATAAAAATAAACATTTATCATTTTTTGAACCAATATAATGAGTACTCAGTAGCATTAAACTTTTCTTCCAGTTGTGTATTGAAAATGTGTCTTTTACCAATTCTAAAAAGCAAACTTCACTTAGTTATGTATATGTAGAGAAAACAGTAATGCTTTATGTTTTAATAATAAGAATTTGTTTAATTGAATTGGGATCACAGTATAACCAAATGAAAACATAAGCAAAGGTTTTACAATTTCTACCAATATTGTCTTTAAATAAATCAATTATTTCAACAAAATCATAAAATAAATCATTTTATACAAAAAGTCATACAACACTAATGCTGTTTAATCAAAACTTAAATGTAACCTTTCAAAGTTGTAATTTTTCATTATCTTTCAAAGATGAGTAGCAAAATTTTTACTATAGAAATTATATAAAGCATAAAATCACACTGGTACTCTAACTACAGAATTTACTTTTATCTCCATAATTTGAAATATCACACAAAGAACTTTCAGTGATATCTTAGTATCTACTAAGCTTTTCCCACATATGAATAGAAATCTAATCTGCTTAACTTTTGTTATAAGGAAGAGTATTAGGAAATGTAATTTTCCCCAAAAAGTCTTATAAAAATGATTGAACACAATTAAAAAATAATCAATAAAAGTATCTATTGGCTCAACAGATACAATGTTAAAGCAAATAAGAAAAAAATAATGGTTTCTTACTAATATAGGTCACAAAATAATTCTTGGTTTTAAAACTGATAAAGATAGTTTTACATATTATTTTTTGGAGTAAAGATATTTTACATTTTATTTTATTTTAAAATATATATTTTAATCTTTGTATGAGTAAAAAATTTTAGAATTTTAGAATAATAATTAAAAATTTGTTGTCTTAAGAACCCAGGTATTATTCTCAGCTTACTGGTTCCTGTGGGCATCTTAGAAGACAGAAACTAATGTGAAACATTCTCTATTATTGCCCTTCTTCTATTTACTAATCATTTAAGGTAGCATAAGGTACATCAGTAAAAGAAATATTTAATTTTCAGAAAATTTAGTTTAAAGATAATAAGGCCTTGGAATTTTGTCAGCTTTACAAATATGAGAGCAAGCCTTTACTATATCTTGTTTTTAAAGATAGCAAGATGAAGTACCAAACCATAAGCTTTATTAAAAAGAAAATAAAGTAGTGAAGTACCATCTTCAAAATCAACTTTGTATTCAAGCAATTTTTAATTTTGGAGAGTATAGGTGAGGAAAAATATTCTTTCTACACTTCTGTATTTTTTGGATGATCTAATAAGTTAACATAAGACATTAAAAAGAAAAGGAAACAAACTTAATTTTATATGTAAAGGCCAAAGACAAGCAGGCAATGGTGGCTCCTATGCCATCCAGAGCTGTGCAGAAGAAGATATTGGTCTGGGACTTCAAAGGGAAAGAAGGCAATTCATGTGGAACTGGAAAAACCCATGTGTGGTGAACAAATGTTTGCTCTGCCATGCAGAGACACTGAGGCACAGAGAGGACTTGGAACAAGCTGGCCTTTCTTAGTTCCCCCAGAGTACCAACCCTGGCTCATATTCTTTGTACCATAGTTACATCTCTAGTAATAGCTTCCTTCCTGAAACAAGCCTTTTATCTAAATTCTTTTAGGATCTTAAGGGGAAAATACAAAGTTCTTCATGAGCCTTTTTTTCCCCTTCAAAATAATCAGCCTAAAATACTCCTCAAGACAAAGGGGCATATTTGGTTATTCAAACATGAGTAACCTCAAAATCCTGCTCCCCTACAACAGTAAGGGAGAAATTGTCAGTATTTGGCTCTCTGTAGATTCCCTTATATTTCCAACTTTGCACTTGTGTGGCTCTCCAGGTCACCAGCTTTTTTTTAGAGCAGAGGGCAGGAATCTATGGCTCGTGAGCCAGATGTGGCTCATTTGATGGCTGCATCTGGCTTGCAGACAAATCTTTAATAAAAAAAATAGTAACGTTAAAAATATAAACCATTCTCATGTATTACAATCCATTTATTTCCTAACGCTCATGTTCATGGTTGTGGGTGGCTGCAGCCAATCACAGCTGTCCTCTGGGACAACACCCAATTTTTATTGGATAATGTCTAACCTGCATGGGTCGTTGTATGGCTCTCACGGAATTACATTTTAAAATGTGTGGCGTTCATGGATCTCTCAGCCAAAAAGTTTCCCAACCCCTGTTTTAGAGGGATGAGTGTTATCCCTCTTGAGATTTCCTTGTTAGCCTTTATATTTCTGAATAGTTACACATGTGAAACATGTTAGGTAGTGAAATAAATGCTATTGTGTGACTAAAAAATGCATTTTGAAACCACTTCAATTCCATTGCAAGTTTTATACGTCTTTTTTGGGGGGAGGAGTGGATGGGAGGTAGTGAGAGAGACTCCCACATTTGCCCCAACCAGGATCCACCCACAACCCCCATCTGGGGCCATGCTCACAACCAAGCTATTATTAGCACCTGAGATGGAGGCTCCACAGAGCTATCCTCAAGCACCTGGGGCCGATGTGCTTGAACCAATAAAGTTGTTGCTACAGGAGGGGAAAGGAGAGAAAGAGAGAAGGGAGAAGGGAGAGAGGGAATAGAGGGGAAGAGATGCAGATGGTTTTTTCTCTTATGTGCTCTGACCATTTTACTTCCTATACATCCACATGCGAGGTGGACACTCTACGACAGAGCCAACCGGCCCGGGCCATATACAAGACTAAAAATTTAAAATGTTTATGTATTCTTGAAAAAAAGCCAATGCCCATTACTTTATTTGTCTTCTAATAGCATTATCTAAACAATTGTTTTCAGAGAGTAAAGGTCTAGTGATGTTCCAAAGTCTTTTTTTGACTTGTATTCAAGAAAAGTCTGTCTATTGAAACCAGAGCAAAATATTTTGTAGTTTTTTCTTTTTCTTTTTTTTTTTCAGCAGTGTAGACAGAACTTAGGGTAAATGTTTTTGGGATTTTTTTGTATTTTTTTTTTCTTTTTTGTCTTATAACAGTAACACAGCTAAGGGTTTATAAACAAAATCTGAAACTACTACATGACTTTGAGCTATAGATCCCAAAAAATAATTATTTTTCTGAAAATAATTTCTTAAATAGTCAAACATGAGCTACAAAACATAAATAAAAGTAAATATTGCACAAAGATTTAAAAGTGGTTGGATTTTTAGAAAACATTTTGAAAATTAAGAAAAAAAGAATTGTAATGCATGTTTTCTCCAAAGCATCAAAACTAATATATATAATATTGGAATCTAACACTACCTGGATATATGAAATACAGCTAATTGAAGAGGTCTGTCGTTTTTTTTTTCTTTTATTATAAAGAGCCACAGGGAAGCCCTGGCCGATTGGCTCAGTGGTAGAGCGTCGACCTGGCGTGCAGGAGTCCTGGTTTCGATTCCCAGCCAGGGCACACAGGAGAAGCACCCATCTGCTTCTCCACCCCTCCCCCTCTCCTTCCTCTCTGCCTCTCTCTTTCCCTCCCGCAGGCAAGGCTTCATTGGAGCAAAGTTTGCCTGGGCACTGAAGATGGCTCTGTGGCCTCTGCCTCAGGTGCTAGAATGGCTCTGGTTGCAACAGAGCAACGCCCCAGATGGGCAGAGCATTGCCCCCTGGTGGGCGTGCCAGGTGGATCCCGGTCGGGAGCATGTGGGAGTCTGTTTGCCTTCCCGTTTCCAGCTTTGGAAAAATGCAAAAAAAAAAAAAGAGCCAGAGGGATATGAGTTATATACAAAAACTAATGATTTTTCTCATCTCAGTTATGTTAACAATTTTAACACAGTAAGCATTCCACTGTAATTATTCATAATAATGCTACATTTACTTATTGAAAGTTAGTCAGGTACCATGCCAAGCCATTTTATTTATTTCTTATTTATTTACTGATTTCTTCAGCATATCTTTGTGTGGTAGTGCTGTTACTAAACCTCCACTTTCAGTAAGAAAATAGCTTTAGAGAGATTCACATTCATAGTTTATTTCATAAATTTATCTTTTAATAATACCTTTGTGTGCTAATAGAGAAGTTATAAACTCAATATTCTACAAAAAACAAGCAAATATTGTTAAGGAGTAAAATAAATTAGCTGTAGAATAATCTAAAATGGGAGGATTGTGTGAAAACTGGATGGTGACATTCTCATCCGTATGGGGAAGCAGCAACTCAATTTTAGCTGATTATTTTGAAATAATCCCAGTCCTTGGTTTCACAAAATTTTAGAGACAAAAATAAATCTAGATTTTTATATTCTTGCTCAATTTAAATGATTTTAACAACTAACTTAAAATAACAATGGTGGAGCATTGGCCCGGCATGTGGAGGTCCCAAGTTCGATTTCTGGTCAGGGCACACAGGAGAAGCAACCATCTGCTTCTCCACCCCTCCCCCTCCATCTTCTCCCTCTTTCCCTCTCTCTCTCTTCCTCTTTCTCTCTCTCCCTCTCCCGCAGCCATGGTTCAAATGGCTAAAGCAAGTTGGCCCCAGGCACTGAGGATGGCTCCATGGCCTTGCCTCAGGCACTGAAATGGCTTGGTTGCTGATCAATGGAGCAGTGGCCCTAGATGGGCAGAGCATTGCCCTGTAGGAGGCTTGCTGGGTGTATCCTGTTGGGGCACATGCAGGAGTCTGTTTTTATGCCTTGCTGCCTCCTTGCCTCTCACTTAATAAAAAAAAAAGTTTAAAATAATTTAGAAACAACCTCCGACCAAATAAAACCTTATCTGCAAGCTGTCAGCATGTAGGAGGAAACATAATAAATGAGATTATAGCATTTCTTAAAATTTTAAATAACTTTTTTCAAAGGAAGTCATTTTGAAAACTATCACTGTTTTAGAAGTATAATAACTACACTAGATCTCCTTTCATTCCTCTACTGACAGTTTCACAGCTCACCAGTGTTATATGTCTTCTTGACATATTCCAGAGTTTTCCTAAGAACTTCACAGACATCTTGAATATATCTTGGTTTTAAATATCTTCTCTCCCTTTCTCTCTCCTTTCCTCTTTCTCTCTAAGAAGGAGAATAAAAATAATAAATAATCAATAAATAATAATAAATACACTTTAAATGTCTCCTCTTCAAACAAATCTCTCTCTCCCCCACTCTCTTTCCAACTCTCTGTCTCTCTCTCTTTCTCTCTCTCTCTCACACACACACACACACACAGACACACACACACACACACACACACACACAGCTTTTATCATAGACCATAGCAAATTAAGAGACCATTTATTACTATAAGCCCCTTTTAAAAACTGGCATTGTTTGGTTGTCAGCCTAACAGATTCTAACAATGTCAAGGATTCAATAATTCATTTACTGATCTTTTTGCTGTGTTGTTTTATTGGAAAGTATGGTCATGACTAAGGAGCACCAGGTAAGCAGTGAAGCAGTTAAGTAGCAGTTTAGAAGTCAACACTTCTAGCATTCCAGGATGAAAGCATGGCATGTTTTCATCTCAGCTCAAGCAATATATTAAGCATTATAATTTTTAAAGAACTATAAGAAACTAAGGGGAAAATAAGTATTATGCTGGCAACAAAAACATAAAGGAATGCTTCTCAGTAGAATTGACAGCCTCTGTGTTAATGCTGAATGTAGTTAGTATAAAATTGTTTGTCTGAACCCCTTTGAAAAAAATTTGCTACAACTGAAAAGAGAAACCAATAGCAATTTTGTGCAGTTTAGAAATTTTGTTTTACAACACATTATATAATACTATAGACTATTTCTAGTTGTAAGTATTAATTACAAAATTAAAGAGTTTCCTCCTAAAGAAAAGCTTCACTTCAATTCTCTTTCTTTTATAACTGTATTGTAAAGAATTGAACAAACTTACTGCCTTACAAATATTGGCTATTAACAAAGAGAACATAGTTATTGGTGAAGAAATGCACATTTAAGGAAAAATTTTACCTTGTTATTTTAATCGGTTGTTGAACTCTTTGAGAGAATACATGTGTGTGTGGTGGCCCAGATTCCATGAGCACTCTTCTATTCCAATTTAGTAAATTGACCTATAAGTGAAGCCAGATTGAATTTAGTTGCTGCCACAAGTGAGAAAGCCAATGTGATGAACCACACAATGTGAGTAAGCAGCCAAGGAGTGACATAAGCATCAAAAAGTCTCTCTCTCTCATTGACAACGCTCTAATTATATATATTATCTTTACTTTAGTATTTATTGTAAACAACATTATTTTGTTAGATTGCAACTTCACTCCTTGACTGATTTTCAAAGAACTTGAATTACTTTGGATTACAAGAACATTAAATAAATTACATTGATTTGTGATTATTATTATTATTATTATTATTTGTGACAAAGACAGAAAGACAGAGAGAGGGACAGATAGAGATAGAAAGATAGGAAGGGAGAGAGATGAGAAGCATCAATTCTTTGTTGTGGCACCTTAGTCGTTCATTGATTGCTTTCTCATATGTGCCTTGATTGGTGGGCTACTGGAGACCAAGCGACCCCTTGCTCAAGCCAGCAACCTTGGGCTCAGCTGGTGAGCTTTGCTCAAACTGGATGAGTCTGCGCTCAAGATGGTGACCTCAGGCTTTTAAACTTGGGTCCTCCACATCCCAGTCTGATGCTCTATCCACTGTGCCACTGCCTGATCAGGCTGTGATTTTTAATTTATCCTTGGTTATAGCTATTGTGTATGCCATCTCATATAATTCAGTGAAATGCATTTAAATCATAACTAGAGAATCTTTTAGCCTTCTTAAACTGTTGTTATATGCTCTATTACAATGACCATGTGAAAGCATTATTCTCTTTACTGTAGAGATGCTAAAGCAAAGAATTATTTTCATACATCATTGATGACAGGATCACACTTTGGGGATCCCAAACCTTTGGTGAATTTTGGATAAATTAAATGAATATAGTGTGTGTTAGAGAATAGAAGAGAATTTGTTAATACATTGGTCTCCCAGAACAATAATAAGTAGCTTACTTTTACTTCTTAGGAGCTTCTAAAATAAAGTCCTAAAAATGATTAATGTAAGAAAAGTATGCTTCTCTCCATGTTGCCATTCACTTATTCATGAATTTGTGCATTTATATTTTATTCATTCACTTAAATATATAATTTCTGAGCACTCTCACCCCAGTGAGATATAAATATAAATGCATTTTGTTTTTGTTTTTTTCTTGACACTTAATTCAACTATGCTCTGTCAAATGCACCTTTCCATTCTCTTATTAATATCTTAGGAAGATCTTGTGCTTTTTCCAGTTACCTTGCATTGTTAAAAGTCTAGCCTTATTCAGAACTACCCTTTCATGTCATATTTAAACCTCTTCTTTTTTCCTTCTCTCAACTTACTCCAGGCATATGGCTTTAGAGAGAGAGGAAAAAAAAAGATTGTGTAGTCTGTGAATTCATCTTCTCTCCAACATTAGTACTTTGTAAAGGAGGTAATGAATGATTTTGTTCTGGGATCTTTCCTCCAAGTCTTTTTTTTTCCTGGTTGTGGGGTGAGCAGTAAAGAGACAAAGAAAACAGGGCTATTTTATAACTAGTCATCTATTGATGACACAGTGTCTTCCCAGCCCTGCTCGGTGATGATCTGGATGCGTCTTCTGCTAGTTGTCTGAGCAAGGTGATGGTCTCCGCAAAGTTGGGTTTTGCACGTCGCTGGGGTCCTCTAAGTCAGTGAGGGCCCCTTCAGAGAAAAGCAGTAACACGTTTGCTTTCATGAGGGTCCAACTCTCACTAGATGTCTATCAGAAAGGTTTTTGCTCTCTTTAGAATTTGTTTTTTTATTCTGCTTCTAATTTCAGATTCAAAGAAAAGCTCCATTCACTATCCCGTTACCTGAGGTGACTGAGCACTAACTTTGCTAGAACTGTGCTGGCCACCGAAATGTGTACTCTTAACTCAGCACCATTGTTCCTACAAGGTTCCTTCCCACTGTCCTTGTGAGTTTTTAGATTCTGGTAATATCTGGCTTTATATTTTGGCATTTGGTTTCCTTTTGAAAAGTTCAGTATTAAGAGATATAAAATCTAAGGTAAGTTATCATGTGTCTTGTTTCCAAAGCAGATGCCTCAAGCCAGGAAATAAAAGAAAAATAATTATTCAGACAGAGCGATATAGGTTGCAATCAGTATATCATATTGGTGATAGAGAATAATAATGTTACCCATTTCAGGTTGAGAGTGTGACAATTAGTTAATCCATTCAAGATTCCAGTTTCAAAAAAGTGTTAGCTTAAGTTATTGAAGGCTTCAGAAAATATAGGTGAAACTCACCCTCCACCCAATCTGAGTCACTGGTACACTTTACATTTCACTGTTTTGCTGAATATAGCACTTAAAAGCTTCCAGTTCTAAATTCATCACTTAAAGTATTATATCTTCACAATGAGAAATATTATAGATACTCCTTCAATGTCTAATATACATTTCCTAGCATCTAGTATGATTATCTCAGATAACAGTTTTTTAAAATGTGGTATATTTGGAAGAGGTTCCAAGCTCAAATTTAAAGTTCAGATAAACATCAGTATAAAATCCTGCTTCTTGATTTACTAGTAATGTGATCTCAGGCAAGTAAACAGGTCTTGTAAAAGCTCAACTTGCTTGTAAAATGGAGTTTACCCATACTCATTTATTAGGAGATCGAATGCCCACATAGATGTACAACCACTCACTAAACCAGCATTTGTCCTATTGAAATATTCACGAAAGACTGGTAATTTGGTTGTTGGTGTATAAATGCTACCACCAGTTTTGTGCTTTTTCTTGTATTTTAGTCCTGTGAACCACTTCATTTAGCCACTTCTCAGTTTTTTTCGTTCTTCTACCTCTCTAGTATGTCTACATTTTTAGAAAATCTGAACTTATGATAGACTTTTAATGGCATTACCAATGTACCAGATTGTTTACATTTAGCTTACTGGTTCCTCTGCAACTGTCCATGTGGAATAGTCTCCAGGGTTTACTTGGCTGTAAAAATCTCAGTTTTTATTTGTTGTTGGAGTCTTAGTAGCAGCAGCCAAGGTAATCTCTTCCCTAGCAGAAGAGTTATGTGAGTGCACATGTATCTGTGACATCACATGTATACATACATACATGTCAGAATTCCCATATGTGTGCATGCACTCATGAGCAGGCGTCTAGCACACAGCTACACACCTTCTCTGCATTGCTTCATAAGAGACAAAAGGAGTGTCCAGTCTCGAAGTGTACTTGGAGTTGAATTATTACAGGAAGCCTGTCCTCTTCTGTCTGGATCTGCATTAAACAGATTTCTCCAGTGCAATTAAAATCTCATTTATTATTTCTAAACAAAAGATTACAGAAGATTTAACTAGAAAGAAATTAATGTGCTGGTGTAAATTGCTTTATCTACTCATGCTTTACCTGCATTTTGAAGAGCTGTTCCTATAAAGAAAACAAGAATATATTAAGAGCATTTTCAGTTAAAGAATAAATTATAAAATTTACTGAGAGCCGAATATGGGTGAGACACTTTCAATATTCCACAATGGCAAAAATATTACTATTCTAAAATCCACTTAAAATATTTTATTGTCAAAGGACTTATCTAAATACAGCACTTGAAAAAGTTCAGTGTCCTTTGAACTTAATGTTTGTACCTGGCCTCAAATGATTTTTAATTTTTAAAACAGTCTTTGAACACTTAAGAACTGAGCAGCTAAATAAGTTTTTAATAGCTGTTGAAAATATTAACTACTAGCCTTGTTAAATGTGGAGAATTTTATATTAAACATGTTGAAATTTTTTCTCCTTAGTTACTATGGAATGTTTGCATCTGAGGTTCGCATGTTAGATATAGAGTTGGAGTTAATAGCTTGAAGAAAAACAATTGAGAGTCAGAGCATCAGTTATAGGTGAACAATTATTCTTAAGGACTTTAGGCTATATTTAATGTTTCTGTTACTAAATGTTATTGTTAATAATGTATGAAATAAAAATAAAATAGTACCACTTGATACTGCACAATAATTATATAAATAGACACTCACATTAGCTGATTTCAAAAAAGCACTAGTATTTACAAGGATAAATGCAGGTTATAATTGAATATTTCAGAGATATTCAAATAATGGTAAGTCACATTTCTTTGTTTGAATTCCTACAGGCTATTTTATTTTTCTGTCCTTTTTAAAAATAGGTATCAAAGTTCTGTGACAGATTTTTGGTCAAGTTGTTTCCATTAAAAAGAACTGATTTTTAAAAACTAATAACTTAAAAACTGTCACACACACACACACACACATACACACACACGGGAAACATTCTGTTTTTCTTCCTAAGGTTTTATGATTCATTGTGATCACTAACCAGCTTTTACTATTAAACTTAAATGACCAGTTGAGACAGTTATGAAACAGTTCTACCATTGATTAAGACTGGACTGGCAGGTATTGGGGATAATATTCATTTAGCTGTCTGAGCTTTCTGGGCAGACTCGGTGACTTTGCCAGCTCCCACTGCCTTCTTGTCCACTGCTTTGATGACACTCACAGCAACTGTCTTATGTCACGAACAGTAAGACAGCCCACAGGAGGAGAGTCAGAGAAGCTCTCAGCACACATGGGCTTGTCAGGAACCATTTCCTCAATGGCACCATTATCAATTTCAAAAATTTGAGTCCATTTTCCAGCTTTTTTCCAGAATGATGATCAATCTTCTTCAGCTCAGCAAATTTGCAAGCACTGTGACAGTCCAGCACAGCTGCCTATTGGCTCTGATTTGGCCTGGATGGTTCAGGGTTATCTGTGAAGCCAGCTGCTTTCATCGGTGGGTCATTTTTGCTGTCACCAGCCACATTGCCACGATGAACATATATGACAGACATGATCTTGACATCGCAGCCCAGATGATCCCCAGAGAAGGCTTCATTCACAGCTTCATGGTACATTTCAGCAGATTTTACTTCAGTTGTAACATTTTCTAGAGCAAAGGTGACCATCATTCCAAATTCAATAACACTGTCTCCATTCATCCCCACAGGGACTGTACCAATACGACCAATTATGTAGACACCCTGGAGGGGCAGACACAGGGACTTGTCAGGGAGGACTTGGTGGCAGTTTGTAATACAGAGCTTCAAGCATTGTGTTTCCACTGGCACTGCCATCTTTATGGGTGACTTTTCATCCCTTCAATGAAGGCATGTTAGCACTTGGCTCCAGCATGTTGTCACCATTCCAACTAAGAATTGGCACACTTGCTACTGTATCAGGATTGTAGTCAGTTTTCTTAATGTAGGTGCTAACTTCTTTAACAATTTTCTCATTTCTCTTCTTGCTGTAGGGCTGCTAGTGGAATCCATTTTGTTAACATCAACAATCAATTGTTGGCCCTGGCCGGTTAGCTCAGTGGCAGAGCGTCGGCCTGGCGTGCAGGAATCCCGGGTTCAATTCCCGGCCAGGGCACACAGGAGAAGCGCCCATCTGCTTCTCCACCCCTCCCCCTCTCCTTCCTCTCTGTCTCTCTCTTCCCCTCCTGCAGCCAAGGCTCCATTGGAGCAAAAGTTTGCCTGGGCGCTGAGGATGGCTCTGTGGCCTCTTCCTCAGGCGCTAGAATGGCTCTGATTTCAGCAGAGCAACGCACCGGATGGGCAGAGCATCGCCCCCTGGTGGGCATGCCGGGTGGATCCCGGTCAGGCGCATGCGGGAGTCTGTCTGACTGCCTCCCCGTTTCCAACTTCAGAAAAATGCAAAAACAAAAACAAAACAAAACAAAAACAAACAAACAACAAAAAACAATCAGTTGTTTTACACCCTGTGTGTAAGCCAGAAGGGCGTGGTCACAGCGCCCTTCTTCAAATTCACCAACACGAGCAGCGACAGTCTAGACAGCACAGTTAGCCTCAGATGCACCTGTAATCATGTTTTTGATAAATAATCTGTATCCTGAGACATCAATGATGGTCACATAATGTTTGCTGATCTCAAGTTTCCACGGGGAAATATCAATGGTGAAACCACACTCCCATTCAGCTTTCAGTTTATCCAAAACCTAGGAGTGCTTAAGGGGGCCCTTCCCAATCTCAACAGCCTCCTTATCAAAGTTTTTGGTGGTTTTTCTGTTTTTGTTGATTCCATCATGTTTGTAGATCAGATGGCAGTATTAGTAGGCTTGTCAGAATCTACATGTCCAATGACAACAATGATGATCTGAACCTTTTCCCTTTGCATTTTTGCTTTGATTTAGAGGTGATTTTCATAAGAACTGAGTTCTGGTGGCAAACCCAGTGCAAAAAAGCTATTTTCCTGTCTTACCAAAACTTTTTAAATCAGTTTTAGAAATATCAAATTGTATGAATTAGAAATCTGAGCAGTAGAGATACATTTTAGTTTCTGATCTCCTGCTACATTTTAATATGGGTTTATAAATTTCAAAAGGCTTTCATGTTTATCTTAAGTGATCTTCACAGGAACCATATGAAGTGTGAAGCATATTTTTATTATTACCATTTCAAGGATGGAGAAAGGAAGGCTCAAAAAAATCTGTATTTATCTACACAAGGCCATAAAATAAGTATTAACATTATTCCCCATGAATTTTCAACTTAAAATATTTGCTTGGCAGAAGGCAATTACCATTCATTGAGAATCTGTTACTTCACAAACATAGTTCTAGGCTCACTTAACTTGTTGACTTACTTAACAATCACATCTTTTATGAACTAGATTTTATCATTTTCATATTATAAATTAAAAAAGTTTGAAAGTTGCAATAAAATTTTTATATGAATCAACATATTTATAATTAGAAAACATTTACAATATCCATTTTGTCTTCACTATTTCTCAGGAAAAAAAACATTTGGCAATTTAGGCTGTCATATAACAGGACAATTAATTCTTTTATAATTTTGAAATTTTATTATAAAAGAAAAATTATTTTTACCATTTTAAATTTAAGTTTATAGAAGGTGGGCAAGATGAATTAACATTGCTGCGTAACATTTTTAAAATGAACTATATGCTAGCTGCCAATTCACTTAAATTAATGGATTCTTTTCCCTCCTTTTTCTTCATCTTTGCTGTTCTTCCTCTGTCTCCGCCTTCTCTTCTTTTTTTTTGTGAAAGATATTTGCTTAATAGATATTTTGAAATTGGTAAAGAAAATGACAAGTGCTGGAGAAACTTACAAAATTCCTTCATTTCAAAATGATCACTTTGTCAATACATCGAGTTTTTGTTTGTTTTAAAATTTTTATGAAAGCACACATTATTTTGATTACTAATAAATCACTATAAACAGATCCTCCATTTTCTATTGAAAGATTACCTTTGAAATAATCATATAAGATTAGAAGTTTAAAAAATATGAATTATATAAAGAACTGACGGCTTTTACTATTTTATAAATACTGATTGAGAACCCACTGTGTATCAGTGACTATGCTAGGAAATTCTGAGTTTTAATAATGTACCAAAGTACCTGTCATCAAGAATTGACTAATGAGAAATGGTTTGCCCCCTCAGGAATATATATTTAAGGAGATCTTCTGC
The DNA here is from genome assembly GCF_036850995.1 of Saccopteryx leptura. Classification (NCBI taxonomy): domain Eukaryota; kingdom Metazoa; phylum Chordata; class Mammalia; order Chiroptera; family Emballonuridae; genus Saccopteryx; species Saccopteryx leptura. Next base: position 24,905,260 of record NC_089509.1, on the reverse strand, counting down.
TGGACTGTTCTCAGTGAAGGGCCAACTTTAATTTCTCAGTTCAGATGACCTAACATTGACTACTAACTATCTGGAGACCTTCAGAAATGCATTTCTTTCTACAAGCCTTATTTTACAGACAAAGTTTAAACCAGAATCACTTAACTTGTAATGGACATCAACATTGACGTATTGACCTCAGGGTATGTTATCTGAAACAAGTCTAAATTTTCTACATTTAAAGTGTTGCTTGGTTTTACAGCTAATATTACTCCTGAGGGCTTACTTTCAATAAAAGAGGGTTTTTGGAAATAGAAAAGTAGTAGCACACTCTGTTTTGTTTGGGTAGTCTCTCTAGAAATAATTTTCTGGTTGAAATGCCTTTATCCTCCTAAGAAGATTAATAACTATGATCTAAACTTAATTTGATTGAACGTATTTGATATGGACAGTTATAACAGGGAAGATATGTTTATTCTTCAAGGTGCAAGTTTAAATTAAACCTTTGGTTTTCAGTAGAATAGGAGATACTCAGTAAATATTTCTAGCTATTACTGACACCTTTACGTAAACCATGAAGAAATGAGAAGACAGTAGTGGAGTTGTTTGAGGACTATAGCAGAGTAGAATTGCTTCACATCTCTCTTAGGCCAAATGGTCCTCTTCAGTCTGGAAAGATTGTGCTCACGAACTTTCAGATTGTTTTATGACCTATGGAAAAAGAGCATGAGCTTGGGGAGGAAACCAGCAAGGGGAGACCTGCCTAGCCAGCACCACCTACTGAAACTCTAGTCAAAGGGCAGCTGGATGGCACCTACCTGCAAATCACATTCATACTGAGAACAGATGCTCTTGTTGCTATTTGAAAGTCTGTCAATAATACTTCTTAATTACATCATAATGCAATTAGGGTGTAATGAAAACAATTTGGTTTGGGTAAGTAAAGAATTGAAATAGAACTTAACTTGATTAAGATCAGTGTTGGGCAAATGAGTTTGTAAAATCTGTATTTTCTGGGCTTGCTTACTTTTATTGTTAAAAATGGCTGCTGCCCATGTAAATGGCGCTGCTCAGGCAAAACTGCTAATTACCTTGCTGCTTGGGAAGGGCCATTGTTATACTAATGTGTGCTGGAGGAAGGGTTTTCACCCCAAAGAGTTCTAAGAAAAAGAAAGAAGAAAGCCAAGATGGCAGGGTGCTGAAGGAGAAGCCAGTTTGTGCAGAGATAAGAAGGTAGAAGGTTGGCAGATGGGGAACCAGGAGTGACTGAGCTGGTAGGAGCCTTTGATTCTAGGAAAACCTGGATGTGTCACTAGCTTTGTGAGCGCTGAATGAGTGGCTTTTGGAGCCTTGTGTTTTTTTATTTGCCTGCCGGGTGTGAGGCTAGAATAAAGGAATCACCCACCAGTTTTTGGCTCCGCAGTTTCTTTACCATCTGTCCAAATCTAATGGGAACCTGCACATGCCTGGCTGTGATGTCCACGACTGCTGGCCATACAATCAGAAAAGAATAATGTAGAAATAAAAAGAAACCCTAATAAAGGTACACCTCAGGCAGAATTCCTCAAGCTCTCATTAGAAAAAAATAAAATAACATTTTTTTTTTATCCTAGGAGAACTTTTTTAATGTTATGTATTTTATCTATCATTTTCAAATATAACAGTATCTTAGTTATAAACTTTGCTTTAGTTAATACCACATGCATTGGTAGTGAACAGTCATACCCTTTCTTTTAGGATGATATCCTAACATATTTCAGCTCTTATAGATAGCACCCCACAATCTGCTCAAAAGCTTTTCCTTAAAAAGTCAACCTCCTTTTCTTATAGTGGTTGTCAGTGATTCTTTATTATAGCTATTTTCCAATTGTCTACAACTTCATTGATTTATTTGAAGCTTAGCTTACCTTTATCCATAGAGTGTGTCTCTATCCTTTCCAATTTAGGGTTGTTGCTTCAGTTCTTAGCTGCTCTACGAGCTAAGACAGTGGTCCTAATATAATGAATGTCATTCAAAACATAGACTAAAACAACAGGGGCGTGTGTATGATGTATAATCTACCAATTTTATAAATTAAGGGAATATACCCTTTAACCCAAAAAGGTCTGATTAAAGGGCTTAATGGTTTTCATTACTTATTTAGTTGTTATAAACACAGGTGAACAATTCGTCTGTCAGGTCTTGTCTCTGGTCTACCTGTATAGCTCTAATTATATCACTTCATTTGTATACTGTTTCATCTCAAAAACCGTGAAGTCTGGACATTTCCTCTTGGATATCTTACAGGTATAGCTATTTTATTTAGACTACATTTGAACTCCCGATCAAATATAGTAAATCTATTTGTCATTATGTTTGAGTCAAAATCTTTGAATTCCTCTTTTTCTCTCACACCTTACATCTAATAAATCAGCAAATTATGCCAGTTATGATTTTAAAATATTAAAATTTTAACTACTTAGCATAACTGTGTGTAACACTTTGATTGAAATCATCATTATACCTTCAGAAAACCTTTAATTTGTTTATAGATTAAGTTTCTCAACACAAGAAAGTGTAAGAATTGTTTAGTTTGTTCACAAAATTAGCCAGTGTTTATAGCTGTTTTGACTAGATGTAGCAATCTTCTTGCTTTTGTTTTTACTATTTTCCTATCAATGTTAAGCTAATGGATACTTGTTCTTGATAACCTAATCACACATAAGCATTTGTGAGATTTTCTAAACAAGGAATAGAACATTTATAGAAAATAAATTGCCACTAACTCCTGCTAGGCTCATGGCCAAAATTTCTAATTAAGTATGTCCTGCTGACCTGGTATTTAGGCTTGGGAGCCTTCTTTTTTTTTTTTTTTTTTTTTTTTAATTTTAGTGAGCTGAGGGGAGGCAGAGACAGATTCCCGCATGCAGCCCAACTGGGATCCACCTGGAAAGACCACTAGAGGGCAATGCTCTGCCCATCTGGGGTGTTGATCTGTTGCCCAGCAACCAGGCTTATCTTAGTGCCTGAGGCAGAGGCCATAGGGCCATCCTCAGCACCCAGGGTCAACTTGCTCCAATTAAGCCATGGATGCAGGAGAGGAGGGAGAAAGAGAGAGAAGCTAGAGGGGGAAGGGTGGAGAAGCAGATGGGTACTTCTCCTGTTCGGCCTGACCGGGAATTAAACCCAGGACATCCACAGGCCATGCAGATGCTCTACCACTAAGCCAACTGACCAGGGCCTCAGGAGTCTTTTTAACATGGAACTCAGACACTATGAAGGGCAACAGCAGTTGATTTGAGTTGGCACTTAATTTGTATCCTTGCCCTGAATTGTTCCTTAGGATATGAGATTTTAATCTGATTATGAGAATTTAACCTCTTTTTACTGTTATATTATTGCAGACACTGTAGGGGTCCTTTGCAGGTCCCTTTGCTGTTATTGCTTCAATGAACAATGGCCCAATTTACAACTGCCAGTACCTGCACTTCTCTAGTGACTCTTCTGCTATTCCATGGTAGGCCAGATATGGCAGAGAATTAACCCTAACAGCTTTCTTCCACCATGATGGATGGCAGATATTATATTAAAACCCCAGCTCCCTTGCCTTTTTTGCTGAGAGAATTATGAGGTCTGTTTTTCTGTCAGTTCCCAAAGTTTCTCCATGGGGATCAACTCCAGTCACCCACACTGGAAGCTGACTCTATAGCACATACTTCAAAGGCTATGTTACTTTCCTTGTTTTACTTCTCTACTTTCCTACATGCATTTCACTTAACTCCTAACTTATACTTAAATACTGTGACAGGGTTTAATTCTGGGGAAACCCAAAATAAGATATACATACTAGGGGCCCTGGCCGGTTGGTTCAGTGGTAGAGCATTGGCCTGGCGTGCAGAAGTCCTGGGTTCGATTCCCAGCCAGGGCACACAGGAGAAGCGCCCATCTGCTTCTCCACTCCCCCCCCCTCCTTCCTCTCTGTCTCTCTCTTCCCCTCGCGCAGCCGAGGCTCCATTGGAGCAAAGATGGCCCGGGCGCTGGGGATGGCTCCTTGGCCTCTGCCCCAGGCGCTGGAGTGGCTCTGGTCACAAGAGAGCGATGCCCCGGAGGGGCAGAGCATCGCCCCCTGGTGGGCAGAGTGTCACCCTCTGGTGGGCATGCCGGGTGGATCCCGGTCGGGCGCATGCGGGAGTCTGTCTGACTGTCTCTCCCCGTTTCCAGCTTCAGAAAAAAAAAAAAATCTGGGGAAAAAAAAAGATATACATACTAGGATATTTTAAAAAGATGTTAAATCTATAAAACTCAGAGTATGGGACTGTTATAATACTTGGAGGAATGTCAAATATAATGCCATACTTCTATTTTCTGAATTAAGAATGATTTACATGGACATCTTTGTGTTATTTTTTTTTTTCAAACACTATGCAAAATAACACATTGGATATTCATTGTTAAGTGTTTAATTATTTTCAGATAGTGAACTAGATTACAAAAGAATATATTTTTTAAATATTGGGATTGAAATCTTTAGAACTGTTTCTCACAATAACACTAATTTTAGCCAGGTACAAAAGGAATAAAATTTTGTAGTGAAATGCAGAAGAATCACAGAGAAAGACATTCAGAGAGATTCAAGTCACAGAAAACAATACTAAGCGTTTAGCCTCCAGAAATAACAGCCCACTGTGCCTGAAGTGTTGCTATGAATACTGTTGCTGTCATTAGCCTTCCATTCAAACTGTAATAGATCGCAGACCATACATGGCTGCATAATATTCTAAGGATATCCAGATGTTGATAGAATATTGCCAGGTAATACTTAAATAATTAGAAGTCTTTTATGTTACTCCATTTTCTCTGAGACTATACATAAAAGTTATAAAAATGATCTCTAAGAATGATAAAGATATAACATGTCTGATTTTTTTATATTTTCAAGGTCTGGAAACGTTCTTTTTATGTTGTCTCAGGGGACGATGCATAAAGCTGACGATGGTCCTTGGATGTTGTGTTCTAGCATAACTTACAAAGGCAAAGTGTGATATCCCAAGCCATTTTGTCATTGATTGTAAAGGACCAAGAAGTTTATTTTCCCAATAGGGCCTCCTCATGCTGTTTACTCTGACAGTACCTGAAACAAGGGTAGAATCCATGTCTTCTAGTTACCTTGGACCCCGAGTGGTACCTATCATAGTGCCTTCCAAAGAGTCGATACTTAATAAATGCTGGCAACTGACAAATGCTAAATGACATTAGTCATCTTACAGTTTATGTCCCTCTGAAGGAAATATTAATCCCTCTTAGCCCACATAATAAAAAGCTGCCATGGCCACTAGAGGATAAAAGGTGTTTTGCATCTACATTTCAGGTGAGTGTCTAGTAATCCCCAGGTCTCCAGCTCTCATCTTCAAGTAGACATTTTTAAAAAGGTGGCTTGAGAACAATCTATAATATTTACCTTAAAATTTATTTTACTCTATAGGACTTGAAAGGGTTAAAAATTATTTGTTCAAATAAGAAGAGACCTTTCGGTACTTCCTACTGGATTATACAAATATTCCTCTTTTCACATACCTAATAAAATTCTAACAGTCCACCCAAAGCCAAATTCCTCTTTATGTAGACTAAGCATATGATAAGAAAATGCTTCATACTTGCAGTCTTCCTTAATTCCCCTGGCAAATGGAGGCATCTCCTCCCATTTAGAGCCCTGCTCATCCTGAGTGCTAATTGTTAGTTTACATGGATGATTTTCTACTACTCTTTGAGCTCCCTGGTGGCAGAAACTATGTCTTTTCAACTGTCTAGGTCTCATTCACTGTACACTGCCGTTCTTAGTATACACTATAAATATCTCTGGTGACTGAATGACCATCAGTCAGGTGAATATACCTCGTATGGATAAAAATAGTCTATTACATAAAATATCAAAATTTAGCATTATATGTATGGGATACATCCATTTTAGGAATTCTAACTGGAACGGAGAGATTTTTCTTCTGTGTAGAAAGTCTTCGTAGAATGGACAATTGGTTCATTCCTTGGTGTCTAGTTAGACTGAATGACGAATGGGTAGAAAGGGAGCATCAGAATGACAAATCAGAAATAGTGAACATCATTCTGTTCTCTGTATATCCTGCTTAGCAGTATAATGTGTGATACCAAATAAGTGTTAAATGACTTTTTTAATGAATAGACTTCATTTTACTTTATTTATAAGAACTGAAAGTCTGGAGGAAATCATATGGTTATTTAGACACTGTTTTAAATTCTAGTTCTCTGAAATTCATGTTGAAGACTGCATTTCTGTCACCCAAAGCCTACATTTAACATCAGTAGTACATAAGTGGGTGCCTAAATTATGCAAACACTAATTTCTCTAGACCGTTTTAATAGTGACCAATGTGTCTCTTCTCATTTCCACACCTATTATGTATCTTTGGCAGCAACAGACCGTTCCAGACAATGAGCAATCTGTTAATGATTGATACTTTGGATACCACATTGCTGTTATTGAAGGAGCTTACATTGACTGGCTGCTGAGGGTGTCTCTGCGCAAAGAGATTAATCAAATGAAAGGCGATGGCTTATTATTGGGTCCTTTCTATGCTACTCGGCGTAATGTCCAAATTTTCTTTTCTTGTAAGGATAACACTCAGTTTGGATTAAGGCCACCCTAAAAACAATTCTTTTTACTTAACTACGTCTTTTAAGACCCTATTTCCAAATACAGTCACATTCTGAGGTATTGGGCATTAGAATTTACACATATATATTTTAGAGGGCATATTTCAGCCCATAACAGGGTATACAGGGAATGTACCATTTCAAATGTACCATGTCTGTGATTTATTTCAAATTGAACAGAAAAAGTACTGTGTCTCTTTCTCTCTGCCGTTCTTTCTTCTATTTCTCTTTTTCCCTATTCTCTACCTTATTTTTGAATCTAGCTTTTAGTAACAATAAATAATACTTTATTGAATGTTTAGACTATTTTATAATGCCAGGTACTCTACTAAGTAATTCTCATTTATTTATTTGTTTAATAATCAAATCATCCATCTAAAATTTTTTTCTCATCTTGCAAATGAGGTAATGGAGTGAGTCACAGCAAGGTTAGGTAATTTGTTCATAGCTAAAAAATATTAGGAATAGAATTTTAACTAAGGTAATCTTTAACCTAAGCCCATAATCTTAATTGCCATGTAATATTACACCTCTTAGGGTAAAGTAGGAATTTTGTATTAGTCAATACTATATTATTCAGTGGGCAAAGTTGTATTTTTTTATTTTGTTTTATTTTGTTTTATTTTTCTTACTCTTCACCACATTTATTTTACCACAATTTTAATAATAAATATGTTAACATGTTTATACCTTTCCTCTGTTTTAGTCAGGTTTATTTAATTCCTAGCTCACAGATCCCACAAATGGTGGTAACCCAAGATATTATGAAATGATTAGATACACAAATTCACAAGGACATACAAAATAAAACAAAGCAAACCAGAAAACAGTTGAACTCGGTTGTAGATCCATTGAGATGAAAGCTGAAATGTTTTTTGTTATAATAGTCTTATCAGGATCTGCTTCCCCCTTTTCTACCACTAGTCGCTAACAATTATAGACACCCAGCTTCAAAGTCTAAAGAGAAATAATTTGATTAATTCTGATACCTGTCCCAAGTTGGAGACTTGTGATCAAGGGTGGTAATATGTGATCACATATTAAAACACAATGATTTGACAGGGTTTTTGCAGAGCTGTTTCAACCTTTGTCTTGACTATTAGAAATACAATCATTTTATTCTATTTCTATAAGGAAGGCTCACTTGCCTAACCCAATATTACCCTTAATCTATCCCTATTGACGCATCTGATCATGGATTATGTTAAAGGCTTCACTGAAGTTTGCTTTAGCTTTTTGGAAGCAGTGCAACTAAAACTAAACACAGAATTCCATTTAAAATTCTCCATGAAGCCCTGGCCGGTTGGCTCAGCGGTAGAGCGTCGGCCTAGCTTGCAGAGGACCCGGGTTCGATTCCCGGCCAGGGCACACAGGAGAAGTGCCCATTTGCTTCTCCACCCCTCCGCCGCGCTTTCCTCTGTCTCTCTCTTCCCCTCCCGCAGCCAAGGCTCCATTGGAGCAAAGATGGCCCGGGCGCTGGGGATGGCTCTGTGGCCTCTGCCTCAGGCGCTAGAGTGGCTCTGGTCGCAACATGGCGACGCCCAGAATGGGAAGAGCATCGCCCCCTAGTGGGCAGAGCATCGCCCCTGGTGGGCGTGCCAGGTGGATCCCGGTTGGGCGCATGCGGGAGTCTGTCTGACTGTCTCTCCCTGTTTCCAGCTTCAGAAAAATGAAAAAAATAAGAATAAAAAAATAAAAAATAAAAAAAATAAAATTCTCCATGAAAAGAGTTATGTGGGTAAGATAATATTTTCCGTTTTGTTTCTAATTCTCCTCTTGATTATGCCTTGCCTGTTTTGGCCTTTGCAGCACATTGGGTTGATGGCCTTAGAAAATGATCTATCCTGTGCAGTCTCAACAAGCCATTTGGAATAAAGACAGTAAAATGAGATCACCTGTGTGAACCAATTGCATAACCAAGCCCAGCTTCCTATCCAGATAATTTTGAATACTTTCCCCAGAGTACATTACCTCAAGCTTGCTCATTTGAACCTCATGTGCCATTTTCTGCCAAGCTATGCATAACCTTTTGAGTTTTATTTGCATTGAATTGGCATTTCACTACTCTTTTAGTAAAAGCTTAGTATGATTTGCTATTTTAGAGCTGTTAGTATGTTTATTTTTCTCCAAATTTTTTGTTCCAAATGTAACATAAGAATTCTCCTGGAATGTATCTATATGGATCTAATTTTTTACGTTTATCATTTTTCTTTTGTCAATACTAAACCAGATCTTTATTCAGAGGAAAATGCTAAATAGTTCTAAATGCAGGATTTCACAAAAAATCTATGAAAATCTTACTTATATTTTATTTAACGATGGCTTTATATTTAAAAAAATACTTTTTTTCCAAAAGAGATTTCTATGTATTTAATTCATTGCTAGCTTCTAGTAAAGCTATGAGAGATTATGAAGACTTCGATGGCAAGATGATGGCTCTTCTACTTTTTCACCTTCAATGTGCTTGCTTGTTGCTGGGACTCAGAAAGCATTTCTTCAGTGAAGCTATTCTCTGCTCTTAGCTGCACCTCTCTTTTTCTGCTGGGCTCAATTTTTTAAATTATTATAAAGTTTATTAGTTTATTTAGTTTGAAAGTGTAGCTTACCAGGTATATCTACTCCCCAGCCCCTAAGTCAGAATCCTTTTAGCAAGCACTTATTCTTCTAGCAACATGACCTTTTAACTTAATCTCATGTATATGAAATGGCTTCTATTTCCTATCGTCACCCCCTAAAAAAACAAAACAAAAATATACGCAGCTAAAAGGAACCAGAGCATCACATGAAATAAAAAGTGTGGAAAAGATGAAGAGTGAAATAAGTTCATGTTAAATATCTTCTACATACTAAACTCTATATCTCAGTTCAGTAAAATACATTCTTTTCTTTAGTTATTATTATTATTATTTTTTTATTAAGTGAGTGATAGGTAGGCAGAGAGACTGACTCCCACATGCACCCTGACTGGGATGCACCTGGCAAGAAAGACCCTTATTGAGTGATGCTCTGCCCATTTGGGGCCATTGCTCCATTGCTCAGCAACCACACTGTTTTAGCACTTGAGGCAAAACTTGAGGCCATCCTCAGCTCCTGGGGCCACTTTGCTCTAATGAGCCATAGCTGTGGAAGGGGGGAGATAGGCAGAGAGAAAAGGTGATGATGGGAGGGGTCTAGAAGCAGATGGGCGCTTCTCCTGTGTGTCCTGACCACAAATTAAACCTGGAACTTCCACATGTGGCCAATGTTCTACTGTTGAGCCACCAGCTAGGGCTGTAAAATGCATTTATACTTGGTCATTATTTTTCTAACTGTGCTACTGAAGAAGCTGAACTTAGAAGTTAAGTAACTTCTTCAGAATCAAATATACTTGAAATCAGAATTAAATTAAAACTCAGGTAAATCTGTGTTTTGTATGTATCATCTTATATCAAGCCTTTCAATAATGCAAGCCTGGCTTATACAGTGTTTGGTAAAATGGATGCTTAGTAAGTATTTGTTAAATTAAAGAATAAATGAAGAATTATCTCTAAAGTTCATACTACTTTTGCATATGTTATCAGTTTTGATCATAAAGTGGTTCTGAATTGCAATATCAAAACTAATCAGATCCAACATATTCTTAATTTTAAGACAGGACATTTATGTTATTAAACCAAAATAATACTAAAGAGCTGGAGGCAGGTCACAAGGCTGTAATCTCAACAATGAAATAAAACATCTGGAGAAAACAGAGCAGCCATTAAGAAACAAAATCAAGGCCCTGGCTGGTAAGCTCAGTCAGAGTGTGTCCCAAAATGACAAGGTTGTGAGCTCGATTCCTGGTCAGGGCACACATAGGAAGCAACTAATGAATGCACAACTGAATGAAAGAACAAATGAATGCTTCACTTTCTCCTCCCTTCTCTCTCCCTTCTCTGTCTCTCTAAAAATCAATCAATAAATAAAAAAATTAAGCTCTGACTGGATAGCTCAATTATGAAAATCTTACTTGGAGCGTCATCACTGCAGAGGTTTCCAGTTTGATCTTGGGTCAAAGAAAGAAAAAGAAAAAAAAGAAAAAAAAGAAAGAAAGAAAGAAAGAAAGAAAGAAAGAAGGAAGGAAGGAAGGAAGGAAGGAAGGAAGGAAGGAAGGAAGGAAGGAAGGAAGGAAGGAAGGAAGGAAGGAAGGAAGGAAGGAAGGAAGGAAGGAAGGAAGGAAGGAAGGAAGGAAGGAAGGAAGGAAGGAAGGAAGGAAGGAAGGAAGGAAGGAAGGAAGGAAGGAAGGAAGGAAGGAAGGAAGGAAGGAAGGAAGGAAGGAAGGAAGGAAGGAAGGAAGGAAGAAAAGCAGGAAGATTTTTAACTACCCAAAGCTAGAAATATCAGATAGCAGAGTCTGAAATTTCAGAGCAAGCACTAAAGCACTGCTCTGCAGAGAAAGGTACGAAACGCAAATGTCTGGAAGGGAGAGAGATACTGGAATTCCCAAATTTCTGTTCTCATTTCATCTATTTTTGACTTCGTGATCAATTTCGGTGTGCCCACTCCATTTGATTTTCAAGAGTTTTATATCCTAAATGTGAGCTGACCATGTTTCCAAAAGGGTGAGCTTTGATTAGCATATTGGGTATATTAATATAATCTATGTCTGTCATGCTTTTACTTTTGCACTGGATAAATATTAGATATTTTAAGTTGAAAATTTGGACATAATGATAATTGAGCAGGTATTTAAAAATGGAAGTGATTTATATCTAACCAACTGTATGATTATTCCATAAAAATCACAACCATTGCTTTCAAATTGCTTAGAATTTCATGCTGAATTCTAAACAGTGTAAGTAGAATATCTTAAATAAGTCATGTCATCTTTCACAAAAAGTTTTGCAGATACTTCATAAAATTATCTGATATTGGTGCTGTAACTTTAATCAGTTAATTTTAATGATTATACTCAAATGAGCATGGTTTCTCACTGAAATAAAGAAATCTATCTTTAAAAAGCTGCCCATAACTGGTGATTAAAAGAGAGGAGGGAGGAAGGAAATAGGGAAGAACAAACTCAGATTACAGGTTTTTAGAGCATAATTAGATATACAGTCTTTTATTTTATTGCTTTTAATTTTTTGTGTTTACATAGATTCAAGTGTCCCTTTGAATATATCTCTCCCCCACCCCCGTGTTCTCCTTGACATCCTCCTTCCTCGCTCCCTCCGACGCCTTCCCCCTTCCCTCCAGGATTTGCTGTCCTGCTCTCTATAACACTGTGTTATGTATATATAATTTCACCAATCTCTTTCCCTTCTCTGATCCCATCCTCTCATCTGCTTTCTCTCTGTCCGCTGCTTTCCCTCTGGTTCCTTTGATCCTGCCTCTGTCTCTATTCCGTTCCTCAGTTCACATTGTTCATTGGATTCCTCAAAAAAGTGAGATCACATGATATTTTTCTTTCTCTGCCTGGCTTATTTCACTTAACATAATAGTTTCTAGGTCCATCTATGTTGTTGCAAAAGGTAAGATTTCCCTCTTTCTCATGGCCCCATGGTATACATATACCACAACTTTTTAATCCACTCGTCCACTGACGGACACTTGGGGTGTTTCCAGATCTTTGCTATTGTAAACAATGCTGCAATAAACATGGGGTGCATTTCTTCTTTTGAATCAGTGATATACTGTATTCTTAGGATATATTCTTAAAAGTGGGATGACTAGGTCAAAAGGCAGTTTCATTTTTAATTTTTGAATTAAACAACAAATGAATGCTTTCTGTGGAGATAATTGAATGTTTTCCACAGCAGCTGCACCAGTCTTCATTCCCACCAGCAGTGCAGGAGGATTCCGTTTTCTCCACATCCTCGCCAGCACTCATTCTGTGTTGTTTTGTTGATGAGCGCCATTCTGACTGGTGTGAGGTGATATCTCAATGTGGTTTTAATTTGCATTTCTCTAATGATTAGTGATGTTAAACATTTTTTCATATGCCTATTGGCCATTTGTATGTCCTCTTTGGAGAAGTGTCTATTCATTTTTTTTTTTTGCCCATTTTTGATTGGATTTTTTATCTTCCTAGTGTTGAATTTTACAAGTTCTTTATAAATTTTGGTTATTAACCCTTTATCAGACATATTGGTGAATATGTTCTCCCATTGTGTGGTTTGTCTTCTTATTTTGTTCATATTGTCTTTAGCTGTGCAAAAGCTTTTTAGTTCGATATAGTCCTATCTGTTCATCCTGTCCTTTATTTCACTTGCCTGTGGAGATAAATTAGCAAATCTATTGCTGCGAGAGATGTCAGAGAGCTTACTGCCTATGTTTTCTTCCAAGATGATTATGGCTTCACGACTTACATTTAAGTCTTTTATCCATTTTGAGTTTATTTTTGTGAATGGTGTAAATTGGTGGTCTAGTTTCATTTTTTGCAGGTAGCTGTCCAATTTTCCCAACACCATTTGTTGAAGAGGCTGTCTTTACTCCATTGTATGCTCTTACCTCCTTTGTCAAATATCAGTTGACCATAAAGGTGTGGGTTTATTTCTGGATTGTCTATTCTGTTCCATTGATATATGTGCCTGTTCTTATGCCAGTACCAAGTTGTTTTCTGTAAAATGGACTTGCAGTATAACTTGATATCAGGAAGTGTGATACTACCCACTTTATTCTTCTTTTTCAAGATTGCTGAAGCTATTTGTGTTCTTTTTTGGTTCCATATAAATTTTTGGATTATTTGTCCTATATCTTTGAAGTATGTCATTGATATTTTAATAGGAATTGCATTGAATTTATAATTTGCTTTGGGTAATATAGACATTTTAATGATGTTTATTCTTCCTCTCCATGAACACAGTATATGCTTCGACTTGTTTGTATTTTTCTTGATTTCTTTTATCAATGTTTTATAATTTTCTGAGTATAAGTCTTTAATCTCCTTGGTTAAATTTACTCGTAGGTACTTTCTTTGTTGTTGTTGTAATAGTGAAGGGGATTGTTTTCTTAATTTCTCTTTCAGACAGTTCATTGTTGGTGTATAAAAATGACTCTGATTTCTGAATATTAATTTTATATCCTGCCATCTTGCTGAATTCATTTATCAGGTCCAGTCGTTTTTTGACTGAGACTTTAGGGTTTTCTATGTATAGAATGTCATAAGCAAATAATGGAATTTTTACTTCTTTACATATTTGGTGCCTTTTATTGCTTTATAGGACTTTTGACTTATTTTTTTCTAAGTAGATCTGCCTTTCACAGCTAGGAACGTAAACATCAAACAGAGAAAATTTTTTATAGTGTGATTTATCTATGTAACCATATTATTTTATCATCATTGCACTATTATTGCACATTCTGTTCCAAAAGCAAACTGAGATGTGCATACAAGTATAAACAATACATAATAATATAAAAGAAAACTATGCTGTAGTTAAGGTTTCTCTTTTCTGCCCACTGTTTTTCCCCCCTCCACTTAGTAAGAATTTAGAAGAGATATTGATAGTTCAGCTAACTAGTAATTAGCATAGCAGTAAACCAGATTTGTTCAGCAGTCTACAACTTCATGGGTACTTACCTTAGTTGCTTCTGAGACTGCCATTATTTTTATTTCAGCTCAGAATAATAATAATAATAATAATAATAATAATAATAAGTCTTTAAAATTAATAGAACTTCCTTAAGTGCATAAATTAGGTTATATATCTCTGCATATCTCAATAAGCAACTTTTTGACATCTAATATATTACTGCAAATATTCTATTCTTCCACATGAGTCAATTGTTTTGAGCGTGAATTTTTGAGTATGATGCCTGCAAGCTGACCCCTGAAATAGTTCTAAGATAGCATTGCCCTTGGTTATAAAAAACAATATGCCATACTGTAAAATCTATTTTTTTGTACTAAATAGAATGACAGCTTGAGATCTCAGAAGACAGGTAGACTTCCTGAGAAAAACCTGAAGGCACAATATATTCAGGAAATATATTTTATGAAAGTTATAATAAAATATTGCTCTCCACTCACCCTTATCCCCACTTAATTAACTATCAAATTCTGTTGATTCATACTCCAAAATATTTTTTGAATCTCTGTTCTCTACACATGTACAAATGCATAACTACCAAACTGGGTTCTCTATCAAACTAGGAGATTATACTACTGCATAATTTCCAAACATAGAAATTTGTGGTTGAAGTATACTGGAAATAAAAGACCATAGGCAGTGAGGAGGTCAGAAAACAAGGGAAATAGTTGTGGATCCATTATCCTGTGGATATTAGAATTACTGACTTTCCTGGTTTGGAATGGTTAGCAAGAGAAAAAGTTAGATGCTGAATCTTAAATAAAAATGAGAACTAAGTGTCAAAATGTTGGTAGATGATTCTTTGAGGATGGGTGCTGTTAGTGATACAGCCTGTTGCTGAGACCCTCAAAAAGTAGAAGATGTTAAAAGGTAAGAGGAAAATAATACTCTGAAATTCGTATCGAGGAGGCCACTGATTTACATCTACCCCTGTGGTCCTAGTCAAGAGTCCACATTTTCAGTGACCACTGAGAAAGGATGACCTCAGAATTTGCCAAGTATCAGTAAAGGCAAAATGTTGGAAGAAATATTCAAAGTATAGTCTTAGGATATTGGAGAGGTTGTGATCATGGAGTAGGATTTTCAGAGGGCCATTCAGAAAAGTTTGGGTAAAGAGGGAGTTGGTGTATGAGTGGACAGAATGTGAGGTTGCACTGCACTTTGAGCAGAGACCTATATAAAAAAGGTGAGAATGTTCAAAGATTTTGTCTTAAATAAAGATGTGATTGTAAGATTTCAATTACAGCTTGAATAAGGGCTGCCAGGTAATTGAAATGATAGGCCAAGTGTGTCTTTACCTTTCAGGTGGTTAGATTTGGCAGTTGCAGTTAAGAGTGGCCATTGGCAGTAGGAATGAGCTAGTGAATGGAAATCAAGTGGTTCTTTCCTTGGAGAATACGGGAAGTGGTGATGGATCATAAGCACAGCAAGGTGAACCAGCCTTTTTCTTGCTAAAAGTAACAATGCCTCCACCCTTAGACAACAGTGATTCAGGAAAAGATGATTTTATATTTATTTCCACTGTGTGTTTAATCTGTGTTAAACATTGGTGAAATATCTGTCTGATAAAGATAAAAAGTAAAAGTTATAATAATGTGCAAATCTTTCTATTTCTCTTTGATTTTATCACTCCTCTTTTACAATGGAAGGTTTATTACTTTTTTAAGTTAACTTTAGGCCAATCAGAATATGGAAAATTAAAAACATAGAAAAAGAAAAGCCTAAGAGACTAACTTGAATAAAATAAAATGAGATCTTGACCAGATGGTTCAGTGGATAGAGCTTCATCCTGGTGAGCTGAGGTTTGAGGTTTGATTCCTTCTCAGGTCAGGACACATAGGAGAAGCAACCAATGAATGCACAACTAAGAGAAACAACAAGTTGATGGCTTTCTCTCTCTGTCTTTCTCTTTCTCTCAAATCAATAAAAAAAAATTTAAGAATGAGTTAGAGTCAGTGTTCGGGTTAGGTGGAGATTGAAAGAAACTGTATTTGAGGTTGTGAGAGAGTTTACCCACCTTGGATTAAGGAAGGAATTTTGAAATCTGTGGCTTGAATAATACATTGAATTTAGAAGGAATAAAGAGAGGTGATTTTTTTAAAAATTGGTGTTCATTATTAATACCCTTTTTCTTTGTGTTTTCGTGGGAGACTGTAAAAACATTTCAGATGGTTTCTATTCATAATGTGACCCAATGCCAAGATGGTTACATGTTAAAATTTTTAAAGGATTGCTTTATTTAGAGTTAACATTTCTATATAAAATATTTCTAAAGTATATTACTCACAAAAATTAAGGTATATTTTATTGCTTCATATTTATTTTTGAAATATCCCCTAATTTTTATGAGCAGTATAGTATAATTTTTGATTGTTTAAAATCCTCACAATAAGAATTTTCTGAATCTTAAAATGGAACATTATACAATGTAATGGTTCACTCAGGACCCTTTAGCTCTCTGGTATTGCAAAACTACTGAAGCTACTCACATGTAAAGAGATATCCCAAGAGGATATGGAAGATCTCATGTGTTCATATAACTAAGGATGGGAAGTAAAGAGAGATTCGCTGGGGCCTGGGTAATTCCTCACTCAAGGACTCCGTGTTACTTTTCTTTCCATTTTCCTGTCTTCTGGTTCCTGAGCCAAGCCCTACACTGTGTTCCCGTGTTCCTTCTCTCTCAGCAGCACTCCCACCTGCCTGCTCATCTTCACCATGATAGCACAACTGCCCACTGCATGAGCTCCACACTTCTTGAGTTTGATTTTTTAGAGAAAGTATACTAGTGATTCACTTCAGCCTATGATTTGGTTTCATTTGTATCACATATTCCCCTTGATATAATTATCTCTAAACAGAAAGGAGAGGGATGATATTCACACATAAGGCTGCCCCTCTCAGGGACAATAACTAGTGGGACAGGTCTCGGTAACTATGGGTGTTGACTGAGTCAGCCACATGGCTGACATATCTAATACATGTAAAATCATTAGTGGGAATGATTCCAGAATATAAAGTATCTGGCTGAGATTTGGAGTCTGTACGTGAAGTTTACTTTCTGTGTGTTTATGTACGAACTGAAAACTAAGTTCAAGAAAGGTTTTTCTAATAATGAAAATGAAAAACCCAAATAAGTAAAAATTGGTAATTAACTTTCTTGAATATTCTTGACTAGACAGAGAAAATAATTTGGTTGCTTATTATTCACATCCCTTAAGTAGCAGGGGCTAATAGAATTTGAATTTAAACCTCTTACTCCAGAGATTCATTACTCTTTCAGATTTGCATTTGCATTTTAGAGTTGAAATGTTAAATATTTAATATTTTTACTTTATTTTAATATACTTAATGTATATAATTTGAGAAGTTGCTTTCTTGTTTAATTCTTAAATATACAATGGAAGAAAAAAATTGGTTTTATTACTGTTAATGTTATTTGGATAACACATTTATTTTATAAGTAAGACTAAAAAGTGAACTTCTAACATAATCCTTGCTCAGGAAAAAACATTTTCCTGAAATGTAAAAATATACAGTTATCTATGTTATCATATGATTAATAAATACAGAGAATTTCCTAAGCCTTAATCAAAACAGTAATTTAAAAAATCTGGCAATTCCTGACAGGGTGGTGGCACAGTAGATAGAGTGTTGGCCTGGGATGCGGAGGACAAAGGTTCGAAACTCTGAAGTCAACGGCTTGAGTGCACCTCGCTAGCCTGAGCACAGGGTGGTTGGCTTGAGAGTACGACGATAGATATGACCCTGTGGTCACTATCTTGAGCCCAGAAGTGGCTGGCTTGAAGCCCAAGGTCACTGGCTCAGCTGGAGCCCCCTTATCAAGGCACATATGAGAAAACAATCAATGAACAACTAAGGTGCTGCAGCAAAAAACGGATGCTTCTCTCTTCTTTCCTGCCTGCCTGTCTCTCTCTCACTCAAATTAAAAAAAAAAAAAATCTGACAATATATGACCCCCTAGTTTGTTTGTTTTTTGTTTGTTTGTTTGTTTAGTATTTTTCTGACATGAGAAGCGGGGAGGCAGACAGACAGACTCCTGCATGCACCCAACTGGGATCCACCCAGCATGCCCACTAGGGGGTGATGCTCTGCCCATCTGGGGCATAGCCCACTGCAACCAGAGCCATTCTAGTACCTGAGGTGGAGGCCATGGAGCTATCCTCAGTGCCTGGGCCAACTTTGCTCCAATGGAGCCTTGGCTGCGGGAAGAGAAGAGAGAAATGGAGAAAAAGGAGAGGGGGAAAGGGTGGAGAAGCAGATGCATGCCTCTCCTATGACCCTGGCTTGGAATTGAACCTGAGACTTCCACATGCTGGGGCGATGCTCTACAACTAAGCCAACTGGCCAGGGCCTATGACCCCTTAGTTTTATGTCTCACTCTTCTCTCATCTACTTCCTTACCAAAAGCTTGTTATGTAACCAAATTTTATACAGTAAAAGTGAATGGTAGGTGATTTCATTGTGAGAACTCTCAAAATTTCTAAATTCTATCATTAAATTATAACCAAAACATTAGGGCTACAAATGGGGACACAAAACCAGGGTTAACTATGAAGTTAAAGGATGTGGACTGGCGTGATCAAGCAGTGGCACAGTGGATAGAGCATTGGAATGGGACCCAGAGGACCCAGGTTTAAAACCCTGAGGTCGCAGACCTGAACATGGGCTCAACAGCTTGAACGTGGGCTTACTAGTTTAAGCGTGGGATCATACACATGACCCCGTGGTCGCTGAGTTGAGCCCAAAGGTCACTGGCTTGAGCCCAAGTTTGCTGGCTTAAGCAATAGGTCACTTGCTCTGCGGTAGCTCTTTTGTCAAGGCACATGTGAGAAAGCAATCAATGAACAACTAAGGAACCAAAATAAAGAGCTGTTGCTTCTCATCTCTCTCCCTTCCTGTCTGTCTGTCCCTATCTGTCCCTCTCTCTATCTCTTTGTCACACACACCACACACACACACACACACACACACACACACACACACACACACACTAACACACACACACAAAAGGATGTGGACTGGACTCTGATGTGTTTAAATTTTCCTTTGTCCTTTTTGAACAATGTATAGAAGTACAAAAAGTACATCATTTACAACAAATATCTCTAGCAGAAGTAAATTTTATTTTTACCAGGTGCAAAAGGATACACATTTTAAGATGTCAGTATGTGTAACAGTTGGTTTGCTTTAAAGGGTTGGGATGATTGGAGGCATAACTCTGTAAGCACAGTTCTCTATCACTGTCTGTGAATGCTCCCTTTGCAACATTGATTGATGTCAGGCAACTTTGCCTACAATACTTGAAGTTTCTTACTATCTTCAACTTTATAAATCTGACATATCTATAGTAAAAGAGAGCTACTTACGTAATCAACAAAAGTGTCAGATAAAAACCAATTTCTCAAATCTGATGAAATAAAGAAGCCAAAATGATAAAAATTCTATTTACTACAGATGCTGAATTATAAGGTTAATGAATTGAATGCAGAATTTTAAGTTTTAAAGAAATGTTTCTCATCTTTATGACCTTAAAGTTAAACATATCTTAAAGTAGAAACAATAGTTAGAAAATAGTTTAACTTTATTTTTTTATTAATGGAAAATCAATAGAATGGCATTCAAAATATAAGTGAATAACAACAAGAGAATAGCAAACTTAATTTAATTTTTCCCTGATGTTGTAGAATAAAAGAGAATTGATACCACAGAAAATAACAGGGAGAAAAGTAATGTCAATATTCAATCCCGAGGGAAAGTGGCATCAAGTGGATTCGGGAATGGTCTGCCATCCGCAGGCAGAGTGCTACACAGGGTCCCTGCTCTTCTAGCCTCAGCATAATGCACTTGTTTCCTGGGGATAGGAGATGCCGAACAGTTGGCTGAGAACACTGGAAGTTAACAGAGTTAAATGTTCCAAAAACGCTGAATAAATGAGATTCCAAACTACCATCTGTGTTTTATTTTATGGAATTTCTGATGTAGAACATAGATTTATTCATGGTTTTTAAGCCCAGAAGCAGTAACAATAAAATATAATACCATTGTATTCGAGTTAAAAAGATATCATCTGATTATAAAAAAATATCAGGAAAATTTAAAATAGGAATATTCTTCAAAACAACTCATATTTACCCGTTAGAAATGGTAACATCATGAAAAACAGAACAGCTTTCTGTGTAAGATTAAAGGAGGGTAGAGAGAAAAGACAATTAAATGCAATATGTGATGCCAGATTGGATTCTAAATCAGGAAAAAATGCAGGAAATCTTACTACATAGAACATTATTAGTCAACAGGTTAAATTTGCATAAAAACTATGTATTTTATCAGTATTAAAATTATTGATTTGATAGGTATACTGTGGTTATACAAGAGAATGTTCTTATACTTAGGAAATACAGCCTGAAGTATTCAGGTGTAAAAGGTCATGTGTCTGTAATTTACTGTCAAGAGGTTCAGACAATACTAGAAGTAGCCAGAGGGACAAAAGGTAAACAACTGGTGAATCCAGGGCAAGGGTATAGGTATTCCTTCTGTTCTTACAACTTCTCTCTAAGTTTGAAATTACTAAAAACAGTAAGTTAAACACAAAAGGTATGACAATAAACATTTGTATTGTGGCTCTGACAATGGCTTGCTTACTTACCATGTGGATTTTGAGCCTTTTTCATTAGTGAGATAAAAATAATCTGCCCCTTCTATTTCACAGGTAATTATAAAGATCAATGAGATAATAGGATTCACAGAAGCCTATTTGCTTTTTTTAAATTTGGAAAAATAATTAATACGAAAGAAAAGAGTAATTTTCAACAACGAAACTACACTTTCATCACAAATGAAATACAGAGTTTAGGTGATATAAAACTTTAGCTTTTGTTTATTTATTATAATACAGCCATTCATTATAATATCACAATTAGAAAATGCCTTTGGAATGAAGCATTTCTCTCTAACAGTAGTAGGACATTTTAAAATAAAATTAAACAGTTCTAAAGCAAGCAAAGACATAGCTACAAATCATGTAACTATAGGTATTTACTGCTTGCAGTGTTTAGCTGTTCTCTGAGAGAACTCTTCCATTTCTTGCATTTTAATTTAAGTGAACACAACTCATCATAGTCAATATTTTGAAGTCTGGCAAGGTTTAATTTGGTGTAAAGCTTCAATTTTAATGTAAAAATCTTTTACATCTCCACAGGGCACTAGTTAATCTGCTGTCTGCTGCGGGATTCTTGATTGTTTCTTGCAGCTCAGTGCCACTTCAAATATCCAACGTCCTCTTGTTCTTTTGATTTTACATTTTCATTAAAACAGTAAAAGTTTGGCTTACCAGGCGGTGGCACAGTGAATAGAGTGTTGAACTGGGATACAGAGGACCCAATTTCAAAACACTGAGGTCGCCAGCTTGAGTGCGGCTCATCTGGTTTAAGCAAGGCTCACCAGCTTGAGCCCAAGATCGCTGGCTTGAGCAATGGGTCACTTACTCTGCTGTAGCCCCCTAGTCAAGGCACATATGAGAAAGCAATCAGTAAACAACTAAAGTGCCACAATGAAGAACTGATGCTTCTCATGTCTCTCCCTTCAGTCTGTTTGTCCCTATCTGTCCATCTCTCTGTCTCTCTCTGTCTCTGTTACAAAAAAAAACCCCCAAAATAGTAAAAGTTTGAATAATTGTATATTTATGCTTTTTTTCCATACATTGGTTGAAACTTATTCAACCAGTTTTATTATGACCTTGAATAAATAGAAGAATCACTTGTGTTGTCATTCTTGCAATAGAAGGTTAGCATCACAGAAAATATTGGGAAAAAAATTACATTTTCCTGAACTCCTCATTATCATCAGATCAACATTTTTTCCATAATTAAAATTCTCAATAGAATTACCACAATTTCTAGTATTTTAACAAATACCAAACTTAATGCATTTTCTTAATCTATATTTTTTCTTTTCTATTTATTTATTTATTTATTTATTTATTTATTTATTTATTTATTTATTTATTTATTTTTTTGTGCAGTGATTTACCCAGCCAGCCACTGCAATCCTTTATCCTGGAACTTTCCACTCTGAGACTTCTATGAGACTTTGTGTTATTTCTTTGATCATAACCTTTGATCTTTACTTATTTTCTCTTTTTCTTTTAAAAGTATGCCTCAGTGGTTCTTGTCTTGGCATTCTTCTCTTTCCTACTTTGAGGTCATGTCTAATTAAGTCATCTCGAGATGACTTCAGGGTAGTCGCTATTGCACCACAGTCACCTTTTCTCTTCAACACCATGTGAATAGTTGCACTCACCTGCCTCATATCACTATCTCTGTACATCTATATGTATCACAGTATATATATACATAGTGTGCCAAAGCTTCCAACTCTCTATGTCCAAAGCCAGGCTACCTGCACTGTCAATTTTTCATTTGTGTGAAATGAACAAGTCAAAAGAGCAAACTTTAAGAGGAAAGGTATTTTGGTATTGGGTAAGAAGAGAGCTTCATGTGACAGGAGAGAAGGCAGTATTCTTCATTAAGAGAGAGAGAAATTGGGAACGCCTTAGCAACTTGACTTGAGGTAGCTATGAGCAATTTAATTTACAAGTGGAGAAAGAAGAGATGCCAGATGGAAGCAGAAAGAGAGAGATGGGCAGCTCAGAAGCAAAGATTTGAGTATTTAATATGACAGTAAAACATAACACCATATGTCCCTTTATTTACTCCTCAGTAGAATAGAAAGCTCTTCACCTGAATGGAATGCCACTTGAAAAATAACCATTAACTTATTGTGATAAATTGATCTTTCAAGAACATTAGGCAAAATATATACTCATATTAAAGTCTAGCTCCCAATATCACAGACCTATATGCATTAATGTTTAAAAATTAGTCAAAGCCTCCCATAGCAGAAAGAGCTAAATTAAAGTTAAATAATACTTTTCAGCTTGAAAGATATCTCCTACTGTTAGATAATGCAAGGATATTGAGAAAAGTAACCAAAAACTAATTGACCAAGTTGGTAAAATCAAATATTCTGTACTCTAGGTAATCTTAATGTTGCTTAGGCACTGTAAATCAGATTATCCTTGAGATTATATTTAGTCAAAGCAAATGGTCTTCTATTTACAAATGTAATTTAGTCTCATGAGTAGGTAATCTTGTTAAAATATTGTCAGGTTAATTGAAATTTATTTGTGCTTACTAAACACAGTGAATACTAAACAAATATTAGACACTGAAGTGCTTAAGGTCCTTAAACCTTTGACAGACACTGTTAGTGCTTCCTGGAAGGTTTTTGTTGTTGTTTTTCTCAGAGGTCAGCATTGCTTCTCAGGCTTTCCTTCTGGATATGTAAGGAGAAAACGAGGAGAAATGGCTTACTTTTTTTCCATGAATTTTTGTGTTTGGGGACTATTTGCAAAAATTTGGGATTGCTTCTGCTGGGATATTTATGTTTTATTACCATTGCTACAAACAACACATTTGCTTTTTCATCTGTTTAATTCCATCGCAGGTTTGTGATTCACTACCACTCAGAGCATCAGTGAGCTGCACATAATAGCTTTTATAGGAGACGGACATTACCAGCCAATTTGAAAAGCAGGTTGAAGATAAAGCCTGATGGCTCACGTGCCCTGGCCTGGTGACTAGGCTCACTTCTGAAGCTTATGCCAAGTGGGCTGTATGCATCTTCTGTGCTGTATGTGTGTGGCTCTATGAGGCTTAAAGAAACATTTCTCCTAATACAAAAATAAACCTACTATAATCATTCGTTTTGGGGAAATTTTACAGTTGTTGGTTAACCTGCTCCCTTATGCCCTGCAATATTCATTAACAGATTTCTCTGTTTATGAGTGATATTATATGGAAATGGTTATGGGAAGCTAACAGATGTAACCACTGAAATAAATTAGAAGATTTCTGCTTTTTACAGATGGTTCTATTAAATATGCTTTTATCCCTCCTCGACTTTAACACTTAGTTTTCTTTCAACAGAAAACTTTTCTTTACTGACTACGGGAATGTGGCCAAAGTGGAGAGATGTGACATGGATGGGGTAAACAGAACAAGAATAGTTGATTCAAAGACGGAGCAGCCCGCGGCGCTGGCACTAGACCTTGTCAACAAAATGGTTTACTGGGTAGATCTTTACTTGGACTATGTGGAAGTCGTGGACTATCAAGGAAAAAACAGGCACACTATTATTCAAGGCAGACAAGTAAGTATAATTTTCTTAGAAAATGCAACTAAGGTAATAAAATGTATGGTATTACAATAAGAAGACCCAAAATCTCAATGTTGACTTTCTTACGAAGTGAAGCTTCAATGTATCACAAAAATTGTGATATATTTTCTATATGAAAGAATGTTCTTTTCACAGTGCATTCTGTATATTGGAGATGCTGCTTATTTCTTCCTTCCATATGTTAAAAACAAAGCACAAACACACACAAACAACAGTCCTGGCTAAGTAGCTCAGGTGGTTCGAGTGTCATCCCGATACACAGGAAGCAGGCTCGGTCACCAGTCAGGGCACATATAAGAACCAACCAATGAGTGCACAAATAACTGGACCAATAAGCTGATCTCTCTATCTCTCTCCTTTCCTCTCTCTCTAAAATAAATTAATAAAAGTAAATATATAAATAAAACAAGAGCACCAAACAAACAAAAAAATGCTCTACTAATAAGAAACAAAAATATTAGAATAGGACAAGTCTTATAACATATTTAGGAAAAACTAATTTAAGTATTTAATTTATAAGGAACTGAACTATGATTTATCCCACATAGCATTGGAGATATTTTGCTAACAAAAGCAAATACCTGCTTACAGAAGTATTAGGTTGAATCAAATTTTGCCTTCTGATGTTATTCAAGTAGTACCTAAAATAAGACTTCAGTGCAACTTTTGAAAAATAAAATAAAATTAAATTTTCACTAAATTCAAAATTTGCACAGAATTTTTTTTTTTTTTTTTTGGTATTTTTCTGAAGCTGGAAACGGGGAGAGACAGTCAGACAGACTCCAGCATGCGCCCGACCAGGATCCACCCGGCACGCCCACCTGGGGCGATGCTCTGCCCCTCCGGGGCATCGCTCTGCTGTGACCAGAGCCACTCTAGCTCCTGGGGCAGAGGCCAAGGAGCCATCCCCAGCGCCCGGGCCAACTTTGCTCCAATGGAGCCTTGGCTGCAGGAGGGGAAGAGAGAGACAGATAGGAAGGGGGGTGGAGAAGCAAATGGGCGCTTCTCCTATGTGCCCTGGCCGGGAATTGAACCCGGGTCCCCTGCACGCCAGGCCGATGCTCTACCGCTGAGCCAACCAGCCAGGGCAAAATTTGCACAGAATTAAAAGACTATAGACATGATCAATTATTTTCCAATCTGTATAATATTTTTCTTGCTGAATAAAAGATTTTTTTCCAGTAACAGTAAATACCTCAAAAGAAATTGCTAAGTGGAAATGAAGCTTATTTAAGAGTGCGCTTTTTCAACTTCAGTTTTACCTCACTGACTGCTAATTTCATGTGAGATTCTATTCTATGAAAATGAAATATTGAATCATTTGCTTTATTTTGCAATGCAAAGCAAGAATATTCTTTAATTATCCCTTAAAGTTACTTTTCCTTTCTTTTTTTTTCTTTTTTTTTTTAACTTTTTTTTTGTTCCTGAAGTTGGAAACAGGGAGGCAGTCAGACAGACTCCCACATGCACCCAACCGAGATCCACCCGGCACGCCCAGCAGGGGGATGCTCTGCCCATCTGGGGCGTTGCTCTGTTGCAACCAGAGCCATTCTAGCGCCTGAGGCAGAGGCCACAAAGCCATCCTCAGTGCCCAGGCCAACTTTGCTCCAATGGAGCCTTGGCTGTGGGAGGGGAAGAGAGAGACAGAGAGGAAGGAGAGGGGGAGGGGTGGAGAAGCACATGGGCGCTTCTCCTGTGTGCCCTGGCCAGGAATCAAACCCAGGACTCCTGCTTGCCAGGCCGACGCTCTACCACTGAGCCAACCGGCCAAGGCCAAGTTACTTTTCCTTTCTAGTCAGCTTTTGACAATGAAATGTCTTCCTTTCTTGGAAAATAAACAAATGCACTAATTGGGATGATTAACAAAGAAAGAAAATGTCTAACATTAAAAGTAAGGCCAGATATTTTTCATCTGCATCAGTCCAGACATCCTTGATTTCTTTAGCAGGCCTTAGAATCTAATCTCTAAAATGATTATGATGGGCCATCTCTTTTACCTGTAATAGTTAAAATTTTAAACAAGGATAAAGAATTCAAATGATTTTCCTCATAGCTAAACAGTTTTTTAACATCTAAAGTTTTTAAGTTTTC
The DNA here is from genome assembly GCF_036850995.1 of Saccopteryx leptura. Classification (NCBI taxonomy): domain Eukaryota; kingdom Metazoa; phylum Chordata; class Mammalia; order Chiroptera; family Emballonuridae; genus Saccopteryx; species Saccopteryx leptura. The sequence continues at coordinate 24,878,716 of NC_089509.1, read as the reverse complement.
ATTTATTTTTTTATTATATTGCCTGCATTTTGTTGGTCTGCCACTAAGTAATCCAACAGATAAATAGGTTGAAGTATTTAGACTGTAGACAGTCTGGTCTATACACCACTCCAAACTCCTCCCACCTCTATCAAGGTAATTAGTGGAGCAGGCAGCAGTGAGCTCACTTCAGGAGGAACAGACCCTTCTGAAGGCAGGCCAGGAGGCAATGAGTAAACTTGATCTTTACATTATGAACAAGTTTTCTACCCTGACCAACTGCCGCCTCTGTACTCATACCCGCTCTCCTGGGATGTGGTTGTCAGTAACATACAGTGTAATGTGGGTATATCACAAACATACCCTCCTAGATGGATGGCTCCAAATTTTGAGAAAAAATGCATGAAATTATTGGTAATGAAAGAGTTCAGCTTGTTTGTTATTATATAGGAAAAAGAAAAGATTTCCCTAGTCAAAATTGAGCCATAGATATATTCAATTAATATGATGTCAACTATGTTGAAAATGATACCAGTAAATACATGTGTGCTCACACACACATACGCACACAAGTTACTGGGAAATAAAACATAAAAAAAGATTATTTGGGCTTTAACATCAAATGATTCCCCCTATTAATTCCACTCTTTCATTTCTAGCATAAACATGAATAAATGAGATGTGATACAAAAACAATGTGCAAAAGCCAGTCTTCTTCTAATTATGTGTCCTGTGAGATTATTATGAAGAGTAATGATGAGTCATATATGCTTGAGAGATAAAAAATCAAATATTTTGTTTAAAGTACAAAACTAACAAGATTTTCTGATGAAAACAGAAAATTCTGTAATTTTATTCTATAGAAATTTTTATAGTCAAACTGTGCAAGCTTTCTCAAATTCTGTTAACTACAAATCTATACTAAAATTGTTCTAAAAGTACAATACAATGCCAAAATATAGTGACAAATGTTTTTTTATCAAAATTTCTACAGCAAATTGACATCTCTACCATACTGTGGACCAGAATCATTTTCAATTAAGTATAACACAAGGACTACTTAAAGGCAATGTGTCTAGCATGTGCCTTTAATGTGAAAAATCAGTATACTCATTCCTTCTCTGCTTTACTAGAAACTTTCTATTATTTCAAGAGGGAGGTAGAGGGATAAAGCAATAAAAGCACACACACACACACACAAAAAAACTCATCGGCACAAACAACAGTGTGCTGATTGCAGGGAGTAGGCGATACAGGAGGAGGAAGTGGGGGTACAAGGTGATGGAAGAAGACTTGACTTGAGGGGATGAACAGACAATATAGTGTGCCAAAATGTGTTGTAGAATTGAGCATCTGAAACCTGTATAATTACGTTTACCAATGTCATCCCAATAAAATTCAAGTTAGAAATTGTCTATTCTTCCTCCCAATTCCCATGACCTCTGCCAAGGAGATATGCACTATTAGAGTGTCATATATAGCAATAAACATTGGTACTCACAAGCAAACAGTTCCATTTCTATTATGAATAAGCTTTAGAAAAAATGCAATTTCTGAGTAAAATGCTGACATTTTATTTACAATTATTCCAAATTTTATTATTTATTATTTTTTATGTTAGGCAAGTATTAATCTAAATTTAATGTGGGATTTAAAAAAAATGGGACTTTTAACTTATAAAACAAATTTTCATGTAGCACCAGTTCTTTCAAAAGGAGAAGTATACTTCTGCAGATTCTGCATATCTATAACTATATGAATAAGCAGCTCATAAAAATATCTCGAATTTTGTATAACAGTGCCATAAGCATATTAATGTTTGGTTTTTGCTGGCTTTTGAAAAGTAGCTACTGAATATGTTTTCTTAAAACATGAATACAACTTCTTCCATGCATTTGCTACTGCTTTATCTACTACTGCATAATGTTTTATTCTCAGAGTAAACTTTTTAAATTGGTAAAATGTTGAATTCTTTGAAGTAAACAACAGTACACTGTGACTCCTCTACTATGGAATTGTCCATGGTAGTAAATGTCAATCACTTTTTTTTTCAAGTTGAAAGCAGCATAATTAAAAATTATAGTTATTTTTGCCCCTCTTTCTAGGTCAGACAACTTTATGGTATAACTGTGTTTGAAGACTATTTATATGCAACCATTTCTGATAACTTCAATATCATAAGGATAAACCGTTTTAATGCCACTGATATGCATTCATTTATTAAAATGGAAAAAGCTCGAGGAATCCAAATCTATCACAAAAGAACTCAACCAATAGGTGAGATGCCAGACTTCTTCATAGCCTTCATAATGGTGAATCAAATGGGGATATGGTCCTTGTGTCTTTGTATGGTGTTCAAGTGGGTGAGTCATAAATTCCAAGTCTGATTAACAAAAAGTGTACATGTCTACTTGACAAATTGGAATAGGGCTCCCTTCACAAATCTGAATGACAGATTGTTCAGTTGCTGGCAAATTATTTCTACAACCATATAATTGAAATGATAGCTAGATTTAGGCAGAGGAAGGAACTTTCAATCATCATGCAGGTAGACTAGAAACCCAGATGCTAAGATGCTAAGAAGTTTTTTGGGTATTGTTTTTGGAGACATTTCAAATTAGTTGACTTTCATGCAATATCAGTTCAGTTTTATTGCAATTGTTAGGGTCTTTTGATGTAACATCTTAATTGTTTTTAACACATGGTTATTAAAAATAATTTCTAATGAGAAGACTACAATGTTTCTAGGTATTCCTTAAAAACACAAAGTAGTGATTTTGTGTAGCATATTAGTGATGTTCATTTATGAATACAATTTAGGTTCAATGATATATAGAATAAAATACAAAAGCTGCTATCAAAATATTCATCTTTTTGGGCTTCAAATTAACACTAATTTAGACTTATCTAAACATTAACATATGTTTAGAGAAAGATAAGGAAGATAAGGAGTGTCAGGTGTGGGGGAAGTTTACATTGTGTTATTGAATAGTCAGAGGAAGTCCCATTAAGAAGATAAAGTTGAATGAAAACTTGAAATGACTGAAGGAGAAAGGCAGGTAGAGATGAGGAAGTGCAAAGACCATGTGGAAGAGCCTGTTCTGATTGTTCAAACAGCAGCAAGCAGTCTCATATGTCTGGAGCAGGGTAAACAAAAGTAAGAGAAGTGTAGCATCCACCGGGTACGAGAACAAATGTTGGAGACTTTCAGGAGTTAAGATGTTACTTTATTGGCCAGTTTAACCTGTGCAGGGGCGAACTCCCGAGATGTCCGGAGACACCTTGCCCACAAGGAGCTGCAAATGGGAGCCGCGTCTGGAGCTTACAGCCAGGCCCTTATATATCCTAAGTGAGCAAGCATAGACAGAAGCAGATGTGGCAGTTTAGCTATTGGCTAGGGAGGTCACACGCAGCATAGCAACAGGGGCCGGTATAGCAACAGGGGCCGGTTTTAGCTTAGTGGCGAATTTCAAACCTAAACTTCTGATAAGGGTCTCTGACCTTCTTTGTTCCCAGCCTCACAGGAGCCATATCAGCACTTACTGTTCCTGCAATAGTTACACTCTTTGGCAGCTCCAGTACTCCCTGAATCTAACATTCCCCCATCTCTTTTGGGCATAAATCAAACCCTTGATTCTTCATCATTGGGGAGAATGGTATAAGGCTGGGGCTCATGAGAATTTTCTACTTTAGCTGTAGCTATAAGCTAATTGGGTCTTATACACTGGCTAGTGATTAGCCTACTACGCCTCTCACAATGGTCAGCGATGAGCTCAGGGGGAGAGGGGTATTTATAGGCGAAACCTACAAGGTTACAATGTTTTCAGCACATTTGTACAATATCTTTGCAAAAGTACACAAGCACACACTGTTTTAAGATAATAAACTATTGATACTTTCCTGCAATATGGGCAGGGCTGATACACAAGGAACGTGTCCTGCCTTGTATTTTTCTTCTTTGTACTAACTTCTTACAACTTGCACAAACCTTCTGCAACTTACATAAACCTTCAACTTTTATGCACTTTCTTATCCAGAAATAACTGGCCTTCATAACAACTTGCTTTTCCCTTTTCTTTTCAAAAGTACCTTTATACTTTATACTTTCTATTATCAAAACTATACAATTCCTTTCTAGTCAAAACTCTTGATTTAAAAATCTTTAACCTTTAGTAACAATTAAGTTGACTTTCTTTTTATCCTAGTTTCCCTTTTCCTAAAGCCTGATTAAAAGAGTCCTTAGTTAGTTCCTCTAGGCATTAGCCATGCGTGGACCAGTTAACTTCTGGTTTGTGGCTGAAGCAGGGCATGCTGTCCTTCTCAGGGTCAGCTTACAAGGGTTGGCGGGGTCAGTCTTCGCTGTCCACAAAGGTGTCTCTGCTGGGACTGCAAGCTTCAGCCGGCTGCGGTGGACCCAGGCGGGTATGCCTTCTACCTTGGCAATAGTGGGGGTGCTCAGGATCATGGTGTGTGGACCCGTCTACGTGGGAGTCGGTCCTTGGGTGGTGTACTTCTAGAAGTGCCTCTTGGACAGTCTTTGAACAGTTTGCTGAGTAACCTGTAAAACCTTCTTATGTCCTACTTTCTACAGCACAGACATATCCCTTGATGGGGCCGGGAAGCCTGGCAGGCTTTCAGTTCAATGACCTTTCTTTCTACTCTGAAGCAGGGCCTGCAAGGACTTGAGGAAATTATGATTAGAAATCTCTAGTTCCCCTCTGGTCAATCGAGGTACAAGGGGCATAGGTTGCCCAAGTAAGATTTCATAAGGGGTCTATTTATTGAGATAGGGGGTACATCTGGTTCTAAAAAGGGCGAAAGGGAGGAGGAGCTCAACCTAGTTTTCGCCGGTCTCCCCTCTCAGCTTAATTATAGTTTCCTTCAGAATCCTGTTCATTCTTTCTACCTGTGCTGAACTTTGAGGCCTATAAATGCAATGCAATTTCTAATTAATACCTAACTTCGTGGCTAATTCTTGAGATATCCTGGATATGAATGCAGGTCCATTGTCTGATCCTAGGGCTAGGGGAATGCCATGTCTAGGTATAATTTCCCTTAATAAGACTTTGCAGACTGTGGAAGCAGCCTCTCCTCACGTGGGGAATGCTTCCACCTATCCTGAGGTGTCTAATAATACTAGTAGATACTATTTCCCACAGTTCTCCCGGAGCTTTCCCCCAATACCTCATAAAGGGGGGTAGCTTCTTATTCTGTGCATTTACTCTGGCACAGATGCTGCACCTCGAGACAATGGAGTGGACAATATCTCTGATGTTGGGCCCTACATAATACTTCCTAATAAGTTGTTCTAGCTTGTTTTGTCCTAGATGGGTACTAGTATGAATACTTCCTACTATTTCTCTTACTATTCCCTGGGGTAAATAGAGCCGGGAGTCTGGAAGCTCTATCTCTCCCTGCTGATTTTTCTTCCCTTTCAACTGCATCCCTTCCTGCTCTTCTTCTGGGGAATAACTAGGATCCGGAGGTAGCGTTGGCTTAGGCAGCAATGGCAGAAGGCTTTCTTGTGGCCTAGTGGCTGCCCCTCTCTGGTGTCCTTTGCAGTGGATGATTGCAACTTTGGTAGGTAGCCAAATGGCGTTTAGGAGGGCAAGAATTTCATTGCGATTTTTAATGTCTTTCCCCCTGCTGTCCGTAAGCCTCTCTCCTTGTATATGGCTCCATGGACATGGGCAGTGGCGAATGCATACCGGCTGTCAGTATAGATGTTGGCAACTTTTCCCTCTGCTATCTGTAAGGCTTGGGTTAGTCCTATTAGCTCTGCCCTTTGTGCAGATGTTCCTGCGGGCAGTGCTTTCTGCCACAGGACCTTATTTTCCATGGCCACTGCTGCCCCTGCATGTTGCTGTCCATCCTTAATAAAACTGCTCCTGTCAGTAAAGAGGGTCAGGTCTGCCTTCCCATATACTTGATCCTTAATTCCGGGCAGGAGCCAGTCACTGTGTCAAGGATTTGTTTGCAACTGTGGACCAAAGTGGAGTCGCTGGGTTCAGGGCAGCAGTTTTGAGGAACTGAACAGATGGAGGGTTCAGCAGCTGAGCCTGATACTGCATTAGCCGCACATTAGATAGCCACCTGTCAGGAGGTGCTCGCAGCACTTGCTCTACATAGTGCTCCTCAATGACTTTGATGTCCTGCCCTAAAGTTAATTTACTAGCCTCCTTGACTAGTATGGAGGTGGCAGCAAGTGCCCTCAGACATGTTGGCCATCCCGAGGCTCCAGGATCAAGTCTCTTGGACAGATAGGCAACAGGCCTCTTCTACAGCCCAAGTTCCTGGCTCAGTACTCCTAAGGCTACCCCTCCCTTTTCTTCTATAAATAGCTGAAAGGGTTTGGCCAGATCTGACAGGGCCAAAGCCGGGGCAGCCGCCAGGGCCTCTTTCAGCGCTTGGAACGCTTGCTTCTTCTTATCTGCCCATGTGAACTGCTCTTCCTTACCCCTGGTCAGTTCATGCAGGGGTTCAGCTAGTTCTGCAAAGCCTAATATCCACAATTGGCAGTAATCTACTGCACCCAGGAATTCTCGTACCTGTCTCTTGTTAGTAGGCTCGGGGATCTGCAAGACCATCTGAATTCACTGGCTGGATAATGTCCTTTGCCCTCCCTGTAAGTTATAACCCAAATAACTTACAGTTTGCGTCACAATCTCGGCCTTCTTGGCGGAGACTCGATACTCCACTCGCCCGAGATCTTGTAGCAGGTCCAAGGTAGCTTCCTCACACTCTCCTTTATCCTTGGCAGCTATGAGGATGTCATCCACATACTGGAGCAGTACAATTGACGGATGGGAGAAGCGGAAAGCCTGCAGATCTTTGCTGAGGGCTTCATTAAAAATGGTGGGGGAATTCTTAAACCCTTGTGGTAGTCTGGTCCAAGTGAACTGCCCCACCAGTCTATTATCTGGGTCATTCTATTCAAAGGCAAAGATCCCTTGGCTCTGAGGTGCCAGGGGAATACAAAAGAAGGCATCCTTTAAATCCAGGGCAGAATAATAGGTATGAGTTGGAGGCAATGAGCTCAGTAAGGTATATGGGTTGGGCACCGTGGGATGAATAGTCTCTACCTGTGCATTCACCTCCCGCAAGTCCTGGACCGGACGATAGTCTTGGCTCCCCGGTTTCTGGACAGGAAGCAGCGGGGTGTTCCAGTCTGATTGGCACCTTCGAAGGATGCCTGCCTCCAGCAGGCATTGCAAGTGCCGGGTGATTCCCTGTTTAGCTCGGGCTGGGACCGGGTACTGCCTGATCTTAACCGGTCTAGCAGTGCTAAGCAGTTGCACCAGGACAGGCGGTTGGTGAGCAGCCAAACCTGGGGGGTTGGTTTCCACCCAAACCTCAGGTACCCAGGCATGCAGGGCTTCTGGAACCCTTTCCTCAGCCTTCTTACCTTCTAGGATGGTGGCAAGTAAGTGTTCTTCAGACAGTAGGACAATTACTTCTATGCTGACCTCTGCCTCTTTGTTCCCCATAGGGCTTTCCCCCTGTCGGAAGGTTATGGTGGCCTGAAGTTTCTGCAATAAGTCCCTTCCAAGCAGTGGGTAAGGGCAGTCTGGAATGACTAGGAAAGAATGGGTGATGGTGCCTCGACCTAAGTCAGTAATTCTTGTGGTGGCCCATGGGTAGGCTTCTGCTTTGTCCATTGCCCCTCTTATCTTAGTAGTTGTCTTCTGCATCTGGCCCTGTGGTTTCTTTAGGACTGAGTAGGTGGCTCCCATGTCGACTAGGAAGTCTATTAGTTTTCCTTCAACTGTTAAGGTGACCATAGGCTCCTGGGAGCTGGCGGAAATGGAGCCCTGGCCCCATCAGTCTAAGGTTTGGAGCAAGACCTCTGGGCCCTGTCTTGGCCCTTGGCTGTTGGTCTTTAACCTTGGACACTCTCTTTACAATAGGCACATTGATCTTTTGCTATTTGCCGTCCCTGGCCCTTTTGCTGTCCCCCTTTCCCTTTGGAAGGAGGTTTCTGGGCAGTGGCTGCAATCAGAATTTTGGCAATTTCCTTCGCCCTGCCAACCTTTGGATCATCCCTATTGACATACATCTTCTGGGATATCTCTAATAGCTTGCTTCTATTCTCTCCCTCGAACCCCTCAATCTTCTGAAGCTTTTCCCTAATATCTGAAGCTGCCTGAGTCACAAAGGCTATATTTACTAGTCTCCTGTTCTCTTCTGCCTCAGGATCTAGAAGGGTATATACTCTATAAGCCCCTATGAGTCTCTCTAGAAAGGCTGCTGGGGATTCCTCTCTTCCCTGGATGACTTCACTTACTTTACTAAAGTTGGTTGACTTTCTAGCTGCTGCCTTGAGCCCCCTCAACAGAGCCCGGCGATACTGGAGGAGTGCGTCCCTTCCCCCAGCGGTATTAGGGTTCCAGGTAGGAGGTTGAGACGGGAGAACATCTTCTATTTCCCTTCTTCCCTCCTAAGTTTCCCTTTCTTCTCCTAAGTTTCCCTTTCTTCTCCTAATACCGCCTTAGCAGCTTCTCTCATTATTCTGTCCCTTTCTTCAGAAGTGAAGAGGGTTTGTAAAATCTGCTGATAATCGTCCCATGTGGGCTGATGGGTCCTAAAAAATGGTCTCAAGGAGAGATATTAGTCCCTGAGGTTTCTCGGAAAATGGGGGATTCTGATGTTTCCAATTGTATAAATCACTAGTGGAAAAAGGCACATAGATGAGGCGAGGAGGTGCCCGTGGGCCAGCATCTGGTGCCAGCGGTGCCTCCCAGAGAGGCAAAATAGCTGTGCCTCCTGGAGGAGGAGGCAAAATGGCTGTATCTACCCACACATCCATATACAGGTATTGGTCTGGGTGGGGAGCCCTATAGACCGTGGCTCTGACAGCAAACAAAATTGGAAGGTCAAAAGTGCCCTCTGTGGGCCGTCCTACATTAAATGCAAGCTATTCCAGCTGGCTCAAGGTCGGGAGGAAACCTGGACTTGGCTGTGGACCTCCGTACCCCTGAGCCCTCTTCTGGAAATCAGAAAAATTCTTCAACAGGCACTCGAGCAGGGATCCTGGCACAGAATCCTGTTGTCCCATCCTAGATGACTCAGGAATAATGAGAAAGGGTAGGATACAGGCAACACACACTATTAATACAAGGAACACACTTGTCTCTCTCACACTCAACTCAGTCATTTGAGCTCAGACAAAACGCAGCACAGCGCAAAACAGATTCTAATGTGACCGGTCACTCTCAAAGTTAACTCCTAGAGTTAACAATTCCTTTCAGAAAACGGCGTCCCGTTCTGAAAGCCCTGGGTAGGTTACCAGCGGCGTCCCACCTACTACCTCAGGTTTATATGCTCCGGAGCCCAAAACCAAACCAAATGAGGATCCTCTGTGAATACTTACTCAGCTCGAGCTGTCCTTCCGGTCTCCAACCCAAAACTCCGCCAAGGGAGAATCCCGGGCGAGCCCCCAAAATGTAGCATCCACCGGGTACGAGAACAAATGTCGGAGACTTTCAGGAGTTAAGATGTTACTTTATTGGCCAGTTTAACCTGTGCAGGGGCGAACTCCCGAGATGTCCGGAGACACCTTGCCCACAAGGAGCTGCAAATGGGAGCCGCGTCTGGAGCTTACAGCCAGGCCCTTATATATCCTAAGTGAGCAAGCATAGACAGAAGCAGATGTGGCAGTTTAGCTATTGGCTAGGGAGGTCACACGCAGCATAGCAACAGGGGCCGGTATAGCAACAGGGGCCGGTTTTAGCTTAGTGGCGAATTTCAAACCTAAACTTCTGATAAGGGTCTCTGACCTTCTTTGTTCCCAGCCTCACAGGAGCCATATCAGCACTTACTGTTCCTGCAATAGTTACACTCTTTGGCAGCTCCAGTACTCCCTGAATCTAACAAGAAACAGGAAATGAAATTGGAGAAATGAAAAGAAACGTAATAATTAGGGCCTTGTAGACCCTCTTTGTGACAGTTTCACACACACACACACATTACAATTAATTTTATAATAGGGTACTCAAAATGACATCAGATTCAAAATTGAAAAAAAAAGTCTTAGCATTTTTCAGTAAAGATAATCACTGAATCACCTTTAGTCTAGGTTAGACACCCATATAATGAACTATTATAAAAACATTATTTTTTGCTTAACTACCAAAACTAAGATATTTTTACAGTAGTACCTTTTATGTTTGAAAGAAATGTATGTTTTAAAAGTGTACAAACATGCACTAAAAATATTGCTTTTATTTTGTTTACATGTAAGTGCTTCAAATTAATAGAAAAGCATAGTATCTTTCAAAATTGTTTTTTAAATGTAGTCATAGGAGGATTTTTGCAAATCTCTGCCTGTCTTCTATGGGGTTTAAACTCTTTCTAACTGATTCTGGTACTAAATAGTTTGTATTTAGTTGTTTTCTTGTTTGGTTGGTTGGGTTTTGTTTTGTTTTTTTTGATAGGATTCTTCTTCCAGTACTGTAAAAAAAAAGTTCCACATACTGAAGTACATAATTAGCTTGTCTTTGGAGAATTTCAAGTGTAATGTTTTTTTATTTGTTGTAGTCAGAAGCCATGCATGTGAAGTGGATCCGTATGGAATGCCAGGGGGATGTTCACACATCTGTCTGCTCAGCAGCAGTTACAAAACACGGACCTGTCGCTGCAGGACTGGCTTCAACTTGGGAAGTGATGGCAGGTCATGCAAAAGTATGTTTTCAAAATCAAACATTTCGCCAGCAGGAATAAGGTTTGGAATAAGGTTTTTAGTATTAATTAGCATCATCAACATCAGCAATAACGAGAGATTTCAGCAGGTGAAGTCTGCCTGCAATATGTAGTCATCACTGTTCTCAAAATCAGTATTAGTGGCTATGTGTGTGCTGTGTGTGACAAGGAATGAGAAAACTGGGCTCTAGAGTGACTAAATTCATGGATCTTCAGTAAATATACTTTATAAAAGTTTTTTAGGAAGAACTTTCATTTATTTATTTATTTATTTATTTATTTATTTATTTATTTATATTTTTCTGAAGTTGGAAACTGGGAGGCAGTCAGACAGAATCCCGCATGCACCTGACCGGGATCCACCTGACATGCCCACCAGGGGGCGGTGCTCTGCCCATCTGGGGCATTGCTCTGTTGCAACCAGAGCCATTCTAGCACGTGAGGCAGAGGCCATAGAGCCATCCTCAGCGCCCGGGCCAACTTTGCTCCAATGGAGCCTTGGCTGCGGGAGGGGAAGAGAGAGACAGAGAGGAAGGAGAGGGGGAGGGGTGGAGAAGCAGATGGGCGCTTCTCCTGTGTGCCCTGGCCGGGAATTGAACCTGGGACTCCTGCACGCCAGGCTGACACTCTACCACTGAGCCAATCGGCCAGGGCCTCCTTTATTCCTTTATTAAAGAATGTTTTTGTTCTAATGAGCTCATATCATTGGTTGACCAGATTTTCTCTTATCCAAAGCAAGATGCTTCTCCTAGTAATAAGTGTGTTGTTTAGTCCCACACAAATTTACATGAAGTTATTCTTCACCTTATCCAGTATCATTGGGGAGTGGAATTCATTTTATTATTTAATGTTCCAGGTAAATGGAGCTTTGCTAATTAATGATTTTAACAATTTTATTTAAAACTTCAAATAGATATATTTTTGTTTTATTCTTAAATATGCTAGAGTAATTTAATTGTTATTTACTGAAATAGCCAACACATTTTTTATAAATAACTTTTGTAAGTCTAAATTTTTGCACAAAAATTAGTTAAGGTTTTTACTTGGGAGATCTTGGCAATCCCATATAGTAGAATGGCCCTTTTAAAAATGGTGTCCATTGGGGATGGTTGCTCTATAAATGTGCCCAAATACTATAATTTTTGAAGCTATGATGGCCGCCTTTTACAATGTCCATTTCGTCTTTATTTTGTCCCAGCAGTGGGTTCTTATTTCTGCCAGTTCTCTTCCTTTGGTCACTGTCCTGCTATCTCTTTCTGGTCATGTGCTTACTGAGGACTCTGAAATGAGACCACTAAAGTTGTTATAATTTTTAGTCTAAACAGTTAGAATTAATGATATAAATACTTTAGATCAAGAACCAAGAGGTTCAACTGTAATAAATTATATGCATTTTAGTATTTTGTTTTTATTTCTAACTTCATATTAAATGCTAGGAACATATAGCAGATCTCATGTTCCTGAGATCCTCTGGATAAGTGAGGATACTGGGTCAAAATTCATAAGATAGAAATTTTGCAGGCATGTTTGTTTTTGTATGTAGGTAATGTTTGCATAGCCAGACTTTAAACTGTCCTGGGTACCACTTGAGAAGTGATGGCATATCATGGAAAAATATCAACATATACATTTATATATGCATACACATATATGTACAAATATTTACACATGTCAGAACAAAGCATAAGATCTGAGTTGCATAAGCTTTAGTCGGCCCTTATGTAGTGTCAATCAGGGTACATTTATGAAAACAGAAACAATTTTAGGTGTTTTAAACAGAAAAGGGCAAATGCAAAAGGGTGCTCACAAAATTATTGATTGAAAAGCTTGAAGCAGCGAATGTGTCTTCAGAACATCCCTCAAAACTCTCATCAAACTAACCTGGCTTAAAGCTGGGACATCTGCCAAAATCAGAAGGTAAGAAATCAGGAAGCCACTGATGGCAATGTTAACTTCAAAAAACATAGCTTGTATCTGAGATCCAGGGATTAGGAAGCTTGCACCTTGCACCACAACTAGTAGCTCCAAAAACATGTAGCAACTGAGAGTACCCTACAAGCAAATAAAATATAACAATACAAATCAAACAAGAACCCTGTCCTTGCCTCTGATATACACAAAGGAATAATAATATCAATGTAGAGAAACTCCTTTTCCCCATTCTGTGCACACCAGCAGAAGCAGAAAAAATGGCCTTATTTCCATATTTCAAACTCGAGTTATTATGTCTGATTTTAGGTACTTAACTCAAAACCAGAACCATGTATATATTAATCTCTAAGATACATAATTTTTAGTTTTAAGGTATATATAATTCAAGAAAACACATTAATAAAAACTTTAAAATAGGTATTGAATGACAAAAAAAGTGATTAAAGAAAAAAAAATAGGGAACTTATTTAAAATAGACATACACACATACACACATACATTAAACAAATGAAATACCAGGTTTTCCAATTACCAGTTAAAATAGATATTAAAGATAAATGCAAAAATAAATGTTAACAAGAATGGGTACAGTTAAACTAGTTCTTATGTATTGGTAATAGAATTGGATATTGTTAAAACTTTTGTAAAGTTATATATATAACAATTATAAAGCCAGAAATACATACAAAAGACAAAAAGCTGATCTATCTTTTACCTAGTTATCCCACTTTTGACTGAAGACATTCATTGTTATCGTACTTATAATAATAATAAAAACTCAGAAACAATCTAAATGTCTAACAATAGGTAAGTAGCTAACTACCATTGTCCGTCACCACTGAGGTTCTGCACGTGGGCTCATCATTGCAGGGTCACTGGCTTTAGTAGGGAAGTAATCCACATGACCCCAAAGCTCGCTGGCATGAAAGCCCAAGGTCACTGGCTTAAGCAAGGGGACACTGGTACAAACACAGTCAAAGCTATGGTCCCTCACCATGTTGTGGTTCACTTTTCACGGTCTCACTGTATTGCAGGTTTTTAAATTGTATATTTCTAATTTTGTATTGCAGATTTTTCGCTATATCGTGAGATTTATTGGTATATAGATAATTTTATATATTTAGTATTTCAATTATTTTTGCAGTAAAATAAGCAAAATAAGTATGAGAAAGGTTAGTAACAGTGTGGGAAAGGTTTATAAGAGTGTGAGGAGGGTTTATAAAGCCTTAAAATATATATATATTATATTAATATATATATTAATATAATATATATATATTAAAATAAATATAAGGTTGCTACTTTGCGGGTTTTGCCTGAAGGAGGTTCTGGAACCTGACCCCCGCGATAGACGCGGCACCACTGTATATTCTATTGCCTCTTTCATAGAGAACATGATGTTGCCATTGAAAAGAATGTTTTGAACACTTTTTATTGAAACAAAAAATATTATTTTATTAAATTAGGCACTAAAAGCCTGAGCTTTGGTGGCACAGTGGATAAAATGTTGACCCAGATACTTACCTGGAAGGGGAGATACCATGATCACGAAGGTGGTTTTCCCAGGGCGAGGCTTACTCATTGCACTCCGAGTGTGCTGACCCCTGCGATTTCCCCAAATGTGAGAAACTCGACTGCATAATTTGTGGTAGTGGGGGACTGCGTTCGTGCTCTCCCCTGATTAAAAAAAAAAAAAAATGTTGACCCAGAATGCTGAGGTCACTGTTTTGAAGTCCTGAGGTTGCTGGTTCTGCACGTGGGCTCATCAGTGCAGGGTCACTGGCTTTAGTGGGAAAGTAGTCCACATGACCCCAAAGCTCGCTGGCATGAGAGCTCAAGGTCACTGGTATGAACACAGTCAAAGCCCTGCTGGCAGGAATCTCAGTGTACAACTAGAGTGAAAGTACACTCTCTCTCCCTTCCTGTCTCTCTCTTTCTCTCAAAATAGATTAAAAAAAAATTAGAATAAAATAAAATAAAATTAGGTACTAAAATACATATGTACTATATCTGTATTTTATTTAAAAAGGTATGCAGCCCTGGCAGGCTTGCTCAGTGGTAGAGCATTGGCCTGGTGTGTGGAAGCCCTGGATTTGATTTCTGACCATGGAACACAGGAGAAGCACCCATCTGCTTCTCCACCTTTCCCCCTCTCTGTTCACTCTATCTTTCTCTTCCCCTCCTGCACCTTTGGAGCAAAGGTGGCCCAGGCACTAAGGATGGCTCCATGGCCTCTGCCTCAAGCACTAGAATGGCTTCAGTTGCAGCAGAGCAATGCCTCAGATGGGCAGAGCATCGCCCCCCTGTGGGCTTGCTGGGTGGATCCCATTTGGACACATATAGGATTTTGTCTCTCTGCCTACCCACTTCTTACTTCAGGAAAATACAAAAAAAAAAAAAAAGAGAGAGAGAGAAAAAGAAAGTATGCATATAAAGTTGGTAGAAAATACTCAAGAATGTTAATTTTCAAATTAATATGTACTATTTTATTTTAAATAATACTATACATTATTTTAAAAATATTTGGACACTGAGAGGCTATGAGGACAATAAGGAACAGGAGTGTAAATATTTTTTACCCAGTAATTTTATTTCTGGAAATGTAAGAGATCATCTAAAAATGTATTAAATAGTAGGTTGAAGAAATTCTTATCTCTGTATTATTATAATGATAAAAGAATAAAACCAACTGGGGAATGGTTTGGCAAATTATTGTGTATCACACTAATCACTTTGAAAGAATGTAAGGCTTAAAATAAAGAATCACATAGAACATAATTTTGATACTAAGATATAATAATAAAAGTAGAATATAAAAATAGAGTGCCCTCTTCTATATAAGTAATTGTCCATTCAAAAATCAGCTAGGTAAATTAAATTTGAAATAGTCACACAGAAAGGAATGCAATATAACAGTGAAAATAAACAATGATGACAACAAGTATAATATTAAGAATGCATTAAGAATAATATTAATTCACAGGAAAATTTACATATAGAATTTAAACATGTGTAGTTAAACCACTACTCTTGGGAAATACATACCACATATTTCTAAAACTTTAAAAAAATCCATGATAAACTGAATAATCAGGGTATCAGTGTCTCTGGGATGGAATAGGGGCATGTGCATGCCTTCCTATATTTGGAAATATTCTTAGGGTCTGTGCTAAGTACATGAAACTTGTTTTATTTTTATTCTATATATATTAAGAAGTTACAAAATTTGTTCACATACATTTAACATTCAATAATACTAATTTAAAAATAGAAAGAAAATAGAATGATAATATAATTTGTATTGAAGGTGATGTGTTTGAGTTATTAGTTTTTTTTTTCAAACTTTCTATGATGAAGATATTTTACTAAAAGTCACGTGGTATCATTATTGCAATATAATTGAGTCATTTGTATCTTCACTTTTTAAAAATAAAACAATATATGTTTTCTTTCATATAAAGTAATGCCTTCAAAATTATGTAGACTAAATTAAGTATAGTATGACCCTGCAATTGGAGAACTTGCATGTATACTTATAAAAGTCTGAAGGAGTCCGTTCACTCTGTAGAGAAAGATAACTTGATTTTGGCCTTTTAACCCAAGTGACAGTTTTGCTTCGGGCTTTTGTTATTGTTTTCTTTTGTTTTTTGATAATGGTGTTGTACATCAGAGTTACTGGCATTAACTTCTAACATTCTAATTAAGATGTGAAGAAAAAAGTGAGGCTATAATGACATTTGATTTCATTTATTAAAAATAATAGATCACATCATTAGATAACTTTAATCTATTCACATGAAAGTATGTCATAATATGTAATTCTTTTGTCTCTGACAATCAGTAGATACAAACTCTGAAAGAGAGAGCGTTTATATATTCTAAAGTTTTAGCATTGTCAAACATAAAGAATTCTACAGTTGCTATCTATAAAACGTGTTAGATATGTTGTAATGAGTTGTAAAATTAAATGTGCTGGATGTTTTGATAAATGTCCACTTTACAGTTACAAGTTTTCCAATGATCTTTCATATTTTTTGCTATACTGACAGTTACAGACAAAAGAATAATTAACTAAATAGAACCCATTTACAAAAGTAATTTCTATTTTAATTAAAGTAATGCAATTAGCTGGCCTTCCTGCATCAAGATACATTTGGCATATTTTAGAGTTTAATTTTTGGTATTGAATTTTAAAAACGCTAATTGTGCCAGTTAATTAAACAGTGGCATTATGCAGTGTAAAGAAGATTAGGAGCATCAGTTGTTTATGTTTGTAATCTTTCTTCTGCAGGACCCAAAAATGAGTTGTTTCTTTTTTATGGGAAAGGACGCCCAGGAATCGTTAGAGGAATGGACTTGAATACCAAGATAGCGGATGAATACATGATCCCCATAGAAAATCTGGTAAACCCGCGTGCTTTAGATTTTCATGCGGAAACCAATTATATCTATTTTGCTGACACCACCAGTTTCCTAATTGGCCGGCAGAAGCTTGATGGCACAGAGCGAGAAACCATCCTGAAAGATGGTAAGTGACACTGTGTAACATTAATGTTAAACTACCTAGAGATAAAGCGCTTTAAAGGGATGAATCTAGTGTATGTCAAACTTTCACCAGAACCCAAGTTGCTGTTGAATTAAAAGTATTTGTTAATTTAATTTTCTTCAGTAATATTTTTCCTACATATTTTCACATACTAGCATATTTAGACTAGTATAAAATTGAACTTGCAATTGTCCACTACATTTTAAATATCACAGGAATTAAACTGAGCTATTTATTCACTTTCATGGAAAAACACAGATTTGCAATGATATGTTTATAGTCCTATACGGCAGAGCATAAGATTTTAACAGGACATCAGAGATTTTGTAGTATTTGCTTCTCACTAGAATATTGTTCATGTTACTCAAAGTGTATTAAAAATGTTAATACCTCATTGTCATCATAATTCCTGCATATTTTCTCTTACTTTATAAATCATTATAATTTACTTCTTTGAAGTTGCCCTTGAAATCCTAGTATCTGTAGAGAAACTGTAGTTGTTTATGCCTATTATTATTTATAGACATGTATTTATAAGTAACCATATACATGCAATCATATATGAATATATTTTATAATTGTCAGGAGATTTCATTAATTAGGTGGCTTGGAAAAACTAATCAATTAATAAAATAATATAACCTTGGTATAAGTAGAAAAGATCTTTAATAATTAAGCAAACCAAACTTTTGACTGGCTGCTAGTCATATTAGAATGGCTAACTAATGATTCTGGACATCAGTTTCCTCATATTTATAGTCTGCTTCCTTCTTAAATGTTTTAGAAATCCTTGATTTAAGGAACAATAATTGTAACCTATTTTATCAAAGACATTGTGCTAGCTATTATAATCGATAAAGAGGATTTTAGGAAATGGCTACTGCCTTCAAGGAATTCATAATCTATTTCTTGAGATAATATAAGCACACAAAGGTGTAAAGGGTTTGAAGTATTAATAAGTTTAAAGATGGCCCAAGGAAATATATGATTAATGAAGAACATCCCTGTAAGAAGAGCCCACAGGAAGGAAGAGACATCTTTATGTGGGTATTCTCAGGGAACTTTTGTAGAGGAGCTGGTATTTTGACTAGATTTTGAAAGATGAATGTTAAGGAGGAGGGGAGGATATTGCAAGAAAACAAAACACAGCAAAACTAAACTAAACAAAAGTACATTCTCCAGAAAGAGGATGAAGGGAACATTAAGTGGATTACTACAGGAGGTTTGTTTACAGGTAATAGTGACAGAGTAGGTGTAAAAAAGTGAAATGGTGGCTAAATGAAAGACCTCAAATGGAAGTGAAGGGTCTTAGATAAAAATTCTGAAGGAATAAGAGACTACTAGTAAGTACTTTTAAGACAAAGAATAATGTCAATCAGAGATATTTTAGGAGACTCACTCTGGTAGTGGTATGCTGAATGAATCACACAGAAGGAGAGAAAATAAAAGCAGAAAGGCAGATTAGCATTATTTATAGCATGCCTGGTAATAAATGGTGGTCTCCTTTCTTTTAGAGGAAATAAGGGTGGCATAAAAAGATTTTTTGTTTATGTCAGGTTCACTTTAAATCAAACCTTTAATGATAAAAAGTACAGTTTCACAAGTGACAATTGAAGTACTAAAATAAAAAAAAATCTGTTTTTGTCTCTTTTTGTCCAATTAGAGTTAAGATTTTTACTTTAAATTGGACGTGGCACAGGCAGTCTGCCTACTTTTCTCTGTGATGTGATATCAGATAATAGGGACTTGACAATTTTAGGACAATGGACTTGCACATTCTAAGTAGGAGATAAATTTAGATTGCTCTAATTTTGACCTAGACATTTTCAAGAGGCACTAAAATATAATATAGTGGATTCTTGGTTTCTTTTTAAAAAGTGTCAGTTCCAGTGTTGAGCCTAGCTAATAATCCTAACTTTGACAACCACATCTTACCACTGACATGGGTGGTTTTTTGCATTCCGTCAGAGCAACAGAGATTACCTCTAATAGCTGCTTGACTTCCAGGCATATTTGTAGAGTTTTGAATTAGTAATATAAAGGTTATAAAAACATTTTGTAGATTTTTACATCTGAAAAATGTTAACATTTTGATATTTCTATGCAAAGGACATTAATCTATTTTTATTAGTTTATCTTTTTTTCTTACTGGTAAAACAGTGGTGGGATTTAGGCAGTTCACACTAGTTCAGCAGAACCGGTACCTAATTTTTTGTTGAGTTTGTTGAACCAGTTGTTAAAATTCCATTGGTAATCAGGGTTCTCTCTAGGGTGGGTGCGTCGGCAGCTGCCCAATGCGGAAATCACAAATTTACATTTCTTACTCTATTTTTAACGTTCATCTGCGCAACTGCATTTCTAAATGCCAGTAGTAATGTTCATTCTGTCCATACGTGAGAAAAGGTAAAAAATTTGACGGAACTATACTTGTAATATTTATTTATTTATTTCATAAAACTCATTATACATTTGCTGAAATACTACATTTTAATTCCCTTGTGTTTGTTACTTCAGTAAACAAACATAAAAAGTGCCAACCAGGGTGTGACAAACTGTCATTTGTTTCATCTTTGTGTTATGCCCAAAATTCCCAAGATATTATGAGATGATCCACAGCCTAGACATTAACATAATCTAATTTTGTATACCTCTTTTATTGTTCTTATTTAAGTATTAAATGCATGAAATAATAAACTACCTTTCGGTATATTGTTTTTTTAATACTTAAAACAGTAATTAGAGCAAAGAATTGGTCATTAAATTATTTGAATCCCACCACTGCAGTAAGGAGAATAACAACAGACATTATGATACAACATTAACATATCAAAACAGAACTTACATTTGGCAGATGATAACTTGTGATTCTTAGAATCAGAAAAACCAACTTCTCTATGTATTTACTCATTTAGCTTGAGTGTCTACAATCCAGCCTGAAGACTGAGAGGCAATACTAGATTTGACAAATGATTCTTCAAAGTTTGGTAGAAATTTTCAGCCTTAGTATAGTTTGAAGTACAAGGCTATAAAAATATTGTTTGTAAATAACTATCTTGGACATCTGTGTAAGCTCAAGTCTTTTTATAGTGGATAGAAACACAACAATATTTCAGTAAGAAAACAATTTCCATTTATGCTTTGACTTTTATTTTGTTTTGTCTAGAGGTTTATTGAAAATCTCCTAAAGAGATACTATAATCTTTGTGGAATCTTGTGAGGAAAATAGGAATTAAGTAAATGAGAAAAGAAAATTGTCCATTTAAGGTTCTTACATGTATTTCAACAATTACTGAGATAATCTATGAAATCAAAATATATTAGTGATTTAATAAAAATAGACTTCTATAGGAGCAAAACATTTACTAATCTATATATTTTTACCTTCTAGAATTTTTGCCCAATTTTTTATAAAATTCATACTTTATTTTTTTAATTACTTGATTTATTTCTTTGTGCGGTTAATAAATATTTATTAAATACCACCTCTGGGCCAGGTGTTGTTCTAGGTGATAGGAATGCTGAAGTAAACAAGGTCAAGGTTTATATTTAGCTTATATCCAAATAGTGGGAGGCAGATAAATAAACACATAAATGAACAGATAATGGTACATGCTATAAAGAAAATAAAGTAGGATACTATGGTACAAAGTAATAAAAATATCAACAGAAGGGAAATTTATTCTAAGTGATCAAGGAATTTAAATTAGCCATTCTTGCCAAGTATAATTGTTACTCTCTAAAAGAACAAGACAGATTCTCTTTATAAGATTCAGTTCACTTTTATCTCATTGGGTGTCTCGTCCAAGATCCATTATTCATTGTAGTATGAATTATAAATTTTATCAGAAGGGGAAAAACATAAAAACAATAACTCACTATTTTATTTATTACACATGTATTCTATTAGTGCAGCACTTGTTTTTAAAATGTTTAAATTAAATTTTCAGGGATACATATATCCAAAAAGAAAGCTAGTAAAAATAACTTCATATTTTTTCATATCTTTAAAAGTACACTCAAAGAATTTTTTTCTGAGTTGAAAGTTATTAATGCCTGCAGCTACAACAGAAAAACTGTAGTTTCAGTAGACATAATGAAAATGGAGACTTGAGATCACCCAGTTCGTGGTGATTTGTTACAATAGCCACAGGAACTAACATAAAGCCTGTGCTGTTAACCATGTTGCTGTACTGGCTTTATGGACTCCTTAGGGTAGGTGTAACCTGATTGGGATCTGGAGTTGGTCCACGTTTCCAGACCTCAGAGTCTTCTTTAACTGGAGGTATTTTACAGGAGAAAACTGAGTATCTTTGGATAGGATGAAAGATATGCCTTTTTTTTTTTTTTTTTAAGGAAGTATAACCAGGAGGTAGGGGAAGCAGTGTTTGTATGCCAAACATATTCTCCAAGTAGCATGTTTGAAATTAGTTGACTGATATACAAAGAGTAGTGCCATATTTATACAATTGCTTGTCCAGCATCTATTCTAAAGGGTAAAGCCCTGTTCTTCTGCTACGTTCCATCCCCAGCATTTCCTTATTCCCCTCATAGTTTTAAAATCCAATAGTTTCTCCAATCATGTGTTGAAACCCAGGCACAAATTGCTATTTGATAATTCATCATTGTAATACTTAGAACCCTCACTATTACTATACTACTGCCCACACATATAATCACCAATTTAAGATGAACTTTAACTCCAGAAACATTTCCAGACCTCTATCCAGATTTAGGACAGCCACTCACAACAGATTACAGAATATAATCTGTTCCCAAGTGACACCAACTTTAATGTAATACCATTTTCTGAACCTATCGATAACCATTTGTTCTAGTATTTCGATGAACTTCCCTATGTATAACTCACTAGGAATTTCTAGTGTTTCACAAAGATCGAGTGTTACAGTGATAAAACAAACATGATGAGCTATCACTAATGACTTAGGTTAGAAAGTTCCCGTGAACTGTAGTGATTATGCCTTGCAAAGCATTTTAAAATTAAGAACAAGTTTTACTCTGCTGTTTGATTACAGGTGAATATCAATATTGCTTTTCTGACTTTAACTTGAACTTTATCATAAAGAAAATTTTAAGACTCTGAGAGATGTAGACTCTGACTAACCATTAAAGAAAATAATGAATACATTTGTCATTCATGAGACATGTCCTAATTAAAACTGTTGAGAAGAGATTTGTGTTTTCAGCTCTTGAAAATCTAATGGCTATTGTCCTGCTGAGTAGCAAGGTTATACAGCTTATTTGCATGTGCTGACTCTTGTTGACTATCAATGAGATGTTTTCCTGGAATTTACTGGAAATTTGAATCTTAAAAACATGGGTTCAATTTTATGATGAGTTTATAAATAGATATTTCTCATAATTTTTGGTATTTCTCATAAGATATTTAAAAAAGACTTTAAGCTTATGTATGTCTTTTTGTCTGAAATGGTTACAGTAATATCAGAAGATTGAAATCTGGGTTCTGAAATATATTATTTCATAAAAATGGAATTAACCATGTAGCTGATAGATTTTAATAAACATAAATACAACTTTTTTCTATTTATTTTCATCCAACATATATATATATATATATATATATATATATATATATATATATATATATATGTACGTTTATATACACTGACATACACAGCATATTATATACACACATACAGACATTCTCACACACTAGTTCAGGATAACTCCAGAAACTTCCATAAAATATTTTATTATGTTAATGTTAAACTGCTCATAAGGTAAAAAGAGACAATATGAAAATAGTTGGATTCCCCAAAGTACCACTGAAACATTTTTACAAATATAATTGCTATATTAAATAAATATTCTGATTGGTAAAATTTTTTGTACACTTTATACAAATTGTCAGTTTTCAAAATGAATTAAAATAAAGGAAATACCCAGTTGCTTAATTTTTCTTAGCATTATGTACTTTTAATTTTCAGAATTCACTTGGTAATACTTTACTCACCAAGGATTAGTATTATAAACATTGACTATAATTGTTCTGTTCAAAATTAATACAAATTTTTGATTTAAAAAAGCTTGAAAAATTATTTTTGGTTGACATTGCTGTTGGTATTCTTTATTTTAATTTTTTTTTTTTTAGTGACACTGGTTAACAAAATTATACAGGTTTCAGGTGTACAATACTACAACCCATGTCTGTACACACTGTATCGTGTGTTCACACCCTAAGTCAATCTCTGTCCATCATGATTTATTTACCTTATACCTTCCCCCACCTCCACCCTCCACAATGACCTGACTGGTTTTTGTTTCCTTGAGTTTTTCTTTTTTTTTGCTCAATGCCTCCAGGCCCCTCACCGAGCCCCCCTCCCACAACTATCACCTATCTATCCATAAGTCTGTCTCTATTTTATATGTTAGTTCACTTTGTTTATTAGATTCCACATATGATTAAAATCATGTGGTATTTAGTCTTCTCTGACTGACTTATTTTACATAGGATAATACTCTCCAGGTCCTTCCATGACTTTGCAAAAGATAAAATTTTCAACTTTTTTTAAGACTGAGTAGTATTCCATTGTGTAACTGTAACACAACCTTCTTATCCACTCATCTATTGATGGGCACTTGAGCTGCTTCCAAATCTGGTTATGGTAAATTATGCTGCAATGAATTTAGGGGTGCATATGTTCTCTCAAACTAGTGTTTTGGGTTTCTTTGGGTATATTCCCACTAGTGAAATTATTGGGTCATAAGGCAGTTTCACTTGTGAATTTTTGAGGTAACTCCATACTACTTTTTACAGTGGCTGCACCAGTCTACATTCTCACCAAAAGTACACAAGGGTTCCCTTTTCTCCATACCCTGCGAACACTTGTTGTTCATTGATATATTGATGATGACCTTCAGTCATCAAGTGTGAGGTGATATCTCATTATAGTTTTATTGTTATTTATCCGATATTAATGATGTTGAGCATTTTTTCCTATGTCTATTGGAATTCTGTATGTCTTCTTTGGAGAAGTGTCTCTTCAGATCCTTTGCCCACTTTTTAATTGGGCAAAAATTTTTAATTGGGCAACCACTTTTTTTTGGTGTTGAGTTTTAAAGTTCTTTATAAAGTTTTGATATTAAGGCCTTATCAGATATATTGATAAATATCTTCTTCCATTGTCTTTTCATTTGTTGATTGTTTACAAAAACATTTTGGTTTGATGTAGTACCATTTGTTTATTTTTATCTTTTGTATTGTCTTTATCAAGTTTTTGAATTAGGATAATGCTGGCCTCATAAAATGAATTTGAGAGTTTTACCTCCTCTTAAATTTCTGGAATAGTTTGAGAAGGATAGGTGTTAGTTCTTCTTTGAATATTGCATAAAATGAGCCTGTGAAGCCATCCAGTCTAGGACTTCTGTTTGCTGGGAGTATTTTTATTACTGTTTCAATACCACTAGTTGTAACCCCTCTATTCAAATTCTCTAATTCTTTCTGATTTAGTTTTGGAAATTCTTTTTCTAGGAATTTATACATTTCATCCAGTTTGTTCAAGTTCTTGACATACAATTGTGCATAATATTTTTCTACAATGGTTTGTATTTCTTTGGTATTAGTTGTTACTTTTTCTGTTGCATTTCTGATTTTCTTTATTTCAGTTTTTATCTCTCTCTTTTTTTTAACTTTGTTAACAGTATTTCAATCATGTTTATCTTTTTAAAGAACTAGCTCTTGGTTTAATTGATCTTCTGTATTTTTTAAAGATTCTATTTAATTTATTTCTGCTATAATCCTTATTATTTTCTTATTTATCTTTACTTCAGGCTTTGTTTTTCTTTTTAAAGTTTTTTTATGTTTTATTGTTTAAGTTTTTTCTTGTTTGTTTGTTTCTTGATATAGGCCTTTAATGCTATGAATTTCCCTCTTAAGACTGCTTTGGCTGAGTTCCATAGATTTTTGAGTTGTGTTCTCATTTCCATTTGTATCAATCTATATTTTGATTTCTTCTTTGATCTTATTGTTAATCCCTTCATTGTTTAGTAACATGGTATTTAGTATCCATATCTTCCTGTGTTTTCCAGTTTTTTTCTTGTGATTGATTGTTTTGTTTAATATCATTATGGACAGGGAAGATGCTTGATATGATTTCAGTCTTCTTAGATTTATTGAGACATGTTTTGTGTCTTAACATGTAGTCTATGCTAGAAAATGTTCATGTGCAATTGAAAATAATATGTATTCTGCTACTTTGAAATGAAATGCTCAGAAAATAACAATTAAATCCATTTGATCGAGTGGGTCATTTAAGGCTGCCATTTTCTTATTGACTATCTGTCTGGAAAATCTATCCACTGAGGTCAATGAGGTGTTAAAAAATCCCCTACTATGACTGTACTACTGTCAGTTTATCCCTTTATGAACATCAAGATTTGCTTTACATATTGAAGTACTTCCATATTGTGTACATAAAGGTTTGCAAGGTTATATTCTTTTGTTGTATTATGCCCTTTATAAATATGTAATGTCCTTCTGTGTTTCTTACTTTAGCCTTTGTTTTAAAGTCCATTTTGTCAGCTCCAAGTATAGTATATATTCCATCTTTTATTTTCCTTTTCATCTTCATGAAATATTATTTTTCCTTCCCTTTACTTTTAGTCTATGTATATTTTTGTTTTGTGGTGAGACTCTTTTAGACAACATATATGTGGGTCTTGTTTTCTTATCCACTCAGCTTGCCCATGTCTTTTGATTAAAGCATGTAAGCCATTTACACATAAAGTACTTATTAATAGATACATATTTTTGCAGTTTTATTATTTTAACTACAGTGATACCTTGAGATATGAATTTAATTCATTCTGTAACCAATCTCGTCAGTCAACTCTTATATCAAACTGCCAATACTGGACCCATGCACCAAAGTGCCTACTAGTGGCAGCTTCACGAATCGCAACTCGTTTCTCCGAATTTCTCTCGGATCTTGAACAAAAATATGGACTGAGTTGCAGCTTATATCTTAAAGAATTTGTATGTTGGTCTGTGCATATCTGAAGGTACCACTGTATGTTATTCTGTTTCCTGCTTTTCCTCCTCCTTGTTCTTTTGGCAGGTCCTGTCATATTTGTTGTAATACTATTTTGGTAGT
Source organism: Saccopteryx leptura (assembly GCF_036850995.1). NCBI lineage: Eukaryota > Metazoa > Chordata > Mammalia > Chiroptera > Emballonuridae > Saccopteryx > Saccopteryx leptura. Next base: position 24,852,430 of record NC_089509.1, on the reverse strand, counting down.
AACAAACTACTGCAGCTTTTTCTTGTTTGGAAGTTGTTTATTTCTCCTTCAATTTTAAATGATAACCTTTCTGGGCGTAGCAGTTTGGTTGTAGGTTCCTGCTTTTTATCAATTTGAATAATTCAGGACAATCCCTTCTGGCCTGAAATGTTTCTACTATAAAATCAACTGACAGTCTTATGAGCCCTCCCTTGTAGTTAACTAGCTGCTTTTCTCTTTCTGCTTTTAAGATTCCCTTTTTGTGTTTAACCTTTGCATTTTAATTATGATGAGTTTCTGTATGGGCATTTTTGGGTCCGTCTTGCTTGAGACTTTCAGTGCTTCTATTTTTTTCATAAATAAATTTTTATTAATTTTAATGGGGTGACATTAATAAATCAGGGTACTTATATTCAAAGAAAACATGTCCAGGTTATCTTGTCATTCAATTATGTTGCATACCCATCACCCAAAGTCATATTGTCCTCTGAAATCTTCTATCGAGTTTTCTTTGTGCCCCTCCCCCTCCTCCTTCCCCTCTCCTTCCTTCTCTCCCCCCCCTTAACCACCACACTCTTGTCAATGTCTCTTAGTCTTGTTTTTATGTCCCACTAATGTATGGAATCATGCAGTTTTTGTTTTTTTCTGATTTACTTATTTCACTCCGTATAATGTTATCAAGATCCCAACATTTTGTTGTAAGTGATCTGATGTCATCATTTCTTATGGCTGAATAGTATACCATGGTGTATATGTGCCACATCTTCTTTATCCAGTCTTCTATTATTTTTTTACAGTAATTAAAGCCTTTAAGCAAACTCTTGGCCAATACAGCAAGAATCCATAAAAGAGTAGTGTCCTTAACATGTTCAGCAAGTCCAAGTTGACACCAACACCCTTCCAAATCCCTGCAAATGCAACCCAACCCCAGTTCAGTCCCTTAGGATCTGTCACAAGGAGTCCAGGAGAAGTCCACATCCAAGAAAAGTCCACATAGTACTGGAATTGTTGTCAAAATTCTATACTTTGAAGCTCACATCCAAGTCCCAATGACCGCCGCTTCTAGCTGGTAATGATTCAGGTAGAATGGAAAAACCATCTGCAGCATATGCAGAAATGGAGCTTCTGTTCTCTTCTGCCTGGAGAGATGAGACCAGGGTGCTTTTCCCTGGAGCTCTGCAACTGTGATGTGGTAAAGAGAACCTTGGGATACACTAAGCTGGGTGGCAAAGGTAAATTCATAATAGAAGTTGGCAAAGGAGGATAGAGAGCTCTAAATTAGGAGTAGGTCCCAGCCTGAAATATGAGTGGGGCATTGAGGTAGGAGGAATAAAGAAAACACTATATATTAAACAAAGTAGCAGAAAATAGGACTATCAACACCCAAAACAGAGATCCTTGAAGGAAGAATAAAAAACCTGACTATTCAGGCAAGACATAGTTAAGTGGCCCTTGTGCAAATGAGATCAGTTTACCTGCTTCTTGGAATAAATACCCTAGGCTCATCCACAGTGTTGTAGATGGGGCCTACAACCCTGGGCACCTTTAGCCTTCAGTAGCAAACCTCAGCATTCTGGGCAAGGTTAGGTCATAGGTGGCTGGAGCAGGGCTGGAAGAGACTGAACTCTCCCTTAGAGGAGCAAGGGGGAAGCCTATCTTCCAGTGGCCCTTTTTTCCTCACAGCAAAGGCATGTAAGCCTGGCAGGGTTTAGCTCACTGACCTTCCTATTCACTATTGAAGCAGGACCCAGATGGAATCCTATGAGACCCCTTTGGGGCATTGGAGCCTTTAAGGGCGTATCCTAAAAGTTGGTAGTTCACCTGATTGGGCTTTTTCTGCCTCTTGGTACCTTAAAAGCCATGCTCAGAAGATCTTGCTGAGGGGTTTGAGGATCCCCATCCACCTATATAAACCTTTTCCATATATCTGGAGCTATTTGGAAAGAGACAAAACAGTGTTATTAGCTGGATCAAATAAAAGAAAGTAGAAGTTTACAGGAGAAAAAGACTTGGCATCTCCTGTTCATCGGCATTCAAAAGAAATTTAAATTTTTTTAAGTAAAAAGCATGATATGGTAGAACCGTAGGAGTTCCAGGATATGACTTCCACATTTTAATTTTTTTTTTCCATGGTATTTTTCTTTATGCTTTTTTTCCCCATTTTTTTAAATTAAATTTAATGCAGTGACATTGATAAATCAGGGTACATATGTTGAGAGAAAACATCTCCAGATTATTTTGACATTTGATTATGCTGTATACCCCTCACCAAAAGTCAAATTGTCTTCTGTCACCATCTATCTGGTTGTATTTGTGCCACTCCCCTCCCCCACCCCCTCTCTCCTTCCTCACCCAATCCCCCCTCCCCCCACCCCCGCACCCCAGTTGCCATCACATTCTTGTTCATGTCTCTGAGTCTCATTTTTATGTCCCATCTATGTATGGATTCATATAGTTCTTAGTTTTTTCTGATTTACTTATTTCACTCTGTATAATGTTATCAAGGTCCATCCATGTTATTGTAAATGATCCGATGTCATCATTTCTTATGGCTGAGTAGTATTCCATTGTATATATGTACCAAAGCTTTTTAATCCACTCGTCCTCTTATGGACACTTGGGCTGTTTCCAGATCTTCACTATTGTGAATAATGCTGCCACAAACATAGGAGTGCATTTTTCTTTTTGGAGCCGTTATATGGTGTTCTTGGGGTATATTCCTAAAAGTGGGATAGCTGGGTCAAAAGGCAGTTCGATTTTCAAGTTTTTGAGAAATCTCCATACTGTTTTCCACAGTGGCTGTACCAGTCTGCATTCCCACCAGCAGTGCAGGAGGGTTCCCTTTTCTCCACATACTCGCCAGCACTTATTCTGTGTTGTTTTGCTGATGAGCGCCATTCTGGCTGGTGTGAGGTGATATCTCATTGTGGATTTAATTTGCATTTCTCTAATGATTGGTGATGTTGAGCATTTTTTCATATGCCTATTGGCCATCTGTATGTCCTCTTTGGAGAAGTGTCTATTCATTTCTTTTGCCCATTTTTTGATTGGATTGTTTGTCTTCCTGGTGTTGAGATTTACAAGTTTTTTATAAATTTTGGTTATTAACCACTTATTAGATGTATTGTGAAATATGTTCTCCCATTGTGTAGTTTGTCTTTTTATTCTGTTCTTATTGTCTTTAGCTGTGCAAAATCTTTTTAGTTTGATATACTCCCATTTGTTTATCCTGTCTTTAATTTTATTTCCCCATGGAAATAAATCAGCAAATATATTGCTCTGAGAGATGTCAGAGAGCTTACTGCCTATGTTTTCTTCTAAGATGCTTATGGTTTCACGGCTTACATTTAAGTCTTTTATCCATTTTGAGTATATTTTTGTGAGTGGTGTAAGCTAGTAATCTAGTTTCATTTTTTTTGCAGGTAGCTGTCCAATTTTCCCAACACCATTTGTTAAAGAGGCTGTCTTTACTCCATTGTATTATATTTCCTTACCTCCTTTGTCAAATATCAGTTGTCCATAAAGCGGTGGGTTTATCTCTGTTCTGTTCCATTGATCTATAGACCTGTTCTTATGCCAGTACCAGGCTGTTTTGAGTACAGTGGCCTTGTAGTATAACTTGATATCAGGAAGTGTGATACCTCCCACTTTATTCTGCTCTTTTAAGATAGCTGAGGCTATTCGTGTTCTTTTTTGGTTCCATATAAATTTTTGGAATATGTGGTCTATATCTTTGAAGTATGTCATTGGTATTTTAATTGGTATTGCATTGAAATTATAGATTGCTTTGGGTAATATAGACATTTTAATGATGTTTATTCTTTCTAACCATGAGCACGGTATATGCTTCCACGTTTTTGTATCTTCCTTGATTTCTTTTATCAATGTTTTATAATTTTTGAAGTACAAGTCTTTAGTCTCCTTGGTTAAATTTACTCCTTGGTACTTTATTTTTTTGGTTGTAATAGTGAAGGGGATTGATTCCTTAATTTCTCTTTCTGACTGTTCATTGTTGGCATATAAAAATGCCTCTGATTTCTGAGTATTAATTTTATATCCTGCCACTTTGCTGAATTCATTTATCAGGTCCAGTAGTTTTTTACTGAGACTTTAGAGTTTTCTATATACAATATCATATCATCTGCATATAATGATAGTTTTACTTCTTCTTTTCCAACTTGAATGCCTTTTATTTCTTCTTCTTGTCTGATTGCTGTGGCTAGGACTTCCAGGACTATGTTAAATAAGAGTGGTGAAAGGGGGCACCCCTGCCTTGTTCCTTATCTTAAGCGTATTGCTTTTAATTTTTGCCCATTTAGGTATGTTCCCTGTATTCCCACTTTGCCGAGTTTTGATCATGAATGGGTGCTGAATTTTATCAAATGCTTTTTCTGTATCTATTGAAATTATCATGTATTTTTTCTCCTTCTTTTTGTTTATGTGGTGAATCACATTGATTGATTTACAAATATTGTACCAGCCTTGCCTCCCCAGAATAAATCCCACTTGATCATGGTGTATTATTTTTTCCATATATTGTTGAATCCGGTTTGCTAATATTTTGTTGAGGATTTTAGCATCTATATTCATCAGAGATATTGGCCTATAATTTTATTTCTTTGTGTTGTCTTTGCCTGGTTTTGGAATCAGAATTATGCTTGCCTCATAAAAGGAGCTTGGAAGTCTTCCTTCCACTTGAATTTTTTGAAATAGCTTGAGAAGGATAGGAGTTAGTTCTTTGAATATTTGGTAGAATTCAGTTGTGAAGCCATCAGGCCCTGGAGTTTTCTTTGTTGAGAGTCTTTTGATAACTGTTTCGATCTCATTTGGTGTAATTGGTCTGTTTAGGTTTTCAGATTCTTCCAGATTGATTTTTGGAAGATTGTATGTTTCAACAAATTTGTCCATTTCATCTAGGTTGTCTAGTTTTTTGGCAAACAGTTCTTCATAGTATTTTCTTACAATATTTTGTATTTCTGTTGTATCAGTTGTTATTTCTCCACTCTCATTTCTAATTTTATTTATTTTAGTCTTCACTCTCTTTTTCCAAGTGAGTGTAGTTAAAGGTTCATTGATCTTGTTTACCTTTTCTAAGAACCAGCTCCTAGTTTCATTGATCCTCTGTATTGTTTCTTTAGTCTCTATGTCATTTATTTCTGCTCTGATCTTTATTATTTCCTTCCTTCTACTACATCTGGGCTTTACTTGCTGTTCTTTTTCTAGTACTTTTAGATGCAGGGTTAAGTTGTTTATTTGAGCTTTTTCTAGTTTCTTAAAATGTGCCTGTAGTGCTATGAACTTCCCTCTCAATACTGCTTTTGCTGTGTCCCATATATTTTGAGTTGTTGTATGCTCATTGTCATTCATTTTTAGGAATTTTTTATTTCTTCTTTGATCTCATTCTTAAACCATTCATTATTTAACAACCTGCTATTTAATTTCCATATGTTTGAGAATTTTTGAGCTTTTCTGTTGTGGTTGATTTCTAGTTTCATGCTGTTGTGATCGGAGAAAGTGCTTGATATGATTTCAATCTTCTTAAATTTGTTGAGGCCACTTTTATGCTTTAACATGTGGTCTATCCTAGAGAAAGTACCATGAGCACTTGAAAAGAATGTACATACTGCTGCTTGAGGGTGAAAGTTTCTGAAGATATCTATTAAATCGAGTTGATCTATTATGTCCAATAAGTCTGCTGTTTCTTTGTTAATTTTCTTTCTTGAGGATCTATCTATTGATGATGGTGGGGTATTAAAATCCCCTACTATTATAGTATTGCTGTTGATTTTGCCCTTTATATTCATCAAAGTCTGCTTTATATATTTAGGTACTCCTATATTAGGTGCATAGATATTTATAATAGTTATATCTTCCTGTTGGATTACTCCCTTTATCATTATGTAGTGACCTTCTTTATCTCTTACTATATCCTTTGTTTTAAAGTCCAATTTTCTGATATAAGTATTGCTACCCCAGCTTTTTTTTTTTCATTTCCATTTGAATGAAATGTTTTTTCTATCCTTTTACCTTCAATCTATATGTATCTTTTGTTCTAAGGTGTGTCTCTTGTAGACAGCATATGTACAGGTCTGTTTTCTTATCCACACAGCTACCCTATGTCTTATGATTACATCATTTAATCCATTTACATTTATGGTTATTATTGATATGTAGTTGTTTATTGCCATTTTATTCTTTAAAACTGTATTGCTTTTTTGCTATACTCTTTTCCCACTTTGATCTGTTTACAACAGGCCCCCTAACATTTCCTGCAGCATGGGTTTGGTTGTAATGAATTCCTTGAGTTGTTTTTTGTCTGGGAAGCTTTTTATTTCTCCTTCGATTTTAAACGATAGCCTTGCTGAATAAAGTAGTCGTGGTTGTAGGATCTTGTTTTGCATTACTTTGAATATTTCTTGCCATTCCCTTCTTTTCTCAAGTGTTTCTGTTGAGAAGTCAGATGTCATCCTTATGGGGGCTCCTTTGTAGTTGATAGCTTTTTTTTTCTCTTGCAGCTTTTAATATTTTCTCTTTATCACTTAGCTTTGGTATTTTAATTATGATGTGTCTTGGTGGAGGTTTCTTTTGGTTTCTCTTTAATGGAGTTCTCTGTGCTTCTTGAACTTGTGAGAGTTTCTCCTACATTAATTTAGGGAAGTTTTCAGCTATGATATGATTGAACAAAGTCTATATCCATTGTTCTTTTTTTTCTTCTTCAGCAACCCCTATAATGCAGATGTTATTTCTCTTCATGTTGTCACAAAGCTCTCTAAGAGTTTCCTCAGACTTTTTGAGTCTCTTTTTTTTCTTCTTCTCTGCTTTCTTGCCTTCATTAAGTTGTCCTCCAACTTGCTGATTTGATCCTCAGCTCCATCCATCCTGTTCTTAATTCCTTCCATTGTGGTCTTTATTTCTGATAATGTATTTTTCATCTCCGACTGATTCTTTTTTAATATTTCAATATCCTTTTTTATACTTGCTATTTCTTTATTTAGGTGTTCATAATGACCATCCATTGTTGTTCTAAGATCCCTAAGCATCCTTACAACCATTATTTTGAACTCTGCATCTGGAAGTTTGATTATTTCCATATCACTCAGTTCATCTCTTGAAGGATTCTCTTGTGGTTTCATTTGGATTGCACTTTTTTGTCTTCTCATTATCTGTGTTTGGGTGTTCTGTTTGTAGAGTTGGTTGAGTCTAGGCTTGGAGTTGTCTGCCTCCAGTTTCCAATTGTGTTATTTCTAGGTCTTCTTGGGTTGTTATCAGGTATTATTTGTAATCCAGTTTTGGATTTGGGCAGCTTTGAAGTCTTGATTTGTTTGTTATCTTAACAGGTGATAGTCTTGTTTACTGATCTCAGCAGGGGGCTTCCTTGAAACTGTATCCAGGAATGTGATGGGTGTAACTTGAGACTCTGAAGGCCTCTTCCACCAACTAATCTCTCTGGGGGCAGGGTGTTTTCTCAGCTTCAGTAGGGGGAGGTATACCTCAGATGTCCATGGAGACCTGAGTTACTGCCCCTCCTTCTCACTTCTTGTTTTTAGCTGTTTCTTGTTGTACTGATTGGAGCTAGAGAGATGTCTGGAGATCTCTGATCTGGAAGCAATTCAGTACTGTTTTATGGAAGGATCAGTCCCTTCCCCAGCTATGGCCACCTCCAGCATGGAGGAATCAGCTTTTTTTAGGTCATCTCCTGTATTCCTTAGCCCCTCACAGTCTGTCCCTCTCTCTCTGCTTTCCACTTGGGAGATAAGCCAGTCCTATCAACACACCTCACTCCCTGGTCACCAGGCAAGTGGTTGTAAGCAGTATTTTCTGCTCTTTTCCCTAGAGTGAGATCCCCTCTGGACTCTCAGCCACACACACACCCTCCATTCCTATAAGAAGGGGAGATTTAGGCACTTCCTACCAGGTTTGTTGTGGCTTCTTCATTGCTCCTTGGTTTTTGAGAGCTGTTCTTGTATTCCAGAGATTTTTTATGCTGATTTTTCCTAAATTGATTTGTATTCTAGTTTGGTGGTGAGAGCTTGGCATCTGTGCATCTGACTACTCTGCTGCCATCTTCAGGTCCCCTTTTAAATTTTTTTAAATTGATTGTAAAATATTTGCTGGGTACACTTTAATAATACCTTGACTTTAAAGATTGTAAGAAATACCCATAATTCGAAAGGTTTGACAAAATAGAGTAAATGCTTTTGCTACATATGCAGGTGCATTGTCAGTTTAACCAGTTTAGGAAATCCAATAATAGAAAAATGCATACAGACAATGAGCTATAACATGCTTAACAGCCTCTCCTGTTCTGACAGAGGTTACTATAAATCCAGAATATGTATCCACTGTTACATGGACATAGGACTATTTGCCAAATGAAGGTATATGAGTAACATCCATTTGCCAAAGTTGTCCTGGTAGGAGTCCTTGAGTGTTAATTGTAGTGTAGGACCCCTTGGACAGGATTTCCCAATCTGTTGTGCTGCTTCCCGAGAAAGTTGAAACTGTTTACACAGGGCTGCAGCGTTCTTGTGATGAATAGTATGAGACTGAATTGCTTGATCTGTCATGGGTGCTCCAAATAATTTTTTGGGGGGTAGATTGATCAACAATGGCATTCCCTTGTGCTAAAGCTCCATGGAGTGAGCTTGAGTATGTCATATAAAACATGGAGCTCTATATTGACATACAAGTCTTTGAGGAAGGAGGAACTGCTGAAATAGTTCATCCGCAGTTGTCCCTAAGACAGCAGTCTTTACAGTGGAAAAAACCATCAGTAAATATTTGCTGTCTGTATATAGATTAAAGGAGGAATATGGCAAATGCTGAAAAGCCATGACAATGGCATATAATTCTAGTCTTTGAGATGATTTTAAGTTGACTGTTTCAGTATAAAGTTGTCCATTGATTTGCAAAAGTGATTTGCCATTTAGTGGAAGTTTCCCAGAGCCATTGTTGTTGATCCTTTGAAAAAAGGAACAACAATAATTTTGAGGCTCAAAACCTATAAGCTGTAAGCATTGCCTATGCCCCTTGATAATCCAGGATTCAACAAGATCAAAATATGGAAGTGTATTCCATGGCCTATTACATGGTTCAGTGTGCCCAAGCTGTAGCTGATCTTGTACCAATTGAGCAGTTGCCCTAAGTTTCTCCTGAGAAAGGGGCCATTGGTCTACCCATACAGGATTATCTGATTTCCAAGTAATTGGGTCTGCACAATGCATTATTGGGGTAGCAGGAGCTATCGAGGCCCCTATTCTAAATTTTGATATCCTAATCCACACCTTCTGGTATTGGGTGCCACTTTTATGGGGGTGAGAATTCCTTGCTGTTCTTTCCCCAGTCCCTTAGTGGGAAAAAATCCCCAGTCAAGCATCTGAGTACTGACTAAACCATTAGGACTGATAAGCAACGCTACTGTATTTTTCAAAACATCTCTACCCCACAGATTAACTGGCAATCGAGGGAGCACATAAGGCTTAAAAAATCCAGAATGACCTCCTTAATCTTCCCAATGTAAAAAAATAGAACTTTGTTGAGGGGAATTACTCCGCCCTATACCTTGTAATTTTGTAGTTGCTGCATGATGTGGGCCAGGAAGGAAGTCAATGTAGCTTAGCAATAACAGATACATCAGCTCCAGTATCTAAAAGTCCTTTAAATTTATGCCCATGTAATGTTAGCTCCATTTCAGGGCGTTCCTGACCTATTTTTTCAAATCCAATTGGCAAAATCAGAGGAGCCAAATCACCAATTTTCTTGGGGCTCCTTTAGCAGGATGTGGCCTCAGAAGCAGAATTAGCATCCTTATACTATTCTTCTAACTGCCTGAATTAGCTGTGAGACAATTTTTTTTTATTAATTTTAATGGGGTGAAATTGATAAGTCAGTGAACATATGTTCAGAGAAAACATCTCTAGGTTATTTTGACATTTGATTATGCTGCATTCCCATCACCCAAAGTTCAGTTGTCTTCTGTCACCTTCTAACTGGTTTTCTTTGTGCCCCTCCCCTTCCTCAACCACCTTTCTCTCCTGCCCCCTACCCTGTGAATGAACCCCACACTCTTGTCCATGTCTCTGAGTCTCATTTTTATGTCCCACCTATGTATGGAATCATATAGTTCTTAGTTTTTTCTGATTTACTTATTTCGCTCAGTATAATGTGATCAAAGTCCATCCATGTTATTGTAAATGATCCGATGTAATCATTTCTTATGGCTGAGTAGTATTCCATAGTATGTATGTACCAAAGCTTTTTAATCCACTTGTCCACTGATAGACACTTGGGCTGTTTCCACGTCTTCACATTGTGAACAATGCTGCCAGAAACATGGGGGTGAATTTCTTCTATTCAAACAGTGCTATGGTGTTCTTGGGGTATATTCCTAAAAGTGGGATAGCTGGGTCAAAAGGCAGTTCAATTTTTAATTTCTTGAGGAATCTCCATACTGTTTTCCACAGTGGCTGTACCAGTCTGCATTCCCACCAGCAGTGCAGGAAGGTTCCCTTTTCTTCACATCCTTGCCAGCACTTATTCTGTGTTATTTTGTTGATGAGCACTTTTCTGACTGGTGTGAAGTGATATCTCATTGTGGTTTTAATTTACATTTCTCTAATGATTAGTGATGTTGAGCATTTTTTTATATGCCTATTGGCCATCTGTATGTCCACTTTGGAGAAGTGTCTATTCATTTCTTTTGCCCATTTTTGGATTGGATTGTTTGTCTTCCTGGTATTAAGTTTTACAAGTTCTTTATAAATTTTGGTCATTAACCCCATATCAGATGCATTGTGAAATATATTCTCCCATTGTGTAGTTTGTCTTTTTATTCTGTTCTTATTGTCTTTTGCTGTGCAGAAGCTTTTTTGTTTGATCAAGTCCCATTTGTTTATCCTGTCTTTCATTTCACTTGCCTGTGGAGACAAATTGGCAAATAAATCACTGTAAGAGATGTCAGAGAGCTTACAGAGAGCTATGTTTTCTTCTAAGATGCTTATGGTTTTATGGCTTACATTTAAGTTTTATCCATTTTTAGTTTATTTTTATGAATTGTGTATGTTGGTGGTCTAGTTTCATTTTTTTGTAGGTAGCTGTCCAATTTTCCCAACACTATTTGTTGAAGAGGCTGTCTTTAATCCAATGTATGCTCTTACCTCCTTTTTCAAATATCAGTTGTCCATAAAGATGTGGATTTATTTCTGGGTTCTCAGTTCCATTCCATTGATCTATATGCCTGTTCTTATGCCAGTGCCAGGCTGTTTTGAGTATAATGGCCTTATAATATAACTTGATATCTGGAAGTGTGATACCTCCCACTTTATTCTTTCTTTTCAAGATTGCTGAGGCTATTCGTGTTCTCTTTTGGTTCCATATAAATTTTTGGAATATGTGTTCTATATCTTTGAAGTAAGCCATTGGTATTTTAATCAGTATTGCATTAAATTTATAAATTGCTTTGGGTAATATAGACATTTTAATGATGTTTATTCTTCCTAACCATGATCACGGTATATGCTTCCACTTGTTTGTATCTTTCCTGATTTCTTTTATAAATGTTTTATAGTTTTCCAAGTATAAGTCTTTAATCTTCCTGGTTAAATTTATTCCTAGGTACTTTATTTTTTTGGTAGCAATGGTAAAGGGGATTGATTCTTTAATTTCTCTTTGTGACAGTTCATTGTTAGTGTATAAAAATGCCTCTCATTTCTGAGTATTAATTTTTATCCTGCCACCTTGCTGAATTCATTTATCAGATCTAGTAAGTTTTTGACTGCGAATTTAGGGTTTTCTATATACAATATCATATCATTTGCAAATAATGATAGTTTTACTTCTTCTTTTCCAATTTGGATGCCTTTTATTTCTTTTTGTTGTCTGATTGCTGTGGCTAGGACTTCCAGAACTATGTTGAGTAAGAGTGGTGAAAAGGGTCACCCCTGCCTTGTTCCTGATCTTAAAGGGATTGCTTTTAATTTTTGCCCATTGAGTATGATGTTGGCTGTGGGATTGTCATAGATGGCCTTTATCAGTTCTTAAAATTGTGTGTCTTTTTCTTTCTTTAGGTTAGGAAAAAAAAAACATTTATTTTTTTAAATGGGTGCTTGATCCCTTGCTCTCTCTGCTCCTGGTACCTGTACAACAGATGTTTTTTTATGTTTCATGTTGTCCCAATGGTCCCTTAAACTATCCTCATTTGTTTTATTTATTTTTTTTATTTTTGCTGCTCTGATTGAATTTTTTTTCCTACCTTGTCTTTTAAATCACTGATTTGATCCTCTGCTTCATCCAACCTACCGTTTATTCCTTCCCTGTATTCTTGATGTCAGATATTATATTCTCCATTTTTTTACTGTTTCTTTTTTATGGTTTCTATGTCTTTTTCATGCTGTTGAGTATTCTTGTAACCATTACTTTGAACTCTATATCTGATAAATTGCTTACTTCCATTTTATTTATCTCCTTTCCTGAAGATTAATTTTATTCTGTCATTTGGGGCTATTTCTTTGTTTCCTCATTTTTGCTGCATCTTTGTGGTTGTTTCTGTGTATTAGGTAGATCTGCTATGACTATCCATGTTTATGGAATTGTCTTAAGAAGTAGGTATTCTGTAAGTTCTAGTGGTGCAGTCTCTTGATAATTGGAATTGGGTGCTCCAGAAATGGCCCTTGTATGGGTTCTGTGGGCCTTCCTGTTGTGATTGAGTCTTGATTGTTATTGGCCCATTGTGCAGGGGGTCAGCCCTCAGATTGGATGACTGTGAGTCTCTGTTTCAATGAAAGCATCTGAACTGCTGTGCAGGTGCTGAGGAAGCAAATTTTTCCTCAGCTAAATCAAGATCTCCCTTTGGATATGCTGTTTGTGAAGTTAATTGAGTCCTTCTCTGATATTGTCTGAATCTGGCTTCTGGATTTATTGCTTTGGGGTCTATTGGGAGGGAATCTGATACAGACCAATATAGGACACTGCTTGTGATGGTCCTTGGCAACCTGTTTGGGTCTATAAGCATTCCACAGTTTTACCTGCTTTTCTGCTGGGCCTGGGTGCAGCCAGGAAAGTCAAAGCTGCACATCAATCTGAATTTTATAAGCACTAGGTTCAGGGGCAGGTCAGGAGAAGTCCCAAGGCACCCCAAGACCTGCTTCTGCATGCTTTCACCTGCTGGCTACCTGTTAGGTTCAAGCACTAGAAGACCCTCTGGCTGTACTCCTCATCAGGGCGTAAACTCACAGGGTGGTGTAAGAAGTCTAGGTGGTAAAGCTATTGTTTTCCCTTAGGGTGTTGCCCCAGAAAGTGTAGTTCTTTAACCAAGAAAGATGGCACCTGTGGTATGGGAAAATAACTCAGCCCAGGGATCTTCACAGCTGTCCCTTCAGCTATCTCTCCAGAGCCACAAACCCAGACTCACCTTATATGACCCCAGCACACTTGCTTTCCCTCTGCAGGAGTCCAGGGCAAGGGGCTGTGAATAAAATTTTGTGTGTTGGCCTTTTAAGAGGGTGTCTGTTTCTCTGCCAACTTCTGTTTCTCCCTGGTGAACAGAAGCCCCACTGATGTTCACAGCCAGATGCTATATGGGTGCCTCTTTAATTCCCCACGCCCCTTAAGGGGAGCACAGCCAGCCCTTTTTGGGTCTCTACCCTTCCTACCAGTCTCAGTGTGGCTTCTGTAAATCCGTCACTATGAAACTTCTCTTCAGCTAGTCTTCAGTTGGTTATTTTAGATGATTCTTCTCACCCTGGCCATTTGGCTCAGTGGTAGAGCATTGGCCCAGTGTTAGGATGTCCTGGGCTTGATCACAATTCAGGGGACATAAGAGAAGGGACCATCTGCTTCTTCCCCCCCCTTTCCCTCCCCTCCCCTCTTCTTCTCTCTCTCTCTCTCTCTCTCTCTCTTTCCCTCTGCAGTCATGGCTCAATTGGCTCAAGCAAGTTGGCCTTGGGTGCTGAGGATGACTCCATGGTCTCTGCCTCAGGCACTTAAAAATGTCTTAGTTTCTGAGCAAGGGAGCAATGACCCCAGACTAGCAGAGCATCACCCCTAGGGGGCTTACCAGGCAGATCCCAGTTGAGGGGCATGTGGGAGCCTCTGCCTCCCTTCCTCTCACTAAAAAAATAGATGACCTTCTATAATTTAGTTATAACTCAAGTTTGGACCTAGGAGCTAGTGACTATAATGTTTACTTACCCAGCCACCAACTTGAATCTTCCTCCTGAGATTCCATTTTCCTTGTTACTATACAGTTTGCAGGGTGTACAGGAACCAATTGGCTCAACCCTACTCTGTGTGTTTTGGTTACAGCAAAATAAAAAATCTTTCAAGTACATGGTCAAGAAGTTGCATGCATCATTGTCCCTTATCACTGGAGACCTGTTGTTATTCTAAAGTAGGACATTCTATCTCAAATTTTGGGAACAGATAATATCCACTATGTAATTTGAGCAAGTTCCCATGAAACTAGCCATATGAGAGGATTTTAGGAAAGATATAGTCATTTTTTAACAATTTTATTTAAAAATGTCACTGAGGACTATCCGATGCAGTTTATTCTGCCTCCAATTGACTTTAAAAATTTATTCAGTGGAGTAAATTTTTCTGTCATAGCAAAATCTGTTCAAATTCCATTTCCTTCTGCTATTAGGCCACTGACAGACCTCTTAGTCACTTTAAGTCAGAAACACACTCTAATTTGGTAACTACAATGCTCAATTCACTATATATACATATCCACTACAATCCTAACTTAATATATTAAATTTTTTCCAGTCCTCACTCCACCATTGGAGTTTAAGTAAGAAGTACCTCTCTACTCTCTCTTTCCTACCACCTTGGGCATTTAAAAGGTACAGGCTAGGACTTACAGAACAACAACTTCTCTCTCCAAAGAAATCTAAAATCCTTCCCTCTGCATCCTGTTCCCTCTACACTATTGATCTGGTTGAGACATCCATGAGTTGTGGAAACAATTCTGATCAAGTTGACTATAAAATGAGGACTTTCCCTTACATTTAATTTGATATCATTTCCCCCTTAATTTTGGCTTCTATCCAAAGCTTTAATTTTTACATACCATTACAAATGTCACAGTGAATTACTATTGCTTATGAAACTGCAAGAGTGATCAACCAAATTGGGAGATGTTATAATAGATATTAAGCTGCGGTCCAAAAGCTACCTGGAAAGGAAATATAAGAAAAACAACAGTAAGACTATTTTGAAAATTTATTTACACCTATAGGTGGCAACAAATAGTATTTTCAGTATTCTCCTAGTTTTTCTTTTTATCTGATTTTAAAATCAACTAGATATTTAATTTTTATTTTAAACATTTTAAAATGAAAACTTTACAAGACTTAGAATATAAACTTTGAAAACAAAGAATTGAATAAAACAAACAAACAAACAAAAACAACAACACTGAAAGCAAACCAAAAGCTCTTGAGTTTTCTTGATAGCTCCATCACAAGACATGAAGTGAGAGAGCACCTTCCATGCTCTGCTTTTTGTCTGGTTGTACAACTCAGATATGACCTCCACCTAACATTTATGTTTGTAAGTATGAGGAAAAACAGATGTGACATATTTTCTAAAATGTTTCCTTTTTGTCAGGGAACAATTATTGTCTGAGTTAATTTTCAGTATAAATTTTTCAGAATCACAAAAATAGAAAAAGTGTATATAAAAATTAAAGTTTTTTCTAGACCCAGACTGACACTGGCTCTCAAGATGGATGAAGATGGCTTCTTCATGTGCATCACAAGTCATACAACTCTTCCTATTAATTGCTATGTATTTCTTTTCTTTTTTTTTTTTTTTTTTTTACAGTTACAGAGAGAGAGTCAGAGAGAAGTACATATAGGGACAGACAGACAGGAATGAATAGAGATGAGAAACATCAATCATTAGTTTTTCGTTGCGACATCTTAGTTGTTCATTGATTGCTTTCTCATACGTGCCTTGACCATGGGGTTGCAGCAGACCAAGTAACCCCTTCTTGAGCCAGCGACCTTGAGTCCAAGCTTGTGAGCTTTTGCTCAAACCAGATGAGCCCGCACTCAAGCTGGCAATCTCAGGGTCTTGAACCTGGGTTTTCTGAATCCTAGTCTGATGCTCTATTTACTGTTCCACCACCTGGTCAGATGCTATGTATTTCTTATACCATAGAAAATCATGTTACTTTTTGGTACTATCGTCATGATTTGTCAGTTGAGCAAATTGAGTTATGGGGAGTGTGTTTTTGCAGAAGGAACCTAGAGCACCTAACCAGGAGTGAATACACACACATACACACACACACACACACACACACACACACACACACACACACACACACATGTATTTTATGCTCACTCTATCACAGATTGATTTTATGACAACCTTTCCCAAATATGTTTGACTATGTTAGAGTCTAAAATCTTGAATTAAAAGTCAATCAGATTAGTTTTTTTGGTATCATCTAGACAAAAAATCTTTAAGTAATAGATCTTTCTTCTATTCTATTAAAAAATGGCTGCATGGCCCTGGCCGGTTGGCTCAGTGGTAGAGCGTTGGCCTGGCGTGCAGGAGTCCCGGGTTCAATTCCCGGCCAGGGCACACAGGAGAAGTGCCCATCTGCTTCTCCACCCCTCCCCCTCTCCTTCCTCTCTGTCTCTTTCTTCCCCTCCTGCAGCCAAGGCTCCATTGGAGCAAAGTTGGCCTGGGCGCTGAGGATGGCTCTGCGGCCTCTGCCTCAGGCGCTAGAATGGCTCTGGTTGCAACAGAGCAACACCCCGGATGGGCAGAGCATCGCCCCCTGGTGGGCATGCCGGGTGGATCCCAGTCGGGTGCTTGCAGGAGTCTGTCTGACTGCCTCCCCGTTTCCAACTTCAGAAAAATACAACAAAATAAAAAAAATAAGAATAAATTTTAAAAAATGGCTGCAGATTTTACTCTGGATATTTGTATTTTTCTTTGATAAACTTTGCTTTCATAATTGTATTTTTAATAATCAGGTTTATTGCAGCATAATTTACACACAGCAAAATTTATCTTAAGGAAATAGTTCAATGTATCTAGTCAAATAACTACCACCAGTCAAGTTAGAATGTTTCCAGATCCCCAGAAAGTTCCCTAATATTTCTAACAACCACTGACCTAAATTCTACTTTGATCTGTGTTTTCTTTCTATAGTTTTACTTTTGCTGAAATATCAGAAAAATTGAGCATATAGTATATAGCCTTTGAGTTTGAGTTTGGTTTGATTTACTTAGATAATACTTTTGAGATTCCTCCATTTGTTAAATATATCAGATAGTTTTTCTTTTTCTTTGGGGGATATATTATATACTCTATGGCTGTGCTACAATTTTTTATTCATTTACCAATTGATGTTCATTTGGGTTGTTTTAAGTTTGGTCAATTCTAAAAACAGCTTTTATAAATATTTGTATATATACATTTGTTGGGCATGAGAGTTCATTTCTTAAAGTAGATTGCCTGGTAATATGGTAAGTGTATGTGTAACTTTATAAAAAAACTGCCATACATTTTAATCTGTTTTTAAATGTGTCCTTGTCATTTTTCTTTCCCAACAGCATGATATGAGAGTTCCAATTGCTCTGTCTTCTCTTCAGCACACAGTAGTATCAGTCTTTTTCATTTAAACCATTCTAATAGATGGATGTTGACACCTCATTCTTTTATTAATTTGTTTTATTTTTATGTGGATTTATTAGGGTAACGTTGGTTAATAAAGTTATATAGGATTCAGATATACAATTCTATAATACATCATTTATATACTGTATTGTATCTTCACCATTCAAAGTCAAGTCTCTTCCATCACCATTTATCCCTGCTTTATACTCTTCCACCTCTCTCTACCCCCTTTCCCTGTGGAAGTCAGCATATTGTTGTCTTTGTCTATGGCTCCCTTTCTCTCTAGAAGTCACCATATTGCTTTCTGTGTCTATGAGTTTTTTCTTTGCTTAATGCCTTTACCTTTTACACACAGACCCAACCCCTCCCATCTGACAGCTCTCAGTCTGTTCTCTTTATCTATGAATCTGCTTCTATTTTGTTTGTTAATTTATTTTGCTCATTAGATTCCACATATGTAAGTGAAATATGGTTCTTTTCCTTCTCTAACTGATTTATTTCACTTAGCATAATAATCAGCAGGTCCCTGCCTCATTCTTTTAATTTGAAGGTTTTCACATAAAGCTTATCTTAGAGTTTGATTCTACTGGCAGCATTATCTTTTGTGTTGACCTGTCTATCTCATTGAGCTAATCTTCTTTTTATTATTTATTTATTTATTTATTTATTTATTTGTGTGTGTGTGTGTGTGTGTGTATGTACCATAAATATTTACCAAATATCAAATAGTGCATGTAGAAAAACCTTATGGATTCAAATAAGTAAAATTTATTCCTGGAGAATAAACAATATTTTTTTTTTTGGTTAGTGTATTAGTGTAGAGAGTTTGGTAAATCTATTCAGTAATTGGGCTGGGTTTGGCTTTTGTTCTTATTGTAGTTACTTTGGTGAATCAAAGCTCTCAGCTCCTTCCAGTGATGAGCTAATACTTCCTTGTGCTTAGTGTGGAGCCTGGAGTGTGCCTGTTCATTCTTCACTTTCAGTAGTCCCTGCATGGCTGCTTCCGGAGGGCCTCTCTCTACACTCTTGCCTTCCCACGATGATAGACAGCTGTGGTCTGTCACTAGGCTTGTGGTGATAGAAAAGGGTCTCTTGATTTGGTCTCTGACTACAGTGCTGTGTGTCTGCACTTTGGAGATGGGTCTTCTATACTTCTGCTCCCATGGAGCCAACATTTGACATTTACATGTAGGAAATCTTAGTCAGACGATAATCATCTGCCGCGACCCTCAGGTAGCAAAGCTCTGTTTTTCTGTTGATGCTATTGTTGATTTTTATATCAATCCGTGGTTTCAAGTCCAAGCAACTTTATTGTGCCTCCTTCAGAAACAAATAACTTTTCTTGTCCTCTTACCTCAGCTCTGGAGCACCTCTGTTTTGGACCAGTGGTAGTAGAGTTTTGTACCCATCTTCAAGCATTACTGTTGCTTGTGAGAAACAAACTTCTAGTGGGATCAGAGATGTTTCCTTCCCCTCTGTCAGGGTCACATGACTTTGGCTTCTACCCCTCGCTCAGGAGCAACTTATCTTGGCAGTTCATCTCACCTTTGGGAAAGAGAAGATTCCCTGCACCTTGCCTAGTGGCAGATAAATTTTGTTTCTAAACCTCCCGCCAAAACAATGGATCTTTGTCTTATTTTCGGAAGTGGGAAGGTCATCTTCCCCTTCTCCTCCCCCAGTTGTTTAAAGAATTTCTTTCGTATGAGAGAAGATTCTGGGAAACAGGGTAAATTCTGTGTCTTTGAGATACACAGAGGGTTCCGTCAGGCTTCCTGCTATGGTTCTAATATCTCTCCTGTGAACTAAGTGAAAGGGTTCTATTGTGTTAAGTTTCTCCAAAACTTCTGAACACTTTCATTAAACCATGCTTGGTCTTAATTTTTTATCATTTTTAGCTTTTGAAAAAATATATGTTTTCATGGCACTTGCCTCTTTGTCTTATGTTCTGCCAGTGATATAACACTTCAAGATCAGTGGACTTTCTCTTAATCCTTTGTGTCTCAATATTCTTTTGTGGCTTCCTGCATTCTAAGTAGAACCCAATTCATTAATGCAAATGCAAATTTGAAGAAATAGATTAAAATCTTTTGTAAACTGTTTTTGCTCAATTCACTTTAACATTACAGTCAAATTTTAAAAATGACTAAGTATTATGATAATTATATATGAATTGCTTATGATGCTACTTACTAAACATTCACAGTGTAATGTAAAGATATTTCACTTAATGAAAAAAAATCTACTATTTTTATTTTTAGTAAGCTTATTTTATAATATTTCATAACTAACTAACTAAATAAATAAAATAGTACTGGGAGTTTTCACTTTGCAAAATAAATTGGTTAATGCATTATATTATCAGAAAAAAGATCTCCAATTAAAAGTTGGTACATAACTCAGGGTTACCTCATATCTGCCACTTATTTATTGCTAAGATTTCCTTTTATTTTTTGACATGAAATATCATTTAATTGCCAAAGATCTATCAGGAAATAGCTAAGGTATTCATCTAGAAATAAAATATTGTCATTCTCAAAGAGTTTGCATATTATATTAGAAATGTAGCAAATGATTAAATATAAGATTAAACAAAATATTCAAATTGAAGTTGACCTCTATATCCATAAAAAATTTCTGAAAAATATTTTTAATAGAATAAATTGACAGTAGTATTGGAAAATTTAAAAAAGTATAGCTTTGGTGATAAGAAATAGTGAAAATTTCCTAGCCAAGATGTAAATTTGACAAGGATGACTAGCACACAAAAAAACCATAGTTAAAACACCTACAGGTACATACCTGAATGCACCTTGACTAGTGGCAGATAATTTTTGTTTCTAAACCTCTCCAAAATACAATGAATTTTTGTCTTATTTTTGGGAGTTTCTAAGGCAGCAGCAGAGGGGATGGTGGACCTGCAGACAGACCACACCTAGGGAACACAGAGAACACACCCATTGTTCTCCAGTGGCCACACCCTTCACATACACAGACAGAATGGGAAGGCAGAGAAATGCAACACAAATGAATCAAGAGAAATCCTCAGAAAAGGATTTCAATAAGTGAGATATAACCAAATTAGTGGATGCAGAGTTTAAAATAATGATTGATAGGATGCTCAAAGTTCTTAGAATAACAATAGATGGTCATAACAAACAACTAAATAAAGAGATAGCAAGTATAAAAAAGGATATTGAAATAATAAAAAAGAATCAGTCAGAAATGACAAATACAATATCAGAAATGAAGACCCCAAGGAAAGAATAAAAATTAGGATGGATGAAACTGAGGATGGAATCAGCAAGTTGGAGGACAAGATAAAAGAAAGCACAGAAGCAGAGCAGCAAAAAGAAAAGAGACGCAAAATGTCTGAGGAAAATCTAAGAGAGCTCTGTGACAACATGAAGAGATAACATCTGCATCATAGGGGTTCCTGAAGAAGAAGAGAAAGAACAAGGGATAGAGACATTGTTCAATCAAATCATAGCTGAAAACTTTCCAAAATTGATGCAGAAAAAAGTCACACAAGTTCAAGAAGCACAGAGAACTTCATTAAAGAGAAACCAAAAAAAATCTACATCAAGACACATCATAATTAAAATACCAAAGCAAAGTGATAAAGAGAAAATATTAAACGCTTCTAGAGAAAAAAAGGCTAACGCCTACAAAGGAGCCCCCATAAGGATAACATCTACTTCTCAACAAAAACACTTGAGCCCAGAAGGAAATGGCAAGAAATATTCAAAGTAATGCAGAACAAGAGCCTACAACCAAGACTACTTTATCCAGCAAGGCTATCATTTAAAATAGAAGGAGAAATAAAAAGCTTCCCAGACAAAACAAACAAACAAACAAACAAAAAAAAACAACTCAAGGAATTCATTACGACCAAACCAATGCTGCAGGAAATGTTAAGGGGCATGTTGTAAACAGAACAAAGGGGGAAAAGAATACAGCAAAAGAGAAATACAGCTTTAAAGAATAAAATGGCAATAAACAACTACAAATCAATAATAACCTTAAATGTAAATGGACTAAATGATCCAATCATAAGACATAGGGTAGCTGTGTGGATAAGAAAACAGGACCCAGACATATGCTGTCTATAAGAGACACACCTTAAAACAAAAAATGCACATAGACTGAAGGTAACTGGATGGAACAAAATATTTTATGCAAATGGAAATTTAAAAAAAGCTGGGATAGCAATACTTATATCAGACAAAATGGACTTTAAAACAAAGGCTATAGTAAGAGATAAAGGAAGTCACTACATAATGATAAAGGGAGCAATCCAACAGGAAGATGTAACCATTATAAGTATCTACGCACCTAATATAGGAGCATCTAAATATATAAAGCAGACTTTGATGGATATAAAGGGTGAGATCAACTGCAATACTATAATAGTAGGGGATTTCAATACCCCACTATCATCAATAGATAGATCCTCAAGAAAGAAAATTAACAAAGAAACAGCAGATTTAAAGGACACACTAGATCCACTCTATTTAATAAGATATCTTCAGAACCTTCACCCTAAAGCAGCAGAATAAACTTTCTTTTCAAGTGTTCATGGTACTTACTCTAGGATAGACCAAATGTTAGGGCACAAAAATGGTCTCAACAAATTTAAGAAGACTGAAATCATATCAAGCATTTTCTCTGATCACAATGGCATGAAACTAGAAATCAACCACAACAGAAAAACTGAAAAATACTCAAACACTTGGAAACTAAATAGCATGTTATTAAAAAAAGAATGGGTTAACAATGAGATCAAAGAAGAAATAAAAAAATTCCTAGAAACAAATGATAATGAGTATAGAACAGCTCAAAATTTACAGGACACAGCAAAAGCAGTCCTGAGAGGGAAGTTCGTAGCATTACAGGCATACCTTAAAAAGCTAGAAAAGCTCAAATGAACAACTTAATCCTGCATCTGAAAGAACTAGAAAAAGACCAGCAAGTAAAGCCCAGATGTAGTAGAAGGAAGGAAATAATAAAGATCAGAGTGAAAATAAATGACATAGAGGCTAAAGAAACAATACAGAGGATCAATAAAACCAGGAGCTGGTTCTTTGAAAAGGTAAACAAGTTTGATAAACCCTTAACCAGACTCACCAAGAAAAAAAGAGAGAGGATTCAAATAAATAAAATTAGAAATGAGAGTGGAAAAATTACAGCTGATACAACAGAAATACAAAAGATTGTAAGAAAATACTATGAAGAACTGTATGCCAAAAAATTACACAACCATTAGGTGAAATGGATCAATTCCTTGAGACATATAATATTTTAAAAATCAATCTGGAAGAATCAGAAAACCTAAACAGACTGATAACAACAAATGAGATCAAAAGAGTTATCAAAACCTCTTATAAAACAAAAGCCTGAGGCCTGGTGGCTTCATAAATGAATTCTACTGAATAATCAAAGAAGAACTAACTCCTATCCTTCTCAAGCTATTTCAAAAATTTCAAGAGGAAGGAAGACTTCCAAGCTCTTTTTACAGGCAAGCATAATTATGCTTCCATAACTAGTCAAAGACAACAATAAAAAAGAAAATTATAGACCAATATCCCTGATGAATTTAGATACTAAAATCCTCAACAACATATTAGCAAACCAGATTCAGCAATATATGAAAAAAATCATACATCATGATCAAGTGGGATTTATTCTGAGGAGGCAAGGCTATTACAATTTTTACAAATCAATCAAAGTGATTCATCATTTAAACAAAAGGAAAGAGAAAAATTACATGATAATTTCAATAGATGCAGAAAAAGCATTTGATAAAATATAGCACCCATTCATGATCAAAACTCTCAGCAAAGTGGGAATACAGTGAACATACCTCAACATGATAAAAGCCATCTATGACAAACCCACAGCCAACATCATACTCAATGGGCAAAAATGAAAAGCAATCCCCTTAAGATCAGGAACAAGGCAGGGGTGCCCCTTTCACCACTCTTATTCAAAATAGTTCTGGAAGTCCTAATCACAGCAATCAGACAAGAAGAAGAAATAAAAGGCATCCAAATTGAAAAAGAAGAAGTAAAACTATCATTATATGCAGATGATATAATATTGTATATATTAAACCCTAAACTCTCACTCAAAATCTATAGGACCTGATAAATGAATTCAGCAAAGAAACAGGATATAAAATTAATATTCAGAAATCAGAGGCATTTTTATACACCAACCATGAACTGTCAAAAAGAGAAATTAAGGAAACAATACCCTTTACTATTGCACCTAAAAAAATAAAGTACCTAGGAATAAATTTAACTAACGAGGTTAAAGACTTATACTCAGAAAATTATAAAACATTTATAGAAGAAATCAAGGAAGATACAAAGAAGTGGAAGTATATACTGTGCTCATGGTTAGGAAGAATAAACATCATTAAAATGTCTACATTACCCAAAGCAATTTATAAATTCAATGCAATATCAATTAAAATACCAATGACATACTTCAGAGATATAACACATATTCCAAATACTTATATGGAACCAAAAGAGAATACTAATAGCCTCAGCAATCTTGAAAAGAAAGAATAAAGTCGGAAGTATCACACTTGCTGATATCAAGTTATACTACAAGGCCATTGTACTCAAAACAGCCTGGTACTGGCATATAGATCAATGGAACAGAACAGAGATCCCAGAAATAAACCCAGAGCTTTATGGACAACTGATATTTGACAAAGGAGGTTAAGAGCATACAATGGAGTAAAGACAGCTTCTTCAACAAATGGTGTTGGAAAAATTGGACATCTACCTGAAAAAAAAAATGAAACTGAACCACCAACTTACACCATTGACAAAAATAAACTCAAAATGGATAAAAACTTAAATGCAAGCCGTGAAACCATAAGCATCTTAGAATAAAACAGAGGCAATAAGCTCTCTGACATCTCTCGCAACAGTATATTTGCTAATTTTTCTCCATGGGCAAATAAAATAAAAAACAGGATAAACAAGTGGGACTATATCAAACTAAAAAGCTTTTGCACAGCTATACACAATAAAAACAGAATAAAAAGACAAACTACACAATGGGAAAACATATTCGCCAATATGTCTGATAATGGATTAATAACCAAAATTTATAAAAACTTGTAAAACTCAACACCAGGAAGGTAAACAATCCAATAAAAAATGGGCAAAAGAAATGGATAGACACTTCTCTAAAAAGGATACTCAGATGATAAATAGGCAGATGAAAAAATGCTCAACATCACTAATCATTAGAAAAATGCAAATAAAACCACAATGAAATTTTACCTCGCACCAGTCAGAATGGCACTCATCAACAAAACAACACAGAATAAGTGCTGGCGAGGATGTGGAGAAAAGGGAACCCTCCTGCCCTTCTGGTGGGAATGCATACTGGTGCAGCCACTATGGAAAACAGTATCAAGATTCCTCAAAAAATTAAAAATCGAACTGCCTTTTGACCCAACTATCCCAAGAACACCATAGCACTGTTTCAAAAGGAGAAATGCACCCCCATGTTTATGGCAACGTTGTTCATAGTAGCAAAGATCTGGAAACAGCCCATGTGTCTGTTAGTGGACGAGTGGATTAAAAAGCAATGGTACATATATACAATAGAATACTATGGGGTCCATGAAAAAGAAGGAAATCTTACATTTTGGAACAACATGGATGGAACTGGAAACTATTATGTTAAGTGAAATAAACCAGGCAGAAAATGAAAAATATCATATGACCTCACTCATTTGAGGAATCTAATGAACAGTGTGAGCTGAGGAACGGAATTGAGACAGAGGAGGGATCCAAGGGACCAGAGGAAAAGAGGACAGAGGAAAGGGGATGATAGGATGGGATAAACCTGAAGGGAAGAAGGGAGGGCGCTATGGGAGGGCTAGGGAGATTGTGAGGGGAATACAGAATAGGGGGGGATGCATCGGGACAACACTAGAATCTATATAAACACAATAAATTAAAATCAATGATAATAAAAAATAAAAAACACCTACAGGTACACACTTCAAATACAAGAGTTGAAGAAAGATAACTCTATGGTCCAAATTAAAACTAAAGTAGGTGAAAAAAAATTAAAGCAATTTTTAAACCAATTTGATAAAGAAGCTGAAAATAATGTGTCAAATTTAATTCCTCTTCTCCCAGCATTAATTATAACCTTCAAAAGCACTCACAAAAAATAGATTGAGATGTGTCTATTCATTTAGGAGAGAAAAAGTAACATTAGAATTTTACCCCAAAGAGATTATAAAAGTAAAGCTTAAAGTGCATAAAAATATAAAATTTAAAGAAATATACATTTTCTTTTTTATGATATTAGGAATGAACATTTTCTTTTGCAAGACAGAAAACTCAAAAACTATTAAATTATAAACAAATATACATACTTTAAAATATGTATAACATTTAGACTCTAGCTGGTTGGCTCAGCGGTAGAGTGTCTGCCTGGTGTGTGGAAATCCCAGGTTCAATTCCCAGCCAGGGCACTCAGGAGAAGCACCCATCTACTTTTCCACCCTTCCCTCCTCTCTTTCTCTCTATCTCTCTCTTTCCCTCCCGCAGCAAAGTCTCCATTGGAGCAAAGTTGGCCCAGGTACTGAGAATGTCTCTATGGCCTCCACTTCAGGTGCTAGAATGACTCCCTTTGCAATGGGGCAATGCCCCAGATGGGCAAAGCATTGCCCCCTAGTGGGCATGCCAGGTAGATCGTGATTGGGCATAAGCGGGAGTCTGTCAGTCTGCCTTCCTACTTCTCACTTCAGAAAAATACAAAAAAAAAAAAAAAAAAAGTATAACATTTAATAATAGTTTTGACAAAGGATATCATAAGCAAGTGAAAGCAAAGAAGATAAACTAGGCAAAATATTTAATAATATATAAAAATATTATTTTCTAAAATAAAGACAAACAATATCATAAAAAATGTTTAAGATTTCTTTGTCGCCTGGCCTGTGGTGGTGCAGTGGATAAAGCATCGACCTGGAACGCTGAGGTCGCCGGTTCAAAACCCTGGGCTTGCCTGGTCAAGGCACATATGGGAGTTGATGCTTCCTGCTCCTCCCTCCCCCTTCTCTCTCTCTCACTCTCTCTCACTCACTCTCTCTCCTCTCTAAAAATTAATAAAAAAAAAAAAATTAAAAAAAAAAAAAAGAAAAGATTTCTTTGTCAAGGTATTGTAGAGAAGAATAAATATTTTCTAGTTAGGCACATGGAGAGGTACTCAGCATCATACTAATCATGAAAATTTAAATTAAAACTATAAGGTGACTTTTACCACTGTTATCAGATGGAAAAAAATAATAGATTGTAATAGATTGGTAATATGTAATATTAGTGAGATAAAGTAAAATATTTTTCATGTTATTTGGGAAAATATAAATTGATACTGGGTTTTGAAGCATTATTGGTAATAATTATCAAAATGAAATTGCACATAATATTTTACCCAATATTGGTTCTCTATTCCTTTAATGTTATGTATATGTTAAAAAGAAGCATTATTTGTAGTAAAAAATAAATTGAAAACAACATCAGTGTTCATCAAAACAGTTAAGATGACTTTTGCCATGAATAATAACTAGCGGTTAAAATGCATGAGGTAGAGCTATGTATACAGATATGAACAAAACTCCAAGACAAACTGATAAATAAGCAAAGTAATTTAAAACTATGTTTCTTGTAGGCAGGATAATTCTATTTATATAAGCATGTTATACCTTTTTAAAAGATTAATAAACACTTCATAGAAATTACTGTAACTATAAGAAGGGCCATGTGAATTATTTTATTCACGTACGTCTGTCCTTGTAAATAAGTACAGAATAAAATGCAAACTGTCTTTATTTAAAAGCAAGTAACTTTTGCCTGACTGGTGGTGGTGCAGTGGATAGAGCATTGGTCTGGAACACTGAGGTCCCAGGTTCAAAACCCCAAGGTCCCTGTCTGAGAGTGGGGTCACTGCTTTTTTTTTTTTTTGGCTCTATCCCTCCACCTCCATCAACCAGTCTCCACTCCCTCTTCCCTGAAGCTGTTAGCCTGCTCTCTAAGATCTGGTAAGATCTTGTCTACCCATCAGTAGACAAGTAGTTGAAAACACTGTGCTACATTTACACAATGGAATATTATGTGGACATAAAAGAGGAAATATTACTTTTTATGACAGCATAGATAGACCTGGAGAGCATTATGCTAAGTGTAATAAGCCAGTCAGAGAAAAACAAATCCCATATGATTTCACTCATATGTGTAAGCTAATGAACAAAATGAACTAACAAGCAAAACAGAGACAGACTTATAAGTGAAAACAGGCTCACAATTCACTTAAAAAAAAATTAAGCCTGACCTGTGTTGGCTCAGTGGATAATGTAGTGATCTGGAATGCTGAGGTTGCCAGTTTGAAACCCTGGGCTTGCCTGGTCAAGGCACATATAGGAGTTGATGCTTCTTGCTCCTCCCCTCTTCTCTCTCTCTTCTCTCACTCTTTTCTCTCTATTCTCTTTTTAAAATAAATAAATAAACTCTTATAAAAAATTTAAAAATACAAAAGGTAAAATATTGAGTCAAACATTTAAAATATTAAGTAGAGAATTTGAATTGTTAAAATTATCAATCTCAAGTAACTAATCTTCATCAATTCTGTAATTTAATGATACTTTTATAATATCTGTTTCTTTATTATATATATATATATATATGCACACACACACACACACACACTCAGTATATATACATATTATATCTATCTGCCATTATACATACCTCCCCCAATAGACCTATAGGGAATTATACTAAGTGAAATGAATCATTCATAGAAAAACAAATACAATATGATTTCATTTATATGTGGAATCTAAAAAATAAAATAAATGAACAAACAAAATTGAAACAGAGTCATAGAGAACAGACTTATGGTTTTTCTAGAGGAGAGGAGGTTTGAGGGACTGGGTGAAAAAAAGTGAAGGTAATAAGTACAAATTGGTAGTTACAAAACAGTCCCTGGGATATAAAATACAGCATAAGGAAACTTAGTCAATAATATTGCAATAACAATGTATGGTGCCAGGTCGGTACTGGAAATATCAGGGGAGCACTTTCTGAAGTGTGTGATTGCCTGACCACTGTGCAGTACACCTGAAATAAATACAAAATAGTATTAAATGTAAACTGTAATTTTAAAAAGTCTTGTGTATCTTCTAATGTTTCCATGCAGATAGTAAGCACTCAGTATATGTTAACTTAGGAAACAGTTCACAAAAATAAAACTTTTATAAATGAATCCACCAGTATCATTTTTCTGTAAAAGATCAA
This sequence comes from Saccopteryx leptura, assembly GCF_036850995.1. Classification (NCBI taxonomy): domain Eukaryota; kingdom Metazoa; phylum Chordata; class Mammalia; order Chiroptera; family Emballonuridae; genus Saccopteryx; species Saccopteryx leptura. The sequence goes on along the minus strand of NC_089509.1, from coordinate 24,823,481 downwards.
AAACAAACAAATGAAAAAAAAAACATAGTGAGTGTTTACCGTGTATGTTCCAGGCAAGCACTTTACATGGATTATCTCACTTCATTTCATTCTTTATGGAATATAATTAACTATCCTTATGTTACTGACATTCTAAATTCTCTAACACATTCAACACTAAGATGGCAAAGCAGGAAAATATTTTTTATGAACTTTCTACATTGCATAGTACTTTTCAAGTAGTAATATTATTATTATACAGGGTAGTCATGCCTGAGAGTAGTGATGGCATCCATCAAGTAATGGAGGCAATATGTTTAGCCTGAGTCAGCGATATGTCTCCAGGTGAAAATCTGGCTGTGCTTGTGTGTGTGCTTTCCTCTCTGACTTGCTTGATTGGTAAGCGGGGTCTATAAAAAGCAAAATGTTTTTTTAGTTCTTTTTCAAGTTAGAGGAGAAAAGATAAAGATACAGACTCCCATATGCACCCCAACTGGCATCTACTTTGCAACCTTTGTCTGGGCCAATGCTCTACTCATCTGGGGCCATGCTAACAACCGAGCCATTTTTAGTGCCTGAGGTGGAGGATTCACAGAGCCATCTTCAGCACTTTGAGGCTGATGCATTGGAACCACTTGAGCCAAGACTACAGGAGGGAAAGAGATAGAGAAAATGGGGGAGGGGGAGAAGCAGATAGTCACCTCTTCTATGCGCCCTGACTTGGAATCAAACCTGGAACATGCACACACTAGGCCAACACTCTACCACTGAGCCAACTGGCCAGGATCAAAATGTTTTCTGTAATTCTAAATATTTGAATATATTTAATAATCATGTAGATAAACTAAGGAACTAATTTTTCTTCTAAGTATTTGGGATTCAATGAAAACATATTGAAACAAAAGGAGAGTATTCTTTACTGGTATTCCACACTGGTATAGCCATACATCCCAATTCAATTATTTTTTTTTCTCACCCAAATTTATTGTGCTTATATTCATTCATTATTTTATTTTATTTTAAATATCTTTACCAAGTTTAATAAGGATCTCTAGTAGAACTTCCCAGAATGAGTGATACTACTATCCTACCCTCATATTCATGAAAAAAATGGAAAAGAGGGTACACATCAGTAAATTTAACAAGGCAGTAAGTGTCAGGGATGCAGACATGGTACTAATGATACGGTACAAAGCGAGTTTAGAGGACAGATGAATTTTATAAGGAGATAAGATATTTGTGTAGCAGATGGAAGATTCCTTTGGCTTTGCAAGAAATGAAAGACATGGAAAATGGAAAGATGGAAGAAAAAAGAGTGAATAGGAAGTTAAAGTGACACAGACACAAAAAAGTAGACTATATATGTGAAAGTAGGGAAAAGAGCTAACATTGCTAACATTTATTACATACTGTTCTTCATGGGTGCTTTATGTTATTTCACTTACCTTCATAACAATCAAAGCAAAGGAAGTTGTCTTAGGAAAATTCTTATAAATGCTAAAATGAAAATCAGTGGGAAAGTAAAGATGCTATTTTCTCTGACAGTGAAGTTCATGTTTCTTTGTTAGTTTGTTTATCCAGAACAGCACATTAATTGGCTAAAAGTAGTATAGTCCAACACACATGCTTGGATCATAGGGTTTATGACAGAGATTAATGAGAAATAATTATGAAAATCTTGTATGTCTTGGGAAGAAAGATGGAAATTATTCATGAGATGATATTTATTTATATATTCATTTAGACAACCAATATTTATTGAGAACTTCTTGTATATAAGCAATGTTCTAAGCCCTAGAGATACAACAGTGTACAAGACAGATACCATCTTGGAAGCAACATATGCAAAAATATCCTGAACATAGCTTTAGTATATGACTAAACAAGGAAAAAATAATCTAAACTCTTCAGGATGATTTATTTTTTAACACAAGTTACATTTATTTTACGGATTTACAATAGCAAACTGTCATATGGTCTCTTTATCCCAGAACATAATTATTCTAGACTTACACTTAGACTAGAAACTAGATTGTGTCCTCACACCTTTTTGCCCTCTACCTCCTTTTGGCTCCCCAAAAAGACATGAAAAAGAAATTATTGCCTCAGACCTTCCTTAAATTAAACACTAATCAACTAGAGTATATATCTATTAACTTTGATTTTCTCCTCACTTTTCCTATGCAATCGAGAGGAATCAAAGTTCTAATCAAAATATGTATTTTGGCTCTGAAATTTTTAGATTTAAAAAACAACTTAGCTGACTTTTAGTGTAATATGAACATTTCGATAACCTGAATTACTATATTGTAGAGATGGTAGCATATTTGATGTGTGTGATGGTCTAATAACTATATTAACTAGTTTTAAAATATCTTTCTTCTTTAACTAGTACACATCTGCCTCCACAGGACAACACTGTGCTCTTGGCTCTAGAATTAACATTTATATCTGTTGCTAAAACAAGTTCATAGGTCTTTATTGTACATCAAAGAAGAAGGTGTACATTTTGAGTCAGAAACAGTTACTTTAATATTTTAGCTGTTAAGGTATTCATAACCTATTTCAAACTGAGAAAATTTAAATTGTAAACTTTAGCTCACTTTTATTTCAGGTAAAAAGATTACTGTTTTTAAAGTTTAAAAATATCTAGGGATATACATGAAAAATATATTATTCTGAGCCATGAAGCATTTAACATTTCTCTTTTAAAGTATTTTACATATAAAATTTCAATGACACTTAATGAACCATGAGACTGCATATTTTAAAAAGTATAGTAGTTTGTATATACTGCTCTACGAGCTACAGATAACCAATTTAATATTCTAATTCAACTCTGCCAAATAAATATGGCAAATACCTTCTCATCTTATGGCAAATAAATTCATATGTAGAGAAGTAAAAATAGATTTAAAAACATTTGATAAACATTCACTCATTTTCAAGGTAGAGTGCCAACCTCATAGAACAGGCTTAATTTTGTTTCCCATGGAATAGTTGGTAATATCTGCAATTGTTTTTGCTTGTCACAGCTGGCGAGGGAGTGCTACTGGCATCTAGAAGATAGTCTCTAATGCTACTAAACATTATGCAGTACACAAGACAGTCCTTCATAACAAAGAATTATCAGGTCCAAAATGCCAACAGTGCTAATGTTAAGAAACTGCCATAAAGGATGGCAGGAAGTAAACCTTCCACCACTGCATTGATGTTAAGAGTAGAAAATGAAACTGAGCTATTTTAGCACCCAAGGCAGAGGCTCCATGGAGCCATCCTCTGCACCAGGACCAACTTGCTCAAATGAATCAAGCCATGGTTGTGCCCTGACTAGGAATCGAACCTGGAATTTCCACATGCTGAGTCAACACTCTACCACTCAACCAACCAGCCAGGGTGAGAAAAGCAAGTTTTGATTAGAAAATTGGTCAATCATCCTTAACTTCAGTGATCTTCTCTCTCTCCACTCACTTCCCCTCTTCTGTGTTCATTCTTCCCCTTTAGTAAATCATTGCTTTTATTAACTTTCTTTGACTATTGCTACTGCCTATAATTTTTCTTTTAGAGTTCTAGAGATTTAACATAAAGTAGATAGGTGCATTGAAACATGAGTCAAATTCTCAGTCTTACTGTACTATTAACTAAATATGGGTCCTTGTGAATCACATTACTTTTCTGAGACTTCATTTCATTCTTTGTATAATATAGGCATTGGATTCTGTAATTATTTAGCTTTCTTTTATTTCTAAAATACTGACTTTATACCTAGGTTTCTGCCTAGTTTTATGATACTGGCTCACTGCTTTAGTTTTGTAAGGCTACCTGTGGACCAGCAAGGACCAAAATTTTCTTTGATCCTTATGGAAGAATTTTTCACAATAAATTACCATTAAAACTTGACTTTATTATATTTATCTAGAACTCCCATGTGAATTTTACCTATCCTTTTTCTCTCTGGGTATTAAGGTGAGTCTAAAACAGGTATATTTTGTTTAATGTAAGATAGTAAGGCAAGCGTTAGAAGGATAATCACATGAGATGACACATTTGTTCTTTGTCATGTTCTTTGTAATGATAAAACAGTGAAGATTTACAGCCTCTGGCTTTTAAGTTCACCTTGAAATGAAAAGATCAGTATATTTCACTAACCATGGTGCTTAAGCAAAATGTGTGCTACCTTGTTTATAAAATTTAGTGAAAATTATCATTTGAAGTGATGCAACTCTTTTGAATTTTTAAATGATCAAGTGCAAAAATATGAAATATATCAGACAATATAATAAAAGTGATATGTAATAGAGTTGCTCTTTCATCTAATATGAAATATATTGAGTAATTTAGTTTTTAAACAATAATTTCCAAAGTGTTTTATTTTAATGAATCCTAACCAACATCATAGGACTAAAAGAAATATTCAAGTATAGCTGTGCTAGTTTGCCTTCAGAAGTTGCAGCCAGTGTTTGCTCTGTTAGTAAGTAGGCAGGCCTGGGTGGTAAAATGGCATTAATGGAAATTATTTTTCCCACCTATATTTGGTATTTTTTCATGAGATTGTTAGTCAGGTTTGACCACAACAAGAGACAGAAGGAGGCTCAGGAAAACAAAGCTATATTCACAGGTCCTAGAAATGGAAGGCATAGCACATCATGTAGGACCACAAGGAAAAGAGGCCAGATTGGTTAGGAAGTGGAGACAAAAGTGAAGGGAAGACATTAAGCTATAGTCTTTATTAAAGTTTCTAGGTGAAAAACAAGGCATGACAGAATAAATAGGTTAATGTGAATAATTCCATTGAGCTTTAAACTATAGGTGTGTTCATTGATTGCCGAAACCTGTCTCTGGGATGATCAATGCAGGAGGGTTGCTTCCTGGGGTTCAGGGACTAGATAGAGTAGGTGGGGCTCTGGATTGGTTAGTTTCCAAATCAAAAGCATGTTTGTGGCTGAATCATTTGCTATCCTTAAGAATTGCCTATCCCTAAAAGGGTTTTCTCTCCCCCCATGAAAGTTTTTTTTTTTAAGATATCAAAACATCATAATACACAGAAAATAAAAACACTAAAAATATTTACAATTCAACTCTGATTGTATCCAAAAATTTGTGTTGGAATGTTGTAAAATGAGCTATATACTCATTGCATATCTGTAGGCGGTTTTTTAACTGGGAAGCTACTCAGCCCCCCCAGAGTACACACCTTGTAGTTAGTGTTCATCTGAAAAGAGAGAATATGAAAGTGTACCTCTTCTTCTCAGAGTATCTATCAAATTATCTTCAGATTACAAGAATGGTAATGTTGTATTACTCAAGGTTATCCAGAAACACAGAACCAATAAGATGTGTACATAGAGAGGCAGAGATATATTTTAAAGAGTTCACTTGGTCCTGCCCAATTGGCTCAGTGGATCCCTAGCATGGGCCTGGTGTATGAATGTCCTGGGTTTGATTCCAGGTCAGGGCATATAGGAGAAGTGACCATCTGCTTCTCCACTGTTCCCCCTTCTTTTTCTCTCTCTCTTCCTCTTCCATAGTCATGGCTCAGTTGGTTGGAGTACACTGACCCAGGTGCTGAGCACCTCAAGCATTAAAAATAACTCATTTTTGAGAATGGCCCCAGATAGTTGTTGCTGAGTGGATCCCTGTTAGGGCACATGAGGGAGTCTGTCTCTCTATCTCTCCTCCTCTCACTTGGAAAAGTAAAAGGAAAAAAGAAAAGAATTTGTTCACACAATTGTGGAGGATATGAAGTCCCACATCTGCAGGGTAGGTCAGCATTTTGTAGACCCAGGAAAACACTGATACGGCAGCTCAAGTTTACGGACAGTCTAGAAGCCAACTTCCCTCTTCCTCGGGGAACCTCAGTCTGTTTTCTCCTAAAGACTTCAACTGATCGAATGAGACCAACACTCATTACAAAGAGTAATCTGCTTAATTCAAACTGCACTGATTTAACTGTTGACACCATCTAATATTGATATCATCTACTTTCCCTGCAATATCCAGACTGATGCTTCACTAAATATCTTTGGCTACTGTGCATCTGTTTAGCCAAATTGACTCATAAAAATTAGTCATTACATGTGATTTACTGAACAATATGCTTTAAGACGTAGCAGTAGAAATCAATAGTGAATGCCAATAGGAGCAATAACCTGGAACTCAGAAAGGGTCATAATTTGAGATATTTGCAACTGCCTTTTTTGTTCTATATACCTTTTTTTTTTATTAAAGACTATCAAATTATGAATTTTCAGGCCCTTTCCTAGGGAGTTAGTTCTCTATGGATCCCTGGCATTTCTGCATGTCTTAAAACAGGGCTTGGGAACCTATGGCTCGTGAGCCAGATATGGCTCTTTTGATGGCTGCATCTGGCTTGCAGACAAATCTTTAATTAAAAAAATGATAATGTTAAAAATATAAAACATTCTCATGTATTACAATCCATTCATTTCCTACCGCTCATGCTCATGGTTGCGGGTGGCTGGAGCCAATCATAGCTGTCCTCCGGGACAACACCAAATTTTTATTGGATAATGCATAACATACATGGGTCGTTGTATGGCTCTCATGAAATTACATTTTAAAATATGTGGTGTTCATGGCTCTCAGCCAAAAAAATTCCCGACCCCGTCTTAAAATGAAGCACTTACAACTTTTATTCTGAAGTATCATTATAAAGATACTAGTTTAGATATAATCTTGAAAATGGACACAGAATATCCCTCCAGTGCAAAGGGCATGCCTGTTTATTGTCCATTATGAAAGATTTGGGTTTCCTAAGTTCAAAATTCTTCTGCTGTAATGCAACCCACTTTGTGAAGATACTCATAAGGACCCATCCCAATTACTTCCCCTGAATTTTAGAGTAAAGTGGAATGACAGCAACCTGCTGAAAATTATTCTGCTTGCTGTGCTATGAGTAACAAAGTTCTTTATATCTGACCTACAATTTTTGCATCACCTGTTATATTCCATGAAACCATTAAGGGCTAACTTGTTGAACTGAAAGTAGGATAAGCCCTGGCCAGAGAGTTTGGTTGGTTAGAGCATTGCTCCAAAGCTTAGAGGCTGCTGGTTTTATCTCCAATCAGAGCACATATAAGAATAGCCAATGTTCCTGTCTCTCTCTTTCCCTTTCTCTCTCTCTAAAATCAATAAATAAAATTTTAAAAAGAATATTATATAAAGTAGGATAAAATCTCAGTTCTTCACAGTTCTTGAAACCCTTTATTTTGATCATTACTGTACATTATTTTATTGGTGACTAAAATGCACACTGTGGCACTTTCTTTGCTCTTAATATGTTCATCGCTGCATCAAAGATGGAAAGCTGAGTGTCATAGATGATCTGTATTACCTTCCCTCCAAATTGAAACTGACAATATGCTTTTGATAATAGAAGAAAAGCACTATGTTTTAATATATTCTGCTCATCTGAAAAATAAGACCCTTATGTGTGCTTTACATGTCTCTTTAAATATAATAGCAAAGTGATTTGTTCTAATTCAGAGTAGCTTGTGTATTCACCCTCCCTGACCTAATAACTCAACTGAGGAAGGATCTGGAATCTGGAATGAAAATGAGGATAACAACATCAGTCTCTCCTGGACATTAGGGACAGATGATATAAAAAAACTTTTGTCTGATTTCTGTAACCTCATGAGATCAAAAATTTAGCTGAAAAATTTTACTGCCAAACTATTAATTACATCAGTTTAATTCTCTCATGTCAAATACTCATGAGCAATGATGCCTCAGTCCTGTAGAAATGTACAAAGAGAATTTGTATTATGTGAATTATATGAATATGAGGCAGGGGAGTAGTCCAAGTGCTGACTCTGAGGCAAAGTACCACATCCTTGACCCGAGGCATGGCTACATGCATACTGCATGTATACTGGTTATTTAAGGCACATGCCCATATCCTGCACCTATAAAAATAGTTTTATAATACTTTATTCTAATTCATAAAATTAATGTTCATACTAAAATAGAAAAACTTTGATACATTAGAAAAATACAGGCACTGTGTTTTTATCATGGCAATTATGTGGTATAATTTCCAATTAATTCCTTATTATATTAATCAACTTCTATTGCAAAGCATGAAGACTTAAGGATTACTCTAGATATACAATATATATACCTTAACAAAACTAAGACCACTATTCATATCCTTAGTCTTTCTGGTCATTTAAAAAAATTTTATACCCATAATTAAGAGTAGAAGATTTTATTTTTAGTGTATAAAACTTTCTTTTCTTTTTCATAAATGTATTGAATCTAAAAATCAGACCTGTAATGACATTTTAGTTTTAAATATAGGTTTTGCTCCGCTCTACTTAAAGTGCTTGTTTTATCTAACCCAAGGTAGCAAATTAATTTAAATTGCTGTTGTCTTTTTTAAATCTTTAAGTGAATTAATCATATATTTTTTAAATATTTAAATAAACCTTATTTGTTTTTTTTTTTTTGTTTTTTTGTATTTTTCTGAAGCTGGAAACGGGGAGAGACAGTCAGACAGACTCCCGCATGCGCCCGACCGGGATCCACCCGGCACGCCCACCAGGGGCGACGCTCTGCCCACCAGGGGGCGATGTTCTGCCCCTGTGGGGCGTCGCTTTGTTGCAACCAGAGCCACTCTAGCGCCTGGGGCAGAGGCCAAGGAGCCATCCCCAGCACCCGGGCCATCTTTGCTCCAATGGAGCCTTGGCTGCGGGAGGGGAAGAGAGAGACAGAGAGGAAGGAGGGGGGGGTGGAGAAGCAAATGGGCGCTTCTCCTATGTGCCCTGGCCGGGTATCGAACCTGGGTCCCCTGCACACCAGGCCGACGCTCTACCGCTGAGCCAACCGGCCAGGGCCACCTTATTTGTTTTAATAAATTATATAATTACTCTTTTCAAATTACATAAATGTTATTATTATGTCTTATTGATCCTTATTTTCTTAGTGGTATCAATTATAGAAAATAATATTGATACTTTTGAGAATTTTTTACTTATGTAGAAAGTCTAGCTTTTAATGAGATATATGTGTTTAACATATATTTATATTATATCCATTTATAAAAGTTAATTTTTATAAAACAATATTTAAAAATAAAAAATTTTAATAATTTGGGCCAAAATAATATGCTAATTTTAAGTATTTATAGAGTGCATTTATACACATAATCTTAAAAATGTTATAAGAAACCAGTATCTACCAGGATTTTCCTTTATTTAAAAAAAAAAGTACAAACATGTTGTGAGTCCTTGCCAACTGATTAATAAAAATGGGTATTTTGTGAAGTCTAAGGGAGATTTTGAAAAAAATTTAAAAAAATTATACTTTTTATTTGCCATTAGTTATACAACAACAACAACATAGTAGTGAATGTTGATTTTGGAATGTAGAATACTTGAAATCTACTCAAAGATATCAAATAAATCTACTCTAGCAAGTTTATCTTTATTAAACATTCTCTTTCATTTGAACAGTCCTGTGTTTCCTTGAGCTGATAATTAGTATCTCTGTTGGTAACCAATGTTTGCATAAAATTGGAATGCCATAAAACTTCACATGTCCCCATTAGCTTGTTGAAGATGTTGGCTATAAAGTTTATAATAGTCCATCTCAGTCAGGCCCCAACCAAGCCTTCCTGAATGAGAAGTAAAATGTGCATAAAAATTATGCTCTATATGTCTTAATAGTCCATCTAAGTTACAAATTCATTAAAGGCAGATACCATATGATGTGGAGGAAGACCGCTTTCTTTATCATGTGCAATATGTGGAGGAAAGGATTCCTTGATTATTGAGATTTTGTTCTACAAGTATAAGAGAAAATCTTTTCTGCCTTGTCAACCATAGCTTGAAAAGATGCTCAATTAACACAAAGACTCTTTTAGGAGTTTCTTTGAGATCTGTATTCAAGTTCATTCTTTTCAGAACAGAAAAAATATAAACAAAATATACATAGAAATAACAACTTTAAAAAACAACTCTAGATTAATTATTTCATTGCTATCTTAATAGACTAGATAGGTAAAAGAAAAATTATCCTCAAGGTCCATCCATGCTGTTGTAAATGGCAATATGTCATCATTTCTTACAGCTGAGTAATATTCCATTGTATATATGTGGGGGAGGGAGAGTGGGAGGAGAAAGGATTAAAGAGGGATAAATATACAGTGATGGAAAATGCTTTGACTTTGGGTGATGGGTATACAACATAGTCAATGGTTCAAATTCTATAGAAATGTTTACCTGAAACCTATGTACACTTATTGATCAATGTCATCCTGTTAAATTTAATTTTCTAAATAAAATATGAAGTAAAATTTTAAAAAGCAAAATTCTAATGATGCTCTAGTGATAATAGTAATAGCAATATTTATACATTTATTATGTGACAACTATTATTTTAAGATTTTACACATATTAAATTATTTAATTCTCAAAAGAATACTATGAAGTTTGGGATATAGAATACTTGATCTTTATCCAAAGATATCAAAAACATCTACTCTAGCAAGTTTCTTTTTTTCAAACACTTTTCTGGCATTTAAATAGTCATGTGTTTCCTTGAGCTAGAAAGGAAAAATTTTACTAATTTTAAATATTAGCAAATTGAAGAATATAAAGCCTAAGTAACTCACTCAAAGAGACAGTGTAGTGAGTGATACACCTGAGCAGTGTGATTTCAGAACTTGGATCTTAACTACTACTGTAGCTGTTCAAACACTATTTTTGAAACACAAAACAACCCAATTAGAGCAGGATGCACTCAAGTTCTGATTTTTAAAAATTCAATGCCATTCCACTCTTACTATTTATTCACAACTAATTCTGCAGATACAATTTCTAGTTAAAGTTGGTCACTAGTCAAAATGCAATGAAATATTACTGAATAATCATTTTAAAAGAAAAATACAAAGCATATTTTTATCAAGCAACAGCCGTAAAGAAAAGATCAAGGACTTATAACAAGTATTTTTTACCTGATTAATTAATAAAAACTAATATGTATTGAGAATATATAGTCTTACTGGTAGTGCACTAACTGTTTTATATACAGTAGCTAATTTACCTTTTGTTGTCAAACTGCAGAGTAGGTTCTATTATGTTCACTTTACAAATGGTGAAATTGAGGATCAAAGTGACTGAGTTACTTAGCAAATGTGAGAAACAAAATTGCAATTCAGATAATATTGCAACTGCTTAATATTAAAAAAAGTTTAAAAGTCTCATATTAGATGTCAAAAGGAAAAGTTTTAAAAATAAGACGGTCCTGAGGAAGGAAAGTTCCATACTGGAGTAAAAGGTAGATATAATACAATTTTTGACAACCAACTTACGAGATAAAAATCAGCCACAGACCATGATAAATAGAATAAAGCACACTACTACACTCTTTCCATTTTGCCAGAGAAGAAACGTGCTCATAAAATTAAGTGTCAATAAAGTAAAGACACAGTTAAACTTTTTAAAGCATAGGCACAATTAACCTGTGAAAATTACTCATATTGGATGGTAATGAAGCAGATAGCTTAGCGAAATTGAGAACATATCTGATTCACTGTAATGGGATTTTCAGTTAGATTAAATCACATGTTGTATTAGTGATTTTGAGTCAAGGCACATACTGATTAGCAGAAAAGGTCACAAAAGAAAATTTCATTCTTTTACAAGGTCAGACGGGCTGTGATTAAAGAAATTGATAATAGCAAATATGTATTAATTTCATCTGCATGTGAGAAATGTCACGTAGACCTGAGCAGTGTGTGAACGCACAGCTCTGTCTCTAATGTGCTACTACTTCTTGTTTTGTCCAGTGAGTTCTAGTTGACCCAGGTGGAAGAAGCTTCCCTAGTTTTAAAAGAAGAGGAGTTCAGAGTAATTTCTCATGCAATAAAGGAGTTCATTCATTGTAATGAACTGACATTATCATGTTGTGGAAAGTTTGGAGAGTAGTTTACAATATGGCAGAAAGCAAGGACAGGATGCACCATAGAAACTGCAGTTTTAGAGAGCTATACATTGCGGATGATCTGACTTGGATTCTTATCTCAGCTCTATCACCTCTTTCTTGGGTGATAATAGACTATAAATCGTCACTTTAAAGTGTTCGAGTTTCCCCTTTTGTAAAGTGTTGAAGTTAGGTGAACTCATAAGATATTTATAGTATTTCTTAGAAACATTGCTGGCTATATCATATATAAGCCTGAATTGTTATCCTTCTATAAATAAGTGTTGAGTCCACAGACATATTGTCGTGTTCTTTGAAATTCTCTGTTCTTACAGGTTCATAATGAAAACCTGTTCTGGGCTTTCAAAGATGTGTTTCTGCTGAACCTGGTAATTTCTTAGCAAGAGGATATTCATATTATTCTGATTACTCAAATTATATATTACAAGTTTTAATATGCTTCCTTTTGGAACATAATTCTTGTTCATATTTTTTGATTGTTTTGGCTGAAAAGTGTCTATCACTCTTATTTTGTTCTGAGAATTTATCATTCACCTTTTTTTTGCTCTAATCTTTTATAGTCTTTTTTATTTTGCAAACTACTCTTTCAATTAAAATATGTCAAGAGAAGGTCTTTCATTCATATAAAATGACATTCAAAATAAAATTTAAAATGTTTTATGAAATGATAATATGTGAAAAATCACATTACATAGAAATCATTTCTTTTTGAGTTACTTTATTTTAAGTGGAACATCAGCGGTGGACACTATTGAAAATTTGTTTCTTTCCTGTTGCTCTCTTGCAGATCTGGATAACGTGGAGGGCATTGCTGTGGACTGGCTTGGAAATAACCTTTTCTGGACGAATGATGGCCACAGGAAGACTGTTAATGTGGCCCGGCTGGAAAAGGCTTCTCAGAGTCGGAAGACACTTTTAGAGGGAGAAATGTCCCATCCCAGAGGAATTGTGGTGGATCCTGTTAATGGGTATGAAATCTTTTATTAGCTTTATATAAGAAAACTTATGTTAAATCAATTTGTTTTCACAGAGTTTGTAGGAGTAAGTTTTTATTTACTTGTTTTTATTATTTTTATTTAAGTGAAAGGAGAAGAGATAGAGACACAGACTCCTGCATGCCCCATGACTGGGATTCACCCAGTGATCCCCATCTGGGGCCATACTTGCAAACAAGTTATTTTTAGCACCAGAAGTGGAGGCTTCATGGAGCTATTCTCAGTGCCTGGGGTGATGTGCTTGAATCAATAGAGCCATGGCTGTGGGAAAAGAAGAGAGAGAGATACAGAGAAAGGGGGTGGAGAGAGGAGGAGAAGCAGATGGTCACTTCTTCTGTGTGCCCTGACCAGGAATCAAACCCAGGACTTCCACACGCTGGGTTGATGCTCTGCCATGGAGCCTACTGGCCAGGGCCAGTAAATTTTATTTAAATTTATATGTGAATTCCCACATGAATAGTCTAATTAGAAATAGTTATATCAGGATTTGTTCTCCTAGAAAATGTGCTAAATAAATATGTCAAATATATTGAACTGAAATACACAGACTATTTGTATAAAGGATATATTACTTGATTTAGTCAGGCAAGCGCCATAATCCTACATTTTTGACAGCCTGACACCAAGACAAACAAACAATTAAATCAGATAATCAATTTAACTTTTTAAAGGTTATTGGAATTTAATGTATTCAAAAATTGGTTACTATGCTCCTATTCTGTAATCCTCACAACAATCCTTTGAATTAATTGCTAACCTTATTCCTGTTTTACAAAGAAGAAAGTATAACTGATTTGCAAAGGACTGTTCAATTATTAAAAGATTGGGTAGATAATTAAACCGTAGCACCTGTCTCTAAGACTTTACTCATAGCCACTTTACTCTGCAATTTTTAACTAGTCTACATTGGTAATCACATAATTTTAGTTATAATCATAGTTTCATATAGTGACATCATTTTATACTATGCACTGCTTGTTTTAGGATAGAACTTTTTGAGCAATTTCTGTGAATATATTTTCCCTTGATTTTTATTCAGAACTATTAGCAGAACAAAAACTATACTGTACATATAGAAATATAGAAGAAATGTGAAAATTTCCAAGAGTATCTCAGAATTAATTGAATAGATGCATATTTTACATGCACAGCTGTTGACTGTGGTTTCTATCCCCTCTGTGACTTAAATATTTCACTGTTTCAAAACAGCATTAGAAAATGAGTATTCTTCATAGCTTATTGCATATTTACAAAAGTAATTAAATAGGAAGTTGTGATTCCCTCATAAACAGGGATCACCAGATTGCCATTCCGAGAATTATTTGTGTTGAAGATGGCTACAAATATAATCAGGGTACCTCTTCCTAGGCTGATCCTGAAGTAGTGATTGTGAACTCACAGTATGTGTTTCTGTAAGACATAATTACACAGTAATATCAGTGATTTTATGTGTAAATTCTATAATTTTCTGTTCTATCCTGGATTTTTAAATCACAAGTAATCTATCTAACCTTTAAACCAAGCCAATATTAAGTTTAAGAGTAAAGTATCTTATAAAGGCATCTTTTTTCTCAGTTTTCTGTTTGAGAAAAATATTTTCTGATAGAGTTAAAGGATCTTTATGTTGCTCAAGAAAATGACACAAACATGGAGGTCATAGAATCACATGATTTGGTGGAACATTTAAAGGCTACTGGTTCCATCTCTCTTTTGAAATCCAGGAATCCCTTTCAATACTTCCCTAATAGGCAGGCATTCTACTTATTCTTGAAACCTATAACATCTATGTAGTTTATATTTTATGGGGAAAATTTTGATTGGTGTGGCATTCTTTCCTTTTATTAAAGAAATATCTACATCCTTGTAATTATTGCCCTGTAACTGACACTACATTTGCCTCCAGTGTTACAAAGAATGACTAATAACTTTTCCATACTTTAGATTTTCAAATAGAATACTGCTCTTATGCGCCAACCTGTAAAACAACTAACATGTATTTGCATATATATGTGTGTCTCTGTATGTATATTTTCCTAACCTTACTATTCTGTAAAGAATGGATAAGAAGATAGTAGAAATAGAAATTGAACCATGTAAATTTAATTATCCAAATAATTTTTTGATCCTAATACAATTTTTTCTTTGTTTTTAAATTCAGTCAATATATTTTATTTATTTATTTATTTATTTATTTATTTATTTATTTATATTTTTTTACAGGGACAGAGAGTCAGAGAGAGGGATAGATAGGGACAAACAGACAGAAATGGAGAAAGATGAGAAGCATCAATCATCAGTTTTTTATTGCAACACCTTAGTTGTTCATTGATTGCTTTCTCATATATGCCTTGACCGCAGGCCTTCAGCAGACCGAGTGACCCCTTGCTCGAGCCAGCGACCTTGGATCCAAGCTGTTGAGCTTTTTTCTTAAGCCAGATGAGCCCGTGCTCAAGCTGGCGACCTCGGGGTTTCAAATCTGGGTCCTCGGCATCCCAGTCTGACGCTCTATCCACTGCGCCACCACCTGGTCAGGCCCTAATACAATTTTTAAGAAAGAGAAAATAATTTTAATTAGGAAAGTTCCATTTAAAACAGTATAATGTAACTTGAAACAAAACATTTCAAGAAAAAATTTTTTTTACATATTTATCTACCATTATACCTCTTTGCAGTTACACAGACAGGTAGAAAATCTGTGGTTGTCTATTAGCAAAAATTTCTCATTTCAGAGATATGCTTTTTCAAAAGTTTTATAACCAATTACAGAGTCAGCAAAGAATTCATTTGTTTTTTATTAAAATATATTTTTGATTAACTACCATACAAATCAAAATAAGTCAGCAAGACAATTTTTCTCAAGGAGTTTACAATGTGGTGTGCTATATGTACACACACACACAAAAAAAAAATTACATATAAAATAAAATAGAATGCTATACATTCTCTTTCAGAAATTACTGAGATTTTTAATACAGAATTGAACTTTAGTAGATGAATAGGTTTCCCAAATTAAAAGAGTTGGTCCCAGGGCTTGGTGTGTATATTCATGAGGTTACTCACTGTTTTGACGGGACAGTATAAGTAGTCATTGTTAGAGGAAGAGAAGTTAGTGGCAGTTCTGAGGTGTGATGGCTTCATTAAATCTAGAGCAGAGGGTATATGAAGGAACAAAGTAAGAAATGAAACTAGAAAGAAGCAGAAATCTTCAATGTTGTGATTAAAAGTTTAGATTTATTTTGCTGACAGCAGAGTAATTGAAAGGTTTTGAAGATAAAAGTCACATTCTTCAATTAATGATTTAGAAAGACAAGTGAGCAGTGTGACAGGTATGTGAGAAACAACCTGTTCTGGGTTCCCTTTGAAAAGGGATGAAAGGCAGACTACAGCATTTGTGATAGGAACAGGAAAGTGGGGACCGAGGCAGAAGAGAAAGAAAGAAGACTGCAGGCTTCAGCAATTGTTGAAATGGGAATAAAGCTGGCGGAGGACGCGATTAATTAAGGTGGCACTATTCTTAAACTGACCGCCGCTGATGAACTCCTTCCTCCTAATAATTCCACATCTCATAATTTATATCAATTACTTAGAAACCTACATTTTCAGTTTTCACTTCTCAAAACATTATCTATCTGAACTATGTCCAAACTGAGTGCATATTTCCCTCAAAAGAGGACCTGAGAGAGAGACAGACAGAACAGACAGGCAGGAAGAGAAAGAGTTGAGAAGAATCAACTTGTTGCAGCACCTTAGTCTTCATCAATTAATTTCTCATATGTGCCCTGAGCAGGGGGGCTCCAGCTGAGCCAATGACCCCTTGCTCAATCCAGTCACCTAGAGCTTCAAGCCAGTCACCTCTTGCCTAAGCCAGTCATCTTGGGCTTTAAGCCAAGAACCATTGGGCTCAAGCCAGCGACCATGGGGTCATGTCTATAATCCCACACTCAAGCCAGTGATCCTGTGCTCAAGCTGAGCTCATGCACAAGCTAGCAGTCTCAGGGTTTTGAACCTGGGTTCTCAGTGTCCTTGGACAATGCTCTATCCATTGTGCCACTGCATGGTCAGGCTGCATCCATATCTTAGTAGTATAACACCCTCTAAATAACAGCTAGATATTATTTCAGCATCCAATTCAATCTTTTCAAATAAATTTATTTTGCTTTCATGACAGAGAAAATATTAAGGATTTAGATATTTTTAAGATTGACCACCAGTTAATATAATTTAATTTGGGGACATGGTTAATATCAACAATGTTTAGTGTTGCTTAGTGTTACAGGACAAAAATATGAATAACAAAGAATCCCTGTCCTTGTTTTGATTTTTAAGTGAAATTATTAGCTATGCAACATCATTAAATTCAATACAAGGCATAAGTACAATAAATACGATAAGGTAACTTAAAAATATCACTAGGAAACAAAGGAAAGAGCCTATTTTGACAGAAAGGTTAAAGATAAACTTTGTTAAAATTTTTATTTAAACAGGCCTTTAAAATAAGAAGTATAGTTTTTCTTGCTGAATTAGCTGTAGGCCAGTATAACATAATTTTGTTTTGATGGCTACTCCAAGTTTCACCTATAAAAATATTTATATTTGTTTCTGCTTGTTCAACAGGCTATATTTTCTTTTTTTCTTTTTTTTTTACAGGCACAGAGAGAGAGTCAGAGAGAGGGATAGATAGGGACAGACAGACAGGAATGGAGAGAGATGAGAAGCATCAATCATCAGTTTTTCATTGCAAGACCTTAGTTGTTCATTGATTGCTTTCTCATATGTGCCTTGACTGCAGACCTTCAACAGACCGAGTAACCCCTTGCTCGAGCCAGCGACCTTGGGTCCAGGCTGGTGAGCTTTTGCTCAAACCAGGTGAACCCGTGCTCAATCTGGTGACCTCAGGGTCTCGAACCTGGGTCCTTTGCATTCCAGTCCGATGCTCTATCCACTGTGCCACTGCCTGGTCAGGCATAATTTTTGTATTTAAGAATCTTCACATTCAATATTGATTATAAGACTTTTCCAATATAACTTTTAATTAGATAATAAAATAAGTAGATGGTGATTATATATATATATATATATATATATATATATATATATATATATATATAATCCTTGTCAGATTGGCAGTACTTATTTAAATGTTTTCTTTTATTTTGTTTGAATAATAATAATCTTAGTAATAGATAATGTCACAAAAATATTTCTTCAAATATAAAACAATACAAAGCATGTTTAGAATACCCAGAATTATTCTTCACTTATCTGTATGTACACATGTGTGCACATGACTGTGTGACCTGGGTTAGAGAGTCACACACACACAAAAGTGTTACTACGTTCAAAAGAAAAGTTAGAGGGAAATATACCTGCACTTTTAACAAGTAAGAAATTAGCAGTAAAAATAAAAGTGCATTGATTAACTATATTTAAGATTTTAGGCTTGTACATAGTTGATTTAAGTAGTTGAAATCAAGCAGTTATACCTAACTAGTACAGGATTACAGCAAAGAGAATGACTTTTCTATTTATTCCAAATTTGTTCCAATAACATGCCTCCTGAAGAACACACAGGATACAAGATAAGCATATTGCCATATTTATTTCTAGGATTAGAACACATTTTGACTTAATCCATCAATCTCACTATACTTCCTCAAATCCAAAAAGGCATATTGTAAACTGTTAGGAAAATTTAAAAAGAGCTTTATTGGCATTAATTTATAAATGGTGTGTTGCAGCCTAAATTGTCCCAAATCTGCCGGTTTAGATCACTGTAGGACTACTAGTCATAAATACAGATTTTCTCAGGCTTCACAAAATGTGAGAGGCAGAGACTCTAATAAGGGCATTTCTAGGGTAAGCAGCCTTAGGAAAGCTTTGGCACTTCATAAAGCTCTTTATGAGGTGGCCGAATGAAAACCCACACTTTAATGAATAACTCAGGCAGTTTTACATGACCCTGAAATAATAAAGGTGGAAGGTTTTAATGTTATTCATGAAGGAATTGCAGCATTAGCTCAAGGCCCCCTCTCTCACTGTTATAGCTTACACAAAATGATTTGTTCTTAAAGGCAGATGCTTTTGTTTGAGATAGAAATTAAAAACTCAAAATCTTAAGGTCAGTCAACCTGCTATTATTAAACTTATGTGCAGCTAAATCATCTTCTGTGGGTTTTGGAGGTAATTATGAACAGCAATAAAGTTTAGACAATTTGCATCAGGAAGACAAATTAGAACTGGCCAAACACATGCAGTATGATTGTGACTTTCAGATCAAAGAGAATCCATGTGCCTGTCTTAAAAAATAATAATTAATCTGAGATTAAATAAAGTCTGGAGTAATCATCAACTGGGCCATGAGTTCTCATGTCAGTCAAACTGCTTTCTAATTACATCATTGATTATATGTTTTATGAAGTGAATGACATTTAAAAATAGTAATGTCTCAAAAACCATTTCCCAAATTTGTTATCAACATCAAAGAAATCAATATTTGGCACCTACTCTAAGCTTAATTAAACATTGAAGCCAATAGCTGTGGTAGTGGGTTTCTGTAATGTCTCAGAACGGAATGGCTCCTCTCAACACGTCTTTGCTTTGCCTGGTACTTCACAGTTGCCTCCTCCCTTTGCCAGATAAGCACTTAGATATGAGAGAAATCAGAACGTAATTAGATTTTATGAAGGTGCCAAATCTCAGGACGGGTCCTTCTGTAGAGTGGCTTGCAATAACACGTGTATGTTCTTGTTTGTAATGTCTTAGCTGGATGTACTGGACAGACTGGGAGGAAGATGAAATAGATGACAGCGCCGGAAGGATCGAGAAGGCCTGGATGGATGGCTTCAATCGGCAGATTTTTGTAACTTCGAAAATGCTGTGGCCCAATGGTTTAACTCTGGACTTCCACACCAACACCTTATACTGGTGTGATGCTTATTATGACCACATTGAGAAAGTATTTTTGAATGGAACTCACAGGAAGGTAAAAGACAAATGCTGCTGGTTTCAACCCACAGGCTTCATTTTTCATAGAGCCTTGTGTTGTGTTAAAAATACTTTCAAGTTTATTTTTACCCCTCTGAGTGGCTGCCAGTAGTCTCCATGGGTCGGTTACAGGAGGCTGAGCATTAAGTAGTGCAGCTGGCTTTCGCCTCTAGAACAGGCTCAGCTCACTGTGGTATGCCAGGATTTGTGAGGTTTTTAAAAGATCTCAGGATATCAGAACTGTTTTAAAATGCAGCTTTTCTACATTATTGATGAGTTTGCTATGACTAAGCAACCCATCTCTATTCAAATATCTTCAATATTTGCTGCTGAAATTTAACCTATATATTATGAAATATTAATGATAATGCATTTATTTGAATAAAGAAGTTCATGACATTGAAATGAAAACACAAGATTAACCTGAACTTTAAGCCTGTTGGTATGAATTGATATCAACTACCTCTCACCTCTGTTGGTAGAATCATTGCACAGTGATTCTGAAATGCTAGAGTAAATTGAGGATGTGGTTGACTGGGGCGGAGGCAGTGTTGACAGAACATCTACTCTATATTTTATCTTATAATTATCTAAGCATGTATAACACTATGAACTACCTTCAACTTTCAGTTAAATAATAAAAAGTAGAATATTCAAAGTAACGAAATGCTTCCTTTTATACTACACTTTCCTCTTTTTTTTTTTTTTTAGAAAGGAAGACTACACAATTGGCTAAGCCTACTTATTATAAATTCTGTTTGAAAAATAAATAGTATACTAATCAGTTAAGACTATTTCAGTAATTCACTCTAACAGTGCTTTTAATGTTTTTCTCTAAATGAGTAAAATTTATTGGCATTTAAACTAATGTTACATACTTAACAGGTACTAAATAAATATTTATGATTCCTTTGAAGATGTTAACATGCATACATTATATATGTATGCATTATATATAATATAATGACCAGCATATTTTAGCTTTCATTAAAATGAGAGAATAAAAATAAGATTTGTCTCAATTATTCAATATATAAAAATTTGTTCTGAAGAATTCAGATAAAGGGAAAAAAATTGACTTGCTAACTTTACATTATTTAGACAACTTCTTCAACTCTCTAATGTTAAATGAAGTCAGTACACAATGTTCTTTCATACTGTATACTATCCATTTTACACACAAATGTTTTTTCCACAACCCTAATTGTGAAACAGGATTTACCATATAATTGCTCCATTTAAACAATAAAAATATAAAACTAGAATGTAAAGAATATATCAAGATAGTCATCTTTGAAATTAGCCAGTGAACCTTATTTATCTCTTTACTATTAGTAAATTTTTCCATGTTAAAAATTAAAATCTTTATCTTCTTCTCTGTCATCTCCTAAATTTCTTCCATTTGCATGTGTTCAATTAAACAGGAAGATCCCTTTCACTTCCAATGTCTCAATGCCATGTTGGAACCCTTGGCTATTGGATGGACAATATTGCAATATACATAATGACACTAGTGAGTCAGATTAATTTTTGTTCCAGGATATAAATCCAAAATATTAGAAAAAAGAAAAAGAACGATGCCTGACCTGTGGTGGCACAGTGGATAAAGCATTGACCTGGAACACTGAGGTCGCCAGTTCCAAACCCTGGGCTTGCCTGGTCAAGGCACATATAGGAGTTGATGCTTCCTGATTCTCCTCATCCCTCTTCCTCTCTAAAATGAGTAAATAAAAAAGAAAATTAAAAAGTTTAAAAAAACGCAAAAAAGAATGTTAGTCAAAGTAATTTTAACATCTGCATTTCTTAATTTATGTGTAAAGCCAAATATGAGACAATTTAAGTGAATGAAATGTAAATGATCTTTAAATATCAAGTTCTAGTAACAGAAAAATATGCTCACATTGTGAAACCTATTTACCATATACACTGGAAGAAAATATGAGTTAAGATATTAGGTAAATCACTGTCTGTTACACCTATTTGAATACTGTTTTCTTTAAATACTTAGTAATGTTTCTAAAGGTCAGTATTGAATTTTCACAATGTGTTTCTATTTTGCAGATTGTTTACAGTGGGAAAGAGTTGAACCATCCCTTTGGACTGTCACATCATGGGAATTATGTGTTCTGGACTGATTATATGAATGGTTCCATTTTTCAACTAGATCTGATGATGAATAAGGTGACATTACTGAGGCGTGAAAGACCACCACTGTTTGGGCTTCAGATTTATGATCCACGAAAGCAACAAGGTATTAAAAACCAAATAAAATTGCTTCTGAGTTTCCTATATAATAATACTTAACAGTAGTTACAGAAAGGTTTTATTTTGACAGTGTCATTGAAATTTTAACTCCAAAGTCAATCAAATCTTGGACTTTGTTACCATAAAAAATTTATTATTTTATTGTTCAAAATAACCTGAGTGAGTAACTCTGAGAATTCTGAGTAAAGTTGAAGGTTTTTTCCAAATACTTTCTTTTTGATGTCATCCTTACTGAAGAAATCGGTTAGTTAAAATAAAAAAATATTTAAAAAAAATTTTTTTTAAAGACTAACTATTGTAAGCAGTTAGAAAAACTTTGGGAAAGGAATATTAAGGGAAAATATCATAAAATACATTATATAAAAAATTTTATTTTTAACAGTATTTTAATATATTTTATCTGATTAGTTTCATGTATATTTAAGGAGCATTTAATTAAATTATATGATATAAAAGTAAAATAACCTACCATAATATTCATGTTATTAAAGTCAGGTAATATTTTTATGTTTTATCTACATAACATTAATATTTATCAGGCTATCCACAATAGTATGTCTTAGAACTCGGGTATTAAACAAAGAAAACCATTTGTAAATTATGTGTAAATTGTTTTTATGAATCTAAAGTCATTATTCCATTTCAAATGCAAATATTTCTGTGGACATTTAATGAGCATCTATTTCAATAAATTTAGTATAAAAATTATATCCTAAGTTTTTCAATGCATGTGTTTTTAATAGGAAGTTATCTAGCAACAAAAGTTTTTGAAGCTATTTTAGCCGAAAGAGGAATGTTGAAAACAAACTATCTCAATCAAGAACTTTATTTTATTCTACTGTATTAATATTGCCTCAGTGGAATACAAATGCAATTTCATTAAATAATAGCAGTACATAAAGTGAGAAATACATAAAGTTTTAATAGCTAATAAAAAGTCAAATTATCTTTATAAAATAAAAATAAAATTATTTAATATGGTATAAGCTTTAGTGTGGACAGAAAATAAAGAATAAAGCAATTGCCTGCATAGATCAAATGGTAATATTTTCTTTTAAATTAACAGTAACCCGCCACCATTGTCATTTGTCTACACTAAACCGGAGGCAAGAATATGAACGGGAACAACCCAACCCTTCTCACCTCCTTTGGTGTTTTGTTTTCAGGATTGTTGTACCTCTAATTCCATATTCATCAGTTTGCTGGATTTTATTGCACCAATCAGTCTACAATCACATTTTCTATTTTCATTCTCTTTAGAAATTGTTCATTTTAAATGTCATTGCTATACTCCCTGCAGTCAAATTCCATGACATTTTCACAATCTTCATTTCCTTTAAAATTCTGGTTGGTTTAGAAAGTTGATCAGTTAAATGCAACACATGGGATTAGATATGTCTTAGCTAACTATAAAATGGACTTGGTTTTAAATCTAGATCCTGACACTTTCTCTTTTGTAAACTTTAGACATATCATAAAGATTTAACAAAGAATAATTTTTTCTTCATAAAATTTTTATAAAGAATAAATATTTATTATATGAGACTAGACTTAGAATAGTACCTGTGTTTTATGTTAATTAATTTATCCTTACCATTTCACAATCTGGAAGCATATATTTGTAAATTTTCTAGTATATAACCATTTTAAATAAATATTCAAGAGTAATGTGTCAAAATACAAAAAATACATTCCCCTGATAGGAATATGAGGATTGTTTTCTGATATGCATAAAGAATTTATTTGATATTTAAACCAGTGTCATTAACACGTAATTGTTTAGTGCAGGGGTCCCCAAACTATGGCCTGCGGGCCACATGTGGCCCCCTGAGGCCATTTATCCGGCCCCCACCGCACTTCCGGAAGGGGCACCTATTTCATTGGTGGTCAGTGAGAGGAGCATAGTTCCCATTGAAATACTAGTCAGTTTGTTGATTTAAATTTACTTGTTCTTTTATTTTAAATATTGTATTTGTTCCCGTTTTGTTTTTTTACTTTAAAATAAGATATGTGCAGTGTGCATAGGGATTTGTTCATAGTTTTTTTTTATAGTCTGGCCCTCCAACGGTCTGAGGGACAGTGAACTGGCCCCCTGTGTAAAAAGTTTGGGGACCCCTGGTTTAGTGCTATGCCTTGGATGAACAGTGTTTGTTTTTAAAGTGCTTTTTAAAAATTGTAGTAAAAAAGCCTGACCAGGCAGTGGCACAGTGGATAGAGTGTTGGACTGGGATGCGGAGGACCCAGGTTTGAGAACCCGAGGTCGCCAACTTGAGCGCGGGCTCATCTGGTTTGAGCAAAACTCACCAGCTTGGACCCAAGGTCGCTGGCTAGAGCAAGGTGTCACTGGATCTGCTGAAGGCCCTCGGTCAAGGCATATATGAAAAAGCAATCAATGAGTAACTAAGATGTCACAATGAAAAACTGATGATTGATGCTTCTCATCTCTCTGTTCCTGTCTGTCTGTCCCTATCTATCCCTCTCTCTGACTCTCTGTCTCTGTAAAAAAAAAAAAGTCATAAAAAGACATTAAAATGAAAATTTATCACAGATTACTAAACGTATACAACCTTTATTGTAGAAACCATTATGTTCTGTCTCACTGATAGAATATATTTGGCCAAATTGATTATTTTTTATTAACTTAGGTGAAATAATCAGTTAAAGTTTTCTAGTTAGCCTACATGGGGCTAAGAATTTACTTGAATCTTTTAAACAAACAATACTATATAGAAAGTATACTTGATCAATATTTTAATCAGTCAATAGACATACATTAAAATTGGATAAACTACTCAGGGTCTAAATTTTTAGGATATTTGACTACATTGATAAAAATAGCTAGATATAAAACAAATTGCAGGCTCTGGCCAGTGGTTCAGTGGATAGAGTGGTGGCCAGTGTATGAACATCCTGGGTTCAATTCTCGGTCAAGGTATACAAGAAAAGCGACCCCTCCCTATTCCCTTCCCTTTCCTTCTCTCTCTCTCTCTCTCTCTTTTACCTCCTGCAGCCATGGCTTAATTGGTCTGAGTGAATTGACCTGGGTGCTGAGGATGGCTCCGTGGCGCCTACACCTCAGGTGCTAAAAAAAAAGAAATAGCTTGGTTGCAAGTATGGATCCAGATGGGCAGAGCTTTGGCCCCTACAGGTGTTGGCAGGAGGACCCCGGCTGGAGTACCTGCAGGAGCTATCTACCCACCTCTGAACTTAGAAAAGAAAAAATAAAATCAATAAAACATTCTTAAAAAGTTTTTCAAACTTCTAGAAATTCAACAAAAATGTTCACGTGTACTCTATCAGTAATATGTTCAGTTAATAAATTTTTAAAATCTCAGAAACTGTAACGAGAGATATAGAGTTATTTAAATTAATTTAGATTTTATATTTTTATTATTACAGGATAAATATCAATTCTTCCCATTTAATATGTAGTATTCAAAGAAAGAGAATATTTAAAAGTTAAAATAATGATCATTTATTTTGAATAACTTAAATTATATATAGGTAGTATTTAATAAGACTCATAAGTAAGAGTTATACTATCAAATTTAATAATTTTTAATTTAGCATATATTTTCAATATAAAAATAGATTCTAAAATATTTTAACACTTTTTATAGTTTTAAATTTTTCATATATGTCTAAAATTATTTTTCATTATTTCTAATTTTACAGAATCTGAATGTTACTAAAATATTTATTATATGATTTAATTGTGTACATAATGTGCATAACATAGATAGAACTTCTAGCCATCATACAAAGTATTAGATTTTTTTTTTTTTTGTATTTTTCTGAAGCTGGAAACAGGGAGAGACAGTCAGACAGACTCCCGCATGCGCCCGACTGGGATCCACCTGGCACTCCCACCAGGGGCAACGCTCTGCCCACCATGGGGCGATGCTCTGCCCCTCCGGGGTGTCGCTCTGCCAGGACCAGAGTCACTCTAGCGCCTGGGGCAGAGGCCAAGGAGCCATCCCCAGCGCCCGGGCCATCTTTGCTCCAATGGAGCCTTGGCTATGGGAGGGGAAGAGAGAGACAGAGAGGAAGGAAGGGGGGGGGATGGAGAAGCAAATGAGCGCTTCTCTTACGTGCCCTGGCTGGGAATCGTACCCGGGTCCCCCGCACGCCAGGCCGACGCTCTACCGCTGAGCCAACCGGCCAGGGCCCAAAGTATTAGATTTTTATTTCACGGTCAAGGAATAAGCATGTCTATGTCTGGAAGCTGTTAAAAATTTTTTTGTATTTGCTACTGGAAAATGCATGTACTAAGATTATCCTCCTACTTTAGATATTGCACTATAGCTTAAATTATTAACTTCTTTAGATTTTAAATCTATTTTTTTATTTTTATAAACATAAGCATGTAATTTACTTCTTAGAATAATAAAATTAAATACTTATATATTTTAGTCATTTCTTCTGATTATTGGGCACATAATAATCTATGGGGATGAGTTAAATATTTATTGCATTTAACAACACCTCAAATATTTTTAAACTTATTTCTGACGATCTCTGCATAGCACATCCATCCCTGAGGCTCACAGTGTGATACTCTAGTTTGTCACTTTAGTCAGTTTTGGTACTTACACTTTAACTGTCAATATGGTTTTAATCATTATATTATGTTATGTCTCTGAGTAATTAAAATCTCTTTATTATTAATGTTGGAGAGAGATCTTCTGATATTGTCAAAATGTTATTTATTGAAGCCCAGGCCAGATAACTCAGTTGTATCATCGCTCCAAGTGCAGAGGTTGCTGGATTGATTCCCGGGTCAGGGCACATACAGGAGCAGCTCAATGTTCCTCTCTCTCTCTCTCTCTCTCTCTCTCTCTCTCGCTCTTTCTGCCTCCCTCCAAAAAAATAAATGTTATTTATTGATACATTGAAAACTGCAACATAGTATAAAATAACCCTCACATTAGCCTACCAATTAGATTGCTAGTGTTGCAGAGTTCTTTGTAACTATTCTGCATATATATAGCTAAGAAAATATACCTTCCTCTTTGCCTTTCCAACTTCTAGAAATAATTACATCAAAATGATGATTACCTAAATTTTATTTACACTTACCTACATCTTTATAACACAGTATCTCCAGCCTCTTTAAAATTTTACTTCAATTGGATCTAAATCTGCAAGAGTGTCTCCCATATGTCCATAAATATGAACCTATAAATTTCCACTTGTGCCTGCTTTAATTGATGTCTGTGCAAATCCCATCACTGCCTCTGCTGTTTAGGTCCACGGGTACAACACTCTTTCCCTTGTGTGTTGCACAGTCTCCTGGAACCAGCAAGGCTGCTTATTTTTAAGGCTTACAGAGAATCTGTGTTCTCCTGCGTCCTCAATGTACTGACACGCCAGTGTATTCCTTGCACAGAAGGGAGCACTATCTCACCCCTTTTCTCAAGCTTGTTTGCTTTCTGTTCACTTGGGACCCAAAGCCACATTCCAAATGCTGGAGGTCTACTTTCCAAAATACTCAGACTTCTTAATCTTGGAAACTACCCTAGACAGATGTCATTCTTTCTTTTCTATTTTTCCTCTTTCCTAGAACCCAACTGCATACAGATCTCTGCCTCCTACAACCAATGTGCTGGTAGATGAGAAGAATCTGCATGTTGGTTGTAAGGAGCAGAGATCTGTATGCAGACTCCCACATGCGCCCCCATTGGAATCCAACAGGCAACCCCATCAAGGGCCGATGCTCCAATACAAAGCTAGTTTTAGCTCCAGAGGCTGATAGGCTCAGACCAACCGAGCTATCCTCAGCACCTGGGGTCACACTGGAACCAATGGTGCCAATGGCTGCAGGAGGGGAAGAGGGAGAGAATGAGGAGAGGGAGGGGGAGAGAAGCAGATGGTTGCTTTTGCACCACTGGAAATTGTGTGCACTGACCGGAAATTGAAACCAGGATTCAATGCCATACACTGGGCCAATGCTATACCCACTGAGCCACCGCTCACGGCCCATCATGTATTTTCAAACATTTCTGAATTTCACTATGGATTTAGCAGAAATCCTGACCACATGAATTTATTAATTAATTACATAATAGTGAATATGTGATATAGTTGATATGTGTGTGTATATATGTGCATATTTATGCCTACATGTGTCTAGAAATAACGGGCTGACTTTGGGTGGAATCAGCATTCTCTGACATGTCACCCACTCCTCTCTCAGGTGACAACATGTGCCGGGTGAACAATGGGGGCTGTAGTACACTGTGCTTGGCCATTCCAGGAGGCCGAGTATGTGCTTGTGCTGATAATCAACTTTTAGACGAAAACGGAACCACTTGCACATGTAAGTGTCTTTTCATGTTACACTCGTTGATATGTTTCTCTTTGCATACTAGAAATAGATGAAACCCAAAGAATTAAAATCTAACAGAGAAATTTAGGTAAGTACTTAGGTATAATTCCTTTTAAACTAAAAATTGCTAACTAATTTCTAACATACAGAGGGATAATAATAATCATGCAGTTTTACAGTGTCTTGCTGCTGCTGCCTTTAAGAAAAGAATAGAAATAAGTGTACGCCACAGATGAAAATATTTTATGCAATTATCAGGGAACCTCAACATCAGCAAATGTGTCGTTGTTGGTTACATTGTGATATGTTGATGCACACCATAGGCCTTAAATTATTTTAAATAGCTTAGTAAACTCAGTTATCTAGACTTGACAGTGAAGGGCAAGGAAGGAGGTAAAAAAGAGATGTCTAAGGAATGTCTAGATTTTATCAAAATAGTGAATTAACCGGATTGATTGACCTGGATTATCATCACTTAATTAACTTTTGCTGACCTTCTTCAGTTTATTCCTCTTATTAATACAATGTGATACTTATTTGTCCTCTCTACAAATATCATGTCCCTTAAGAATAATAACAGCAACAATGTTCTGCATATATGTAGAGTACTATATACATGTTTCTGGAATGATTTCTTCTTGAATTGTATGTTACTTATGATTCCCCAAAGAAACAGAAACAGTAGAATAGAGAGAGAAAGAGAGAGAGAGAAAGAATATGTTTTAAGGGTTGGTTTAGCACCTGGCCAGTTTACTCAGTGGATAGAGCGTTGGCCTGGTATATAGAGGTCCTGGCTTCGATTCCTGGTCAAGACACACAAGAGAGGCGACCATCTGCTTTTCTCCCCCACTCTCTCCCCTTCACTCCTTCTTCCCCTCTTGCAGCCAGTGGCTCAATTGGTTCTAGCATCTGCCCTGGGCACTGAGGATGGCTCAGTTGGTCCAAGCAATTGCTCCAGACAGGGTTCCCGGGTGAATCCCGGTTGGGGCGGATGCAGGTGTCTGTCTCATTATCTTCCCTCCTCTCACTTAAAAAAAAAAGAATTAGCTTATATAATTATGGAGTCTGACATGTCCCCAGAGCTGCAGTCAGAAAACTGGAATCTCAGGAGCTCCAGTGGTGTAGCTCCAGGCTGAAATCTGGCAGACTTGAGGCCCAGGAAGAGTCCACATTTCAGTATGAGGGGAAGGCAGAAAAAAAAAAGTCACAGTTCAAGTCAGACAGGAAGAATTTCTTACAGGAAGGTAAGCCTATTTGTTCTACTAGGTTTTCAACTGAGCAGATAAGCCGCCCACCTCCACATTAGGAAGGGCGATATATAATACTTAGTCTATTGATTCAAATGTTAACCTCACCTGAGTATTCTCAGAACACTCCCAGGATAATGTTTAACCAAATATCTAGGTATTCTCTTGCCTAGTGCAGTGGTCGGCAAACTCATCAGTCAACAGAGCCAAATATCAACAGTACAATGATTAAAATTTCTTTTGAGAGCCAATTTTTTTAAACTTAAACTATATAGGTAGGTACATTCCTTACCAAGGTAGCGCCCGCATGTGGTATTTTGTTGGAGAGCCACGCTCAAGGGCCAAAGAGCTGCATATGGCTCACGAGCCACAGTTTGCCAACCACTGGCCTAGTCAATTTGACATATAAAATTAACCATCACAAAAAAAAATTAACCATCACAAGTTATGAAATAAGTATTTCATGTATTTTTTCTATTAGTTATAATGATTGTCTCTGGGGCAGCAGAATGGTAATAAGAATACTAAAGAAGACTTCAGCTTATCTGTAAATTCTCATTTCTTTTAAAGAAGAAAATATGTAGATAAGGAATTTTAAAATCTAATTAAATAAGTAATAATATTTGAGAAATATTAAAAAAATGAAAGTGAGAAATCTACCCATAATGCCACTATTTTGCAATCAAGTAATAAGACATTTTGATGTGATTCTTTATAATTATATATCTCTGGAAGTTATCATTTTTTTCTACTACTATAATAATGACAGGAAACATTTATTGAATTCTTATATCAGATATGACATTTTGTAATAAATTTTTATGATTCTCATTAGTTCTTATAGTAATCATGTAAGGAAGATGCTATAATTATTTTGTTTTATGATTTAAAATTTAGACTTTGGGTTAATAACTTTACAGAGTTTACCTAATAAGTAAGTGGAATATTAGGAATTTAGACCACAAGTTATTTCATTTTGGAGACTGAACTCAATTACTTGTACTTTATAAATTTTGGATCTACTACAGTGTAATTTATTTTTCCTTTTATTTTCACTTAATATGAGCATACATTTCTTATCATGTAACTAAATATATTCTTTGTAAACATGACCCTTTATCACTGATGTATATACACCATTCATCACTTTTTCCTACTTGATGTTTGGTATTATTTCTGCTTCATTATAAACTATCTCTTTACTGTTTACAATTCTTTCTGTATTTTACTATATACTCTATAATTAGTTTGTTACATCTTCTTTAAGCATTTGAAATAATACCACCAATTTTAAATTCTGTTTCCATTATTTTTAGTTGCAACTATTTGAGATAAAGATTTACCTTCTTTATATAGATTTCTTCATCTTCCTCAATTTCAGTCTTTATTATAGCTTAGAATTTTTGACAAGGAATATTATTTTGAATTATAAAAAAGTAAATCTCTTTATAAAAATGTTTTGATATTCATGGTTATCTTATTGATCAACTTTACAAAAAAAATTTTTTTAGACCTGGATCAGTGCTTTACTAGTAGTATTGCTCAGTACTCAAACTTTTCATTCCCCAGTGTTCATTTGTTAATTTCCACTATTGTATAAGATAAATAGAGTACATCGTTTTTTTTTTGTTTGTTTTGTTTTTGTATTTTTCTGAAGCTGGAAATGGGGAGAGACAGTCAGACAGACTCCCGCATGCGCCTGACCAGGATCCACCCGGCATGCCCACCAGGGATGATGCTCTGCCCACCCCAGCGCCCGGGCCATCTTTGCTCCAATGGAGCCTTGGCTGCGGGAGGGGAAGAGAGAGACAGAGAGGAAGGAGGGGGGTGAGGTGGAGAAGCAAATGGGCGCTTCTCCTATGTGCCCTGGCCGGGAATTGAACCTGGGTCTCCCGCACGCCAGGCCAACACTCTACCACTGAGCCACCCGGCCAGGGCGATGGAGTACATCTTAAAGTGACTTCTTCAAGATGAGTCTGAAGAACGTACACTGCGGAGTTCTTGTGTGTTTCAAGTATGTCTTCTTAGCCTTTACATGTGAATAGCCATTCTTCAGAATATCAATCTTGGCTAAATAAAAATTTTCATCAAAATTACAGAATTATTGCCCTGGCCGGTTGGCTCAGCGGTAGAGCTTCGGCCTAGCGTGCGGAGGACCCGGGTTCGATTCCTGGCCAGGGCACACAGGAGAAGCGCCCATTTGCTTCTCCACCCCTCCGCCGCGCTTTCCTCTCTGTCTCTCTCTTCCCCTCCCGCAGCCAAGGCTCCATTGGAGCAAAGATGGCCCGGGTGCTGGGGATGGCTCTGTGGCCTCTGCCTCAGGCGCTAGAGTGGCTCTGCTCGCAACATGGTGATGCCCAGGATGGGCAGAGCATCGCCCTCTGGTGGGCAGAGCTTCGCCCCTGGTGGGCGTGCCAGGTGGATCCCGGTGGGGTGCATGCGGGAGTCTGTCTGACTGTCTCTCCCTGTTTCCAGCTTCAGAAAAATGAAAAAAAAATTACAGAATTATTTTAAAATTCTACTCTGGGAGAATATACTTTAGAATGCACGTATGAATTCTACCTCTGGGCAAGGTTTTATTCCATTATAAGGATTTTTTTAAATTGCCCATAAGACAATTCCTGTAGAAAATAATTCTCTGAGATATACTTTCTTTGAGTCACCAGGTATTCTCCCTTCCTTTGTTCTGTGATATTATTTACAATTCCTATTTTCTTGTTGTTTATTCATTACCAGAAAAGATCTAACAAAGATCCATAATTTGTCAATAAAGAGGGAATAGACTTTGCTTTGAACAACTAAAGTCTGTCCAATTGCCTGCTACATTAATGTGTATATTTCTTAGGTTATTTTTTTTTTTGTTTCTACTATAGATTCAAATAAAATTATTTTCCTGGTATAAATTGAGATTGTTTGCTATTGCAGCTGAATCATTCTGAATGTTTTGAGCTGATGAATTGCACATACACACAGGCTTGTACAGAATAACATTTATAGACCCCTATCAGGTCTCATTTTACCTTTGTTTTACCCCCGGACTTCTTCTCAAGGATGGAAGGTAGCATTGTAAGTAGCTCTTTTTGTTTTCTGTAGGCCCAGACCTTACGATCAGAACTGTAGGAGCAAAGGGTCTTTCCTCCTACCTAAAGATCGATAATGTGTTAGATTGCTTGTGGTATTACTTAGAGCAGGGGTCGGGAACATTTTTGGCTGAGAGAGCCATGAACGCCACATATTTTAAAATGTAATTTCGTGAGAGCCATACTACAACCCATGTATGTTATGCATTATCCAATAAAAATTTGGCATTGTTCTGGAGGACAGCTGTGATTGGCTCCAGCCACCCACAACCATGAACATGAGCAGTAGGAAATGAATGGATTGTAATACATGAGAATGTTTTATATTTTTAACATTATAATTTTTTTATTAAAGATTTGTCTGCGAGCCAGATGCAGCCATCAAGAGAGCCACATCTGGCTTGCGAGCCATAGGTTCACAACCCCTGACTTAGAGAGTTTTTGGAATGAATATTTAAATGAGTTTGATCCCTGGTAAGGGAAGATACAGGAATAGCTTGATATTCCTGTCTCTCTGTCTCTTTTATTCCCTGCCCCCTACTCCCCTCCACACACACAAAATATTTAAATCTGGTCCAATTGCTTTTGAAAAATTTTCTTTAGGTAACATCAGTAGAATGATCAAAAGGTTGAATTCTCGCCTGATCAGGCAGGGTGCAGTTGATTGAGCGTCGGACTGGGATGCGGAGGACCCAGGTTCGAGACCCCTAGGTCGCTGGCTTGAGCACGGGCTCATCTGGTTTGAGCAAAGCTTGGACTCAAGATCGCTGGCTTAAGCAGGGGGTTGCTCAGTCTGCTGAAGGTCCATGGTCAAGACACATATGAGAAAGCAAACAATGAGCAACTAAGGTGTCGCAACGAAAAACTGATGATTGATGCTTCTCATCTTTCTCTGTTCCTGTCTGTCTGTCCCTATCTATCCCTCTCTCTCTGTCTCTGTAAATAAATAAATAAATAAATAAATAAATAAATAAATAAATAAATTTTTAAAAAAGGTTGAATTCCCAGGGTCTTGTGAGTTCTTACTCTTCATTTTGTTTTCATAGTGGGAAGTTGGAGGGGCAGATGTACATTCTTTACTATTATCTAGTTGTTTTTTCAGCTTGAAATTTATTTATTTCATTTTATTTTTATGAATCATAATTATCTGGAACAATGGCCTCCATATTATATTTCTTTCATTCTCATGCCCTATTAAAAAGTTATGGATTCCTTATGAGTTGGCATACTTCTACCTATATTGATTTTTAAATAGAAAACATGATCACTGATTATTTCTCTATAAATAAACTCAATGCAATTAAAGGAGATAAGAAAGAAGATTATTTCATCTATTTCTGCTATAATAAACAATGTTAGATTAACAAAAACAGGAGTGTTATTATTAAGAAATTGTTGCCTGACCTGTGATGGCACAGTGGAAGAAGCTTCGACTTGGAAACGCTGAGGTCGCCACTTCCAAACTCTGGGCTTGCCTGGTCAAGGCACGTATGAGAGTTGAGGCTTCCCGTTCCCCCCCTTCTCTCTGTCTCTCTCTCTCCTCTCTAAAATGAAAAAAAAAATTGTTGCATTTGGCTATTAAAAATTTTACTATTTAATATATCATTGCAACTTTTCTAGGTTTCTTTCAAATGTCATGGGAAAAATTGAGAGAAACAACATAGTAAATAATTTCTTGCAAAGAACTCAGTGTTTTTATATTAATTATTCCAGTTCTTATTCATTTAATTGTGAATATTTTTTCTGATATATGTTAGTCTTAGTTTGCTGATGAGGAAATGAAAGTTGTAGCATACAGAGAAGCATATGTAAAGCTGGTTTGATCAATTATCAAGTGAGTTTATTTTTCTTGACACCTTTGTGGTTTAAATCACAACATACAATGTTAGGAAATGAGCACATTCAAGAAAGTACATTATGCTCCTAAAAATGATTGTTATTATTTTTTTAATTAGCAGCATAATTTTGTCTATGTAATGAGACAGTAATTCTCTAAATGCCTCTTAAGTGGCCTGAAAGAAAAGAGAAATTTCCAGCATGTCTTACTCCCAAGAGAACAATTTAAGCATTGCAAAATATTGGTCATCCAAGGGTAGCATTGCACAATTATGTGTCAGTGGTACTCTGTGACCTTCCTCACCTTCTGGAATACCAGACACATTCCTCTGTCAAAAGCAGTGCTTCACTATGGCTGAGCCATTTATCTGTTCAGCTGTGACAGTCCTTATGTTCTAGGATATATGCAATCTAATGTGCAGTAAAAAGTTTAAGGCTGTAAAAAGTTTAGAAGCCCCATCTAGATGAATATTTATGGCCTTCTCTGCATAGGAACTCACAAAAGATTATGTACCACTTAGGTTGGCTGCTCAGAAGACCACTTTCTCTTATGAAAGGTCATCCTGCTCTGATCTGAAGGAGAATATTCAAAAACCGTAGCAGTATTTTTCATATTGCTTTCCTGTATTAAGAAGCTTATATAAAGGCATCCAACAAACTACAACTTGAAGTTTTCTTTCAGGGTCTTCTTTCTTCCTGCTCAAATGAAAGGATAGTTAGCAAATCTGTACTCCCCAAACGAAGAACAAAGAATTAAATAAATAAACATGTTCTAATGTGAGATTTATAGAGGCCATAAGAGGACATTATTTTCTCTCTTTTTTTTTTTGAGAGGAGGGGAGATACAGAGACAGACTCCTGCATGTGCCCTGACCAGGATCCACCTGGCAACCTCCATCTGGGGCCGATGCTCTCCCATCTGGGGCCATGCTCATAACTGAGCTATTTTTAGCACCTGAGGCAGAGGATCCATGGAGCCATCCTCAGCATCTGGGCCAATGTGCTCAAATCAATTGAGCCATGGCTACAGGAGGAAGAGAGAAAGGGGAGGTAAAGAGGGAGAGAAGCAGATGATAGTTTCTTCTGTGTGCTCTGACCAGGAATTGAATCCAGGACTTCCACATGGCAGATCAGTGCTCTACTACTAAGCCAACCAACCAGAATTCATTTTCTTATATGTACCGGGACTAATGCTAGACCAAGTTATAATTTTGTTAACAGTCAAAAACAAAACATCAATTGAGAGGAGGAAAAGTAAAGTCCGAAACATTTGATTCATGGGTACCAAAGCTTAGTAGAACAATGTCAGGAACATGTGTGTTCAGTCCAATTGTTGGGATAAGATCTAAATCTGAGATGATTTAAAACTAAAATAAAATAAAAGTTTATTACTAAGGTTTTTTTTTTCTTTACTCCTTTAGCATCTGGATGTAAACTTCAGCAATCAATCTACCAGTTGTTACCAAAGAAAATTAATTCTAGAATTCATACTTCTCTTTGTAATATACTGAAGAGTTATGTGGGGGCCTGATTTTAATACTCTAATAGCAGGTGCATAGCATGTTTAATAATGCACAGTTATTTTCTAGGCATGTCATGATTCATGTAATTTTATTTTTTATTTTGATTAGTGAATTATTTATACTGCTCACAAAAATTAGGGGATATTTTATCGCTTCATATTCATTTTTGAAATAACCTTTAACTTTTGTGAGCAGTATATTAATTTCTCAGTTTTTTCCCGGTATAATCATGTTCTAATATCTTTACTAGAAATGACCCTGGTAGTAGAATTACAGGTTATTATCAGTTTTCACATTCACATTGCAAATTACAAGTTTACAATTCTAACTATTGTTGATATACTGAAAACAATTTATGGCTGTACCCAAACACCCAATGTGCTATTAAGGTTTATTCTTATTAAATATTAGAACAAAGTGGCAACTTGGAGCTTTGCCTTTATGTTCAATTTTTGGTTGTGGTGGGAACTTTACCATAGTAATCTTTATTTTCCCCTAAAATAAGCTTATTTCATTCACGTTCTTGGGTGATGAGAAAAAAACATTAGCTGATGAGCTAGTTGAAGTGAAACTATTTCCCTGACATATTTATACAGCTCCCAGAGATAGAGTCTTTCATTATTCTAATGGCTGCAATGTAGAATTGTCAGTCTCTATTAATTCTGATAAGTCAGGCAACAACTATTGTGGAACATCTGCTCTGTCTCTGGTTCTATTCTAGGCATTGTTTTGTGCTGTATGTAACATTGTCCTTCCTATATTCAAGAATCTCAAGAGGAAGCAGTAGATGTGTTAAATTATTTATAAAATAACTTCTTAAGTTTTTACAAGGCATTCAGATACTATTCTTTTTATTGGTTGTCTTATTTAACGACAAATATACTGACTTCATAATCTCGATGATTCTCATAAAAGGCGGTAGATTGTCTGGTCATCACCAGGGTGCTGTGACAGGGGACATTGCTCCTCAGTGCCACACAGTAAGTCAATGCTCAGGAAAAGACTACACCTTTCTCTCCCCCTTACTGTCTGAGAAACTTCCATTTGGTTCCAAATGAAAACCAAAATTATTTTCATCATGTTTTTCTCACATTCGAAACTTAAATAGTACTACATTTGTATGGGGATGCTTTTTTCCTTTATTTTTACTTTAGTTATTTTTAATTTTTTATCTTTTTCTTTATGTTTTTAAATTTTTATAGGGTTGAGACTAGTTTACATAATTATACAGGTTTCAGGTGCCCAATTCTACAACATATGTCTGTACACTATATTGTGCACAGACATCTCTTTTTTAATTAAATTTGTTGAGGTTACCTTGGTTAATAAAATCATACAGGATTCAAGTGTGCAGCTCAACAGCACATCATCAGCATCCTGCTGTCTAAGCTGCCGTTTTACCCATGTTAGGACCTATCACATCACAGTTGTGTGTGTGTGTGTGTGTGTGTGTGTGTGTGTGTGAGAGAGAGAGAGAGAGAGAGAGAGAGAGAGAGAGAGAGAGAGAGAGAGTGGGAGAGAGATGAGAGGGAGGGGACAGAAGAAACTCATAATTGTGCCACTTCAGTTGTTCATTGATTGCATCTCATATGTGCTTTTGACTGGAGAGCTCCAGCCAATCCAGTGACCCGTTGCTTAAGCCAGTGACCTTGGGCTCAAGCCAGCGACTTTGGGCTTCAAGCCAGGACCATGGGATCACGTCTATGATCCCATGTTCAAGCTGGCAATCTCGGGGTTTCAAACTTGGCTCCTCAACGTCCCAGTTGATGCTCTATCCACTGTACCACCACCCGTCAGGCTTAAATATTTTCTTGATAATGGACATTATTAGTTTAAAAATAACCCATCTTCTATATTTATGAATCTGAACAAATCTGATATTCAGCACTGATAACATTTTTTGTTGTTGATATAACTACTGATTACATCTGGAAGACTTGGATTAGGGCTAGAATAAACTAATGATGCCATGTGTCCTGGAAGCTTTGGAAATAAGTACCTCATATTTTAAAATAAAAATTGTTTACTATTATGTCAAGAATTGTGAAGGGTCTGAGATATTACCCAAGTTGCAAGCTAACGTAAGCCAGCCAGAGAGTGTCATAAATTCTAAGAGGAGACATACAATTTCTGGATCATATACAAAGGATTTTATTACTCATGGCACAGCAAGAAGCATAAGTTTAATGTTCACTTTGGTTCTCTTGGTCTCATCCTACCCCCAAATCACATGGGGCAACGTATAAACAGGCCTGTGTGGGTGTTGAACACCCTGTGAGTTTATATCACAACTGAAAGGCTTAAGAGTCTGCTAAAACAATTTGCCAAACCTTTGTCCTGAAGGGAGACATATTTACTTTCCTGGTCAAGAAAAACCTGCTCTCTGCTCTAGAAGGAGGTACTATTTCTGTCTTCCAATGCTGTATAAGCATCCTTGAAAAAAACATCCACAATAAAATCTTACACCATGGGCAAATGTCTCTTATTCAGCAAATTAGAGGTCTCAGAAGAATTGCAGCCAAACTTGAAAAATGTCAAAGATATTTTTATGTTTCATTATGGTTGTTGTTACAACCTAACTGCTATGATAGTAATATTTATCTATATTAATAACATTGATGTAGATCCATCAAAAGCAGTAAATATAAAAATGATAAAATTATCTTACTTTTCAAGCAATTGCTTATAATTTGTTATGAAAATGAAACTTTATATACTGTTATTATCTGTTTTTGAAAATTTCTACCTTTGTATTCAAAAATGTCCTTTAAAAATAACCAGCTACCGCCCTGGCCAGTTGGCTCAGCGGTAGAGCATCGACCTGGCATGTGATTCCCGGCCAGGGCACATAGAAGAAGCGCCCATTTGCTTCTCCACCCCCTCCTTCCTTTCTGTCTCTTCCCCTCCCACAGCCAAGGCTCCATTGGAGCAAAGATATCCTGGGCGCTGGGGATGGCTCCTTGGCCTCTGCCCCAGGCGCTAGAGTGGCTCTGGCTGCGGCAGAGCGACGCCCCGAGGGGCAGAGCATCGCCCCCTGGTGGGCAGAGCGTCGCTGGTGGGCGTGCCGGGTGGATCCCGGTCGGGCGCATGCGGGAGTCTGTCTGACTGTCTCTCCCCGTTTCCAGCTTCAGAAAAAATACAAAAAAAAAAAACAACCCAAAAATAAATAAATAAAAAATAACCAGCTACCTATGTATATTTGAAACCATGTTTAAAATAAGCTTGGAAAATTAGCCTATTTGCACTTATTCCATGATGATATAAATATCACTTGAAAAACATTTAAGCTCTAAATAGACTTAAAGGTCTTATATCAAGATTGATTGTTAAATATTATTTAGATATATCTATATCTTTGATGTGGAGTGGGTTGTTCCATGAACAATAAAACAAACAAAAAAACAAAGCTTTCTAAATTGGTGGGATTGTTATCAGAAAAGAACCAGTGTTTTTTTGATTTTTCAATCCTTATGATATGAAACAATAGTATTGGCATTTTTTAAAGTCAGCTATAGAGAGAGTAGAGAAAATCTTAAAGCTGGACTTACATGAAAGAGTAAGCTGATTACATTCCACATTAGTTTTCTTATCGACTGGCATTAAAACAAAACTCCAAGAAACTGTTAGGGTTAATAATTATAGAGAAAAAAATTAATCAACTACTATTTGTTAAATGCCCAGTTCAAAACTGAGCTTTTATGGATTCAAAAGAAAAAACTGTATTACCCTTAAAAATATTAGTGTCTAGGCCCTGGCCGGTTGGCTCAGTGGTAGAGCATCGGCCTAGTGTGCAGGAGTCCTGGGTTCGATTCCTGGCCAGGGCACACAGGAGAGGTGCCCATCTGCTTCTCCACCCCTTCCCCTCTCCTTCCTCCCTGTCTCTCTCTTCCCCTCCTGCAGCCAAGGATCCATTGGAGCAAGGTTGGCCCGGGCACTGAGGATGGCTCTATGGCCTCTGCCTCAGGCGCTAGAATGGCTCTGGTTGCAACAGAGCGATGCCCCAGATGGGCAGAGCATCGCCCCCTGGTGGGCATGCTGGGTGGATCCCGGTTGGGCGCATGCAGGAGTCTGTCTGACTGCCTCCCCATTTCCAACTTCAGAAAAATACAAAATATATATATATAATTATATATATATTAGTGTCTAACTGAGTGGACTTGAAGTTCAAAATAAGGAATATGTGCATATTATTCGTGATCAGTGCTGCAGATTTTGAGAGAGAAGCTTGATCCTAGAGACAGTCAGACATATCTCAGGGTGCACTTTTGCTTTCTTGTGATTCCCATCCTTACTCTCAGTGGCCACCATAAAAAGTCACGTTAGTGTTGAATGGGAGACATTTTTCATTTTCACATTGTTGTCATTCTCTATTTTGGACTATAACACACACAACACAATATGCATTTCTTTCAAGTGACCTTACAGAAATGACATTATTAGAGAAATTGCTGCTACAACATTTTTTTTAAATGATTAAACAAGAGGAAAAATGACTGATAGTTTCTATACACAGTGTCTGCTTATGAAGAGGGAGGGGACAGAAGAAACAGGATTACCTTTGTTCTGAGTATTTCACTTACCATTCTAATTACTTTTTACCCCCGAGGCCTTAAATAAGGACCTGAATTTATAAGGCAGCTTTTTTTCTGCTGGCCCCACAAGCCCAGATGCTGTGCTCACTGCATAATTCTCTGAAGCAGATTCTCTGCAGTTATGGTTCAAGAGGCACATCCTTCTTTCATTCTTTGCAGCAGGAAAATACAAAGATTAAGAGAGTGCTGACACAAAGTGTTCTGGAAATGCAACACTTTTCCCCCCCTCAATATCTCTTATTACTGAAGGGTATATAAGATTTGTGATAGTTCATCAGTCCAAACCAGTTACCCAAAATAAAGTTTAAAGCCGTTATAACTCAACTGGAAAGATCAGCTTCTTTCTTTTCCTGTAAACCAGTTTTTAATATTTTAATGCCTTTTTTAGACTGTGAAACACACATCATTTACTTTAACCATTGCCACATGTTCCCTTCTCTTTCTAGACTCCACTGAATCCTCTCAAGGAGAACAGAGAATAGTAACACTTTCAGTTTGTGAATAAATTCCAATTAATGGAATTCCTAACATTTAAAGGACATGAAATATATGGAGAAAAACACTGAAGAGAACTTG
This sequence comes from Saccopteryx leptura, assembly GCF_036850995.1. Classification (NCBI taxonomy): domain Eukaryota; kingdom Metazoa; phylum Chordata; class Mammalia; order Chiroptera; family Emballonuridae; genus Saccopteryx; species Saccopteryx leptura. The sequence continues at coordinate 24,782,109 of NC_089509.1, read as the reverse complement.
GATATATAATGAGATAGTTTTGATTAACTAAATACTTCCTTGAATACTTAAACAGACCTGAGTTCTTCTCCCACTTACAGACTCACAAAGTAAACACAGCTCCCCTGCTGTGTGCATCGCACTGTCATTAATTTCTGGCATACTTCTCTATAAGATGGATGTAGTGAAATTCTTTACCAGGCCTACCTTATATCATGATCAGTTGAAATTCTGAATGAGAGCCCTTAAAAAGTAAACCTATGCCCTGGCCAGTTAGCTAATCCATTAAGAGGATTATTCTGTAACAAGGTTGTGGGTTCAATCCCCTGTCAGGGCACACAAAGGAAGCAACCAAAAAATGCATGACCGAGTGGAACAACAATGCTTGCCTTTTCTCTCTCTTCTCTCTCCCTTGCTCTCTCTTTCTAAATATCAATAAAAATCAAGCCTGGCCGGATAGTTTGATTGGTTGGAGCATCGTCCCAGAGCATGGAGGTTGCCGGTTTGACTCCCTAGTCAGGACACATACAAGAGCAGCTGATGTTCCCTTCTCTCTTTCATCCCTTCCTCTCTAAAGAAAATAAAAAAGTAAAACTACAAATTCAATATAAATATCATATGGCATGTTATTATTGTTGCTATTATTATTTTGGCTAGAGTGTTTAAACAAATCTTTAAAAACTTTAGTAAAATAATTATTGTCAGAAAAACTTAAAATTTTTTATTGCCAATGATTGTCACTACAGTGGCTAACATGTTTTCATATTTTCTGTAAAATGAAATATATCAGTACTTAGAGATAAAAACATTTATACATCAATGAACTGAATATAACAAGTAGTGTTCATACAGCTCTTTTTTTTTAACCCTAGTTAATCCAGGAGAAGTGTTATTACCTCAAATATGTAAAGCTGGGGAATTTCGCTGCAAAAACAGACACTGTATCCAAGCTCGGTGGAAATGTGACGGCGATGATGATTGTCTAGACGGAAGTGATGAAGATGCAGAAAATTGCTGTATGTTCTTCTTCAAGTAATATTAAATCTCCCTGACACTTTGAGTATGTGAACTATGAAAATAGTTTGTGAAAATTTAAAAATGTTTTTGGTGCAGATTGAAGTTTTTGTTTGTTTTGTTTTGTTCTCTCAGCCATCCATTTAGTTAGAGATTAGACCTTAGAGTGCCTCCTTTGTTTAGTTTTGAAGAACTGGTTGTCTCATTCTTCCCCATCTTTAATGTTATAATTTTGGTTGCTCCAAAAGTTATCTCCTTTCTTATTTGTTCAATTAGCGCCACCACACCATTGTCAGAATGTGCAAATTTCTGAATTTTAGTGTGTGTGCAATCAATTTAAACACCCTCAAGACAGAATTACAGGTACAGAGGGTCTCGATTCAGCCCATTATTTCTTGGCAGGTAAGACTTGCAGAAGATCCAAGGAGACAGACATGGGTTTGGAACATCTTATTGCCTAAGTTGACTGGCTCAGCTCACGGTAGAAAACACATATAGGATACTCAGAAATTAAAGCTTTTATTTTTCTCCTGTTTGGCTTCTTTTTAGTAATTTATCATTTGCTGCAATAGAAATAACTCCATGTTTTTGTAGGGCTATGGAAATGACCCACATACACAGAAGGAAAACATTTTGAAAACCACAGAAAATAATGTTTTGAGAATATATTTGATTATAGTCACTACCTGAATGGTTTTGAGTGATAAACACATTTTTATATAAAGTGACAGAGGTGTGTACTGGACATATATATCTTTCTTCTCTTGAGGAAAGTGATAAACACATTTTTATATAAAGTGACAGAGGTGGGTACTGGACATATATATCTTTCCTCTCTTGAGTTGACTTAAATATATTTAAATGTTTCTTTCACTTAAAGACATGTCCAGGGTTAAGTGGCTGAATTAACTGTGAGTTAATTAATGATTCTCTGTTTTTCTTTTCGTTTTTTTTTAAATCAGGAACATAAATATAAAGTTTTAAGGATCCATTGTTAAGAATTAACATCTTAATATAGTCTGTGCATCTATTATGAAACTATCTATCCTTTGGTATAAAACCCCAAGAATATGGACTTTAAAAATTTTTTTTGAATTTTGCATAAATACATAATACATCAATTGTCATTAACACATAAAGATAGCACTGCTTTCTTTTAATTTTTAATCGTGAACTCTGAATGCAACTTTATACATTCTATTTCAAACCTATTAATAGCTATACTGTAAAGTGTGAGCCTACAAATATAATACTAAATAGCTGATAAAATTAGCCAAAAGGTTTGGAGTGGAAGGAGCATTTTTATCTGAGTAAAGGGTGTTTTTTTTCTACTTGTTTATACAGAAATTATGTATTATTTATTGATTAAATTAATTGCCTCATTTCTTCAGACTCGCTGTGTATTAATGGTTTTAATGAATGCTCCCTCCATATCCACTTTCCATGTAATCAGTGCCAGTGCAGAGCTCAAATATTTCATAAGAATAGTCATGCTTTAATCCTTTAGTTCCATGCTACTGTCTGTGAAATCCTTCTTTCCATCAACTAACAAACTTGTTTCCTTTATGAATATACAGGTGCATAACAATTGTACTGTGAATTGTAGCGTTACAGTTACTCGTCAGTATTTTTTTCTTATTTTCATCATGTTCTACCTCATTACCTGAGGCTATATCATGGGCTTTTCCTGGAGTCTTCTAATTGACTCATGGTCCAAATTCAATTCTATCAATAAATCTCTCTTTCATCTTCTGAATAATTAATTTTTCATATTTATCTCCTCTCAATTTTTACTAGCTAAATTAGGCTCATATCTTAGATTACAAGTTACTGCTATTATTCCTACCAGAATTTCTCCCTTAACTAAAGCCCCCTTTTCACACTGGTTCCTGAATGGCGTTTATATACTGAAATATAATTTTGATATTTGAATAACTGTATAATCCAGAAGTTAAATTCTAAAATTCATTGACTCACATATTAAGGCACTTCCTGTTCTGTCTCAGCTTTACATTTTTAGCCTTAAATGTCTGTCTAGCATCCACTTAACCTCTTTGTCCTTATCAAGTTGAACTACAAGTAGATCTCCAAATTATGTTATTTTCTCTTCTCTGTGACATCGTTCTGTTTCTAGCTATAGAATTTTCAATCATTTTCCATTACTTCCATAGATGTCTTTTTGAACACCAAAAAAGTGTCCTCAATATAGCTCAGTTGGAGTTAAACACCTCCGGTATATGTATATATCCCTTTACTTTGGTAGTATACACAGAAAGTTGCAATTATATGCTTACTTATCTGGTGGTTCTAATAGATGAATTTGTTTGTGAGGAGACACATTATGTGTAACATCTTTTTTTGAATGTAGCAAAGCACCTAGTGTATGGACAAATAAGTGACTAAATAAACAGGGCAGCAAAAACCTGATTATCCCTGGACTGCTTCCTGCAGTATGGTGTCATCTCTAAAGCATTTCAGTAATTCTGAGCAGCATTATATTTCTGGGGTCCCATGAATATTTAAGAATATATAATTTATTTCAAAAGATTATTTTAGATATTAAGTGCTCAGAAGCTTTGACCTTAATTCTGTTATCACTCTATTTCTTTAACTTTTCGACTCCAGTTCACAAGATTATGGATTATATCTGCTTCTTCATTTTGAACTCTGCTTTACATCACTGATGAAAGTTGCAAAGGCCCTTGATCAAGCTTCAATGAAATGCTTACACATAATCTTGGTACTTTAAGATGTTGACCTGCTAATATATTAGATGACTTTTAATCTCATGAGTAGCTATTCTTGCTAAAGTTCCTAAAGTGAGCAGAAAATGTTAGTATGCTCAAATGCCAGAAGACATAAAACTTTTCCACATTTTAAGACATACAGATGAATTAAAATTTTCTAGAAATTGATAAAAATCAATTTATCACCAAAGCTACTTTAAAGAAATAGTGTTTTGTAGAAACTGACTAAAAAGGCACATATTTGCAATGCAACAGCATGGTAAAATAGCTATTTCTTTTTTAAAATCTAAGTAAAATTAATACCAAAATATATCTTTATTATACACAAGTGCAACTACTGAGCTTTAGAAAAATTATTTATAAGGAATGTGGAAGTTTTGAAACAAATATTGAAGAGGATACCAATTCAGTTAGGAATTTAGCCTCCAGAATGCAGTAACAGTAATCACACGAGGTTAACTTGAAGTTGTTCTGTTGTGCTTAGAGTGTGGAGGTTTAATGCTTAACTGTGTACAGCTTCCCCTATGCAGATTGGTCTTGTCCTTGGTCTATATTGTGGTTGCATGTTTGTTTATACTAAGATGGAAAATATTTATCATTTTTGTTATTAAAATTTTCAGGATTTCATATTCAGCCAATTCTAGGTCATAAGTGATGCATTCCCCCCCCCCCCCCGTGTTTTACTTCTAGTACAAGAAACATTAAACAAAGCATAACAAAAATAGGTCTATTAAATATTTCAAGAACTCCTTGAGTAAATGTGTGATTTAAAAGAAAATTTTTTTTTTTTTTTTAGAAATATTTTTGATCTATGTGATTTAATTGTTTGATAACTCTTTGTTTAAATGCTTTTGGTACAAATATTCTGAAATTGAGTCATTTTTTGTGTTAAGGTCTTGAAAAACAAAGAGGTGATACAATTGATTTTAGTGAAGATATAAAAAATAAGTATGTTTATATGATATGAGATTGAATCACTTGATGTCTTCTATAAAATTATTACATTTTAACAGAGCCTAGAATATTAATAGATTAACAAATATATAACACTGAATGAATGAAGCTATGCTATTTATTTTACTCTAATATCATAATTACTGTAATTTTTCATAACTCCTACTTAAAATAATCACAATTTTGTCCAGTTTTTTGTGAATAAAATTTCTTCTCCTTTCCTTTCACCTCTACCCTAGTCAATCATAGCTGTCCTGATGATCAGTTTAAATGCAAGAGTAATCGCTGTATCCCCAAGCGATGGCTTTGTGACGGAGCTAATGATTGTGGGAGCAATGAAGATGAATCCAGTGAAACCTGTGCAGGTAAAGATTTGCTTAGATTTATATATAAATCTTTCCCAAAGTTAGTCTTCATAAAAGTGCAGGTCAATGCTTTGAATTAAAGTGACTTTTCCTAGTGCTGGTCATTGGATTATTGGAGTAGTAAATGAATTCAACATTTGATGCCAAAAAGCTAGAATACAAATTATCTTTTACTTAATCTTTGGGTATGACGCTACTTTCCAAAGTAATTTGGCACATTTTCTATCCATATGGGTTGACTGGCGGTACACTACTTGGACAAGACTTGTCCCTGCTAATTCTTATTTGGTAGTGGAGGTTGAGGTTTTTTAGCATGCTGTGATGTAGGCCACTCATGAAGAGGGCTTCCTTTTTTCTTACCTTGAAAAAATTAATTTATGTATTTTATTTAGTCTGCTGTAGAATTGCTCTGTGAATACTGTTATGTTCCTGGAACATTATTTATATGAGACAGGATTTTTTTTTTCCTCATGGAGTCTCCACCGCTAAGTCTATTTATATTTCCATATACTGTACTGTATCCCATTGTAATAAATCATTGAAGCCCTGTCCTGAGTCTTGTTGAATGGGAATATGCAGTTTATGGTAAAGGTTACAACAGAGTTCTGGAAAAGTCAATGTTAGTCAGATAAATATTGAAAAGTAATACTGACTTGTAGGAGTCCTGTGCTTCTCTTTAAACGATGAAGAAGTAGTATATGCAATGTATTGATGTGACCAGTAAAAGCTGATTTTTATACCCGGCAACTTCAAAACATATCAATGTCTTACCTTCTCTGTTTGACAACATAAGCATTTCTGAATAATTACTATAACACAGTAGTGAAAACTCACGAGGAAGCATATGCAGAAAAGAGCCAGAGGTCAAGAAGCATGGTTTGAACTCTTGGTTTTTCTATTTTTTTTTTCTTAGAAAGACTAGTACCTCTCTGCACTGTAGTTTACTCATATATTTCTTTCAGTTATGTAAGAATATGAATTAATAAGAAATTGTTTTCAAAGAGCTTTTTATCATGTACTAAATAACAAGAACAAAACAGTGACCATCCCATAATTCTAACCTCCATAGTGACATATTTGCTGAAGCTAATTAGTCTCTTGACCCTTGATCAAAATATCAGTTACTCTAATATTTTAGAGTTACTGATTATTTGCAAGATGATATGTGTGTCTTATAAGGTTGTTGTACAGAAGACATTCTGCTAGAACAAGGTCCCCTAAAGACCCTGTGGTCCTGGGCCTCAGCCTTCAAGTCTATCCATTTCAGAGATGAAGGCAAGAGAGGAGAATTTAGGGGAAAATCAATCCATGAGTTCTTTCTCCAAGGCCATTTCTCCTTTTACCAAACTATATTATTCTGAGGATTAGCTAAAATTTTAGGTGTGGTCAATTTAACTTTGGCCGAGTTGCCTTGACAATATGACTATGGTTTACAATGAAACATCTTTCTAAGCTAATGCAATTATTATTCTTTTAAGGTTAAGGTTCAAATCAGAGACTATGCTTTATTACATCCTAAATGGATAGGTCTGCTTTCACCTAAAAATAAAAGGCATTGTTGACTTAATTTATAATACCATGTATTCTTTATTTCTGTTAGATTTTTAAAGTCTGCTTGATTCTACATGATTTTTAAAGTATTTTGGATTGACTAGCATCTTGTAGTAGCAAAAATTGAAAATGATACATATGATAGCAAATAAAGCAATCCATCTTAATTAGTAAGTTTTCTGACTCTCCAGGCCTGTAGTCCACTAGGAAAAACTCATAATGTGCTTACACCTCAAGTGTGATATATGATATTAAGCGATGGCAGCACTTTAAATACTTCCCTCAGGACTAGATCTTCTTATCAGTATGTTAATGACCAGTATTTTGATCATTGTACATCTCAAAAAACTGAATGAAAAGAAGAAGAAAAAATAACTGTGGCTTTTAGCTTTGAAAACTAAGTATGCTATTATCTTACAATGTATTTCCATTTTGTTTTACCAAAATAAAAAATAAATAAGTCACATAACGTATCATCTTGGAAAAAATATGGTAAATTCATTAGCTAGTTTTCCTGGTTGAGTCATTTCTACAAATTTCTCAGTATAGGTTTATACATGGACTTGTATCCTAGATAAAGATTTCCAATAGGAAGATTATTTTGTAATTGAATCCACTTTTCTTAGCCTTAAGCACTGTGACAACTTTATATCTAAAAGAAATTCCTTTCCTACCAGAAGCTAATTTTATATTATTTTTTCTTTGGGATTTCTCCCTCATGAATCTACTAATTCAATAATATTTATCATGGCACTAGATATAAAATAAGACAAAATATACATACACTTTTCTTTAAGAAGCTAAGAGTAAAGATGGGGAGAATGATATATGATCAGGTTACTCTAATGCAGCGGTTCTCAACCTGTGGGTCGCAACCCCGGTGGGGGTCAAACGACCAAAACACAGTGGTCGCCTAAAGCCATCGGAAAATACATATTTATTATACAATACATTTTTACAATACATTTTTAAATAAAATATGTATTTCTGATAGCTTTAAGTGGCCCCTGTGTTTGGGGTCATGACCCACAAGTTGAGAACCACTGCTCTAATGCAATATTCAAAGTGCTGAGTTGAACCACATATGAGCACATAAGAAGAGCAACTCATTTAGTTTTTGGCTATCCTGAAAGAAGTGATGTCCAATAAAGGCTTTTAAAAGAAAAGCATAAGAATAATGCTTAAATAACAATTCAAGTTATTTGATTTGAAAAAAATAAGTTCTTTGATAAAACCAAATATTGTGGGAGAAAAACTCATACACTCTTGGTGATTTTCTACATTGGAACACAATTTAGCCAAATCACATAAATGTGTAGATTTTCATGCCTTCAGATATGCAATTCCAGTTTTAGGTTTTTAGTCTAACTCCTTGTTCACAAGGAGACATGAAGAAGAATTCCATTGCCCTAATGCTGACAATACTAAAAATATAAAGACAACCCAATGCTCATAACAGAATAATGGATAGGTATATGGTGTTATATTAACACAATGAAATGCTATTCATATTTAAGATGAACAAACTAGAATTCAGTTATCAACAATAATGAATTACAAGAACAATTTTAAATAAAAAATAAGTTGCCAAATATAAACAGGTTAATACCATTTCTATGAAGAATAAAAATTCAAAATCAATTTTATATATGCTTACTGATTTATAAATCAGTAAGAATAAGATGAAATGTATGTTTGGAAATGGAAAAAAATTCAGGATTGACACTATCTCTAGAAAGAAAGAAAGAAAGAAATCAGATGAGATTGAAAAAGATTACATAGGGGACCTCAGATATAACTATAATATCTCTTTTTTTTTAAGTAAAATAAAAATCTGTAGCTAATATAGAAAAATATATTAAGCTCTGATATAACAGTATAATGGCAAACAAGTATTATTTATGTCACTAGCTATACTTTTCTAAGTTATAGAAATATTTTACGAGAAAGTAAAAAGACTGATCAGCATAGCTGAAGAGGGTGAAGTGGAGCAAGGACAGAGGGGTGGAGAGTGTGCCTAGAAGGGGGAAGAGAAGGTCCATGGTTGCCACGAAAGAGTTAGCAGCCAGGGGCTTAGTTATTGTTCTTTGTCAGCATAAAGCATAGTTTTGTCTACTTATGAAGGAGACCCAGAAGAGAATAAATAATGATGGAAGGAGACTTGACTAGTGGTAAATATACAATAAAATGTACAGATGATGTGTTGTAGACTTGTTCACCTGAAACCTATATAATTTTTTTAGCGTCACCACAATAAATTCTATTAAAAAAAGATGCAAAGTAGTTACTTTAATTCTTTTTTCTTCTTATCCTAACCATGACAGTCTTGGAGTCAAACCTAGGTGATTTCAAACCTGAGTTTTCCCATAACTCAGTACTTTGGTTAGATTACATAAAATCTGTTCTCACTTCCCCCTCATATTTTGACTAAATTTAAACTAGTCAATATAGTTGCAATAAGAAAATCTGGTGTGCTAAAGAAAATCGGATGTTGTTTTAATAGATAAAGAATGCATTTTGGCATAACATTGGTTTTGATTAAAATGCAGCAAAAATAAGCTAAGGGTTAGGAATAATGTATTAACCTCTGTTCTCCTTCTTCTTGTTCCTGTGCATTATGGGATTTCTCACTGTCACATGGCTGCATAAAAAGCATAAATAGTGATGGGTAAAGAATTCACATTGTGACATCGAATTTCTGATTCTCTGCTAGATAAACAATTCCACTGAGAGGTGTAAATTTCCTCTTCATTAGAGCAGAGTTTGTTACAAAATTCCAGTCCTCTGGGGCAGCTCTACTAATCTCACTTCCAAACTGATTTAGAGCTGCTAGGAACAGAAACTGAAAGCATGAAGGTTGTGTCTTCTTGCTACAAATCAAATGATTACAAAGAGCTAATTTAGTCAATGTGATTATATCATATAGGCAGACAGTACTTGTAGATTTACTCAATGAAACATCTTTCTCACCTGAAACTGGTTCAATTTTCTCAGTAAGCTAAGCAGCTCATTTTCTCTAAGATTAAAACAGAAAATGAATTTATATATTTTCAAGGCATACTATCCCTCAATGATTAGCTGGTAAATTCACTCTGCAGTAATAGTTCTTACCAGTTTTTCACGCTTTAGAGTTAATGAGGTGACACAAATTTCAACACTATCACATTGTGGGGTAAGTTTATCAGGAATGCTTTATCATTGTCCTTCCTAATCACCACAGCTTTCCTAATGAAAAAAAAATGTCTCAGAAAAGTTTAGAATAAATCTGAAGGACCAGACAAGAATACATGGGTCCTCGGGTTACAACAATCTTGAAATACGACGTTTTGAGTTTATGACACTCACTCCCATAAAAGCTTAAAAAAATTAAGATGTGAGTGTTTCAGCTTATTCCATTAGTGTTGTACTTATGGACCATGTGGGTGAACTAGTTTGGTTGTGCACTGTGGAAGAATACACAGTAATGTGGAATACGAGTGAGGAAGTTGGTGTCCCACAGTAAGCTTACCTAAGCCATTTCCAACTGTTAAAAGTGCAAACATTCTATTTGTGTTGTGTGTGTTTCGATTTACATCAAAATTCAGGTCACATTCACATGACTGTCGTAGAAATGGAACTGTGTCATAATGTGAGGTCCCGTGTTCGGTGGAATAAAAACACCAAATAAAAGAATATTGTATTAGAAAATTTAATATATTCTTACTATTTGTCAATTAGAATTTAAGAGAGATAAAAATCTGTGAAAATTTTCTTTGTGCGTGTGTGTGTGTGTGACAGGGAGATAGACAGAGAGGGACAGATAGGGACAGAGAGACAAGAAGGGAGAGAGATGAGAAGCATCAATTCTTCATTGCAGCACCTTAGTTGTTCATTGACTACTTTCTCATATGTGCCTTGACTAGGGGTGGTGGGCTACAGCAGAGTGAGTGACCCCTTGCTCAAGCCAACAACCTTGGGCTTCAAGCCAGCAACCTTTGGGCTAAAGCCAATGAGGCCATGTATATATTCCTGTACTCAAGCTAGTGAGCCCACATTCAAGCCAGATGAGCCCATGCCCAGGCCAGCAACCTTGGGGTTTTGAACCTGGGTCCTCCGCATCCCAGTCCTATGCTTTGTCTACTGCACCACTGCCTTGTCAGGCTGTGATAATTTTCTTTAAGAAAACAAGAATTACTGAATAAATGGAATAAGTAGAGGAGTAGGGAAGAAAGGAGAGCTAATGAAAAAGTTAAGAGAGTAAAAAGAGGTAGGAAGAGAGAAAGAAAAGAGAAAGTGAGGAAGGGAGGGAAGAGGGGGAACAAGAAAAAGCAGGAGGAAAAAGGAAAGAAAATAATAATTGATAAAAAGAAAAACTATCATTAAATTTATCTTAACACTTAAAAGTTAAAAAGTATTTACTTCAACCAGTGAAACAATACAGACACATGTAAAAAGAAAACTATTAATCTTTCTTATACCTCTATGCCCTCTGTTTCCCATCAAGTAAACTAATGCCAGCAACTTCCTTATTCTCTAGGTTGATAAAAATATTTGCATTTTTTTTCAAGTAGACATAATTTTATTAAAATTACCTAGGAATTTTGTTGATTTAAATTAAATGTTAGAATAATTTAACAAAAGATCTGTATAATTAGCCAAGTAAGACAACACAGAAATATTTAATCCTACTTAAAATTCAACATTAAAAACTTTAGGAACATACATGTTTGTTGGGATACTAAAAATCTATTAATACAAATTAAGCAGTATGTAAAAAGGAAAAATCTAATATTACATAACATTTTGATTTAGGATTCTTATTTACATAAGCAAAGCAAAATATATAGTGTAATAGTTTTCCTGGTATTCCTAAGTATAGACACTGAGAATAGGAATGATATTTTCAATCAAATATATCAAATCAAGCAGTATTTTTAAATTTTGTTGAATAATATTTTCAGTATTTACTAATAAAGTATATACATCTTTAAATTTCAGTTGTATTTTGCTTAAAATAACTAGTATATAACTTTAAAGAAATTACTTTAAATAACCTCTAAAAACCTAATTTATGGAAACTCATTGGACCCTGGCCAGCTAGCTCAGCAGAAGAGTGTCAGCCCAGTGTGTGGAAGTCCCAGGTTCAATTCCCAGCCAGGGCACACAGGAGAAATGTCCATCTGCTTCTCCCCCTTTCCCATTTCCTTTCTCTATATTTCTCTTCCCCTCCCACAGCCAACACTCTATTGGAGCAAAGTTGGCCCGGGCACTGAGGATGGCTCTGGCTGCAGCAGAGCAACACCCCATATGGGCAGAGCATCACCCCCTAGTGATGGCATGCCAGGTGATCCCGGTCAGTCACATGTGGGAGTCTGTCTCTTTGCCTCCCTGCTTCTCACTTCAGAAAAATACAAACAAACAAACAAACAAACAAAAACAAAACAAAACAAAAAAAGACTCTTTGGACCATTTAGATATCAAGAAATAAATGCATTGATAATGTGGAAAATGATCAATTCTGACTACATCATTAGAAGCTAGTTTTATCTCGAAGCTATCGTTGTGTAATCATTGTTATTAATCTTATATCTAGGTGATTAAAATTTTCAAACAGAGTATCTCACTAACATTTGAGATAGTCTTCAATTTTTTTCTTCTTGGTTACAGTAAAAGTTTTCTTGGTTTACTGGCAAACACTATACAAAATTATTATTTTGAATTAAAAGTTGAATGAAATTAAATTCAACCATTTATCTATAAGCATGTGCCATGGAAATGAATTCATAGTTTTATTTATGGAAGTGTGTGAGGATTAGTGTTGTCATTTAGCAGTCAGTTGAATTGAAGGGCAAAGCATGTAAACTTTAGAGAAAAGCAAGCTGGCATTGTTATAAATTTAATAAAAATTTATTTTAAAAATATTTTATCTAATAGAGCAATATAATACCTTGTATGTAAAGGAGATATTGAATGGTTTATTTTATCTTTGCTGTTGTTTAAAAAGCCTCCAAGTTTATTCTTTGTGAATTAATTGATCATCCTAGCTAGAACATGCCAGGTGGACCAGTTTTCTTGTGGAAACGGGCGCTGCATTCCAAGAGCATGGCTGTGTGACAGGGAGGATGACTGTGGTGACCAGACTGATGAAACGGCATCTTGTGGTAAGTTGTGAATGAACCGTGGTGTTAGTGGAGACTTAGTCAGGTGGGAGATTCTACCCACTATAATCTCTTGGGGCCTATGTGTATCTTTTCATGATAACTTTAGAATATATCATATTCATGAGGCAGTATCATTTCCTTGGCTAAAGTAAATGGATCTAAACATAACAGATTTTATTAAGAAGTGGTTATTATAAAGCAAACATGACATTGTCTAATGATTGTTATTAGTCTTATGATTAAAATTTTCAAATACAGTATCTCACTGAGTGACATTTGGTAAAAATAATGATGTTACTTGTTAGCAATCATGTACTATATTTTTAGAGCAATAAAAATACATACTAAAGTTATATAGTTGATAAATCATATCTGTCATTTTTTAAATATATGATTCTGAAGGAAAACCATTATTAGTTTAGGAAATTGTATTAATGGTAAAATTTATAGTCACTTTCCTTTGATCCTCCTACTTTTAAAAACAATAAAAATTTATTGTTACATAAAGTTAGTTTAATTACCCTTATTTGTACCCAAATATCAGCATATTTTATTATCATTTATCAATATAATGTATACAGTAAGAGAATGAACCAGATTTTCTTAGAGATGTGCTTTATTTCAGGCATAGCTGTGGATTTATAAAATAACTATGATGAAACATATATAACACATTCTTAGGACATTTATTAAAAAAACACAATTTATATCTATATATTTTTAGTCATTTAACCTCATATTATAATATATTTTATAGGAAACAAATTTTTCTGTTTAATTATCTCTTAATTAATTTTTACTTATACTTAAGATCCTGTAGATATTTTGGTTTGTAATATCTGAATAAATATTTAAATTAAGTATATAGTACAATTTAACATTTTAAAGAGTACAGTGTTAGTGTTCAAGAAGAGAGTGATAAAGAATCAAACACAAAATTAATTGTACATGTTTTGACATTCCATATTATTTTTATATTAGTTTCAGGTGTACCAAATAGTCATTAGACTATCACATAATTTACATTGTGGTTCTCCCGATATTTCAGGAGCCCACCTGGCACCATACATACTTATTAAAATATTATTGACTATCTTTTCTATGCTATACTTTTTATCAACATGACTGTCTGTGACTACCAATTTGTACTTCTTACTCCCTTCACCTTTTCCACCCAGCCCCCTAAACCCTCTTCCCTCCAGCAGCCATTAGTCTATTCTCTGTCTCTGTGAATCCCTTTTTGTTTATTTGCTTGTTTTGTTCTTAGATTCTGCATATAAATGAAATCATATGGCACTTGCCTTGATCTGTCTGACTTACTTCATTTAACATAATACACTCTAGATCCATTCATGCTGCCACAAATGGTACAATTTTAATTTTTATGGCTGAGTAATATTCCATTGTAAATATGTACCACACTTTCTTATCCATTCTTCTGTTGTTGTACCCTTGTGTTGCTTTCATACCTTGGCTATTGTAAATAGCAATGCAGTGAATGTAATGGTGTATGTGTTCTTTCAAATTAGTGTTTTGCATTCCCACCAATGATTCATAAGGGTTCTCTTTACTCCATTCTCATGAATACTTGTTGTTTGTTGATTTATTGATGATAGCCATTTGGAGAGGTGTGAGGTGTTATTGTGGTTTTTATTTGCATTTCTCTGATTAGTGATATTGACCATCTTTTTCTAGATTTATTGTCCATCTGTATGTTTTATATGGAGAAGTGTCTATTCAGGACATCTGTCTACTTTTTAATTGGATTGTTTGTAGTTTCTGGTGTTGTTTTATAAGTTTTTTTATAAACTTTGGATATTAAACTCTTAACAAATATGTTATTGGTGAATAAGTTCTCCCAGATTTCCCTGCACAATTTATTGAAAAGACTATCTTTACCCTATTGTATGCTTTTGCCTCCTTTGTCATATATTAATTGACCATATAAGTAGGAGTTTATTTCTGAGATCTCTATTCTGTCTGTTTATATGCCAGTACCATGCTGTTTTGATCACTATAGCCTTGTAGTATAGTTTGATATCAGGTGGCAAGATACTTCCAACTTTGTTCTTTTTTCTAAAGATTTCTTTGACTATTTGGCATCTTTTTTTTTTTTTTTTTTTTTTTTTTTTTTTCATTTTTCTGAAGCTGGAAACAGGGAGAGACAGTCAGACAGACTCCCGCATGCGCCTGACCGGGATCCACCCGGCACGCCCACCAGGGGCGACGCTCTGCCCACCAGGGGGCGATGCTCTGCCCATCCTGGGTGTCGCCATGTTGCGAGCAGAGCCACTCTAGCGCCTGAGGCAGAGGCCACAGAGCCATCCCCAGCGCCCAGGCCATCTTTGCTCCAATGGAGCCTTGGCTGCGGGAGGGGAAGAGAGAGACAGAGAGGAAAGCACGGCGGAGGGGTGGAGAAGCAAATGGGCGCTTCTCCCTTGTGCCCTGGCCGGGAATCGAACCCGGGTCCTCCGCACGCTAGGCCGACGCTCTACCGCTGAGCCAACCGGCCAGGGCTTATTTGGCATCTTTTGTAGTTCCATATAAATAGTTGGAGTATTGTTCTAGTGCTATGACATACGCCATTGGAATCTGGAATCATATTTTGTTGAATCAATAAGTTGCTTTGGGTAGTATGGACATTTTAACAATTCTTCCTATTCATGAGTATGGTATATGCTTTAATTTATTTGTATCTTCTTCAATTTCTTTCTTCTATGTCTTATAATTTTCCAAGTACAGATCTTACCTCTTTGGCTCAATTTATTCTATGTATTTTATTTTTCTTTTATTAGCTCATTATTGGTGTATAAAAGTGCAATGTATTTCTGAAGTTATTTTTTATCCTTTACTTTACTGAATTCATTGATCAGTTCTCATAGTGTTTTGGTGAAATCTTTAGGGTTCTCTATATACAGTGTCATGTAATCTTCAAATAGTGACAATTTAACTTTTTTCTTATTTGCATTTCTTTATTACATTTTTATAACAAATCTATGAGAAACATAATAACTTCCACACTTTATAGATAAAGGCCCCCAAAACATAGAGACATTTTATAACTGCCTTGAGATCATAAGGATAATAAATAGTAGAATCAAGCTTTGAATTCAGGTATACTTAAAACAAACAGCATTACAGGTTGACTTTAGGAGCAATGTATATGATGTTAATTGTGAGCAAATTATGCCATTATATACATATATTTATATATCCATGAATATTATATTTAAATGCACATCTATCCATAATTAGTTTCATTTATTGATGTGTTGTTAAGTCTTTAACATCTCCTGGTAGGGAGGAGCTCTGATCTAGTGTTTCACTATTTTTATGGTGTAAATACTCCCACCATGGCTAATATCAAGTTATCAACATGACTCTCTGACTGTGCAGTTGAGAAAGGATGTAGATAACAGTGCACTGTATTTCCATAATACAGATACAATACATGTAAATAACTTTAAAAACTAAATAATTAGGAAACCATGAACCTTGGGGACTTATTACCCTTGTTTTCAACATGATTTATTCCATTATGAAATTATATAATTCATTTTTTTATTAAGTGAGAGCTGGAGAGGCAGAGACAGACTTCCACATGTGCACCAGCCAGGATCCACCTAACAAGCCCCTGCCAGGTGATCCATTGCCATGTTGAGCTGCAGCTCCATTGCTCAGCAACTGAGCTATTTTAGTGCCTAAGGCCAAGGCCATGGAGCCATCCTCAGCACCTGAGGCCAACTTTGCTTGAGCCAACTGAGCATAATTCTGGCTGTGTGCTTAACAAATAATTCATAGAATACTTGCAAGTTAGTACAAAACCCTTTTAGTTCACTACTGGATATAAACACATTGTAAAATTTAGTTGTCTAAAATTGAGCCAAATTTTATAAAATGTGTTTCTCCATACAGAAAGATCACAGAAGCTCAATGTAGGACTGGAGGAAAGGCAAAGTCACACAAAGCCAGGGCCCTTAGGACAAACCAAGGTAATAAAAGCAGTTTCTCTGAATCTCTCTCTGAATTTATAACTTCATCATTCCCAACAGGCACCTCTAGGAGCAGTAGAAAAACTACACCTAGGAATCTAGGCTGAGAATCTCTCACCCAACTCTATGTTCCCTTGGTCTTCAGTGCCAAGGAAAGGCCTGTGCTCTTCAAGTGTCAACAGTGAATCCCCGTTTAGCAGTTGCATTTCCCGGAATTGAAGTCTCAGAACTACAGAGATATCTGCTCTATTCCAACCATTTTGTCACAGCAAAACAATAATATAGACTCTGCATCATGACCTTTGTTATATAAACATTTTTCTAAATAACTGGATGAGTAAATAAGAGAATTAATGGTTGAGGGACAGTTGGAGAATGGTCTGCATGTGTTGTTGCAGGAATGGTTGTCTTCAAGGCACCCTAAAACTCCTGTCATACAGTCTGTAGGGGTGGCTGGGGTTCATGAGGAGGCAAAAGAACCAGAGAAGGGATGACTGAAAAAGACCAGGATACTCCAGGACAGGCCAGAGGAGAACGCTGCCTGGGCTTTCTTCTCAGAACATGAGCCATAGTGGAGGTAACAGAAAATTACATGGGTGCTATAAACTTGAATTTTTTAGGAGTGCCACTCTCAGAATTAGAATGGTTTGTGAGTATATAGTGATGAATCCTTTTAATGTCATTATCAGGAGTAGATAATGGTTCTAGATAGGAGGCTGGATTTTGGGAGGATTTGGAGAAGAAAGCAAAGAACAAACCTATATCATAGAAAGAATAGCAACATTAGGAAAAAACAAAAATTATAGATGTCATTAAATCATGCAGGTTAGTCTCAGTACCATTTCTCCTTTACAATGTAAGACATGTATTTCGCTCCAAGCATTGTCTTCTCTGGAGTAAAATACATTGATTTTTCATATTGTCATTTTAAATAAAAATTCATGTCAGTAGAGAAGCTTATAGTGAAACTCTGGTAGGTATAATTTTATTTTTAAAGCTGTTAAGAGAATTTTATAGATTTCTTGAATAACAAAAAATATTCTGCAATAAATGACAACTATAAATTACTTAATTCACTTTCTCTTTATAAGAAAAGCAGTCACTCCACTTGTCAATATTCTAGAAATGAATATAAGTTCAACCAATGCTGTTTTACTAAGCATCATTATAAAACGTAGACTGATTTTGTTTTATTTTTCCCATTGGATTTGATCAAGTTCCCATAGTTTTAATACTACTAGAAGACTCTGTGATCACTTATTTTATACTTCAGCTTCGTGAACAACCTCTTTTGGATTTAATAAATACTGTTTTACGCTAAAAGTAATATTAAAATTCAGAATTAAATCCATGAGAATCTTTTGATTGAAAATGTTTCTGGTAGAAATTAGGAGCTGAAGGAACTGTGGCTTGGGTAAAATTTCAGGCAATGTACTAACAGCTACTTACAAATGTAATTCATTTTACTTGCATTTCCTTAATAAGTTAATTGCATATTTTAGGTTGAGATTATATGTGGGAAAACAAATAATTAGGAATGCTCTTGAGAATTCTGTCTTAATCTTTAAGCAGTCTTTTTAACTTTTTCAGTAGTCTTCATGTGTAGAAAGGAGAATTATAAATTGATGTTGCAAATATGGGAGGAAATGTTAAAATTGTGAAGCCTGGGTTAGAAGTGAACTCTGTGTGGAGGAAGTAAATGATTGTTCTTATTTCAAGGCTATGACTTGGCATTAGTTCCTAACTTGAGCGGTCAAAAACAAAGAATGACTTTAGGAGGTTTAGAATCACCTGTCTATACTTCAGTCCACACTAATAAATTAATTAAGAATTTCTGGGGGAGGGACCACAAATGTTTTCCATGTGGTATTAATAAAAGGCAGAAACCACAGGGTGACCTGAAAACAGGAGGCTAGTGTGTTCCAAAAGGGAAAATTTATTTTAAAAGAGCCTAGGTGCATGAGGGCTACGACCAACAAAGGGTGTCAGCCCCAAGCTTCAGGAGAGAGGGTAAATATAGGGGCTAGGAGTAGATTAGCATATCTTGGTTTATGGCAGTGGTAGTCAACCTGGTCCCTACCACCACTAGTGGACGTTCCAGCTTTCATGGCTGTAGGGGAGCAACCAAAGTATAAATAAAAAGATAGATTTAACTATAGTAAGTTGTTTTGTAAAGATATTTTTCTGCCAAACTTAGTTAAAATCTGACATAAAGTACTAGGTAAGTAATTATTATTATATGCTTTAACTTGCTGTAACTCTGCTTTATAAATTTTATAAAGTAAAGTTACTTCCCTACTTTATAAATAACCATTACTGTGGAACCAGTGGGCAGTTAGAAAATTTTACTACTAACAGAGATACAAAAGTGGGCCGTAGGTATGAAAAGGTTGACTACCCTGGTATATGGCTTTGATCACTGGAGGAGTGGGATTCAGCTGCAGAAACACCTCTGCTACAAGTGAGGATGTAGCACAGGCCTAATCAGCATGGTTTTATCTGGTGTCCTCAGTAAATTTTCAAGACAACTGAGATCAGGAGTCTCCCAGGAATAGCTGTGTCCTGAACCTCTGGGCCCGTGCTTAGGCTTTTATAAACAACCATTGTGATTTAAACTTCCCTAATTTTTAGGTCCCACCCTAATGTAAGCTTTTCCTGGCATTCCTACAAAGATAAACTTTTTGCTACATTTCAAAATTAAGGCCAGGAAGACATTAAGAGAGGGAATAGCAAGCAGATTAACAACAACCTCACAGTGGGGCATGAGAATGTTCTGTTTTGAGCCCTTCCTCCTCCTTCAGGCCTGCACTACTCTCCAGATGGCAGCTGAGTAGTCATTTTTTCTATCAATTAATATGTACTCAAGTCTGAGAATCATTAACTTAAAATAGTGCTTCTCAAACTTGAACAGCATGTATCAGAATTTCCTGGAGGACTATTTTTTTTTTTTTTTTTTTTTTTTACAGAGAGAGTCAGAGAGAGGGATAGATAGGGACAGAGAGATAGGAACAGATTGATGAGAAGCATCAATCATTAGTTTTTCATTGTGACACCTTAGTTGTTCATTGACTGCTTTCTCATATATTCCTTGACCGTGGGCTTTCAGCAGACCAAGTAATCCAAGGACCGGGAAACTTTTTGGCTGAGAGAGCTATGAACGCCACATATTTTAAAATGTAATTCCATGAGAGCAATACTATGACCCGTGCACATTATGCATTATCCAATAAAAATTTGGTGTTGTCATGGAGGACAGCTGTGATCGACTCCAGCCACCCACAACCATGAACATGAGTGGTAGGAAATGAATGGATTGTAATACATGAGAATGTTTTATACTTTTAACGTTATTATTTTTTTATTAAAGATTTGTCTGCGAGCCAGATGCAGCCATTTAAAGAGCCACATCTGGCTCGCGAGCCATAGGCTCCCAACCCCTGGAGTAACCCCTTGCTAGAGCCAGCAACCTTGGGTCCAAGCTGGTGAGCTTTGCTCAAACCAGATGAGCCCACGCTCAAGCTGGTGACCTCGGGGTCTTGCCCTGGGTCCTCTGCATCCCAGTCCGATGCTTTATCCACTGCACTACTGCCTGGTCAGGCTTATGGAGGGCTTTATAAGAATCAGAATGTTGAGCCCTTTTCCTGAGTTTCTGATCTAGTAGGCTTGGGTTGGGCCCCAAAACTTACATTTCTAACAAAGTCCCATTTAATTCCGATCCTCATGCTACTCTTCCTGGGATCACTTTAGGAACTATTGACTTAAGGAAACCACCAATTAACATTTGATTTTATCTTACATATACTTAATGATATAATTATGTTTATATATGCAAAAGTAATCCAAGATGGGAGCAATTATCCAGACAAATTTTCTGCTTATTGCCAAATTACAGAATTAAAATAAGGGTATTTCATGATTAAATATAAGAATATTACAAACAAACTTTCATTTTTGCTCTGTGAACAATTTATAGTCAAAACCAGTACATATTTTTTAAACTTTAACAATCTTAGGGTTGTTCTTTCTTCCAAGTTTTTCAACATAGCTTACATTTATTATTTTTAAATAAACATACATTAATATAAATTAGTACCCTAAAATTTGTTCAAAGGTTTTAACTTTGAAAAATACCTAAACTTTGTTAAAAGTTTGAATGGCAATTAATGGCAATAATGAAAATCTACTAAAATTTGCTACGTTCCTATTACTCCATTTTATTAATATTTATTTTTTAAAAATCTATAAAGATAGTAGAATTCTGGTTTATGGGCTTCTACTCTTACAATTTTTCTCTAAATTATTAAAGACCAAAGAATATCACAAAAAGAACTGATATGTATCAGACACAAACAGAAGAACTCAAAAGCAGAAATAATTTAATTTAGGTCATTGTCAGTTATATCAAAGGTATTTTAATCACCATTAAAATTCTTTGTATTTTGGTATTTCTTTTTTAGATTTTATTTATTCATTTTTATTAGAGAGAGAGAGAGAGAGAGAGAGAGAGAGAGAGAGAGGAAAGAGATAGAGAGAACAGGGGGAGGAGCAGAAAGCATCAACTCCCATACATGCCTTGACCAAGCAAGCCTGGGGTTTCAAACCAGCAACCTCAGCATGCCAGGTCGACATTTTATCCACTGTGCCACCACAGGTCAGGCTGTTTTGCTCTCTTTTGTTGCATCTACCTTATTGTCCAAAATGTTGAGATCAGGCTGATGACCCACCTCTTCAGCCTATCATCACTCTCCAATTCTTTCTTCTTTGCTAAAACAGAATAAAATGGCGTGTCTACTTATTGCGCAACATACAGTCAGTTCTCTCCACTCATGCACCTGCAGAATTTCATGAGTGACTTCCATGGATTCTCTCCTTTGTTTGAATCCACTGATCTCTTCACAAGGTTGACCTGTGGAGTATTCTCTTATTATATGGAATGGCTCCAAATGCTGGGTTCTTCTATAGAATGTGGGAATACTTAGTGTCTCCTTGTTCAAAGCATTAAATCTAATTAAGCCAATACTGTTATATGTATTTGTTTACCTACCTCTTTTATTTAATTCCCCCCCCCCTTGCTATCCCTTTCTCTTTCTTCTTTCTTATTGCCTGTTGAAGTAGGTAGGTGTATACCTATCAATGCACAGAAATACACACATTTATTCAGTGCTTGGACATTTAGAAAGAATAAGAGAAATTGTTCATTTAGCCCCTCATATTATAAATAAAAAAGCTGAAGTAATTATAGCTGTGTGTCCAAAAATGCATAATGAGTTAATAGATGTAGCAAGCATTAGAACTCAGGCCTATTAACTTCTAATTGTTTATTTTGGAGAATCATAGACTTCAGTAGTTGAAACTAAATGTTATGTAATTTAACCGTTCATCCAATATAAAATTTTTTCTAAAACAGGTCTCAAAGATACTTACCTAGTTCTTGTTTGAATGTTTTCAGGAACAAAGAATTGTCTATTTCACAGGGTCGTTAATTTTACTGTTAGGCAGTAATCAATAGTCAGAATTGTATTTTTTTGTAAAGCTAGCATCTTCCTTTCTAAAGATCACACTCACTGATACTGCTCTGTCCTCTGAAGCTACACAGGCTGAATTTATAACCTTTCCTACAGGATAGCTCTTTAGATAGCCAAGACCATCATATGCAGCTGAACCTTCTCTCTAACAGATTAAACACAGCACTTTCTTTAACTTTTCATTACATAAACGTGTTTGCAGGCTCTTTTCCTGCCAATTGCCCTGCTGTGCATGCACTTGGATTTTTAATGACCTTAATAAAATTACTGGCCAAATGAGGAGTTGATGTTCAATGAATATAGAGTTTCAGTTTGCACAGTGAAAAACTTCTAGATACATATTGTGCAACAATGTAAATATAGTTAAAACTAGTAAATTGTACACTTAAAAGTGGTTAAAATAGTAAATTTTATGTGTTTTTACCAAAGTTTTAAAAAATTTGTGGCCTTGAACTGTACAAAGCATGTAATCCTGTATGTAGTATTTTTACAACAGGGTGTATTATCTTCAGTAACTGAGATTCTAGGCTTCTGTACAGGCAGCCTTTGGTGGTAGCCACAGTGTGTAACTGACATGTTGAATTTGCAGTCATTTAAAAGACCTAAGCTTTCCTTATAGCTAGATCATTCCTTTTGGGTACTTCCAATATTTATATTTCAAAATTCTTTTACATTTTATTTAGGTAATCTTCCAATTCTCCCTTATCCACATATTTCAGAATATGTAAATGGGGGCAGACCTTCATCTTCTTATAATGCTAAATCCCTTGCAATTTTATATTCACAATACTAACGGTATTTCTCACTTTTATGTAATTCAACGCTTTGATAAGGATAACTTTTATTTATTTATTTATTTTTATTTTTTTTACATAGGCAGAGATAGATAGGGACAGACAGACAGGAACGGAGAGAGAGATGAGAAGCATCAATCATTAGTTTTTCGTTGCGCGTTGCAACTTCTTAGTTGTTCATTGATTGCTTTCTCATATGTGCCTTGACCGCGGGCCTTCAGTAGATCGAGTAATCCCTTGCTGGAGCCAGCGACCTTGGGTCCAAGCTGGAGAGCTTTTTGCTCAAGCCAGGTGAGCCCGCGCTCAAGCCGGTGACCTCGGGCTCTCGAACCTGGGTCCTTCCGCATCCCAGTCCGACACTCTATCCACTGCGCCACCACCTGGTCAGGCTTGATAAGGATAACTTTTAAGAGGTATTCATGGTAACAAAGTCATGAATCTTTTTGGTGAGCAATTAAAAACATCCTTCTGGGAAAATAACTGATCCAATAATTAGAACTCTGGATAGTTTTGAACCAACTACTCATCCACTTAAATTTACTATCACTTTCATACATTTTTTTGTTTATCATGAGCTTTCTCAAAAATGTTGCTAAATTACGGGTATAGTCTTTCATTGCATTTTCATGATATGCACCTATCTAAACACTGTATTAGCAAAAAAAAGTGAAGTTAGTTTGGCATGTCTTGTTTTTATTTTATTCATGAGCAAATAGTGTCTTTATAAATACTACTGACAAAGTGTTTTAACAAGTTTATCCTAGAGTTATTGTCAGAGGTGTCCCTACCTAAACTTTACCTCTTTGTAGTTTCCAAATTTTCACTCATTTTTGAAATGAGGGCAATATCACTTACCTTTTTCCAGTTTTCATTCATCTTATCTTCCACTTTTTCCAAATTAATGTTAATTCAGAGGTAAAATGTTTGATGTTTTATTACTTGTTTTGTAAGTTGTTTCACTATGAAAATAAATTAATTTTTCCCAATTTAGATGCTGTATTTTTTTCTTTGCTTTGATTTGGAGCTGTAAATTACTCTCAAATCTCTTTGTTTTTCACTCTTCATTATGACAATAATTTTTTTTTTTTTTTGCATTTTTCTGAAGCTGGAAACGGGGAGGCAGTCAGACAGACTCCCGCATGCGCCTGACCAGGATTCACCTGGCATGCCCACCAGGGGGCGATGCTCTGCCCATCTGGGGCATCGCTCTGTTGCATCCAGAGCCATTCTAGCATCTGAGACAGAGGCCACAGAGCCATCTTCAGCGCCCAGGCCATCTTTGCTCCAATGGAGCCTCGGCTGCGGGAGGGGAAGAGAGAGACAGAGAGGAAGGAGAGGAGAGGGGGAGGGGTGGAGAAGCAGATGGGCGCTTCTCCTGTGTGTTCTGGCCGGGAATCGAACCCGTGACTCCTGCACGCCAGGCCAATGCTCTACCACTGAGCCAACCGGCCAGGGCCACAATAATTATTTTTATTAAAATGATATAAACCAAAGAAAATGAGAAGCCCTTTTTCTCCCTCTATCTTGCCTGTTTATGCTTTGTATCCCACATGGTCTTTTTCTGTTCTTTTTTCATACCTTAATATTTAAGCATCATTATTATTTTGGTTTAAACATGGTATAAAGGCTACTGTTATGTTTTCTACCTGTTGTTCATATAGGTATGTGACATGATTTTACATTTGTCTTTGGTTACAGAAGGCTTTTGTACATACTTGATTAATTAGGCTTTGTCTGCAGAAAATTGGGAAGTTAAGCAAACCCTTTATATTGAAAACTAGGGCACAAATTATTAAAAACAGGCCTAGACCCTGGCCGGTTGGCTCAGTGGTAGAGTGTCGGCCTGGTGTGCAGGAGTCCTGGGTCTGATTCCCGGCCAGGGCACACAGGAGAAGCGCTCATCTGCTTCTCCATCCCTCCTCCTCTCCTCTTCCTCTCTGTCTCTCTCTTCTCCTCCTGCAGGCAAGCCTCCATTGGAGCAAAGTTGGCCCCGGGCGCTGAGGATGGCTCCGTGGCCTCTGCCTCAGGTGCTAGAATGGCTCTGGTTGCAACAGAGCAACACTCCAGATGGGCAGAGCATTGCCCCCAGGTGGGCATGCCAGGTGGATCCCAGTCGGGCACATGCGGGAGTCTGTCTGACTGCCTTCCTGTTTCCAACTCAGAAAAATACAAAAAAAAAAAAAGGTCTAACTCAGCCTTTCCCCAACTTCCTGCTTGACAGGGGAATCTCCTGGTATGCCTGTTACTGATTAAGGTGCTCAGGTTTCAATGCTCTCTCATTAAATTATAATGGAGACTCAGGTACAGGTAGTTTTAACAGCTATTCAGGTGATTTGAATACACATTCAGGTTTGTGGAACAATCTCCTACCTATTATTTAGTCCCTGCCTCCGACTTGACCTCTTACCTAATCTCTCTATCACATAACTGCTACCCTCAGAGTCTTTTGCTTTTGTATCCTGTCTAGAGCTCTGCACTCCTGGAAGAATTTGCTGGTTAACCTGCAACTGGGCAATAATAATTCTAACTGCCTCTACGGTGCTAACAGAAGTGTATCATTTTAGATATTTTTTGAAAGTAAAAATGAATTTTTTAGACACTTCAACAGCATTGATTTCCTTATTGATTATATATAGATATGCATATATAAATGTTCACAAATACATTTATATCTCTACTATTTATAGCATATTATATAGACATGTTTATACATGTAAATCAGGATCCAGTGAAATCATATATGTGTAAAATATACATAGTATATATCTAGTCATGCATGGGATATGTTTATGAAGCATATTTATATCAGAATTGTGAACAGAAGTCAACTAAAGAACTAGGGACAGAGAATCCCAAAACATAACGTTTGCATAAAAGTCTACAGTCATAAGCAAAATGATAAAAACTATGCTTATTAATAATGTACTGATTTTTAAAGGGAAAAATGAAACAAAAAGTGTATTCCTTGTGCTTACATGGTGCTATAATTACTAATCCCAGAGTATAAATTAGAATGAGAAAAATAAAATAAAATGTCATGTAATATATAATTTTTAAAGGTTGTCATGTCAATGTATAATTTGTTTTTGTCTTTTTGTCTTACAGGATGTAGTATTATATGTACATACACAAAAAGACCAACATTTTCTAAAATATAGTCTTAAATAGAAAAATTAATTTATTTGAGATACTTCTCATATAATTTGTATTTTTATATAAACTATGTATTAATTCTTTTTGTTGATTTCATCTGTCACATTTCACTGGGCATTTCTACTTCACTAAAGCAATGACATTTCTAATTATTTCTTTTAATGGAAAATTTAGATTTTTTGCTTAATATTTACCTTAGGATTAAATGAATGCAGGTTTCATTTTAGTACCAATTAGTTAATTGCCAGGGATATGTCCTATGGTTAGATATAAACCCAGTTGCTGAGGAAGATTCCCACCAACATGACTACTTAAATCTCCTTTGATCCTGTGTCTCTCATCAGCTACCCCACTAATTCTTATTTTTCTCACAGTCAGATTAGAAAAGTTGCATATGATTTATGTATTCATCATCCACTCAGTCCACTTTAGAAAGGAAATTTATTTCCTCCCCTAAACCATTCAACCCAAACTATCTTTATTAAATTTTCAAGGATTTTTTTTTTAATCTGGGTAGTGCACTTCAGTTGGTGTGTAATGTTACAAGAGCAGTCTTCACCCCTGCTGACTTTCTCCTGGAAACCCTTCCTCCTCTTGTCTTTCTTTAGTGACCAGATATTTCTTGGTTTTCTTATTTTTCAGGCTCCTCTGTCTCGCTTTAACCCTCAAATATTTTTTAAAAACTTTTAATTTAATTTAATTTTACTTAATTTTATTTTTGTTAGAGCAAGAGAGAAACAGGGATAGACAGGAAGGGAGAGAGATGAAAAGCATCAATTCTTTGTTTTGACACCTTAGTTGTTCATTGATTGCTTCCTCATATGTGCCTTGATG
Source organism: Saccopteryx leptura (assembly GCF_036850995.1). Classification (NCBI taxonomy): domain Eukaryota; kingdom Metazoa; phylum Chordata; class Mammalia; order Chiroptera; family Emballonuridae; genus Saccopteryx; species Saccopteryx leptura. Next base: position 24,755,061 of record NC_089509.1, on the reverse strand, counting down.
GGGGCTACAGCAGACCAAATGACCCCTTGCTCAAGCTAGCGACCTTGGGCTCAAGCCAATAACCATGGGGTCATATCTATGATCTCACACTAAAGCTAGTGAGTCTGTGCTCAAGCCAGTGACCTTGGGGTTTCGAACCTTGCTCCTCAGTGTCCCAGGTCGATGTTTTATCTACTGCTCCACTGTCTGGTCAGGCTCCCAGTTATTCTTTTATAATTAATTACTTTCTGAAAAGTTTTCACTTTATTTTTATTTATCTTTTGAAGGGGGAGAAAGGTGGAGATTTTGCTTCTGATTCAGTATTATGAATAATGTACAGGTTAATTTAGGGTTATAAATTTCACCATTGCATTCTGATGTCTTACTACAGTGGTTCTATCTGTGAGTTTATTTTTACTCATCTCACTTTACCTCAAGAGAGATTGTGCTTCCTAGTCTCTGATGTATCTTGAAATTTCTACAAAAGTGTCTTTTGTAGTATTGCCTATTCTTTTCTTTTTCCCATGTTTTTTGGAACTACTAGTTTTATGTCTGATCTTTTTAGTCTATCCTCCATGATTCTTAATCTTTTACGTAATTTTAAATCTTTGATTTGAAATCACAGAGAGCTCTTTAGATTCATCTTCCAATTTAGTAACTATCTCTTCAGAAGTAATAATTTGTAATTTAACTTGTTCATGCAGTTTGTAATAACAAGACTCTTAAATTTCATTTCTAAATGATCTAGTTAGTTCCTTGTCAAACCGGTCTTTATTTTATTGGCTGCATTTTACATGAATTTTATTTTTGCTTCTATCTTTTAAATAAATTTAACTTAATGTATTTTATAGTGCCAACCATACTTCAACCTACTATCTTTACCAGATATTTTTAAAACATCTGAAGATCTTATAGATGTAAATATGACATTTGGTAAGTCTGCTGAATTTTACTCACCAGATTTTTTTTACCTTCTTTACTCTTTTAAAAAGTATTTTATTAATTTTGAGCTCAACTTGTATATTTTTTCAATTCACCCCTTTGGAAGTCTTACAAAGCCTGTTTTGAGGTCACATCTTCCCTGAGCACCCCCACTATCCTTAAATGCCCTGAATTAATTTTCACCTTGATATTTTTACCTGAGGTTTCCTAGACTACAAAACATAGAGCTTGTGATACATTCTTAAGATTACATTTGCTTCTCAACTTACAATGGGGTTACACCTTGATAAATCCATCATAAATAAGTCAAACAATGCCTATAATATATCTAACCTACTAAATAAACATCATAGCTTAGCTTGGCCTACTTAAAAATTATTTAGGACACTTCTATCAGCCTTTATCTGTGTGAAATCTTCTACCACAATGAATACACTGTGGAGCATGGTTATTTATGCTCAGGATCGCATGGCTCACTGGGAGTTGCATCAGCAGAGAGAGTCATAGACGTTATTGCAAGCCCACGGAAAGATCAAAATTCAAACTATGGTTTCCACTAAATGCAATTTATTTTCACATCATCAAAGAGTCAAAAAAGTGTTAGCTGGAAACCATAGTCTAAATATTCAGGGGGCAGAAAGCCAAGTATATTTTCCGCTGACAGCGCAGCCCGAGTCATTTCTTTGTGTTGGGAGGGAATACCCACTCCACCTGTAAACTGAGAGTGTCTGATTGTGAAAGTCCTGGTACCCTCATTTTCTCTAGAACAAAGCAGTGTCATTTGCCCAATAATTACATCAAAACCCAAGCATCTAGTTTATAAATCCAGTTTTCTCCTATTGCATTTGTGAGCAAAATTTTGCCCTCCCACACACATACAAATACACACAACAGTTATAGTTCAATAACTGACTAGTTTTCAGAACTTCTTTCATTTTGAAATAAAAATTTATATTGTTTTCTTACATATTCTTATATGTATTAAAATATTTAGTTGTTACATTTCTAATTTGTCATACTGCTAGAAATATTCAATGTTTCTTAATCTTCTATTAGTCTCCTTCTACATCACTTTTTAGGTGTTTTTTTTTTTTTTTTTGTATTTTTCTGAAGCTGGAAACAGGGAGAGACAGTCAGACAGACTCCCGCATGCGCCCGACCAGGATCCACCCGGCACGCCCACTAGGGGCGATGCTCTGCCCACCAGGGGGCGATGCTCTGCCCCTCCAGGGCGTCGCTCTGCCGGGACCAGAGCCACTCTAGCACCTGGGGCAGAGGCCAAGGAGCCATCCCCATTGCCCGGGCCATCTTTGCTCCAATGGAGCCTTGGCTGCGGGAGGGGAAGAGAGAGACAGAGAGGAAGGAGGGGAGGGGGTGGAGAAGCAAATGGGTGCTTCTCCTATGTACCCTGGCTGGGAATCGAACCCGGGTCCCCCGCACACCAGGCTGACGCTCTACCGCTGAGCCAACTGGCCAGGGCCTTTTTTGTTTTTTTAATATTTTTGAATGCCAAGCCTTTGTTATATATTATATACATATAGTGATTATTTCCAAAAATCATACTACTTCTGTTTTATACCCTATTGCAAACATTATGAAAATCTTGCCGTTTCTCAAACATTTTATATACCTGACTTCTGCACTTTCAGGAATACCATCTTTCTAGAATTTTCTAAAAACACTCCGTTCCTTTCTGTTTATCTGATTTAACTTGAATATATCCTTCACATCTACTTGCATATCACTTCCTCTGGGGCACAATATCTAAGATGAGGGATTTTTATGTAATAATACCTTATACTGCTTATATCATAAAATTTATAGAGATTTACTGAAGTCACTTGTTTAATTACATTACTAATGCCTTTTTCTACCAGATTGTAAACACTGTGAGAAAAGAGTTTTGAAAAAAAAAAAAAAAAGTTTTGAATACTGTAATCCCATTGCCTCATACTATTCTATTCATTAATTTATTCTAGGTGATGTATTTTAAGATTTACTCTGTCTAGTGAAGTTCTCAAAATATTTTGAGTGAATAAAAGTTTGAAGTAGTTTTTCATTCTATTTTACAGAGTAGGAATCTGGAGCTGGAAATGTTAACTAACTGCCTTAAGTCACACATTAATTAGTAATAAAGCCAGAATTTGAACTCAGGTTTGCCTATTTATAAAACCTGTGATCTTTATACATGGCATTTTCTGTAATATATAAAATCAGGTTTTATGTAACAGCACTAAAAGAGAATAAAAATGAAGACAATTTGGGATACACTGTTCTGTTAGGGTTTTCTCCAAAATATATTTACTCCATTGGATTTTTTGAAGTGTGTCCTGTGTAAGTATCAATTATTAGCCATCACACCTAGTAGCAGTATCAAGAAATGTTATAAGTATTTTCTCAAAGGATATATTCCTATAATCTGTGTAATTTTGAAATACATGATTTCCTGTAACAATATTTAATTATATATTAAATAGTTAAAAATCAGAATTAGAGTTTAATGTAAGGAAAGCATATGCCATAGAAAGAAGAATTAAATTTTTTACATTTCCTAAAAGTTTTCTATGTTTTTTTTTTTTGTTGTTGTTTTTTTGAGGCATTGCTCTGATTATGATATAGTAAAAAAATAATGTATTTTGGAATCAATCTGCCTACTACTCAGATTTTACTCTGAAACTTATTGGATATGCAATGTATTCTCAGGCAGGTTACAGCTGCAAAATGAGGTTAGCAATAACAATAGCAGGGATGTTGGGAAGACTTTTGTAATACATATATGTGGCCACCCTAGTGGCTCATACTCAGTAAATCAGCGGTTCTCAACCTATGGGTCACGACCCCGGCGGGGTCGCCTAAAGCCATCGGAAAATACATAATGCATATCAGGTATTTACATTCCGAATCATAACTGTAGCAAAATTACAGTTATGAAGTAGCCACCAAAATTATTTTTTGGTTTGGGGTCACCGCAACATGAGGAACTGTATTGCGGGGTCACGGCATTAGAAAGGTTGAGAACCACTGCAGTAAATGATATAATGATACGTAATACAGTTGACCCTTGCCATATCACAGTTCATTTTTCCCAGTGTCACTGTATCCCATATGTTTAAATTGTATATATCTAATTATGTATCATGGATTTTTTGCTATATTGTGGGATTTTGTGGTATATAGGTATTTTTATATATTTATTAGTTTATTTTTGTGGTAAAATAAGCAAAGTAAGTGTGGGAAATGTTAATAACAGTGTGGGAAAGTTTTATAAGAATGTGAGAAGGGTTTGTAAAGTCTTAAAATATATATTATATATATATAATAAAATAAATAAAAGGTCACACTTCACAGATTTTTGCCTATTGTGGGGGTTCTGGAACCTAACCCCGCGATAGACAAGGACCACTGTAGATTATAATCTCGTTCAGGTTTATATGACAATTTTCTAACCCTGGACCTCTATAATATCCTTACCTTGACATTTTTCTTCACTAGAATTTTCTGTACATTTTCTACATGCTTAATCATGAAGGTCAACTGATGCTCATGTATGAATATATATATGATATATGATGTGAACTAATACTCTCAAACAAACCTATGGCCACTGTATTTTGAGACTTTAGTAATAAGTTACATAGAAATATCAATTTTGTAGTCACGGAGGTAGAAGAAGTAAGAAAATTCCCATGATTTAAATGACCTGAGACAGAAAAGAAACAAATTGGATTAAAAAAAAACCTGCCTCACTGGGAAGCAGTTCTTTAAGGTTTGTATACTGGATAAATAGAAGTGCTATGCCAACCATGATTGCCCTTGAGAGAGTGGGAAATTGCCTATTGTAATTTACCTAATAGCATAAATATAACCTGGCAGTAAATTTTAAGTGAAGGATGTAATAGATAAATTGAGCATACTACCAGCAACAATAGAAGATTTTTAACAGTCCATTAATCCATATTAAATATTCTATGAGGTTGAAGTAACTATAGAAATAAAACCTAGTTTTCTTGCTGTAATTGTAAGATGATAAAATATAAGCCATTTTGGTGAATAATTTTTTTTCATAGTTAATCAGGTAATCTTTTTAAGTGTCCTACAATTACTGTTCTAAGGAAGAACCAAAGATAAAAATATTTATGTAGGCCCTGGCCAGTTGGCTCAGTGGTAGAGCGTCGGCCTGGCGTGTGGGAGTCCCAGGTTCGATTCCCAGCCAGGGCACACAGGAGAAGCGCCCATCTGCTTCTCCACCCCTCCCCCTCTCCTTCCTCTCTGTCTCTCTCTTCCCCTCCCGCAGCCAAGGCTCTATTGGAGCAAAGATGGCCCGGGGCACTGGGGATGGCTCTGTGGCCTCTGCCTCAGGTGCTAGAATGGCTCTGATTGCAGCAGAGTGACGCCCCAGATGGGCAGAGCATCGCCCCCTGGTGGGCGTGCCAGGTGGATCCCAGTCGGTAGCATGCGGGAGTCTGTCTGACTGCCTCCCTGTTTCCAACTTTGGAAAAATACAAAATAAATATATATATATATGTATATATATATATATATATACATATATATATATATGTAAAGTCAAGAAAAAACCCATTATTTATAACATTTAAGTTTTTATCAAATACTGTATAAAAACTTATAATAGAACTTTTTTAAAATAAGCATCCAGAAACAAACTTGAATATTTAAATATTACTTTCAACCTTAAAGCTAATATAGGGCAGGAAACATGTTAAATTTATTTTAATAACTTTGATTTTGTTATTTTTAGGGGAAAAGTATATTATCATTAGACATTATTTCTCTATATCAACATGATATACTAGTGATAGGATATGGAGGAATTATGGATACAATTTTTGCAATATTGTTGAAAAATAAGGGACCAGATGTTATATTTAAATTTTTGATTATACTCTTTATAAAATGTATAGCACATCCAACTACATTATTAAGCAGTGAAAAGGCAAAGATAATTTTAACATTTTTAATTTACAAGTTATTTTATGTTTCTGAAATTAAGTTATTGTATTGTATTGGGATGCTCTGATGATAATCCCAGGAGTTATTCAGGTGTTAAAACCTGTTTTTGTTTTGTTTTGTTTTCTGCATTTAATGGCTTTCAGATTGTTGTGCATTTCTCAATGATCTTCTGACTTCTTGATTTGGGCTTAAAAGACCCAAGAGATCATGTTACAAACCAAGGATCTTTGAACGGAGAAGCTATGTGATTCACCAAGGTCACATTGCTCTGATAACAAAGCAGGGATGAAACATTAGTAACTTTATTCCCTTATACTTGCCTCTTCAGTTAATGCCTTTATTCTTTTCAGCTATTTGCCCTATGCTGTTTAACACTTCCAATTTTTTTTCATATGTAATTTGGCTTTTGGTCCTATAAATTAATTCAGACAACAAAGCTACCAAGAAAAATGATTTAACTAAGTATTATGTAAAAAAATAAATCAGAAATTTACCTTTCGGGAACTAATTGGCAGATTTATTTTTGGCTGATTTTTTTACACTTAAAATCTAAAATATAGAAAATAAAGTCTTAAAAGTTACATGGGAAGTTTCCTAACCAATGAAATATCCACCAAATATCAGAAATTTCCAAATGCTTGAGGTGCTTTTTTTTTACTTGTGAAACTTGTGATGTTGGTTAATATGCTTCTGAGTTTACAGAAGAGAAATTTAAAAATGTGAATTAATGTAATATAGATGCAAAAGATGTAAGGTTACTTTAAAGAAAATAAACCTCATTACATCTTAGAGTCTGCATTTAGTTATTTATTCATATGAACCATAACTTGCACTGGTACTTTGTTTAAAGTTCCTGATTCATGTTTACTGTACAGCTTCTAAATATTAAATACACTTATTGAAGAAAGAAAATATTTTGACAACATTCATTGATTCATGAAACATAAATATAAGTTTTCATGATCTTGTCAGGTAACAAAGGAAAACTCTTTTAGAAATATTGATTAGCCCTGGCCGGTTGGCTCAGCGGTAGAGCGTCGGCCTAGCGTGCGGAGGACCCGGGTTCGATTCCCGGCCAGGGCACACAAGAGAAGCGCCCATTTGCTTCTCCACCCCTGCCCCCCCTCCTTCCTCTCTGTCTCTCTCTTCCCCTCCCGCAGCCAAGGCTCCATTGGAGCAAAGATGGCCCGGGCGCTGGGGATGGCTCTGTGGCCTCTGCCTCAGGCGCTAGAGTGGCTCTGGTCGCAACATGGCGACGCCCAGGATGGGCAGAGCATCGCCCCCTGGTGGGCAGAGCGTAGCTCCTGGTGGCGTAGCTCCTGGTGGGCGTGCCGGGTGGATCCCGGTAGGGCGCATGCGGGAGTCTGTCTGACTGTCTCTCCCTGTTTCCAGCTTCAGAAAAATGAAAAAAAAAAAAAAAAAAAAAGAAATATTGATTAAATCCTGCGATGAAGACTTTCACTTTTCTTTTGCATACTTGTTTATATGACAGGATACTCGCTGGGTTGCTGTATGGCTAGCCTTTGAGATAGTCATATCTCTAAGATCAGTGAGTGCCTCCTTTTCACTTCTGTCTTTAAATCATACTTCAGCTCTCATCACGGTTTTGGTGTTCAAAAAATTCAATTTATTCTAAAATATATATTCAAGATATGCCTTTAGTAAGCATGAAATTTAATCTTTGTAATTATCTAATAGCAACTAAGCTACTTTTATTGAGTAGCTTTTCTTTTGTTTTTACTTTGAAGTTGTGATGTTGACATCTCTCAGAGGCTAAATTAGATCTAACTTTCCTTCTTTGGCTCTCTGTATTCAGAAAAGGCCTTTGTCTTTCTAAAACATTTCCATAGGACACATGACTTTGAAGTACCAGAGCACTGAGTTTCATCCAGCTGTAGTTCTGGAGAGGAGGCTGAGTCCCTGGTGCAGGAAGTAGACATCTATTTCTTTAACTTGCAGTATAATGAATCCCAACAGTCCTTCATCAAATGATTCGCCTTGGCTTTCGATCACTGAAAAGTACACATTTAAAAGATATTAAAGGTTGGCTTTGCCTATGGTGAACCCATGATAAAATCTAGAGATGATGTATTATAGAATTGTTCCTGAGACATAGAATTTTATTAACTAATATCACCCCAATAAATGTAATAAAAATAACAAAAAGTAAATGATATTAAAAATGTGTATATCTTATGTGCTTAAAATGTTACTGTCACCATATGTGTTTATCTAATGTTTCCTCTGTGCCTTTTGTGGAGGACAGGATCAGAGCTCTGATTAAATTAGCAAGTGAAATACAAATTAAGTCAAGCACAGTCAGTAACATCTTTCCTATTGGATATTTTTATATTTTTCGCAGAATTCCCAACGTGTGAGTCACTAACTCAGTTTATATGCAAAAATGGAAGGTGCATTAACAGCAAATGGCACTGCGATTCTGGCAAGTACCAAACGTCCCCTGAGCTGCACGGATGTGACGGGGTCTGGCTGTCTGCACTGCTTGGCTTCCTCCAGAGGTGGTTCTTAGAGAACATTGCAGAGCCAAGCAAAATGGCCAGAACCAGTGGTTAGAGGGCTGCTGGCACGTGGGCAGGGATTAACATTAAGGATAATGGAGCTCAATATCAGTCACAGGGAGCTGTGATAGGGACGGGTTTTTAGACATTATGCTGGACATGATCTAAGTTTACAGACTTGAAATAATGAGGGAACAATTGAGGAAATGACTTGGACAATTCCTGTTCCCCAAAGTATTTATGAAAAATTCTCTATAATCCAGGATAAAGTGCTTTATCCATTGTTATGTAATTGTCCAAATGGTCTCAATTTTGTCACCTCGCTTTTTATGTTCACATGGCATTTTTTTTCTTATGCTCAATTGTCTTACTATGCTAAATTGTGTCAAATAATGATAAAATGAATTAGATATAAATCGATGTGTTCTCAGTCCTTAATTTCAATATAATCTATTTTTACTTCATAATCCTCTCCCTTTCTTTCTGCAATTGCTATAATGAAGAATATAAATCATTCCTTATGATAGTGTACAACAATTTCCCAGTATAAATACACACGTAGAAGCCAGTGGGGGAAGGGTGCACGGTGGCTGTCATGTTGGATATTGAGGAACGAGAGACTGAAAGGAGGACATAGTTATAAATTCTGGAGGATCGACATTGAATTCAAAATAATGATTTGCCACAGTAATTAGGTTACTAGTTATTTCATTTCACAAAATTCCTACGGTCACCATCGTCTTTCCACTTCATAACCGCTTCCTGCTGCATAGATTTAGTCAGTCAGTGGTTAGTCATTTCTGAGTGAGTAGAAATTAAGCCTTAATATTCAAAGTTAGTGATATTTTGCTCTTAGTTTAGTAGTTGATATAAGAACAGAACTGAAGCAATACTGAAAAGAAAAAGATTCTCCTGCTGCTCGTGGGAAATGTTGATGGCAGACGTGGCATTCCTTTTTCAGTAACAACAACCACAATAACCAAACCTCTGTATAAAAAACAAACAGAAAAACAGCTATCTCATAAGAAAATGTTTCTTCCTGGCTAAGTGTTCATTATGTTTGTGTTGGTGTTTCTTACCAGACGATGACTGTGGAGACGGGAGTGATGAAATTGGCTGTGTTCACTCTTGCTTTGATAAGCAGTTCAGATGTTCCAGTGGTAGATGTATCCCGGCCCACTGGGCCTGTGATGGTGACAATGACTGTGGAGACTCCAGTGATGAAAAGCAGATTAATTGTACCAAAGAAGGTTAGTAATTGTGTAAATTATGAAATCTCATTTTAAATTGTTATATAATATTAGGAGTATTTCAGAAAAAATATTATCTAAAAACATACATTGCTCATCAGAAAAAAATATATACATGAAATTGTGTAAGATAATTTGCTGATATCTTTACTTTCACTCTTTCCTTTCTCTTATTTCTTAACTTAATACCACCTTATACTTTGACCTTCTTCTGTGGTCTTTGCTTTCTATTTTTATTAGATGCTTTCTTCCAACACTTTAATCCTCCTTCCAACTTCTAAATACCCAGAAAAAATCTATTCCAAAAGGAAAAAAAAAAAGAAAGAAAAGAAAACAAGGCATATATATATATATATTTTTTTTTTTTTCTTCCCCACACTAAATGTGTTTCCTTAGGGTTTGAAATGACCCCCTATTAAATGGTGGATTATTGTAACTGATGCACTTTCTGGAAAGCAGGAGAAGATAGAAAGGGTACCATGACCACGGCTTTCAGCATATCCATGGGCAGCTAGACCACGTCATTTGAATGAGTTACTTTGCAAAATGTGATCAACAATAAGAATGAATTAATAAATTAGAAACCATGTTGGAAAAGCAATAGAAATTTTTTTAACTCTTCAAACATTTATACTATCAGTAACATTTGTAAGTAGAATGTTATTGATTCTTTCATTTATTTCATAAATATTTATAGAATACTTCTTATGTGGCAAGTACTGTGCTTAGACCAAAGAGATAGATAACAGATGAAAAACATGGTCCCTGTTCAATTTTAAAAATCTAGCATGCAAACCAGCCAATAAAGTGATTTATTTAAGTAGCAGTGTTAGAGGAAGCATATACTGTGTGATCATAAGAAAGGAATCATTTTCAAAGTGTTTTCGAAGGATATATATTTGACTTTTGTAAATATTTGACAACCTATAAAACGGAAAGTTTCTAAAGTATTTTCCCTGACATGATTCCATCTTCTCTTTTTCTCTTCTCTTTATCTTATTCTTATACCCTTTTCTCTCTCAATTTAATTGGTTCACTGATATATATAAACTAACATTTTTTGCTTACCTTTAATCTAGAAGGAAAAAAGAAAAAGTTTTCCAAAATATTTTTTATTTGTATACTTGAGACATTCATTTGGGACGTGGTTGACATTTCATTGCTAAATTACGTTTTGGATATAAACTGCATTTTCCTTCCTCCACAGATGTCTTTTAAGACTCCTCATGAGGTGTACGTCTGTGGCCTGCTGGCACTGCCCCATAATGTGCAGTAACAGATAAATTGCCCCAAAGTTAATTTACTTTCACCCCAGAACTAAAATCCCATCCATCTCTTCTATGTCTATTTATGTCTAAGTTAAAATGCTCATTGCACATTAGGAAGTTTTGCAGAAATTGCTTTAGCCTCAGAAGCATCCAAATGAGTGGCACACCCCTTGTAGGCTCTTTAAAGAGTTTGTTGGATTTGAATTATTATAGGATCAGTGACTATTTAATGTTAATGGCCTCATCTTCAGAGCACTTCAATTTCACTAATATATCACTGTAAATGATACACTGTCGATGTGAGCGCCATGCATTTTTATATGATTATGGTAATACACTAAAGAAATGATCCAGATAATCTACACAATTCTTGGACATGTTTCAAACAAAGGATGAGGAGAACTTCCTGAACTAAATTATATCTATCAGATTATAAATTTTACTAGGATTCCCTAATCAAATACTGTTATTGGAACATGCAGGCACACGATTGGAAAAAAGTAACAATCTGAGATGACTGGTACAAGACAATCCAGAGTATTTCAAAAGGCACTTGAATACTTTTATTCATCATTATTTTGATTATGTATTCTGACATTGGAGCTGTAAAATAACTATGATACATAGAATTGTTAAAGATGATCAGAAAAGAGAAAAATCACTGTACATGCAGGGTTAGTGAGGCCATTGCCAAGGTGAAGTACAAATCTGATGCAATTAGTCCTGTAATGCAGTCCCCAACCTGCTGGGGAGGAAAGAGCAGGGCGTCCCAGCCTGTGTTCCAGGACGGGCTGTCACACTGATCAAATCCACCAGATACTACTCTGCACTTGGCTTTACAGGTGGAGTAGTCTTTCTCAACTCAAATTCTTTTCAAAAGGGTAGAAATATTCTTGAATTAACTTTCAATAATAAGAGAGTAGGAGAAACCAGGAAATGAAACATTCTATATATAATCTCCATTTCAGAAAATTTCAGAATTTAAGTTCAATTCATATTTTCTCAGAAGCCACTTTCAAAAATGAGTTTCTATAGCAATCATCACTTTTTCCACCATCAGTATTATTAATAAATGAAAAAGTTCCTTCTTAGATTAATATGTACTCATCTTTTCCTTCTTAATGTTGTGTTGCTCTTTCCTCTCACTTCCAAACTCCCCTACTAGGCAAAAAGGACACACTATCTTTAGAAAGTGCTGTATTTTCAAAATTACTTTTGTGTGTATGCACATGCAATATTAGCAACAGTGGAATAAAAAGACAATCTACAGAAAATTGATTCCTTTCTTTGTTTAAATGCCTGTTTATCATTAATTTAGCTCTGGTTTCTTTTTTGCTCTGAATCCTTTGATTGGAACATATTTCTAAAGTGACCCACTTACAAATCTACTGGGCAAGTAAATTTTCTAAGTGAAAAAATAAGTGAAGTGGGACCCTCAAAAATTTGATATAAGGGATATTCCTCTACAGCCTCAGCACTGGCCATTTATTTAAGTATTGAACAGTTTTGTAAAAAGATGGTTTTACTTATATGGACATCAAGAATAAAGTTAAAATGTGAGTTTAGTTTTCTTCTTATAAGTCTTTAACTCTGGCTGAAATATAAAAAAAAACAACCTCTGGATACATGTCACTTTTATAAAATACAATTACATACAATTAACCTTATCTCATTGTTGACAGTTTAATTTGTTTGAATTATGTAAACTTTCATTCTTATACTTTTTGACAACAGTCTCAACCATATTACAACCAAAGAATAAACATTTCAAAAATAAATATATGAAAATTGTTCAGTATCATTTGACAGCTATTCCCTCAGGTAAATACCCTCCAGAAATTTCGGTGAAAACATCCACCTATTAATGTCAGCCTGGACTCGATGTGGAAGGGAACAGATTTTCTCTAGACTAGATTTTGCCTAGATTTTGTAATTTATTCTTTTTTTTTTTTTTTTTGTATTTTTTCTGAAGCTAGAAATGGGGAGAGACAGACAGACTCCCGCATGCGCCCGACCGGGATCCACCTGGCACGCCCATCAGGGGGCGACGCTCAGCCCCTCCCGGGCGTCGCTCTGCCGCGACCAGAGCCACTCTAGCGCCTAGGGCAGAGGCCAAGGAGCCATCCCCAGCGCCCGGGCCATCTTTGCTCCAATGGAGCCTCGGCTGCGGAGAGGAAGAGAGAGACAGAAAGGAAGGAGATGGGGAGGGGTGGAGAAGCAGATGGGCGCTTCTCCTGTGTGCCCTGGCCGGGAATCCAACCCGGGACTTCCGCACGCCAGGCCAACGCTCTACCACTGAGCCAACCAGCCAGGGCTTAGATTTTGTAATTTATTCTTAATATGACTAAAATATCCCTTAAAAATTGGATTTGTCTTTACTCTGAAGAAAGTGAAGATTTATGGTTATTGTTCTTTAATACCTTTTGCGTGGCTGTCTAAAAAGGGAAGGTTTATGCCTCTTATACCAAGTGCATGGACTGGGTGATGCCGGAATCTATGTGATCTCTTACTTATATTGTGAATATAAATTAAGTGCATATTTAAAATTAAGTATGTATTGACTTTCAATTTGGATTTATTGTGGACAGTTTCTAACAAGTTCCCAAGTCCAGTAAGCAGTTAATCGTGGGACATTATTAATACGCACACCCATGCATGCTCCCCTGCTGCTCTTGCTATTTAACTTTGCTTCTGCTTTAGGAACTTCCACATTTCTTTCAAGCTTTGTCCTCATCCATTCATCACTCATTCATTCACTCTTTTGCCTCACTACCTTCTTGTTCTCAAATTCAAGAAGAAAACTAGAAATACTTTATCTTTGTAATTTCATAGTCAAGTACAATATTTGATGTATAGTGATTGTTAGTAAATAATTATTGAGTTAAAGAGTCTATCTCTTGACCAAAAATAATATTTTACTCTCAGAATTCAACTCTGATTTTTATCATATTTATCTTTTTACTTTTATCTGTTTCCTCACTTTACCTCCAAATCCTGGAGTGTATTTTCACAAGGAGGTACAAGACCTAGGCTTACTGGTCTAGTCATGTACATTTTCTTGATACAATATAATTTCTTTCATTTATCTAATAAATATTTGAAACTTTAGCCTAAGAGTCAACAAAATAAAATGTCTTCCTTATACTTTATTATTTTGTTTTTTTGTTTGTTTAAGTTGTTTAAAAGCTTAAATCCTTTTTGTATCTATTATTTAAGGGAAAGTGTTAGTGAGTAGGTTCCATTAGAGATAATATTAGGGGAAAAAGGAGAGCTAACGTATGTTGGTTATTCATTAATTTTCAGGCACTTTACCTTTGCTGTTCCATTTAATCCTCACAGTAAGAATTAAGTTAAAATATCTGTCTAGGAATACAAGTTGGAGATTCAAACTAAAGTTGTCTGCTCTTAATTCCTATATCTAGATGTCAGCTTTTGCAGTCATTGAGTTTACTCTTTTTTTTTTTCTAATTCTCTATGAATTAACATTTATATGATTCCAAAATAATTACTACCTTGTTCTCAATGCATACTCAATTTTCTTTTAAAAAGAGAAAAGAGTTTTCTACATATTACAAGGCACTAGTGAAATTTCCCATAGGGCACTAGAAGGGACCTGGGCTATTACATTAAATAATCACAGTAAGTCTCTCTGTCTCACTCCCTTTCTTAAATTTCTATTTTATTTTCCTTCCCACGATTCTCCTTGATAAATTGGATTCTGAAGCTTTGTCATTGGGATAACTATGGGCATTTTCATACAGAAATTTTTTTTCTGACATTCAAATAACATATTTGTCTGCATAAAAAATTTACCCCATAGACTCAGAAAATTTAGGAAACAGGAAGAAAATTGAAAAATCATTTACTTCAGTTCTTTTATCATACAAACAAGTAAATGAGCTCAGCTCAATAAAATTATCTTTATGTAACAAAACATTATGCTGCATCCTAGAAAGTGCTCATCATGTTTTGTGTTAGAGATGTTGAGCCTGAGAACTTGGGTCCATAAAGACATCTCCAGGTGGAATTTTGGGTTCAAATAAGTATGCCAAGTTCTTTGTGGAAAATTTCATCAGATCTGACAGTACTCCCACACAAAAAGAGATAATATCCTACCTAGGGAGTTTGAATGCACTCAGAAAAGTGGAGGTATCAACATTTTATTTGTAGCTGAAGACTTGGGTTACACATTGAAGCATGGAGACAATGAAAATTTAAACCAGCATCTTTTGACTTCCAGTCTATGTCATATCTCATCCCAGTTGAGCCACTACATTTTTTTTTTGTCACACAGTTTAATCCTGACCATATAACAATACATATGTACACAGTCCAATGTAGTCATCTGTTTTTTCCATTTGAGAATATTCTAAGGACACTTTCAATTCATCTTTGCTAAAATGCAATAAAAAATGCTGTTATTTCTCAGTCATTCAATTTTATTGAGAATAAGTTATTCTTTGAATTTGGGAATATTAGCAAATTATATTATAGACTCAGCAAAATCATATAATCATCAGTCCTAAGTTTTTAAAAATAAACTATGCTCTTTTAATAAAAATATAGATTATTTTTCTGATAAAATATAATTTAAAGCAAATCTGTATTCAATATATAGTTTTATAAAAGTATAATATCTGTTCTCAATGAGATACAAATTGTCCGAATTGAGTTTATTCTTTCACTGAATGATTTATTTTCCTTAAGAAATGTTAATACTGAGTTATCAAAACAATATTAATTATTAATGGAGTTTATCCATAAGAAGCCTCTTTTTGTTTTCCAGGACAAAATAGCTCCTTAAAGGTAATTTTAACCTTAATGCTGTAAAAAGAAACTTTTACATTAAGAGCAAAGAAAATTTAAGAAAGAAAAGACTTTTCTGAGAATGTATGTTTCTAACAATGTGATTATTAGGAAAATCCAAAAAGAATCAGACAAATATAATTATAAATATTTTAAAATAAAATATTAGAAAATGGCTCATTAAAACAAAGAAGAAAGCCCCCTGTTATTTATATCTTTACTACACAGAAAAATAATAATAGGTCCATACTTATTCCTAGATAAACTTAGCTTTTCACAGAAGACAATAATTATGTGCCTGGACCCTAAATAGAACAGTTCTTGTTCTACTAAGATATACTTGATAACTAAAGTCAATAAGTTACAAGAATACCTAATTTTAATGAAGAATCTCAGCATGTTTTCTGCTGTTTTACTGAAGCTCAGCAATAGTGGCAAGAGTGGATTAATTCCCATTGTCTTTAAATTCTGCTTCTTCATTCTCCAGCTGCAGTTAATCATCAGTGCAATGGTAGGCTTCAGGCATTTAGTAGAAAATACTGTCAATAAACAAACAGAAAAGAGACAAAAGGTAGGGGTAATCTATAAAATAATTAATTCACTTTTCAATAATTGAATAGAGCCCATGCTTTTTGAAGCAATAGGATAAAGCTCTACCTTTTTTCTATAGAAATAGCAGTTAGCTTTTTCTGAGACTATTGGAACTGTTAGCCTTTGTTTCCTTATTTAAGAAAGTATCAACTGAATTTTCACTAGATATTATATTCCTACAATGTATTAACCAAATTCATTCACTTTTTGTTAGAAAATTTATTTCAGCTTATCTTGCCATTTGTACACTATGGTTCTCAAGGAAAATAAATTCTCCTGATCTTCATCCAAAAGATTTCCCTAAATAACTTTGTTGCCTAAAATAATGCACTAAACTACCATGACCTTGTATGCATGGAATACTCACTCCTACCAGAATCTTTCGGCACAGCATGTTGTTGTTATTGATATGTATACACTTAGTTACATAGATGTTCTCTGAATCAGAAACAGAACTTAGAAAATTTTACACAAGAGTTGTCAAATAGTTTCTGTAGTGGGTCAAAGAGTAAATATTTCAGGCTTTACCTGATGCATCAACCCAATTCCACTATTAGCACAAACAAACAAACAAAAATTATAGACTCTATATCTACAAATGATTATGATTGTATTCCAATAAAATTTTATTTATAAAAACAGGTAGTGGACCAGAATTGGTGTACAGGTCTCAGCTTGCTGACTCCTTATTTAAGAAACAACTATGGACACGTTCTAAAGGAGCTGAAGTCTTGAATAATCTTACATGCCCTTGTTTCGTAGACCATCAAACTTATTATAATACAAAACTAAAACAACAATGGAGAGCCCTAGCTAGGTAATCAGGTTGGTTAGAACATCACACTGGGTCAGAGCTCATACAAGATCAACCAATGAATGCATAAATAAGTGGAACAAAAGAACCAATGTTTCTCTCTCTCTCTTTCTCTTTCCCTCTTCTTCTATCTCTAAAATCAATAAAATATTTTAAAAATTAAAAATAATAATGAGAAAAAAGAAAAACCAATGAAAGAAGAATTAAACCAGTAATCATTGTTAAATGTTATACTTTAGTCCTCTCTCAAGTATATTTTATATATATGTTTATGTAAATTTTCTATATAATAATGTCCTATATTATTTAAAAGTATCAAATTAAGTAATGTCATCTTTTTTAAAAAAATTTTCAATAAATATTTGAGGACTACAGTGAACTAGGCATATTGCTACACTAAGAAATAAATTTCAAATATAAAATATCAGCATTGAAATCTGCTTTACTTAATATTTGATATCTAAAGTATCTGTTAAGGAGATTGCCTAATTTGAACAATGAATAGAAAACGTATTTCTCAATTTTAGCCAATTCAACTGTAATACATTCTGTTAGTTTATATTTAGATAATATAAAATTTCATCATTTCCTTCATACATTAAAATCTAAATGAAATGCTCATGGTGTAGTTCTACATATCAAAAGTTTAGATTTTAATGAACTAAAAACAATGCTTACATAGTTTTTACTTTACTACTTTAACTTATTAAGGAATATTAGTAGAATGAATTAAAACTTCTGTTGCTATATATATGTATATATGTATTATATATATATATTGTAAGTGAGAAGTGGGGAGGCAGAGACAGACTCCCACATGTGCCCTGATCAGGATCCACCTGGCAAGACCCTACCAGGAGATTATCTGCCTGGCTGAGCTGCAGCTCTGTTGCTCGGCAACTGAACTATTTTAGCACCTGTGGCAAGGCCATGGAGCTTCCTCAATACCTAGGGCCAACTTCAATATATTTTTTGAATATTTACACATCTATGTGTTTTTAAAACTAAAAATATTTCCTTGTTATTATAATTGAATTCGTACTTAGGTATTTACATATTATTTTCCATTTCCTTTTCTTCAACTTTTTTAACTATTCCAGATAATAAACATTAAAAATTTTCAATCTTGTCTCTCTTTCATTTTTAAATTTGCCATTATGTCCTATGTACTAATAAATAGTTTAGATAGCCCCATACAACGTCTTGTAAGGATAATCACCAGTGGGGGCAATATATGGGGATAAAAATAATTTGGTAGAATATATGTTAAAACACATAAAAAAAAAAAACCATGCCATTGGAAATGTGTTGAATATGAGAAATGTAGGGGGAGTGAGAATAATAAGCAAGAGATATAGAATCTAAAATCTAAATTACTTGTACGCAGTTCAAGGTTTAGTGAGGTGAGGACAAATTAATTTAAGAAAGAAGAACCAGGCTTGACTTGTCAGTTTACAGCAAAGATTTTAATACCATTCAGGAGCCAGCAGCTCATGGGGAATCCATCCCACATTACATGTGGGACAATAGTGCAGTATACCTCCACTGACCCCACCACAGGCTCTGTCCAGGCAGCTCCAGGGCTATGGTAGGTTTCAACAAGCACCTCTCTCCTAGGATGTCTAGAAACCAAGGATAGCCTAACATCCTTCGAGGAATGTTACATGGCACCTCAGGTAGAGGCAGGCCAAGGTTGTATTCTTACCCTATTAGTAAATGAAATAACTATTGATATACAGCCAAACCAATTCTCAGTAGCAGAACAGGAGTAGAGTATCTGGAGATCTGGAACAAACCGTTGACATCGGTGCAAGAATTATTAATATGTAGTGATTCATTGAGAAGCTGGGAACCGAGCAAGGACTGACACATGATGATTAAAAGAAGTGCAGGAAGCTTTTGGTACATGCAATGTATAGAGCTTTCTACTTTTCAAAGAGTTTTTTTTACAATGAATGACAAAGTATAAACTCTATTAAAACAATTTAAAAAGTTTTTCCCCCCACATTGGTCTTACTATTTAAATAATTCATTATATTTGCAATACCATTATTAGCTATTTTCTCAGGAGGGCTTTAACATTTCTTATAAAACAAAATAAATTCTGACTATTTCAACAAAAACAGTATAAATACAATTTTTTTCAATCCTGCTTTTTCCAATTTTTTACCTTACGAGGAAAAATATTCTATCTCTGTACTGTTGCTAGTCTTTAAACTACAAATATTTAGTCACAGTGAATTCATTTAAATATTGAGATAAATTCCATCATCAGTTGCTACATTTCCTCCAGGGCTCTGCATTTATTTATTTATTAGATTCTCCAAATTGTATGTTTGATTAAAATAGCTTCAGGGAAAAAAATACAACAAAATTGCATTATTTTAAAATATAACCAGCGCCAGCAACATGAAAACATAATAGTAAAGCAGCATGAACATATACATATAAACATAGCCATTATTTTAACACCCCATCGGGACAAGCCTTGCTACAAAGACTGATGTGTGCCGATCCCTGAAACCTAAGCAGCTGGGACTCTGGGGGACCTCACGGGCACGGAACTCAACTTGGAATGGTCATCACAGGCTCCTGGGAGAAGGGCAGCTTTTCATCCAGGGGAAATGAACAACTACTAGCAGAAGCTGATCTCATTTGGCAAGGTTGAGAGGAAGTGGAACTCCATGATGTTTTTCTGTTTTCTGGTAGGACAACATTTCTAAACATGAATACATACCCAAACCTAACAGACATTAAGAAGTAGGTTTAGAATATTCTTAATGTATTGTGATGGGGTGGGATGGAAAGAGGAAAGGGAAGAAATATAAACTTTGAGTGTTGAAGTGAATGAACTAAATGCATACACATGAATCTAGAAATATCGGAGTTCGTGCTGCCTGTCATCAATTCAGCCAAATAAGTCGAGACAGGGATTGAATCTTTATGTGGAGCAGGGGTCCCCAAACTTTTTACACAGGGGGCCAGTTCACTGTCCCTTAGACCATTGGAGGGCCGGACTATAAAAAAAAACTATGAACAAATCCCTATGCACACTGCAAATATCTTATTTTAAAGTAAAAAAAAAAACAAAACAGGAACAAATACAATATTTAAAATAAAGAACAAGGAAATTTAAATCAACAAACTGACCAATATTTTAATGGGAACTATGCTCCTCTCACTGACCACCAATGAAAGAGGTGCCCCTTGCGGAAGTGCACCAGGGGCCAGATAAATGGCTTCAGGGGGCTGCATGCGGCCTGCAGGGCCGTAGTTTGGGGACCCCTGATGTGGAGTTTATTCAGATGGCTGGCAATCTGGAGAGATGGGGGTT
The DNA here is from genome assembly GCF_036850995.1 of Saccopteryx leptura. NCBI lineage: Eukaryota > Metazoa > Chordata > Mammalia > Chiroptera > Emballonuridae > Saccopteryx > Saccopteryx leptura. Next base: position 24,734,587 of record NC_089509.1, on the reverse strand, counting down.
ACATTCCAAATTCATCTCAACGTTGTATCCCCAGCCAGCCTTTTTATAAGAGGAAGAAAAGCATAGGTAAGGGTTTTGCAATTTCAGGGCAGAGTTAATCAGAAAATAGTCAAAAAGTTAATTGGATCACAGTCAGAGGACCTTTCATCCTTGGAGCACAAAGGCCCAGTTTGCAGTTCCCTGGGCACAGAGGTGGATCACTCTCAGATCTCCTTAAGACTTGAGACTTACTCAGTTCCTGGAACAAATCCTTTACTTGCATTAATCATTAAGCCCACTGACCATAACCAAAGCCACCATTACTCAAGCTAAAATTGTAACTCTTGAGTTTCCCCTATAATACATAAAAACCCTTATAAAGCTAAGGGATCTTAGAGATGTTTTTGCTTTCTATTTATGGTTTAAATGCTCCCAAAGTGATCTATAAAACTGCATATGTGAGCATATCAGAATCTAGCTGAAATCCCTTCTGGATTCCAGGTGCCTTTAGTGTTAAATCCAAACCAGTTAGTAAAGCATACAAGGTCACTTAAGCTCTAGCCATTGGAAAACTTTTTAGCTTACTCTTTATCTTCTCTTTCCATCCCACACTACACAAAAATTTAATAATGCTGTTCACTTTCTTTTAGAGTATCTTTTGTTCCAGACCACTCTCCCCTCTATCTGACTCTTAATCTTCACTCAGAACTCGCTCTCATCTTATCCACTGTCATAAGATATGCTGGTCTGAACTCTGCATGTCCAGGCTACTTTTCCCCTGTGTCTGTTTCCATGGTGCTCTCTCCTACGGAAGCACTTAGGACAGTGCTTTGTAACGGAGCACATCACCTGATTCCCCATATACCTACTATTTTATGCTCTAAAGGTAAACATTATACCTTTTATTTTTCACCTGAACTCCAGCAAAAGCAGTTTCCTACTTCCACTGAAGCATTATTATATTTTTTTTATATAACAACCATTGAGAACTTTAATAATATAGATTAAATTATATCATCATTACTCCTCTGTTTCAAAATAGATAGATACCTTTTGAACTTATCTTATAATAGGTATTGATAAAACCCCTATCATATTCTCAGATCTCTTCCACTCACACAACCTCATTCACTTCCTTCTCTTTCTGGAAAAACAAAGACTTTGCTGCTTTAGATTCTTTGCATTTGTTATTCCCCTGCCTACCAGGAACCGTATTTCCAAATGCATAAGACGATCTCATGTATAAGACGCACATTAATTTTGAGGCTCGAAAGTTGAAAAAAAAATGTATCACATAAAGTTATTGAACTCTTTTTATTCATCATAAAATTTATACAACTCCTCATCACTGTCAAAACTTCCATCCATTAGCTTGTCTTCATCTGTGTCTGATGATGAATCACTGTCTTCAACAATGAGGCCAAAAACAAGCATGAAAAAGTGAGAAATGGAAGTAAAAATGTCTACAACTATTGTATAAGATGCACCCAGTTTTTAGATCCCAAATTTTTTAAAAAGAAAAAAAAAGTGTGTCTTATACATGGGGAAATATGGTATTTACCTTAACTTGCATGTCTGATTCTTTTCCTTAATTTGGGCTCAACTCAAATATTCCCTTCTCAGAGAGACTTCTCTAATCACCCTATCAGCATGTCCACTATGCATATCAAGGATGTTCAGAAAATACTTACACTTCTGCTTTTTGTTTGGAACACAATAAGATTGTACCTCTTAGAAACTTGTGGTTGGGTGGGGCCAAGATGATGGGTCCCCACTCAATGTGACTGACTTTGGCCAGTGAATTTTGATCAGAGGTGATGTGTGTTTTTGCTCGTAACATTCCTCTGATCCATTTTCTTCATAGTACTTAACTGCTTTAATCTAATTGATGTACTTTTATAACTACTTTTAAATGTCTACATGCTTTTTTCTCCCCTATATAAGTTCTGTGGGAACAGTAATATCTCTCTCTTATTCACTGTTTTATCCTAGTATTTAGAAAAATGCCTGGCACTTTGCAGTAAATATAAGTTTAAAGAGCAATTGAAGGAGGTATTGAGGCCAATATTCTCATTTTAAAGATTGTTGAACTATCTCTCTGCCACTAACTAGATGTGTAATCATGGGTAACATTACTCAACTTCTCTGACCGCTCAGATCAGTCTTCTTTCTTGATTAACAACCAACTGAAGAAACAAGCCCCAAAAAGGTAGATTGCCTCATGTAATCTGCAATTTATTTATTTTATTTATTTATTTATTTATTTTTTTGTATTTTTCTGAAGCTGGAAACGGGGAGAAACAGTCAGACAGACTCCTGCATGCGCCTGACCGGGATCCACCTGGCACGCCCACCAGGGGCGACACTCTGCCCACCAGGGGGCAATGCTCTGCCCCTCCGGGGCGTTGCTCTGCCGCGACCAGAGCCACTCTAGCGCCTGGGGCAGAGGCCAAGGAGCCATCCTCAGCACCCGGGCCATCTTTTCTCCAATGGAGCCTTGGCTGCGGGAGGGGAAGAGAGAGACAGAGAGGAAGGAGGGGGTGGGGTGGAGAAGCAAATGAGCGCTTCTCCTATGTGCCCTGGCCGGGAATCGAACCCGGGTCCCCCACACGCCAGGCTGACGCTCTACCGCTGAGCCAACCGGCCAGGGCTTTTTTTTTTTTTTTTTTTAATTTTTTAATTGTTAATTTTAGAGAGGAGAGGGAGAGACAGAGAGAGAGAAGGGGGGAGGAGCTGGAAGCATCAACTCCCATATGTGCCTTGACCAGGCAAGCCCAGGGTTTCACACTGGCAACCTCAGCATTTCCAGGTCGACGCTTTATCCACTGCGCCACCACAGGTCAGGCGCAATTTATTGATATCTGTTCATAAAAGACCAGATATACCTTTACCTTACAACAGAGTAAAATAAATATGAACTACTATTAGAAAAGAAATAAGCTAAACAGCAGTACTTTAAATATAAAAAGTAAATGAGTTTTTAGACACTTTTGATTACTATATGAGCTAACAGTTTTTTCATTCTTGAGCCTTTTAAGAAGGTAATAATAGTACAGTGGCAGAGAAAGCACGCTTTGAACCTTAATTACGTTAGCTCCAATCTCAACTCTGCTACATGTTATGTATACAGTAAAATTGTTTGTAGAAGAATGAAATCTTACCATTTGGAAAAGCATGGATGGACCTGGAGGGTATTATACTAAGAGAAATAAATCAGTCAGAGAAAGACACATACCATATGATTTCACTTTTTTATGGCATCTAATGAATAATACAAACAAACAAGACAGAAGCAAACAACTAGATACAGAGAACAGCCTGATGATTGCCAGAAGAAAGGTTTGGGGATTGGGTGAAAGAGGTGAAAAGTTGAGAAGTGCAGATTAGTATTTACAAAATAGTCATGGTGATGTTAAGTCCAACATAGGGAATACAGTCAAGAATAACATAATAATGCCTGACCAGGCAGTGGCGCAGTGGATAGAGGGTCGGACTGGGATGCGGAGAACCCAGGTTCGAGACCCCGAGGTCACTAGCTTGAGTGAAGGCTCATATGGTTTGAACAAAGCTCACCAGCTTGAGCCCAAGGTCGCTGGCTTGAGCAAGGGGTCACTCGGTCTGCTGTAGCCCCCCCCCCCGTCAAGACACATATGAGAAAGCAATCAACGAACAACTGAGGTGCTGCAACAAAGAATTGATGCTTCTCATCTCTCTCCCTCCCTGTCTGTCTGTCTGTCTGTCTCTCTCTCTCTGACTCTCTGCCACAAAAAAAAAAAAAAAAGGAATAACATAATAACCATATATGGGGCCAAGTAGGAGCTGGAAATATTAGGGAGAAAAATTTGTAAAGTATTAGATTGTCCAACCACTATGCTGTACATCTAAAACTAATACAAAATAATATTGACTATAAACCATAATTGAATAAAAATTAAAAAGAGAAAAAACTCCTGGCCACAGACAGTAGTGTGGGAATTGCTCGGGAAGAGGAGGGTCCGGGAAGCTGAGAGAGGGTTAGGGAAACAGGTAAGGCATGGAGGGTGGGCTGCGGGTGGGAAGCACACAATGCGCTGTACAGATGCCTTGCTATTGAATTGTTAACTTGAAACCAGTATAATTTATTAAATAGTGTAATCCCCAATAAATTCAATAAAAAAGAAAAAAATTAAAAAATAAAATAAAATAAAAAAAGACTGTTTGGACATTTACCAAACAATAATTATTTTGTAATTTTAGTTTCTGTGAAACAGAGTGGTCTCAATAAGCAGTTTTACTTATTTATTATTAATCAGACTCAATAGAAGCAGATGGGTGAATTTTTTTCACTATATAACTGTATATACATCCTTATATAACTATATATTGTATTTTCTTCCTCAGACTATCCCCTTATTTTGAAACTCTTGCAATCTCATAGTTTGTGCTGCTCCTGAGTGGATAGTATACTAGCCTACAGAGTTTCAGAATGGTTAGTTTAAGAAGAAAAAGAAAGAAAAAGAAAAAAGAAAAGTATAGCCTCAGGGAGATATCACATTTTAAATTTAAAATACGTATATTTATTTAGCATAAGAAAACAAATGACTAGATTCACCTATAAATCACAAACAGATAAACCAAACAATGCCAGACAATGCAAATAAAATGTGAATGGAATTTTAAAGCATTTGGGACAGTAGCAGCATGTTCTCTCCCTTCAGAGACTCTGCTCTGATCTGTGTGACCACAAATTATTCTTGGCTGTAAATAAAGTTGAGCTAAAAATCTAGTGCACTAGATATATAGTTACCATACTGCTGAATCAGGAGAAGTACCATGTTCCCAAAGCAACAATTTATCTTTTGCAAGTCTCTTTTTGAATCAGGTTAATCTATCTAGATTTCTGAGTTTACATAATCTACTTCTTGAGAATTTCCCAATATATCATTGAGTTAATAGTTGAGGAACATTATTTAAAAGAAGTATATCTTTGAAACGAAATCTAAAGTATGTGTATAAGAGTTAAAACATTACTCTTACAACAATTAAACACAAAATTTCTTCTATTATTATTGATATGTTTAAGGTAACATGGTTTCTAAAGAAATAAAAGATGGGTAAAGGAATAGAAATTAGAGTAAAATTTGGTATGTGGTATATAATTTTATTTAAGCCAATAAAGTGTTTCCTAAATTAGCTATTTTTAAATGTATAATATGTTGCTTCTTTTCAAAATTTTCTTGCATATCACTATTCTGATTATTTATTTTTCTAGCCCTCTGATCATTTTCAGAAAAAACTTAAGCTATAAACTTGAAATATTAAAGGTTATAAACAGGAAGGATTTTTTAAAAGGCAGAATATGGTTTAGTAATATAAATAAATCTGAGGATCAGATTGATCCAAACGAATACATATTATGAAAAATAATTCATAAATTTGACTGTAAATTCTAAGAAGCTATTGCAGAGAAAAATTATGAGTTGGAGGATTATTCACAAGTATCTATAAAAAGGACTCATAAAGAAGTAAACTAAGTTTTAAAAAAGAGTAAAATGAGCATCAATATGAAAGCAGGGGTGAATTAAAAATGTTACAGAGCTTTCTGAAAGTATTTTCCTGAAGTATTTCAGAAACAAAAGAAAATGTAGTGAGCAGTGGCCCTATTGTCCACCTCCACCAAGGGAAAAAATGTGCTAAGGAAGAAAACAATAGAAATGAATATCGTTCTCTTTTCTTTATTGCAGGAAGCTGTTAATACAATTCGGCCCAGTCCCATGTAAATCAGGTAGCAGTGTTTACAAGGATGTGAGCCCAAGAATCTTATTACTTTCAAGGAACTTAAAAATCTAGATTTTTTAAAGAAAAATTTTATATTCTTAAAAAGTAAATAATGTATTTGCCAAATTAAGTATACTGAGGGACAGATTTAATTTATGGCTGCCAATCTTCACTCTTACTTTAGAGAAGGTACAAAAATCAATAGACTGTACTTTCCATTATTTATGATTTGAAATCACTGAGCAACAATTACCTGAAATAATGCTTTTATATGTTATTTGTTGAGTTTGTACTAGAGGTTATAAAATTCACCTGAGCTAAGGTTTGTTTTGTTTTCAAGGAAGGTTAAGTAGTAGAAAAAAGAAGTAAAACTTCTTCACCATAGAATTACTTAGAGCTTGACCTGTGGTGGTGCAGTGAATAATGCATTTGACATAGAATGCTGAGGTCGCCAATTCAAAATTCTGGACTTGCTCAGCCAAGGCACATGCTGAAAGCAACTATGAGCTGATGCTTCCTGCTCCTCCCCTGCCTCTTTCTCTTTCTCTTCTATCTCAAAAATCAATAAAAATCTCCCCTGACCAAGTGGTACCACAGGGGATAGAGCATCAGATTGGGGTGTAGAGGCCCCAGGTTTGAAACCCCGAGGTCGCCAGCTTGAGCGATCATCTCTCTGGTTTGAGCACAGCTCACCAGCTTGAACCCAAGGTCTCTGTCTTTAGCAATGGGTCACTGGTATGCTGTAGCCCCCTGGTCAAGGCACATAAGAGGAATCAATCAATGAACAACTAAGAAGCCGCAACAAAGAATTGATGCTTCTCATCTCTCTCCCTTCCTGTCTGTCTATTCTTATCTGCCCCTCTTTCTGTCTCTCTCTCTGTCAACCCCCCCCCAAAAAAAAAACTATTAAGATCTTTTAAAAATTAAAAAAAGAACCACTTACAGAGCTGAATGACCTTGGAACTCCACTTGATTTTCTCCTTTCTTTTTTCAGAACACTGAAATCACATAAGACTTAAATTACCTTGAAAAAGATTCTAGGCTTAAAGACTTCATAATATCTTTTTTTTAATTAAAGAATTTATTTTTAGTTTACATTCAATATTATTTTGAATTATTTTCAAGTATACAGCATGGTGCTTAAACAATCATATACTTTACAAAGTGTCTCCACCCAATATTTTCAATATTCACCTGTCACCATACATAGTTATTACAAAACTAACCATATTTCCTAATGTTGTAATTTACATTCCTGTGACTATTCTGTAACGTGAAACCAGCCCCATCATTCTTTCCCACTGCAGGGGTTAGGCTATACTGTTAAATAGGGCACTATACAGATACTAAATTAAATACAGTGGAAAGTTCCTACATCACATTCCACATGTATCTTACAAATGTACAGAGACTCTGCCATTTTTATTGATTGTGTATATGTACTCATTTTCTTTTAAAAAGAAGACTCAATATATCTGAAGTTAGGTTGATTTGGATTACTAGGAAAGTAGAAACAAAGTCTCTGGTATTGTAAGGGACTTCAAACAGCCTAAATTTAGTGCCTTCTCTATAAATTGAGTGTGATTATTATGTGTTCTTGGCACCGGTTACTTTTAGAAATTAGTTCTGTAGGTTGTCTGTGAATTTGAACTTTTTTTCTATTTTTGGTTTTGTTTTTATCTCTGTTTGTTTGCTTTTGTTTTTGTTTTTCGTGAGCAATGTGCAGAAAGGGAGACAGACTCCTGAGTGCAGCCCAGCAACCCTGTCTAGGACCAGTGCTTGAGTACCAAGCTATTTTTAGTGCCTGAGGCTGACATGCTGTAACTGAGCTATCCTCAGTGCCCTGCTAGAGTCACACCAATGGAGCCACTGGTTGCAGGATGGGAAGAAGCAGAGAAGGGGGAGAAGAAGGGAGAGAGAAGTAAATGGTTACTTTCCTGAGTGTCCTGACTGGGAATTGAACCCGTAATGTTCATGAACCAGGCCTATGCTCTACCTATTGAGCCACAGGCCAGGGCCTGAATTCCTATTTTCTATCAACAGATTTATTCTTGCTTCATCAAAGATATTTTTCTACTTTTTACTTTGTATTGTTGGTTATTTGTTATTTCATCATTACTGCACTCTTAGAATACTTGGGAAGGAGAGTCAAGAGTCAAGTCATTCTTGGGCACCTTATATTTCATCACCTAAAATATAGTAGTTCTTGAACATCTTTAAGAAAAAATTATAAACCAAACTTTTTATATCATAAAAATAACAGCACTACAAAATCTTGTAGTTATAGTAATAATTTATGGATATCCAATTTATTCCTCAAAGCAACCCTGCAGACTCTCCACTGTCCAGGTAGAGAGTAAATAGAAGTCTTAAAAGATTAAGCAGCTGCCTTGGTGATATAATTGTTATTATTAGCTTTGACCCTAAATTATTCTAATTTTAGTTCTTAACCACATGATCCGTACTGAACCAGCACATTAATTAAGTAATGGGTAACTCACATGGACCTGTTTCAAATATATTGTAATGCTATAGATAATTGCTAATTGTTATTATGGACATGAAGATTAATTGGCGGATTACTTTGTAGGACAATAAATTTGTTACATTAAAACTTTGGTATAGAAAGAATATATACTAAAATCTCTATTGTGCAACAGAATTTAGAAGTGCTTCTTACAATATCACATTATATTAGAAATTTAAAAATTTAATACATTGCTGATTAAAATCAAATTATTCAATTGTGGTCCTGACTGGTTGGCTTAGTGGTAGAGCGTTGGCCTGGTATATGGATGTCCTGGGTTTGATTCCTGGTCAGGGCACACAGGAGAAGCATCCATCTGCTTCTCTACCCCTCCCCCTCTTGCTTCTCTCTCTCTCTCCCCCCCTCCTGTAGCCATGGCTCAACTGGAGTGAGTTGGCCCGGGCGTTGAAGCTGGCTCCAAGGTCATTGCCTCAGGTGCAAAGAAGAGCTGGCTGCTGAGCAGCAGAGCAGTGCCCCACATGGGCAGATCATGTTCCCCTAGTGGGCTTGCTGGGTGGATCCTGGTCAGGGTGTATGCGGAAGTCTGTCTCTGCTTCCCCTCCTCTCAATAAATAAAAAATAAAAATTAAAAAATATTATTCAATTTTACCATGAAATATCTATATCTCCAAAATTTTTATTTTCTTATTTCTTATGCTTACCTGAACATTTGTAACTTATGTTTTTACTTGTCAGGTTTTGAGGAATAGAGTATCTGGATTCTGTATAAATTATTAATTAATAAATTAACTTTGAATATATAATAACTCATTAAATAATTATATGTCTGCTGTGATTTTATTTTTTATTTGTTTTATTTTTTAATAATTTTATTTTTTTAATGGGGTGACATAAATAAATCAGGATACATATATTCAAAGATAACAAGTCCAGGTTATCTTGTCATTCAATTATGTTGCATACCCACCACCCAAAGTCAGATTGTCCTCTGTCACCTTCTATCTTGTTTTCTTTGTGCCCCTCCCCACCCCCTTTCCCTCTCCCATTCCCCCCTCCCCCCCGTAACCACCACACTCTTATCAATGTCTCTTAGTTTCACTATTATGTCCCACCTACGTATGGAATAATACAGTTCCTGGTTTTTTTCTGATTTACTTATTTCGCTTCGTATCATGTTATCAAGATCCCACCATTTTGCTGTAAATGTTCCGATGCCATCATTTCATATGGCTGAGTAGTATTCCATAGTGTATATGTGCCACATCTTCTTTATCCAGTCATCTATTGATGGGCTTTTTGGTTGTTTCCATGTCCTGGCCACTGTGAACAATGCTGCAATAAACATGGGGCTGCATGTGTCTTTACGTATCAATGTTTCTGAGTTTTTGGGATATATACCCAGTAGAGGGATTGCTGGGTCATAAGGTAGTTCTATTTTCAGTTTTTTGAGGAACCACCATACTTTCTTCCATAATGGTTGTACTACTTTACATTCCCACCAACAGTGGATGAGGGTTCCTTTTTCTCCACAGCCTCTCCAACATTTGCTATTACCTGTCTTGCTAATAACAGCTAATCGAACAGGTGTGAGGTGGTATCTCATTGCCGTTTTGATTTGCATTTCTCTAATAGCTAAAGAAGATGAGCATCTTTTCATATATCTGTTGGCCATTTGTATTTCTTCCTGGGAGAAGTGTCTATTCATATCCTCTTCCCATTTTTTTATTGGATTGGTTGTTTGTTTGTTGTTGAGTTTTATGAGTTCTTTGTATATTTTGGATATTAGGCCCTTATCTGAGCTGTTGTTTGAAAATATCATTTCCCATTTAGTTGGCTTTCTGTTTATTTTATCAGTTTCTCTTGCTGAGCAAAAACTTCTTAGTCTGATGTAGTCCCATTCATTAATTTTTGCCTTCACTTCTCTTGCCTGTGGAGTCAAATTCATAAAATGCTCTTTAAAACCCAGGTCCATGAGTTGAGTACCTATGTCTTCTTCTATGTACTTAATTGTTTCAGGTCTTATGTTTAGATCTTTGATCCATTTTGAGTTAATTTTAGTACAGGGGGACAAACTGTAGTCCAGTTTCATTCTTTTGCATGTGGCTTTCCAGTTTTCCCAGCACCATTTATTGAAGAGGCTTTCTTTTCTCCATTGTGTGTTGTTGGCCCCTTTATCAAAAATTATTTGACTATATATATGTGGTTTTATTTCTGGACTTTCTATTCTGTTCCATTGGTCTGAGTGTCTATTTTTCTGCCAATACCATGCTGTTTTGATTGTCGTGGCCCTATAATATAGTTTGAAGTCAGGTATTGTAATGCCCCCAGCTTCATTTTTTTTCTTTAGGATTGCTTTGGCTATTCGGGGTTTTTTATAGTTCCATATAAATCTGATGATTTTTTGCTCTATTTCTTTAAAAAACGTCATTGGAAGTTTGATGGGAATTGTATTAAATTTGTATATTGCTTTGGGTAATATAGCCATCTTGATTATATTTATTCTTCCTAGCCAAGAACAAGGTATATTCTTCCAACTCATTATATCTTTTTCGATTTCCCTTAACAATGGTTTATAGTTTTCATTATATAAGTCCTTTACATTTTTTGTTATGTTTATTCCTAAGTATTTTATTTTTTTTGTTGCAATCATGAAGGGGATTATTCTTTTGAGTTCCTTCTCAGTTGTTTCATTGTTGGCATATAGAAAGGCTATTGACTTCTGTATGTTAATTTTGTATCCTGCGACCTTACTGTATTGGCTTATTGTTTCTAGTAGTCTTTTTGTGGATTCTTTGGGGTTTTCGATGTATCGGATCATATCATCTGCAAAACTGATACCTTTACTTCTTCTTTTCCGATATGGATGCCTTTTATTTCTTTGTCTTGTCTGATTGCTCTGGCTAGAACCTCTAGTACCACATTAAATAAGAGTGGAGAGAGTGGACAACCCTGTCTTGTTCCTGATTTAAGGGGGAAAGCTTTCAGTTTAGTGCCATTTAATATAATGTTAGCTGATGGTTTATCATATATGGCCTTTATCATGTTGAGATATTTTCCTTCTATACCCATTTTGTTGAGATTCTTAAACATAAAATTGTGTTGTATTTTATCGAAAGCCTTTTCTGCATCTATTGATAAGATCATGTGGTTTTTGTTCTTTGTTTTGTTGATATGGTGTATACGTTAACCGTTTTACGTATGTTGAACCATCCTTGAGATTCTGGGATGAATCCCACTTGATCATGATGTATTTTTTTTTAATATGTTGTTGTATTCGATTTGCTAGTATTTTGTTTAGTATTTTAGCATCTGTATTCATTAGAGATATTGGTCTGTAGTTTTCTTTTTTTGTGCCATCCTTGCCTGGTTTTGGTATGAGGGTTATGTTGGCCTCATAAAATGTGTTTGGAAGTATTGCTTCTTCTTCAATTTTTTGGAAGACTTTGAGTAGAATAGGAACCAAGTCTTCTTTGAATGTTTGATAAAATTCGCTTGTATAGCCGTCAGGGCCTGGACTTTTATTTTGGGGGAGGATTTTAATGGTTTTCTCTATTTCTTCTCTACTGATAGGTCTGTTTAGGCTTTCGGCTTCTTCTTGACTCAGTCTAGGAAGGTTGTATTGTTCTAGGAATTTATCCATTTCTTCTGGGTTGTTGAATTTAGTGGCATAAAGTTTTTCATAGTATTCTAAAATAATTCTTTGTATATCTACGGTGTCCGTGGTGATTTCTCCTCTTTCATTTTGGATTTTGTTTATATGAGTTCTTTCTCTTTTTTCCTTGTTAAGTCTTGCCAAGAGTTTGTCAATTTTGTTGAGCTTTTCAAAGAACCAGCTCCTTGTTCTATTAATTTTTCTATAGTTTTTCTGTTCTCTAATTCATTTATTTCTGCTCTGATTTTTATTATCTCCTTTCTGCGGCTGGTTTTGGGTTGTCTTTGTTCTTCTTTTTCTAGTTCCTTAAGGTGGGAAGTTAAGTGGTTCACTTGGGCTCTCTCTTGTTTGTTCATATATGCCTGAAGTGATATGAACTTCCCTCTTATTACTGCTTTTGCTGCATCCCATAGATTCTGATATGTCGTATTGTCATTTTCATTAGTCTGTATATATCTTTTGATCTCTGCACTTATTTCTTCTTTGACCCATTCATTTTTTAAAAGTATGTTGTTTAGTTTCCACATTTTTGTGGGATTTTTTCCTCTTTTTTGCAGTTCAATTCTAGTTTCAAGACTTTATGATCAGAAAATATGCTTGGTACAACTTCGATTTTTCTGAATTTGCTGATGTTGTTTTTGTGGCCCAACATATGGTCAATTCTTGAGAATGATCCATGTACACTGGAGAAAAATGTATACTCAGTCACTTTGGGATAAAATGTCCTGTAGATGTCTATCATATCCAGGTGCTCTAGTGTTTTGTTTAAGGCCACTATGTCTTTGCTGATTCTCTGTTTGGATGACCGATCTAGAGCCGTCAGCGGTGTATTGAGGTCTCCAAGTATGATTTTGTTTTTGTCAGTTTTTGTTTTAAGATCAATAAGTAGCTGTCTTATATATTTTCGTGCTCCTTGGTTTGGTGCATATATATTAAAAATTTTTATGTCTTCTTGATTCAGTGTCCCCTTAGCCATTATGAAATGGCCATTTTTGTCTCTGAGTACTTTTCCTGTCTTCTAGTCAGCATTATCCGATATGAGTATTGCTACACCTGCTTTTTTTTTGATGTTATTTGCTTGGAGTATTGTTTTCCAGCCTTTCACTTTGAATTTGTTTCTATCCTTGTTACTTAGGTGAGTTTCCTGTAGGCAGCATACAGTTGGATTTTCTTTTTTAATACATTCTGCTACTCTGTGCCTTTTTATTGGTGAGTTTAATCCATTTACAAGTAGTGTAATTATTGATACTTGTGAGTTCCCTATTGCCATTTTATATCTTGCTTTCTGTTAGTTTTGTGTCTGGTTTGATCCTTCTCTTTCGTTTTTCTATCTTTTGTTTTTATTTGGTTGTATTCCGTACATCTTTCCTCTGTTGCTATCTTTTTTATCTCATGTGCTTCTGTGGTGGTTTTTTCAATGGTGGTTACCTTTGAGTAATGAAAAGGGTCCCTACCCTGTTCATTGTAGCGAACTATTTTGTGAGTACTTTTGCACTCCATCGTCCTTTGCTACTGTTAATCTCCATCTTCTCCCCCTCTTTCTTTTTGTTGTCACAGTTAAAATTTGGTTTTATTGTGCTCTTCTTGGAGCTTTTACTTGTGGCTCTGTTAATTTTTTTGTTCTTTGTTTCTGATTGGAGAACCCCCTTTAGTAATTCCTGGAGTGGGGGTTTTCTGATGATAAATTCCCTCATCTTTTCTGTATCTGTGACTGTTTTTATTTCTCCTTCATATTTGAAGGATAGCTTTGATGGGTATAGTATTCGTGGCTGAAAGTTCCTCTCTTTCAGGACTTTAAATATTGGGGTCCACTCTCTTCTAGCTTGTAGAGTTTCTGCTGAGAAATCTGATGATAATCTAATGGGCCTTCCTTTATATGTTGTACTCTTCTTTTCCCTGGCTGCCTTGAGAATTTTTTCTTTGCTGTTGGTTTGTGTCAATTTCATTATGATATGCCTTGGAGTAGGTTTGTTGGGGTTAAGAAAACTCGGAGTTCTGTTTGCTTCTTGAACTTGTGGCTTTAGTTCTTTCCACAGGCTTGGTAAGTTCTCATCTATTATTTGTTTTAGGATGTTCTCCATTCCATTTTCTCTCTCTTCTCCCTCTGATATACCTATTATTCTTATGTTATTCTTTTTGATGGAGTCAGATAATTCTTGTAGGGCTATCTCATTTTTTTTAATTTTTGAGTCTCTTTCTTCTCTCTGTTGTGCCTCAAGTTGTTTGTCTTCTATTTAACTAATCCTCTCTTCTATCTGACCTGTTCTATTAGCTAAGCTTGTTTCTTCGTTTTTCAGCTCGTGAATTGAATTTTTCATCTCTGTTTGATTTGTTTTTATAGTTTCAATTTCCTTGGACATATATTCTTTGTGTTCATTGAGTTGTTTTCTGAGCTCCCTAAATTGCCTTTCTGTGTTTTCTTGTATATCTTGGAGGATTTTTATGATTTCTATCTTGAATTCTCTGTCATTTAGCTCCAAGTTTTCCAATATATTAAATTTTTTCTCCATAGATTTTTCCTCATCTAGCTGTGTTACCTCTCTTTCTTTTGTATCCATGATATTCGATTTTCTCTTCCTTAATGGCATTTGAGGGTGGTTTTGTTGATAGTATTAATGAGATTTAATGAAGAATAAGAAGTTAAAAAAAATAATAAAAAAAATAAAAAATCGAAAAGAGTTGTTTTTTAAAAAAAAAAATAATGAAATAAAGAAAAATAAAATAAAATAAAATTTTTTTAAAAAGGAAATTATTCCCCCCCCTCCTTTTTTCCTCTCCTCTCCTCTCCCCTCTTTCTTGAGAAAATCTTGTGGTGAACTGTGAATTATAACAAACAGTGCCTGTGATGGAGGGCCTGATTGGGGAAAAGGAATAAAGGGGCAAAAAAAAAAAAAAGAAAAAAAAAGAGAAACGAAAAAAAAGAAAACAAAAAAAAAGAGCGTATGGACCCACAAAAAGCAAATAAGGAAAAAATTTGGGTCAAGAATAAAATGATTTGCTTTTAGGAGTTGGTTGTCTAAGAGTTATGATGAGAGGAATAAGAGGAAAACGGAAAAATGGGGGGACAAATTAAAAAATTACTATTGTATTTAGTGGAACAAAAACTAGATAAAATGGAGAGCCAGGGATGGGAGCACTGCTAGTGAGTTAAAAAGGTGAAGTAAAACCCCCCCAAAATGCCACAAACATAAGTTTGAGTCCCAGATAAGATAATTTTTTTGTTATTGAGGTTTGAATGAGAGGAGATGTAAAGGAGAAAGGAAGAAACTAATATAGAGGGAGAAAAGAAAGAGAGAGAGAGAAAAAAAGAGGGAACCACTAAAAGAAGAAAAAAGAAAGGAGAGAGAGAGACAGAGAGAGTTAAGGGTTTTGGAGTGCAACCCTCATAGAGAGAAAGGAAGAGAAGAGAAAAGATTATGGGAGATGTAACACTTGTGGGTAGTGTAGTTCAAGGAGAGGAGAGAGTAAGACCGGCAGAGAGTTAATTGGCCAAATTGGAGGAGGAAAAAAAGTATCAAGAATGAAGATAAGAGAAACAAACGAACAAATATAATAAAATGGGATAGGTTATAAAGTCTGCAGATTATTCTTGATTTTGAGAGGTTATCTTCTTGCTTTTTCTTTTCTCTCCCTCTTCCTGGTCAGTGACTCTGTACCCCGGGTTCTGCCCCTTTGGCACGCTCAGGTAGAGGTTTGCAGTTGATAAGTCTCTATGGCAATGTCATGTATTGTGCTTTAGTCTCGTTGGCAGTCGAGGCTCATTAGCATTTATAGGCTCCGACAGTGAGAGAGTCCGTGTTCCTGGAGCCTTTCTCCTAGTCTTTCCTTCCTGAATTAGTAGCCTGATAATCCAGCTATTGGGTTGCTGCTGCCTCTGCCTGGATAGTAAGAGGCTCAAAGAGCTGGCAACTCCCCACTCTATTTCCACTCAGCACAGGGCTCTGGGTAAGGCTCAGTCAGTCAGAGCTGCTAGCATAATCAGGCGGGCTTTCCGCCCACTCAAAGACCTCTGGCTCTGTCTGCCACTCTGTCCAGTAACACAGGCGGGCGCCCACTTCCGGGTCGCTTGGAGGAAACTCTCACTCACTGGCTGCGCGCGCAGACCAGGATATCCGGCCAGCAGTCTCACGCTCTGAGTGAAACCCCCAACCGCAGGAAAAAGTTGGAGCGTTGGAATTGAGTCTCGCTCCGTCCCCGTGCGCGGCTTTTGCAAGGCGCTGGGGCGGCCCGAGATTCTGCTTTGGCCCACACAAAGGCCCCTGACTCTGCCCCTCTGTGCGATAATACGGGCGCGCACTGCCGAGGCACTCGGAGGAATCTCTCATTCACTATCTGCACGTGCAAACCAGGATATGAGGCTGGCCGCGTTTCCCTCTGAGTGAAACCCCCTCCAGCACAGAAAATCTCCACCGTTGGAATTAGTTCTCACTCCCTCCCGTGCGTGGCTTTCACAGGGCGCTGGGGCTGCCCAGAGACTCTGCCCTCGGCCCACAGAAAGGCCTCTGACCCTGCCTCTCTGTGGGGCAACACGGGCACCCACTCTCAGAGCCTAGGAAGAAATCTCTCGCCCACTAACTGCGCGCACGCCCACCAGGAGACTGGGTAAAATGGCCGCCCCGCTTGTCTTTCTTTGTTTGGGTTTGGCGCGAGTGTTAGCTTGTATTGCCCGGGTTGCCACAGGATCAGTTTTTCCTCGGCTTGGATCTCCGTGCCACAGCCTGGTTCGGCCGTTTTTGCCGCGGCCTGGATCTATTCACACCCTTTGCCCGCCTCAGTTTCTATATTCACAGTTACCAGAGAAAGCCGCCCTGTTTAGGTTAGTGAGGAAGGAGGAGCATTTCTTACTCCGAATTCCTTCGGGTTTGGTTATATATTTAGCCAATTTTTCACTCGACCATACCTTTGGGTGTATTGCGAAGCATCTGGAGGCTCCAAGTATAGGTTTTTCTGTTTCTGGTTGAAGATCTTGTTGAGTTTTAGGGGAGATTTATCGGTATCGCTTCCTACCCCGCCATTACTCTGACGTCATCTCTGCTGTGATTTTAGACCAGAAATCTTATACCCCAATAAATTTGGGATTATTATAGTGTTTTTAGCTTATTTGATTTTAAATTTTTGGGGTATTATCCTTCAAATATTCTGTGAGCCAGAAATACTTCCTTTTTTACTTAGTTACCTCATAAGAGTTCAAAAGAAATTATCTATAGAAGTATCAAAAGATTGACCAGTGTCAATATTTAGAGTACAATGTGAAACTTATTTATGTGACAATGAGAAAAGCCTCTCAAAGATCTCTTTCTTAGGACACTAGTTAAAATCACTCATTATCTTCCTTGCTCTAAACCTTATTCCTATCCCATATGACAATTTAAGGAATTCTGTAGGAGACCAGAAACATTTTCTCTATTAATATTTATGAAATGAATTTGAAAACACTAGAGAGTATTAAAGCTGTTAAACAACTTTTTAATAAAAACAAAAAATAAAAAGCAAATATATATTCTCTCTACTATCATATTAATGCCTAAAGAAAAGAAATTATCAAGTAAAATTATGATTTATCTCCTGTCTTCTCCCTTCTACTTCTTTCTCTCTCTCATTTATATTTAAGAGATTCATTTTCCTGCTGGATGTAATGGGAATGAATTTCAATGTCATCCTGATGGAAACTGTATTCCTGATCTGTGGCGCTGTGATGGGGAAAAAGACTGTGAAGATGGTAGTGATGAAAAAAGTTGCAATGGTACTTTACGAATGTGTGATCAAAAAACCAAGTTTTCCTGTCGGAGTACAGGTAAGCAGAACATCAGGTACAGCACCTACGCTGGCTTCTTGGATGTGGAATCCTTTCAGCCTATCCTCGATCCACATCTCGTCTTTACAAAAAGTATTCTTGTATTTCTTCTAATAGGTTTGCTCACATTCTATATGTAACATTAATAATAGCTAATATTTTTTGAGTCTTTCACAGTTCTAAGAATGTTCTCTGCATGAGTCTATCAGTTTAAGAATGTTCTTCACATGAACTGTTTTACAGTGCAAATTATAGTGAAAACCCAGAGTTTTTAATGTGCTGCAGTTCAAAAAGTCAAAAGAAATTTAACCCTGCTCGGTCACAGAACCAGTATGACACAACTGGGATTTTAAAGCAGGCTGTCTGGATTCCGAGTCTTGATTTTAGAGTCCAGTAAGAGACTCACAGCTAAACCCATGGACAGCCTTCCTCTTTTCGTAAATAAATTATTATCATAAAATTTAACAAAAATTACGAGAAAAGAAAGATAAAATTATATATTTATTTTTCAACTAGTTTTCTAAATATTATTGTGCTGTTAATGGATTCCATTAGGATGAAGGACATTCAAAACTTTGATTTATTTTGAGAGTTGCTAAGGCTTTTCTTTCTTTTATGAATGTATTCTATTATTATGACTTTTTAATTTTTTTTTAGTTTACACTTGACATTATAAAACAACTTACTTTCCTCTCTATACCAGATGATGACAATTAAAAAATAAATTTCAATAACTATTGCGGTATAACTAGTGAAATAGTTAATATCATTCAAATAACTCAAGGAAGAATTTTTCATAGATTTCAGTATATATTTATGAATCATCTCTGAAATATTTTCTTCTTTTTTTTGTGACAGAGACCGAGAGAGACAGAGAGATGGACAGATAGGGACAGACAGACAGGAAGGGGGAGAAATGAGAAGCATCAATTCTTCATTGCGGCACCTTAGTTGTTCGTTGGTTGCTTTCTCACATGTGCCTTGACTGGGGGGCTACAGCAGACCGAGTGACCCCTTGCTCAAGTCAGCAACCTTGGGCTCAAGCTGGTGAGCCCATGCTGAAACCAGATGAGCCCGCTCTTAAGTCAGTGACCTCGGGGTTTCGAACCTGGGTCCTCTGTATCTCAGTCCGACACTCTATCCAATACGCCACCACCTGGTCAGGCTCTAAAATATTTTTAAAATGTGAAATCACTTTTTATTTGTTTAATTTTGAGCTCTTAATGACTTATTTTGGTCCCTCATAAGTATCTGAAGCAAAAAGTAAAACAAAAGTTATCACAACTGTGATTAAGCAAACACCCCAGAAACCACATATTCCATGGTCATTTAAAGTTATAAAAATGGTTTTTGGGTCCTGGCTAGTTGGCTGATTGGTAGAGCATCAATCCAGCTTGTGGATGTCCTGGGTTTGATTCCTGCTCAGAGCACATAGAAGAAGCGACCATCTGCTTCTACACTCTTCCCTCTCCCCATTCTCTCTCTCACTTTCTCTTTCCCTCCTGCAGCCATGGCTTTACTGGTTTAAAAACATTGGCCCCAAGCTCACAGGATGGCTCTGTGGAACCTCTGCCTTGGATGCTAAAATAACTTGTTTGTAAGCATGGCCCAAAATGGGCAGAGCATCGGCCCCTGATGGGGTTGTCAAGTGGATCCCAGACAGGGCGCATGCTAGAGTCTGTCTCTCTATCTCCCCACCTCTCACTTGGAAAAGAAGAAAAATAAATGAATTGTGTTTTTTTTCCTTAAACATCTTTTGATTACAATTAAGCACTCACATAAGAAATACAAGCTAATGTGCACATAGATAAATATTCTTGAGGCCCATTCTTAGTAAGGAAGTTTTGTTTCCAAAACGGATATTTTCCAACACTGTTTTTCAAAATTATGTGATTCTTTTCAGTAATTAAGTATCTCAGTTTTTGGGTTATAGCTTAGAAGAATTTGACTTTCAGCTTAGAAATTATCTTTCTGGAACATATATTAATTGAGAATTAATAGATGAATAACATTAATGTTTGAGTTAGTGTCTGAATAAATATTTTTTTATTTAATAGGATAATTCTAATACCAAAGAGCTAATTATTAGATTCAGGTTAACAATATTCTAAACATATGTAGTGTATAATTTTCTTCATATTGCTTCTGGCATTGTTTGTGCTAGTGTTGCAATATATCAGACAACAGTCTTTAACAAGTATATGAATAAGAACCTGGCAACACTATACTGAAACAAAATATAAATTGCTGTAGAAAATACTAAGCTAAAACTAACTGAATATGTTATCAAGATTTAGCAGATTTAGAGGTGAAGCATAAAACCAGGCAGAAAGTTATTTATGAAAAAAATTATAAATAACTTTATAACACAGTAAGTATTAAAAGCTATATCTTAATAAAAACTGGTTTGACCAATCTATGACAGATAATATGTTAAGAAAATATATAACAATAATTAACAGGGTTAATTACAGTTAATAGAAAATTTCAAGTGCTTTTAATTTGTCTTATATATGTATATTTATATTTTGCAATGAACTCATAAAACAGCTTCCTCTGAATATGTCTCAAAAATAAATCTGAAATATGATGTGGATGATCAATGTAGTAGGAAGGAAAAAAAAAACTTTTCCTTCTTACCACCTTAGATTTATTGACTGAGACTCTGTAAATTAGACTGATAAAATTCAGGTAAACAATGAAAAAAACACAGAAGTTTATTAACATATGCATCATGTGTATAAATGGGAGAACTCAGTGATGAATAACTCTAAAGGGTGGTTAAAACTTGGGCTTATTTAGCATCTTAGCAAGGAAGAGCAAATATTTAGAAAAAGGATGAGGCAAAGGAAAAGACTTTGAGTTCCTAGTGATGGCAATTTGTAGAAAGGTAAATATATAGGGAAATTGATGCAAGATAAGGTTAGCCCTGGCTGGATAGGTCTGTGGGTTAGAACATCATCTCAAAGCTCGTAGGTTGCCAGTCGGTCCCTGGTAAGAGCACATACAGGAACAGATCAATATTCTTGTTCTCTCCTGCTCTCTCCCTTCTTTTCTCTAAAATTAATAAAATAAACATTAAAAAAGATAAGGACTGGTTAATAAAATTTATCTGAGTTCATCTCAGCACTGGCTTTCCATCTTCTTCATGGCCAATAAACTTCACTGGGAAGGAGGCTTATAACAGTCCTCATTTTGAAGAGGTTTATACTTTTAGTCAGATATAGGAAGCTTTGGAAGTCTTTTTTAAAGCATAATTTAGCATAATTTTCATGCTAAAGTGGCATATATTGGGGATAGTATATTTTGATTCTATATACTGGCTATCTTTGGAGAATTGGATTCCAAAAGTCACTTTTAGGATTTAGATTATAAATAAATAATGTTGTTAATAACACATCCGGTGCTTCTAACAATCATTATATAAACCATAATATAAACCATCAGCTACTAATATAATCGTAAATTGGTATAGTATGTACCAATCTATTTAAGGAGTTATTAATTATAAATTAGTATACATATTTGTGATAGACTTTTGTGAGTTCTACAGACATTGAAATGAACTACACATATAGGCATTGGATTAGAAATATGTGTGCATCATCTTTTTAATATTTAAAATTTTACTTTAATTAAATTCTTACTTTTACAAGCTAAAAGATCTCTAAACTACCCAAGATGTTGAATCAGAGCTATATTTATTTTCAAAGATTTCTAAGTGCTAGCTTAAGCATTAAAGGTTTTTAAGGTAATCAACTTATATTAGGCAGTTAAAACATCTTTCCTATAATACATAATGTGCCATCTTACTGTTAAAATATATGTTCACTAATGTTTCTTTATTGCAATAAAGAAGAGAATGAGAGCTAAATTAAAGTGCAATATAGCCATTATCATTGAACACTTTCTACTCTCTAAGAACATATCTCTGGTCAAGAATTATATTCTTCTACATGTGGTCTATCACAACCCAGAGCACATAACACTTATAGAATACAATTCAGGAAGAAATTTCAAGTTCAGAACTCATGGAAAAAAATTCAGAAATGCCATCTTCAGATTGCTAAATGAAAAACAACCTTAGATATTATACAGAGACAGAAAAGTTGTGGGGTAAATAAGCCCTCTACCTGCCCACATATAAAAACTCATTTAAAGATAGAGAGTACTGCCTGACCAGGCGGTGGCTCAGTGGATTGAGCATTGGACTGGGATGTGGAGAACCTAGGTTCGAGACCTGGAGGTCGCCAGCTTGAGCGCAGGCTCATCTTGTTTGAGCAAAAGCTCCCCAGATTGGACCCAAGGTTGCTGGCTCGAGCAAGGAGTTACTCGGTCTGCTGAAGGCCCACAGTCAAGGCACATATGAGAAAGCAATCAATGAACAACTAAGGTGTCGCAATGAAAAACTAATGATTGATGCCTCTCACCTATCTCTGTTCCTGTTTGTCTGTCCCTATCTGTCCATCTCTCTAACTCTTGCTGTCTCTGTAAAAAAAAAAAAAGAGTATTGTTTAAAAATATATGCACAATAATTTTTAATATAGCAGACTTTAATATTAAAGTAGAAAAAAAGTATTTCCTATCAGAAGTGGAACTACTTGATAGTTATTATTCATTCACACAATGAACTACTCTAATGGCATTAAGAATATTTAAGAGCCTGACCTATGGTGGTGCAATGAATAAAGTGTCCAATTGGAATGCTGAATTTTCTGGTTCAAAATCCTGGGTTTACCTGGTCAAGAAACATATAAGAAGCAACTACTACAAGTTGATGCTTCCGTCTCCTCCACTTCCCTCACACCTTCCTCTCTCTCTCTTCTCTCTAAAATGAATAAAGATAAAATTATTTTTAAATTTTTAAGAAAAAAAATCATATGAAAATGGAACTTTAAATCCATAGCTTATATTCTCTACTGCTAAAAACAGAGAGGTAGTGATAAAATATAACAGGAAACAAACAAAATATATCTCTGATTAATAGATATAAAACAATATGGCAAGTGATGAGCTACATTGAAACTGGATGGCTGTTTATTTAGGGTGAGTATGGAGGCCATTAGAAATGAACACGTGTTCAGATCTGTGGGTTAATGGGAAATAAAGCTGTCCCACATAAGATTGAGGACTGCAGCCAGGCTCATAGCTGAAAATCATAAACCAGAATGGGAGACTCCTTGGCTCTTGAAAGAAAAGGAAAACTAAATAAATCAGAGCAAAACAAAATAAAAAAATACTCTTTGTTGCTGTCTAGTTGTGCCTAGATAGATAGGAAACCGTAGGCCAAACCTCTGGCTGGTGTAGAGACTAAATCTGATGCAGTCTGAACTAAGAGTGCTGAAAATAATGCTGGGGGCTGAACTGAAAGCCGAAATACCTGTAAATAGAGGTGAGTAAACACACAATGTCCGAGAGAAAATTGACAACCCTATTCAAGGAGAGATTGCAAACCAAAATTTTAAAATGCATGAAGAAAACTATCTCTAATAAAATCAGCCATTACAATCAATCATTATAAAATGAATTTACTCAATATTAAATAAAAATGAGATTCAAGTCTTTAGAAAAAGAGTTTAAAATAAGTATGTTTGGGATCCTCAAAGAGAAAATTATAGAAAAATCCCTAAAATGAAAAAGAAGATAGATATGTAGATAGATGATATATAGGTATAGATAGAAATAGATGACATGCAGAATAATTATAACAGAGTTAAGAAGAAGACATACTACATTTGAGAATAAAATATATCAACATGAAAATTTAAATACTAGGCTGGATTCAGAGAAAGTGATTTATGAAATAATAATATTTAGTTCACCCAGAAAGGATCACAGAAAAACATAAAAAAAATGTGTAAAAAATAGAAAGAGAAGTCAATATACACGTTTAGAAGGGTACAACAGATACTTTAAAAAATTTTATGAGAATGTAGATACTAGTAGAAAAAAACAAAAACACAAATAAAATGATTAAGGTTTTCTTGAATTGAAGAACTTGCTTCTTCATAAAGATATACATTTAGACTTAAACCTCTATAAGTCATTTTGAAATTACAGAACATCAGATATTAATACCACCAGAGATAAAATCAGATGGCATTAAGAAATGCCAAAAGATAACAAAGTTATTAGAAACTAAGAGAAAAACATTTTCAGGCTAGTATTCTATACTCTGCTAAAATAGATTCCAGATAATAGACATACAAAGTATAAGGCATTTTTTCACATAAAGCCTCAGTAATAATAATAATAATATATAATAATATATATATAATAATAAGTAGGAATTCATGAGAGATACGTTTAGGCACCAGAAAAAAATATTTTATGATAAAAATATAATCTTCAATAAAGGTTTTTCAACCTAAAATGTTTTATATTAAATAAATACTATAAATTTTTACACTGCAACAGTTACAGAAACCAGGATGAGGAAGCATTACTAGAAACAAGAAATTTTATGTACTTAATTCTGACCATGAGAAATAAAGTGGAAGAAAAGTAAGAAAACCTGTATAAGATCTAAGTAACTAATGCTTAAATCAAACTAATACAGATACAACTCTATTTTTAGAAGGTAAAATTCTTCTTTTACAAAGGTCATGAAATATTTTTAAGTGAGCATTTATAGTCACAGTAAACTTAAATAAATTCCAGAAAATATAAATAATGCTGACAACACTCCTTGGCCACAGTACAATAAATATAGTAATTATGCAGAGTGAACTACCCTTCCCCTTGAAAACTTAATAATAAAATAAAACACTATCTTGGTTCTAGTAGTTTGCCATTTTCACTTGAGAGGATTAAAATTAAAAAAAATATATTAAAAATGCTTTTTCCAAAATTATATGAAATGAAAGTTTAATATACAAAACTTAAAAAAATGTAATAACCATTTAAATAATTTTTATGCTTGTAATATTTATGTTTCTAGAGTTACTAATGGTTAAGGAAAACTGATCTAAGAATTGTTGAGACATTTGTATTTATATCATTAGAGTCTGGTGTTTTAAGAGGACAGTGGTGTTTGGGTTGTGGTTTAGGGAAGTGTGAAGAAATTTCTGAACACCCTCAGCTTTGGGGTAGTAACTGCAATGGGTTGGGGTCCTTCACAAGCTTCCCTAATCACACACCCCTAAATCTAGGGTGTGGCTCAGCATTCTGTTTAAGGTCCAGGAAATACTTTCTTCCCCAGTACATTCTAAGCTGTGGTCTGATGAAATACTAGAGCAGGAATATTGTAGAGAAAGCTTCAAATTGTTTTAAAACAAATTATTTAACGTTATATAACTAATATAATATTCATCATTTTTTTCTTATGCTTTATTATATCTTTCAAATCTCTTGCAGTTAGATGAAAGCCAAGTGACTAATTTTAGCCAATGGGCTGTGAGTAAAAGTGACTATGTCACTTCCATGCTAATCATTTAAGCTATAGTGAGCATTCTTCTGATTTTCTTCACCTGCCACAGTGACCTTTTAAACTGTGGGTCTAAAGGGCATATGTACAAGGTGGAGGAAAGCTTCCTGACCCTATACAATTTTATGTGATTGAGCAATGAACGTTAATTGAGTTAGATCACCAGATTTCAAGGTTTATTACTGCAGCATAATTTATCTAATTAATGCAACATCTAATTCAAGAACTTAAAAAATGACAAGCCATACTAAAGAAAAACAGACACACAGATTTAAATTTGAAATTCTGAAAAAGGAAATAAAAATCACATAATTTGAAAGTTCCAGAACTAAGTATTTTAAAGAATAACTAAAATTGCTAACATACATTAACTGATTTAATAAAGAAGAAAAAATTGAAAAGTACATGAGAATGGGAAAATAATCACAAATGCTATAGGAAATTATAAAAGTCATATTTTGCAACATCATAGAAATGAACCTAAAAACCTGTATTAGTAAAATTATGTACTTAAATAATGGACAATTTATTTTTTAAAAATAGAAAAAAATATTAAAATATTCCCCTCTCACCATTTTACATAAAGCTACAAGTCCAGCTGAAAAATCCTTTTAGTTATTTAGGAAACATTGTTACAGTGCAATTTCATCTCCTATAGATCATTTGAAAGGAATAAAAGTTTTTAAGTTATTCTTTTAAACAACATAATATTGCTTTTAAACCCCCAAAGTTAGCACTCCCTTATGAACACCAAAAGAATAGACCACATCTTTTATAACCATCGATTGCTACATCATGCTAGATAAAACATGACCAAATCCAGCAACATATTAAAAAAAACAAACACCTTGAAAAAGCACCCTCTTAAAAGTAAGAATAGTACAAAACTGAAGAAGAAGCAACAACAGAATATTATATACAGGTAATATAGAACAAACTGGGAGAAATATTTGCAGCATAGATTGCAAATAGTTAGATGCCCCAATACATAATAGCTCTGTGGTATCAGTATATAGAAATACCAACAATCTGTATAAAAGTGGGAAAAGTTTATAGAAACAAATACAAAAGCTCTTAAACATGTGAAAAGATAGTCAACTCCATCATAAGAGAAATTAAAAACTATAGTGAGATTCCATTTTTTTGCAACACACATGAAAATATTCATAAATAGAATACCTTGCAGTAATTTTAAAGAATGGAAATCACTACAGTATACTGACATGAACATTTCCCTCTGATTAAGTGTTGAGTAAAAAATGAAGACCACAATAGTCAGCATGGTACGTATTATTTACTTAAATAAATGGAAGTATGTTATATTCTGAAATAAAAAATATTTTTAGGAGGAGTCAACAAAACTATTGTCATTGTTCCTCACTGAATAGAGGGAAAGGTTCACTAGAGAAAAAGAACAAAAAGGTCATACTTGTTCTGTCTCTTTTGATTGGCTTTTCTTTCTAAGAGTGGTGATAGATTGGTACTGACCTCTATACCTTTCGCTCTAGATTTTATTGGGAAAGAATACATAAATTTTCAAGTCAGGGACCAGGGTAGGATTAACAGCTAAAGATGATGTAGTCTTTAGCAAAAGAATGTAACAAAACTAAATGACACACTTGGGGATTTAACTCTGACAGTGGTTTGATAAACGTGTTCTATTCCAAACCTTTGTGTAATGAAAATCCACTCTGAGCTTTTGGGAATGCAAAAGATTATTCTTTTCTGTTTAAATTGTTTTTTCTTTTATTATTATGTCATTAAATACAAAGTAAAATGGTAAATTTGATCATTGTCAAAAAATCAGTCCAGCTAATTAGAACTAAATATAACATGCAATAAAATAGTGATTTTGTTAAAATTATATGATGAATTGTGTCTGAAGAGTTTTTAAACACAGTGCTATTTTTTTCCTTCCTGTAACCAACCCTATGCAGATTTTTATTTATTTCTTTTTTTATTTTATATTTGGTTGTATTTTAAAATTTATTGTGTTACCATGAATTCAAACTTTTATTTATTTCTGACAAAAAAATTAGGTGAGTTCTGGGCCTGACCTGTGGTGGTGCAGTGGATAAGGTGTCAACCTGGAAATGCTGAGGTTGTGAGTTCAAAACCCTGGGGCTTGCCTGGTCAAGGCACATATGGGAGTTGATGCTTTCTGCTCCTCCCCCCTTCTTTTTTTTCTCTCCCCTCTCTATAATGAATAAATAAAATCTTTAAAAAAAATATGGTGAGTTCTGCATTGCCCATGTGCTGTAAAGATAATGGAATACTTTTCATATTGCTTCTTATGAGCCTTGTATATTATCTTTTGATTCTTCCATTGGCAGTCATCAATCCTTTGCTGCATTCCTTTTCTTCTCTTGCTTCAATCCTGTCTCTAAAGAAGAATATTTCTTCCATATTGCCCAGAGGGGCTCTTCAGTAGATACTGATCCTGTGACCTTCTCCATCCTATGGGACCTTAGTCATTGTACTTGCTTATATCTTCAGTTTCGTACTTCACTCTAATTTTTCTTCTGTTCTATAAATATATCTAATGCAATTACTGCAAAAATATTTTTAAAATTTTTATTAGCTTTTCCTGTCTTCCTTCTTCCTATCAATAAATCACCAAGTGTAGTGTCCTGAGATGCCTTATCTCGCTCACTCCTTAACTGTCTGTAATTAAAATTCTATGCCTATCTTTGATGGAAATTGCTGTTTCAGTGGTCAACAGGGATGATATCTCAGTTTATACTTTCTTCTTCTTTAGACCTGCATTGCTATGCAGTAATTACATGAGTTCAAATAAGTTATTTAATCTCTCTAGGTTTTAATTTCCTGATCAATAAATGAAAGATAATAATAGCTGATAAGCCTGACCTGTGGTGGCACAGTGGATAAAGCATCGACCTGGAAATGCTGAGGTTGCCAGTTCGAAACCCTGGGCTTGCCTGGTCAAGGCACATATGGGAGTTGATGCTTCCAGCTCCTCCCCACTTCTCTCTCTCTGTCTCTCCTTTCTCTCTCTCTCTCTGTCTCTTCCTCTCCTCTCTAAAAAATGAATAAATTAAAAAAAAATAGCTGATAGAACGTATAAAATGTGCCCAGAGGACAGTACAAGCTTAATAAATGGTACCTTGAAAAATTACTACTTCACTCTGACTTCTTTCTCTGGAACATATGTCCTCTTGAAACCTTTTATTCTTCTTTGTTTCCCCCCAAGTTTTACTGAGAAGTAATTATGTACTTGAGTGTGTGAGTTTAAGGAACACAGCATGAAGTTTTGTATGAAATGATTATAATAGGTTTAATTATCACCTGTCATCTTATATAGATAAAATAAAAAAGAAAAGATATCTCCTTGTGATGAGAACTCTTAGGATCTACTCTCTAAACATTGATATATATGTCATACAGCAGTTTAACCAGTCATTATGATGCTATAACTGGAAGTTTGTATATTTTTATCACTTTCCTCTTTGGACAAGGCCGTCCAGGGGTGAGGACGATGGAGATGCAGAGACCCAACTCTAGAGACCAAGTTCAGTGACGAAGATTCACTTTATTCAGGAAGTAAGCTAGCTTATATCCACAGGTTCAGCCTATAGGGTGTTATAGCATATTCTTTAAAGCCAATGGCTAAAATGATCAGGGAGCTGCCTGGTTGGTGCTGAGCCACCTCCCCACAGTGGGCAAGCTCCCTCCTGGATGTGCCTAGGAGGGTTTCAGGTGCTGGAGTGTTTTCACAGCATTGCATCAGCCACAGCTGCTAGGAATGCGCTCTGTGCTCTACCTACATTTCCCCCTTCTCTTTTAATTGGGGCCAGTTGGACTTGATGAATGACAGGTTGCTGTTGTTCTCTCTATGGGCAGGATAATGCCAGGGTGGGAAAAAGCAGCCCAGACATGGGAGCTGTGTGGTTGGCACTGAGTTACTTCCTTACAGCAGGCGAGCTCCCCGCTAGGTGTGCCTAGGAGGGTTTCATGTGCTGAGGTGTTCTCACAGCATTGCATCAGCCACAGCTGCTAGGAATGTGCTCTGTGCTCTACCTACATTCCTATAATTCACTTCTCCCCTACCTCCTGAAAGGAATCACAAATCTGATCCCTTTTCTAAGAGTTTGGTGGAATATTTTTAGAATTCCTTTAATAAGTGAGATATTAGAGTACAGAGGTCTCTCGTCTATCACAGGGGTTAGGTCCCAGAACCCCCCACCATAGGCAAAAATCCACCAAGTAGTGACCTTATATTTATTTTATTGTATATATATATTTAAAGGCTTTATAAACCCCTTTCACACTCTTATAAACCTTTCCCACACTGTTAACCTTTCCCACTCTCTTATAAACACTTTCTATGTGTTTTCTGTATGTGCGAGTTTTTGTTTATTCATCTACTATACGCTATATATTTTATTTTTATTTAATATTCTTTTAATGTTTTAATTATTTTCTATATTTTTATATTGTTTTCAATTAAAAGGCTAGAAAATGCTTATTTTACCACAAAAATAATTAAAATAATAAATATATAAAATATCTATATACTGCAAAATCCCGTGATACAGGGAAAATTCTGCGATACAAAATTAGATATATACAATTTAAAAATACATTGAGACCACAAAAAGTGAACCACTATATGGTGAGGGACAACTGTATTTTATTTTTCTCTGTCTGACATATAAGTTAGTATAATAACTTCAAGGTTTATCCATGTTGTTGCAAATGGTAAGATTTTCTTTTTTTTTTTTAAATACATTCATCAACCTTTTATTTTATTTTATTTTTTAATTTTTTTTTTTTTTTACAGAGACAGAGAATCAGAGTGAGGGATAGACAGGGACAGACAGACAGGAACGGAGAGATGAGAAGCATCAATCATTAGTTTTTCGTTGTGCATTGCGACACTTTAGTTGTTCATTGATTGCTTTCTCATATGTGCCTTGACCACGGGCTTTCAGCAGACCAAGTAACCCCTGCTTGAGCTAGCGACTGTGGGTCCAAGCTGGTTAGCTTTTTTGCTCAAACCAGATGAGCTGTGCTCAAGCTGGCAACCTCGGGGTCTCGAACCTGGGTCCTCAGCATCCCAGTCCGATGCTCTATGCACCGCGCCACCTCCTGGTCAGACAGATTTTCTTATTTTTTATGACTGAATAATATGCATATACACTCATACCACATTTTATTTGCTTATCCATTGATGGACAATTAATTTGCTTCCATGTTCTGACTATTGTAAATAATACTGCTATGAACATAGGGTTGTAGATATCTTTTTGCATTTGTATTTTTGTTTCTTTTTAATTTTTTTGGATATATTCCTAGAAGTGGAATCACTGGATAATATAAAAGTTCTGTTTTTAATTTTTAAGGATTTTTCATGCTGTTTTCCATAGTGGCTGTATCAAATTTACAATTTCACCAATAGTGCACAAAAGGGTTTTCTTTTCTCTACAACCAGGCCAGCATTTGTCACCTCTTGTCTTTTTTATAATGGCCATTCTAACTAACAGATATGAGGTGATATCTCATTGTGTTTTTAATTTGTATATGACTAGTGATGTTGAATGTCTTTTTATGTACTTGTTGACCATTTTTATAACATCTTTGGGAAAATCTGTTGAGGTTCTTTGTTCTCCTCTTTAGTTGATATATATATACCTCATATATATATATATATATATATATATATATATATATATATGAGAGACAGAGAGTTGTGTGAGTTCTTTATATATTTTAGACGTTAACCCCTTATTTAATATATGGTTTGCAAATATTGTTTTCCCATCCATAGTTAATGTTTTCACTTTGTTGATGATTTCTTTTGCTGTGCAAAAGCTTTTTTGATTTGTCTCACTTATTTTTATTGTCTTGCTTATATTTTGGGTATAATTTCCAAAAAATTATTACCAAGAATCATGACAAGACTTTGTTTCTCAGTTTTCTTTTAGGAGTTTTATGGTTACAGGTCTTACATGTGAGTATTTAATACAGATTGAGTATTTTTGTTTTTGTTTTTGAGTGGTGTAAGATACAAGCCAAGTTTTATTTTTTTTATATGTGAATGTTTAATTTTTACAGCATCATTTATTGAAGAGAATGCCTTTTTCCCATTGAGTATTCTCAGTTCCCTAGTCAACTATTAGTTGGTGATATGTGCTTGAGTTTATATTGGTGCTCTCAATTTTGTTTTATTGCTCTATTAACCTGTTTTTATGCCAGTACACATTGTTTTAATTACTACAGCTTTATTGTACAGCTTGATCAGGAAGTGCATTGCATTTCCCTTTACTTTATTTTTCTTTCTCAGCATTTCTTGAGCTGTTTGTTTTCTTTTGTAGTTTCATATTTATTTTAAGAGTGTTTTTTTTCTATTTCTGTAAAACATGCTATTGGAATCTTTATAGGGTTTGCCTTGAATCTACAGATGACTTCAAGTATTATTATCACTTTAACAATATCAATTCTTCTACTCCATGAACATGGAATACTTTTCTATTATTTTTGTCTTTGTTTCTATCATCAATGTCTTATAGAATTCCCGTCCTTGATTAAATTTATTCAAATGTATTTTATTGATTTTGAAGCTATTGTAAATGGGACCTATTTCTTTATTTCTTTTACAAAAAATTCATTGTTAGTGTAAAAACCTTTCCTTCCGAATTCTCACATTGAATAGTCCTCCTTTTTCATTTAGCTTTAATACTTTATTTCATGGTCCCTTACCTTTTTTCCCTCTGAATCTTGCTTTTATTTATTTCAAAATATTTTCTGAACACATAATATATGTCAGAAATCACATATATAGATTTTCTCTTAATTCATTGCTTTGCTCCTACTTATCTTTCTTCAAGGTGTTCATAACAATCTTTTCTGTTCCTGAAGTTTCACTATCACCTCCAGATAAATGTCTCTAAAATTTCTGTTACTGAAAATTTCCACTTGTTTCAAGCCCATTTTTTCCAATGTAATGCTAAGTATCCTCCTCCCAGACACCAGAATTTTTTCCTCATTTTTTATTTCTGTTAGAACCATCTTTAATGTTTACACATAGGAATTTAAAGCAGAAATCACCTTTTCACATGCTTACATTGTAATCAGTCTCCAGGATCTACCAATGCTACCTCTATAATTTATCTAACATCATCAATTTAATTCTTTCTACTCACATATCATAGTCTAAGTTGAAGAATAAATTATTTCTCACTAAAAACTTAGTGTGGCCTACTATTTTCTTTCGACAATTATTATCTAAATACAGGGGTCAGGAACCTATGGCTCATGAGCCACATGTGGCTCTTTTGATGGCTGCATCTGGCTCACAGACAAATCTTTAATAAAAAAATAATGTTGCCTGACCTGTGGTGGCGCAGTGTATAAAGCGTCGACCTGGAAATGCTGAGGTCGCTGGTTCGAAACCCTGGGCTTGCCTGGTCAAGGCACATATGGGAGTTGATGCTTCCAGCTCCTCCCCCCCTTCTCTCTCTCTCTCTCTGTCTCTCCCTCTCCTCTCTAAAATGAATAAAAAAAAAAAATAATGTTAAAAATATAAAACATTCTCATGTATTACAATCCATTCATTTCCTACTGCTCATGTTCATGGTTGCAGGTGGCTGGAGCCAATTACAGCTGTCCTCCGGGACAACACCAAATTTTTATTGGATAATGTGTAACATACATGGGTTGATGTATGGCTCTCATGGAATTACATTTTAAAATACAGTGTGTCCGTAAAGTCATGGTGCACTTTTGACAGGTCACAGAAAAGCAACAAAAGATGATAAAAATGTGAAATCTGCACCAAATAAAAGGAAAACCCTCCCGGTTTCTGTAGGATGATGTGGCAGCATGTGCATATGCGTTGATGTTGATGTAACACCGTGTATACAGAGGAGCAGACCATAGCCATGCCAGTCGAGATGTGGATGGTACAGAGGAAAGTTCAGTGTGTTCTGGGGCTCGCTAAATTCGAATCTGTGACCAAAGTGCAACGTGAATATCGGCGCATTTATAACAAAGCACCTCCACATAGGAATAACATTACTCGGTGGGATAAGCAGTTGAAAGAAACCGGCAGTTTGGTGGAGAAACCCTGTTCTGGTAGGCCATCAGTCAGTGACGAGTTTGTAGAGGCTATACGGGATAGCTACCTAAAGAGCCCTAAAAAATCTGTGCGTGAGCCCACATCGAACTGCACTGAATAGGTATGAAACTGGGAGAGTTTTCCTTTTATTTGGTGCAGATTTCATATTTCTATCATCTTTTGTTGCTTTCCTGTGACCGGTCAAAAGTGCACCATGACTTTACGGATACACTTTATGTGGCGTTCATGGCTCTCTTAGCCAAAAAGGTTCCCAACTCCTGTCTTAATACATTCAACACTCAACTTCGGCTTTCTCTTAATTCACAAGCTATAACTTGAATACATACTCCCTCAAAATCTTTCAATGCTTTTCATTGTCTATAAAATTTAAAAGCACGTCTTTAATTAGTAATGACATTTTATAAACTGTGGCCCCAAACTGCCTCATTATTGCTACTGGAACAAGTCCAACTATTATTTTTTCCTTTTTGTACATTTATATAGGAGTTTATGTGTGGGTTAGATTGAGCAAAGAAAGCTGAAACTGTATGTGTTCAAAATTACCATTAAACACCATCCATAAAACTCAATACACATGGTTCTGTATGTATAGTTATAATTAAAATTTGTAGTTGCAGCTAAATTATTAGAAAAATAATTTTTAACCTAAAATATGAATACATATACAAAATAGAATTTTGCAGTGGGTCCACTCAGAAATGAAAGAAAGATGAATTAAGGAAGAGTTGATTTACTTCTATCATCTATGCCCTGACACATTTCCATGATTAGCAGGATTAATTATCATGCTATTAAATTGTCATTTTTCTCCATTTTTATGATTTATTTTCTTCCCCCACCAAAGGGTATTTCTTTGAATGTTAAAATGACACATAAGGTAGCTGTCTATATGTAATGCTTTTTATCTGGTGCTCATATGTGATGTTTATAGCTATCTTTTAAAACCCCTTTCTAAACAAAATCTCTGTAAATCTTATCTCAGCCCTCCAATCATAAATATTTCCTAACTCTGTGAAATTCCATAGCACTTTGTGAAGATTATATTACTTTTATTATTTTTATATATCTTAATACTAGAATATTTGTTACAACTAGATTAATTGTTCCATTGGGTCAGAAATATTTGTTTTGCATCTTTTTACATTCTTTAACAACTAACCAAACACATAACACTCAATAAATGTTTGCTGAATTGAGTTGAAGACAAATATTAGAGAAATAAATTATGTGACATTAAAGAGTAGTAGTATAAAAACTAGAAGATTGCAATTCAAAGACCAGTATTTAAAAAGAAATTATAAATATATTGTTGAGTAAGTCCATTATTATTTCCTCAAAGATTCACTTCTCTTCATACACATATTCTTAGTATTAAATGCTAGTCATAACCTGGAGCAGAAATTATCCTGTTATAGCCTGTGCTATCTTTTAAGTCAAACAGTTTACAAAGTGATAAATCTATTTTTTAAATAGCCATTCAGTTAAATAGAATTTTCTACAGATGCCTAAAAACTGCTAGTTTTCCTTTGTGATTGATATTCATAGCTTTTAAACTGACTGTATATTTTAAGGTAACAGGAATCAAAATAGTCCTTATAATATCTTGTGTGTGTGCATGTGAAATTTTACTAGCTGTCATGATAACAACATGCTTATTTTTGTGATTTCTGTTTGTTATTTTTTGTTGTTGTTACTTGCCATTCTTATTCTTTTTGCTAAAGGTCAACACTATAGTCCCATAGGGCCCCTCACACAAAGTTATCAAGTTGAAACATAATTACAGTAAATTAGAAAATTTTACCATAGAACTAAACAATAATAAAAACCTAATATTGTTTTTCAGCATGTGATGTATTTTTAAAGAACAATTATTTAAGACAAAGTGATTTACTTGGTTATTTAAACATATTAGAGCACATTTAAAATATTTTTAAGTTTTGGGGTCTTAACTATTGAACGTTTGCAATTTCTAAAACATTTTTATATTGTTAATCTTTATTTTGTTTTAGTAAAAATAATTTGACATGTCTTACGTTCTTATATATAAAGGAGGAAAATTAAACAAAAAAATCTGTAATAATTCTTCTTTCAAGATGTTATGACTAAAGACTTCACTATGGAAGGATTTGTCTTGATATGAATCAAGTAAATTCAACTTTTTATTTTTTATTTTAATTTATTGTGTCTACATAGATTCTAGTGTGCCCCCAAATGCATCCCCCCTCCAACATGTTTTCCTCAACATCCCCCTTGCCCGCTTCCCTGCAACGTCCTCTTCCCTTCCCTCCAGGATTTGATTTTCTGCTTTCTATAAAGCAGTGTTATGTATATATAATTTCACCAATCTTTTTCCCTTTTCTGATCCCATCCTATCATCCTCTTTCACTCTGTCCACTTTCTCTCTGGTCCCTTTGATCCCACCTCTGTCTCTATTCCGTTCCTCAGTTCATATTGTTCATTGGATTCCTCAAATAAATGAGGTCATATGATATTTTTCTTTCTCTGTCTGGCTTATTTCACTTAACATAATAGTTTCCAGATCCATCCGTGTTGTCACAAAAGGTAAGATTTCCTTCTTTTTCATGGCCCCGTTATGTATATGTACCACAACTTTTTGATACAGTCGTCCACTGATGGACACTTTGGCTGTTTACAGATCTTGACTATTGTAAACAAAGCTGTCATGAACATGGGGGTACATTTCTTCTTTTAAGTCAGTGATGTAGTGTTTTTGGGATATATCCCTAAAAGTGGGATGGCTGAGTCAAAAGGCAGTTCCCTTTTTAATTTTTAGAGGAATCTCCATACTGTTTTCCACAGTGGCTGTACCAGTCTTCAACCTACCAGCAATGCAGGAGGATTCCCAGTTCTCCACATCATCACCAGCACTAATGTGTTGTTTTCTTAATGAGCGCCATTCTGACAGGTGTGAGGTGATATCTCATTTTGGTTTTAATTTGCATTTCTCTAATGATTAGTGATGTTGAACATTTCTTCATATACCTATTGGCTATCTTTATGTCCTCTTTGGAGAGGTATCTATTAATTTCTTTTGCCCATTTTTGATTGAATTGTTTATCTTTCTGGTGTTGAGTTTTACAAGTTCTTTATAAATTTTAATTATTAATCCCTTATGGGACATATTAGTGGATATATTTTCCCATTGTGTGGGTTGTTTTATTTTGCTTATATTGTCTTTAGCTGTGCAAAAGCTTTTTAGTTTGATATAGTCCCATTTGTTCATTCTGTTCTTTATTTTTCACTTGCCTGTGGAGATAAATCAGCAAATATATTGCTGCAAGTGATGTTGGAGAGCCTACTGCCTATGTTTTCTTCTAAGATGCTTATGGTTTCACGACTTACATTTAAGTTTTTATCCATTTTGGTTTCTTTTTGAGAAAGGTGTAATTTGGGGATCTACTTGTTCATTTTTTTGCAGGTAGCTGTCCAATTTTCCCAACACCATTTGTTAAAGAAACGGTATTTACTCCATTGTATGGCCTTATGTCCTTTGTCAAATATCAACTGTCCATAAAGGTACAGGTTTATTTCTAGGTTCTCTGTTCTATTCCAACGATCTATGTGTCTATTCTTATGCAAGTACCAAGCTGTTTTGACTACACAGGCCTTGTAGTATAACTTGATATCAGGAAGTGTGATACCACTCACTTTATTTTTCCTTTTCAAGATTGATGAGGCTATTCGTGTTCTTTTTTGGTTCCATATGAATTTTTGGAATATTTGTTCTATATATTTAAAGTAAGTCATTGGTATTTTAGTAAGAATTGCATAGAATGTATAAATAGCTTTGGGAAATATGGACATTTTATTTTATTTTATTTTGCATTTTTCCAAAGCTGGAAACAGGGAGGCAGTCAGACAGACTCCCACATGCGCCTGACCGGGATCCACCTGGCATGCCCACCAGGCGGTGATGCTCTACCCCTCTGGGGTGTTGCTCTGTTGCATCCAGAGCCATCCCAGCACCTGAGGCAGAGGTCACAGAGCCATTCTCAGCACCCGGGCCATCTTTGCTCCAATGGAGCCTCGGCTGCGGGAGGGGAAGAGAGAGACAGAGAGGAAGGAGAGGGGGAGGGGTGGAGAAGCAGATGGGCACTTCTCCTGTGTGCCCTGGCCAGGAATCAAACCGGGGACTCCTGCATGCCAGGCCCACGCTCTACCACTGAGCCAACTGGCCAGGGCCTGAAATATGGACATTTTAATGATTACTATTCCTGCTATCCATGAACATCATATATGCTTCGACTTGTTTGCATCTTCCGTGATTTCTTTTATCAATGTTTTAAAATTTTCTGAGTACAAGTCTTTAACCTCCTTGGTTAAATTTACTCCTAGGTATTTTTGTTGTTGTTGCAATATTGAAGTGGATTCTTTTCTTAAAGGATTTCTCACAGTTCATTTTGGGTATATAAAAATGCCTCTGATTTCTGAATATTAATTGCATATCCTGCCACCTTCCTGAATTCATATATCAGGATGAGTATTTTTTCCCTAGACTTTAGGGTTTTCTATGTGCAGTATTATATCATCAGCAAATCATGATAGTTTTACTTCCTCTATTCCAATGTGGATGCCTATTAGTTCTTGTTCTTGTCTGATTGCTGTGGGTAGGACTTCCAGAAATATGTTGAATAAGAGTGGTAAAAGGGTGCACCCATGCCTTTTTCTGATCTTAAGGGGATTGCTTTTAACTTTTCCCCATTGAATATGATGTTGGCTATGGGTTTATCATAGATGGCCTTTATCATGTTGAGATATGTTACCTGTATTCCCACTTTGCTGAGAGTTTTGATTATAAATGGGTGTTAGAATTTATCAGATGCTTTTTCTGCATCTATTGATATTGTCATGTGGTTTTTGTCCTTTGATGAATCACATTGATTTTTTTTTTTTTACGGAGACAGAGAGAGAGAGAGGCAGAGAGAGGGATAGATAAGGACAGACAGACAGGAATGGAGAAAGATGAGAAGCATCAATCATCAGTTTTTCTTTTTGTTGTTGTTAAACCTTAGTTGTTCTTTGATTGCTTTCTCATATGTGCCTTGACCGTGGGCCTTCAGCAGACTGAGTAACCCCTTGCTCGAGTCAGCAACTTTGGGTCCAAGCTAGTGAGCTTTGCTCAAACCAGATGAGCCTGCACTCAAGCTGGCAACTTTGGGGTCTTGAACCTGGGTCTTCCGCATCCCAGTCCAATGCTCTATCCACTGCACCACCGCCTGGTCAGGCTGAATCACATTGATTGATTTGCAAATATTGTACCAGCTTTGCCTTCCCAGAATAAATCCCACTTGATCATGATATGATATTTTCATGTATTTCTGTATCTGCTTTGCTAATGTTTTGTTGAGAATTTTACCACTTAATTTCATCAGGGGTATTGGCCTACAGTTTTCTTTCTTTGTATTGTTTGCCTGGTTTTGGAATCAGAATTATGCTCGCCTCATAAAAAGAGCTTGAAAGTCTTCCCTCCTCTTGAATTTTTTGAAATAGCTTGAGAAGGATCGGAGTTAGCTCTTCTTTGAATATTTGGTATTAATTCGCCTATGAAGCCATCTGGCCCAGGGCTTTTGTTTGTTGGGAGTTTTTTGATAACTCTTTAAATCTCATTTATTGTAATCAAGTCTGTTAAGTTTTTCTGATTCTTCCAGATTGACTTTTAAAAGATTATATGTTAAAAAAAAAAGAAAGTAAGATTATATGTTTCAAGGAATTTGTCCATTTCACCTACATTGTCTAACTTTTTTGGCATATGGTTCTTCACAATATTTTCTAACAATCCTTTTTATTTCTGCTGTGGCAGTTGTTACTTCTTCACTCTCATTTCTAATTTTATTTATCTGACACTTCTCTTTTAACTTGGTGGGTCTGGTTAAAAGTTCATCAATCTTGTTTACCTTTTCAAAGAATCAGCTCTTGGTTTTATTAATCCTCTACTTCAGGGGTCGGGAACCTATGGCTTGCGAGCCAGATGTGGCTCTTTTGATGGCTGCATCAAGTTCGCAGACAAATATTTAATAAAATAATAATAATAATAAAGTTATAAATATAAAACATTCTCGTGTATTACAATCCATTCATTTTCTACCGCTCATGTTCATGGTTACGGGTAGCTGGAGCCAATCACAGATGTCCTCCGGGACAACACCAAGTTTTTATTGGATAATTTGTAACGTACACAGGTCATTGTATGGCTGTCATGGAATTACATTTTAAAATATGTGGCATTCATGGCTCTCTCAGCCAAAAAGATTCCCGACCCCTGCTCTATTTTGTTTTTTAGCCTCTATGTCATTTATTTCCACTCTGATCTTTATTATTTCCTTCCTTCTACTTGCTTTGGGCTTTACTTGCTGTTCTTTTTCTAGTTCTTTTAATTGCAGGGTTGTTTTTATTTGAACTTTTTCTAGCTTCTTAAAGTATGCCTGTAATGCTATGAACTTCCCTTTCAGGACTGCTTTTGCTGTGTCCCATAAATTTTGAGTTGTTGTGTGCTCATTTTCATTTGTTTCAAGAATATTTTTTATTTCTTTCTTGATCTCATTGTTGACCCATTTGTTATTTAATAATATGCTGTTTAGTTTCCAAGTGTTTGAGTGTTTTTCAGTTTTTCTATTGTAGTTTATTTCTAGTTTCATGCCATTGTGATCAGAGAAGATGCTTGATATGATTTCAATCTTCTTAAATTTGTGGAGATCCTTTTTGTGCCCTAACATGTGGTCTATCCTAGAGAATGTACCATGAGCACTTGAAGATAATGTATATTCTGCTAGTTTAGGATAAAAGGTTTTGATGCTATCTATCAAATCCAGTTGTTCTAGTGTGTCATTTAAGTCTGCTGTTTCTTTGTTAATTTTCTTTTTTAGGATCTATCTAGTGATGTTAGTTGGTATTGAAATCACCTACAATTATGGTATTGCTGTTGATCTTGCCCTTCATGTCCATTAAAGTCTGCTTTATATATTTTAGTGCTCCTATATTAGGTGCATAGATATTTATAATGGTTATATCTTCCTTTTGGATTGCTCTCTTTATCATTTTGTAGTGACCTTCTTAACTGCTTACTTAACTGCCTTTGTCTTAAGGTCTATTTTGTCAGATATAAGTACTGCTACCCCAGCTTTTTATTCATTTCTATTTGCATGAAATAATTTTTTTCCAACCTTTTACTTTCAGTCTATGTGTATCTTTTGTTTTGAGGTGTCTCTTGTAGACAGCATATGTATAGGTCTTGTTTTCTTATCCATGCAGCTACCCAATGTCTTTTGATTGGATCATTTAATCCATTTACATTTAAAGTTATTATTGATATGTAGTTGTTTATTGCCATTTTATTTTTTAAAGTTACATTTCTCTTTTACTATATTATTTTCCCTATTTGTTCTGTTTACAACAGGCCCATTAACATTTCTTGCAGCATTGGTTTGGTTTTAATGAATTCCTTGAGGTTTTTTTTTTTCTTTTTGGTCTGGGAAGCTTTTTAGTTCTCCTTCAATTTTAAATGATAGACTTGCTGGATAAAGAAATCTTGGTTTTAGGCTCTTGTTCTGCATTACTTTGAATATTTCTTGCCATTCCCTTCTGTCCTCAAGTATTTCTGTTGAGAAGTCGGATGTCATCCTCTTGGGGGCTCATTTGTAGGTGATTAACTTTTTTTCTCTTGCAGCTCTTTATATTTTTTCTTTATCTCTTGCCTTTTTTATTTTAATTATGATGTGTCTTTGTATAGGTTTCTTTGAGTTTCTCTTTAATGGAAGAATCTGTGCATCTTGAACTTGTGTGACTTTTCCCTGCATCAATTTAGGGAAGTTTTCAGCTATGATTTTTTCAAACAGGTTCTCTATCCCTTGTTCTTTCTCTTCTTCTTCAGGAACTTCTATTATGCAGATGTTATTTCTCTTTAGGTTGTTACAGAGCTATCTTAGAGTTTCCTCAGACTTTTTGAGCCTCTTTTCTTTTTGCTGCTCTGCTTCTATGCTTTATTTATATTGTCTTCTAAATTACTGATTCGATCCTCTGCATCATCCAGCCTGCTTTTAATTGCTTCTAGTGTATTCTTCATTTTCTGATATTGTATTTGTCATTTCTGACTGGTTCATCTTTATTATTTCAATGTCCTTTTTGGTGCTTGTTATCTCTTTATTTAGGTGTTCATTATGTCCATCCATTGTTGCTCTAAGATCTTTCATCATTCTAATAATTATCATTGTAAATAACCAAACTACTGGTTCCCGAGTAGTACAGTGACGCCGAGTCCAGGCTCTGCACGGTCAGTAGGACAGCGGCACCGAGTCCGGGCTCTGCATGGGCAGTAGGACAGCGGCATTGGTTATTTCCATCTCACTCAGTTTTTTTCTGGGGATTTCTCTTGTTGATTCATTTGGATTGCATTTCTCTGTCTTTCCATTTTGTCTTTGTATACACTCATCATTTGGGTGTGTTGTTTGCGAAGCTAGCTTTGTCTAGGGTTTGTATTGTCTGCCTCCAATATTCAGTTGTATTATTTCTAGGTCTTCTTGGGTTGGCATCAGCTGTTTTTTGTAAATCGCCATGGGCTACTTATCTGCTATCACTATTCTTTTTGCTGTTTGTGTCAGCATTTTTTATGTCTTAGCTGGGTCAGGTGTGAGGAGGTCTTCCTTATGCTTCCACTCTAACAAGGGTTGTAAGGTCCTGAACTGGTGTTTTACGTATCTGGCCACTGAATATGCCTGCTCTGGATCTCCCTCTCCAGGGCCTGGTGCAGATCACCTGGAGCTACAGGTGATCCGGAGTTTGTGGCTGCCTCTGCTGGGCCAAGGTGCCATTGTAAATATTAGCTGTACTCCTAGGCGAGTGTTTATCTACTCTTGTCCTGGGGGAAGTATTTTTAAAAGTTCAAGTTCCCCTGAGATCCACTTTCTGTTACCTTTTATTGCTGGCTACTTGTTGGGCTCAGTACTGTAATTCAGTGATTAGGTACAGTATTGGATGTGGCCTGCTCTTTAGCCTCAGGTGTCATTCTATCTGGAATTTTTATTTTATTTCATTTATTTTATATTTTTCTTCTTTTTTCAACACTCAGTAGAATGTAGTTACAGGAGTCCAGTAGGTGTGGCCCCTGTGCTCCTGTTCAGTGGTCTGTCCACCGGGCCCCTGCCACTGTTGTTGCCTGGGGTGTTTGGGCTTAGGTGCTGCAGGTGCCAGCCCACCTCCACTGCCACTGCAGCCTCAGCTGCCCCTGGAAATCTCGGGTTCACCAGCCTGAGCCTGTTTGGACTGCTTCCATGGCCACCCAAACCTCCACTGCCGTTGAGGGCCGGCGTGCGTTGCAGGCAATTTTGTGCACAGGCTTGGGCCTCCACAGCATCCACTGCAGTTTCTTCCCCTGCAGGTGGGCCTGAGCCTGCATGCTTAGACTGCTTCAGAGGCTACCTTGGCCTCCACTGCTGCCGAGGGTTTGTCAGCACCACAGGCAAGTATTCGTGCTGGCTCAGAACTTTGCCGTGGCTGCTGTAACTTCCACCCTTGCTGACAGGTTCTCATGTGCCTGTGCAGACCCCCTCTACTGTTGCTTGGGCTTTCGCCCTCACTAAGGATGGACCCACTCCGCAAGCAGGACTGTGTGTGAACCAGACCTCTTCAGTGGCTGCTGTGGTTCCCAGCTCCACAGGCCAGCCTGAGCACACTTGCTTGTACCACCCTGGGCTCCACAGCCATGCCCTAGCTTCTGCACCTGCACTCGCAGCATCCGGCCCCCGGCGAGCACTCAGCATCACAGGGGTGGTGCAGCTTAGACCTCTGCACTCCCTATTTGTATCCCTAATATGCTGCCTGCTTCTAAATGCCTCTTTGTTCTAACTGTGGCAGGTAAGCCTCCAATGGATGAGGTAATTTCTTCCCTTTGCTGGTGATGCTGTTCTCAGGAAAAATGTTCACTTTAGATTTGGGGAGTGACTCAGCCCAGGAATTAAGGTGTCCATCCCTCAAAGTGTCTCCCTCTGTGCCTCCAAGACAACTCTCTTCCCTGGCAACTCCAATCCTCCCAGCACTCCTCACTCCTGGAGCTCCAGGAAAATAGCTGTGAATGAGGTTCTCCATGCAGTCCCTTTAATACGGAGTCTGGGTCCAAGAGTTCTGCCTCCTCTCAAAAAGTATGTAGGCTCTTTTCTCAGCCAAATATTGTCCATAAGCCCTTTCTAAGCTCCAGGTCTCTAGGCTTGGATTCCAGGTTTGGGGATGAGGACCCACAACTCTCTGGGCAACCCTCCCCATCGCGAAAGTCCCTCCCAGCTGCCACTCACTCCTGGGAGTGGGAAAGCCCTTTCTGCATCTCTGCCTTTACTACCAGTCTCAGTGTGGGTTCTTTGGTGGTCCTGGGCTGTAGAATCCTCTTAGTTTATTCCAAAGTTGGTCTTTTAAGATGAGTGATCTCAAAATTAAGTTGTAATCCACCTTGGTTCTGGGAAGTGAGAGTTGAATATTCGCATATTCTGTGGCCATATTGTCTCTCCTCATCCTGTAGGGTCTATGAGAAGGAGCAGAAGCAGGAGACCTGGGAGGAAGCCAGTGCAAAATCCAGAGGAGAGAGAGAATGTTGGGTGGCTTGGTCGATGCTGGCAACAGTGGAGGTGGTGACGCACGTGGTCAGATTCTGGATAGCTTTGGATGTAAACAAATGCGATTTGCTCTTTGAAGAGCCACAGAATAACAAACATTGTTCCACATCTGTGCAATTCCCCTAGCCCAAGCAGGTCAGACACTGCTGTCCTCACAGACACTGACCAAAGTAACCGGCATGGCTTCCTGCACTCAGCAGTGCCATATCCGCACTTTCAGTCTCCACGAGATGTTCTTTCCTTCAACTTTAAACAATAGCCTAGCTGGGAAAAGAACTCTTGGTTGTAGGTTCTTGTTCTGCATTACTTTGAATATTTCTTGCCATTCCCTTCTGGCCTCAAGTGTTTCTGTTGAAAAGTCAGATGTCATCCTTATGGGGGTTCCTTTGTAGGTGACTGATTGTTTTTCTCTTGCAGCCCTTAGTATTCTTTCTTTATCTTTTAGCTTTGGTATTTTAATTATGTTATGTCTTGGTGTGGGTCCCTTTGGGTTATTTTCTTTTTTTTTTTACAGAGACAGAGAGTCAGAGATAGGGATAGATAGGGACAGACAGACAGGAATGGAGAGAGATAAGAAGCACCAATCATCGGTTTTTTCTT
The DNA here is from genome assembly GCF_036850995.1 of Saccopteryx leptura. Taxonomy (NCBI): domain Eukaryota; kingdom Metazoa; phylum Chordata; class Mammalia; order Chiroptera; family Emballonuridae; genus Saccopteryx; species Saccopteryx leptura. Next base: position 24,690,177 of record NC_089509.1, on the reverse strand, counting down.
GCGACACCTTAGTTGTTCATTGATTGCTTTCACGTATGTGCCTTGACCACAGACCTTCAGCAGAACGAGTAACCCCTTGCTCGAACCAGTGACCTTGGGTCTAAGCTGGTGAGCTTTCCTCAAACCAGATGAACCCGCACTCAAGCTGGTGACCTCAGGGTCTTGAACCTGGGTCCTTTTGCATCCCAGTCTGACGCTCTATCCACTTCACCACCACCTGATCAGGCATGTTATTATTTTAATGGAGATCTCTGTGCTTCTTGAAACTGTCTTTTTTTTTTTTTTTTTGGTGAGAGAGAAAGAGAGTCAGAAAGAGGGACAGATAGGGACAGACAGACAGGAAGGTAGAGAGATGAGAAACATTAATTCTTTGTTGCAGCTCCTTAGTTGTTCATTGATTGATTACTCATATGTGCCTTGACCAGAGGGCTACAGCAGACCAAGCGACCCCTTGATCAAGCCAGCGACCTTGGTCTCAAGTTGGTGAGCCTTGCTCAAACCAGATGAGCACACGCTTAAGCTGGTGACCTCGGGGTCTCGAACCTGGGTCCTCCACATCCCAGTCCTACACTTTATCCACTGTGGAACCTCCTAATCAGGTGAACCTGTGTGACTCTTTCCTGCATCAGTTTTTGGAAATTTTTGGCTATGATTTCTTCAATCAAGCTCTCTATCCCTTGCACTTTCTCTTCTCCTCAGGAACCCCTATTCTGTGGATATTGTTTCTCTTCATGTTGTCACAGAGCTCTCTTAGAGTTTCCTCAGACTTTTTGATCCCTTTTTCTTTTTGATGTTCTGCTTTTATGCTTCCGTTTATCTTGTTCTTTAAATTGCTGATTCATTCCTCTGCTTCATCCAGCCTGCTTTTAATTTTTTCTAGTGTAGTCTTCATTTCTGATGTTGTGTTTTTCATTTCTGTCTGGTTCTTTTTACTATGATTTCAGTGTCCAGGTCTTTTTCTGGAGACATTTCTTGTTGATTCATATGGCTTTCATTCCTCTGTCTTCTCATTATTTGTGTGCGTAATTTGCAGGCTTTTTTGAGTTGTGTTCTCCTTAACTAGTAGAGCCACTTTAAAGTCTTAATTTGCCTGCTGTCTGTTTGCTTAACAAAGCTGGGAGCTTGTTTGCTGATCTCAGCAGGGGGCTTAGTTGAAACTGTATCCAGGACAGTTGGTGGGTGATCTCTGAAAATCTGAAGGTGTGTTCTGCCAGTTACTCTCCAGGGGCTGGGCGCATTGTCAGTATAAAGGGGGAGGTGTAGCTCAGGTCTACCTGGAAACCTGAGTCACTACCCCTCCCCCTTACTTTTTTTTTTGCAGTGTCTTTCATGCTGATTTGAGCTGGAGAGCTTTTTAGAGGTGGGACACCTGGACCCACTTTAGGCCTGTGTTGGGTAGAGGAATCAACCCCTCCCACAATTATGGCCACCTCCACACTGGAGAATGAGTCAGCTTAACTCAGTTCAGCCCAGGCACTTCTCTCCCCATCATAGTTTGTCTCGCACCCCCATTTTCCTCATGCAAGACCAGTCAGTTCTTTCAGCCCTCCTTGCCCCTGGAGCCCCAGGCAAGTGGCTGTGAGTGATATTTTTCTGCTCTGTCCCTTCAAGGCACCCCAGCCACTTTCCACATACAGAAATTTCACTCTTCTCCCCATTCAATTCTGTCCGGCTATTTCATCCAATCCCTGAGTTTCTAGGCTGGACCTCTGGTTCTGAGACCAAGGACCCCTGCCTCTCAGAGTCTTCTTGTAATGAGAGCCCTTATGAACCCTCAGCCTCAGCCTCCCCTTGCTCCTGGAGGCAGGGGAGCCCCAACCATGCCCCCACACTTCCTACGAGGATCAGTGTGAATTCTTCTTTGCTCCTTGGTTTTTGACTCCTGTTCTTTTAATCCAAAGTTTGTTTTTCATGATGATTGTTCCTAAATTAATTTGTAATCCAGTTTGGTTGTGGGAGATGGCAGTCTGTGCATCTTCCTACTCCACTGATGTCTTGGACTCCTCTCTAAATTCATCATTTTAAAACCATATTTATTAAGGTAATTTAATTTGGGATTTTACCCAATTAATGGTCTTGAATTAGAAATGTAATTAAACTTATACCTGGTTTACCTTATTATCTACAATTTTATAAGTATTAAAACCAATTAACAAAACAAAAAAGATAAAAGCAACTAAGCTTCAAACATATCCTGAAAAATCATTGGGAGAAGAGAGTTATTTATACTTGTAAATTTAATCTAAACTATGTATTCATATTTATTCCTATTGTGAGTAGCATAATCTGCATCAAAGTTATTAATCATTTGATTAGATATTTTTTCTTTTTTTTTACTTTTTCCAGGCAGCATTTATGTCAGGCACAGTAAATGGGTGTTATGCTATTCCAACTCTAAAAGACTGATACTGGTTTATGGATGAGGTTCTTGAAACAATTCTAAGGACATTTTGAAGTCAGTGGTTAAGAATGTCATGATAGATTAGTGATGGGGGAGAAAAGGAAGTTGTTTCTTGATTTATCAAACTAAAAATGAAAATACACTATTTTTATCTTATCTTACATTCTATTATACTTGTGGGTGATCCCATATAATTTAATACCTAATTACAGAGTGTCATATTTTTAGACTATAATTATATATTATGCGTTGATCTTCTCTTGCCAACTAAATTATAAACTCCTTGATGACAGAGACTGGATGTTATGGCTTTCTCATCATTTTTTTTATTAATTTTAATTTATTGTCTTTACATAGATTATAGTACCCCACAAAATCACTCTTCCCCCATGTTCCCCTCAACATTTCCCTTGCCCCCTCAAGTAATGCCCTAACCCCTTCCCTCCAGGATTATCTCATACTGTCATCCCCTTTCTCTCTGTCTTCTTTCCCTCTGGTTCCTTTGATCCCATCTCTGTCTATATTCCATTTCTCAAATCACATTTTTCATTGGATTCCTCAAATGAGGGAGGTCATGTGATGTTTCTCTTTCTCTGCCTGGCTTATTTCACTTGACATAAGAGTTTCCAGGTCCATCTATGTTGTTGCAAAAGACAAGATTTCCTTCTTTTTCATGGCCCCATAGTATTTCATTATGTATATTACCATGGCTTTTTAATTCATGGGTCTACTGATGGACATATGGGAGGTTTCCAGATCTTGGATATTGTAAACAATGCTTCATAAACATGGGGGTGCATTTCTTCTTTTGAATCAGTGATAGTGATGTGATGTTCTTGGGATATATTCTTAAAAGTGGGATGGCTGGGTCAAAAGGCAGTTCTTTTTTTAATTTTTTGAGGAATCTCCATACTGTTTTCCACAGAGGCTGTACCAGTCTGCATTCCCACCAGCAATGCAGGAGGGTTCCCTTTTCTCCACATCCTCACCAGAATTTATTATGTGTATTACTATCTTAAACCATTCACAAAAATAAACTCAAAATGGATAAAAGACTTAAATGTAAGTCGTGAAATAATGATCATCTTAGAAGAAAACATAGGCAGTAAGCTCTCCAACATCTCTCACAGCAATATATTTGCTGATTTAACTCCATGGGCAAGTGAAATAAAGGGCAGGATGAACAAATGGGACTATATCAAACTAAAAAGCTTTTGCACAGTTAAAGACAATATGAACAAAATAAAAAGACAAACCACACAATGGGAGAACATATTTGACAATATGTCTAATAAGGGGTTAATAACCTAAATTTATAAAAACTTGTAAAACTCAACACCAAGAAGATAAACAATCCAATCAAAAATGGGCCAAAGAAATGAATAGACACTTCTCCAAACAGGATATACAATGGCCAATAAGCAGATGGAAAAATGTTCAACATCACTAATCTTTAGAAAAATGAAAATTAAAACCACAATGAGATATCACCTCATACCAGTCAGAATGGCGCTCATTTCTCATAGTTCTTAAAGTCTCTAAGAAAGTGTAAAGTACAGAGTAGCCTCAATATTGAATTTTTGTAATGTATCTGTAGAAACTATCAGACCTTATGGCACACATGCATACATTTTATCTTTGTGTGTGTGTGTGTGTGTGTGTGTGTGTGCTTGTATTTTTCTGAAGTGAGAAGTAGCAAGGCAGAGAGACAGACTTTCCCACATCCACGCGACTGGGATCCACCTGGCAAGCCAGATAGTGGGCAATGCTCTGCCCATCTGGGGCTGTTGCTCCTGTGCAACAGAAGCCATTCCAGTGCCTGAGGTGGAGGCCATGGAGCCATCCTCAGTGCCTGGCCCAACACTGCTCCAGAGGAGCCTTGGTTGTGGAAAGGGAAGAGAGAGATAGAGACAAAGGAGAGGGGAAAGTTGGAGAAGCAGTTGGGCACTTCTTCTGTGTGCCCTAGCTGGGAATCGAACCTGGGCCTTCCACACACTTGGCCAACACTCTACCACTGAGCTAACCAACCAGGGCCCATACATTTTATCTTCATCATTTAAAAAAACAAACTGGTACTTTTGGAGGAAAATTATGTCCAAATATGATGGAAGGAAAAGAATATATCACTAAGGGCAATGGTGAGATTCAAATAACTTAACCTCCAGTTCTCCACCCTAATGACCGTTTGAAATGTAAAAGAAAGACATATCAAAATTTAGTTTATTAATTCATTCAGTTAATACTTAAATAAGAATAATAAATGAGGTATAAAAGAGATTTAAAATATTAATAAAGATATTATATAATACCTGACAAAAAACAATAAAACTGTTATTTAAAATATTTCTATATTGCTTCTTGATTGACATCCTCACTTACAATTTTTTTCACCTATGCATGGAATGAACTTTTCTATGGGTGCTTAGAATATGCTGTCACACAGTAGAATGTTGTAAGAGTACGGAATGTAAATTTGTGATTTCCACATTGGGCGGCTGCCCAGGTGTCCACCTTAGAGAGAACCCTGATTACAACAAGTGCCATATTAAAAATGGGTTTACCGAACTCAACAAAAAATTAAGTTTCAGTTCTTCTGAAACAATGTGAATCGTCTAAATTCTGTCACTGACTAAAGGATTCAATGAAAATCCCTCTCTGTCTTACACCAGTTTCCAGTACATTGGTACCTTGAGATATAAACAGACCAACATACAAATTTTTTAAGATACGAGCTGCGACTTGGTCCGTATTTTTGTTCTGAGCAAAATTCTGAGATACGAGTTGTGATTCGAGAAGCTGCCGCTAGTTGGCACGTTGATGCACAGTATCAGTAGTTTGATATACGAGTTGACTGACTTACGAGCTCGGTTACAGAATAAATTAAATTTGTATCTCAAGGTACCACTGTACTTCAAGTCTTCCTAACTAGAGATAACCATTTTTAAATTATTTTCTGTGTAACCCTCCAGAAAGAATTTATATATCTGGAAGTCTATCCCTGTATTTATATTGATATCTATATGAAAATATAGTCATAAAACTATTAAGTAAACATATCTTCTAACATGTAAAAAAGCCTACCACACACTAAGTTTTATGGCTTTTCTTATTGAGATGTTTTGGAGATTGTATTATATTATCTTATGCAGGATTATCTTATGCTTTTTCACTCAAGCATATAATTTCAATGTTTGGATACATTGTAATCAATGTCACGACACTTACAAATTCTAATTGAAGTTGTTTCTAGTCTTTTACTAATATATACAAAACAGCAGCACATACCTTATCTATGCATCTCTATCAATTTGAGCAAATTTATTAATGAAAAAATTCTAAAATTAGAACTCTACAATATTTAAGAGTTCATGTATTTTTGGGTTTTTTGCTAAATTTTATAACAATGCCCATGGAAAGATTATCCTGGTTTTCAGCCCTTTTGACATTGGGGTGGTGGCTTACACCATTGTCACTGCAATGTGGAGTCAAAATGTTAATAACATCAAGTTTAGCAATTTCTCTTTTATGGTATTTTGTAATTACAATATTAAGTTTTGTTTTAATATTTCATTCTCAAATATTTTTGTGTTTATCATCATTAATTACTTCTTTAATCTGTCTAGAACTTACTTTGGTAATCAAGTGAAGTTTTACTTTTATTTTCCAGATATCTAATTAGTGGTTCTAACATCATTAATTCTGTAATTATTTTTTCCTTCTATTTTGAATTATAATTTTTGGTATATTAAAGCCACTTACATAAATGAGTCTATTTCTGATGTTTCTATGCTGTTTAGTTATTGATATGTTTATTGATAATCTGTTATAAAATATTGTAACAACTGCTTATTTAAAATAGTTCTACATAATTGATTGACAAGATAACCTTTTCTTTGAACATATGAACCCTGATTTATTGATGTCACCCTAGTAAAATTAATAAAAAAAAGAAAAGAAAAAGGAAAAAATAAAATAAAATAGTTCTAAATATTTGGCATATGCAGTTTCTAATTCATCAATCTTTGCATTTTTCTACTTAATAATTTCAGTTTAGTTTCTTAATTTGAAGTTTTCATTTTCTTTAATTTTAACTAGCTGTTTTTGGAATTCTTTTTTAAAATTAATTTTAATGGGGTGACTTTAATCAATCAAAGGACATAGGTTCAGAGAAAACATTTCCAGGTTATTTTGACATTTGATTATGTTGAATACACATCACCCAAAGTCATATAGTCTTCCGTCACCTTCTATCTGGTTTTCTTTGTGTCCCTCCTCTCCTTACATCCCCTCCCTTCCCTCCTCACCCCTGGTAACCAACACACTTTTTTCTATGTCCCTGAGTCTTATTTTTATGTTCCAACTATGTATGGAATCACATAGTTCTTACTTTTTTCTGATTTACTTATTTCACTCAATATAATGTTATCAAGATCCATCCATGTTGTTGTAAATGACCTGATGTCATCATTTCTTATGGCTGAGTAGTATTCCATAGTATATAAGTACCACTTCTTTTTTATCCAATCTTCTTTGAAGGGCTTTTTGGTTGTTTCCATGTCTTGGCCACTGTGAACAATGCTGCAATGAACATGGAGCTGCATCTGTCTTTACGTACCAGTGTTTTTGAGTTATGGGGGTATATTCCCAGTAGAGCGATTGCTGGGTCATATGGTAGTCCTATTTTTCATTTTTTGAGAAACCACCATACTCTGTTCCATAATGATTGTACTACTTTACATTCTCACCAACAGTGGATGAGGATTCCTTTTTCTCCGCAGCCTCTCCAATACTTGTTATTACCTGTCTTGTTAATAATTTTAATATAACAGGTGTGAGGTGCATTGTAGTTTTGATTTGCATTTCTCTAAAAACTAATGAAGATGAACATCTTTTCATATATCTGTTGGCCATTTGTATTTCTTCCTGGAAGAAGTGTCTGTTCATGTTCTCTTCTCATTTTTTTATTGGATTGTTTATTTGTTTGTTGTTGAGTTTTATGAGTTCTTTGTATATTTTGCATATTAGGCCCTTATCTGAGCTGTTCTTGAAAATATCTCCCATTCAGTTGGCTGTCTGTTTGTTTTGTTGTCAGTTTCTTTTGCTGTGCAAAAGCTTCTTAGTCTGATGTAGTCCCGTTCATTTATCTTTGCCTTCACTTCCCTTGCATTTGGAGTCAAATTCATAAAGTGCTCTTTGTAACCAAGGTCTATGAGTTTAGGACCTGTGTTTTGTTTTATGTAATTTATTGTTTCAGGTCTTATATTTAGTTCTTTGATCCATTTTGAATTAATTTTAGTACAAGGGGACAAACTGTCCTCGAATTTCATTCTTTTAAATGTGGTTTTCCAGTTTTCCCAGCACCGTTGTTGAAGAGGCTTTCTTTTCTCCATTGTGTGTTGTTGGCACCTTTATAAAAAATTATTTGACCATATACATGTGGTTTTATTTTGGGCTTTCTATTCTGTTCCATTGGTCTGGGTGTCTATTTTTCTGCCAATACCATACTGTTTTGATTATCGTGGCTCTATAATATAATTTGAAGACAGTTATTATAATGCCCTCAACTTCATTCTTATTCCTCAGGATTGCTCTGGCTATTCGGGGTTTTTTATAGTTCCATATAAACCAGATAATTCTTTGTTCTATTTATTTAAAAAATGACATTTGAATTTTGATTGGTATTGCATTAAATTTGTATATCGCTTTGGGTAATATAGTAATTTTGACTATATTTATTCTTCCTATCCAAGAACAAGGAATATTTTTCCATTTCATTATATCTTTTGATCTCGCTTAACAATGCTTTGTAGTTTTTATTATATAGGTCCTTTACATTCTTTGTTATGTTTTTTCCTAGGTATTTTATCTTTTTTATCACAACCATCAAGTGGATTGTTTTGTTGAGCTCGTTTTTTAATGTTTTATTGTTGGTATATAGAAAGGCAATGTACTTTTGTATATTAATTTTGTATCCTCCGACCTCACTGTATTGGTTTATTGTTTGTAGTTGTTTTTTTTCTGGAGACTTTGGGGTTTTTGATATACAGGATCATATCATCTGCAAAAAGTGAAACCTTTACTTCTTCTTTCCGAATATGAATGCCTTTTATTTCTTTCTCTTGTATGATTGTTTTGGCTAGAACTTCCAGCACTATGTTGAATAAAAGTAGAGAGAGTGGACAACCTTATCTTGTTCCTGATTTTAGGGGAAAAGTCCTCAGTTTTATGCCATTTAATATGATGTTAGGTTTATCATAGATGTTGATATTATGTTGAGATATTTTCCTTCTATGCTCATTTTTTAAGTGTTTTAAACATACAATGATATTGTATTTTATCGAATGCCTTTTCTGCAACTATTGATAAGATCATATGGTTTTTGTTCTTTGTTTTGTGAATATGGTGTATTACATTAACTGTTTTACATATGTTGAACCATCTTTGTGATTCTGGGATAAATCCCACTTGATCATGATAAATTATTTTTTTTAATGTTTTGTTGTATTCAGTTTGCTAGTATTTTGTTTAGTATTTTAGCATCTGTATTTATTAGAGATATTGGTCTGTAGTTTTCTTTATTTGTGTTGTCCTTGCCAGGTTTTGGAATGAGGGTCATGTTGGCCTCATAAAATGTGTTTGAAAGTATTGCTCCTTCTTCAATTTGTTGGAAGACTTTGAGTAGAATAGGAACCAAGTCTTCTTTGAATGTTTGATAGAATTCACTAGTATATCCATCTGGCCCTGGACTTTTATTTTTGGGGAGGTTTTTAATAGTTGTTTCTATTTCCTCCCTGCTTATTGGTCTGTTTAGGCTTTCTGCTTTTTCATGACTCAGTCTAGGAAGATTGTATTGTTCTAGGAATTTATCCATTTCTTCTAGATTGTTAAATTTGGTGGCATATAGTTTTTCATGGTATTCTATAATAATTCTTTGTATATCTATGATATCTGTGGTGATTTCTCCTCTTTCATTTTTGATTTTGTTTATATGAGTCTTTTCTCTTTTTTTTCTTGGTGAGTCTTGCCAAGGGTTTGTCAATTTTGTTGATCTTTTCAAAGAACCAGCTCCTTATTTTATTAATTTATTCTATAGTTTTTCTGTTCTCTATTTTGTTTATCTGCTCTGATTTTTATTATTTCCTTTTTCTGCTGGTTTTAGGTTGTATTTGTTCTTCTTTTTAAAGTTTCTTAAGATGTGAAGTTAAGTAGTTTACTTGGGCTCTCTCTTGTTTGTTCATATAGGCCTGTAGAGATATGAACTTCCCTCTTATTATTGCTTTTGCTGCAGCCCAGAGATTCTGATATGTTTTATTGTCATTTTCATTTGCCTGTATGAATCTTTTTATCTCTGCTCTTATTTCTTCTTTTACCCACTCATTTTTGTGGGTTTGTTTACCTCTTTTTTTGAAGTTGAATTCTAGTTTCAAGTCTTTATGATCAGAAAATATGCTTGGTATAATTTCAATCATTCTGAATTTGTTGATGTTATTTTTGTGGCCCAATATATGGTCAATTCTTGAGAATGTTTTATGTACACTAGAAAAAAATGTATACTCTGGCACTTTGGGATGAAATGTCTAATAGATGTCTATCATATCCAATTGTTCTAGTGTTTCATTTAAGGCCAATTATTCTTTTTTTTAATTTTTATTTATTTATTTCAGAGACAGAGCAAGAGTCAGAGAGAGGGATAGACAGGAACAGACAGACAGGAATGGAAAGAGATGAGAAGCATCAATCGTCAGTTTTTCGTTGCAACACCTTAGTTGTTCATTGATTGCTTTCTCATATGTGCCTTGACCGTGGTCCTTCAGCAGACCGAGTAACCCCTTGCTCGAGTCAGTGACCTTCGGTCCAAGCTGGTGAGCTTTTTGCTTACACCAGATGAGCCCATGCTCAAGCTGGCAACCTCGGGGTCTCGAACCTGGGTCCTTCCGCATCCCAGTCCGATGCTCTATCCACTGCGCCACCACCTGGCCAGGCAAGGCCAATTATTCTTTATTGATTTTCTGTTTGAATGAATGGTCTAGAGCCATCAGTGGTGTACTGAGTTCTTCAAATATAATTGTATTTTTGTCAGTTTTTGTTTTTAGGTCAGTCAATAGCTGTCTTATATATATATTTGGTGCGCCTTGGTTTGGTGCATATATCTATATTAAGAAGTGTTATGTCTTCTTGATTTAATGTCCCCTTTATCATTATGAAATGACCATTTTTGTCTCTGATTACCTTTGATGTCTCTAGTCAGCATTGTTAGATATGAGTATTGCTACACCTGCCTTTATTTTTTGGATGTTATTTGCTTGAAATAATGTTTTCCAACCTTTCACTTTGAATTTGTTTTTATTTTTGTAGCTTAGATGTGTTTCTTGTAGGCAGCATACAGTTGCATTTTCTTTTTTAATCCATTCTGCTACTCTGTGTCTTTTTATTAGTGAGTTCAATCCATTTATGTTTAATGTAATGATTGACATTCAAGGGTTTCCATTTACCATTTTATATATTGCTTTCTGATAGTTTTGTATCTCTTTTGGTTCTTCTCTTTTATTTTTCTATCATTTGTTTTTGTTTGGTTATAATCCATACTTCTTTTCTCTGTTACTTCTTTTTTCAAGCCATATACTTCTGTGTTGGTTTTTTCAGGGGTGGTTACCATTAAGTAATGAAAAGCATAAATATCATGTTCATTGTAGTACATTATCTTGTGAGTGCTTCTTCACTCTATCCTTTTTTGCTACTGTTAATCTTTGTCCTCTCCCCTTTTTTGTTTCTTATCACAGATTAATCTTGTTTTTATTGTGATCTTGATGGAGCTTTTACTTTAGTTTAGTTTTGTTTTGTTCTGTGTTTCTGGTTGGAAAACCCCCTTTAGTATTTCCTGAAGTGGGGGTTTTCTGGTAATAAATTTTCTCATCTTTTCTGTATCTGTGAATGTTTTTATTTCTCCTTCATATTTAAAGGGTAGCTTTTATGGGTATAGTATTCTTGGCTGGAAGTTCCACTCTTCCAGAACTTTAAATATTGAGGTCCACTCTCTTCTAGCTTGTAGAGTTTCTGCTGAGATATCTGTTGATAATCTAATAGGCCTTTCTTTATATGTTGTATTCTTCTTTTCCCTGGCTGCCTTGAGAATTTTTTTCTTAGTCATTGGTTTGTGCCAATTTCATTATGATGTGCCTTAGAGTACGTTTGTTAGGGTTAAGAAAACTCAGTGTTCTGTTTGCTTCTTGAATTTGAGGCTGTAGTTCTTTCCACAGGCTTGCGATGTTCTCATCTATTGATTGTTTGAATATGTTCTCCATTCCATTTTCTCTTTCTTCTTCGTCTGATATACCCATTATTCTTATGTTGCTTTTTCTGATGGAGTCAGACAATTCCTGTAGGGCTTTCTCATTTTTTTAAAATTACTGAGTCTCTAACCTCTTCTCTCTGTAGTACCTCTAGTTTCCTGTCTTCTATGTCACTAATTCTTTCCTCTATCTGGCCTGTTCTATTGGCTAAGCTTGTTACCTCATTTCTCAGCTCATGAATTGAGTTTTTCATCTCTGGTTGATTTGTTTTCTTACTTTCAATTTCCTTGGTGAAGTATCTTTTCTGTTCATTGAATTGTTTTTTGAGCTCTCTAAATTGCCTTTCTGTGCTTTCTTATATATCCTTGAGTAGTTTTAGGACTTCAATTTTAAATTCTCTGTAATTTAACTCCAAGGTTTCTAAGCTATTGAAATTTTTTTCTATAGATTTTTTCTCACCTATCTAAACTACATCATTATCTTTTGTATCCATGATATTCTATTTTTTTCTTTAATGGCATTTGAGAGTGGTATTGTTAATAACACTAATAAGAGTTGATAAAATTTTTTTTTTTGAGAAAATGAAGTGTAAAACTGAAAATTCTATTTTGCTAAGTGGAACAAAAATATGTAGAACAGAAGGCCTGTGTTTTGGGGGAGTGATGAAGAGGCAAAAAACAAGGCAGGAACCAACAAAATGCCACAAGGAAAAAATTTGGATCAAGAATAAAATAAAGCCTGACCTGTGGTGGTGCAGTGAATAAAGCATCGACCTGGAAATGCTGAGGTCACTGGTTCAAAACCCTGGGCTTGCCTGGTCAAGGCACATATGGGAGTTGATGCTTCCAGCTCCTCCCCCTTCTCTCTCTCTGTCTCTCCTCTCTCTCTGTCTCTCCCTCTCCTCTCTAAAATGAATTAAAAAAAAGAATAAAATAATTTGTTTGTAAATGATGGTTGAATGAGATAAATAGTGTAAGAGAAAAAAAAGAGAAAAAAGAAAAATTACAGTGAATAAGAAAAATTCTATTGTATTAAGTGGCACAAAAACTATAGAATGGAGAGCCGGAGTTGGGGGAAAGGCTAAAGAGGTGAAGAGTGAAGTAAAAAGCACACAAAATGCCACAAAGAAAAAATTTGAATCCAGAATAAAATATTTTGTTTGTTGGTGAGAGTAGAATGAGAGAAAAAATGAAAGAGAAAAGAAGAAACAAAAAGAAAAAAAAAATTGAGTTATGTTTTTTGGAATATAACACTCATAGAAAAAGAAAAAAATGGAAAATATAACACCTATGGGTAATAACATTCAAAATAAAAAGAAAGAATAAAACAGAAAGAGGATAAAATGACCAAGGTGGAAGGTAAAAAAAAAAGATAAAAAATACAAGAAAAAAATGGAAAAAGTTATAAAGACTGTGGATTTTTCCTAATTTTTGAGAACTTATCTTCTTCTTTTCACTTTCTTCTTTCTCTTTTTGGCTGGTGGCTCTGTACCCCAGGTTCTGCCCCTGTTGCACTCTTAGGCAGAGATTTGCTGTTGTGTCACTATGGTGATGACATAAACTAGGTCTCGGTTCCATTGGTAGACGGGGCTTGTTAGCATTTGCTAGCAAGCTCTCCGACAATGGGAGAGTTTGTTTTCCCGCAGCCTCTCCCCAAATCTCTCCTTTCTGAACCAGCAGCCTGGGACCCAGCTGTGAAGTTGCCCAGCCACTGCCTGGAGAGCAAGAGGCTCTAAGAGCTGCCAAATCCCCCCTCTATCCCTACTGTACACAGGGGTCTAGGTAAGGCTTTTCCAGCTAGAGCCGCCAGTGTAATCAGGCAGGGCTGGGAGCCGATTGCCTTTCAGGTGTCTTTCTATGAGCCTCTGGGCATGTCTAGTATGCCTCAGCACTCTGCAGGTCTGCTCTTCAGAGGCTGTCTGCAAGCTGCCTGCATGCCCTTCCCCCCCCCCACTTCCACAGTTCTCTTCCCCAGGAGTGTGTTTTGTTAGCCTGTATTGCTAGTGGAGGTGCCATGCCCAGACAGGTCTGGATGTAGGGAAGCTGGCTTTCATGCATTTCCCACTTGCTGTTATTTGGAAGCCGGGATTATTCAGAAACTCTGGTCACAGCCCACACAGAGGATCACTACTGACAGTCTCTGACCCAGCCCCCACATCCAGGAACATGGGCACCCATTCCTGAAGCACTAGGTGGATCCACTTGCACACTGCCCATGTATGCCAACCAGTATACCAGGAGTAAACAAGGCAACTGCTCACACAACTCTGCTGGTGTCTGTTGCTGGTGTTAGCTCCTTGTGGGCTAAGCCGTGAGCACACTCTCTCCTTCGCTTGAACATCTCTACCCTAGCCCAGCTTTTTCTGCACCCCCAGCCCTCGCTTTCTCTCAGTTCCAAGTGAAAGCAGCCCTTGCTCAGGTCAGTAAGGAAAGCAGAATACTCCATTCTCCATCTTATTTACTTCAGAGTGGATTATATATTCAGCCACTTTTTCACCCAATCATACCTTGTTTGATGTATATATATTTCATATGCTCCTGAGATTGTTTTTCTGTCTCTAGTTGTTGAATTTGTTAAAGTTTCAGGGAGAGGTATTGGGAACACTCCTCAAGGCACCATTTCTCTGACCGCAAGATCTGCTTTTAGAATTCTTAGTTCTTATAGTTCTTATTTAGTTTTTGTTGATTTTATAATTATATAATTATATTAACTATATGTAATGATACTGTTTTCTAATTATATATCATATTTTTGATGTTATAATTGCATTAGAATCTATTTTCAGAATAATACAAAACAATTTTGATTTTATTTATATCAATGTAAAAGTATAATTTTTTTTATTTATATCAAATTTATTATTTATAAAGTGTCCATTATTCATATTTTAATAGTTTTGATAAATAATGTTGAATATTATCAAATATTCTTATGTCAATTATGGAACTTCTCATTGGTGAATTTCTTTTCTTATTTTACTTAGACTAGTATGGACAATTACTAATATATTTATGAAAATAAAACATCTTTTCACCAATATCTTATTTTAAAATTATGTAGCTTTTAAGATTAAAGATGATGCTTATACATGATGACTCTTGGACATGTACATTCTAATAGTTTCCATTTTTTTAATTCCATTCATCTTATGAAATATTGATATATAATCATTAATAACTAGTACTTCTTTTAAGGTAAATTTTTTTATTCACATAATAACATTGCATAATCTAGTAAAATGATTTATTAGAGGGAAACTCCAAAAAATAAAAAAATGAAGAATATTTTGCAGTGAAAAAAAGATTTACATAAATAATTATCATTGCTTTCTATGTATTTCACACTGTTACTTGAAACATGCTAGCTAAATAGTAAACATTTGTTTTTTTCTCTCAAAGTCAGTAAAAAAAATACCCATTTCTATAAATCCAATCTACATATAACTTAGCTACCAAGATTTTTAATAACATTTTAAATTATTTTTTGAAAGGGAATGTACATAAGTCTGGTTATGAGAAATTAGATGTTGAGGTTGTAAATGTAAATAGAAGAACTTCTCCAGCAAAAAAGAAGTATTAAATTTAGGGTTCCAAAGGACACTAACAGCATTTACCTAAAGTTAGAGCTCTGAGAAGACAATATAAAAATATACTTTTTTTGTGTGTGTGTTTTTCTGAAGCTGGAAACAGGTAGAGACAGTCAGACAGACTCCCGCATGCACCCCACCAGGATCCACCTGGCACGCCCACCAGGGGCGATGCTCTGCCCACCAGGGGGCGATGCTCTGCCCCTCCAGGGCGTCGCTCTGCCGCGACCAGAGCCATTCTAGCGCCTGGGGCAGAGGCCAAGGAACCATCCCCAGCGCCCGGGCCATCTTTGCTCCAATGGAGCTTTGGCTGTGGGAGGGGAAGAGAGAGACAGAGAAGAAGGAGGGGGGCGGGGTGGAGAAGCAAATGGGCGCTTCTCCTATGTGCCCTGGCTGGGAATCAAACCCCGGTCCCCTGCACGCCAGGCCGATGCTCTACCGCTGAGCCAACCAGCTGAGCCAACCAGCCAGGGCCTAAAAGTATACTTTTAAAGTTTGCTTTTGAAACTTCTGTAATTAAACTTATTTAGTTACATAATTGTTTAAATAAGGTAAACCAATGACTTTAATCTAAATAAAAGATCAAGGCTTTAACACTAAGAGCCACTTTAACAACTAGGAGAAGAACTATTCAAATATGAAAATAAACTGTCAAACTATCAGCAAATAGATTTCTTGCAAATGGCAAGGAATTCTGCCTCTGGCTGAGCATAGTAATGACCACTCATTACTGTGATTTTATTATAAAAATCAAATGCGTGCTGTTTCTTCTCTCTTAAGGGAGATGCATCAACAAAGCATGGGTATGTGATGGAGATATTGATTGTGAAGATCAGTCTGATGAAGATAACTGTGATAGTTTCTTGTGTGGACCACCCAAGTACCCTTGTGCTAATGACACTTCAGTCTGCCTGCAACCGGAGAAACTCTGCAATGGAAGAAGGGATTGCCCTGATGGATCTGATGAAGGCGATCTCTGTGGTATTGCCCTTTTAACTGAATTTGCTTCTCTCTGAAAAATAGAACCTTTTAGTTTACTTGCTGATATTTAGTACATATAATAACATTTTTGTTCTTTCCATTCACTTCATTTAAATGAAACTTTTAGAGCTGAACCCTATCTGAATTTTTACATCCTTCATTCTATAAAAATTTAAAAAATATTAGAAATTTTTGGCCCTGGCTGGTTGCTCAGTGGATAGAGCATGGGCCCAGTGTATGAACATCCTGGGTTCGATTCCAGACAGGGCACACAGGAGAAGCAACCATCTGTTTCTTCCCCCTTTTTACCCTCTTCCCTTCCCACAGATAGTGGCTCGATTGGTTTGAGCATGGCCCTGGGCACTCGGTTGGTCCAAGCATATCAGGTGCTAAAATAACTCTGCATTTGAGTACTGGCCCCTGATGAGGTTGCCAGGTTGATCTTGGTCGGGGCACATGTAGGAGTCTGCCTTACTATTTCCCCTCCTCTCACCTTAAAATAAAAGAAGTTTCTGAAAATAAAGCAGAAGAGTCTAGCCTGTATCCAACTCACTTAACTGTATGGTTTTGCTCATCATTTAGATCTTTGGATATTCAATGCTGTTTTCACCATTGAACTGATTATTATTTTGTCACTGAGTCATTCAAACCAGGAGAACCTTGTTATTACTTATCTATGGAATGGAGTTGACTACCACCCAATGGATTTTGCAGAGCCTTCTATTCTTTATAGTAGAAACAATTTTATAAAGAGGAAAGGAACGGAGTAGATAATAAGACCAATTGAATATTAATTTTTCTTTCCAGTTTTTAGTCATCATACAATAGCTTTGTTTAGTGTGTTTTAATTAGTTAAAATGATTATTTCTATCTGATAGCTTTTGTGCTTTAAAGTGATTTTTGACTGTCTCCTTATGACAACTGGAAGATATAGAGAACGTTATATTTTCTCTGTGGGAAGCTCAGAGATGTAACAAGAAGATTTTTAAAATATGTTTTCTAGATAATACTGAAGGTAACATCAATAGAATAATGAGAACGAGTTTATAGAATGGCAAGAAGATAATGAAATAGCTTGAGGCTGTGAGAAAATGACTTTAGGAAGCAATGAAGCTGCTTGATTGAAAATAGAAAGGGCAACTACATTTAAGCCTATAGTTATCATATTTTGATCTGAATTGAGCATTAATAGCACAATGAATGTTATAGAAAAGGACTTATTTCTTTTCAAAATTTATGTAATAAAATGTCTTTTCCTCTAAGGAGTCTGTGATTCTATAAAATTACCTTGAAACAGTATATGCAATAGTCCCAGTCAGTGATGCTAAAATTTAAAAAAAAAAATTCAAACAAAAACAAAAAAAAGAAAAAAACTAAATTTAACAACAACAAAATTCTAATCAAAGGTGACATATTAGTTTATCTGTATTCACTCCTTTCTCTCCTCGCTTGTTCTCCCAATGGAGTAGTTGGGTGGATAAAAATGTCTCGTGCATTATAAGAAGTGAGGATTACTTGTGAAGATTGTAAGAGAAATTCTGAATAAAGCAACCTATCAATATTCTTAACATTAAAAGTGCATAATTATAGAAAAAGTCTATACTTTGACAAGTTTAAATTATACTTTTCAATGATTTCTATTAAGTAACCTTGGTAGGTGGATTAATTTTTTGAAATGTCAGTTTCCTCATAATGAAAATGAAGATGATGGTCTCCATCAGGAAATTATAGTAATAATTTCTGATGTACAAGTATTGAAAGAACTTATAGCTTTTCACCTTTTCCTTCCCTTGTTATATATGAAGTAAATAAAAGTAGAAAAGAAAATACAGTATTATGAAAAATGAAGTGAATGATTTGAAAACAGCTTTATTTTTCTACCCAGTGCACTCTGAATTGGGAAAACAAATTTCTTCTGAATTCATTTGTTTACTTCAAGATTGAAAATCACTTTTTGCTTATCTATCAATTTTATTCATCAGCAAAGGAGACTTGCTCAAACATTTCAAAGGATTACAGAGAGTAGAGAGGCTACAAGGAAGCTGGGTGTTGGCGTACCAGAGAGGATAAAAGATTTTTTTTTCTTTTTCTTTTTAATAATTTTATTTTTTTAATGGGACGACATCAATAAATCAGGATACATATATTCAAAGATAACATGTCCAGGTTATCTTGTCATTCAATTATGTTGCATACCCATCACCCAAAGTCAGATTGTCCTCTGTCACCTTCTATCTAGTTTTCTTTGTGCCCCTCCCCCTTTCCCTCTCTCTTTCTCCCCTCCCCCGTGTAACCACCACACTCTTATCAATGTCTGTTAGTCTCACTTTTATGTCCCACCTATGTATGGAATAATGCAGTTCCTGGTTTTTTCTGATTTACTTATTTCACTTCGTATAATGTTATCAAGATCCCACCATTTTGCTGTAAATGATCCGATGTCATCATTTCTTATGGCTGAGTAGTACTCCATAGTGTATATGTGCCACATCTTCTTTATCCAGTCATCTATTGATGGGCTTTATGGTTGTTTCCATGTCCTGGCCACTGTGAACAATGCTGCAATGAACATGGGGCTGCATGTGTCTTGATGTATCAATGTTTCTGAGTTTTGGGGGTATATACCCAGTAGAGGGATTGCTGGGTCATAAGGTAGTTCTATTTTCAGTTTTTTGAGGAACCACCATACTTTCTTCCATAATGATTATACTACTTTACATTCCCACCAACAGTGTATGAGGGTTCCTTTTTCTCCACAGCCTCTCCAACATTTGCTATTACCTGTCTTGTTAATAATAGCTAATCTAACAGGTGTGAGGTGGTATCTCATTGCAGTTTTGATTTGCATTTCTCTAATAACTAAAGAAGATGAGCATCTGATAAAAGATTTTTTTTATCCCACTGCAGCACTCTGGCATATTGAATTTATCCAGGCTCATTCTCCCTGGCTTTTGTGAGGCAAAGTTAAGGGAAAATTAGAGCAAGGAAAAACAAAAACAAATACTGCTTACAGGGTTGAATTACCGTCTACAGTTCTCATTTTCTTGCCTGCTTGTATGGGCACCTTTGTACTGACAGCTGCCTAGAGCTGTATCCAGGTGGGATTCAGCTGGTTTGCACAGGTTCAGCAGAACCAATACCTAATTTTTTTGTTGAGTTTAGCAAACCGGTTGTTAAAATGGCACTTGTAATCAGGGTTCTCTCTAACGTGGGCACTGGGCAGCCACCCAATGTGAAAATTACTAATATACATTCCTTACTTTATTTGTTAACGTTCGTCTTAGCAACAGCATATTCTAAGCACCCGAGATAATATTCATTCCATCCATAGGTGAAAAAATTGCAATTTAGGATACCAATCAAGAAGCAATATGAAAATCTTAAATAATAATTTTATTGTTTTTTATCAGGTATTATTTAATATTTTTTCATTAATAATTTAAAACTCTTTCTTATAACAAATCTAGTTTTGTGTACTTCCTTTATTCTTATTTAAGTATTAAATGCATAAAATAATAAACTACCTTTTGGTATATCTTTTTTTATACTTAAAATGGTCATTAGGGCAGATAACTGATTGTTAAATTATTTGAATCACACCACTGGCTGTGTTCTTATGTATAATATTGGCTCATGCAGAGAAACACCTTAGTGTCTTGTTTTTAAGGCTTTTTTCCCATCAATCCTATGTTAGACTTTGTCCAGCCCAGAAGGGTGATTTATAAGAGCTGTAGCAGTGGACATAATAGATCTTCTACCCAGTGGACACAAAAGATATACCAAGTTAATTAACTTTAAATAATTTTTATGTATTTGCTAGTAGCTAGGAAGTGACTTTTAGAGAGAGATGGCCAAAGTTGAAAGATTTTTTTTAAGGCATTTTCTGTAGATAATGAAAATTTTGGGTTTGCCCTCTTCATGTTTACTTTCTTCTAAATGGTTGTATCCATTATGCTGTTTTTCCTCCCACTCCTCCAGCCTGCCTCATGTTAAAACAGAAACATGGACTGATTGATATGTGTACCATTCCCTAATATTTGTAAAAATTCCACAAAAAAATCTTGGATGGAATTGATTTCTAATCTGTAGTCTTAATAATTGTGAGATGTCTTGAGATATAAAAATCTTACTCTTTGTGTTGTGTGGTCATATTTTTTGTTTTCTCCAAATAATTCTGGAGAGCTCAGGAAATCTTATTCTTTCACTAGAATACTATTTCAGAAGGACTTTTAAATGATATCAAGAGGAAAATTAACTGTTGATCCTTATATGAGGGTACATCATTGATAAAGTTAGAAACTAGTAACAATAAGGATAGATTTTATTCAGTAACAACTATTGCAATTGTGAAGACTGTCAAGTGTGAACTGATATTAATCTCAACAAAATGAAAGACTAGGAACTTTTGAAAGACTAGTGTGTATATACTATGGAAAAGGCATTGAGGGATGTTGAAGGGATTTTGGTCCATGTGATTTCACAATCTGCACTTATTAATTGCTAATTTCAGAGAAGAAGTAAAGTTCTCAAATATTTATGATTGGAGATTGTTAGAGCAAGTTAAAGTAAGGTTTGAAGCACTAGTGAGAGTTATGTCTTTAAATGTTTGCATTTGAAAGAGATTACTTCAAGTCTTTGAGAGACAGTTATGAGTGACAGAAGATTTATATCTAAAAGGTGCAGAGAAAGTATTTCTAACTGCAAGCTTTCTAAAGGTACTACTCTAAAAGAGGGTTCAGGGATCTTTCCATCACCATCTTTTGGCTAAAATAGTAAATTCTCGTGGCAGTGTTGAGCTTTCTTAGGCAAGCACTTTGGGAGGGGGCATATTCTAGGGATACTGCCTTGAGCCAATAGAAACCATGTCTGTATTTGTTGAAAATTTGATGTGGAGTGAAGGAGAAAAGAGTGAAGAATGAAATTATTTGTGCCTAGAGTTTGCAATTTTTATCAGCCAACACTGGGGACCAGTTGACAAGAGAGCTTGGAGGAGACTGACTAGAGTTGGGTGAATATGAAAGTCTTTCAGGTAATAAAAAGTTTTAAAAGAAGTTGTAAGATTCAATGACTGGTATAGGGTTAAGGAAGAACTGACAAGGGTCTAGTCATTCAAAAATTGGCATTAAATTTACATATTCAGTTTTAGCTTTTGATGTAAATTTTATTTATCCTATATCTATGACAATTCCTCATATAGGGCCAGGAAGAGATATTTCAGTTCTGAGAGAACAGTCGTATTTAAAGTAAAGAAATAATTATAACATTTGTGATTTTTTTTTGTTCTTGCACTTGCTGGGTACAATGACTTTTCTTTGTGGTAATTCTCTTTAAAAGAATGCCAATTGAATGAAAAAAGGGCAAGTACTTAGAATAAACTGCTGTTTTAAAATGACATGATTACAGGTGAGCAAACATATTTGGAGGGACCAAGAAACAAATCTATTATTTTTTTCTAAAATAAAACCAAGCTTGACCTGAATTCTGAGTGAAATTAGTTAATGTAATTATTATCTTTTTTTTACTTTTTTATTTGTTACTTTTAAATGGATTTTTTGAGTGACATTGGTTGATAAAATTATACAGGTTTCAAGTGCACAATTCTACATCTTCTGTACATTGAATTGTATGTTCCTCCTCTGAAGTCAAGTCTCCCTCCATCACTATTCTCCCCTCTACTCTCCTCTTCCTTCATCCCCCTTTCCTTCCTGCTTCTATAAATATATTTATTACTGTAATTTTTTATGGTGACAAATAATATACAGAAAAGTTGAAACACATAGAAGTTTAAAAGGTAAAGGAAATAATATTTAAAACCCCACATTTCAGACAAATTTTGAACTGAATACAATTCCATAAACAGCAGGAAATATTTGAGGTATATAAGTATATGTGAATGTAACTTGCTAGTTATTGAACAACATTCTTTTTTAGCTTGTCTCAAAATACAACTTTTAATAAACTGTCTTTGGAAACTACTTAAAATTTTTTGAAGCAAAAAAGGACAAAGCTTCTTTTGCCCTTATTACTGCTTAATAGCACATAGTACTGAGAAATGTTATTTTTTGCAAGTAATGTACTTACCAAAATAATTAGCTGCTGTTTTCTTCAAGGGATAAGAATGCCATCTTAAAATTTTCCCAATTGGACAAGTAGTTCCTCAATTTGGGGACACTTGTATGACTTTGGGCAATTTGTTAATTTTTTTTTGTTCAGTAAATATTTTCAACTCCATACTCTATGCTAGATACAGTATTGACATTTGTATGAACACTGGTAAACAGGGTACAATATTGCAGTGATCCCCAACCCCTGGGCCACAGACTGGTACTGGTCCGTGGGCCATTTGGTACCAGTCCTCAGAGAAAGAATAAATAACTTACATTATTTCCGTTTTATTTATATTTAAATCCGAATGATGTTTTATTTTTAAAAAATGACCAGATTTCATCTGTTACATCTGTCTAAGACTCACTCTTGATGCTTGTCTCGGTCACGTGATACATTTATCCATCCCTCCCTAAAAGCCGGTCTGTGAAAATATTTTCTGACATTAAACCGGTCCATGGCCCAAAAAAGGTTGGGGACCACTGAAATATTGTATACTTTAAGGGAGCATGCAATTTTGTGATGGAGTAAAAGGATAAATCAAGACATCTCATGTAATTATAAGTGCTATGAAAAAAATAGGTTCTTTCTTTATAAACAATTATAATCCATGTAGTCAATACTAGTTGTTATTTCAGCCAAAATACCATATCAACTTTTTGTGCATGTGTATTATTTTTTTTCTATGATCTCATTGAATTAATCATAATAAGCATTATATAAGGTACAATGTACAGTATGTACAGTATACCTAAATTAAAAATTAATGGGCTCTGTCTGAGTAGCTCCATTGGTCAGAGCATTATCCCAATATGCTGAGATTGTGGATTCAATCTCCAGTTAGGGCACATCTATGTTTTCAAGTGAATTTTTTTATCATTCCTACCTGTATCTCTAGAAAAATAATCCAGAAAAAAGCTTTTTTCTACTTATTAGTATATACTTGCTTTTATTTAAATTGTAGGGAATTAAGTTCAATGGTTAATTGATCAAAACAATTGACAATGCTCTGTATCTCTTCTTCCTTTTTTATAGATGAATGTTCTCTGAACAATGGAGGCTGTAGCAACCACTGTTCTGTTGTTCCTGGAAGAGGTATTGTCTGTTCCTGCCCGGAAGGACTTCAACTCAACAAAGACAATAAAACATGTGAAATTGTAGATTATTGTAGCAATCATCTAAAGTGCAGTCAAGTGTGTGAGCAGCAAAAGCACACAGTAAAGTGCTCTTGTTATGAAGGGTGGAGGCTGGATGCCGACGGTGAAAGTTGCACAAGTGTTGGTAAGTAGATGTGTTTTGCTTTATTTAAGAATAGCAAGTGCTTTTTAAATTTTAGTGTATTGTATATTATTCTATAATTAAGAATAGATTTTAAGAAAAATAATTCAAAAATTCATTCTGAAAATCAACAAAAGAGTTGATTTAATTTTAGGTAAGGCACAAGTATAATGTGTCATTTTACACTTCTAGAATTTCTGGGCAGGAAATGGCACAATATTCCTTACCATTACAATCATCAGATTATTTTCCCTCAGAAACTATTTCATTACTTTAACTATTCTGGATTCTCTTAGTCTGGTGTGTCTCACACTTCTAACTGTATTGCCACTATGCTTGCAAACATCTCCTCGTTCTGGCTGGGTTCATCTTCTAACTGCCCATTTGAAACAGTCTGTTGATTCTCTGGGTCATATACCACAGTGGGGAAAGCATACAAAGGCTATGGAGTCTGACATGTGAACTCTAATATTGTGGCTGGCATTCATTATGTATAATATGTGACTACAGGTAGGTCACATAAAACTTTTTGAGCCTAGTTTCTCATCTCTCAAGTATCAATGTTCAGAATAATAATATCTGCCTTATAGCATGTTGCAAGAATAGCATGAAGCACTTGTTACTGTGCCCCACACCCATCCGTTGCTTAATGAATGATAGTGTCTCACTGTCTTTCCCAGATTTATAGTCTGTGTCTGCAGGACACGTAGGGGTCCATGAATAGAATTGAAGAGGTCTGTGAACTTTGTTGGAGAAAATATTACAACTTTATTGTCTTTAACCTCTCACTAAAAGTTAACATTTCTTTCAATTGTGAATGTATGCCTCAGACTGGTTATTATCTGCAACTGCGAGTGTGTATACAATAGTAGTGATAGACATATTTATAACACATTACAGTTGTTGATATCTCAAAATATCACTTATGTTCAAGCTTTGAAAATTACAACTACTTCAATAATAGGAGTGATAGGCACACTGTTCATTTTTCTTACCAAAAGGATTAATTAAAAAGCACATATATTACTACAAAAGTGTTTATTGTTCAGTATTCACAATTACATTTCAATATGTTTAATTCCTTTATCAATATGAACTTTTTAACTTTTTCTTAGTTTTCTATTTTATACTTTTTAAAACTTTCTAATAAGCAGTTACACAAGCTTCATCAGTTACTAAGAATCCATACATCATAAACTTTTTTCATTTTACTTCTTCTTAGATTGTAATGTTTTCTCTCTGTGTCTCTAAAAGTCCCAGATATGCTTTAAGACCTAGTAGCTCAAATTTTTCTTCTTTAATGGAGTCTTCTTCCAAATATTCTTGCTCTGAAATAATTTTTCCTTTCTGTGTCTAGACTATATTGTCCGTGAATATGTAATTACATTTTAATTTGCAATTAAATTTTGTTTTTATCTATTTTATGTTATAGTTTTATTTTTCATGTTTCTTTAATTCTTATCTCTCTGATGAAATAATAAGCATGTAAAAGTCAGAAATCAAGTTATAGATTTTTCTCTTATATTTTATATAATATCCAGTTTAGTTCTGAAAAAATAATATGCAATAAAAATACTATTATTTTTTTTAAGTGAGAGGAGGAGAGATTGAGAGATAGACCTTGCATGTGCTCAAACAGGATCCACCCAGCAACACCCATCTGGGGTCGATGCTTGAATCAACCAAGCTATTATTAGTGCCCAGGCTGACACTCAGACCAGTTAAGTTTATTAAGTATGCAAAAGCATTATGTCTAAGAACACTGTATATAAATTAATTAAAAATATTTTATTGCTAAAGCCTTTAAAAGTCATAATCTTTTTGTTGGTAGAGGGTCTTGCCTTGATGTTAATGACTGCTGACTGATCAGTATGGTGGTTGCTGGAGGTTTGGGTGGCTATGGAAATTAAAATAAGACAACAATAAAATTTTGTGCATAGACTGACTCTTCCTCTCCAAAGTGATTTCTCTGTAGCATACGATATTGTTTGATAGCATTTTACTTACAGTAGAAGGTTTTGGGTTTTTTTTTTTTTTTTCTGTATTTTTCTGAAGCCGGAAACGGGGAGAGACAGTCAGACAGACTCCCGCATGTGCCGGACCGGGATCCACCCGGCACGCCCACCAGGGGACCACGCTCTGCCCACCAGGGGGCGATGCTCTACCCTTCCGGGGCGTCGCTCTGTTGCAACCAGAGCCACTTTAGCACCTGGGGCAGAGGCAGAGGAACCATCCCCAGCGCCCAGGCCATCTTTGCTCCAGTGGAGCCTCGGCTACAGGAGGGGAAGAGAGAGACAGAGAGGAAGGAGAGGGGGAGGGGTGGAGAAGCAGATGGGCGCTTCTCCTGTGTGCCCTGGCCGGGAATCGAACCTGGGACTTCTGCACGCCAGGCCGACGCTCTACCACTGAGGCAACTGGCCAGGGCTACAGTAGAAGTTTTTTTTCAAAATTAAAGTCAATTTTTTTAAATAGTGACACAGCTTTATCAACCAAATTCCTCTGTTGTCATTTCAATAATCTTTATAGCATCTTGACCAAGAGTATATTCCACTGCAGAATACTATTTTCTTGGTTCATTCATAAGAAGTATCTACTCATCTGTGAAAGCTTTT
Organism: Saccopteryx leptura; assembly: GCF_036850995.1. Classification (NCBI taxonomy): domain Eukaryota; kingdom Metazoa; phylum Chordata; class Mammalia; order Chiroptera; family Emballonuridae; genus Saccopteryx; species Saccopteryx leptura. The sequence continues at coordinate 24,663,924 of NC_089509.1, read as the reverse complement.
TCAGGCCAGTGCAGCAATTCAGTCACATCTTCAGGCGCCATTTCTAATTCTAGTTCCCTTCCTATTTCTAACACCTCAGTAGGTAGTTCCTTCGCCAAAGTCTCAAGCTCCTTAAAGTCATCCATGATGGCTGGAATCGACTTCTACCAAATTCTTCTTAATGCTGATATTTTGTCCTCTTTCCATGAATCATAAATGTTCTTAATGGCATCTGGCATTGTGACTATTTTCCAGAAGGTTTTCAATTTACTTGACCTAAATCCATCAAAAGAATCACAGTCTGTGGCAGGTATCGTCTTACAAAATGTATTTCAGAAATAATAAAACTAGAAGCCAAAATTATACCTTGACCCATGGGTTACAAAATGGATGTTGGGTTAGCCAGGAAGAAAACATTAATCTTATTGTACATCTCCACCAGAGCTCTTCAGTGACCAGGTACATTATCAATAAGCAGTACTATATTATTTTATTTTTTACTGTTTTTAATTATTATTTTTTATTATTAATTTTAATAGCAGTTCTATTTTAAAAGGAATCCATTTTCTGGAGCAGTAGGTCTCAATAGTGAGCATAAAATATTCAGTAAACTATGTTGTTTTTAGAGCAGTCAATGTGCTTTGACTTCAAATTTAAATCACCAGTTACATTAGCTAAGAGAGTCAATCTAAGCTTTGAAACTTGAAGCCAGGCATCGACTTCTCCTCTCTAGCTATGAAAGTCTTAAATGGCATCTTTTAAAATAAAGCTGTTTCATCTACACTGAAAATCTATTGTTTAATATAGCCACCATCATTAATTATCTTAGCTAGCTCTTTTTGTATAACTTTTTCTGGTCTCTGGTATCAGCACTTGCTGCTTCAACTTTGCACTTTATATTATGGGGATGGCTTATTTCTTTAAACTTTATGAATCAGCAAACTTCAAACATTTCTTCTGCAGTTTCCTCAATTAAAGACAGGACTTTGCTCTGGATTAGGCTTGGGTTTAAGGAAATATTGTGGCTGGTATGAACTTCCATCCAGACCACCAAATGATTATACCATCACTAAGGCTGTTTTACTTTCTTACCATTTCTGTGTTCATTTGAGTAATACTTCTAATTTTCTTCAAGAACTATTTTTTTGCATTCACAACTTGGCTAACTGGTTCAAGACACCGATCTTTTGGGTTTATATATACCTTTGATGCTAAATTTAATTATTTCTAGCTATTGATTGAGAAATATTTGATTCTTACTTCAATTGAACTTAGAGGCCATTTTAAGATTGCTAATTGGCTTAATTTCAATTCTGTTATGTCTCAGAAAATAAATCAGCCCTAGGAGATAGAGTGAGATGGGGCATGGCCAGTTAGTGGAGCAGTCAAGATACACAGAACATTTATTAATTGACTTGTTTTATACGGGTGAAAGTTTACTGTATCCCATAACAATTATAGTAGTAATAAAAAAGGATCACTGATCATAGATCACTATAACAAATATAATAATAATTTAAAAGTTTGAAATATGCAAAAATTACCAAAATATGATACAGAGACATGGAATAAGCAAATGCTGTTGGAAAAATGATAGTTATAAGCTTGCTTGACTCAGAGTTTCCATCAACCTTCAATTTGTAAAAAATAAAGTATCTGCACATCTCAATAATACAAAGTATACCTGCCTATATTTTACATTTTGATGATTATATGAGGCTTTTTTTACCTGAAGAATTTAACCTGCTGGTAATTTATCTCTTTCTGAAGCATATATTAAAAAAAAAGCATTATCAGCATTTATGTTATTACATATAGCATAGACTTTATTGATATTAAAAATAATTTTTATTTAAACAAAATTTCACATAAAAAAAGTTTAGTCTGTACTTGAATTACTTTATTTTTTAGAAAACCTACCGCAGATTCATAGTTTAATAAAATTGAATAGACTATTAATGATAACACTTCAAAAATAAATTTTTTTGCCCTGGCCGGTTGGCTCAGCGGTAGAGCGTCAGCCTGGCGTGCGGGGGGACCCGGGTTCGATTCCCGGCCAGGGCACATAGAAGAAGCGCCCATCTGCTTCTCCACCCCCCCACTTCCTCTCTGTCTCTCTCTTCCCCTCCCACAGCCGTGGCTCCACTGGAGCAAAAGATGGCCCCGGCGCTGGGGATGGCTCCTTAGCCTCTGCCCCAGGCGCTAGAATGGTTCTGGTCGCAGCAGAGCGATGCCCCAGAGGGGCAGAGCATCGCCCCCTGCTGGGCAGAGCGTCACCCTCTGGTGGGCGTGCCGGATGGATCCCGGTCAGGCGCATGCGGGAGTCTGTCTGACTGTCTCTCCCCGTTTCCAGCTTCAGAAAAATACAATAAATAAATAAATAAATAAATATATATATATTTTTTCCTCTTCTGTTTCTTATTTTCATAATTTTTAAGTGGAGTCTTGGTTTTTAAAATGTGTTGTTCCTATTCAATGCAGTTCCCGTACTCATTTTTCTTGACATTTCAAAAGTAAAAAATAATAGTATTCTTTATGTTTAAATTACAATAATTACTCCCCATTATTTTTACTTATTTCACTTCCCCTTTAGTTTCTTCACATATTACTTCTCTATTTTTTTTTCTTTCTAAATCTATACAATCAGGTTTTCTCTGATTTGCTAAAATCAACTTACTTTTCTCTAAGTTCACACCTAACATATTATTAGATGAAAGTAATAATTTTTATAATTATTTTTTATGATCTTTATTTATTTATTTAACATATCTATAAATTATACCTTTCTTGGATATTTCAATACTTTATTTCATCAGTTTTTACATGTACCCTTCTTTAATAATATTACATAACATATTAACCATTTTGTTCCTAAAGCAGTAGTTTATTTGCTTTTGATAGGCAGCTCCCTTGCAAATTTGCAAAGTATTTCTAGTAACACCGGAAAGAACATTATAGCTTTATTTTCTATTTTCTCTTAGCCTGAATTGTGATAGATTTTCTTTTTTTGTTGTTTTCTTTTTTGTATTTTTCTGAAGCTGGAAACGGGGAAGCAGTCAGACAGACTCCCGCATGCGCCCGACTGGGATCCACCCGGCATGCCCACCAGGGGCGAGGCTCTGCCCATCCAGGGCGTTGCTCTGTTGGGACCAGAGCCACTCTAGCACCTGAGGCAGAGGCCATGGGGCCATCCCCAGTGCCCGGGCCATCTTTTGCTCCAGTGGAGCCTCGGCTGTGGGAGGGGAAGAGAAAGACAGAGAGGAAAGAGAGGGGGAGGGGTGGAGAAGCAAATGGGCGCTTCTCTCCTATGTGCCCTGGCCGGGAATCGAACCTGGGACTCCTGCACACCAGGCCGACGCTCTACCACTGAGCCAACCGATCAGAGCTTAGATTTTCTCACTAGTATTTTCCTTAGTTCTTATTCTCTCAAATTTCCAAATATAGATTTAAAAAATTGTACTTATTTTCCAATTTACGTTATTTTTAGATTACGGACAAAACCACAAAATAATGCATAAATTTAATTGCCATTTATTGATCCACTATGTCCATTAACCAAATCTTAATTCTCAGATACTTCTTGGAGAGCTCTTATCACTCTGAGAACTTCGTTATCACCTCAAACCTGATTACTGTGGCATTTACATCAACAGCTATTATCTCTTCCCTACTATACAGTTCATTTTGGCAGATATAATCAATTCACATCAACATTAGTTGGACAAAATATCCCATAGTTTTCTCAGTGGTTCCAATTTTCTTCTGATCTTTAGCGATTACAACCTTAATTTGTGTTTGAATTCTCCAGTTCTTGCTCCCTATTTCTTTGTATTTTAATTTTTTTATCTACAGTATCTTTGGATTCAGCCCTCCTTCTATAAGTAACATCTGTCCCACAACAGAGCCCAGGATTTGCCTATACTGTAAGGATGGCAGTCCTCTCTCTGGCCTTTTTGCTGTCATCATCTTATTTCTCCTATTTTTGAAAAGAATATTAAAATTTGAAAGAATTTATATATATAAAATGATGAGAGAGAAATCTGAATCTGGAAAATGAGAATTGAAAGAAAGATATCTAAAAGCTCCAACAAGATCACAATAAAAACAAAATTAATCTGTGACAACAAAAACAAAAAAGGGGAGAGGATAAAGATTAACAGTAACAAGGGAGGATGGAGTGCAGAAACACACATGAGGCAACGTACTACAGTGAATATGATATATATCTTTTTTATTACCTAATGATAACCACCCTTGAAAAAAACACTGCAGAAACATATGGCTAAAAAAAAAGAAACAAAGGAAAGAAGTATGGACTACAACCAAACAAAAACAAATGACAGAAAAACAAAAGAGAGAAGAACGAAACAAGAAACAGAGCTATCAGAAAACAATATATAAAATGGCAATAGGCAGCCCTCAAGTGACAATAATTACATGAAATGTAAATGGTTTGAATGCACCAATGAAAAGACACAGAGTAGCAGAATGGATAAAAAAATAGAATCCAAATGTATGCTGCCTACAAGAAACACATCTAAGCTACAAGGAGAAAAACAAATTCAAAGTGAAAGGTTGAAAAACAATTCTCTAAGCAAATAATATCCAAAGAAAAGCAGGTATAGCCATACTCATATCTAACAATGTTGACTACAAGACAGCAAAGGTAATCAGAGACAAAAATGGTCATTTTATAATAATAAAGGGGACATTGAATCAAGAATATATAACATTTCTTAATATATATGCACCAAACCAAGGAGCACCAAAGTATATAAGATATCTACTAACTGAACTAAAAATAAAATCCGAAAAAATGGTCATAATTGGAGAACTGATTACACTGCTTATGGCTCTAGATTGATCATCCAAACACAAAACTAATAAAGAAATATTGGCCTTAAATGAAACACTAAAATAATTGGATATGATAGACATCTACAGGACATTTCATGCCAAAATGTCAGAGTTTACATTTTTCTCCAGTGTACATGGAACATTCTCAAGAATTGACCATATGTTGGACCACAAAACTAACATCAACAAATTGAGAAAAACTGATATTATACCAAGAATATTCTCTAACCATAAAGCTTTGAAACTACAATACAACTGCAAAAAAGAAGTAAATAAACCCACAAAAATGTGGAAATTAAACAACATTCTTCTAAAAAATGAATGAATCAAGGAAGAAAGAAAAGCAGAGATCAAAAGATACAGAAAAAAGAAAATGACAATACGACATATCAAAATATCTGAGATGCAGCAAAAGCAGTATAAGAGGGAAGTTCATATCACTACAGGCCTATATGAATAAACAAGGAGAAGCCCAAGTAAACAACTTAACATCACATCTTAAGGAAGTAGAAAACAAAGAACAAAGGCAATCCAAAACCAGCAGAAGAAAGGAAATAATAAAAATGAGAGCAGAAATAAATGAAATAAAGAACAGAAAAACTATAGAAAAAAATCAATAAAACAAGGAGCTGGTTCTTTGAAAAGATCAACAGAATTGACAAAGCCTTGGCAAGATGCACTAAGGAAAAAGAGAAAAAACTCATAAACAAAATCTAAAATTAAAGAGGAGAAATAACCACAGACATCATAGATATACAAAGATTATCATAGAATACTATGAGAAACTTTATGCCACCAAATTTAACAATCTAGAATAAATGTATAAATTCCTAGAACAAAATCTTCCTAGAGTGAGTCAGAAAGAAGCAGAAAGCCTGAACAAACCCATAAGCAGGGAGGAAATAGAAACAACAATCTAAAACCTCCCAGACCAGAGGACTATACTAGTGAATTCTATAAAACATTCAAAGAAGATTTGATTCCTATTCTACTCAAAGTCTTCCAAAAAATTGAAGAAGTAGCAATACTTCTAAACACATTTTATGAGGCCAACATGACCCTCATACCAAAACCTGGTAAGGACAACACAAAAAAAGAAAACTACAGAGCAATATCTCTAATGAATACAGATGCTAATATACTAAACAAAATACTAGCAAATCGAATACAACAACACATTGAAAAAATAGTACATTATAATCAAGTGGGATTCATCCCAGAACCACAATGATGGTTCAACATATGTAAAATAGTTAACATAATACTCTATATAAACAAAACCAAGAACAAAAACAAATGATCCTTTCAATAGATACAGAAAATTCATTTAATAAAATACAACATCATTTTATGTTTATTTATTTTTTTTAAAGAGACAGAGAGTGAGTCAGACAGAGGGATAGACAGGGACAGACAGACATGAATGGAGAGAGATGAGAAGCATCAATCATTAGTATTTCATTGTGCGTTGCAACACCTTAGTTGTTCATTGATTGCTTTCTCATATGTGCCTTGACCGCGGGCCTTCAGCAGACTGAGTAACCCCTTGCTGGAGCCAGCGACCTTGGGTTCAAGCTGGTGGGCTTTTGCTCAAACCAGATGAGCCCGCGCTCAAGCTGGTGACCATGGGGTCTCGAACTTGGGTCCTCTGCATCCCAGTCCGACACTCTATCCACTGCGCCACCACCTGGTCAGGCCATTATTTTATGTTTAAAACACTAAACAAAAATGGGGTAGAAGGAAAATATCTCAACATAATAAAGGCCATTTATGACAAACCATCATCTAACATTATATTAAATGGCAAAAAACTGAAAACATTTCCTTTAAAATCAGGAACAAGACAAGACTGCCCACTCTCTCTACTCTTATACAATGTAATACTTGAAGTTCTAGCCAAAGTAATCAGACAAGAGAAAAAAATAAAAGGTACTCATATTGGGAAAGAAGAAGTAAGGTTTCACTTTTTGCAGATGATATAATCCTGTACATCATAACCCCCAAAGACTCCACAGAAAGACTATTAGAAACATTAAACCGGCCCTGGCCAGTTGGCTCAGTGGTGGAGCATCGGCCTGGTGTGCAGGAGTCCCGGCTTCGATTCCCGTCCAGGGCACACAGGAGAAGTGCCCATCTGCTTCTCCACCCCTCCCCCTCTCCTTACTCTCTGTCTCTCTCTTCCCCTCCCGCAGCCAAGGCCCCACTGGAGCAGGGCTGGCCCGGGCTCTGAGGATGGCTCTATGGCCTCTGCCTCAGGCGCTAGAATGCCTCTGGTTGCAACAGAGTGATGCCCCAGATGGGCAGAGCATTGCCCCCTGGTGGGTATGCCGGGTGGATCCCAGTCAGGCGCATGCGGGAGTCTGTCTGACTGCCTCCCTGTTTCCAGCTTCAGAAAAATACAAAAAAAAAAAAAAAAAGAAACATTAAAGAGTACGTTTGCAGGATACAAAATTTATATACAGAAGTCTATTGCCTTCTTATATGCCAACAATGAAACATCAGAAATCGAACTCAAAAAAAAATAATAATCCCTTTTATGATTGCAACAATAACAAAATACCTAGAAATAAACATAACAAAGAATGTAAAGGACCTTTATAATAAAAACTACAAATAATTGTTAAGAAAAATCGAAAAAGATACAATGAAATGGAAAAATATTCCCTGTTGTTGGATTGGAATAATAAATATAGTTGAAATGACCCTATTACCCAAAGTGCTATACAAATTTAATGCAATTCCCATCAAAATTCCAATTTAATTTTTATATAAATGGAACAAAAAATCATTAGGTTTATATGGAACTATTAAAAACCCTGAATAGTCAAAGTAATCCTAAGGAAAAAGAATGAAGCTGGGGGAGGGGGGCATTACAATACCTAACTTCAAATTATATTATAGAGCCATGATAATCAAAACAGCATGGTATTGGAAGAAAAATAGACACTCAGACCAATGGAACAGAATAGAGAGCCCAGAAATAAAACCACGTATGTATGATCAAATCATCTTTGATAAAGGAGCCAAAAACATAAAAAGGATAAAAGAAAGCCTCTTCAATAAATGGCGCTGGGAAAACTGGAGAACCACATGCAAAAGAATGAAACTTGATGACAGTTTGTCCCCTTGTACCAAAATTAATTCAAAATGGATCAAAGACCTAAATATAAGATCTGAAACAATAAATTACATAGAAGAAAACATAGGTACTAAACTCATGGATCTTGGTTAAAAAGAGCTCTTTATGAATTTGACTCCAAAGGCAAGGGAAGTGAAGGCAAAGATAAATGAATGGAACTACAGCAGACTAAGAAGCTTTTGCACAGCAAGAAAAACTGACATCAAAACAGACAGCCAACTAAATGGGAGATGGTATTTTCAAACAACAGCACAGATAAGGGCCTAATATGCAAAATATGCCAAGAACTCATAAAACTCAACAACAAACATGCAAACAATCCGATACAAAAAATGGGAAGAGGACATGAACAGACACTTTCCCGGGAAGAAATACAAATGGCCAATAGATATATGAAAAGATGCTTATCTTCACTAGCTAAATGCAAATCAAAACTACAATCTCCTCATGCCTGCTAGATTAGCTATTATCAATAAGACAGGTAATAGCAAATGTTGGAGAGGCTGTAGAGAAAAAGGAACCCTCATCCACTGTTGGTGGGAATGTAAAGTAGTACAACCATTATGAAAGAAAGTATAGTGGTTCCTCAAAAAATTAAGACTAGAACTACCATATGACCCAGAAATCCCTCTACTAGGTATATACCCTCAAAACTCAAAAACATTGGTACGTAAAGACACATGCAACCCCATGTTTATCGCAATATTGTTCACAGTGGCCAAGAGATAGAAACAATCAAAAGTCCTTCAATAGAAGACTGGATAAAGATGGGGTACATATACTATGGAATACTACTCAGGCATAAGAAATGATGACATAGGATCATTTACAACAACATGGATGGACCTTGATTATAATGAGTGAAATAAGTAAATAAATTTAAAAAAATTACGAACTGTATGATTCCATACATAGGTGGGACACAAAATTGAGAATCATGAACATGGATAAGAGTACAGTGGTTACCAGGGGGTAGTGGTGGGAGGTGAGGGAGGTCTTGGGGGGAGTGGACGGGCATAGAGAAAACCAAAGAGAAGGTGACAGAGGGCAATATGACTTTGGGTGAGGGGTATACAACATAATCAAATCATCTGGTTTCAGCAAGGCTCACCAGCATGAGCCCAATGACCCTGGCTTGAGCAAGGGGTCACTCAGTCTGCTGTAGCCCTTCAGTTATGACACATATGAGAAAGCAATCAATGACCAACTAAGGTGCTGCAACAAAGAATTGATTCTTCTCATCTCTCTTCGTTCCTGTCTGTCCCTCTCTGTGACTTTCTCTGTCTCTGTAACAAAATAAATAAATAAATAAATTAATTAATTAATTAAAAATAGAATGAAAAAGAAAGAAAGATATCAGTGAGAATTAAAAAAAAATGTCAGTTATATGGTCAAGAATAAAATTTGAAAATATATATATAATAAGAAGCAGTTGGCTACCTAGAGTAATAATGGCAGATAAAGTGAGATTAGAGAATGAAGCTGTAGGGTGGTTGTAATCTGGACATTTAGTAAACTGACCTTTTAACATAGTCTCCCTCCATGATTTTAAAGTATCTCTCTATCATTTATAGAAAGAAACTCAAATTCTTCAGCCTGATTTTTAAGACCTTTTATATTTTTGCTCATTTTTTCTCTCTAATCTGTTGTTTAATTATCTTCCATAATAGGTTTCCACTCCAGGCACATTATTACTGTTTTCATCATTAGTTTTGACTGTAATCTAGTGAGCAAGAATGTATAAACTATCTTCACAGATATCACTTTATTTTACCATCTCCAGCAGTGACATCACTGCTCATTGTCATCTGTGACTTTTCAGGAAGACAATATCTTCCACATTCCCTCTGGATATCTGAATTCTATACTCTACTCAAAACTCCCTCCCCTTTAAACTATTTTTTAAAGTTATTATGCTATTGTTAATACTTATCATCTATCAAGCTATGAACATCACTCCTGTAGGAACAATTACAGGTCATTGCATAAAGCAAGTTTGACCTCTTCCAGTGTATACCCAAACAACAGTAAATGGAAAGCCTTCTACCACCAGCTTCCTCCAAGCTGTCAACCCGCCTAAATGTGATAAGAAATAGACAAGACTATACTGTAGGATAAATCTCTCTGTAAGTTATCAAAAGCATCTAAAATGCAATGGATAATTTATTTACTTATTTTTTATTTATATATTTATTTTGGTACTTTTCTGAAGTGAGAAGTGAAGAGAGAGACAGACTTCTGCATGCGCCCAACTGGGATCCACGTGGCAAGCCCCCTAAGGGGCAATGCTCTGCCCATCTGGGGTATTGCTCCATTGCAACCAGAGCCATTCTAGTACCTATGGCAGAGGCCATGCTGCCATCCTCAGTGCCCAGGCCAACTTTGCTCCAGTGGAGCCTCTGGCTGTGGGAGTGGAAAAGAAAGATAGAGAGGGGAGGGGGAAGGGAGGGGAAGCAGATGGGCACTTCTCCTGTGTGCCCTGGCCAGGAATCAAACCTGGGACATCCACATGCTGGGCAATGCTCTACCACTGAGTTAACAATGGGTAATTTATTTATGACTTATAAGAATCCAATTGGGCGCTGGCTAGTTGCTCAGTGGATAGATTATCAGCCCGGCTTATGGACATCCCGGGTTTTATTCCTCATCAGGACACACAGGAGAATCAATCATCTGCTCCTCCCTCCATTCTCTCTCCTTTCTCTCCCTCTTCCTTTCCCATAGCCAATCACTCAATTAGTTCATGGTACCGAAATAACTCCATTAGAGCACATCAGCCTTAGGTACTAAATATAGCTCAGTACTCAAGCATTGGTCCCAGATGGGGTTACTGGGCTGATCCGAGTTGGGGAACATGTGAGAGTCTGTCTCATTATCTCCCTTCCTCTCAGTAAAAAATAAACCAACTGGATATTATTACTGTGATTTTATACCTATAGAAACTGAGACTCAAAAAATTACTTCATTTACTCAGGACCTTGTGACAAAGAGATGTTAGGGCTTATTTCTTTCTTTCTTTCTTTTTTTTCTTTCTTTTTTTTTTTTTTTTTGTATTTTTCTGAAGCTGGAAATGGGGAGGCAGTCAGACAGACTCCTGCATGTGCCCGACCGGGGTCCACCCGGCACGCCCATCAGGGGGCGATGCTCTGACCATCCAGGGTGTCGCTCTGTTGCAACCAGAGCCACTCTAGCGCCTGAGGCAGAGGCCACAGAGTCATCCTCAGCACCCGGGCCATCTTTGCTCCAGTGGAGCTTTGGCTGCAGGAGGGGAAGAGAGAGACAAAGAGGAAGGAGAGGGGAAGGGGTGGAAAAGCAGATGGGCGCTTCTCCTGTGTACCCTGGCCGGGAATTGAACCCGGGACTTCTGCACGCCAGGCCGACAATCTACCACTGAGCCAACTGGCCAGGGCCAGGGCTGATTTCTTGAATGTCATTTCTCCTGACTCCAAAGCAAATGCTTTTATAAACTACTGCAAACATCCTAGACATCTCTTTGTGCTGAGTACACTTGGTATATTTGAGTAGTTCATGTTCTATAATTATTTCTATTACCACTTAAACTTTTTCAAAAGCTTAAAGTGAATCAATTAGTTTATACCTCTTTTGAAAAATATAAAACTTTTGCAGCAAATGCTTGTTGAAGGCAAAAGCATTCTGTATTACTTTAAAAGGTAATGTTTTCTCTGTTTTTATGATCAGTGTTATGAGTACAACTAATCTGTTGCTTTTGATCACCACCACATGGCAGATACTCACCTGTTCTTATTTATCCATTCTACCATATGAGTATACTCAACTAGCTCCAACTATCTACATAAACATACACATAGATATACATTTACCTATATTCTTATAAATAAAGCGAAATTCTTTGGTCCCCAAATTACTGACTCATAAGATATTCTTATACTTACTTTACTACAAGTAAGTTGAACCAGTTACACTTCTGAGTAGTTGAACAGTCTATATCCGCATCAACTGTTCACTTCCAGCATTCCCACATCCTTGCCAGCTCTCAAAATCATCCAACTTTCTAAGTGTTTTCTCAGGTATAAAGGAGTAAAATCATGTTTTATTGCTTTAGTTTGCATATTTCTTATTACTTACGAGTTATCTCTCTGCTGATTAGCCTTTAACATCTCTTCATTTCCATTGGCCACTTTCCTGTTAATATAACAGCCTTGTCTTATTGATTTGTGAGAATTTATTTTACGTTCTAAACTTTAGAGATTTCAAATAGCTTCTCTATTTATTAATTTAATTTTAGTCATATTGATCTTTATTATGCAATTTCTCTTTATCTTTCTGCTTCTCTCACTCACTTCTTCCCTGCTTCATTACTTTTCTTCCTTTTGTGTTCCCCATAATTATTTTTATCTTCTTCATATTTATTGTATTCTGGGCTAATCATTTATTGATTTTTATAAGTAATCATACACTCATTTGTGCCATCCCAAATGTTTGTTAAATGCAATCTGGTGAAAGGCAATGGGCTGTGCCCTAGAAAGGTAAAGGTTTTTTTTATTCTGTCCTTTATTCCAATGAACTCTCTCTCTCTCTCTCTCTCTCTCTCTCTCTCTCTCTCTCTCCACACACACACACACACACACATGCACATGCACACTCACACACAACAGATACCCTAATGCAGATTCTTACTACTTATAAATAGAAAGAATATATAACTTTTAGAAAATCAGTAATATAAAACAGAAAGAAAATATTCAGAAACTTACAGGCAAATAATTAATAGGAGAGATGCAAACAAATACGATGTCCAAAAAACTTAAAAAATGATGCAGCTGGTGACAAAAGTTTATAAATCCATTGCTTTGAATAATAGCTGAAAGTCAACATTGCTCTTCATTCTATATATCCTATCCTCTGCCTTTCTGTATCTCACACTTCAGTAATACTTGACTATTATTTATTTCCAATATAGCTATAGCTGAAAGAATAGAGAAAAAAAGGAAGTAGTAATGTTTATTGAGCCAGAGAAATACTAGATCATTTACCCTTCATAAATTTCTACTGTATAAAAGAAATATATCTGATGATGGGGAAAGAGAAATTTAAAAAAATCTTAAATACAAACAGAAAAATAGAAAAAGATAATAAAAAATGAAATATCAGGAGAGATAACACTGTAACTATAATATCACTTTTTGTTTGATGATGTATATTTGTTTCATATATTTGATTGATGATAAAGAATCAGGAGCTAGTCATACAGAATTTCTAGTCATAGAGTTACACTAACAATTTATTCTGAGAGCACAAGAAAAAGACTCTTGTTTTATTTTTTAAACAAGTCATCCACTGTTTTTATATTCTATCTTGTAAAACTTATAATGTGAGCCTGCAATGAGACTTAAAGAAAATAAAAAAAAAAGAATTATATAGAGAACACTACAGTCTTTTTAGTGTTTTTCAAAGTTACCTCTGACATACTACATTTATGAACATGAAATTTGTCACCATAAAAGTTATTAATTATAACCTTTTTTTCTACATATGTCATCTCATAATATGCTAAAGCAGAAAATGATTAAGCCACTTCTAAATTAAAAGTACTGTACTGATTTGAGCTGTTGAATTCAGTCATTTTGAGACAGGAGCTAGTATGTCAGAAATATTGATAGAAGACTATAAAAATAAATGACTACTTCATATTTGTTGATATTCATTTTAACTTGAGTTTGCCTCTAAAGAACATAATATACCTACATCAAAACTGGGACACAACAGAATTTTTTTTTAAGTGAGAGGAGAAGAGATAGTGAGACAGACTCCCACATATACCCTAACAGGTATCCAACCAGCAACCACTGTCTGGGGCCGATGATGCTCCAATCAATTGAGCCACTTTTAGCTCCTGGAGCTGACACTGGGACCAATGAGTTATCCTCAGTCCCCAGGGCCAATGCTCGAACCAATTGAGCCACTGGCTGCTGGAGGGGTAGAGTGATGGAAGGGGGAGAGGGAGGGAGAGAGAAGCTCATGGTAGCTTCTCTTGTGTGCCCTGACTGGTAATCAAACCTGGGACATCCACATGCTGGGCTGATTCTCTATCAACTGAGCCACCAGCCAGGACCCACAACAGAAATTTCATTGTGTTTTATCTCCAAATATTTTATACAGAAGTGTTTTTCTTTAAAAATTTGAAATTTAGTCTCATCATTTCCCACCAGTTTATGAAATTACATACTGTACTGAATTATTCATTATATCTTTTTATTCTCTTAATAAAGAAATAATAATTTGATACCAACAAATCTTAAAAGTAGAGAGGCACTGGAGAAGTTAACAAGACTCAGAGTTCAAATATGATTTTGAATATTTACCCCTTTATTTTTTTATTTTACTTAACTGATTTATTGTAGTAACATTTATCAAACAACCATATTCTCAACACAAAATGACAAATTCAATAACTTGAACAACTTAGAGCTGTTTTAGTGTAATGCTCAATGTAATGGTCATTGTTTAGGAAAAAAAGAAGATACGTTTTTAACTACTTTTTATTTTCTTATGAAATCTTTCAAAAATATTTGAAACCAATAAGAATAACACATTCTCAACCAATGTTTTTAAAATATTGAAATTTTGTTATTCATGAATCAATTCATTTTTTAAAAGTAATGGAGCAGATAACTTTAAAGCCCTCTCCCTTTGTGTATCCATTTCTCCATCCTCAAAATCAGTGGTCCCCAACCCCCGGGTTGCGGACTGTTACCGGTCCATGGGCCATTTGGTACCGGTCCACAGAGAAAAAATAAATAACTTACATTATTTCCGTTTTATTTATATTTAAGTCTGCACGGTGTTTTATTTTTTAAAAATGACCAGATTACCTCTGTTACATCCGTCTAAGACTCACTCTTGACACTTGTCTCGGTCACATGATACATTTATCCGTCCCACCCTAAAGGCCGATCCGTGGAAATATTTTCTGACATTAAACTGATCCATGGCCCAAAAAATGTTGGGGACCACTGCTCAAAATAACTATTTTTGTGATATTTGTATATCTGTTTTATCATAATGTTCTTAAACAACAAGGAATATGTTTGTGTTTTAAAAAAATGAAGCCAGCCATGGGTTGTTGACTCAGTGTTAAGTGTTGGACTAGCATGTGATGTCACAGGTTCAATTCCCAGTCACGGCATACAGGAGAAGTAACAATGTAATCTCTACTACTTCCACTCCCTCTTTTCTCTCTTTCTTCCCCTCCTGCAACCATGACTCAATTGGTTTGAGTGAGTTGGTCTCGGGCACTGAGAATGGCTCCATGACTTTCACCTCAAGTGCTACAAAATGGCATAGTTGATGAGCAATGGAGCAATGGCCCCAGATGGGCAGAGCATCTCCCCCTAGTGGTCTTTCTCAGTGGATCTTGTTGGGGCACATGCAGGGTCTGTATCTCTGCCTCTCTTCTTCTCACTAAAATTAAAAAAAAAAAAATTAAAGACAGAGGAACTGCCTTGCACATCTTGTTCCTCACACCTTTGGGATTTTAAAACAGGGCTAAAATCACCTTTGGACTGGAGCTAAAGCCACAATGTGTGCAAAGAGATTTTTTCAAGGGTAACATTAAAGCAGACATTATGATGACAGGAATGTTGACTACTGGACTGAAAATTAAAAACAATATTTAGAATTAGCATCATTGTGTTATGTTCGCTGCACCGATAGAAATAAATGCCTTTCTTCTACTGGCGTAATTGCTCGTTTTCTCATAAATACCTCTTGCCTTTGTCTCTTAATTGAAGCACTATTGGGATTTCTGTCTGAATTAGTATTTCTCTAATAGCTGTTCTTATTGATCTCAAATAAATTCTTGTTGCCTTTCATTAAAAAATGTTTTTAAGCACAAAAATTATACATAGTTATATACATTATAGACTCAGCTGGACTTAGTACTTTTTCACTCACAAATATAACTTTGAGATTTATCTATAGTATTTTATATAACTCTGTTTTTTTCCTCTTAACTGCACTAAAGCAGTCTGCTATACAGAATATTATAGTTTTATCAGTCCTCTCCTGTTCACCATTGTTGAGGTTGTTTCTAGCATTTTGCTATGTAAAACTATGTTGTAGTGAATGTTCTTATGATGTCAACATGTAGAGAAGTGCACAAGTTGAACCACACGTTCAAGTGCATGTGCACCTTCAGTTGGACATTTTTATCTCTATTATTGCCAACTATATCTTCCAAAAGTTGTACAAATATACATTACCATCAGCAGTTTATGGGAGTTCCTGATTCTTCAAATCACTGCTGACACTAGACAGAATAAGTGAGTCAAATCCATGCTACTCCACTCATTAGCTGTGTGACTCTAAAGTATTAATTACATTATTTCTCTGTATCCCTGTGTCTTCCTGTGCAAAATGGAGATGACACTATCACCTATTTCTGAGGGTCTGTGAGGATTACATCAATTGAATTTATAAGAGTATAAGAATAATTAATTCCACTGCAAAAGAAGCATTTCAGAAGTGTTTGCTATTATACCAATATTCAGACTCTAGATAGTTGCCCTATAGAATGGATGTTGTTTTGCTGTTTTAATAAAATTTTCTCTCATTTTCTACATGTATCCCATTATGGACTAGTTACAGTTTATAGACTGGCATCAGTCTACAGATACACTTGAACAGCACTTTCTTAAATCACTAATTTACATATTTTGCTTGTTTATATATTCTAGATAAACACCCATAATGAGATACATATTTTGGAAGTATTTTCTCCCTTTTTGTAGTCTGTCCTCCCTCCCTCCTTTCCTTTCCCTCCCCTCCCCTCCCTTCCCCTCCCCTCCCCTCCCCTCCCTTCCCCTTCCCTCCCCTCCCCTCCCTCCATTCCTTCCTTCCTTTTCTTCCCTTTGTTCTCTTTCTTTCTTTCTTTCTTTCTTTCTTTCTTTCTTTCTTTCTTTCTTTCTTTCTTTCTTTCTTTCCTTCTTTCTTTCTTTCTTTCTTTTTTCTTCTTTCCTTTCTTGGTGTTGTTTTTGAATCTCAAAAGTTTTTTTTTAAGTTAAAATTTTTGTTATTGTTCCTTGTATTTTGGTGTAACAACTAAGATATCATAGTCTAATCTAAGTTCACTTAGATATACTCATGTATTCTAAAAGTTGTATAGTTTTGGCTCTTATATGTAGGACTGTGATACATTTTGAGTTAATTTTTGTACATGGTGTAAAGTTTCAACTTCATTCTTTTGCATATGGAAACTCAGTTCCACCAGCACTTGATAAGACAATTGCTCCATTGAACAATTATCTGGAGCTTGGGCTTTTAGGTGAGCTCCAAATCTACCTGACTCCTCTAGTAGCTTCTGGATGAATCATTTGTTTACAAGGCTACCATGAAGCTAGAGAAATGGCACGGGAATGATAAATGTTCAGACTCCACAGTTTGCTGTTCTTATTGATATTCAGCAGTTTTTCTTGAATAAATACTCATTAGATTGTTACCAGACTTTCATTAATTGTTAATGTTCAGAAAAAGGTGGTTTTGACTATTCTATCAATGTTGTCATTGTTTTTATGGAGGAGAGGACTTTGGAAGGTCCTGCTTCACTATTCAGAAACTACTTCTCTATCTCTTTAATATTTAATTGTTCATGCTTTTAAATTTTATAAATTAATTGCCGTAAATTTCTCTTTATTTTTGAAATTTTTTTGAGTTCCTCTAGGCCAAGAAATTGTTTAAAATTATCTTTAGTTTTAAAGCATATAAGTAATTTAGCAATTTTTATTATGAATTCTTAATTTAATTTCATTGTGTTTAGAAAATGTGTTCATTATTAGATTGATTTTTTGCTATCTCTTGAGACATACTCTGTGGCCTAGACATGGGCATTTTGTTGAGTGTTGTTTGTTTGTTTTTTAAGATTTTATTTATTCATTATAGAGAGGGGAGAGAGAAAGAGAAGGAGGGAGGAGACAGAAATACTCCCATATGTGCCTTGACCAGGCAAGCCCAGGGTTTTGAACCGGCAACCTCAGTGTTTCCAGGTTGACACTTTATCCACTGTGCCACCACTGGTCAGGCTTTTATGTGTACTTAAAGAGAATATGTTTTTTATTTTGATGGTAAAGATATTTAGCAGTTATGGTGGGTAGAGCTTTTTGTTAATTTTGTTGTAATTGTAATCATTTTGTTATAATTATCAGTTTACGCAGTCATTTTAGTTAAAATTTTACAATATGATTATAAAGTCATTGTTTTCTCCATTTAATTCTGTGAGAGTTTGCTCTATACATTTTCATTCTTTATTATTAATCACGTACCATTTCTAAGATTTTTTCATCACATTTGTCTTATTACATAATGATATTTTTTATTTCTATAAAAGCTGTTACTTAAAATCTATTTTGCCTAATATTAATATTGTTTTATTAATATTTCAACTTATAATATAAATAGTATTTACAAATATTTTAGAGCATATATGACAAAATATTTTATTTTATTTTAGAAAGTGAGACAGTAAGACCTATATAATTTTAGTGACTTTCTTCTATTTGTATCAGAACAAAAAGTTAGAATCCAGGCCTTTGGCTGTAGAATTTCTATCTCAGTTGTAACAGACAAGTCATTAATCTGTGATTCAAAAGAGTATACTTTCTTGCCTGACCAGGCAGTGGTACAGTGGATAGAGTGTTGGACTGAGATGCGGAGGACCCAGGTTCGAAACCCGAGGTCGCCAGCTTGAGCACGGGCTCATCTGGTTTGAGCAAAGCTCCCCAGCTTGGACCCAAGGTTGCTGGCTCGAGCAAGGGGTTACTTGGTCTGCTGAAGGCCCACGGTCAAGGCACATATGAGAAAGCAATCAATGAACAACTGAGGTGTTGCAACAAAAAACTGATAATTGATGCTTCTCATCTCTCTTCGTACCTGTCTGTCTGTCCCTATCTATCCCTCTCTTTGTCTCTGTAAAAAAAAAAAAAAAAAAAAGAATATACTTTCTCAAATGCGGCATAGAAGAGCAGTAAGTGAGCTCTTAAATATTGCTGTTATAGAAATATAAGCTTTCCTGAAGAGAAAAAATATTATTTGACATACTGAATTACCTTGCTCAGCATACATGTCCTGCTTAAACAATTGTTTATTTATTTCTCCAAGAAACTGGAAATAATAATTTCTTCTATTATAAGTTTAATTTTCATTTTTAACAATAACTAATCTAACTGGGAAGATATATGTGAATGCTAAAATATTGTACCAATGCAGGATGAAGTGCAATTTAGTTTTGTTCCCACTCCTGAAACACAGTCACTAGTTCCTGTGGCAGATGTAACAGCATTCTTTCATGAATCCTTCAAAAACTATTCTATAATTACCTTTCTACAGGTCTAGAAATAGCTCTTATTTAACTTAAACAGTAGCATAATATGTGCACTGTTTGCATCTTGCTGTATACAACTTACAAAGTATTGGGAATTATTTCATATTAGCACATGTATATCAATTACATTAATTTACATGGCCAAATAATATTACATGGTATACCTGTGTCATAGGTTATTTATCCGGCCTCCTATTGATAAACACTTATGTTGTTTTTCAGTTTTTGCTACTACAAATAATATTTCAAAGAGCTTCCTTGTTTGTCTGGCATTTTTGTATATAAAACTTTATTGTTTGGGTTAATAATTTCTGACAAGTGGACCTACTTGGTCAAGGGGTAGATATATTTTTGATAGTATTTCCCAGTGGCTCTCCATATAGATTATAACAGTTTATACTTCTGTTATCAATATATCAGAGTGCCTTTTGTCTATACTATAATTAATACAGTCTCTTATCAAATATTTTTGTGGTTTCGAAATCCATTTTTTTATTTTATGAGAGAAATTAAACACTTTTATAACTATAAAAGTTGCTTTTTAAAAAATAAATATTTCAATATTATTTGCTTATTATTTATTTGATGATTTTCTTCTTGTTAATTTATAGTTTATATGTATAAAATAACTTAGTTTTTTATGATATTTTAGATATTTTACCTAGTTTGTCTTTTGCCTCTATAACATTGTTTTTGTCCTTTAATGTTTTAAACATGTATTAAACATTATTCTTTCATTTAGATATTTTATGATTTGTGTCAAACTCATATAGGCCTTCCTCATTCTAAAATTCTAAACATAAGTATTCCATGCTTACTCCTAACACTTTCATAATTTCCTCTACTACATCAAAGTTTTTAAGCAATCTGGAAATTATTTTTTGCATTGTCAAAAAATTTTCTAACAATTTCTTCTCTAGGTGCCCTAAAGCTATCATGTTTTTCAGACTTAAAGTTGGTTATGAATCAGTACCAAAGTATTTCTCTATTGAAACAATAATATATGTTAATACTATTGGAGTTAGTCACTATTATATATTTTTCTGAGAATTTTTCTGGTGAGCTACATTTTTTTAAATATAATCTTTGCAATTACTCATATTATTTTAAAGGATAGATTTGCAAATATTTTTCATCACAGAAAATTTATAAATTAATTTAGGCAGAAGTAAGATATTTGGGATATTGGGTTTTTTTTCTGTCTAATAATACTAAATACCTTTCCATTTGTTGTAGTCTTCATTCCTCTTATTATGTTTTAAAATTTCACATATGCTTTTTTATATTTCCTAATAATTTTACTCCTGTATTTATTCTTTTTATTTTTTGTTGCTAATGTGTATTTTTTTATTTTGACTTTTCAGAAGCTGTTGAAGCTTAGTGGTTGTTTTGTCTAAAAGTCTGTAATCCCATTCAGACTCTGCTCCTGAGTCTTTACGGGGCTAATGGGCTCTGAGGAGGTCCTGAGCCCAGGCTGTTGCTTCCATCCTGCTTTTCTCAAAGACTGGTTGGGGTCTTTCCCCTTCGTTGTGTTACCTCCTCTGAGAATTTTTCACAAAGAGCTATAGGCATCTGCTCAGAAACTTTCTGAAGTTTGAATGCATTCCTCAACCTTTCCTCTCATATTGTGGGGTTTAGGTAGTAGATGTCTTTCAGTGCTAGTGAAGATGGAACTTGTAATTTTTTTTTCTTTCTCTTCTCTCTTTTTCTTTCTAAATTCCTTTTTTCTTCAGCTGTGATATTCTAGGGTAAAGGCAGCAACACATTACCTTGCAATTTTAAAACTATGTATTCTCTCTTTCTTGCTCTTTTTGTAGTGTTAGTTGTTCCTTTTTTAACTTAAATTTTTTTTATTTTTAATTTATTGTGTTGACATGGTTTCAAATGTCCCACTCAATGTAATACCCTCTATACTCTGCACTGTCACCCCATGCATTGTATGTTCTTTAACAGGTGTTTAATATAAATTTCTCTTGCAAATAGCTACTGTACTGATAATGTAGTATTTGACTAAGAGAAAACTAAATCAAAATATGAAGGAGCTGTTTAGAGCTGAAATGTCACTAGTTTCATACATGCTAGGAAATATCTGGCTTCTTTTATCTGAATCATCATTCTAGCCTTTCCTCTTATGTAATATTTATTTTGTTTTTTCCACTAATCTTTGGAATTTAATATTCATAATAACTGCTAAACATATATTAAGATATTATCAAGTGTTCATACTTTAATTATCAATTGCCATAATAAATCAGTATACTTTGCATTTTATAAATAAAAAATAATGAGGATCTGAGAGTTTAAATAAACTTCTAAAATTTACAGTTTGTTAGCAGAGCTCTGTCTTAAACCTGCATTTTCGCACTCCAAGTCTATTACTTTTTGACTACATTACAGTTACTTCTAAATTTCTATTTACTGTGATGGTTTTTAGCTCACAAAACAAATTTGCCTATATTATTTAATTAGATTCTGATAACAACAGTTTAAGTTAGATTGAAAGTAGGTTATTGTTAAATGCATTTTATAGGTAAGGACATTTAATTTCTAAAAATACAGAATTTTTCAAAGGCAAACATTTGTTTCATAGCCAGAGCAGAAGATCAAACAGAGCTCCTTATCTAAAATTAGGTATCTTTCTTTTAAATAACTATACATCTAACAAAACAATTTTTACATTAATAATGATACATTCTTGATTTAAAATTTTATGAGTATTTTTTCTATTGGAAGCTATTTGAAACTAGTTATTTTGTACATGTTTGGTATCTTGTATCCATAAACTATTGTCATAATAATGTTATGCAATAAACACCCGATACTGTGCAATAAATAACCACAATACCTAAGTGATCACAATACATGTAATTTTTGCTCACATGTTTTCAGGCTTTCTGAGCAATTCCTGTGGTCCTGGCTGGACTTGCTTGTACTGTGAAGTTAGCTGCAAATCTACTTAACAGCTCTGATGATCACGGCAGGGCTTTTTCCCATGTTAGCTATCTCTTGAGATATATTCAATTTCTCTTCACATTTATTCATTCAGAAAGCATTTAGTTAATGTACTGTCCTGGGAAGAGTTTACTAAATTAGATTCATGTCCATTGTGGAGGTGAGGAGCACGGCAGCAACTCTCCTACACCAACGGTAGCCAGGCCATGTTTACACCCTTCCGAATCTAAGACGTGGCGCCTACTATATCTTCCCCTGGTGCTAGGACTTAAGGAGATCATAATGAGCAAGACAGACAAGATCTCAACTGGTGATTCTTAGACTGTGGGGAAGGCTGCATCTTCATTTTTTGGAAACCATTCCCTAACTTTACACCCATCAACCCTTTTCATAGAAATCCTCTTCTGGTTGGAGCTCTCTCTCCTATGCCTGTGTAAGCATGTGATGAGCTATGAGTCACAGAACTAGTTTTTGCCAATTGTTAGCAATTTCTGTGATATTTCTGAGCTTTGGATTGTCAGCTGAAACTCCATGAAAACAGAAAATCTTTCATTTTGTTTTTAAATTACCCTAATTCTTATAGTCTTTAATTAGAATCAGGTGGGTAATAATACAAGGAAGAAAAAGATGTTTATACCTTGTTTTAATAAACACATATAAACCTAAATTTTCAAGTATTTTTTTCTAAATTTTGGATTAAAAGATATTGCTTCTTTACTGACAGATATTTATATAATAAATTGTACTTTTAAATGAATGGATTTTGACCTCATTTTATTCCACTTACCAAAGTATATAAATGTTTTCATAAGTGTATTAAAAATAAATTTAATTTCAGATCCTTTTGAAGCATTCATCATTTTTTCCATTCGCCATGAAATCAGAAGGATTGATCTTCATAAAAGAGACTATAGTCTACTTGTGCCTGGATTGCGAAACACAATAGCTCTTGATTTTCACTTCAATCAAGGTTTACTTTATTGGACAGATGTTGTAGAAGACAGAATATACCGAGGCAAGCTTTCTGAAAATGGAGGTATGTGTGTTACAATTTTGTGTTAATGTTTCAGTTGGTTTTTAACTGAAAATTCAAGAAATATGTGTGGTAATGAAAGGAGTGTTGATTACTGTTTGTCCTTTGGGTATTTCTTTCTTCATATATGTAAAACCAAGGATATCACATATATGTGTGAAGATATGTTCAAAGAGTGAGGGCCTGTGCTATTCACTCCATTTTTAAATTATGGACTTTTCCATTGGCATGTGGTAAAGATATTTATTTATAAGAAAATGATTTCTACATACTAACAGTTATATTTGTGAGTTAAAATAAGTTGTGTTTAATTTTGTTATAATCTTTCAACTTATCTCAAAGACATGAAATCAAAATTTTTACAAAGACCACTAATATTAGCTAAATATTTTTGCCATATGTTGACTTTTCTGTCTATTCTAGGTTTTTCTTAAGTAGCAAGGCTTTGAGATAAATATTTGTAACATGTCTCTTGAAAATGTTACCTATGTGTAGCATTTCAAGAACTAGATAGTTCTATCAAATTCTAAATTTCTCCTTAAATCACCTTTGCAATTTTGAAAAAATGGTAATATTTAAGCATACAATATGGTTATGATAGATGAATTTCTGTCCTGTGTCATATTGCAAGATGCTGATTTCAAATGATTGATTTAGATCCATGGGATTAGATGGTTAACTGTTTAAAATACCCACTTAAACAATCTGACTATAATCACTGCTAATGCCATAACCTATTAAGAGTTATCCTATGAGACACGGGTGTCTTTTTCTCTAAGACAAGAGAGACAGAGAGAGACACACAGAGAGGGCAGATAGAGAAAGACAGACAGAAAGAGAGACAGAGAGGAAGGTAGAAAGATGAGAAGCATCAATTCTTCATTGAAGCATCTTAGTTGTTCATTGATTGCTTTATCGTATGTGCCTTGACTGGAGTGGGGCTCCTGCCTAGCCAGTGACACCTTGCTCAAGCCAGCAACCTTAGGCTCAAGTCAGCAAACTTTAGGCTCAAGCGGGCAACCACAGGGTTTAGAACCTGGGTGCTCTGTGTCTCAGGCCAGTGCTCTACCCACTGGGCAACTGCTTGGTCAGGCGAGATGCAGGTGTATTTAAAATACTCTATTTAAATTGTTAAAGAAGCTAAGGAAGGGATAAATAAGAATATTGGTGGACATTATCAAATAATTTATTTTTATTTAAACTGCACTAATGCCTTCTTCCCTTATTTGCAAATGTGTTATATCTCGCAAATCCCATAACCTGGGGATGGAAGGAGAGGGAGGGTCATGGGGTTCCTGGCAATGGAGGGAGAGGGGGTGTCATGGGGCTCCTGGGAATGGAGGGAGAGGGAGTGTCTTAGGGCTCCTGGGGATGGAGGGAGAGGGAGTGTCATGGGGCTCCTGGGGATGGAGGGAGAGGGAGTGTCATGGGGCTCCTGGGGATGGAGGGAGAGGGGGTGTCTTCGGGCTCCTGGGGATGGAGGGAGAGGGAGTGTCATGGGGCTCCTGGGGATGGAGGGAGAGGGGGTGTCTTGGGGCTCCTGGGGATGGAGGGAGAGAGAGTGTCATGGGGCTCCTGGGGATGGAGGGAGAGGGGGTGTCATGGGGCTCCTGGGGATGGAGGGAGAGGGAGTGTCATGGGGCTCCTGGGGATGGAGGGAGAGGGAGTGTCATGGGGCTCCTGGGGATGGAAGGAGAGGGTGTGTCTTCGGGCTCCTGGGGATGGAAGGAGAGGGGGTGTCATGGGGCTCCTGGGGATGGAGGGAGAGGGGGTGTCATGGGGCTCCTGGGGATGGAGGGAGAGGGAGTGTCATGGGGCTCCTGGGGATGGAGGGAGAGGGGGTGTCATGGGGCTCCTGGGGATGGAGGGAGAGGGAGTGTCATGGGGCTCCTGGGGATGGAAGGAGAGGGTGTGTCTTCGGGCTCCTGGGGATGGAAGGAGAGGGGGTGTCATGGGGCTTTGGGGATGGAGGGAGAGGGGGTGTCTTTGGGCTCCTGGGGATGGAGGGAGAGGGAGTGTCATGGGGCTCCTGGGGATGGAGGGAGAGGGGGTGTCTTGGGGCTCCTGGGGATGGAGGGAGAGAGAGTGTCATGGGGCTCCTGGGGATGGAGGGAGAGGGGGTGTCATGGGGCTCCTGGGGATGGAGGGAGAGGGAGTGTCATGGGGCTCCTGGGGATGGAGGGAGAGGGGGTATCATGGGGTTCCTGGGGATGAAGGGAGAAAGGGTGTCATGGGGCTCCTGGGGTTGGAGGGAGAGGGAGTGTCATGGGGCTCCTGGGGTGTGAGGGAGAGGGAGTGTCATGGGGCTCCTGGGGTTGGAGGGTGAGGGAGTGTCATGGGGCTCCTGGGGATGGAGGGAGAGGGGGTGTCATGGGGTTCCTGGGGATGGAGGGAGAGGGAATGTCATGGGGCTCCTGGTGATCGAGGGAGAGGGAGTGTCATGGGGCTCCTGGGGATGGAGGGAGAGGGAGTGTCATGGGGCTCCTGGGGATGGAGGGAGAGGGGGTGTCATGGGGCTCCTGGGGATGGAGGGAGAGGGGGTGTCATGGGGTTCCTGGGGATGGAGGGAGAGGGAATGTCATGGGGCTCCTGGTGATCGAGGGAGAGGGAGTGTCATGGGGCTCCTGGGGATGGAGGGAGAGGGAGTGTCATGGGGCTCCTGGGGATGGAGGGAGAGGGGGTGTCATGGGGTTCCTGGGGATGGAGGGAGAGGGAGTGTCATGGGGCTCCTGGGGATGGAGGAAGAGGGAGTGTCATGGGGCTCCTGGGGATGGAGGGAGAGGGGGTGTCATGGGGTTCCTGGGGATGGAGGGAGAGGGAGTGTCATGAGGCTCCTGGGGATGGAGGGAGAGGGAGTGTCATGGGGCTCCTGGGGATGGAGGGAGAGGGAGTGTCATGGGGCTCCTGGGGATGGAGGGAGAGGGGGTGTCATGGGGCTCCTGGGGATGGAGGGAGAGGGAGTGTCATGGGGTTCCTGGGGATGGAAGGAGAGGGTGTGTCTTTGGGCTCCTGGGGATGGAAGGAGAGGGGGTGTCATGGGGCTCCTGGGGATGGAGGGAGAGGGGGTGTCATCGGGCTCCTGGGGATGGAGGGAGAGGGGGTGTCATGGGGCTCCTGGGGATGGAAGGAGAGGGAGTGTCTTCAGGCTCCTGGGGATGGAAGGAGAGGGGGTGTCATGGGGCTCCTGCGGATGGAGGGAGAGGGAGTGTCATGGGGCTCCTGGGGATGGAGGGAGAGGGAGTGTCATGGGGCTCCTGGGGATGGAGGGAGAGGGAGTGTCATGGGGCTCCTGGGGATGGAGGGAGAGGGAGTGTCATGGGGCTCCTGGGGATGGAGGGAGAGGGAGTGTCATGGGGCTCCTGGGGATGGAGGGAGAGGGAGTGTCATGGGGCTCCTGGGGATGGAGGGAGAGGGAGTGTCATGGGGCTCCTGGGGATGGAGGGAGAGGGAGTGTCATGGGGCTCCTGGGGATGGAGGGAGAAGGAGTGTCATGGGGCTCCTGGGGATGGAGGGAGAGGGAGTGTCTTCGGGCTCCTGGGGATGGAAGGAGAGGGGGTGTCATGGGGCTTTGGGGATGGAGGGAGAGGGGGTGTCTTCGGGCTCCTGGGGATGGAGGGAGAGGGAGTGTCATGGGGCTCCTGGGGATGGAGGGAGAGGGGGTGTCATGGGGTTCCTGGGGATGGAGGGAGAGGGGTGTCATGGGGTTCCTGGGATGTGAGGGAGAGGGAGTGTCATGGGGCTCCTGGGGATGGAGGGAGAGGGGTGTCATGGGGTTCCTGGGATGTGAGGGAGAGGGAGTGTCATGGGGCTCCTGGGGATGGAGGGAGAGGGAGTGTCATGGGGATCCTGGGGATGGAGGGAGAGGGAGTGTCATGGGGCTCCTGGGGATGGAGGGAGAGGGAGTGTCATGGGGCTCCTGGGGTGTGAGGGAGAGGGAGTGTCATGGGGCTCCTGGGGATGGAGGGAGAGGGAGTGTCATGGGGCTCCTGGGGTGTGAGGGAGAGGGAGTGTCATGGGGCTCCTGGGGTGTGAGGGAGAGGGAGTGTCATGGGGCTCCTGGGGTTGGAGGGAGAGGGGGTGTCATGGGGCTCCTGGGGTGTGAGGGAGAGGGAGTGTCATGGGGCTCCTGGGGATGGAGGGAGAGGGAGTGTCTTCAGGCTCGTGGGGATAGAGAGAGAGGGAGTGTCTTCAGGCTCCTGGGGATGGAGGGAGAGGGACTGTCATGGGGCTCCTGGGGATGAAGGGAGAGGGAATGTCTTCAGGCTTCTGGGAATGGAGGGAGAGGGAGTGTCTTGGGGCTCCTCTTGGCTCAGGTTAAATGCAGTAAAGCAATCACATCTGTCTTGCTTCTAAAGTGAGTAGTTATAACGCTGTTGTCCCAAGTGAACTTTTTTCTTTGTTCTTCCCATGAAGATCAATATTTAAATTAAATTGCATTGATTTTAGCCAGTATATCATTATTATTCCCAAAATCCTCTGTTCTGCCTAAAAAGTCAGAAAAAAGAAATGACATTTTTTCAACCTAAATATTATTATTAGCTCCAGAATTATTTAAAAATTCTGTTCCATTGTTATTGAAAGAGCCTAAGAGATTAAAAATTTCTGGAAAAAATCAATAATTCTAAATTTGGCACCTTTTTAATTTCTTTTATGCCAGGTGTACCTTTTGTACTCCATCTCTTAGAGTGACTACAGTAAATGAATACTTTATATGCTGATACATAGGCCTTCTCCTTTGGGCTTAACGTGTTCCTGAAATGTGTACAAGTGTTGCTCTCCCTTCTGCTGTAGGTGTAAGTGCAGTTGAAGTAGTTGTGGAGCATGGCCTGGCTACCCCGGAAGGACTGGCCGTCGACTGGATAGCGGGCAACATATACTGGATAGACAGCAATCTGGACCAGATTGAAGTGGCCAAACTGGATGGATCCTTAAGAACTACACTAATAGCAGGAGCCATGGAACATCCTCGGGCTATTGCTTTAGACCCAAGATATGGGTAAAGATGTTTGCCTTTCACACATCCACTTTGGCTTAAGAAATATAATCTTTCAATTTAATGTCAAATTCAATTATCTCATAAATTATGCAACAAACTGCTTGTTTTGTGCATGTGTATATACATTATATGTGTGTGTGTGATATGTGTATATGTGTATATATATATAATTGTATAATATATAATTATATATATAATATATAATACACACACATATTACCATGAGTTTGGTTGTAGGATTTTTAAAAAGACACTTTTAGAAGTTATAAATGTCTTTTTTTAAACATATGGGAATTAAGCTGGCCCTATTGAAAGCAATTACAACTCTATTTTGAAACAATAATTTAATGACGTTCTCTTTGACCTTCTAAAAATGCTGTAATTGTACCTAATATATAGTTGCAAATCACAAGGCCAGTCTTTGATCCAAACAGTCACAGATGTTAACCACCTCACACTATTTATTTTGTATGTACTTGGCATCAGTTTAAGAGAAAATCAGAAAAGCTTAAAGGAGTCCAATGGTGAGATGCTGATTATTGGGACATTTGGAAGACAGGCATTTGGTTCTAAAAAACAAGGTCAGATGTTGAGTAACTCAGGTTATTGCCCTCAGTGTTTCCTGTGTGTTCCTTTCTAAAGATCAAAAAAGAGGAACTATATTTGCAGCCAGACAATGAGGGTTCCAGTTCCTGATTGTAAGTTATTCTTTGGAGAAGCTACTCAGGTGTATTATTTTTGCTTAGAATTTAGTTTAAGTTTTCTCTTTTACAAGTCAAAGATAATATATGTATATATATATAAATATATATCATTAGCTTGTTTTTGAGAAGACAGGAAATATGTGGGATATAATATATAGCTGATATATGTGAGAGCACTGTATTCCTCCTAATTATTTATTTCATGGTAATTACTCTGTAAATATAAAACCATTGTCAAATCTAAAAGGTAGTACAAAAAGCTTTTTCTGTGTGTGGCTCTGTACCCTTAAGTAATACAAAGTCCAATAGCACCATTGAGATTGGGGAGTTTGCCAGTTAATGAGATGCAGAAAAGAAAAAGGGAGCTTTGTGTTTTGTCAGTTCCCTGGATGCACTGACTGCCTTGTGCTCTGGTTTATACCCAAGATCAGAAAGAAGTATATTGGGAAGTCTGTTGGGTTTTTTTCCTTTTCCTGACTTTAGACACAGAAATTAAAGGGGTTGAGCAGGTTGTCTAGAGCAGGGTTCCAAACTGGCAACCCTTGTTGATGTGTTTTCTTTCTCTTCCACAGTGTTTTAAATTTATTTGAATTAGTTGCCAATTTAAAATACTGAAAGATTTTGCATAGTACTGTGGATTTTCGACTTCTTTTGGAAAACCAAGGAGATCTGGCAGCGATGAGCAGAGAAATAGCGGCTTCTTTTAACTTGGGGATGTGTTCTCTAGTTTACACAGTCCTCACTTTGCCCATTTCACTTATTAACTCTAATAGTAGCAATAAATTCACAAGAAGATATATGCTATGATTAATGAGAAATTCCACCTTTGTAAAGAAACTATTTCTGAGGTTTCAAGTAGATTGCTGATCCTGTCCCTTTAATTCCTGGAAGGCTTCACCATCAACAGAGGCTGCACCCTCAGTGTGGCTGCTGCTGGCATGAAAGTTTCACCTCACATCCATGCCTATGTTGTGCCAGCTCCATATCTGCATGAGAAACTTTCTGGATAGGTGAAAAGTGATATTTTAGAGAAAGTTGTAGTTTTAGCATTTAAACTAACACAATAGAAAAACTGAGAATGTCTCTCCTATTACAATTGTCACATAGAGAGGAAAACCAAGAAACAAACAATAAAATAGGTGTACTGAAATTTTAAAAATAATCTGACCAAACAAAACAGTGATGCAGGAAGTTGAAATTTCATTTTCTACAGCTTTGAACTGACAATATTTAGGCTAACCTTATTCATATCAGTTTGTTAGGAAAACATAAAACCCGAAAGCAGAAAAGAAAAAACAAAAAGAACATACAAGCCCCACATACTGTTTAAGTAAAAATATTAGATGCTATTTCAGAGATATAAAAGGAGCTTAAAAAGTAAAATATCCCTTAAGACTGAAAGTTAGAATAGAGCAAGCATGTGAGTAGGGAGAACCTGAGGATGCTTCAGTGAAAGGTGATGCCTTTTCTTATTAGCGACTGCTATCATGGTGTGAAGTTAATTAAAACAACTACAGTAGTATTAATTTTTTTGAAATGGGTGAAGTAATAATACTTATGATATTTTTTTTAGCATAGATTACCAAGTCTCAAAGTTGTGATGATATTTCTTATTTATTCAAGTCCAGGAAAGAATTGAAAGGTTGACAGATTTGGGTGTCTTGATGTGGTAAAATTTTTATTGTTAAAAAATATTTTGCCTGACCAGGCGGTGGCACAGTGGATAGAGCGTCGGACTGGGATGCAGAGGACCCGGGTTCAAGACCCCGAGGTCGCCAGCTTGAGTGCGGGCTCATCTGGTTTGAGGAAAAGCCCGCCAGCTTGAACCCAAGGTCGCTGGCTCCAGCAAGGGTTTACTTGGTCTGCTGAAGGCCCACGGTCAAGGCACATATGAGAAAGCAATCGATGAACAACTAAGGTGTTGCAATGCGCAATGAAAAACTAATGATTGGTGCTTCTCATCTCTCTCTGTTCCTGTCTGTCTGTCCCTGTCTATCCCTCTCTCTGACTCACTCTCTGTCTCTGTAAAAAAAAAAAAAAAAAAAATATTTTATAGAAGATTGATAAAATTAAGAAATGAGGTTTCTATAAACACCTTAAAAGCCCAGATGTAGCAATTAAATTTTAAAATATACTGCAAATATTAAAACATTTCAGATTTATTAGATATTTTAGTAAAAATATACATAAAACTTTTTAAACATTGGACCTTTTATAGACTTTTTAAATTCATTTTGGAGAAAAGAGAGAGAAAGAGAGAAGAGGGGGAGGAGCAGGAATCATCAACACCTGTATGTTGCTTTGACCAGGCAGGCCCAGGGTTTTGAACCAGCAATGTCAGTGTTCCAGATCATCACCTTATCCACTGAGCCACCACAGGTCAGGCAGCACTGGACCTTTAAAAGGTAGACTGAACAGCAAGTAAATCATGGAGGTACTAGAGGGAAAAAATAAATAAAGATCAGAGCAGAAATAATGACATAGAGGCTAAAGAAACAATACAGAGGATCAATGAAACCAGGAGCTGGTTCTTTGAAAAGGTAAACAAGATCATAAACCTTTAACCAGACTCACCAAGAAAAGAGAAAAAATACTCAAATAAATAAAATTAGAAATGAGAGTGGAGAAATAACAACTGACACAAAAGAAATACAAAATATTGTAGGAAAATACTATAAAGAACTGTATGCCAAAAAACTAGACAACCTAGATGAAATGGACAAATTCCTTGAAACATATAATCTTCCAAAAATTAATCTGGAAAAATCAGAAAACCTAAACATACCAATTACAACAAATGAGATTGAAACAGTTATCAAAAAACTCCCAAAAAAGAAAATTCATGGGTCTAATGGCTTCATAAGTGAATTCTACCAAATATTCAAAGAAGAACTAACTCCTATTCTTCTCAAGCTATTTCAAAAAATTAAAGAGGGAGGAAGACTTCCAAGCTCCTTTTATGAGGCGAGCATAATTCTGATTCCAAAACCAGGCAAAGACAACACAAAGAAAGAAAATTATAGGCCAATATCCCTGATAAATTTAGATACTAAAATTCTCAATAAAATAGCAAACTGGATCCAGCAATATATGACAAAAATCATACACCATGATCAAGTGGGATTTATTCTGGTGAGACAAGGCTGGTACAATACTCACAAATCAATCAATGTGATTCATCACATAAAAAAAGGAAGGTGAAAAACCATATGATAATTTCAATAGATGCAAACAAAGCATTTGATAAAATCCAGCACCCATTCATGATCAGCAAAGTAGGAATACAGGGAACATACCACAACATGATAAAAGCCATCTATGAAAAACCCACAGACAACATCATACTCAAAAAGTAAAGCAATCCCCTTAAGATCAGGAACAAGGCAGGGGTGCCCCCTTTCACCACTCTTATTCAACATAGTACTGGAAGTCCTAGCCACAGCAATCAGACAAGAAAAAGAAATAAAAGGCATCCAAATTGGAAAAGAAGAAGTAAAACTATCATTATTTGCAGATGATATGATATTGTATATAGAAAACCCTAAAGTCTCAGTCAAAAAACTACTGGACCTGATAAAGGAATTCAACAAGGTGGCAGGATATAAAATTAATACTCAGAAATCAGAGGCATTTTTATACACTAACAATGAACTGTCAGAAAGAGAAATTAAGGAAGCAATCCCTTTCACCATTGCAACCAAAAAAAATAAAGTACCTAGGAATAAATTTAACCAGGGAGATTAAAGACTTGTCCTCGAAAAATTTTAAAACATTGATAAAAGAAATCAGGGAAGATACAAACAAGTTGAAGCATATACTGTGCTCATGGTTATGAAGAATAAACATCATTAAAATATCTATATTACTAAAAGAAATGTATAAATTCAATGCAATATCAATTAAAATACCAATGACATACTTTAAAGATATAGAACACATATTCCAAAAATTTATATGAAACCAAAAGAGAACACGAATAGCCTCGGCAATCTTGAAAAGAAAGAATAAAGTGGGAGGTATCACACTTCCTGATATCAAGTTATACTGCAAGGCCATTGTACTCTAAACAGCCTGGTACTGGCATAAGAACAGGCATATAGATCAATGTAACAGAACAGAGAACCCAGAAATAAACCCACACTTTTATGGACAACAGATATTTGACAAAGGAGGTAAGAGCATACATTGGAGTAAAGACAGCCTCTTTAACAAATGGTGTTGGGGAAATTGGACAACTACCTGCAAAAACATGAAACTAGACCACCAACTTATACCATTGACAAAAATAAACTAAAAATGGATAGAATATTTAAATGTAAGCCATAAAACCATAAACATCTTAGAAGAAAACATCGGTAGTAAGTTCTCTGACATCTCTCGCAGCAATATATTTGCTGATTTATCTCCACGGGCAAGTGAAATAAAAGACAGGATAAACAAATGGTACTATATCAAACTAAAAAGCTTTTGCGCAGCTAAAGACAATAAAAACAGAATAAAAAGACAAACTACACAATGGGAGAACATATTTGACAATATGTCTGATAAGGGGTTAATAACCAAAATTTATAAAGAACTTGTAAAACTCAACACCAGGAAGACAAACAATCTAATCAAAAAATGGGCGAAAGAAATGGATAGACACTTCTCCAAAGAGGACATACAGATGTCCAATAGGCATATGAAATAATGCTCAACATTACTAATCATTAGAGATATGCAAATTAAAACCACAATGAGATATCATCTCACACCAGTCAGAATGGCGCTTATCAACAAAACAACACAGAATAAGTGCTGGCGAGGATATGGAGAAAAGGGAACCCTCCTGCACTGCTGGTGGGAATGGAGACTGGTGGAGCCACTGTGGAAAACAGTATGGAGATTCCACAAAAAATTAAAAATCAAACTTCCTTTTGACTCAGCTATTCCACTTTTAGGAATATACCCCAAGAACACCATAGCACTGTTTCAAAAGGAGAAATGCACCCCCATGTTTATGGCAGCATTGTTCACAATAGCAAAGATCTGGAAACTGCCCAAGTGTCCATCAGTGGACGAGTAGATTAAAAGGCTATGGTACAGATATACTATGGAGTACTACTCAGCCATAAGAAATGATGACATCGGATCACTTACAACAACATGGATGGACCTTGATAACATTATACTGAGAGAAATAAGTAAATCAGAAAAAACTAAGAAGTGTATGATTCCATACATAGATGGGACATAAAAATAAGACTCAGAGACATGGACAAGAGTGTGGTGGTTATGAGGGGAGGGGCACAAAGAAAACCAGTTAGAAGGTGATAGAAGACAATTAGACTTTGGGTGATGGGAATGCAGCATAATCAAATGTCAAAATAACCTAGAGATGTTTTCTCTGAACATATATACCCTGATATATCAATGTCACCCCATTAAAATAAAAAAAAAGGTGGACTGAGAACATAGTAAAATTAAGCTCCCATACACTTAACTGCAAAGCCAAGCTAAGCATAGGAATACCAACATTAAAAAAAAATTTGTGCTATTAGTATATTCAAAAAGACACATAAGATGTCCACCTATTTTTCAAATTTTGTTGAAATACATAAGGAAGCTATGAACCAAAATTGATAGGAGTCCCAAAGACATTTAAACCTCTATTGAAAATTTTTATTTTTGGATAAATCCACTGGACAATTTTTTGATAAATATGTTTTGTATAAATACTGTTATCTTCCCTACGCTTTCCTAAGTCATAAATTTTCCAATATTGAGCAAAGTTGCTTCTAAGTCTATGAAATCATTCACTGCTCTTGGTATATATAAATTATGCTCAATATATGTTCTTGATATATATAATTGAGCTAAATAAATTAATGCATACATATGAATAGATTTTGTTTACATGTAACATTCAGAAACTCAAGGATGTACCTTAAAATATGAATTATACAGTAAAAAAAGAATCTGATACTATACATTTTGTTACAAGAAAAACATTTTTTTAAGAAAGCTTACAGTGTTTACAACCAGCAACTTTGCTTACTAGCCCAGCTGAGGGAAAAACAAAACAAGCTATAACATTAGCCCCATAAAACACACTTACATCATGTAAAGTTCCTACAGCAATCAAGGTCTTTGTGACCTATTTTACAAATACTAAAGAAGTGTTTTTAATAAACTACTTTGCATCGTAAGCATTGAGTCCCCTGGCCTTCGTATTACATTACAGAGCATATTTTCCATCATGGTACATTCCTTCAGTATTCTAGGTTTGACTAAGTATCTCAAGTGACAAGTTCTTCTAGGATGGTAAATTGGGAGTCTTAGGGAGCAGATATGTTTCATTGATTCCATTTTAAGGGAATATACTTATTTTTAAGGTGATCCGAATGAGTACATGAATCTCTTTTAAACATCAGCTTGTTATTAGGGAGTAACAAGCACCACGGGGTTCACAATCTGTCAGGCAACACTCACTTCAGTTCTTAAACTTCCATTGCCTTTATTCTTGCGCAAGGGCATGGCCTCACCCTGCTCCACTGTGGTATTAGGTTTTTTTTGACATGACAACTGGACTCTGCTATAACAATTATAGTTGATGAAAACAGATATAGTAATTGTGAAGACTGATAGAAATGTCTAAATAAAATTTTAATTTTATCTGGGAGTGATCTTAAACCAAAATAATAAAGATGTTGTTTTTAGCAGACCTCAAGATTGTAGGTAATAACCTCCTTTTTTAGCCAAGATCATTTATTTTTCACCTTCTGCAGCTTGACCTGATAAATGATAATGGCCTTTTCATGACTGTAACGGTACAATTTGTTCATGGTCTATTGACCCAATTTAATCCTGATACAAACTAAACCATGAATGCAGGGACTGTAGAATCAGTAGACTGTAGTCTCTTTTTTAAAAAGCAATTGTGGCTGAATATTTTCATACG
Source organism: Saccopteryx leptura (assembly GCF_036850995.1). Lineage (NCBI taxonomy): Eukaryota > Metazoa > Chordata > Mammalia > Chiroptera > Emballonuridae > Saccopteryx > Saccopteryx leptura. The sequence continues at coordinate 24,627,968 of NC_089509.1, read as the reverse complement.
TCCTGTAAAAAAAAAGGGTATTTAGTCATTGTATATATGATGAAATAATACAATCTTTGAAATGCTAATAATTTTAACAATAATAAAGTAATATGGGAAAATATTCTCTTGAAATAGCACATTGTAAAGTACACAAAAGTGTGCCTAGAGTTTTGTGAAACAATGATTCTTGAAATTAACTTTTAAATTGATTATAAACTGACTTATGGCAAGGTTAAGAACACTTTTAGGGGAACTAATTCTAGAACATGATATTTTATAAAACATGTTGGAAACTTCCCACCTGAATTGATGAAAGGTTAGTACTAGGGTGACCACTGCAGAGGAACACCTTAGTGTGGCTATATTTCGTAAAACAGTGAGGGCATCACTTGTTTTAGAATGCTAAAAATTGCTCCCAGCCATATTTCTTTTTGTCCACTAAAAACAGCTATTTAAGTACCCATGGTACTTCTTTTTGATAAATTTACACAGAGCACTCAGATTTGCAGGAATGCTGATATGTAGGTTGGAATGCTGCAACCACACAAGGCAGAACTAGGTAGGAAGTTACCAGGGAGACACCAGATCTTCATTTGTCTAATCTGGTGATGATTTATTCACAGATATTCAAAGTACCTATGACTCTCAAATTTATTGTTTTCAGGAATTATTTTTACTAATCTTTTTCAAATTTGCAAATCTTCTTCCTGTTTGTCAAGGTATCACCATAATTTTGATTGATTTTTTTTTGTTTCTATTTTAAATCTTATTTCTTAAATACTCAGTTAAAAGTGAAACTAACAAATAACAACTTGTGTCAATAAAAAGATGTATGCATCCAAAAGTAAATTTGAAGTAAATCATATAATTCCTTTTATATTCATTGTTATTAAGGACAGGATTCAACTATTTAACTAAATGGCCTACCAGTTTTATATTAATTAACCTTTGTTCCATTTTAATTGGCAACATATTTTATGTATATACTTATGTTTATTTATATATCTATTTCTCTGTGTGTATATATTGATATATTGCTTAAATTAGTTTATACTTACATTTCTAGATTAGTATTTTTCATACAAAACAATTCCATCTTTAAACAATAATCTTTTCAGAAGAAAATCTCAACAATAGTTTTATAAATGTCCTCTAATAGTATACATTTAAAATATTTACCTATTTATTTAATTTTTAATTATTCATTTAAATATTATAAAAATTTTAAATATACAAAATAAATTTTATTTATTTTTTATTTACAGAGACAGAGAGTCAGAGAGAGGGATAGATAGGGACAGACAGGAATGGAGAAAGATGAGAAGCATCAATCATTAGTTTTTTGTTGTGACACATTAGTTGTTCATTGATTGCTTTCTCATATGTTCCTTGACCATGGGCCTTCAGCAGACCAAGTAACCCCTTGCTTAATTCAGTGACCATGGGTCCAAGCTGGTGAGATTTGCTCAAACCAGCGCTCAAGCTGGTGACCTCGGGGTCTCGAACCTGGGTCCTCCGTATCCCAGTCCGACGCTCTATACACTGCGCCACCACCTGGTCAGGCTACACAAAATAAAAATTTACAGAATAACCTCTCATATTAATCATACAAATGTTCACTTTAACTTTTTCCCACAGTTTGCTTAATTTATTCAAATATTTAGTGGTAAAACAATAAACAGTTTGGATGTTGTTTTTATAAATTTAGTTCCAGCACCAGGGCTGTGGAAGCGCTTAAAGCTACCCATAAAACTAATTTTTAATTTTTCTTTTTCTTTCTTTTTTTTTTTTTTTACATAGGCAGAGATAGACAAGGACAAACAGACAGGAACGGAGAGAGAGAGATGAGAAGCATCAATCATTAGTTTCTCGTTGTGCGTTGTGACTTCTTAGGTGTTCATTGATTGCTTTCTCATATGTGCCTTGACCGTGGGCCTTCAGCAGACCGAGTAACCCTTTGCTGGAGCCAGAGACCTTGGGTCCAAGCTGGTGAGCTTTTTTGCTCAAGCCAGATGAGTCCACGCTCAAGCTGGCGACTTCGGGGTCTCGAACCTGGGTCCTTCTGCATCCCAGTCCGATGCTCTATCCACTGCGCCACCACCTGGTCAGGCCTCATAAAACTAATTTTTTTAAAAAAATATATAAATTTATTATTTGAGATTTATTCTATGCCATAAACCAAATCTTAGGACCTACTCCTCATAATACTTTTTTCATGGCTTTGCCTCATGGTAACTTTATAAAACTAACCTATGTTCACATATATGCTATTGTAACATTTAAACATCAACATTAGCATTAATTATAATTCTTTTTCTCTCCATTTCTTTAACAATATAGAAAAACTTTGAAATTTTATCTTTAAAAAATATTCTCTATGAATACGTGTATGTGTATGCTTGTACAAATGCAAATATTTTCTAAGTGCTAGCCACCCTGTGCACTAAATTGATACATCCATTACCTCATGAAATGGTCCCAACAGATGTGATCATTATACCTTTCATTTATAGAAGAGATAATGCAGTCAGAGATTAATTATACTGGAGTTACAGATTCCCGCCTTGAGATATATATATATATATATATATATATATATATATATATATATATATATATATTTATATATATGGCCACAATTCAGCATCAACACATTATTTAATAACATTTTTGAACTTCCATTCTTATCAAGGTCAATATCTTCCTTTCCTATTCACCATACTTGCAGCACATATAGTACTTACTAAATTGATTACATAATATTTTGAATTATCTTTTAATCATTTTACATTTGCAATTCCTATATTCTGAGACTAAATGCTTCTCAAAAATTGAAGTAAAAATAAATACTTACTTTATATCATTTAACAATTCCTTACAAAGATCCATCATAATTATTATAAAAAAAGAAAATAGTTTTATTTTAGATTTTTATTTATTCATTTTAGAGAGGAAAGAGAGCAAGAGAGCAAGAAGGGGGAGGAGCAGGAAGCACTGACTCCCGTATGTGCCTTGACCAGGCAAGTCTGGGGTTTCAAACCAGAACTAAAAATAACAAAATTTTCTTTGGTAGGAGAGCCCAATGGATAGCATAGAGATTTGGTAAGGAAGAAAACATCTTACTGAGAAATTGTAAAGCTTGGTAAAAACTAAATTTGTTCTTTGTTATAATTTCATATATTGTGCTATTTTTCAATCTTTCATTATCTGGAATGATCCTTAATTATAGGGATTTGGTTATCTTAGAAAATAAAACAACTCTCTCGAACAAAACTTAAAATTCAATGAAAACTATCTTCTTTCTGCCTAACCTGTGGTGGCACAGTGGATAAATTGTCGACCTGGAACGCTGAGGTCGCTGGTTTGAAACTGGGCTTTCCTGGTCAAGGCACATATGAGAGTCTATGCTTCCTGCTCCTCCCTCCTTCCTGCTCTCTCTCTTTTCTCTCTAAAATGAATAAATAAAAATTTACTCTTGCCTCACTGTGATCCATTTATGTATGATGTCATGTCTATTCCCTTTTAATAAATTCCCAAATAATTGCCTTATAGTACAAGACTCATAAAATCACCCTTTATTTTTTCTTCTTCTCCTTTCCTCCTCACTTACCACATTTCTGATGCATTGACCACATTCTCTGCCCCTCTCTGTTAGGACCTTTGTACCTGCTGTTTATTTTCCTTGGTAGGCTCTTATACTCTGCATCTTTCTCTGTGAATATCACCTCCTCGAAGTGCTTTTTTTCCTTGATCACATTCTCTAAGTAAGTCATTCACCTGTTATTATTCTAATAACAACTTTTTCTTCAAAATATTTTAGAAGCTGTTATTATATAGTTATGTATTTATTTAGTCTGTCTCCTCCATTGGATTCTAAACCCCATGAAGGTAGACAATACACTGATTTCCCTTGTGACTGTTTATCTAGCCAGTACCTAGCATATAGTAATTCTTGAGTAAATATTTGTGAAATAAATGACTAAAACATTAACATTTTCTTTTTCTTCAGAATTCTCTTCTGGACAGATTGGGATGCCAATTTTCCTCGCATTGAATCTGCGTCTATGAGTGGTGCTGGAAGAAACACCATCTATAAAGACATGAAAACTGGTGCTTGGCCCAATGGACTAACTGTAGACCACTTTGAAAAAAGGATAGTTTGGACAGATGCCAGGTTTAAAAAATAATCTTTTATTTTCTTTTGTATTTTTTATTACATTCCTCAGATAATATTTACAAATTCAAAACATTTCTTAATATGGATGTATTACATATACATACATTGAAAAAGATGGTGATTTTTGTTTGGCTTTATTATAATGGTGATTTTCTGGCAATTGGTGACTTTTGTTGGTTTTTAATTATGATTTTTTCTTTCTACAAATTAGATACAGTCTCATAAATTTGTTTTTATAAAATATTTTCTATCATTTATCTAAATAATATAATCACATTACTCTACTCTCTGAATCAGTTTTAATAAATTACTGATGTATTTCCCTTTCTGTAGGTCAGATGCTATTTATTCAGCCCTCTATGATGGAACAGGAATGATAGAAATCATCCGTGGTCATGAATACCTTTCTCATCCCTTTGCCGTGTCTCTTTATGGGAGTGAGGTCTACTGGACGGACTGGAGGACCAACACGTTATCGAAAGCCAATAAATGGACAGGGCAGAATGTCAGTGTGATTCAGAAAACCAGTGCACAGCCATTTGACCTTCAGATATACCATCCTAGTCGGCAGCCACAGGGTAAGTGGTTGTTATGAGAATGTATTTTTACCTTAATCATAGAATATTTGAACTTTAAAATAACTTTTGTAAATTAAAAATTATTAATAGTTTATGTATATTGTGTGATGGTAGCGGTTCAAGCCTTTATTTTAATCAGTTCAGGATTTTTTCTTTCCTTTTTTCTTTCCTTCATATAAAAATGGAGAATCTTAAAAATTCAGGGTTTATACCACACTTTTAGTCACTGTTATTGCATCAATAAAAAAATACTCTGAAAAGTTGTAGACAGTCTTCGGGATTTGTTTCTCCTACCTAAGTATGATTAGTAAATTAGAGGAAAACCACAAATACGCATTTCTGTTAGCCTGCAAACAGTGGCTGTGCAGAGTGCTGGGAGGAGAAGGGGTGTGGACCAGGAAGGACAGACTGTCTGCTTGAGCTCATCCATCTTAAGAGAATTGAGTTCACGTTAACACGTCTGCTCCTTCTCCCTGTGTGTTCCACATTTTGGTGTAACAGTAATATTTATCTTGGTTCTGTGATTTTTGTCTTCTCCACATCATCCTTGCCAATTGTTCTTAAACCTGACTCACATGTCTTTTTCTTCTTTTTCCTTTTTCCCAGGGATAGCATGGTCATTTGATATAACATCAGCTCATATTTTTATACCTCTTCTTTATGCTTCCTCTTTATGATATATCATAACCTATGATAATCCAATTCTAATGAAAATAAAGTTCTCTTTTTATTAGCATACTTTTATTTGAGACATGTGATTTTCAGATGACAGGCTCTTTCCTACAAAGCATACATTTTCTCCCTCTTTAAGTATACAGTAAGCAGATCTTCCACTTCACTGGCATTTTTGGTCTTAGAGATCACACTTCAAGCCTTCTTTAGAATTCATGTTATATTATCTTCTGCTAGATTTAACTGAAAGTACTTATCTCTGTGGTCCATAAATTCCACAGCTATCCTTTGTTTTTCTTGGATAGTTGTCCTTCATTCTCCTTTAATACTATTATTTTTCTTATCAAAATGTCCTTTTCTCATTGATACATAAAGACACATGCAGCCCCATGTTTATTGCAGCATTGTTCACAGTGGCCAGGACATGGAAACAACCAAAAAGCCCATCAATAGATGACTGGATAAAGAAGATGTGGCACATATACACTATGGAATACTACTCAGCCATAAGAAATGATGACATCGGAACATTTACAGCAAAATGGTGGGATCTTGATAACATGATACGAAGCGAAATAAGTAAATCAGAAAAAAACAGGAACTGTATTATTCCATACGTAGGTGGGACATAATAGTGAAACTAAGAGACATTTACAAGAGTGTGGTGGTTACGGGGGGGGAGGGGGGAATGGGAGAGGGATAGGGGGTGGGGAGGGGCACAAAGAAAGCAAGATAGAAGGTGACAGAGGACAATCTGACTTTGGGTGGTGGGTATGCAACATAATTGAACGACAAGATAACCTGGACTTGTTATCTTTGAATATATGTATCCTGATTTATTGATGTCACCCCATTAAAAAAATAAAATTATATTAAAAAAAAAAAAAAAAAAAAAAAAAAAAGAAAAAGGAAAAAAAAAAAAAAAAAATGTCCTTTTCTGTAAATTTTTCTGTGCTTACTCTGACATAGTCTGATGGAATCCAGTTCTTTTTCCATATACTCTCAATTTCTCAGTTCTAGATTTTATATCTAATTGATACTTCTTTGTCATATGAGAGTTTCTGCTTACCAAGGAATACGTGAGCAATCATTTTATTCCTTTATTACCCTTCACTCCTTTATACCTTTCATCCTACAAACCTACAAAGTATGAGGATTTTATTTATATTTTTATTTTTTATATTTTTATGTAATACATTTTTTTAAATTTCAGTCCCCCAAATTAAGGTGCATCTTTACATAGGAGCATCTTCTCCACAGGGAAATACGGTAACTAATTTATTGTTAAACATTTCCACTGTTTCCAATATTTCACAATTTTACATATCTTTTTTTATCTTTCTATTAATTTTACTAGGTGACATCAATAAATCAGGGTACATATGTTCGAAGAAAACATGTCCAGGTTATCTTGTCATTCAATTATATTGCATACCCATCACCCAAAGTCAGATTGTCCTCCATCACCTTCTAACTAGTTTTCTTTGTGCTCCTCCCCCTCCCCCTTTTCCTCTTCGCCCCCCCCCATAACCACTACACTCTTATCAATGTCTCTTAGTCTCATTTTTATGTCCCACCTATGAACGGAATAATGCAGTTCTTGTTTTTTTCTGATTTACTTATTTCACTTCGTATAATGTTATCAAGATCCCACCATTTTGTTGTAAATGATCCAATGTCATCATTTCTTATGGCTGAGTAGTATTCCATAGTGTATATGTACCACATCTTCTTTATCCAGTCTTCTATTAAAGGGCTTCTTGGTTGTTTCCATGTCTTGGCCACTGTGAACAATGCTGCAATGAATATGGGGCTGCATGTGTCTTTTTGTATCAATGTTTCTGAATTTTGGGGGTATATACTCAGTAGAGTGATTGCTGGGTCATAAGGTAGTTCTATTTTCAGTTTTTTGAGGAACCACCATACTTCTTCCATAATGGTTGTACTACTTTACATTCCCACCAACAGTGGATGAGGGTTTCTTTTTCTCCACAGCCTCTCCAACATTTGCTATTACCTGTCTTGTTGATAATAGCTAATCTAACAGGTGTGAGGTGATATCTCATTGCAGTTTTGATTTGCATTTCTCTAATAACTAATGAAAATGAGCATCTTTTCATATATCTGTTGGCCATTTGTATTTCTTCCTGAGAGAAGTGTCTGTTCATTTCCTCTTCCCATTTTTTTATTTGATTGTTTGTTTGTTGTTGAGTTTTATGAGTCCTTTGTATATTTTGGATATTAGGCCCTTATCTGAGCTGTTGTTTGAAAATATCATTTCCCATTTCGTTGGCTGTTTTTTTATTTTGTTGTCAGTTTCTCTTGCTGAGCAAAAACTTCTTAGTCTGATGTAGTCCCATTCATTTATTTTTTCCTTCACTTCCCTTGCCTTTGGAGTCAAATTTATAAATTGTTCTTTAAAACCAAGGTTCATGAGTTTAGAACCTATGTCTTCTTCTATGTACTTTATTGTTTCAGGTCTTATATTTAGGTCTTTGATCCATTTTGAATTAATTTTAGTACAAGGGGACAAACTGTAGTCGAGTTTCATTCTTTTGCATGTGGCTTTCCAGTTTTCCAAGCACCATTTATTGAAGAGGCTGTCTTTTCTCCATTGTGTGTTGTTGGCCCCTTTATCAAAAAAATTTTGACCATATATATGTGGTTTTATTTCTGGACTATCTATTTCTGTTCCATTGGTCTGAATGTCTATTTTTCTGCTAATACCATGCTGTTTTGATTTTTGTAGATCTATAATATAGTTTGAAGTCAGGTATTGTAATGCCCCCAGCTTCGTTCTTTTTCTTTAGGATTGCTTTGGCTATTCGGGGTTTTTTATACTTTCATATAAATCTGATGATATTTTTGTTCCATTACTTTTAACAATGTCACTGGAATTTTGATGGAAATTGCATTTAATTTGTATATTGCTTTGGGTAATATGGCCATCTTGATTATATTTATTCTTCCTATAGAAGAGCAAGGAATATTCTTCCATCTCATTGTATCTTTTTCGATTTCCTGTAACAATGGTTTGTAGTTTTCATTATATAAGTCCTTCACATTCTTTGTTATGTTTACTCCTAGGTATTTTATTTTTTTGTTGCAATCATGAAGGGGATTATTTTTTTGAGTTTGTTCTCAAGTGTTTCATTGTTGGCATATAGAAAGGCTATGGACTTTTGTATGTTAATTTTGTATCCTGCGACCTTACTGTATTGGCTTATTGTTTCTAGTAGTTTTTTTGTAGATTCTTTGTGGGGTTTTCGATGTGTAGGATCATATCATCTGCAAAAAGTGATACCTTTACTTCTTCTTTTCCAATATGGATGCCTTTTATTTCTTTGTCTTGTCTGATTGCTCTGGCTAGAACCTCTAGCACCACGTTAAATAAGAGTGTAGAGAGTTGACAACCTTTTTTTGTTCCTGATTTAAGGGGGAAAGCCTTCGGTTTTGTGTCATTTAATATGATGTTGGCTGATGGTTTATCATATATGGCCTTTATCATGTAGAGATATTTTCCTTCTATACCCATTTTGTTGAGAGTCTTAAACATAAAATTGTGTTGTATTTTATCGAATGCCTTTTCTGCATCTATTGATAAGATCATGTGGTTTTTGTTCTTTGTTTTGTTGATATGGTGTATTACGTTAACCGTTTTATGTATGTCAAACCATCCTTGAGATTCTGGGATGAATCCCACTTGATCGTGATGTATTATTTTTTTTAATATGTTGTTGTATTCGATTTGCTAGTATTTTGTTTAGTATTTTAGCATCTGTATTCATTAGAGATACTGGTCTGTAGTTTTCTTTTTTTGTGCTGTCCTTGCCCAGTTTTGGTATGAGGGTTATATTGGCCTCATAAAATGAGTTTGGAAGTATTGCTTCTTCTTCAGTTTTTTGGAAGACTTTGAGTAGAATAGGAACCAAGTCTTCTTTGAATGTTTGATAAAATTCGCTACTATAACCGTCTGGGCCTGAACTTTTATTTTTGGGGAGGTTTTTAATAGTTTTTTCTCTTTCTTCCCTACTAATTGGTCTATTTAGGCTTTCTGCTTCTTCTTGACTCAGTCTAGGAAGTTTGTACTGTTCTAGGAATTTATCCATTTCTTCTAGATTGTTGAACTTAGTGGCAGAAAGTTTTTCATAGTATTATACAATAATTCTTTGTATATCTATGATGTCCATGGTGATTTCTCCTCTTTCATTTTTGATTTTGTTTATATAAGTCTTTCTCTTTTTTCCTTGGTGAGTCTTCCCAAGGGTTTGTCATTTTTGTTGATCTTTTCAAAGAACCAGCTCCTTGTTCTATTAATATTTTCTATAGTTTTTCTGTTCTCTATTTTATTTATTTCTGCTCTGATTTTTATTATCTCCTTTCTTCATCTGGTTTTGGGTTGTCTTTGTTCTTCTTTTTCCAATTTCTTAAGATTTGAAGTTAAGTGATTCACTTGGGCTTTCTCTTGTTTGTTCATATAAGCCTGAAGTGATATGAACTTCCTTCTTATCACTGCTTTTGCTGCATCCCAGAGATTCTGATATGTTGTATTGTCATTTTCATTTGTCTGTATATATCTTTTGATCTCTGCGCTTATTTCTTCTTTGACCCACTCATTTTTTAAAAGTATGTTGTTTAGTTTCCACATTTTTGTGGGTTTTTCCCCCTCTTTTTTGCAGTTGAATTCTAGTCTCAAGGTTTTATGATCAGAAAATATGCTTGGTACAACTTTGATTTTTCTGAATTTGCTGATGTTGTTTTTGTGGCCCAAGATATGGTCAATTCTTGAGAATGATCCATGTACACTGGAGAAAAATGTATACTCTGTCACTTTGGGATGAAATGTCCTATAAATGTCTATCATATCCAGGTACTCTATTGTTTTGTTTAAGGCCAAGATATCTTTATTGATTCTCTGTTTGGATGACCGATCTAGAGCCGACAGCGGTGTATTAAGGTCTCCAAGTATGATTGTATTTTTGTCAGTTTTTGTTTTAAGGTCAATAAGTAGCTGTCTTATATATTTTGGTGCTCCTTGGTTTGGTGCATATATATTAAGAATTGTTATGTCTTCTTGATTCAGTGTCCCCTTAATCATTATGAAATGACCAGTTTTGTCTTTGAGTACTTCTGCTGTCTTGTAGTCAGCATTATCAGATATGAGTATTGCTACGCCTGCTTTTTTTTGGATGTTATTTGCTTGGAATATTGTTTTCCAGCCTTTCACTTTGAATTTGTTTTTATCCTTGTTGTTTAGATGAGTTTCTTGTAGGCAGCATACACTTGGATTTTCTTTTTTAATCCATTCTGCTACTCTGTGCCTTCTTTTTGGTGAGTTTAGTCCATTTACATTTAGTGTAATTATTGACACTTGTGAGTTCCCTATTGCCATTTTATAGATTGCTTTCTGTTAGTTTTGTGTCTTGTTTGATTCTTCTCTTTCATTTTTCTATCTTTTGTTTTTGTTTGGTTGTATTCCATACATCTTTACTCTGTTGCTATGTTTTTTATTATTTTAATTATTTTAAATTTTTTTTAATTATTTATTCATTTTAGAGAGGAGAGAGAGAGTCAGAGAGAGAGAGAGAGAGGAGAGAGAGACAGGGGGGAGGAGGTGGAAGCATCAACTCCCATATGTGCCTTGACCAGGTAAGCCCAGGGTTTCGAACCGGCGACCTCAGCATTTCCAGGTCAACGCTTTATCCACCGCGCCACCACAGGTCAGGCTCTGCTATGTTTTTTAAATCATGTGCTTCTGTGGTGGTTTTTTCAATGATGGTTACCATTAAGTAATGAAAAGGGTTCCTACCCTGTTCATTGTAATGCACTATCTTGTGAGTACTTTTGTACTCCATCGTCCTTTGCTACTGTCAATCTCCTTCCTCTTCCCTTTTTTGTTTTGTTGTTGTCACAGTTTAAATTTGGCTTATTGTGTTCTTGTGGAGCTTTTACTTGTGGTTTTGTATTGTTTTGTTCTTTTTATCTGGTTGGAAAACCCCCTTTAGTATTTCCTGGAGTGGGGGTTTTCTGATGATAAATTCCCTCATCTTCTCTGTATCTGTGAATGTTTTTATTTCTCCTTCATATTTGAAGGATAGCTTTGATGGGTATAGAATTCATGGCTGAAAGTCCCTCTCTTTCAGGACTTTAAATATTGGGATCTACTCTCTTCTAGCTTGTAGAGTTTCTGTTGAGAAATCTGATGATAATCTAATGGGCCTTCCTTTATATGTTGTATTTTTATTTTCCCTGGCTGCTTTGGGAATTTTTTTTTGTCGTTGGTTTGTGCCAATTTCATTATGATGTGCCTTGGAGTAGGTTTGTTGGGGTTAAGAAAACTCGGAGTTCTGTTTACTTCTTGAATTTGAGGCTTTAGTTCTTTCCACAGGCTTGGGAAGTTCTCATCTATTATTTGTTTGAATATGTTCTCCATTCCATTTTCTCTCTCTTCTCCCTCTGATATACCTATTATTCTTATGTTATTCTTTTTGATGGAGTCAGACAATTACTGTAGGGCTTTCTCATTTTTCTAAATTTTTGAGTCTCTTTATTCTTCTCTCTCTTGTGCCTCAAGTTGCTTGTCTTCTATTTCACTAATTCTACCTTCTATCTGGCCTGTTCTATTAGCTAAGCTTGTTATCTTGTTTTTCAGCTCATGAATTGAGTTTTTTATCTCTGTTTGATTTGTTTTTATAGTTTCAATTTCCTTGGTAATATATTCTTTGTGTTCATTGAGTTGTTTTCTGAGCTCCCTAAATTGCTTTTCTGTGTTTTCTTGTATATCTCTGAGTATTTTTAAGATTTCTATTTTAAATTCTCTGTCATTTAGCTCCAAGGTTTCCAATATGTCAATTTTTTTCTCCATAGAGTTTTCGTCATCTATCTGTGCTACCTCTCTGTCTTTTGTATCCATGATATTCAATTTCCTTTTCCATTGTGGCATCTGAAGGTGGTTTTGTTGATAGTATTAATGAGAATTAATAAAGAATATAAAGTTTAAAAAATTAAAAGAAATAAAAAAAAGAATAAAAAAAATTATTATTCTCCCCCCTTTGTTTTTTTCCTCTTTTCTACTCTCCCCTCCTTCTTGAGAAAATCTTGTGGTGAACTGTGAATTCTATTGTGTTAAATAGAACAAAAACTACCTATATTTGAGGCCCTGAGTTGGGGAGAAGTGATAAAGGGACAACAAAGGAGGTATGGACCCACAAAATGCAAGAAAGGAAAAAAATTTCAGTCAAGAATAAAATGATTTGCTTTTAGGTGATGGTTGGCTAAGAGATATGATGAGAGGAATAAGAGGGAAACAAGAAAAAGGGGAAAATATTAAAAAATTACTATTGTATTTAGTGGAGCAAGAACTAGATAAAATGGAGAGTCAGCGTTGGGAGCACTGCTAGGGAGTTAAAATAGCGAAGTAAAAAACCTCCAAAGTGCCACAAAGAAAAATTTGAGTTCCAGATAAAATAATTTGTTCGTGATTGAGGATTGAATAAGAGGAAAAGTAAAGGAGAAAAGAAGAAACTAATATAGAGGGAGAAAAAAAAAGAAAGAGGAAAACACAAAAAGAAGAAAAAACAATAAAAGGAGAGAGAGAGTTAAGGGTTGCTCTATGGAGTGCAACCCTCATAGAGAGAATGGTAGAAGAAAGAAAGATAATTGAGATGTAACACTTATGGGTAGTGTAGTTCAAGGAGAGAAGAGAGTAAGACTGGCAGAGAATTAAACGACCAAATTGGAAGAGGAAGAAAATAATCAAGACAAGAAGATAAGAGAAACAAACGAACAAATATAATAAAATGGGATAGGTTATAAAGTCTGTGGATTATTCTTGATTTTGAGAGGTTATCTTCTTGATTTTTTCTTTTCTCTCCCTCCTCCTGGTCGGTGACTCTGTACCCTGGGTTCTGCCCCTGTGGCACGCTTAAGTAGAGGTTTGCAGTTGATAAGTCTCTATGGCGATGTCATATATTGGGCTTCAGTCTCGTTGGCAGTCGAGGCTCATTAGCATTTGCAGGCTCCGCCAATGAGAGAGTTCGTGTTCCCGGAGCATCTCTCCTAGTCTTTCCTTCCTGAATTAGTAGCCTGATATCCAACTATGGGGTTGCTGCTGCCTCTGCCTGGATAGTAAGAGGCTCAAAGAGCTGGCAAATCCCCACTCTATTCCCACTCAGCACAGGGCTCTGGGTAAAGCTCAATCAGTCAGAGCTCCTAGCATAATCATTCGGGGCTTCAGCCCACACAAAGACCTTCGACTCTGCCCCTCTGTCCGGGAACATGGGTGCCCACTCCTGGGGGAATCTCTAGCCCACTATCTGCGCTCACCGACCAGGATATCTGGCCAGCCGCCTCTCACTCCTGGTGAGGCACCCCGCCTGCACGGAAAAGTTTGAGAGTAGGGAATTTCACTCCCACTCACTCGGGCGCTGCTTTTCATGGCTCAGGGGCCACCTCAAAACTCTGGTTTCGGCCCACACAAGGGCCTCTGACTCTGCCCCTCTGTCCAGGAACACACGTGTCCACTCCCGGGGGAATCTCTCACCCACTCTCTGCGCTCGCCGACCAGGATATCAGGCCAGCTGCCTCTCACTCTGAGTGAGGTGCCCCATCCACATGGAAAAGTTTAAGTGTAGGGAATTTTGATCCCACTCCCTCCCTGCACGCTGCTTTTTGGGGAACAGGGGCGACCCCAAGATTACGGTTTCGGCCCACACAAAGGCCTCTGACTCTGCCCCTCTGTCTGGTAACACGGGTGCCCGCTTCTGGGGCTCTAGGAGGAATCTCTCACCCACTATCTGCATGCACTGATCAGGAGATCGGGGCGGATGGCTGTCCCAAGTGCCTTCTTTGTCTGGGTTTGGTGCGAATGTTAGCTTGTGTTGACTGGGTTGCCACAAGCACAGTATTTCTTCCGCTTATATATCCATGCCACAGCCTGGTTCGGACATTTGTGCTGCAGTCTGGTTCTATTCACACCCTATGCTCACCTTAGTTCCTATATTGTCACTTCCCAGTGAAAGCAGCCCTTATTTAGGTTAGTGAGGAAGGCGGAGTGTTTCTTCCTCCTTATTTCCTTTGGGGTTGATTATATATTTAGTCAATTTTTCGCTCGATCATACCTTTGGGTGTATTTCGAAATATCTGGAGGCTCCAAGGATAGATTTTTCTGTCTCTGGTTGAAAATCTTGTTGAATTTTTGGGGAGATTTATCAGTATCACTCCTTATAGTGCCATTTCTATGATGTCACTCGAGGATTTTAAAAAGGAAAAAAAATACTGTTGTACTTAAGAGGCATTCAATAAATATATTGGATTTAATTAAATTAAAATTAGGCAAGAAATCATTAGTCTTTTCAGTAATGGGTTACTGCTATAATGAAAAAAGATATTCTCTAAAAACTTTTATTTAGCATGGAGGAGTATCAAGGAAAAAACAACCAGTATGTGGAGTACAAATACTTATAAGATCTTATAAGATTAATTTTAATTTTTATAAAAGCAAAAATATACACATATACATTTTTTATATATAAATAATTTTTTATTAATTTTAATGGGGTGACATCAATAAATCAGGGTACATATATTCAAAGAAAACATGTCTAGGTTATCTTGTCATTCAATTATATTGCATACCCATCACCCAAAGTCAGACTCTCCTCCATCACCTTCTATCTAGTTTTCTTTGTGCCCCTCTTCCTCCCTCTCTCCCTCCTTCCCTCCCCTTACCCCCCGTAACCATCATACTCTTGTCCATGTCTCTTAGTCTCGTTTTTATGTCCCAACAATGTATGGAATCCTGCAGTTCTTGTTTTTTTTCTGAATTACTTATTTCACTCCGTATAATGTTATCAAGATCCAACCATTTTGTTGTAAATGATCCAATGTCATCATTTATTATGGTTGAATAGTATACCATGGTGTATATGTGCCACATCTTCTTTATCTAGTCTTCTATTTTTTTTTACAGTGATTAAAGCCTTTTAGCAAACTCTTGGCCAATACAGCAAGAATCTATAAAAAAGTAGTGTCCTTAACATGTTCACCAAGTCCAAGTTGGCAACATCACCATGCCAAATCCCTGAAAAATGCAACCCAACACCAGTTCAGTCTGTTAGGAGCTGTCACAAGGAGCAGGAGTCCAGGAAAAGTCTGCATGGCACTGGGATTTTTGTCATAATTCTATACTTTGCAGCTCATGACCAAGTCCCAATGACTGCTGCTTCTAGGTGGTAATGATTCAGGTAGACTGGAAAAGCCATTGGCAGCATGTGTGGAGAGGGAGCTTCTGTTCTCCTCTGCCTGGAGAGATGGGACCAGGTTGCTTTTCCCTGGAGCTCTGCGACTGTGGCGTGGTAAAGAGAACCTTGGGATACACTAAGTTCCCACCACACGAGTCTCTCCCGGCTGCCATTTGCTCTCCGCGTTTCTGCTTTTCTTACCAGTCTCAGTGTGGCTTCTTCAGTGTTCCTTGGTTGAAGAGTCCTCTTAATTTAGTACAAAGTTGGTTTTTCCAGATGATAGTTCTTAAAATTAGTTTGTAATCCACTTTGGTTCTAGGAGGTGGATGTTGGTACGTCTGCCTACTCCAGCGCCATCTTGTCTGAAGAAGCCACATATACATTTTGTCCCTTAGGCTGTTCAACATATTAGATCAGAGGTCCCCAAACTTTTTACACAGGGAGCCAGTTCACTGTCCCTCAGACCGTTGGAGGGCCGGACTATAAAAAAAAACTATGAACAAATCCCTATGCACACTGCACATATCTTATTTTAAAGTAAAAAACCAAAATGGGAACAAATACAATATTTAAAATAAAGAACAAGTAAATTTAAATCAACAAACTGACCAGTATTTCAATGAGAACTATGGGCCTGCTTTTGGCTAATGAGATGGTCAATGTGTTCCTCTCACTGACCACCAATGAAAGGGGTACCCCTTCCAGAAGTGCAGCGAGGGCCAGATAAATGGCTTTTAGAGGAACTGTAATTTGTATGTTTAGAGTAGTTTAAGTAAATTGGACCATGAAAAATGGCCTGGGTGTATGTATTACGTCATTCCTCCCCCTCTGAATAGGATCCATGTATTTTATTTACTGACTGTCTGATTTGCTCATATTAACATGATCACTAGTGAATACAAAAAATGGACATGATACTTTCAAGCTTTACTGACATTTTCATATCTATAAAAGGGAAGTAAGACATTCATTGTATTTCAGTATGTTGGGGGGAGATGTTTTTGATATCTTAACTTGAAAAATGAATTATATGTGACTCTACCACTTTGCATAAATAGAGAAATTTACTATTATGGATCATATATAACATATTTTCCCAGGATTCAAGGAAAATATTCTAGTCTTTACATACTTTTAGAGGATGTTACCTATAATGAGGACTTGCTATTTTCTAAATGAAATTCAGTCAGTTTCCAATTTTGAGAATGATCGAAAAACATTCTATTTTTCTCCATTATAAGGATCACTGAGCATATAACAATCATTATCCATTTTGTTATCTGCCTCTGTGAAGTAACACTTCTGATGCTATGCGGGAAAAAAAGATGACTAGTTTATTACTTAGTTTAGGAATACAACAATAAAAATGGTAACAAAGTTCAGCATTAGCACAAGTACAATAATAATAACCCTTGTTTTCTGGTGATTAAATGAATGGGAGGTTCATAAAAATAATAAATTTTAAAAATACATGATTCAGTGCTGCAAAATTGAAATATATGATATCTTTCAGAAATTAAAGAAATAAAGGTTAGAAATGCTCTTTGATATTTATCTAATCTGCCAACTTAAAAATTAATAAATTTTAACATTAGTTTTCTAACATGTAAGTATCCATTATGTGTAAAAATTTTCAGTTTGTTTCTTGACATTTAAGCAAAGCTTTTTTAAAAAAATATATTTTAGATCCTTTGGTTCTTAATGTTGCTATATGAAGTTAAGAAGAAACAAATTGGCCCAGGTGGTTGACTCAGAAGTAGAGCGTTTGCCCAGCATGTGGAAGTCCTGGGTTCCATTCCTGGTCAGGGCACACAGAAGAAGCAACCATCTGCCTTAGCACCTCCCCCCCTTTCCCCTCCTATAGCCATGGCTCTAATAAACAAGTTGGCCCCAGGTACTGAGGATGGCTCCATGACTTCATGTTAGGTACTAAAATAGCTCGGTTGCTGATCAACAGAGCAGCAGCCCCAGGATGGCAGAACATCAGCCCCAGACAGGGGTTTGCCAAGTGGATCCCAGTTGAGGCACATGCAGGAGTTTGTCTCTCCACCTCTCTGCCTCTCAGTTGATTAAAAAAACAATAAATGAAAATTAAAAAGAAATAAAAAACAAATCAAAACTTCAACATATGAAATATAAAGGAAAAATAGTGGATAGTTTAAATCTAAATTTAAACATATTTTATAGGTTGAGGAAACTGTGCTTGTAGTTAATGCAGGACCTTGGAAGTCCAGATACCTGGGTTTACATCTCTGCCCTATGACTTACTATTTGTATATGTTGGCAAGATAACCTCTCTGAGCCACATCTTTAAACTAGAGTTAATAGTATCTACATCATAGTTATTAGTAACCATGAGATTAATAGTTATTTAATAAAAACATATTAAACAAAGGTTAATACATGAAAAGTTTTTAGGACAGTGTCTCACACATAATAAATGCTATGTGTCCACATATGTAAGTAAACCAAATTTTAAAACATCACAATTGTTGCAGTCATATTATATCCTACTTGCCATTAGTTGATATTTAGGATACATTATTTTTTGAAACATTTTGAATACATTTTTCTAACATTTAAATAATTCATAATGACCTTAAAATCATACTTTTCTATATTATGCCAATTCTTTAAAGAAAAATGCTAACAAAAATGTGAATCATAACTATAAAGATGAGCAGTATGGTTGATCCATCAGGAGAATGCATGTTTATTCAGATGACTAGACCATCACATTATTCTGTCCACATGTAGGTTACCATCTAACACCACTGCTCATAGACACAGTGAATAGCATAGTCACATATACTAACTAGTAAAAGGAATATTTAAAAGTTTATTAAATATCATAAAATATTATTTTCAGCACAAATAAGTTATGGCTCAGAAAATTAGGGGTCAAAGAAAATGTACACCCATTTTCCCAATAAGTTATGGCTCAGAAAATTAGGGGTCAAAGAAAATGTACACCCATTTTCCCAAATTCCAAGGCAACAAACATTTCAATGATTTTTTTTTCTAGTTGTCCCAACAGAGATATTGAATAATACAATAATAAACAGTACTGTCACTATTTAAAAAAGAATTACTATGGGCTATTTAGTTTTCACTTTTCCCCAAATTATCATAGCCA
The DNA here is from genome assembly GCF_036850995.1 of Saccopteryx leptura. Classification (NCBI taxonomy): domain Eukaryota; kingdom Metazoa; phylum Chordata; class Mammalia; order Chiroptera; family Emballonuridae; genus Saccopteryx; species Saccopteryx leptura. The sequence continues at coordinate 24,609,182 of NC_089509.1, read as the reverse complement.
TCTAACAATGTAGTTATAACATCTCACTTTCTATGAGAAAACCAATATTCAAGGAAGTGAAGTAACTGAGCTCTGAGTAAAAACGCTCATCAAAGGCAGTGCCAGGGTTCCAATGAGCATGAGCAGTACCACAGCCCATGCCTCATTTCTTCCTCAATCAAGAAAGATCTCTTTGGATGGACCTGTGGTGGCACGGTAGATAAAGCATCAACCTGGAATGCTGAGGTTGCCAGTTCAAAACCCTGGGCTTTGCCCAGTCAAGGCACATACAAGAAGCAACTACTACAAGTTGATGCTTTCTGCTCCTTACCCATCTTCTTTCTCCTCTCTCTAAAATCAATTTAAAAATCTTAAAAAAAAAATAATCTGTGGGTCAAGTAGACATCAAGAAAGATCTCTTCAAATTTAATATTATATTTTATTTTTAATTTTGTGTCTTTCTTTTGACACAGCATTCTTCGCTGTTGTTACTTATGCCTTAGGAATTTTATTTTTAATAACTATATATTTTTACATTCCATATGACTATCAAAAATGTTTTCAACTATTCATTTATTTTTAGACACTTAGTTGACTTTAGTTTATTTTTATTGTCATTAACAATTTAATGCATGGACCTGTTCTTACATATTCTTTGCCATATTTGAGAGTTTTAGTGGGATAGCAGATAGTTGTAGCCACTGTAGAAAATATTATGAAGTTTCCTCAAAAAATTAAAAATGGAACTTTCTTATGACCTAATGATTTCACTTTTGGGAATATATCTGAAGAAATCTGAAATATGGATTTAAAAGAATATATACACCTTTATATTCATTACAGTGTTATTTACAATAGCCAAGATTTGGAAGCATCCATCAGTAGATGAATGGATAAAAAAATGTAGTACATTTACACAGCGGAATACTACTTGTTTGTAAAAAAGGAAATCTTACCTTTTGTGAAAACATAGATAACCTGGAGATTATTATGCTTAAAGTAAAATAAACCAGAGAAAGCAAGTACCATATGATTTTACTCATGTTTGGAATCTAGTGAACAAAGTAAACTAACAAACAAAATAGAAACATACTCATGGATAAAAAGAATAGACTGACATCTGTCAAGGGGAAGGGGGCTCAGAGTTGGGTAAAAAAGGTGAAAAACTAAGCAAAAGAAAGAAAAATATGAAAAGAAAAGAAAAAGAGAAAGAAAAAGCCACGTAGACACAGACAACAGTGTAGATTATCAGGGAAAAGCAGGGTGGGGGAGGTAGAAGAGAATGGAAGGGGGATAGGTGATGATGGAGGAGACTTGACTTGAGGTGGCAAGCTCACAGTAGAATATACAAATGATATATTATAGAATCCTACACCCGAAACCTATATAATTTTGTTAACCAAGGTCACCTCAATAAATTCAATAAATATTTTTAAAAAGAGTTTTGGGGTTTTATTATTGTTGTTGTTAGCAGGTCATATGATCTTTTGCAGTAATAAAGAACAAATACATGAATATAAGTCCTTCCAAAAAGAAAAAGCACCACTAAAACTGATTTAAAATTAAGACATACTCTTTCTTATATTATTTTTATTAATTAAGTAACTAATTTACTTTTCAAAAATCCACCTTAGCAACTTTTAAATATGAAATATGGTATTATTTGTTATAATCACCATGCTGTACATTACATTCCCATAACATTGATTTTATGACTGGAAGTTTGTACCTTTGACCTTCTTCGCCCATTTTCCCCATCCCCACACCTCTCTGGCAACTATCAATCTATAAATTGGGTTTAATTTATTTATATGTTTATTTTAGATTTCACATGTAATTGAGATAATAAGGAGAAATTTATCCTTCTCTTTCTGACTTATTTTACTTAACATAATAAACTCAAGATGTCCTTTTTTATTTCTGATTAGCATTTTATTTTACATATATAAAACATTTTTTTAAATCAAGACATTTATTTATAGACAATAGATTGTTTTCATATCTTAGCTATGGTAACTAACACTGCAATGAACACAAGGGTGCATATATTTATTTGAGCTAGTTTCTTTGTTTTTATTTTTTAAATCCCCAGAAGTGTATTGCTGGAACATGTAGTAGTTCTAGTTTTAATTTTTTAAAGAACCTTGCACACTGTTTTCAAAATGGCTGTACCAATTTGCATTTTACCAACAGTGTATGAGGGCACCTTATATCCACATCCTCTCCAGCACTTATGATTTCATGTCTAGATGTGAGAATTTATCTCATTGTGGTTTTGATTTGAATTTCCCTGATGATTAGTGATGTTGAGCATTTTTCCACATATTTGTTGACATATGTCTTCCTTGAAAAAATTTCTATTCAGATCCTCTGTCAATTTCTAAATCTGATTGTGTTTGTTATTTTGCTATTGAGTCGCATGAGTTTTTTGTTTGTTTGTTTTGTTTTGTTTTAGCAAGAGAGAGGAAAATGTAGGGGTCAGACAGAGACAGACAGACAGGGAGAGAGATGAGAAACATCAACTCATAGTTGTGGCACCTTAGTTGTTCATTGATTGCTTTCTCACATGTGCCTTGACTGGAGGGCACCTGCCAAGCTAGTGACACCTTGCTCAAGCCAGCAATCTTAGACTCAACCTGGTGAACTTGTGCTTAAGCTGGCAACCTTGAGGTTTTGAACTGAAGGATGTCCCAGGTCAATGCTCTAACCATTGTGCAACCACCTGGCCAGGCAAGTCACATGAGTTATTTTAATATATTTTGGATAGTAACCCCTTAATAGATATATTATTTGCAAATATTATCTCTCATTTTCATTTTGTTAATGTTTTCTTTTGCTGTGCAGAAGCTTTTAAGTTTGATATAGTTCTCTTATTTGATGCCTTTGTTTTTGATGTCAAATCCAAATAATCATCACCAAGACAGATTTCAAGGGGCCTACCACCTATGTGTTGTTCTAGTTTTATGGTTTCATAGCTCACATTCCGATCTTTAATCTATTTTGAATTAATCATTTTTGTGTATGGTGTAAAATAGTGATACAATTTTATACTTTTGTATGTGACTGTCCAGTTATTCTAAAATCATTCATTGAAGAGGGTATTCTTTCCCCATTGTATATTTTGGGGGTTTTGTTATAAAATTAATTGACCCTATATGCATAAGTTTATGTCTGAGTTCTCTATTCTGCTCCATTTATCTAGGTGTCTGTTTTTATGCTCAGACTATTTTTAGAACAAAAAGTATTGAATATCTATATGTATATGCATTCCTTGGGAAATATGTACACACACACACACACAGACACGCATACACACATTATAGCCCCAGTTCTACCAGAGTTTTACCAAAGTTCATAATAGAAAAAGTACGCAAGCCCATAAGAAATAACTATAACCAAAATATAGCTATTGATGCCCACATTTGAAATCTAGTTTTAGTAAATTAAATTCAACACTGAATTTAAGGAGAGAAATCCAACAAGATATGTTAAATTTAGTCCAGACGTAATAACTGGAGGAGCTCCAGTTGGAGCAGAAGGGGGGCTAGAGCTGCCAGCTGATTACCCAGCTTCCCCCTCTTAGCACTTTGGTCTCCACAGAGCCCTCAGTTTGGCTAGCTCATATGAACATTGTGCTGTCAGCAATAGAAGTAAGGTTGGGGTGGGCATGAAATATTTCTAATTATAGGAGTGGTGCATAGGATTTATGTATTAGTTATACAGTTAGGATATTAAAGATGAGATGGAAGAAAGGAGATATTGAAGATAAGGCAGGTAGTTTTAGGCATATATCTCCAAAAAAGTAAAGCAAGAAATTCTGAAGTGAAGTAGAAGGACAAAGAGTAGTAGTTTTATTGTGACAATTTATTCACATGTGCTTTTAGAAGATTTATACATAAATTGAACTGGGTACTTTAAATCAAATTTGCTGTATCTGGTGTGTATAGGCAATTTATCACATTTAGTTGGTACCTATTGAAAAATATGTAGGGCCTGACCTGTGGTGGCGCAGTGGATAAAGCGTCGACCTGGAAATGCTGAGGTCGCTAGTTCGAAACCCTGGGCTTGCCTGGTCAAGGCACATATGGGAGTTGATGCTTCCAGCTCCTCCCCCCTGTCTCTCTCTCTTCTCTCTCTCTCTCCCTCTCTTGCTTCTCTCTAAAATGAATAAATAATATAAAAGAAAATTTTTTAAAAAAGAAAAATATGTAGGAGAATGTTGTTTCTTATTATAGGGAGAAGTTATATGTATATATAAAACTTGAATAATGAGAAAAATCACCAAAAGTATAGGTTTATGTTTAAGATAAAAATAATTTAGCTTTATGAATCCATCTAATCTAAATATATTTTATTACTAAATACAATTATTAATTCAATGTTGACTATATCAAAAACAGCATTAACATCAACAGACTTTTATAATAAAACATTTTTGAGCCATATGTTAATTTTTTTGATGTTTGCATAATGAGATTGAGCTTGCATGATTAAGTATTAAATAACAATGTTTTTATGATCATGATTTTATAATAATAAGGAAGGTATTCACTTATGTATTTATTAGTGTTTTACATCTATTTATCTTAATATACACATATTTGCAGGAAAATTCATTTTCTAAGAGACTTTTTTATTTTTAAACTATATACCAATTAAAGTTTTACAGATTCAGTTTTTATTCTCTCCACATTCATGGTTAACACTTAGACCTTGTATAGTTATTTAATTTTTTCCTAACTCTGTTTTCTCTACCCAACTAAATATAAAATATTTGAGTAATGCAGTGCCATTTATTTATTAGTGTAAACTATAGAGTCTAGCTAAATTATCCATAAATAACAATGTTAATAAATATAATAATAAAAACACCTAACACTTGCTAATCCTCATTGCGATTCCATAAGGTAGATTATTAGCAATATAGTTTTACAGATGAAAACCTAAGGCAGAGAAATACTAAATGATTTGCTCAAGTTCTAATAGAAAGAAGATGATTCCCTAGTATTTGATCCTATGGAGTTCCTCCCAGAGCTTTTGCCTTAACCATATACTCCACAGGTAGAAGAGTTGGGTACATGTTTATTAAGAATCGCCTTGAAATTGTTAAGTCATGTCACCAGATGCAATAGAGAGTCAAGTTTTATTGACACATTTACATAGGACAAGCATTTGTACCTTCTTGGAGATTATAATCTAGAAGAGAAACAGACTAGGATCAATAGAATAATTGTTATTGTGGATGAACTTGAATGTAAGAGCATATTAAATATATTTTAAAAGTTAAAAAAAGTGTGTCCTAAAACGACCTTACGTTTATTCTAGTTTTTTCCTCTCTCACTCACTAGTCACCTTACTTGAGGCAAATTAAGTTCTGGAATCTTATTTCCTCGTTTGGAGTTGAAGGAGCTAGTGGTAAGCAAGCAGTAAATGGGAAACCAGATTAGGCAGAGATCAGAGTATAGTGAAATTTCAATTTTTTTCCTCCAGGATAAATGGTTATCATGATCTCAAACTAATGTGCATTAAAATGACCTGGAAGGCTCATTAAAACACACATGTCTAGGCACCACTCAAAAACTTCTGATTCAGTACATCTGGGGTGTGGTTTGAGATTTTGCATTTTTAACAAATTCCCAGGGAATGCTGATATTGCCTTAGAATCATGCTGCCCAAAGGAAATGAGAAATACTTTAAAGATAATTGTCAAGGGAGTGAAGAGAACAGATTCACATGTGAGAAATTTAACTCTATCTGTAAAAGGAATAGGATGGAGAGAGAGAATGAAGTTAAGAGACTAGTAAGAATGTTATTTCATTAGAATAGGAGGTACCCAATGCCAAAATCAGGGAGATTATCATAAGAACATTGAGAATAGTATAGTTGAGATATACTTAGAGGTAAAATCAATTAAAAATGGTGATAGAGCTTTCTAGATTGAAAAAAGTTGAGAGAGAATGAAGAATTTGGGGTGGCTTTAGTTTTCTAGTTCCCCTAATTGGCTCCAAAATCGAGTGTGACATAGAGACCATGCTTATGGTTTAAGGGAGGTGGTGAGCAAACTTAATTTGTGAAAGGCCAGAGAGTATCTGTTTAGGTTTTCAGGGCCCTATGGCCCTGTTACAGCTATTCAGTGCCACTGTGGTGAGAAAGCAGTCATGAAAAAAATGTACAAGTGTGACTGTGTTCCAATAAAATATTATTTATGGACACTGATATTTGAATTTCATAAAATTTTCATGTATTCTGAAATATTAGTCTGTATTTTTCTCACCATTTAAAACAGTAAGTTACAGACCAGTATTAACCCCTCACCTTTAAAAGGACTTGTGTGTAAACATGGAGAAAGTGTAACTTTCTTCCTTTGTCTGTACTTCTGCTGCCATCCAGCAGGTCCCTTCCTTCTCTGTGTCCTCTCTCATCTCAGCCCAAGAATATTTTGTTTATTGTGTTTTTTTAATTTATGATTTTAATTTATTGTGTTTACATAGATTCCAGTGTCCCACCGAATATATCTTCCCACCACCCACCCCTGTGTTCCCCTCGGCCCTCCTTTGCCCCTTCCCCCCACACCTTCCCCTCTTCCCTCCAGGATTTGCTGTCCTGTCCTGTTCTCTGTAATGCTATGTTATGTATATATAATTTCCATTGTGTATATGTACCACTGCTTTTTAATCCACTCATCCGCTGAAGGACTCTTGAGCTCTTTCCAGATCTTGGCTATTGTAAACAATGATGCAATAAACATGGGGGTGCATATCTTCTTTTGTATCAGTGATTTAGTATTCTTAGGATATATTCCTAAAAGTGGGGTACCTAGGTCAAAGGGCAGTTCCGTTTTTAATTTTTTGAGGACTCTCCACACTATTTTCCACAGTGGCTGCATCAGTCTGCATTCCCAGCAGCAGTGCAGGGGGGTCCCCTTTTCTCCACATCCTCTCCAACACTTACTATGTGTTTTTGGTTAATCAGCACCATTCTGACGGGTGTGAGGTGGTATCGCATTGTGGTTTTAATTTGCATTTCTCTAATGATTAGTGATGTTGAACATTATTTCATATGTCCATTGGCCATCTGTATGTCCTCTTTGGAGAAGTGTCTATTCATTTCTTTTGTTCATTTTTTGATTTGATTGTTTACCTTCTTGGTGTTGAGTTTTATATATTCTTTATAAATTTGGTTATTAACCCCTTATGGGACGTATTGGTGAATATATTTTTCCATTGTGTGGGTTGTCTTTTTATTTTGTTAATGGTGTCTTTGCTGTGCAAATGATTTTTGTTTCATATAGTCCCATTTGTTTATTTTGTCCTTTATTTCACTTGCCTGTAGAGATAAATCAGCAAAAATATTGTTATGAGAAATATCGCAGAGTTTACTGCCTGTGTTTTCTTCCAAGATGTTTATGGTTTCATGACTTACATTTAAGTCTTTTATCCATTTTGAGATTTTTTTTTTATGAATGGTGTAAGTTGGTGATCCAGTTTCATTTTTTTGCAAGTATCTGTCCAATATTCCCAGCACCATTTGTTAAAGAGACTGTATTTACTCCATTGTGTTCTCTTACCTCCTTTGTCAAATATCAATTGTCCATAAAGGTGTGGGTTTATTGCTGGGTTCTCTGTTCTGTTCCATTTTTCTATATGCCTGTTCTTAGGCCTTGTAGTATAACTTGGTATCAGAAAGTGTGATACCCCTTATTTTATTCTTCTTTTTCAGGATGCCTGAGGCTATTCATGTTCTTTTTTAGTTCTATATAAATTTTTGGAATATTTGTTCTATATCTTGAAGTTTGTCACTGGTATTTTAATAGGAATTGCATTGAATTTATAGATTGCTTTGGGTAGTCTAGACATTGTAATGATGTTTATTCTTTCTATACATGAACACGATATATGCTTCCACTTGTTTGTTTCATCCTTGTTTTTATTTTATCAATGTTTTATAATTTTATGAATACAAATCTTTAACCCCCTTGTTTAAATTTACACCTAGCTACTTTATTTTATTTGTTGCTATAGTGAAGGGAATTGTTTTCTTAATTTCTCTTTCAGACAGTTCATTGTTGGTGTATAAATATGCCACTGATTTCTGAAATTTGATTTTATATCCTGCCACTTTGCTGAATTCATTTATCAGGTCCAGTAGTTTTTTGACTAAGATTTTAGAGTTTTCTATGTACAATATCATATCATCAGCAAATAATGATAGTTTTACTTTTTCTTTCCAATTTGGATGCCTTTTATCTCTTCTTCTTATCTGATTGCTGTGGCTAGGACTTCCAAAACTATGTTGAATAAGAGTGGTGAAAGGGGGCACCCCTGCCTTGTTCCTGATCTTAAGGGGATTGCTTTTAATTTTTGCCCATCGTGTATGATATTGGCTGTGGGTTTTTCATAGATGGCCTTTATCATGTTCAGTTATGATTCCTGTATTCCCACTTTGCTGAGAATTTTGATCATATATGGGTGCTAGATTTTATCAAATGCTTTTTCTGCATCTATTGATATTATTATGTGTTTTTTGTCCTTCCTTTTGTTTATGTGATGAATCACATTGATTGATTTGCAAATATTGTACCAGCCTTACCTTCCAGAATAAATCCTACCTGATCAGGTTGTATGATTTTTTTCATGTATTGCTGGCTCTGATTTGCTAATATTTTGTTGAGAATTTTACCATCTGAGTTCATCAGGGATATTGTTCTATAGTTTTCTTTCTTTGTAGTGTCTTGTCTGATTTTGGAATGAGGATTATGCTTCCTTCATAAAAGGAGTTTGGAAGTCCTCCCTCCTCTGGAGTTTTTTGAAATAGCTTTGAGAAGGATAGGAGTTAGTTCTTCTTTGAATATTTGGTCAAATTTACCTGTGAAGCCATCTGGCCCAGGACTTTTGTCTGTTGGGAGTTTTTTGATAACTGTTTCAGTCTCATTTGACAATATTGGTCTGTTTAGGTTTTTTGATTCTTCTATATTGATTTTTGAAAGATTATATGTTTTTTTTTTTTAATTTTTTTTTTAAGATTTTATTTATTCATTATAGAGGGGACAGAGAAAGAGAGAGAGAGAGAGAGAGAGAAGGGGGGAGGAGCAGGAAGCATCAACTCCCATATGTGCCTTGACCAGGCAAGCCCAGGGTTTTGAACTGGCAACCTCAGCATTTCCAGGTTGATGCTTTATCCACTGCGCCACCACAGGTCAGGCAGATTATATGTTTTGAGGAATTTATTTCACCTTGGTTTTCTAATTTTATGGCATAGAATTCTTCATAGTATTTTCTTACAATCCTTGTTTTTCTGCTCTGTCAGTTGTTACTTCTCCTCTCTCATTTCGAATTTTATTTATTTGAGTCCTCTTTCTTTTTTCCTTGGTGAGTTTGGTTAAAGGTTCATCAATTTTGTTTACTTTTACAAAGAACCAGCTCTTGGTTTCATTGATCTTCTGTATTTTTTTTTGCCTCTTATTACATTTATTTCTGCTCTGCTCTTTATTATTTCCTTCCCTCTACTTTCTCTGTACTTTGTTGTTGTTTTTTTCTAGTTCTTTTAGATGTAGGGTTAAGTTGTTTATTTAAGCTTTTTCTTGCTTTTTAAAGTATGCCTATAATGCTATGAACTTCTCTCTCAGTACTGCTTTTGCTGTGTCCCATAAATTTTGAGTTGTATGTTCATTTTCATTTGTTTCAGGAAATTTTTAATTTCTTCTTTGATCTTATTGTTAATCCATTTGTTACTTAATAACATGCTGTTTAGTCTCCAAGTCTTTGAATGTTTTTCAGTTTTTCTATTGTAGTTGATTTCTAGTTTCATGCCATTGTGATCAGAGAAGATGTTTGATATGATTTCACTCTTCTTCAATTTATTGATACTTGTTTTGTGTCCTAATATGTGGTCTATCCTAGAGAATGTACCATGAGCACTTGAAAAGAATGTATATTCTGCTGCTTTAAGGTGAATGGTTCTGAAGATATCTATTAGATTCAGTTGATCTAGTGTGCCCTTTAAGTTTGCTGTTTCTTTGTTAATTTTCTTTCCAGTCTCAGTGTGGCTTCTTTGGTGATCTTTGGTTAAAGAGTCCTCTTGGTTTAGCCCAAAGTTGGTTTTTCCAGATGATTGTTCATAAAATTAAGTTGTAATCCACTTTGGTTCTAGGATGTGGAATTTGGAACATCTGCCAACTCCATTGCCATCTTGCTGTTCCCCTTCCCAAGGATATTTTTTATTTTTTATTTTTATTTTTTTTGTATTTTTCTGAAGCTTAGAAACAGGGAGAGACAGTCAGACAGACTCCCACATGCGCCCGACCAGGATCCACCTGGCATGCCCACCAGGGGCGACGCTCTGCCCACCAGGGGGTGATGCTCTGCCCCTCCGGGGCATCGCTCTGCTGTGACCAGAGCCACTCTAGCGCCTGGGGCGGAGGCCAAGGAGCCATCCCCAGCGCCCGGGCCATCTTCTCTCCAATGGAGCCTTGGCTACGGGAGGGGAAGAGAGAGACAGAGAGGAAGGAGGAGGGTTGGAGAAGCAAATGGGCGCTTTTCCTATGTGCCCTGGCCGGGAATCGAACCCGGGTTCCCCGCACGCCAGGCCGACGCTCTACCGCTGAGCCAACCGGCCAGGGCCCCAAGGATATTTTTTAAATCACAGCTGCAGTTGTGATTGAACACCTAATGGAGTTGAATTTGTTCATGAATCCAGAAGGATTCCATTACATGGCTTTTTTTTTATCTGTTTGTTTGTTTAGATTTCTTCCACATTTCTATTTTTAGTACTTTGATTGGAATATTTTCTTGAATTAACTCAAGAATTTGATTGCCACTTTTAATATAGAGTGTTGCAAATACTTGACCATTTGACTATCACCAAGTAAACATATTTTTATCTCCTTGAAGAAACTCTCTCTTTGAAAAAAGACTCAGTTAACAGGAACTTAAATATTCATTGATAAAAATAGTACTGTTTTTCAGGGACTATTTTATTTACTTTTGAAGACAGACTTACAGACTCAACTGTCCTTTTTTTTCAAATTTTGCTCTTGAACCCCATAGTGGCTGATAAACATACAAAGCAATCAAAATGAAGAAAAAAAGTAAGACACGAGAAATTTCTTCACACTTAACAATTGGATTAAATGTATTTATGAAATTATATTCTAAGACAGGATCCATCCCCCATTCCTGTTTTGTCAGACACCCAGAAATTATTAATGAATGAATAAATGACTGTAAGTAAATTGCTTCAGTTAGAGAGGTAGTGTGTATAATGGTTAGAAATCAGACTCTGGTATCCAAAATGTTGTTTCTGTCTTAATAGCTGTGTGATTGTAAGATTTTTGGTCTCTTTTTCAAAATTAAATTCACTCTTCTATAAAATTGTGGTAATTTATTTTTATAGACAAAAATGGCCAGTAAGAGGAATAAAAAAATAATTCTGTATTACAAAATGCTTAGCACAGTTTCTAGCATATTGTGATAAAAATACATTGTTCCATTTTTGAAACCTTTATTTTTTCTATCAGTTTTTATCTCAGTTGCTTATTGTGTTATGACAATATAAGAGAATCTCAAGCTGTTTCTAAGAGAGTAATTTTAACATTGAAATGATTTATGTGCTTCCAATTGCTTCAGAAAAACTATTTCTATATCAAATTAAACATTTTTTGACAATGTTTGTGAGAAACTCTTTATTTATTTTTTAAAAATATAGATTCTAAGAATATTTACAATATTATTGTTCCTTTAGGGGACAAAGTATCACTTGTGATACTTGGAAAATAATGAATTTCATAAAGGGCTATTAATATAATCAGTTACAAACAACATTTTTCATATGGTTAATAAGGGGGTTTAAGAGAAAAATGTCTTAAAAGTATGTTTTAGTATGGTGGAAGTAAATGTTAAATATTTGCTGGTTACTTAAATTATTTACTTCCACACTTGACTATATCAAATTACCTGTCATCTTAACCATATCTATTAATTTATCTTTCAGTCTATCATCTATCTCTGTATCCATTTAGCTATCATTTATCTATGTGTACCCTTCTTTTACTTATTATACATTTTATTAAAAATATTTTCTTAACTTTTTAAGTGCCTCTTTATTTCATCTATTTATATACTATCAATAGGAGATTTATTTGTTTAACGACACCATATATTAAAATGATAATATTTCTATGAATGATAACCTGGTTTAAAAAAGTTAAATCAAAGTGCTTCCACCTTTACTTCTAGTTGACAACATCAACTCTGAAGAGATGAGAATTCTGACTGAAGTGGATTGAAAACAGGTGATATCAAAGCAAGGAGGAATTTTTGAGATTCGAAGAAACTTGTGAGGCTTTTATAATGAGATGCTCAGAGCATCATACAGTGCTGAGAGCCTGGGAGGAGAGAGGAAATGAGCAATGGAGGGGAGAAATGAGAATTAAAATATTCCAAAGACATGCCACTACCTTATTCTAAATATTGATATAAAAAATCACCATGAAACTCAATTTCTCCTCCTATACCTCTTTCCTATAGCACATAGTTTAGCACCAGTACTAAAGACAAGCACTTGATTTAGCTCTTTAGTGAATCCTCTCTATTATCTTAAAATATATTATAAATTAATAGATTTTAATTATTCACCTGAAAACAAAATTAGTTACCATTTTTAGCATTATTTCTTTGAAAAAATATAATACAAATATTAAACAACTAAGCTGCAAATAAATTTATATGCCAGTATTAAGGTTAGCTACATTGTAAATTGCTTTTTTTAAATATGGTAAATTTAGTCTACCTTGGACCGATGGAAATAATTAATAAAAAAAAAAAAGGAATCACAATTATTTTTTCTTGTATTTGGTTGTCTGATATACTTGCCTCAGACAGATAAACCTAAGTGATTTAGATTCCTAACTGTCATCTGGGGTGGGGGGCAAAATATCAACCCCCATCCCCATCACTATTTGTGAACCACTGTTGTAAATAAAAAATTCTTTGTGATTATAAAATCGTTGTAAAGATATAGACTTTCCTGACATATATATTTCTCTTTAAATTATAGAGCAGTGAAATAATTAGCAAGTAAATTAAGATACAATGAGATATGTCAACTTTTTAATGTAACTGAAAGTTTATTGGTATAAAATACACTTCATCAACAAATATAACAGAATATTACATATTTGTTTTCATAGAAAACTATGCACAAATAAATGAAAATTCTATTTGTGACTTTTACAAATTTTCTCTTTGACCCTGGCCGGTTGGCTCATTGGCCTGACGTGCAGGAGTCCCGGGTTTGATTCCCAGCCAGGGTACACAGGAGAAGCGCCCATCTGCTTCTCCACCCCTCCCCCTCTCCTTCCTCTCTGTCTCTCTCTTCCCCTCCCGCAGCCAAGGCTCCACTGGAGCAAAGTTGCTCCAGGCGCTGAGGATGGCTCTATGGCCTCTGCCTCAGGTGCTAGGATGGCTCTGGTTGCAACAGAGCGACACCCCAGATGGGCAGAGCATCGCCCCATGGTGGGCATGCTGGGTGGATCCTAGTCGGGCACATGCAGGAGTCTGTCTGACTGCCTCCCCGTTTCCAACTTCAGAAAAATACAAAAAAAAAAAATTCTCTTTGAAGTATTGATACAAATACCTTTTAAGATCAGATAAGATTTAGTTTTTCTACATCAAATGCTAAAATTATGATATGAAGATATTTGTCAAAGAAAAGTAGAATTTGAAATTAGTGTTTAATTACAAGATCTTTTTGAAAATTCTTTTCTTTAAAATGTTAAGTCTGACCTGTGGTGGCATAGTGATAAAAGTGTTGACCTGGAATGCTGAAGTCACTTGTTCAACACTGGGCTTGCCTGGTCAGGCACATACAAGAAGCAACTATTACAAGTTGATGCCTTCTTCTCCTCCCCCACACCTTTTCTCTCTCTTCTCTCTCTATAACAAAAATTATTTTAATACCTTTCTAAAGAGAAAACTCTAATATAAATAACTTCATTGAATTAATTAATTTTGTTCCAATAAAGTTTATTATCAAAATAAATATTAGTTACAATCAAAATACTACATGGGAGAGAGAAAAAAACATTTTTTTCTTAACTATCAAATTAGATTCTGACAGTCTTTTTCCTTTGAGCATAGTTTTATTAGGTAAATAAATGTCATACATATTTTATATTGCGTTGACATTTGCATATATTTTATTTTAATTCAATGGATAAAATGTTTGTGTTTAAAGTGTTTATTTTTATTGATGAGAAATTGACTGCAATTAAACATAGTTTGCATGAATATGAAATTAACTTTAATATTTTCTTCATAAAGCACCCATCATTCTTGTTGATTGCATAATTAACATTTGGTTCTCCTATAAAGTGTTGCAGTTATGCATTATTTAGTCTCTTCACCTAGAGCTATGATGTGTTTAGAAGATTAACTGGTTTTCCAAATTTTTAGATTGTTGCCCTTTTATAACATATACCCACATAGAGTGATGAGCCTGCATAAGAATCAAAACATATTTTGTGAATAAACTTTCATTTGAACATAGTCACACCCATTAATTCATATATTGTTTTATGGCTGATTTTGTGCTACAATAGCAGTTGTATAGTAACTATGAAATTTTTAGTATCTGGTGTTTTACAGAAAAAGAAACTTTGTCCCTGGCCAGTCGGTTCAGAGCTAGAGGTCAGCCTAGTATGTGAATGTCCGGGTTCAATTCCTAGTCAGGGTACACAGGAGAAGTGACCATCTGCTTCTCCACTCTCCCCTTTTCTCTCTCTCTATCTCTCTCACAGCCATGGCTTATTCGAGCAATTTGGCCATGGGCGCTGAGGATGGCTCCACGGCCTCTCTTCAGGCACTAAAATAGATCGGTTGCCAAGCAATGGAGCATCAGTTGGGGTAAAGCATCACCTGGTAGGAGCTTGGCAGGTGCATCCCAGTCTGGGCTCATATGGGAGTCTGTCTCTCTGCCTCTCCACCTCTCATTTATAATAAAAAGAAAAAAAAAAAAAAAAAAACCAACTTGCCAACGTTTTGATTTAGCTAGGGGGACTAGCATATACTGATACAAAATATATGAATATATGTCACTGACAATTAGCAAATAGGATAATAAATAAGAAATTGCATAATGCTTTGTATAGTTTATAATTAAAACTAATATTCAGTGATGGAAGAAATCAGCATTAGTTGGCTCCATTAGAAAATGATGCGTGGGGCCCTGGCCGGTTGGTTCAGCGGTAGAGCGTCGGCCTGGCGTGCAGGGGACCCGGGTTCGATTCCCGGCCAGGGCGCATGGGAGAGGCGCCCATTTGCTTCTCCACCCTCAACCCCTCCTTTCTCTCTGTCTCTCTCTTCCCCTCCCGCAGCCAGGGCTCCATTGGAGCAGGGATAGCCCGGGCGCTGGGGATGGCTCCTTGGCCTCTGCCCCAGGCGCTAGAGTGGCTCTAGTCATGGCAGGGCGATGCCCCGGAGGGGCAGAGCATCGCCCCCTGTTGGGCAGAGCATCACCCCTGGTGGGCGTGCTGGGTGGATCCCAGTTGGGCGCATGCGGGAGTCTGTCTGACTGTCTCTCCCCGTTTCCAGCTTCAGAAAAATACAAAAAAAAAAAAAAAAAGAAAATGATTCGTGGGAGTGAAATGATCTGGTTCATGAATAAAGATTGATTTAAAGTTGTTGGTGATGAAATTCTATGGAAAGAAAAGTACATCATATAGAAGTAGAAATGGAAAAACTGTAGCTTTTCAGAGAGCAGTAGGAGTCCATTTTTGCATGTGCCTAATGTATATGCACGAAAGCAGTGGTAAATGGGGGTGGAAGCTGGGTTGGTATCTTACGAAAACAAATTGGCATATTCTGGACAGTATCGCAGTATACCAGCAACATAACCATACAAGTTCTTAAAAAGTGATCTAATAAATCTTTATGTTGGAAGAGAAGGATTTAAAATAAAATAAAAGACATTTTAGGAAAAGTCAAACAATACTTGACAATTGGTTAAATATTACAGTGAAGAGAAGTGAAGAAAATTTTCTGAGTTTGAAAAACTGATAACACCATTAACAAAAATAAACAGAGTGGTTCAGAATAAAAAAAAAAAACACAAAAACTGGAAGGTGAATGAGAATAGAAAGTAGACCACGGCTGAGATTTAGGAAAGTTGACAGTGAGAAGCCATAGAAGGTTTTTGAGCTAGACAGCTATATGATCAAGTCTATGCTTGGCAACATAACAGTGCACAATGGGGGGAGATTGAAAATTAAGGTTTTAAGACATTAGTGCAGCAATCAAAGCGAGAGAAGGAGAAATACTAATTAGCCAGCGATCATAGAATTGGAAAGAATAGTGTACAGGATTAGAGTACAGACTCAAACTCCTTGATGCAAGAACTATATTGAGTCTACAATTATATATATTCCAGTTTTTTAAAACTAGGGGGACCAAAGAGATGCTTCATAAACATTTATTCAATGTATAAGTATAAAGAGAAGTCTTACTTGTTCTTTGGTCAAATTGAGTTTAGAGTATGTAAATTAGCAGTGATCCCAGTAGGCAAAGCTGTATTTGAATTCCACCCACTAAGATTGCTTATAGTATTCCATCGACTAGTCAGGTTTCCTATTTCCGGAATACAGATAAATGGGATAGTGTTGGTCTTGTCAGAATTTATGACCTCTGTATCGATACTGGATTTTGCAGTAGTATTTCTTATGTAGTAGTTAGATGCTTTATATTGGGCATTGACAAACCTTTTCTGTAAAGAGCTAGGTAGTAAGTATTTTTGGGCTTTCTGGGCCATATGACTTCTGTTGGAACTTATCAACTCCACTATTTTAGTGTGAAAGTAGCTGCAGAGAATATAAAATAATGAGCATGGCTATGTTCCAGTAAAACTTTATTTACAAAACAGGCAGTGGACCAGTTTCTGCTTAGGGGTCATTTTAATATACAGCAGATAGTGTTAATCCCTGCTTTACTGTGAAATGTGAGTATAGTTAGCCAAATTCCTTAATTTGATAATTAGAATAGATATCTCTTCAAATGTATGGTTAGAAATAAACTTTAAAAACACATAAGCATTATTGCAAAGTGGGAAGAGATAAAATTTAAAGTCTGTGGAGTTTCATGCCGTGAAGTGGAAAATATTGTGTTACATTACAATGTTATCATTCGTAGAGCTATTGGGCTACAGAGTCACTGTGATTTTTTACTTTAGTATATATAGAGAAATTCAATATCTTTGATTTTAAAAAGTATTTGGTTATAATTATAAGATGTTCAAAAGAGCCAGTATGATTCTAGGCTAAAGACAGTGATGTTCAAAGTGAAACCCAACTACCTATTATTTGAGCTATCATGATTATCCTTTTAATATCTTTGAGAGGAATAGTACATCTTATATCATCATTTTTAAACAAATTTTTTCTCCTCTCTGCTCCCTCTACTTGTCTTTATACTTTTTTTTCTTCTTCCTAATCCTCCTCATCTTCTTTTTTTTCAAGTGTTGAATACTTTTAGTTTTCTCTTCCTGTTTAGCCCGGGTAGATAAACCTGCCTCTAGGTGTCTACCAGTTTTCCAACAGTGCCCCTTCTGCATTCTGCCTCCCCTCCTGAAACACCTTTACCCACAGTAACCTTCACATCTGCTCTCTTCTCCAACAGGAAGTGAATTAGGAACTCCAATTATACTGGATTAAGTAAGAAGGAAATAAAGCAGGACACATAGCCCTCTAAGAGGAAACTAAGTAATTTTTATACTTAACATCCACTCTTTTCTGATAGCTTTTAATTAATTAAAAGATAATTTTCTTAGAAAAATATTTCTGAGTCTTTAATTTTTTTATTTATATTTTTAATCAAATGTAAAGACATGGATTATTTGTATTATTTTGGGGTAGGGCTAGTTGCTAAAGACTACCCAAGGTTCCATTGCATATCTATCAAATTTAGTTATTGTTTATATCCTCTACACTTGCACTTCTAAACTCTACAGGTCTGAGTTAACTACTCTGAGAAATAGGTTCACATGTTAGAAACATTTGAAAACTTAACTATTACAAAGTGGGATCAGAATATGTGGCACTTTTCTGCCTTTTATTCAGTAGGCTGTTCCTAAAGCCGTTTTTCTAATAGATAGAGTCTATAAAAACAAAATTTAAGAGAATAGTTATTGATCAATTGAGATTAAAATCTTATCCAGAAGACATGATGACAGAGCAAGAAATACATAAGAATGGAAGAATAACATTGAATTGCAAAATTTAAGATTCCATTCTAAATTTAAATATGTCATAAGTTTCTCATACACTAGAATTTAGTCAGTACTTATTTGTGGAGCAAACTTAGCCATGGGATCAGTTAATACAAGAAATAAAAAAAATTAAGAAACAAATGTCTTAACAATGAAGGAAGACATACATGTCTTCATATTGACCTCTGATTTGAAAAATAGGAGAGGCATGAAGAAAGGATATAAATGTAACAACAATTTTCTAAGGAAACCTTCAAAAATGGTTCCTAGGTCAAGAAAGGAGTCTATAGGTAGATTAAGAATATAACAACATCCATCAGAATTCTCAGTGCTTGTAGTATTGTCTACTTGAGTTTATTATGTAGTAAATTTAATAATTATTTCTAGTTTTTTTTTCAGACTAAATCCTAAAAAGCATGTGTTTCTAAGGTAATAGGATGCATACTGTTCATCTTAAAAGAAAAGGAAGGGGTTATCTTCATTACCTTTGAGAAGAAAAATGTTTTTATAAATGTAATTACTATGTATGATTATCTATTATGGTCACTCTAGTAATGGGTGCTATATAAGGTACTTCACTTTGAATCATTGAGGGAATAACCCTTGTCAACCTCAAAGGTTCTCTTCCTCTTCCTTCTTCACTATTAATCTTTCACTCTGTAATTACAGCTCCCAATCCCTGTGCCGCCAATGCAGGCAGAGGCCCCTGCTCTCACATGTGTCTGATCAATCACAATAGGAGTGCTGCTTGTGCATGCCCCCACTTGATGAAGCTTTCTTCAGACAAGAGGACCTGCTATGGTAAATGTCTTACGTTCTTATCTAAAATTCAAATGGAATTCTCTCAAATTGTATTAGCATTTAGATTTTCCTCAGAGTAAAGCAGAAGAGGTTTTTAATGTCCTGAAAAACATTTGAGGTGGTCTATTTCTAGACTATTGATGATTCATCTACTTTTGGCAAGACTGACAACAAATTCTTCAAATATGTGATATGCTGCACTTTGCTATTTATTACCTTATTCATTTTCCATGCAACTTACTTATTTGGTGTGTTAGCAGAATTTATCTCTACAAAACAGGGAGACTTGTAAGTGAAAGTGCATTATCAGAAAATGATGATGTAAGTAACATGCATAACCAAGAGGTACTTAACAGCTTTAATCTCCTACTGCTCTTCTAAAGTCACTTCAGTGTCATTTTGAATGGGATTATTTACTGGAAGAGGGGAAAATGAAGTAAAATATGTAACCTTAAAATGTTTCTAAAAATACTTAAATAATGCATTTAAACTAAAAAAAAAAAAGGTTAAAAAATTGTAAATTAAAATTGTACAGTGGGATTTTATCATACTTTACTGTTCATCATTTTTTCTGCGTTTATTTGCAAAGCAATTACTGTTAAGGATAGAAAAAAGGTCCTCACAAAATCATTTTTTATTTTTATTAAGTGAGAAGTGGAGAGACAAGAGGCGGACTCTTTCATGCACCCTGACCAAGGATCTACCCAGCAAGCCCCCTACAGGGTGATGCTCTGCCCTCCTGTGGCCATTGCTCCATTGCTTGGTAACGGAGCTATTTTAGTGCTTTAGGCAGGCCATGGAGCCATCCTCAGCACTAGGGCCAATGTGCTCTAACCAATCAAGCCATGGCTGAAGGATAGGAAGAGAGAGAGAGAGAGAGAGAGAGAGAGAGAGAGAGAGAGAGAGAGAAAGGGAAAAGGTGGAGAAGCAGATGGTCATTTCTCCTGTGTGCCCTGACTAGGAATCAAACCTGGGACATCCACACATTAGCCTGATGCTCTACCAATGGATCAACTGGCTAGAGCACCTCACAAAGTCTTAATTCAGAAATTTAGGCATATGCGGGTTTAATTAATTTTATAAAATTATAACATCTCAAAGAATAGCAACAACTCCACAATAAACAACCAAAAAAAATAAAAAGAATCTGTGACTTCTTTGTCTACTTAATTTATTAATATTTTACAAACTCAGTGCAAGACAGGTACCAGTGGAAGTAAGTATGATACAGTGCCTTTCAATGTTGATTACTATAGATTTATATGCATGTACAACAAAGCATGTTTTAATATTATTTGAACCCTAATTTTGATGGGGAAAACTTAAACATGACTTTTCAAAGTGACATTTAATTTCTTTTAATTCAATGACAGTATTAAAAAAGTTCTCTTATAATCCTTCAAAAGGCCCTGGCCAGTTGACTCAGTGGTCGAATGTTGGTCTGGCATGTGGATGTCCCAGGTTTGATTCCCAGTCAGGGCACACAGGAGAAGCGCCCATCTGCTTCTCCACCCCTACCTCTCTTGCTTCTCTCTCTCTCTCTCTCTCTCTCTCTCTCTCTTCCCCTCATGCAGCTATGGCTTGATTGAAGCGAGCTGGTCATGGGCACGCTGAGTAGAGCTCAGTTGCTGGACAAGGGAGCAATACCCTAGATGTGCAGAGCATTGCCCCCTACTGGGCTTGCCGGCTGGATCCTGGAGGAGGCACATGCAGGGGTCTGTCTTGGCCTCCCTTCCTCTCAATAAATTAAAAAAAAAAGTCCTTTAAAATATGATACATTTAATGCAATGCAGTATATCTATAATTATGTATAAACAACAAATATGATTGTTTGACAGTTGTAGAGTTCATGCATTTTAGAAAGTTTGAAATTGTAAAATCAAATAAATTACTGAGAATTTCTAACTAAAGAAAAATGATAGCTTAACCTGTTTTACTATAGTGTCTATTAAGTACTTATAAATAAATCATTGCCACATTAATATTTCTATCAAATCTTGATTATGATTTTCTGGTGTTAAAAACCTATTAAATCATCCAGAAATATTTTAGAATTTTTAGACTGCCTTAAACTTGCCAAGCTTATTTCTATTTCTTTTCCAGAAATGAAAAAATTTCTTCTTTATGCAAGGCGTTCTGAAATCAGAGGAGTGGATATTGTTAATCCATATTTTAACTTTATCACGGCCTTTACAGTCCCTGATATTGATGATGTTACTGTGATAGACTTTGATGCATCTGAAGAACGCTTATACTGGACAGATATTAAAACACAAACCATCAAACGGGCTTTTATTAATGGAACTGGGTTAGAAACTGTTATTTCAAGAGGTAAAAGATTTGCATATTACAAGTTAAAATGTTTGTTTTTCAATTTCTATTCATTTCAAGGCAATTTTGTACTTTTTCTACTATTTAATTCTATATTGTTATTAAAAATGGAAATTATTTATTTAATAATATGCTATGTCTTAACAATTGTAAATGCTGTAATTATACTGCACAGAGTCTAATAACTAGAAATTTAGTTTCATAAGAAGGAGATTTCAGAACAAATCTCCTTAAAATATACAGATTTCTAAGTAAACAGATTTAAAGACTTCTTTTTGCTGATGGGAAACAGTTATATTTGCATAAAAAGTATAGCTTATTGGGAAGAACGTAAACTTATTATTAACTTCCTTTTACATATATCTCTGCAGAAATAGATAGCAATAAGATATGGAACCTGTTTCTGTTCACTTCTTGACCTACCATGTTGAATCATAGGTTCTCAATAAAGTTGTTGAATTGACAGCTATTTAAAAAAATAATAACTTTTCCCAAAGGAGAAGATATAGCTGAAATGAGACGTGCATGTAAATGCAGTGGTTGAACTCGAAATATTTAGCATTAAATTATCCTAACTTTTGGTTAAATTTTGGTATATTGTGATTTCTAGATCAGTTATTACTTTATTAAATGAATCTTAACTGAGTACCAGGTGTTTGCTATAGATGCAACATGCCCCCAAATGTAATGCAGTGATTCGGAAGAGGATGGCTGAAAGGATGATCAGTAATCCATATAGATATTTCAAAATCCTATGCTTTGAAACATACTGAAAATCTCAAATAAGACCTTATTTGAACAATGATCAATCTTTCAATGAAAGTAGTGTGTACAGGTTTAAAATCACTGTTTTTCATGAGTGTCCACACATAATTCTAAAAGCTGGCTTGAGTACCACAGTAGATCTGAGAATACTTGATCACTAAAGTACTGTTTTATTTATACTTGCTATCTACCCTTTTCAGGTTAGTACTGTCAGAAAAACTTGAATGAATTGGTTATAGCTTGTTCAAATATTTATTTGAAATTAGTCACAAGAAAATAACTATTATAATATAAGCTAGTGTTAAATTTTCTTCATTGTGCAGGATATTTTTACAAGAAAATGGTTAGATAATCATTATTAGACTAGATTTAAAACCACTGCATGGGTAATGGTCATTAAAAACCTCAAAAGACCAGTTAAAGGACATTAGGTGCCTCCCAAGACTGACAGTCTAATAAAAAATTGTTTAAACACTTCATTGCCAATGTAAAATACTTCCCAAAAGACCTTGTGAATTTTATAAAGTAATAGATGTTCTACTTCAAAATAATTGGGGAACAATCTTCTGTCTCTAATTATAGATTGGTAACTACTAGTAATTTGGTGAGTTTACCTTTGAGAAAATCACAAGGACTAAATTAAATTCAACAGACTATATTTACAATTTAAGCAAAAATTAAGCAATAATATTTTCTCACTAATAATACATATACTCATTAAGATCAATAATCTTTAAGTCTATCACTTTTTTAAAAATTTAGAATATTTTCTATAGAATAAATACTTGAAGGAAAGCTAGAATAGCCTGAATAGTATGGAATGAGAGGCATGTGCTATACACAGTGATGGAGCAGAAGAAATAATATTCCAAATAATGCCAGCCTGTATAGGATGATTTGATTTTTATGTTAATACTAGAAATAATGGAACCAAGGAAGTGGGGTTTTGGGGGGGGGTTGTATTTTTTTGTATTTTTCTGAAGTTGGAAACGGGGAGGCAGTCAGACAGACTCCGGCATGCGCCTGACCAGGATCCACCCGGCACGCCCACCAGGGGGCAATGCTCTGCCCATCTGGGGTGTCACTCTGTTGCCACCAGAGCCATTCTAGTGCCTGAGGCAGAGGCCACAGAGCCATCCTCAGCACCCAGGCCAACTTTACTTCAATGGAGCCTTGGCTGCAGGAGGGGAAGAGAGAGACAGAGAGGAAGGAGAGGGGGAGAGGTGGAGAAGCAGATGGGCGCTTCTTCTGTGTGCCCTGGCCGGGAATCGAACCCGGGATTCCTGCATGCCAGCCCAACGCTCTACCACTGAGCCAACCGGCCAGGGCCCAAGGAAGTGTTTTAAGGAGGATGCAGCTACATGATAAGCTTTGCTTTGGGGAAAGATCTTAATGGCTATGATGTTGAGTAGAGAATTAAGAAGTCTGGGTGGACCAGTAGGTGAACGAGGAGACAAGTCAATTGGTTTCTGTAGTGATTTTAGTAAGAGATGATAGAAGCCGGGACTAGAGGTAAACAATAGAGACGGTCAAGTGTGAAAAGATTATAGAGATACCAGAGAGTAAAAATAGAAATGAATTTACTTAATTAAATATAAAACTTGAACAATAATCAATGTAGAAGAATAAATCCCTCTTTTCTGGACATGTCATAAGTTAATTGATGTTGCTTTTTCTTTCTTCCAGAGAAAACATTGTATTGATATATCTTTCCATTAATAGAAAAACATGAGATGAACTTTTGACAGTTCAGCTTCTGAACTCATTAAAGTAGCTCAAATCCTGCCAATAATTGTACTTTATTTTATCCTGACATTTTTTAGATTCCCTGTGAATGACTCTGACCTTCACTCACTTCCTAAACTGCTGGCCTCTGTGTTTTCTTACTTCTGTCCTTTCTCAATTGGACATTTATTTAAGAGACTCTCCTATCTTCCTTAGACTAAGTCTATTATAAAACCAGTTTCAAAAATTGGGCCCCAAATTTATCCATTGCTTCAACCAGCCCCCATTGTTTTTTGTTTTGTTTTTTTTCCAAACAGATTATTTTCTGAGGAAAACACTGAGGCTCTTTGGTAAAAGTTATCCTGTAAGGAACTATAAATAGTCTTCCTGCTTGCCATTCTCCATATCCTGAAACACTAAGCTGACTTAATTTACCCACATGAGCCATGTGTTACCGTGATTTGTGTAGGTATACTTTGTTATAAGGATAAATGCTGATAGATGACTATAGACACATTCACTGAGATCATTTTAAATACATCTATGCACATTTATATCATATATACATATATGTTTGCCTCTTTAACAAAAGGTAATTGTGTTCTATAACATTTCCTGGCAAATGTTCTTGCTAGTGGTCTCTAGCCTTACTTTCTGGTCGCTGTTAATTCTTATACTTGAGTTTAACTGATTGGTCCAATGTTTTTTTTTCTTATTATTATTTATACTCCAAGGTATATTTTTTTCTATGTGACAAATGAATTAGCTGTCATTAATGTAGCAAGTACTATTATCTCATTTTCTCTTGCAAATCTACAACTAAGAATTCCTTATGTAGATGAAAAAACTTAAGCTCATGGAAACTAAAAATCTGCCTCAAAATGAAAGGGGGAAGAGAGAGAAAGTCCCACTTGGGACTGTATGTTCAGAGCTCCTGTCGTCCTCATTACTCATAATAAGAAGACCAAGGACTTCATCCGGTGTTTTCCTTTTTAAGATAGTACCAAAGCTCAATTACCTCTTTTGAGTACTTGTGTACTACCCAGAATTATACCTTATTGGATAAAAAATTGTTCCCTGACCCAAAACTTCTGAGTATTTCTGATAATTAACATAGCAAGAAAAAAAGAAATCAATATATTTTGGAGTTCCTGATAGAAGCCAGGAGAAATATAGTTGACTTTTCACATTGGTATTTATTATTATTTTATTTTATATATCATTTATTCTTCATACGGTGCTTTGAGGTAAATGTTGCTTTCTGCTGTTAAAGATGATGAAGCATTTTGTTCAGGTTACAAATAGCAAAGTTTTGTTATATCCAAGATTAAATTAGACCTTTTGAGTCAAAGTTATGCTCTTTTCCCCTAAGTTTCCCTTTCTTTTACAAATAAGGAAACTCAGTAAGGTGGAGAACCAAAGCTTTAATATAATCACATGGTTTGTGCATTACACTGCTTTCCAGTGTTCACTTAATATACACTCAGTATACTCTGCAGGGTTCATCTAGACACGAGTAAGGTTTAGAATCAGGGGTCTCAAACTCGCGGCCCGCCCACCAATTTTGTGCGGCCCGCAGACTAATCAAACTTCGTGGATTAGTCTGCGGGCCAGTCTGCGGGCCACACAAAATTGGTGGGCGGGCCGCGAGTTTGAGACCCCTGGTTTAGATCATATGCTTGCCAATGGTTTTATTGTTTATTTTGAAATAATGGAAAAGCTTTTAGAGATATGTTGGCAACTTTATGAGATTCCAGGTCATTGTTGATAGAATCTTATTCTTTTTTTAATGGGAAAAAAGCTCTGATGTATCAGATTATTCTAGGGCAAAGTATAAATTGCTCATTTTTGGAAAATTAAGGACTCAATTTTGGGCAAGTTATATTTTTTGAGCAAAGTACTTTTAGTATTAGAATCATCTATCTGAATGAACTAAACTACTAGGAAGAGATAAGTAGAAGCTAAAATGAATAAAAGAAAGATGAATATAAACTTAATGTGTATCTGTTTATTTCTATAAAGAATGCTCTCTTATATGCTAAGAAATTATTATATAATCATAGGGGTTTTTAAATAGCAAAAATATAAGTCATTTAAAACACAAATTTTGATCACATTGCTACTATATAAAATTTAATTTTCAATGTAACTTCAAATCTAATTGAATCTATTTCAGATTAGATTTCCATCAGCACTTGAAATTGATATCTACTTCTGCCAACCATTGTTTTGTAAATGAGTACTAAAGATTCATTCATTCCCTCTAGTTTTCAAGACACCATATTTAATTGTACCCAGTTATAAAAAGGCTTAGAAAATAAAAACTATTGTGAAAATTGTCCCAGAGAGAATAACAGAAACGAAAACAGATCAGTAATAACAGTGAGATCTAGATTTTGCAAACAGGCCTTGAATTAAATAAAGTATAAAGTTCGGATAGGGAACATCTGTTGTTTTTCCTATTTCTGAATAGAATTTTCAATTATTATATTCACCGAGGAAGCCTTTTAGTGAAAGAATGTCAACATCTGTGAGTTTTTAAAAAAGAAAGAAAAGAAAGGCAGGCAAAAAATGACACTTATAAATGCCATTCCCTTGAAAACAATGTCTCTTTAGCAATAGGTGCTAAATGAGAAATACTTCTCATGTTTATTCTTGATCTTTTAGTTAAAAGGATAGAAACCTTATTTTATAATATTCGTAGCCTTTCTTTTTACACCATATTTTGGAATTTATATTTGGGATAATGGTTAGCTTAGGCAATGGCTGTTACTTAACTGAGACAGTCTCTAACCTGAAGGGCCTTAATATCTGGTGATAAGGAATGGTTAAACAACTAACTAAAATATAAGCGTAAATAAAATGAGTAATTAAATAAGGGCACAAGCCACTTCTCACAGGGAGCACTGAGATTTTACATGGGATTACCAAAGTTTCCACTTGGGAGATTATAGCCAGCCTAGGCCTTGGAGGAAAATTGTAGTAAAGTAAGTCCAGGTTGAGATGTTAGTAGGGACAAAGGTCTGGACATTTCAAAGAGGAGGAACTAATAATGAGCAGTAGTTAGGCCTTGCAAAAGTGTAAGCTAGAAGGTCAATATGATGGCCAAACACAGAAGGTCTTATACCAGGGTAAGGGGCAGTTATTATTTTTTCTCTCAAGACAATGGAAAGCCCCTGAATACTTCTACAGATGGATATATGTGATTCACCCTCTTTTCAAGATAAATCAGGTGGATACCTGAAAATTAGATTGGATACATGAGAAACTATAGGTAAAGACCCAATTAGAAAGATATAAAAATATTCTAAATCTGAAAAAAAAAATTAGACTAGACCAATATACGTATAAGAAGGTGATGCACAGGAAGTGTATGGTAGTTGTGGAAGTAATTGAACCTGATGACTGAGAGAGGTGAAACCCACCCAGTAATTGGAAAGATGTTGGAAACATGATCCAGCTGAGAATAACAGAAGGAGGCTTGCCTTAGGCTTCCCTAAATCATCTCTAAGCTGTTTGCCTAAGATAGGAATAATTATAGGTTTAGGACAGTAAGAGATAGGAAGAGTATAAGAAGTAAAATATTTGCCCCTATAGTTTCTAGAAAAAAAAAATGTAGATTTGTGATATGTGTGTGTGTGTGTGTGTGTGTTAAAACTTATAAAACCAGGTGTTGGAGAAGCTTCCAAAGTACTTGTAATGTTTTGTTTCTTTAGCTTGGTCATGCATTTATGCGTGTTTTATTAATTTGTATAGTATGTGATACTATATATATATAAATACTTATATATTTTATATATAAATATTTTTAAAAACTGTATTTATGTATTTGAAGACGTGCCTGATTTCCAACAAAACTGCTTTGTATCCAAGATGCTGATGTCAGTAGGTTTAGTTCACAAGAAAAAGTAAATCTCACAGAGAATTGTCAAGCAGTTCTTTCTCCATTTAGATTTATCTACATGTTAACTAATTTATGTTATCCCCAACCCTCTTTTATTTATTTATTTTTTTTTTTCTGAAGCTGGAAATGGGGAGTCAGTCAGACAGACTCCCGCATGCGCCCGACCGGGATCCACCTGGCATGTTCACCAGGGGGCGATGTTCTGCCCCTCTGGGGTGTCGCTCTGTTGCATCCAGAGCCATTCTAGTGCCTGAGGCAGAGGCCACAGAGCCATCCCCAGCACCCGGGCCATCTTTGCTCCAATGGAGCCTCGGCTGCGGGAGGGAAAGAGAGAGACAGAGAGGAAAGAGGGGGGTGGAGAAGCAGATGGGCGCTTCTCCTGTGTGCCCTGGCCAGGAATCGAACTCGGGACTCCTGCACGCCAGGCCAATGCTCTACCGCTGAGCCAACCGGCCAGGGCCCCAACCCTCTTTTATATAAGGCTTTCTTTCTGTGATTGTTTCTCTTCTCCCTGAATTACTCTTGTAATATTCTTACAGTTTATTGATCATCTATAATCTGAAAATATATTTAGCCTTCATTTTTGAAAGATAACTTTTTAATTTGTGGTAAAATACTGATAACATACAGTTTACATCTTGACCCTTTTGAAATGTACAGTTCGGTAGTGGTAATTACATTCACATAGTGCAGCCCATCTCTGGAAGTCTTCATCTAATGAAACTACAGCTCTGTCCCCATTAATCAACTCCCCTTCCCTCCTCCCACATCATTCTACCTTCTCTGTCTACTCTAGGTATCTCATGTAAGTGGAGTTCTACAGCATTTATCTTTTTGTTAAAAGCTTATTTCACTTCACATAATGTTTTCAAGATTCATCCATATTGTAGCATGTGTCAGGACTTCCTTTCTTGTAAGACTGAATAAAGTTCATTGTATGTATGTATCACAGTTTGTTTATAAACTCATTTATTGATGGACATTTGGGTCATTTTCTCCTTTCAGTTATGTGCAAACTGCTGTGATGAGCATCTGTGTACAAATATCTCTTGGAGTCTCTGCTTTCAAATTTTTTGGATATACAACTCATATACCACTTAACCAGGGATGTGTTTTCTGTGAAATGTGTCATAAGATTTTGTCACTGTGCAAACATAAAAAAGTGTGCTTACACAAGCCAGATGGTATAGCCTACAATAGTAAATGTATATCAGTGCTCTACTTTCATAGGACTGGCAGTACAGTCGACCTGTTTACACCAGCATCACCACAAACACGCGAGTAATTGCAGTGGGAGTGTTCACATTTGGCTTTTCTTATGGCATAAGCTTTGACTGATTAAGGCAGGGGTGCCCAAACTACAGCCTGTGGGCCGCATGCGGCCCCCTGAGGCCATTTATCTGGCCCCTGCTGCACTTCTGGAAGGGGCACCTCTTTCATTGGTGGTCAGTGAGAGGAGCATAGTTCCCATTGAAATACTGGTCAGTTTGTTGATTTAAAAATACTTATTCTTTATTTTAAATATTGTATTTGTTCTCGTTTTGTTTTTTTACTTTAAAATAAGATATGTGCAGTGTGCATAGGGATTTGTTCATAGTTTTTTTTATAGTCTGGCCCTCCAATGGTCTGAGGGACAGTGAACTGGCCCCCTGTGTAAAAAGTTTGGGGACCCCTGGCTTAAGGCGTCCATTTCAGAAAGGTATCCCCTTCTGGAAAGCTATCTTAAATAAACACATTGCCAGCCACACAGCTAGATAAAGAGCTAGGTCATCTCTCTTCACTGAGGCTCCTTCTTTAAAAAGTCCTACTTGATGTCCCTCACTTACTGGATAAGCTACATTTTTTTTCTCTTCTTGTGTGTATGTATGAATGCATGCTCCCCAACAACCGCACAATGTGCCTTCTGGTGTGCTTTGTACATTTCTGAGCCTATAAGTAATAAGGTCTTCTTTTTTGTGTGACAAAAACGGAGAGAGGGACAGATAGGGATAGACAGACAAGAAGGAAGAGAGACAAGAAGCATTAATTCTTCATTGCAGCACCTTAGTTGTTCATTGATAGCGTTCTCATATGTGCTTGGTTGGGGCAGGGGGACTATAGACCGAGTGACCCCTTGCTCAAGCCAGCAACCTTGGGCTCAAGCTGGTGAGCCTTGCTCAACCCAGATGAACCTGTGCTGAAGCTGGTGACCTGGGGGTTTCGAGCCTGGGTCCTCCATGTCCCAATCTGATGCTCTATCCACTGTCAGGCAGTAATAAATTCTTCTTTACTTAAAGTTTTGCTAATGGTTGTAGCTTAAGGGTGTCTTACAATTGTAAAAAGAACCCAAAAGTCTGTCCAATTTTAGTATTGGTTTATAAAGGGATGTTGTTTATCGGAAGCTCACTGGGACTCAGGTGAGTGCTTCCAGGCATTTTTGGCCAATAACAATAACACCACTATTCAATAGACAGTGACCAGTGCAAAATAGTAACCTTGCACTATTGCATTAGACAGCTGCAATGTCATTATGGCTACACCATTGCTAGGTGGTAGGAATTTTTAGCTCCATTATAATCTTATGGGACCGCCATCATATATGTGGTCTGTCCTTGACCAAAATATCATTATGTAGTGCTTGACTATATACCTAAAAGTGGAATTGTTGGATCATATCGCAATTCTATTTTTAATTTTTTGAAGAACTGCCGTATTGACATCCACTGAAGCTGTACCATTTCACATTCTCACCAATAATATACAAGTGTTCCAATTTTTTCTAATCCCTCTTAGCATTTAATTTCAAAGGGTTTGAGGTGGCAGCTAATTGTAGTTTTCATTTGCATTTCTTAATGATTAATGATGCTGAGGACCCTTACAAGTTGGACATTTCTGTATGTTTTTGGATAAATGTATATTCCAGTCCTTGGCCCATTTTAAAAACAAATGATTTGTTTTTGTTGTTGCAGTTGAGATATACAATGATAATTTTGTTGACTGCAAATTACACATTCAGAGTTAGTTTCTTTCAAACTTTTCCAGATATTATTCTAAATATCTTATGGCATCCCTCATTGCTAGTAAAAATATCCATGCCTGACTAATTGTCATTCTATTTGTGGTCTTTCTCTTTAATTCTTTTCTCTTTAGCTGTGTTTCATGTTTTATGTTTCCTCATGACAATGTTTTTTATCTAGCCACTTAGAGTCTTGTGCCTCCTGTAAGGTCTTTCATCAGCCTAGGGAGAAAAAAACAACAAAAACAGAAACCTTAAGTGTTATCACTGACCATTTTCTCTAACCTAGTTTCTATTGCCACTTGGGAAACTGTCTACATGTGCCTGACTCGTCATTGTAACCTCCCACTCCCTGAGACTTTGTGCCTTTCTGTGCTCGCTCTGGCTAACTGCCTTCTATTTGTCTT
Source organism: Saccopteryx leptura (assembly GCF_036850995.1). Lineage (NCBI taxonomy): Eukaryota > Metazoa > Chordata > Mammalia > Chiroptera > Emballonuridae > Saccopteryx > Saccopteryx leptura. The sequence goes on along the minus strand of NC_089509.1, from coordinate 24,578,023 downwards.
GCAGTTCACCAGTTGACCTGTCTGAGCCGATAGTTACGCTACCTATTAAATTTTTTAATATTGCATTTTTAAAGCTATTCACAAGTTATTTTGGCTTCTCATTTATATCTTAAGAGAATTTAAAAAAATAAATGATTATACCTTACTTATTTCAAAGCATGTTTTTCCTTTAAAATAGTCCACTCATTTTTTTTAATCCTACACATAATCATTTTAAAAATGTAGGCTTTGGAGCTTTAAACCCATTTTTTATTTTTCTCTTCACAATTTCTTTTCTGTCTCATTTCTTTGTGTGTGTTTTAATTTTTTTTTGTTCCAATCTGTCTTGAGAATGAACTCAACCTGTAAAGATTATGAAGGCCTGTGTTTTAAGGATTTTTTTTTCCTCAAAGGATATTGATTTAAACTTATTCTGGAGGGTAAAGTGAGTCATTATAAACCAGGAATTACTTTAATTTGATTTCTCCCTTACCCAACTAGTGGGTACCTTATTGATAATACTAGGTATCTCTTGCCTGACTGTAAACCTTTGCTCAGTTTATTTTTATTTTTTTACACAGCTATAGAACAGAGATATCTAAGTTTTGTTTTTATTTTAAAATATTCTCCCTTGTAACCAGGCAGATTTTTTCCTCACTCACCTATCACTGAGGATTTCGACCCTCTGTTAATATCCAAGCTTGTTCTTGGTTAGCTTTCCCACTTTCTGTGAGTTTAAGTATTGGGCCGTTGAAACTGAACCTAATTCATGGTTCTCTAGATTCTTATCGCAAGTTGTTGCCCCTATGGCTATGCTAACCTCTGTATTACCATTTGTCTTCCTTTATTGTTTTAGCTAACCAATGAATGAGTGTTAGCTCTTAGAGATTTTCTTATAATATCAACAGTGCATTTAAAAGTTATAATTTATCATGAGTCAAGGAATTTTGTGGAAATGAAAGACGTTTTTAGAATATCTTCACCTACTAGTTTAAGAAGAGAGAGTTCCTAGACATAGAAAATTAGACTTCCTCAGTAACTTGTTCAGCACTCATGGTCTTACTTGAAAATAAGAATTAAAATAAAAATATTCAATATTTTTATCAAGAAAAAATATTATTAAGTATATGACATCAATCACCATCCTTATGGTGAATTTATCAGGGCACTCTAAAATGATTAGACTTAGACATTAAGGATGGTAAAAAAAGAAGACGTAAAACTGATAATTAGGAATTCCATCCAGTCTAGCTGGTAGAAAAAAGTAAAGATAAACAATGAGAATTTGGATTTCTTGAGTATGTGTTTAGATATGCACTACTGAAAATAAACTTAAAGACTTTATATTTGATATTTTATGAACTTCATGTTATGTGCATGTTAAGAATTTAAAAATTAAGTAATGGTATTTATTTTGAAGATGTTGTAAAGTAACTAAGTCCACAGTTCTGCGGGTGTTTGTAGAGGCACATATTCCAAATAAGTTTTTGAAAAGTTTTATTAAAGGAGGAAATTTATTAAATATGCCGGCTGCATATGGCTGACACAGGGCAACAGACCCAAATTGTGCAGACTGCAAAAACAGTTCAGGGGCTGTTTATATACTCCTAATTATACAGGGGAGGGGAGAAAACCTGACATCAAGGCATAAGCTTATACCTTTTGTTTAGAGATACATACATTAACTACATGCTTTCAGGAGGGGAGGGGTAGTTTCCATAGGGACAAATGTCTGTAAATGGTTCATCAGTATAAGAAAAGATTTTAATTTAATCTTTTTCTTCCTGTACCTGGCTAGCTATTTACCCTTCCCCCATAGGTATGGGGGAAGGTCAGGGAATCCAAGTCTCCTTCCTCTTCAGCATTTACTACACAATGCCATCAGCCATCTTAGTTTTGATGCTAATCACACAAGAATAGAAATCACACTTACAAAATCTTTCTGCACGCCTAGCCTAAATTAATAAAATGTTCCTTAAACTTCCTAAAATATTAATATTAATCCTTTAGCTTTTGGCACGTTACAACAAAGGCACTCTTGTACACATATGAGGATGGAAGCTATAAAAAGTTAGCAAGTAACCTGCTGTAAGGCCAGGCCAGGGGCCGCCACCATGGCCATGCAGGGTCACATCGGATCCGGGCAGACGGTATAGGAACTGTGGAGCCAGAACATGGTGGGCCATCCCATTTATTAAAGTCTCATAACGGCAGATGAGCAAATAGGCAGGGAAAACTGCTTCCCTCTCACTCAGGGCTCCCAAGCCCCAACCCCTTCAGACTCACCAGACTCACACTAGGTGGAAATACCTCTTCCCTGCAAACAATAGCAGATATTGCCCCTCCCCAAGGAGACAGGTAATCCACAATTTGCAATCTGCCACCCTGAGGGCAAGGACCCACAGCCTTTCACAGACCACACACTCATGGTGCTGCCCCGCAAAATACAAGCAAGCAAACCTAACTCACTTGTTTTACACTTTAAATACATTGTTTTGCCCAACACCTGCCTTCAAGAAGTATATGTAAGAGTAGTAATATGTCAGCAAATAACTATCACATTATGTTGAAAGTCATCAGCCAGATAATTTCTTATTGATTGTAAAGGATAGGTTTGGGAATCAGAAAACACATCAATATGACTGAAGTGTAAGATAATTGTTAAAAATAGTGAGAAATAAGGTTGGGAGGGTATATTCAGATTATATAGAATGTCAGGCTAAGGAACTTAGACATCACTTTCTAAGTGGTTGGAAGTTATTGAATACCTTGGGCAAACAAAGGTCATAATCCAGAACATTTTAGTCCAATAATAATAATAATAATAATAATAATAATAATAATAATAATAAAATAAATAGGCTGGCAGCAACTAAATCAATTGCTTGAAATGGGGAAAAGCCTGGATGCTATTGCAATACTTAACATAGAAGTAGATTTAGAAGAGCATAAACCATGTAATTGACAAGGACTAAATAGGTATTAATAGCTTACATGTGACTAGCTTTCTAATTTAACAGTGTAATATATTCTCCAGGCCATATGATTAGGACTCAACCAGATATGAATAAAAGTATCTGAGCAGCAGAGACAGCCAAAATAACAAAATACAAAAATACAAACAAAACAAAACTACTTTTAGGAACCATGTATTTTAGAGGAAGTAAAAATTAATTTTATTATTTTTGCCAATACCAAGGAATCTAGGGTAAAAATACAGAAGATAGTAAGTCCTTGGATTGTCAAAGAAATCCTGCATTGATTTATATAAACAAACATAATCTAATAAAATATTCACAGCAGTTATATCCATTATCTATAATTAGCCTACTTTTCTAATACAAAATGAGGCCAAAATTTAAGTTACTCAATTAAAGACCAAAAATAGGCACACAGCCTAAAACAGAAAGCCAAATCTTCTCATTATAGAAGTACTATCTATCGCTCTGCACCCAATTAAATGCAGAGTGTAAAGAAGGAGGAATAAATATCCTGGGTGAAACAAATAAATAAGTATCCAACATGGCAAATTTAGCTTTATAGAGGTGTTGTATTACTTTTTGCTTAAGAGGGAACCAGATAAGGATAACGAAAACTAAAAATAAATTTTAAGTTTTGAATTTAGAAATGAAGTTCACAACCACAATCTCCCAGTGTACTAGTAAATTAATGATGTATCACAGCTTACGGAGTGAGAAATGCTGATTAGAGGAGTGATTGAAACATGAGAAACACCTAAGGGCACTGTCATGAAAAGGGACTTAGGAATAATAAAAGGACTTCTGCGCAGGAAAGTCGGCTTGGTTGAGATGGAGGACATCCACTGGGTGAAACCCCCATGTCAACACTGTCCGTTATAGCCAACCCGGAACTGCCAAAACTCCATGTCTCATTTTGCTATTTTTAATTTTAAACTAGTTGGCAAATTTTACAATCTGGAGTTTTCACTTTCAAGTGAAAATCTACCCTTGAGACATTTTTTTGAAAATGATGAGATGTAGCCATTTGATGAGCTGTGTGGAGCTGCCCTGGGGTTCTGGTGGCACCTGACTGGGAACCTCTGCTTTGGAGCAGTGGCGGCAGCAACCAGGAGCTGATGAGAACTTGGACAATCTCAGGCCCTGCCTTGGAGCTACTGAATCTGAATCTTCATTTATATAGTCTATACAAAAAACAATAAAATAAAATAAAATATATAGTCTAAGTCACACCAGCCTAGAGCAATGGTTTTCAACTTTTTGGGGACTGGTGAAAATAGAATAATTATTTTTGGGGGATCACTAAGGTAGATATCACCCTGAACATAATCGGATTTGACTAAAATCATTGGGTCTACTAGACTGTTAATACAACAGCAGTTTGGTTAACTCTTTCCTGGCCCAGCACGAAATTTCAAGCAGACTGGTCTGTAAACCAGCGGTTGACAAACACTTGTCTAGAGGACTTTAAAGGTATACTATGCTAAAAATGTTGAAACTTAGTAAAGTCAAGGTAATGCCAAGTTAGGGTCATCAAATGCTATAGATTAGAGACTAAACTGCCTTACTTTATGTTAATATGCTAAAAAGATTATTTTAGTATCCATCATTGTTAACACTTTATTTTAATTTGCTTCTTTAATTACAATATGCAATTATATTTAAGCCTAAATTCCATAATTTTTTTAAAGATGCCTAATTGAATTATCAGGGACGAACAACCAAAATACTCATATTGACTATAATGAATTGAAACTTAATTAGATTTCAGTAATTTGTGTAGAATCCACGTTGGAGGAATGTTAAAAAGGTTTTTGTTTTCTTTGTTCATATCTCAGTCAATTTCTGTTTATCTATTTTGAAAGATGTTCAGGTCTGTTGATTCTTTTAGAAAAGTTGAATTGTTTTATTTCATTTCAGTTAACAAATTGGCACTTAAAACATAAAACAGCCCATTTGTTGATAGTCCACAAGTACTTTCTCCTAACTAGAAAAATGTGCTACCAACTGAAGAAGCTGTTACTATAATTTGAATTTTCATCGCCTTGGCTCAAAGGACTGCTTGTGTCTGCTCCTAAGTGTTTACTAGTGAAACATTGACTGTTGGTGTAATTTCTAATCTAATTGTTGTATTAGGTTTCAAATGGCTCAGCAGTAGGACATTAATGATTATTCATGCCTTAAGAAGTGCTGATAAGGGAATGAGATTACAATTTTAGCTAACAAATTGAAGTATAAATTAAAATTTTCCTGAGACAGAAAATAACTTACTTGGAAAGCCCAAAGAATGAGAAACTTCATTTACTTTAAATTTTTTTTCTTAACTGTTTATAGATACTCAAAGTATCAGAGGGCTAGCAGTGGACTGGGTCTCACGTAATCTATACTGGATCAGCTCAGAATTTGATGAAACACAAATCAACGTGGCACGACTAGATGGTTCTTTGAAAACCTCAGTTATCCATGGGATTGATAAGCCACAGTGTCTGACAGCTCACCCAGTCAGGGGGTAAAGTATGATTATTTTTTAAGTTTTTCAAAGATTTATAAACCTTTGCTCTTATTTTGTATATACAAAAACCTTTATTACTTTATAAATTATATAATTGTCTCACCAGTATGCTGTCCACCTGAAACTAAACTAAAATAATATTGAATGTCAATTGTACCTGTAAATAAAATTTAAAAATATCTTAGTTTAATTCAGGGGTGTATATATATATATATATATATATATATATATATATATATATATATATCAGCTCTACAGTCAGAAAAGAAGATGTGAATATGGAAATTGTAAAAGGAATCCCTTGTTAGAGATTTTTACCTGCATAAAATCAGATTTTTATATATTGCTATAATATCTCATTACGTTTTTAGGCAGTGACAGTTCAGAATTTTAAAAATGCATGAAAAAGTCATTGGTTTCTTTTTTAGCACCAGTGATTAATAATTTGTCACATGTTGCTATCATAAATAGATTAGATTCTCCCAACTACATGTTAGTTTTTATGTACCCACATAGAGAGCCTGTGTAAGGCTAAAACAATTTTTTTCTCCTTAGCACTGTCAGTGGGAATGGTTTAGTGACTCTTCTTTTCTAAGGTGTCTGAATTCTCCAAGCCAACAAAATTGAATCTTGATAAATTCATTTAAATGGAACTAATTTACTATAGTCATAAATATTCAGTTGTAAATGTAGGAGAAAAAAGAAAGTGAGATTATTGTCTTTCAATTACAGAAAAAAAAAACAGAGTGGTGCTTTCTTCTCAGGCGAATATGAAAGTTACTATAAGTAAGTGGCTCAACAATAGGGGGCCTTCCTTGAAAGAATTAATCTTGAGCCAATCATTTGCTTTGATATTAATTTTGTACTTCCATATATGTTTCTAGTCAACATACAGGTCTAGGTCTCTTATTTTTAATTCATATCTTTTTTGAATTAAGGAAACTATACTGGACAGATGGAAACACAATTAACATGGCAAACATGGATGGCAGTAATAGCAAAATTCTCTTCCAGAATCAAAAGGAACCAATTGGTAAGTTCTTTTTTTTTTCAATAATCACTGCAATTTTTAATATGATGAAACTGTACTTGTACAATGCATCTTTGTCCAAGAGCCTGAAAAAATATTAAACATTAGTTATAGAAATTAAGAATGTATCAATCTTATCAAACCTATTGGGTCCATGTGGGTTAAGGAGAAAACAATCTTTTTTGATAAGAAAATTTATACTGTGTCTTAAGCACTGAAGTTGCTTACAAGTTAATGTAATTAATAAATGCCTCATTTTCAATGGTGAATATCTGGTATGTTGTTGCCACAGTGGCAATACAATGTACTGAGACTTCCCCCATCACTACTGTGTCTTTTTCTTTTTTCTTTTCTTTTCTTTTCTTTTCTTTTCTTTTCTTTTCTTTTCTTTTCTTTTCTTTTCTTTTTTCTTTTCTTTTCTTTTCCTTTTCTTTTCTTTTCTTTCTTTTTCTTTCTCTCTTTCTTTCCTTCTTTCTTCATTCTTTCTTTCCTTTCCTTCCCTCCCTCCTTCCCTCTCTCACTCCTTCACTTCCTCCCTCCCTTTTTTCTCCCTCCTTTCTTTCTTTCTCTCTCTCTTTCTCTCTCTCTTTCTTTCTTTCTCTCTCTCTTTCTTTCTTTCTTTCTTTCTTTCTTTCTTTCTTTCTTTCTTTCTTTCTTTCTTTCTTTCTTTCTTTCTTTCTTTCTTTCTTTCTTTTATATTCAGTGAGAGGAGGGGAGGCAGAGAGAGAGACTCCCACATGTGCCCTGACTGGGATCCAAATGGCAAGCCCACTAGGGTATGATGCTCTGCCAATCTGGAGCATGTTTCATTGCTCAGCATCTGAGTTCTTCTTAGCACCTGAGGTGTAGGCCGTGGAGCTATCCTCAGTGCCTGGGGCCAATGGACTCCAATTGAGTCATGGCTTCAGGAGGGGAAGAGAGAGAGAGAGAGGAGAGAGAAGTGAGAAACCGGCACTTCTCCTATGTGCCCTAAGAATTGAACCTGGGACATACACAGGCTGGGCCAATGCTCTACCATTGAGCATATAATATAGTTTTAATTTGGGGATAAAATCAATTTACCATAAAGTTTTAAAATATAATATATATATTTTTTTTATTTTTAGTTTCAGAAATGTGAAAGTATACTTACTTGAAGTAGTTTATTTTTAGTAGGGATGATTCAGAAAAAATGTAATAATACTGATATTTGTAATAAATAATATTTTTTACATATAAACTTTTGATATAAAATGATACTCTCAACAGCTCTTTGGGCTACTTGTGCTAATATTTGATACACAATTGAAATTCCAAGTAGTGTTAGAAATTAAAAGCTAAATAAAATGCTAATATCTTTGTGTGGCAGATGATAGAACAAAAGTAACAGCAGACTCTAAAGATTAGGACTCATACAAAGGACTTAATTTGAACTAAACCAATTCAGTTAGCACTTATCTGGAATTGTTCAGAATATTTAGTATGTAAAAATATGAATATGATAGGAATGAATGAGCAAATAGAATCCTTATAATGTGATGTGGTAGCTTTAGATTGCGCCAAAATATTAATTTACAAACTTGTTTTTGTAATGGGGAAAATCTTATCTTTAATACTAAATAACCATTTCTCTACTCAAAATAAATTAAGGAAAAAAAACCTAACAGCTTACATAAGAAAACTTTACAAGAAAGTAGTGCTATTTATACTTTGTAGTTGATCCCGCAGGTGTTATATACCAAATGGTATTTATAAGTGTATATAAATAATGACTCATAATTTAATAACAAATATTAGATGTCTTCTCTATGTCAGTTTTTATTATATTTAAAAATTACTTTTAAATAAATTCAAATAGAAAATTTTTAATTTTAATTTCTTTAAGATATACTGCTTTACCAAAACAAACAAACAAAAACAGAATTTTCATTACAAACTATACCTTAAATTAGTATTAATGCCATGGTTTTAGTCAGAAATTCATTCAATAAACAGATTTTTTAGTATTATCAGATTTCTTCATTTGGTCTATAAAAAGGATTTGGACTATCCTTGTTCTAAAGGAAGGGTGTAGAAAACTAAATCATTTTCAATTTTATCAACTAAATCTAACTTAGTGACTATGAGCAACTTATTGTTAGCTTGTGGTGCTAGCTTTCCTCATCTGTACAATCAAGACAAAGCATCTATTTTATAAAGTTCTCATGAGGATTGAGTGAATAAAAGTTATGAGGAGAACATCTGGACTTTAATAATAGACCTTTAAGCAGTAGTAACAGAAGGCAATTGGGTCCAATAAACTGGAATATGAATGATTTCATTGTTCTCAGTATTAAGAGTATAAAAGAGTTTAGTGGAGAATAATCATAGAATAGAATCCAAAGAAATCTAGCAAAGAAATACATGCAACTTGTGAGCCTCTGAGGTGAGCAAATTTTTATGCAAATGTGAGAATTTAACTCTATTATCTTTCTGCTGATGCTGAGAGGTAAACAAGTTTGAAGTACCTGGGTTCTATGCTTAGATTTTCCCAGCATAGACACTAAGCAAAGACACACTCACTTTGCTCCTGCACTTCCTGAGATGTTTTACGAACAGGTGCTATCTACAAGTTCCTCCTGGTAACTGTCCACTTTTAGCTCACTGATCATGTTACCCAGGTGCTGAGATTTATAGTCTCTGCATTGCTGCATATGAGCCTATGTCAGCCATATGTAAATATCACAAATCATTTTCTTATTGATGGTTTTAAAATCTGGGTGCTCTGTGACAAATCGCGAGTCTGCTGTATTCTACCACACTTGTCCCACAGCTACCTTTATTTTAGATAAAGGAGGAAAGTGAGCTGATGAAGTCTTCCTCTGCTACTGTTCCCACCTCCCTACAGGACTAGCATCTCTATGTTGGTAGATCTCTAGCATCTCCTTTGATAACATTCATCATCCTTAATTGCCACTCCAAATTAAGAATTAAATTGCTCAAAGTGTAAGGTACAAGAAGAAGAATGAACTTGAGGAACCTGGAAACTAGAGAAAAGTTATACCAATTTTACATTCACATAAAGCATTCATTTTGTTATATTTGGGGGACAATATAGTAAGGCAAAGCATTGTTTTCAGGAACTAAACAAATCTGAATTTGAATATCTGTTTTGATACCTATTAACTGAAACTTTATACCTTTCTTTTTATCTTTTCTAAGGCTCAGTTTCATTATCTATAACAGGGGTCTCAAACTCAACTCAGCATGTGGGCCGCAGAGCAAGATCACAGCCATTTGGCGGGCCGCACTAGGTCTACAAAAGGCAACTGTTACGCAACACTTTTCTCACTGCAGTTGAAAACAAAAAAAAAATCAGTACAACAAGCACAATCGTACATGCAGTTTACTCAGTGTCACAAAACGACCAGAAACTGTAGTTCGCATCACAACTGCTGTTAACTAAGCTAATATCTAGCTAGGACGCTAGAGAAATGAAAAATACAAGTAGGCCCCTAGGCTTACTTAATTTTATCCAAAATATTTTGAACTTCGTGGATTAGTCTGCGGGCTGCACAGAATTGTTCGGCGGGCCGCATGCGGCCCACAGGCCGCAAGTTTGAGACCCCTGATCTATAAGATGAAAATTCTATTTTCTACCATCTTGGGTTATTTTAGAATTAAAAGTAATAACCTATATGTTTCAGCAATTCCATACTTATATACTCTAGAGAATTAGAGTATTCTGAAAGAAACAAGTACAAGGATGTTCAATGAATCATTTTTTATAATAATAAAAATTTGGAAAGATTGTAAATCTTCATCAAAGAGGAATGAGTAAATAAACGCAGCAAGTTTATATGTTGAAATACTGTATATACATATATGTTTATGTATATATAAAGTCATATATAGATCTCAAAAGCATTGAGAAAAATAATTAGCAGAATGATATGGTATGGTATCATTTATATAACTTCAAAATGAAACACATGTCATTAATATGCATTGCTCCTAGACAAATACACATATTTATAAAACTATGGAAAAAGTTAAAAAAAAAAAATAGGCCCTGAATGGTGGCTCAGGGAATAAAGCATCATCCTGGTGTATGGATGTCCTGGGTTCAATTCCCAGTCAGGAAACACGTGAGAAGCAACTATCTGCTTCTTGCCCCCTCCCTCTCCTCCTTCTCTCTTTTATCCTCTCTTAGCCAATAGTTTCATTGGTTTGAATGTAGCCCAGAGCACTGAGGATAGCCAGGTTGGTCTGGGCACATCAGTCTTAGGTGCTAAAAATAGCTCAGTATTTGAGTATTGGCCCCAGTTGGGGTTGCCACGTAGATTCTGGTCCAAGCAAATGCAGGAGTCTGCCTCATTATCTCCCCTCCTCTCACCTAAAAAAAAGAAAAGGAAATTAGAAATATGAAGACTTGTTTTATAAAAGCAGATGTCTATGAAAAGGAATGACAATGATATTCAAAAGGGAATTTTTATCTATACAAAGGGGATTTAACTGTATTAGGAAAATTTATTTATTTCATGAAAAGATTCAAATGAAATACAATAAAGTATTCACTACACAGAACTGAACAATGTTAACACATGACTGATTATTAATTTTGTTTCTCTTCTATATTAAATGCTGGCTCCTCAACATATCACCAAAACAACCCGTGGTTTAGACAAAGCTGAGTTCTTGTGTACCGCAATAAGAGAGAGCATTAATTTATCAGCATCTTAGTGTCTCAGAGAGAAAAGGGCAAAATTAAAATAATAATTGAGATTTACACTGTGGTTCAAGACAGATGTTTCATTAAGTCTTGTTTAGGGTTAAAAATTATTATATACTAATTTTTGGTTGGTGGATACAAAGAATATTTTGAGTGAAGGTGGTTCAAAGAGTCTTGAGCAAAAGAGTCATTTGGTGCTTGTTTGCCGAACAGTTGTTGGGTTATTCAGGAAATTCTGGAAATGAACAAAAAAATTACCTCAGCTCTCATCTTACTGGACAAGAGTTAATTAGAATAGTAAAGTTATGACATTGAAGACAGTGGACTAATAAGCCATGTTAATGTAGACAATGAGCTGTGTCTTAGGTTTTGACTCTCTTCTATCAAATTTTATGGATTCTTTTTTTCTAGTTTAAAATGCATTAATAATATTCTTAGTAAGAAAATTTATATACTAATGTATTCTTTACCAGTTGACTCTAAAAAAATAATTTGCAATAGGACACATTTTTATTTTGTTAATTGCTTGTTTGTTTGTTAAATTTTAGTGAGAGGAAGGGAGACAGAGACAGACTCCCTCATGTGCCCTGACCAAGATCTACCCAGCAAGCCCACTAGAGTGTGATGCTTTGCCCATCTGAGACCAGTGCTCCATTGCAACTGGAGCCATTTTTTAGCACTTGAGACAGTGTCCATGGAGCCATCCTCAGTCTCAGTGTCTGGGTCCAACTCTCTCCAATTGAGCCATGGCTTCAGGAAGGGAAGAGAAGACAGAGAGAAGTAGGGGAGGGAGTGGAGAAGCAGATGGGCACTTCTCCTGTGTACCCTGACTGGGAATCAAACCCAGGATATCCACACATTGGGCTGATACTCTACCACTGAAACAACCCACCAGGGCAGGACACAATTTTGTATCCATCAGATTTTTATGAGAAAAACAGAACCTGTAGTCTGTGTGGAGAGGGAAACAAATGATCAATATAAATATAGATTTATAGAAGGAGATTATTATAAATATTTAGTTCATGATATTATGGAAGTTGACTGGGCAAATTTTAAATCTTTGTGCTGGCTGAAAACTCTCAAGTAGCCGTTAAATTGTACACCAGGGGAAGAATTTCTTCTTCAGAAAAAAACTCATTTCTGGTTTTATAGCCTTTTAACTGGTTGAATTAGAAACACCCAGATTATTTCAAATAATAATTTCCTTTAGCCAATTGCACATAATAATCACATCTTCAAAATATCTTCACAGCAACACCTAAATTAATATTTAATTAAATAACTGAGGACTATAGCCTAGACATTTTGACACACTACCATCACAAGTTTTGAACTATTTTAACTTTGATGTCGATTATTATATAAAATAAAATAATATGTCATTTTTAACCTAGGAGAAGAAAAAGAAACAATGCTTAAGGATGTTTTGAATAGTTGCAGAAATATTTCCAACAAAAATTTAAAAAAAAAGAAAGAGAAAAAGAAAAACAAACAACTCCATAATTAAAGCTTTTTTATTAAATGCAAATTTATGAGTTAAGTGGTTACTGTCAATGTACTACACTAAGAACTGCAGATAATACAACGGTGACTTTTTATACAATGCTTAACTTATTAATGACAAAGCTGGTTTGTATATATGTATAAATCTTAAAGAAAAAAAATGAGTTTACAATATCCTGCCTAATGAAAAAGAGATGAATAAGGAAGATATAGTCTCTTTCTCTATGGAATTTACAATCCAAATGGAATTTCACTGTGACTCAAACTTATTCATCCCACCTATATTTCTCTTCCTTGATTCTCTCAACTTGCCAATCTCCTTCCTCTAACAGTATATTTTAATCAAGTATTCCTTCACCCAGAAATGTCTTCTACCTCTGTTTAGTTTCCACCTATCTACCAGATTTCAACTCAGGTATTAGTTCTTCAAAGAAGCTTTTCCTGATCTCCATGAGTAGGCTAAAGTCTCTTAGACACTTTTAGCATTATTATTTCACATTTTATCTCTTAACATTATTTTAATTTTTGTTTGTTTGTTAAATGTTTGATTAACAACTCCTTATCAACTATAAAGGTAACTACAAAGTTAGGGACCATACCTATTTTATTTACCATTGTGTCCTCAGCTCAAATTTCAATGTGGGATATAAAGTAGATCTTCAAGAACTATTTGTTAAATCAAGTGAATAATTTCCTATCACATAGCAAGAGGCTCCTACAAGATTGAATAAAACTAAGACCTCTTCTTATATCTTAGTTAACTAGGATTACTATCTGAAAAAATTATGCTTACTAGATGATCTGGGTATAGATTCATGATGCATTCCATTCAATATATCCAATGTGTAAGAAAACAAATTTATATTTATACCTTCATTTTCCCAAACTGTGGAGTATAAAATATATAAAAATGGATTGTTTATAAAGAAATGCATGACTAACTAGTGAGGAAAAGTGGAAATAGATATTTGGTTTCTCAGTTGGCTTTTCCACATATTCCTCTTGCTGTTTCTCACCCTCCGCTGTCTAACCCTGTGATCATTTGGCTCTGATTAGTCAGAGATTTTTCATATAAGAAAGAATAGGAAAAAATAGTATTGCTCAAGTTATCTACTTATTAACTATTTCTTTTGGCACAGGATATAAAGATAAAATCAACATATTTTTATAGTAATCCCTTTTCATTCTAACTCAGTTATTGTAATTTTTGATTTATTCTAATAGGCTAAGAAAGCTCTTACTGGTAAATTAACTACATAAATATCACTGTGAATTAGTTTATAGCAGAAAATTTCTATTTCCAGTGAGTTTAAATTCTATATTTGTGAGGCATGGAATGAAGTTAAAAATATACACTGATTTAAAACTATGTTGCATGGTAACTATTGTTTAAAATTATTTTCCCTTTTGTACTTGAAATATTTGCTTAAAATATATTAAATAATAAAATGTTTACTAATTTACACAAAACAGTAAAACATTTTGGTTTATTATCTTTTATTTTTTTAAATTATTTTTTGCTTTTATTTTATTTCCCCTCTACTGGAGAGCTTAAAGCTGTGATGCAAATAAGTGGACACAATATTTTTTCTTGGTTTTATATATAAATTTA